>NC_046187.1:307500-1557500 GCF_011004875.1 Balearica regulorum gibbericeps | reverse complement strand
AGCTCCGGGATGAGGGACAGTGTGCATCAGTTCTGGAAGGGTGACGGGAAGAGCCGGTGCTTTGGGTGCACCAGGTTTATTCAGCAACGGCGGAGTTGCTGTCTGTATTTAGAAAGTACTAGAGATACGTTCAGGTCGGTCTGAATAGCTGGAGGGAGGCTATTCTTGCAGTTTTGTACCCTTTAAGGTGATGTCGGCCTATAGTAAGGTACGTAGTGGTTATCCAGACTCTTTGGGGTTCTGCGTGGTCTTCCTAACACGCGGGTCAGCCTCCTGGTCTCCTTTGCACAGCACGGCTTCGGGAGAGGCTGTGAACGCTTGTTTGTGCGGATGGCGCGTTGTGGAGCGAGGCTCAGCGTGGCTTGCCTTCTTGCCTAGGAAAAACATGTACTCCGGCGGAGAAAATCTGCAGATGAACGGAGACACGCCTCACGATGGAGGACACGGCGGCGGGGGCCACGGGGACTGTGAAGAACTGCAGCGGACTGGCAGGTCGGTAACGCGCCGCTCAGCGGGATGTACCCGGCGTGATCCGAGCGAGGGGCAGCGCTTCCCTTGCGGAACAAGTTCGCCCCTTGTGCCTTCCATCCCCAGATAGCGTTTGTGTAGGTTGAGCTGTGACCCCAAAACGTGTCCTGGGGTTCTTAGTGCCCAGCTTGAGGCTGTCCCAAGGGTTCTGAACATCCACCCCCAGCAAATGACAAAGCGTCATAAACGAGGCGCTCAAAAATGAACGAAGGCGCAGGTAGGTGTTGGCTGTTGGAGGTCTGTGAAGTTCAATGGACTGTAAGGGATGTCAGCGTGGCCGGTACAGCTGCAGTTTCCAGTTGGATTGCTGGGAGTGCCTTAGCCAAAAGCAGAGACGTTCCCTTTGCCAGACACTGCTGTTGTAGTTGAATTGCACAGATGAAGGCTTTTATGGGGCAGAAATACAGAAGGTCACAGAGCCCGAGGTCTCACTCTCTGCTTTATTACTCTGCTTGCACGCCACGTCAAAGTCCGCTGGAGTGGGGATGCCGTTCAGGTGGCCATGAAACGCTGTGCTCAGCATTTCAGGGTCGATACACGGGTTTGCGTGGTGGTGTTGCGTCCTCCTTCCCACTCTCTATTTTTTTTTTTAAGTTCTAGTAGGATATCTAAATATTAGGTCAAAGGTCTGAAAGTCAGAGATGACCCGTCGGTGTGTACCAGGCAGTCGATACGTCCTGGTTCTGGGTCAGAAAGCGATGTGCGCATCCCTGCCCTGTGCCTCTGCGTACAGAGCGTCTGAGCAGTCCTGGCGTCGGTGGTGAACTGCGTACGAGGGAGCAAGAGGCGAAACAGAAACGTCTTCGGTGCTGGCACCGTCAGAGCCGCACGGAGGCTCTGTAAGAGTTAAATACTGTCTCGTCCGTGGTTGTACAAAAAGAACATGTCTGCAAGTGAAGCCGTCTTGTTCTCCAAGATGATTTCACTCACTTGCGTTTTTACTTCTAATTCTTTTTCTGGTTAATGGTTTGACGCGTTTTTCCATTTAGCAGATTGTTTGGCTCAGCCAACCGTTGTGTCTGCCACGTGGAGAAATTTAGGCAGGGATTTAGACGAGAGTTAATATATTTTATTACCTCAACCAATATAGCTGGGGGGCGGCGTGGGGAACCCCAACAGACAGGCTTCCTGAACTGCGAACTTCAGTGGTCTGTTTCAGCAGAAGTAGGGCTTGTGTTCCTGAAATTTGTCTCTTCCAACTGCATCACATGTTCAAGATACTCTCTTTCCTTACAACGTGATCTCAGTGAGATCCCTGGACCATCACAGCTGCGATAAGACTAGTATGTAACGTGATGATCTCACTCCTTTCAGATAATACTTCATTTCTGGCAAGGTTTCTGATTACTTACCGTGGTGACTTTCACTGTAAAACATTTTGCACGAGTCCTCTCTTGCTTGTCTTTTCAGATTCTGCGGTGGCTTAATCAAAGACATAAAGAGGAAAGCACCGTTCTTCGCCAGCGACTTCTACGACGCTTTAAATATTCAAGCCCTGTCAGCCATTCTTTTCATCTACCTGGCCACGGTGACCAACGCTATCACTTTTGGGGGATTGCTTGGTGACGCTACGGAAAACATGCAGGTTAGCAAGAGCTTTCGGAAGCAGCAAATAACGTCATTCGCCTTTTGCTCTCTGCAGTCAAGGGGCGTTTGGCCACCGGCAAAGCTTGAATTCTGGGTGCAGTTCATCGAGGTATCCTGTGTTTCGACTGAAAGTTGGCTTGCTTTCTCTGCTGTTGGACGGCTGTCCTTTGAAAAATTGTACAAGCTGTTACCTTAAATGGTGTTTGAAAGATGGCCAGACAGAGAGGGCCCTTGCTCCTTCTATGTAGCGAAGTTCCTCTCATCTGCTCTCTGTGTTTGTGTCTCGGTCGTACCGTTTCAGTCCGGTGAAGTTGACTAAGGCTGATTCAGACTTTCCATGTCATCAGAGCATAGCGCTGTATCCTCTGCGTGACTCCTGCAGTCCCTGGACTTGTGCCTCTCCGGCGCAAAGCAAATCCTGAGACTGATAGGAAAGCGAGTAAAGCAGGAG
Organism: Balearica regulorum gibbericeps; assembly: GCF_011004875.1. Lineage (NCBI taxonomy): Eukaryota > Metazoa > Chordata > Aves > Gruiformes > Gruidae > Balearica > Balearica regulorum. The sequence goes on along the minus strand of NC_046187.1, from coordinate 1,554,934 downwards.
ATGCGACGCAGGAGAACAATGCGAGGTTCTTGAGAAAGGTGGATTTGGTAATAGCGGAGGATCAGATCCCGAGCACCATGGTGCGTAGCCAGAGACAGGCTGATCAGCGGTGAAGACAGAAGTAGGGGCTTCCAAGGATGGCTCAGTTTGAGATGAAGCCTAAAGGACCAGAGCAGAGTTATGCTCCAGCAGTGCGCGGTAGTATCCCTTTGGCTTTTTGAGGAGGAAGGAAACATAGGAGGTTGTATTTAGATAGATTCAGTGCAGCCACATTGAATCTCCTGAGAAAGATTAAACTCATAGTGACAATGGCTGAATTAGTAATTTATGCAGGTTTAATTAAACCAAACATAGAAAAGAGGGGGCACCTGTCTGGAGCTCTACACTTCCCTGTGATAAATTACAGACTAGAGTAAGATTCGGTAGCCGGTGGAATGCCAAACTTCCCTCTCCCCTGTACAAACACCATTTAGCTCTTCCAAAAGTCAGCTCCGCAGCAGTCATGCAAACAAATGGGTGACGTGCAACGTTAAAAAGAAATAAAAGCGAATGGAAGCAGAGAGTGGAAAGCCTCCGGGATCCACCGGTGAGCATCACTCTTGTGGCACTGAGCAGCAGAGCAGGGGCTGTGTGCTCTGCATCCGTACGAGGTACGGTCGTTAAAGGAGGGGAGGAAGGGGAAACGTTACCTGATTGCAAAGCTAGTGCACATAATCACTTTGTTGTGTCCAGAAGTCTTTTCTGTTCCCTTAGAACCCCATGAATGTTTATTATCAAGTAGAATCACAAGCAGGCGAGAAAAGCAGGTCGGCCTCCAGGAGAAGAGCCGGTAATCCCTGTGCTCCTGGGGGAGCCCTCTGCGTCTTCCACCTGCCAGGGGCTGACGCACAAACGTGTTTCGTTAATCCCTCTGACGCTGAGCTGAGGTTACTCTCCCAAGAACCTCGCGAACCTTCTCGATGGGATTATATCAGAGTGTGCAGCCTTCCTCTGATTTAAAGCGGCGTTCATTTCTTGAACGTGACAGTCGTCTTTGGCCAAAGCATGTCTGAAACTGTGAGCTGCTTAGGAGGGGAGACACACCGGGGGGAAACGATGGAAGAGAAGGCACAGGTTGCCTTTAGTCCGGAGTTTTCTCTGCAGTAGGTAAAACCCAGTCTGAGTTTTCCTATTGCTCGGAGAAAAAAAAAGTCCCTAGAAAGACAAAAGCTGCAGAAACAGTCTGGTTGGAGCCCAGTGATTTATTCTCCACGTCGAAAAGGGAAGCCGTTGGTGCTCTGCAGTTAAGAATAGAGCTTTGGTAACGGGGAAGCTCTGCAGCACATGGAAACACAGCGTAGCCGTTACGGACAAAAACTGGGGGAGCGGCAGGAGGAACCGACACGAGGCGCTGTCGAAGGCTTTCCCCTTTGCTTCTCAGGGGGTCGTGCTCAGGGAGGGGAGTTTGGGCTGCAGGCGGGGAGGAGCGCTGACAGCAAGGAGGGGGGCTGTGGATGTGCCCCCCCCGGCCGCCCGCTCCCCATGGCCGTTAAACTTCAATGCACAGAACTGGAGCCAAGTGCAGGAAAATCATCGCTGAGTTGCTAGAAAAAACAAATCCGTGCAGAACATAGCCAAGGCTCAGTGCAGGAAAACGTTGTCTGCTATTTTCTAGTTTGTGCACTTAAGCATTGACTTGCTTCTCATGTACATTGACCAGTTGAATTTACTGGGTTTTATTAATGCGCTGATTTAAAATTCAAGTACCAGCAGTTTTTCTGAAGAGTTTGGTGGTGGGTCAGAGGTTTGGAGACTTTGGGCGCAGCTGGCTTTTCTTTTGCCATCTCCCTTTAGCAAACCTTTACTCACCGCCCTTGTTTGGAAAGGCGTTCGGGCTCTTGGCTGCTGCGGGAGCCTGGAAGGGGTTTTGACCGCAGGTTTGCAACGCAAGAGCAAAACTCTGCATTCTTCATCCTCGAATGCCCCCGTATCGTCAGAGCCAGAGCGAAGCATCCCAAGGCTCCCAGTTCAAGTCGTTCCTCCAGGGAGCTGCTCAGTGGGATCGGACGGAGTCCAGGTTCACGTCGAGCGTTGCTCAAACCGTTGCGCGTCCCTGCAGCAGCAGGAGTTTGGAAGCGTGGGTTGCTGAGAGGCGTGCAAGAGCAGGCGCCGCGCTCGGTCTTTGTACTCGGAAATGCGAGGGAAGGTTCCGCCAGCTTCTGCAGCTGAGGAACAGCACCCAGAAGCTTTCCCCCAGACGTTTTGTCCTCATAGAAAACAGTGGGTTTGGGGCTACCACATCACAGTTTATGCTTATTGTTTCTTGTAAACAATTACGTGGCTGCCGCCGGGTCAGGCACTGAGAGTCGCCCGTCCCACGCTGCCTGCCCCGGAGAGCCTGACGGGGCCAACGCTTCTTTAAAAGCTCACTTCAGAGTTCTGTGTTTCTGAGAACAGACACTATTCTTAGCTACAGACACGTGGAAGAATGCAGGGAAAAGAGATTCCAGATGCGCTGGCCGCGAGGGCCCTCTCCATGAGTAATGCGGGAGGAGCGAAGGGGATCAGCTGTGCGGATGCCGTTCCCGGCCCTGAGAGCAGTCGTCTCCTCCGCACGAGTCCCCCACGGCAGGATGCAGAGGCTGGCAGGCTCCCGGCCGGGTCCCCCCGAAACCCCCGCGCGAGGGCCGCAGGGCATCACGGCAAGCAGACCTGCCTTGCGCTGATCCCTGCGTGGCCGCGGCTCTTGGCGGTTGATGGGCATCGCCGGTAGCGCTAGGAAACGAGAAGGACCAAGGATGACACCTCTTGCCAAGGCAAGGTGGTTTCTGTCCCCGCTCCAGCAGCTTGTCTACATCGACGAGTGACCGAATGTGTGTCAGGAGCAGGCGGCGTTTAGGCCGTCCTTGCCTTCCGCTGCTCTGCGCGGCTGCCGTGCTGCTGCTTTAATCACCCAGCAGTAACAGTGCTTGACCACGGGTATTTCGAGATCGTGTTTGCGCCAAGAAAAATAGTTTATGATTGCTTTAGAGAATGTTCTGCTAATAATTTAGTAGATAAAAAAAGGATCTTCTGCTCTGTGTAGCAACATTCTGGTTTGACAGATGACAATACGAATATACTTTCCTCAGTGTAAACAGTAACGTGGGTCTTTCCGAGAGAGCGAGCCACAAAACCTAATTTAAATTCTTCGGGTTACCGCTGATAAGTCAGAAAAACTGCAGCCCCCGCCCTGCAGTCTGGCGGGGATGGAGACAAGGATCTGTGTGTGCCGTTGAGGGCCGGTTGCTCAGCACGTGCGGCGTTGATGGGGCCGCGCGTTCAGACGCAGCTACAGCGGAGCACGTAAGCCTCTGCTTAAACCTGCCCGGCTTCTCGGGCAAGTGTTCCTGGAGAGGGTGATGCCGACGGCTGCACGTCTTAGTCGAAGGCGATGCTCTTGTTGTTCCTTTAAAACTCAGTCGAGCGTAAACGGATTAGTTTCCGTAAGAGCAAACGAGGTGAGGTCCAGCGAGTTCTGCCGTTTTTGTAGAAGGATGCATACTCCGTCAATAACCACGTTTTATTGCCATTTATATTTCATCCACATTTTGCATTTTAAAAGTAGATATTGTCCAGCTATAGTTGGACATGACAATCCAAGAAGGCGTCAAGCACGCTCTTTTATCCTTCTCCAGCAAAGCTGTTTTGCCACAGATGCCAAAGGTAATTGTAGAGCCCGTTAAGTATGGAATTTATTACTTGCTGGTGACATCTGATGAACTTGGGTCTCAACACATCAGGACTGCTGGGTGAAGTAACCTTGTTTGGTTTGTGTCTCGCTTACTAAAACAGTTACTTGAAGGAGAGGCATCTTGTTTGTCTAGAAAGAGCACCTGCGCAATTGGAGAACGAAGAAGAACCCACCCTCCGTTGTCCTCTAGCCGTGCTCTGCCCCATTGGAAGAGCCCTGCAAATGGGTGTCTTTACTGCCAAAGATGTGGGAGATGTTCGAGGAGTTCTCAAATCCTTTAGGTGGTCTTTGAAAACACTCCCCTCCCCTTGTCAAATGCAGAATACGCTATAGCGTTACTGAACTCTGGGTCTCAGAAACACCGAGGGGCGTTGCTGGTTATCCCCAGTACCTGTGGAGTGCGTGGGACGAACACGTCTTAAGTGTGCAGCTGAGGGCGATGGGCTGCCCTTCCTCCTGGACGTGTCGGCGTACGCCACGTGGCACTCACTGCTCTAACTACTCGTTTCCTTGCAGCAGGGCTAATAGGAAGGGTTATTCGGTAGAATTCACGTCTTTGCTCTGTCTCCCGTAGGGCGTGTTGGAGAGCTTTCTGGGCACGGCGGTCACCGGTGCGATATTTTGCCTTTTCGCTGGTCAGCCACTCACAATTTTGAGCAGCACGGGACCTGTCCTTGTCTTTGAACGGCTCCTCTTTAATTTCAGCAAGTAAGTACGAGGGTGGAGGAGGGCGGAGGGGAGGAATGTCTCGCGCTAATGAAATACTAGCTGAGGAATGAGATGGCTGGCGGTGGGGAAGGAGAGGATTTAGTGCCTGAAACGGAACATCTCTTTGTTCCTCGTTGAGATTGCAGTGCAGTCACCTCGGGGATTTTCCCAGGCACTCGTGTCCCGGAGCGCTGCCCGCTCTGTGGGTACGGCTCTCCTCGGGGCCGCTTGGAAATTCTCGGCCAAGCCTCTCCTCGACGAGCCGTTTGCAGCGGTTACAGTCAGCGTGCTGTTCCTGCCCGGCTGCTGCCTGAGTTTCCCTGGCTGCTCCATGTTTCCCGTAGGAGCCGAGGAGGGAATCCAGCTCTCTGTGATTTCACTAACACAATCCCGCCAGTCTCAAGGTTACCAAAAATTTGTCCTTAAATCAGTGCTCATTTGAAATAATCACTATTGTAAAAGCAAAAGTACCTCTGACAGAAGCAGCTATCCGTGTCTGTCTGTCCCCAGAATTCCTCGGTGGAGCTTTGCCGCGTTAAATGCTCTGGGGTGTTTTCCTTTTCCCCGGAGCGAAGAGGTTCGGCGCCCTCCCCGCGCGCTGAGGTTGGTGCGGGGAGGATGGCTGACCCCCAGAGCTGAAGGGAGCCCCGTTGGTTAGGTGCTCTCCTGCACTACTCCCGCCTCTGCAACGCTGGCAAAATATCGTGAGAATCCCTAAAGGGGTCAGCATCTTCCGTGGGGGTTTGACGTGGGTACTCATTGATGATTTTACACGTGGGACTACGGATTCTTTGCAAGGATATCGCTTTGGGTGGTACAGAAAACACCCCAAATTGCTTGTATCCCCCTCTTCCCCCCTCAGGGAGCGTTCACAGCATGGCAAGGTGTGGGAGACGCACGTTGCAGGACACACAAGCGAGAGCTTTTGGAGGGAAGGTGTTACTGGGCTTGCTTTCAAAAGCAGTCGCCTGTGATGTGGAACAGCTCTTTGGCCGGTGGTGGTTATTTTTAGAAAAGGTCTATTGAATTATGAAGCTGAACATGGCTGCAGGTTGCAGTGAGGCAGGAGACATGGTATATGTTCGGTTGTTTAATTGTATCTCCTTCCTCATTAGGTTTAATCTCTGTGGGCAGTTACTCAGAGATAATTGCGAGCATGTAATCGTGCCTTCCTGCAAACAGCCCACATGTCGGAGAAGTCTTTAGGGGCCCAGGGCTAAGGCGGATGGTGTGTTTACATGCCATCCCGCATTCACGCTGCTGCGCCGGGCTCTTCCGGAGCGGGATGATTTCGCTGGGTTACTGAGCTCACTTGACGACACTTGAGGCCGTGCGAGCCGTGTCTGTGGAAAACGGTGCAGGGGGAAGCGGGCAGGGTCTGATTCTCCCGCTGCGTTGTGGCAGTTGGCGTTGTTCTGTAATCGGCACTGCTGGGTTTGAAGCCCGGATGGCCCGGCAGCGCGCCCTGACTGCCGTTAGGCAGAGCCGTAAGCGTGCCAAGCCGGGGAGAAGTTCATCCCTGAGTCGAGGATGCCACGGAGAGACGACCCCGCACCTTCAAATGCAGCGCGGTCCCCTCCTGCCTGGCCCCGGCACCGCCGCTCGCCTCGGCACGCTCTGCTCTGCAGGGGCAGAAAGGGGCACCTTTCTTTTCTCTCTTCGGCTGGAATAACAGGATGAAATCAGGAATAGACGCGCTGTAGCTGTTTGATTCTGGCAGGCGGGCCAAAGCCCAGGTGCTGCACGCGGAAGGGAAGAAGCAAGATGGAAAAACACTTTGTACGGTTTTGGGAGGGAGAAGGTGGTTATTTTTAACCCGAGGAGGAGGAGGTGGTTATAAAAGCTATTGTCCTAACAACCTGCTGGAGCAGAACGGCAGGATTTTTCGAGGGAGAATTTCTCACAAGGAAATTGGAATCAAGTACTGTGATTTTTCAATAATGGATTTGTGGTTGTTCATATTCACAACACCCTGTTCCCTGCTGGGAGCAAAATTAGAAAGGCTTCCCATTTACCGATTCATAAGGCTCAAAAGCCTCGTGTACCCAGCCGTGCGTCTAGCTTTGGGCGCCTGCGGGAGCGACGTTCACCGCCTTGCCGGCAGAACGGGTCAATGCTACAGGACACCGCAGGTCGACTCCGTCCTGGCTGGCAAGCTCCGCTCCCGTACAGAGTCTCTCCGGTGCCCGTTGTGAAATGAGTCCGGGTTTCCGAGCTGGAAGCGGCGGGGAGCGAGGCGCTGGGCTCCCCCGGAAGGCAGGACCCCAGCCCTGCTGCCTTCCAGCTGCAAAGGCGGCTGTTGGGAACGCTTCCCCTGCAGACACCTCGGAAAGAGAATTAATCACGGCAAAAGTACTTGGCCTGTTGTATGGTGTGTGTGAAGTGTCCTGTGCTTTTTCATTTGCTCTGTGAGCTTCAGAAGTGCTGTGGGACTTTGGGGAGGGGAGAGGGGGAAAAAAAAAAAAAAAAAAGTTTTAAACCTTCTGAAATTCTTCAACGGTGCACAGCCAGGGTGCCGTCTGGGCTTCTGCCAGCCGCCTTCTCCGCACTTGGTCGGCTGGATGGCAGCTCCTGCGCTCTGAGGCACTGACGCTGGATATTTCAGAGAGCTGGCACTGGGCTCTTTTATTATTTCCCCCCCTTCTCTTTTGCTAAATCATCACTTTGTTTCTTCCTTGCTCCTTCCCCCTCCTCCCGGTCAGGGCCGCAGCGTGAGAAGGCTGCAGCCCTCCCTGAGAGGTTTATCTACGACAAGGAGCAAGCCCTGCCGAGGCTCGGATTGACCCCGGGTGCCCGACGCTGTCTGAGCCAACCGGACACGGCACAGGTTGCCACCCGCGGGTGACTGCTGAGCGAGGGTAGAGGTGCGTGACGGCACACCGTGTCTCCGTGGAAAGCGCGTGTAAGAACAGGCACGTGGGAGATGCAGGGACTTGTTTCGCTGTTACTACGCAAGGTTTGAGGGAGTCCGTCTGCAGACGGGACTCGAGTAAATGGTGGGACCAGCCCGTGGACAGCTCTGAAGGCATCCCGTTGTGCCAGGGTGCAAGCACCCTACCAAGGGTTTTGCTGCTGAGCTAAACCTGCCCCTGGTGCTAGGAGCTAAGCCCGCTCCGAGGCACGCGCGGGTCTCTGGGGGAGCCCGCTCTGACCCACGCCTGGAAACGGTCCCGCAGGGATGGTGCTGCAGGGCAATCCAGCAATCTCCTCCTCCCTCGTGCCTTGCAGAGGCGCTCGGAGGTGCTTTTCCGCTGTTCTGTTTGAGCTGTGGGTGGTTATCTGCTGTAGCCTGCATTCCGGAGGTGTCTCGAGCACGGCTTTTGCTGGTTTTGTTTAAAGGCAGGCTCGCAGGGAGAGGCGTTCGGTTTTTCTTACAACTCTTGCTGTAGTTGGGGGAAGGAAGGGATGAGCTCCTGGGCCCCGTTCCCTCCCCAGAGCTTTCGGACACTGTTAGAGACTTTGCTCGGTGGTTTTCCCCCCTCCCTGGCAGTGGTCAAGGCCAGGTTGGATGGGGCTTTGGGCAACCTGGGTTAGCGGAGGGTGTCCCTGCCCGCAGCAGTGGTGTTGGAACTAGATGATCTTTAAGGTCCCTTCCAACCCAAACCAGTCTGGGATTCTATGATTTTTCACAGAAACTGCCCTTCCTCCCCTGTCCTTCAAGGCGGCAGGGCTCCTGCCTTCCAGGGAAGATGGGCTGGCTGGGGCTGCGGGCCCCGTGGCCTCCCAGGGCAGGCTGTAACCTCCCTGGCAGGGCCTTGTCTGCTCCGGTGTTCGCTTTTCACGTCTGTTTGGTCCTAAAAGCGTGCCTTCGGACTCTGCGCTGTCAGGGCATGGCAGCCTCGAGCAGCAAACGGGGGGGAAAACCGATTTCCCAGGAAGGAACGATGCAATTCGCTCCATCGTTCTGCCACATCCTGGCACCAGGGTTTGTCGTCTTCTGCTTTGTACCTTTGTACTTGTCGGTTTTCTGCTGGTGATATCGAGATTTCCACAGATAGTGCGAGGGCCTGAGAGATGGAAACGCAGGCTGCTGAGCGGGAGGCTTGGCAGGAGATTGCTTTTCTGAAGGAGATGCGTAAACTGTGGTTATGTCTTCAGCTGGTGGAAAGCTGCGGCGCTGAGCTGCTCTGGGTCTGGAGAGCTGGGTGTTCGGCCCCTCACAGCTCTGCGCGTGCTTGCCAAGGGAGGATTTTTACTGGGAAGCCTAGAAAGTGCTTGAATTCATTGGTAACGTTTATTAGCGGAGGCGTAAGCAAGAGTGATGGCTTCTGCATGCTCTTCTGCCACCTCGGCTGTTAAACTGCACCGCACACGTTGATGGAGTTGGCCGGCTGAAAGCGGAGAGCTTGGCTCGTGGGATGACCCTGAGCCTCAACGAGACAGGTCCCAGAGGCTGTGCGTTCACCACTTCCCACCGGGAAGGCACGATCCTGCGTGGATTTATCTAACCCCGATATTCTCCCTTCCTGCCACCCCTCTCTTGTTGCAGAGACAATGATTTTGACTACCTGGAGTTTCGTCTCTGGATCGGCCTTTGGTCAGCCTTCCAGTGTCTGGTTCTCGTCGCGACCGATGCCAGCTTCCTGGTCAAGTACTTCACCCGCTTCACCGAAGAAGGTTTTTCTTCCCTTATTAGCTTCATCTTCATTTACGATGCTTTCAAGAAGATGATCAAGCTGGCAGATCATTACCCGATCAACTCCAAGTTCAAGGTGGACTATATCACGCAATACTCTTGTGCCTGTGAACCATTAGATCCAGGTAAGAGAATGTTTAATTAGCTTTCCAGTTTGCAGATAGGAGATTGCATTTGCTTTCTTTTTCTGTTGTGCTGCGGTCCAGATAACAAACGGGGAGATTAATCCTTCTTTATCAGTTGTCTTCAGATATCCTATCTCAGCCTTATTTCGAGGCCGAGGGGTGAGTTTCACCCTGCGTGCCAACCGGAAGGTCTTTACCGCCGACCTTCCTGGGTTCTCCTCGCATGAGCATCGTTACCGGTGGAGAAGCCGTCTCCGTACCCTTGTCTCCTCGCATCCCTGTGGCTGGTAATTCTGAGTGGCATTCCTCGGAGAAGTCTGTGAAGGGGCCGAAGCGGCGGCCAGGTCACCGCCACGGTGCTTGGGTCACTCCTGGTATCCGCTGAGCCATTATGTCAAGTGCAGGAGCTGGATTTATTCAGGGCGTCACCCAAACGTGGGTGGTTTTCCACCTCCCGGCTGCACGTATGAGTGGAAAAGCACAAACGGTTCCTCGCTGGAGCGGAAGGGACGTATATCCAACAGTTCAGCCTATCGCTAGAGCGTGGGCCGCAAGGCCGGTGTAGCCAGCATACGGACAGATCTGGCAACGCGAGCGGGAACAAAAGCTTGCAAAACCCAAACGCAAACAGAAGTAGGCTGGCTCGTACCATTAGGGAAGCTGCGACCACTCCTAGGATCCTTCAGACAAAGAGGAGTGAGTAAGAAACTTGGTTTGTGCTCAAAGTAAACTGCAGGTTATCTCGACATACCTGTCGAACAGGAAAAGCTGCTGGGTGCTGCTAGCGCCGGGCAAAAGGTGTCGGGAGCTGGATCCCCCGGCGCTGCGTGCTGGCGTTCGGTGTTAAGCGTAGGGTCTCTGCACGTGCTTGGCTGTCGGGCTAGTCCTGCTGCCCGCTGACCGCCGGGGCCTTTTCTTTGTCGGAGTTCGGACGGCGGGGAACGGTCAATGCCGAATTGAAAGTCGCCACTTCTTTGCCTGCGGTGCAGAGCCGGTGCCCAGGGCAAACGTGGTGGTACGGCGGAACGTGGGGAGGACAGGGAGCGTGTGGCAGAGCCCACGGCTCGGTTCCTGAGAGGCCCGTGCCTGGAAACGCAAGGCTGGTCTCTACCTTTGTAAGCAAGCCGGGGGAGGATGAGCACGTGTGGTTTGCTAAAGTTCACCAACCCGCGCTGCCGCGGTTCTTCTCTTCCCGCTCCTTAAATAAACAGGTTTCCACATCAGCTGCTCCTCACAGCTACCGCGGAGGTTTTTTTCTCTTACCGTGCAACAGTAAATCCGCAGCACCGCAGCGAGCGCCAGCCAGGACAGAGTCTGAGCCCAGCTTTCACAAAGGGGCTCCGCAGCCTCTCTGAGTTGGCCCGTTTTTAAAGGTAGTGCCTTGCTCTGCCTGCGTGCTTCTGGCCGCGCAGCGGGAGTCAGTCTGTGACGTTTTGCTCGCTGAACGTAAGTGGCCTTATTCTCCATGTCCTGCAGTTTTTTAAAGCCCTGCGTGAGAAGGCAAAGTAGCGGCAGAAGATCCTCGTTGCCTTTGGGGGATATTTGCACGGTGTCAGCTCGGGGAAAGGGGCAACGGGGCCCTGGCAGCCGGGGGGTCTCTTGGTCCTTTGGCTCGGGATGAAGGCACTGCGGGGGGTGGCACAGCATAAGACAAGCGAGGAGATCTGCACTTAACCCAAAGCAAGCTGCGGTCCCAGCGGTGCGGTCGGATGGCTTCGAAACAAAGCTCAAGACCATCACGTCTTGCAGCAGCAGGTTTTGTAAGGAGCCACCAAGAGAGCATTAGGACATCAATTACCCTTCGTGCTGCCGTTCCCTCCCTGGAAGTTCGCAAGCTTTCTCTCGTGCCGCAGGAAACGGAATAACAGGGCACGTGGCAGACGAGCAAAAGGGGACGTCTGTGCTGGGAAACAAAGCAAAGCATGACGCGGTAGCAGGTGCTTTCTTTCCGGTGATTTTCCTTGAGCGCAGCTCACGGCTGCTGCTGTCGGGGTGGTGTAAGCAGCGGTCGACAAGCTGTGGGGGTCGCGTTGCGGAGAGGGGCAGGTTGCTTTGGGGTTTTTCCCCCCGAGCGCGTGCAGGTAAAGCTTTATTGGTTTGTGTCACACCCCAGGTGAAGCCGACTCTCTTTTCCTCGGACTCTGGTTCAGGCTTTTTACCGCTGGTTTTCATCTCTGCGCCGTTAAGATTTGGCTCCAGAGCCTGAGCGTCAGCCCTTCGCTGGCGTGGCTCGCTGTCTGCCCTGGCCTCTGCCCGCTCCCCCACCAGCAGCGGCCGCAGAAAGCCGGGCAGCGGCGTCTCGCCAGCCCCGCCGTGCGTCCCACAGCACCCTGAGATAATGCCTTCGAAATCACCGGCGGGATTTGCGCGTGCTCTGGCAAGAATTACCCAGCGTGTCCTGCGGCGATTTCCCTTTGATCTTTGCACCTCCGGTCTGTGTCTCCGAGCTGACACGCACCGGCGTATCACGTGCGTCAGGAAGTTAAAAGGCAAAACCAGCAGCGGGACCCACAATCCATCCGCTTCAGGAGCAATCGCGTCCGCGTAGCGACTGTTTGGCCAAAAGCAAAGCGTCGGGGCAGTGTGCTTGAACGCCGAGGGGGCTGGCGGCCGCAGCGGGGGGCACCGGGGGTCTGGAAGGTTGCAACTCGCTGCTCTCGGCTCCGCGCGGTTTTCGGGCACGGCCGTGACGGTGCGAAGACCCTCGTTGAACCGGCCGCCTGGCATGTTTCTGCTCGGAGGGGACAAGCCGCTCCGTCCAAAAGGCGTTCTGCCTCGTCTGTCGAGCCTGCCGAGGGGTTCGGACGTGACTGGAGGCGCTCGAAAAAGAACGTCAAGCACTCCGAGAGAGACGTTGATTATCGCTTCTCAAACTTGCCCTCTGAAGAAGAGGATTGCATCGTTTCCCAGGCTCAGCTCCGTCCTGGCAGCACGGCTCGCAGCTCGGCGCAGTCGCCGCGTCCAGGCCGCGCCGTCGCGAGGAAGACGCGGGCAGCAGGACCCGCAGTAACACTTCGAGGCACAGCAAAACCCCTGTCTTGACAAGAGTCGCGCGATCTGCCTTGTCGAGGGCCTGGGAAAGATCCCCCCCGTACAAAGCTGTCCTGCTGCTTATTTAGACCCTAGCCTGCTTTCTGTGGTGTAAAAGACAAACGCAGCTCCTCCTTCTCCAGCTAAAGAAATGTGAGCCATGCAATGCTTTAATACAACTTAAATATTCTTACAGACCTAGAAGTACATGCCAAACCTGCATAAAACACGAGGACGTAGTCAACAAGCCTGTTTTCAGGAAGGATTGCATTTCTAAATGAAATTTCAAAGAAATGATTTCTAATCCCATGGAAAGAAAAGTAAAGCGTGTATCATTGTCACAATGAATGCTGCCCCTTTTTTCAAAGAAGTTATTCCCATCCTGTTGATTTCAATTGCTCTTTGTCTTTTTTTTTTTAACGCAAAAAATGTGTTTGTGCTGGATTCTGAGATGCATTTTGCTTTTCTGGATATCTTTGGGGTTGTGCATTAATTTCAAGTTAATAATTAGGAGTGTTCTGTGGATATTAGTTTTATTCCAGAAATCATTAGAAAAATATTGCAAAACCATGAAATATTATATTGTCCGTCTGTTTTTCTATTATATTTTTTTTACAGTGAACTCCAAAAAAAACCCAGTTAGGTTTTAATTATGTTTCCCTTAGCCTTTTCTTTCCAGTTTTTGAGTGGTTGATGATCGATGCTCTTGGGTCACCCTGAAACAATACTTTTGTCTCACTTTACTGGAGCAAAGAGATTGCCAACGGTTTGATGGAGTTAACACGATTTGATAGTTGAAATGTGCTTTTCGGCAGCACGGCTCACGGTATTCCTTTTTCTGTCCTCTCTTGCAGTTAATAGCTCGTTACTTAACGGGACAACGGTGCCGTCAGCCGATGAGCTGTTCGATTACTCCACCGAGACGGTAAGTGCCCTTGCGAGGACGGGGTCGTGCGGGCTTTGAGGTCTGCGCGTGCCGCGCGCTTCTGCTGGGCCGTGCCGATGGAGCTGGCATCGAGCGCGCAAAGAAAACCCTCGCGCCGACAGCCCCCGCTGCCCGTGACGCTGTGAAAACGCGACGCTGCTCCTTTCGGCACGCTCGCTTGATCCTCCGAGGATTTCTCGTAGCACCGCGTGCGGAATGCTGCGTGCACGGCTGGGCAATGCCGATTGCTTGCTACCAGCGGCCGCTTTTCGCAGTCCGATCGGGACGTGTGGCAGGATGCGGGTGGTTCTCCGGGGCATTAGTGAGAGCCCTGGAGGGCTGTAACGGTAGGAGTGCTGTGGCCAGCCCTTCCTTTGGAAGGTCCTGCTGCCATCCCCTTCTTGGATTTTTCCGTGGCTAAGCCTGGCTTTTCCACATTTCACTCTGGCGGTGAGCTTTGGATGATGAGGAGGGAGAAACGGAGCTTGGTGGGGTCAGATACGTTTGTCTTTGGTGCAGGGGAACTAAGTTGAGACGCAGAGTAACAGCTTTCCGCTGAGGAACACGGATCCCTCCTGCCTGTGTTTCTTTTCACGTGGTGGCCACTCTCGTGCGGCATCAGGTGGCCCAGCAGAAAGGGAATGGTTTCTGAGTTGTCGGCAGGCGCTAGGAGCGTGACACACGAACCTGAAGGCAAGAGCGTTGCCCAGGGTCCCCGAGGGATCAGTCGCAGGGGGAAGAGACGCAAGTTGAGGTCTCCTGGTCCCCAGAGCCTGGCTCTGTTTCCAGGCCCCTTTGTGGATGCCTTGGAGTTTCGAAGGAAAACCCGAGTCTGGGGACACAGGGCAGGGATCGTGGGAAGGGGCAGAGCAGCCCTGGCACAAATCCTGCCGGGGATGAAGTGAGATCACACTGCGGGGTCTCCCAAAGGAGAGAGATGCCCTCTTCTTTCCGCTCTCTGATACCCCAAGTGGTAATCCAGCCTATTGAGCACTCTCCGGTGCCTATTTCTGCCGATATAAAATAGCAACATGTAAAATTTGCCCCCAAATGCTTGTTTCTTAGTTCACCTCCCTGCTTTGGAAGGGAGCTGCGTGGAGACAGCAATTTAACACGATTTACAGCGTGCGCCAGCTTTTTCTTTGCACGTCCGGCGTTCTGCGGGCGCTGATGGCACCCAGTAAGTGCAGTTGCCTCCTGCAGAAGCCTCCTGACGCCAGTGGGCATGAGGCGAGCTCAAGCCTTGTTTCTAGAAAGGGCGAGGAAGGGAATTTCTTGCTGTGGTCTTGATCCGAGAGAAGCAGGTTTGGGTTCGGCACTGCTTGCGGTGAACGAGCAACGGGGAGCGGATGTAGAGGTGGTCTCAGGCCACTCCAGTTTCTGCGTGAGGTTTCCCACGTTGCCTTTCCACTGGAGAAAACGCAGAGCGTGTCTGGCAGACCGCAGCAGAGGTCAAAAGATCTCTGTCTTCTTTCCGAGGGCCGGCGTGTCCTCAGTTCCCAGGTAATACCATCCTCTGCCCGGGTTAACATCCGTTCTGTCTGCACAGAACCACGGGGATTTTCAGCCTCTGCTCCGTGCCTCCCTTTTCCTCCCAGTATTTTTCCTGACGCTCTGTCCCCGTTCCTGTGCTAGCACGAGCAGTGTTTGCATGAGCACAGCTTTATGGAGATGTTCTCTTTTTTCCTGCAGAACACCACCATTGACTGGTCATCTCTGACAGCCAAGGAGTGCTTGAAATACAGAGGTCAGCTTGTGGGCAACAACTGCGGATTCGTCCCTGACATCACCCTCATGTCTTTCATCCTCTTTTTTGGCACTTACACCTGCTCCATGGCCCTGAAGAAATTCAAGACCAGTCGCTACTTTCCAACCACTGTAAGTGTCTCCTTTCACCCTAGCAGTCTCAGCGTGCAAAGATCCGCCCTCCTCTGGGTATAGCTCTCGCACGCAGGGAGGAACGCTTCGCAGGGCAGCCGCGTTACGTTGGTCCTGGTTAAGCCAGGCGTGGCTGGGAGTGCTCAGCTTTCGCGCTCGGTGTTCCTGCAGGGCACGGGTAAGGCAGCAAAAGAGCCAAAATGAGCCATAATCTGTCGTGAGGGTGGGGCAGTGATTTTAAACGTACTGACGACAACGCTTCCAAGCTGAGATAGGCGACGATGTAGTTTATCAGCCTTAAGAAATCAGAAGAGTCCTTCAGGCATATATAGTTCCAGCCGGCCGTTTTCAGCGTCAGACAAAGCGCTTGGTGTGACGTACTGGCTCTGGGGTGGGATGCGTGGCCGTTTTGCGGGGCTCAAGCGACCAAAAGGGGCTGTTAATCCTTACGTCAGAAGTCTGCCTGCTTGGAGCCGGCGGGAGTCTTTGGGGAGGCAGCCCGTTGCTGTGTCACCGTAAAAGCAGGTAAGCGAGCTGTCCGTGTGGAACAGGAGAGCAGAGACGCATCTTTGATATTACCACGTAGCGTCCGAAATACTCAGAAATCAATGCAAAAATGTTGAACTCGACTGCAGTCTGTGTCTGGCCGACCTGTTACGGTAGGGACCTAAAGCAGAAATTCCCTTTCCTCTCCGAGGATCAGGTGCAAAATAAGGATGACCTGAAAAACCTCGGCATTGATTTAAACAAGATTTTGCTCAGACTTACAGCCGCCTTACATGCCCCTTTGAGGTGCATCTGCTTGTTCTGTCTCCCTGACCAAAGGTACCACGACACGCGTGCGAGCTGGCGGTTTCCGTGTGTACCGAAGCCGTGTTTCTCTCCAAGACCTGCCCCCCCCCACACCCCCCGTTCTTGGCGTTCTGACACACGGGGATTTATCCTGCATGGATGTTTACTGTTCTGCTGTGTTAGAATTGAACCTCTATTATTTTTAATAAAAAGGAAACAAATTCCATCGGGGCTGGAATGCAGCTCAATTTATCTGTAACCATGTGAACCCAGGAAACCTGGCAGGAACAGCAGCTCTGAGACGACCATGCAGCTACGGGCAAGCGCAGCGGGTCCTGCCCAGTTAAATTGCGGGCTCTGACCAGTGGCGGCTGTAAGTTGTCGTATTCCAACGGCTTCAGTGGAGTTGGGCGCTCTCAGGGCACGCTGAGGATTTAGCCGAGAAGCGTAGTTTGGTTTCCTGTCTGTTTAGGTTGATTTGTTACTTGAACAGAAAACAATCTCATCTCAGCCAGTCATGCAGAACGTTTCACCTGTCGTGGAACTTTGGGTCTTCCCATCTTCTGAAGAGAAGCTTGGGACTGTTTCCATTGTCTGGTCTAAAATACCATTTCTCCCCTTTTCCGTTTTGTTTGGTTTTGTTGTGGGTTTTTTTTTTAGTCTGCATTGCAAAATCCATCATATTAAACAAATGGAGTCTGGAGGTAACACAGTATTTTTTGTTAAAGCCACATACCTTAGGAGCCCCGTGATCACAAGGTGTCAGAAAAGCAGTCTCTGGCCCTGCATAGAAAACCAGGAATACGTGGACCCTAAAGAATCAGAGATCAGAAGGCAAACAGAAGGAAACAATATTTCATATGTCTATAAAAGTCACAATTTTGATTAGGTTTATTTGTGAATGTTCAATATCTGTTAATAGTGGAAGCTGATCCTGCACAGTCTCTTCAGACGGTGCTGCAGAGGAACTAGGTCCCCGTGCCCGTGGTTGCTGGCTGCTGTCGAACCCAACAGCAGTGAGGCTGCCTTGAAGGATTCATGGGGGCGTTCCTTACAAAAGCAGTTTTCTTTGTCCTTGGGCTTGTTTTCATGCTTCCATTTAGGCCTAATTGTCCGGCTTTCAGACAACGCAAAAAAGTACCCAGGCACGTTGAGGCAAACGGCACCAGACGTGACGATACACGCCTTTGTTTCTACGAAAGAAATGATGAGCTCGTATCGCCACCGGACACGAGCCTGGAGTATCCCACAGAAACCAAAGCATGGGTGAAACGGTCTTTCCTCGTACTGAGTACTGATGTGATATCATCTTCTGTTTCAGGCCCGGAAGCTCATCAGTGACTTTGCCATTATCTTGTCCATTTTGATTTTCTGTGGAATAGATGCCCTGGTAGGTGTGGACACACCGAAACTCATTGTGCCAAGTGAATTCAAGGTATGTCGTCGTCAGCTTGTTTGGTGGCCTTGGGAAGAGGTTCTCTTTTCCACCCGTCTGCCCCGTGGGAAATGACTTGCCCTCAAAACAGGAGAGTAGTCGGCTGTCTGGAAAGGGCCGTTTTTCTCAGATGAGACCCATTTTGATAGCATGGTTTGGGTTGGCTGCTTTGTCTCCTAAATCCTGCCCCCATGCTTGGAACCTTTTGTTGCTGCTAATGGGAAGGAGGAAGTTGTTGCAAACCTCAGGTATCTCCTTGTAGCCCCATGGCTGGAAGTGCCGGTGTATTTAGATGTCATCGCTCCTATATTGCGGCTCTAATGCAAGCTTTCCTTTCCTTGCCCTTCAAAGCCAACCAGTCCTGAGAGGGGTTGGTTCATCCCACCTTTTGGAGGGAACCCGTGGTGGGTCTACCTGGCAGCAGCCATCCCTGCACTGCTGGTGACTATCCTCATCTTCATGGACCAGCAAATCACAGCCGTCATCGTCAACAGGAAGGAGCACAAGCTCAAGGTGGGTGTGCTTTGTGTCTTGCATGCGTGCGGAGAGCTGCCCGGTGCTTTTTCTGTGCTCGAGATGGAGGAGGGCCCGTGGCAAGGTTGAACGTACATGCCACCGCAGAAACGTCATGGCGGTGTTTAACAACACTGTTTATTTTGTTGACTAGCGTAGAGGTTTTTCCAGGAAAACCGCTGAGACGGTTGAAAATCTTGAGCGTTGCGCAAACAGTGTTTGCCTTCCTCCTAGAGCAAGAACCCTGTGCGGGGCCAACTCGCGGTGTCTCGTTCAGTAAGCGCTTGCTAACTTTGATTGGCTTCACCATCGTGCGGCCTGAAGCGTTCCCACATGAGAAGCTTTGGGATTGCTTCTCCCTTTTCCGTCACAAACAGGTCCCATGCAAGGAACAGTGGGATCTCACCCCACCAGCCAGCTACGCCTTCCCTCCCAGGGGAAGGAGAGGACTTAGACCCGTCGCATCCTACCCACTGCTCTTCTGGCAAAGGCCTGGCAAGAGCCGGTAGAAATCGGAGCAGCCCTCCTTTGAGAGGCAGAACTTGTGTTTCATGTCCACATAAACCCCAAAAGTTTCTTAATACCTTTACAATATTTTGGTCTATCCTTGCAAGAGCTTTGCTCTCCAACTGTAAACGCTGGAGAATGGCAAAGGAAACTGGTAAGTACAGGCTAGTCAAGGCTTGTCTTGTCAAGAATACTGATGTGGAAACCATCTAGCTGCCTTCATGGCCTTGCTGCCCCGGCACTTCTAGTCGTGGTAGTAGTACTGTCTACCTCAGTAGAGGGCTGGGTGAAGTTCGTGTCAGAATCTGCTAGCCCTGACCCCAGAGGTGGTGTTTGCCTTGGTGCTTCTGCAAGACTCCACCGTTTGAAGAATTAGAAAAGGAAAGAGCGTGCGCGTCTGTCCACAAACATGAAGTTATACATTTGTCCGCTTTGTGCGTCCGTCCCGTGAGCTCTGCTTTTCCAGCGGGAGATCAGAAATCATTAAATGAAACGCAGTCAGAAACTGGTTGATGTCTGTGATTGCCGATGTTTGCTCGGGTAGGGTAAACGCGTGCTGTCCCCTGTGCCCAGCAAATACAGTTGTACATACTGCCAAAACTGTTCAGTCCTCTGAAACGAGTCCCGTTTCAGAAACCTCCTCTGAAACAGGTCTGATGTTAAGCAAGGCCTAGGAAGGGTAGGATGCTTTCCAGTGGGGGTGCTTGGCCAACGTTCTTTCTGGCATTTTTGTCAGCAGGGCATTCAGGAAGATGACTGGGGCCAGCAGAAGGGTCTGATGGCTCGCTGGTGTGTGAAACTGCTGGGATGGCTAGTGCTGGTGCTTCCAAACGGCCCTTCGCTTCACAGATGAAGGTTCCCTAGAGAAACTAGTCTCAGACTCAAGTCCAGCTAAACCTCTCGTCTAGCATCAAATGACTCTTAACATCTAATTTTCCTCTTCCCTCAAAGGCCCAGGCCTATTCCTTATCGTCTGCTGCTGTTTTGAAGGAGAGCAAGTTGCTCTGTGATGGTGGTCGGCTTTCTTCCTGCACTGGTGCCACAGACTAGAAGGGCATACTTTATCGATCGCATGCCTCAGCGTGGAAAGGAGAGCCAGGGCGGGTGCACCAGGTCATGCAGGGGTCTGTAGAGAGTGCCCGTGTTTGGGAGCTCAGGCTTGCGGTGGGCCTTCGAAGGGCCTCCTCCCTCAGGAGCTCGGCTTTGACCTGAGCCGGGACCTAATTTTCATCTGCACCGCACTGCGTTATTGCAACCCCAAATCTCTCTCACCTGATCAGAACGGGCAGAGTTTCTCTGGATGTGACAAGCCCCTGTTGCCGTGTTTATCGTCTAAGACGATCGCTGGCGGATGTTCCCAGCCACCGGCAGAACAAGGTCTCTTTGTGTCACGACCATCCCCGAGCGGGCACAGCACGGCGGTGTGGCTGTCAGCTGCTCTGAAGGAGGTTTTGGGGGCGCCGGGGCGATCACAGAACCCCTCCAGTGGTCCCAGTACGACAGCCGTGTCGGCTGTACAGTGCTGTAAAATAAAGCAATAAGCTGAAGAGATTTGGGACATACCAAGGGCATAGCCGCAGTTGGATGTTATTTAAAGAAGAGCTTTATATCCGCTGACATAGAACAGCCTAGGATGTAGTACTGTTTTTAAAATAAACTTTCCGGACCGGCGCTATGCAGCTTTTCGTGCCTGTAGGGTCTTTCCTTTCCCTGCACAGTCAGTTCTGTTGAAAAATATTAAATTCCTGTAAAAGACGACTCTCCCTTCCTGCTATCGGGACACATTTCGAGCGGTCAAACCCGTGAGAGTAAAGACTCCCTCGGGGCACGGGCGGCGCTGGGTCGTTGTTTAGATAGCTGTTCTATGGAGAGCCCTTGGCAATGCCAGTGGAGCTTTACTTGAAAGAGAGGAGGATGTTCCGATTTACGTGGTCGCCGTGGACATTAGACAACCGACGGGGGATTTAAGACCGTCCGGAGCCTGACCCGGAGGAGGAAGTCAGAGTCACCGGGAGCGGGAAGGTTTGCTGCGAGGGCGATGAGTGCGGCTGGTGGTCTCACGGGGCTGGTTTGAAAGCCCTCTGCACGCCGCTCCTTGCCGTCTGGGTCTGGGCGGGGATATTGGGTACGGTACCCCCGTCGTCCTCGGGGGAAGCTAGTCACCCACAAGGTCTCGGTTTCAGGTCTGTCTCCTGCACCTAACCGCACCAGCAGACACATCATTTTCTTAATCACTGGAGGAATATATTCACTGTTCCTCCCCCACAAAGAAGAGACCCCTCATCTCTTGAGCTTACAGGCACCGCACGTGGTTGTGCTATCAGCACTGGGCGTACTTTTTTAGTAACGAAGTATAAACACTCCAGCAGAGAACTGTTTAATATAAAAAAAAAAATATTTCCTGCTTCCTTGTTATGGTTGCGAGCACATGCTTTTGTTTAACTGGGGGCTCTCGAGCGTGATCCCGCTCCTCCGCACCAAAAAGCATCTCCGCACACCGGATCTCCTGTCGGCCGAAAGGAGGACGGGGGTTTTTCTGGTGGTGCCTTGCCCAGGTCTTGGCAGGGTGTCCCTGAGTGCCCGTCCCAGTGCTGCCGGCCAGCCAAGGTAAGCAGCGCGCTGATGAGGAAAACAATGAGGACCGTTCAAGATGAACTGGGTTGCTTTCCCTCCTGGGTCACCAAGTAGGTCCGGATCATTTGTTCTTTCCAATAAAATCAAATTGAACGGGATTAAAAGAAGGTTAATCTTCTTGAAAATAGCAAACCTCAGAGATTTGCCCAGTATTTTTCTGAAGATCCCTTTCTTTAGCAGCTCTTTTGTTTCTTCACTTCTCTTGGCACTCGGGGCTGGCGGGTTTCCTGTGTTAATTCATTAAAGGATTTGAAAAACAGGAGAGCAGAGGTCTTCCAAAAGGAGTAAAGATGAGGGCAGCTTTATCCTCCCGATAAGGTGCGAGCCCATCAGCTGCCGATGCTTTCCCCAAGAGCGCGCGGGGCTGGGTGCTGCGGGACGAGCCTCGGGCACGAGGCACCGTCAGCCGGGCTCAGCCCGGTTGTGAAGTCCCGACTGTGGGATCCCGCGGTTGCGTCCCGTCCTGAGGACGGGAGTTGGGACCTGAGACAGCAAAGGTACCTTCAGGCGGGCACCGTGTTTCTGCTGGATTGCTTTCAGGTGGACTTCACTAAGTCCTTACACTCAGAGGGATTTGACAACAGCTGCTTAAAATGTGAATCAGGCTTTGCCTGGCTTTAAAGGGCGGTTTGGGTGTTTGAAGCTCAGCACGCATCCGAGCTGTCGCTTCCACGGACGCGAGATGACTTGGCGCACAAAGGCGCCGCTCTCAGCCTCCCACCGCGTCCAGACGAGTCCTGCGCCCTCCTAGCCGGGCAGCAGGACGAACAGCTCGCACCGTCGCGAGCCGCGCTCTGCTTTGCGGGCGATCTTCCGTCCGCTCGCCCGCTCCGAACTCTCTTGCTGCCGTAACTGTCTCGTGCTGTGCAAATGGGCCGTCGTGGTTTTGCACGAGATACAGATAGTGAGAGCTTGCGTATACTGTTTGCAAGATACGCTGCGTGTCTCACCAGCCGCTTTTCGGTGAAGGTGGTGCGCTCTGATTGTCTTTAACTCCTGGTCTGCGGTGTCAAGCACCTAGCGAAGAGCGGTTTGGCTGGTGGCAGGGCACCTTGTGCCAGCTCCACCCCCGAGCGCTCTGGAGTCTACACAAGGTCCTCCGTCTTTTGCAACCGCTTGCAAGTCTGCTGCTCTCCTGTGCTTACTGCGTGCTGCTGTGTTCAGAGCTTGCCAGACCTGCAACGCTTCCCTGTTTTCTCTGCAGAGACGGGGAATTCATCCTGTAAGGAGCACTGATGTCCTACTCGGGTGTTTTTTGTAACCATTTCTGTTGGCCAGAAGATGCTGTGGAAGGAAATGCTGCTTGTTTGGTGACCCTCTGGCCCTTCTGGAGGTCTTTCGAGTCATTAAGCTGAAGGTTGTCTGTCTCCCTTCACAGAAAGGTGCTGGGTATCATCTGGATTTGTTCTGGGTGGCCATCCTGATGATCATCTGCTCCTTTATGGGTCTGCCCTGGTACGTTGCCGCTACCGTGATCTCCATCGCTCACATTGACAGCTTGAAGATGGAGACGGAAACTTCAGCCCCTGGAGAACAGCCCAAGTTTTTGGGAGTGAGGTACGTCAGACCAGCAATGGCCTGTGTGCCTGCCAAGGTCGGTTGGTGCTGTAACTGGTCCTGCTTCGAGCAGGACACGTGCGGAGCTCGGGGGGAATCGCTGCCAAGCCTCAGATCAGCTGTGCTTCCTTACAGCTTTTTTTTTTTGTCCGCAGAGGGTATATCCGGTTAGAAGTTGATCTGGCGTAGCCCTTATTTGCAAATACTCTTCCGTGAAAAGGAACACGACTGTTGTAGTACGGGAGAGCCTGTGCAAACGCGTGGGAGCAAAGGGAGGAGACTTTGCACCTGAGCTTAGACCGTTTCTCGGTCTGCTTTGGGCAGAAGTCACCCCAAAATACACAAAGCTTTACGGAGCGAGCTCCGGTGCCCGTGGGACACTGCGAAGTTGTCATGAAGAATTTTGTGCTGCTTTCTTCGTGTTTCCAAACCCGGCTGCGAGATTTAGCAGCGCAAGTCTTGGACAAATTTGCCTGTAACTCCTCACAAGTTTATTGGGCCAGACCAGACGCTGTTTTCCAGTGTTTGAGAAAGGAGATAAATTTACCGCACGTTTCCTTATCCATGCAAATTCGACAGGCATTCATTAGCAAACATAACGGTAAAAAACGTAAACCTGTCGTGCCTAGAGCAGTCAGCTCTACTTAATCAATCAAGCAATTTTTTCTGTACTTAGTTGCCTTAATTAAGTGTTCTGAAGTGCTTTCAGTAGGAGCACTTCTGGCAATCGGGCCACTCGTTTAGGTGACAAAATAGAAAATTAATGGCCTAACTGTCGGTACTCTGAAATATTACTGGGAAAAGTATTTGTGGGTGTAGGGAGCGGGTGTGGGTGCCAATGAAGGCGCATCTTCAGCACCCCACGAAGGCCCGGCCCGTTTCTCCAGCTGCTGGAGTGCTAGGCCCAGGACTCCAAATGCGCTATTAAATGAAGAGCCTGGACAGCTCGTGATTTATTACCTATCTGCATGCTGTAAGCACTGCCGTGCAGAGCAGCTGGATGGCTAGTTAACGGTTTCTGATGTTGAAGGTGCAAACACGCTCCTCCTTCCTCAGCAGCAGTACTCTGTAGATCCCCAAACAGCGGAGCTAGGGCAGCGTACAAAGCCTGGCCTCGGGTTCGACAGAGGAGCTGTCTGAGGCTTGGGCAGGCTCAAGACACCTGCCCGACGCTCTCGGCTTGGCATCGCCGCTCCGCTTCGGAAGCGGGGCTGCGAAAACGAGTCGTCAGGCTTTTACGCTGGTTTTGAGTGCCCTGAGAGGGGCTAAAGCCAGAGTGGCACTGAAGCCATCCTGCTCACCCCGTGATTTTGTTTCAGGGAGCAGAGAGTCACTGGAGTCATCGTTTTCATCCTGACTGGCGTGTCTGTCTTTATGGCTCCCATCCTGAAGGTAAGGACATCGCCTCTTCTGCCTCCTCCTGCTCACACAGCCGAAGCAGGGCCACAGCAACTGTCGGGCTGGTTTTACGCTCATCGCCGAAGCGTGGAAAAGGAGATTAGCGACAATTACTGATGCAGTTTTACAATTTTCTGGAAGCTTAAAAGCCTTCCTTTTGGAAGGAGAAAATAACATCGTTGTAGTGTGCTAGATAGTGACAAAGTTTGGGGCTGGTGCTCTGGGGGGCTGTGATTCTTTTTCATTTTAAGATTTTCCTTCCACGTTTGTATAAAGTTAAGTTTCCTTTTATTTTGCACTCTTACACTTCTGCTGGGCCTGTGTTTTGCGGATAAAGCTTGAGAGCCTTCTGGTGGCACGATGGAAGGATGGTTGGCAACGCAGTAGAGCTGCTGTGCAGAAGACACAGGTGAACAGACGAACATGTAGCTTTAAAAGCACGTTTGGATTGATTTCAGCGTGCGCACGCCTTAACACGCGTACCCGAAGAAAATCTTCCTTCGGTGCTTACTCACAGGCTGTGTGCATGGCCCACGGAGAGGAGGAGGGGGTTTTGATGGGAGAGAACGCGCAGAGCTGGTGGCAGCGAGCAGAGCCTACAGCTGATGGTGCGAGTCCATGGGTACAGCTTTGGCCAGAACTCTTGGGGAGCGTTGCCACTGCCGTGGCGGAGCTGTACCCTGCCCGGTGCAGCTGCCGAGGAGCGCACCTCAGCAGCGCGAGGCTCCTGCAGCTTGCCTGGCTTTTTCTTTTTAAACAGCCAGCACAGCAATCAAGTTTTGACTCTTTTAGGCTGGATCCTCCTAAAATAGCACATCCCTTGTCGCTCAGAAGCGATGCCCAGCTCAGCAGTATGGAAAACCTGTTTCTGGAGGAAGCAGTGTGACCAAATGTTATTTATTTCTTAATCTCTTGATTTTTTTTTTTTTTTCTTGTGAGATTAGCCCAGGCTCTGGACAGATGTGGTGCTGATGTACCATTTAATCTAGGTAGGTAGCTTTTTTCCCAAGACCTGAAAGTTGTTGGCACGTAGCCACAGAGAAACACATCCTTAGCGGATCATCAGATCGTAGAACGAAACTGGGGAACCTGCTTACCCGTGTCTTGTGGAGGATGCTGCCTTCTCCGGGGACGATGATTTCAGTGATGCCAAGTGCAAGTACAGCAGGAGATGTCAGCTGCAGAAGTCCATCTCCGCGGATCCGTTGACCAGTGGTACCAGCAGAAGATGTCGGAACACTAACGTACGTACTGAAGCAGTGGCACCACGCGCCCTAACTCCGTGACGGAGCAGATGGGTGTCTGGAGAAGCGTTTCTGGAGGAGGCAAATGAGTTTTTGGTCACGAGGAGGTTGGAAGCCACGGGGGCTGTGAGGCACGGTTAGACGTGAGCCGAAGGGGAGGAGCAGGCAGAGGGCAACGATGCTGCCTGTGTGTGAAGTGGCGACAGTGGCTTTGCGAGGTCAGCGGGTGCCTATTCCTGATTCCTAAGGTTGTGTTTACAACTAGCACATCTTTGTGTCTTGGTAACGGTTTCCTCCTCTGCACAAGCAGGCATTTCCGTGCCCTTAATTTAATGCCTGATGATTGTCATCATTCTGTTTGCTAGTTGATGTGACCTTTCCCTGCAAGATCTCCCTTCCTCTATTCCACTGGGGTCTATTATTTCCCCTGTCATTGCTTCATTCATTAATTATTTGCCAGTGCTTCCCCTAAGAACGCGTACGGGGAGGATCCTGGCGGGAGGACGCCTGAGGATAAACCGGCACGCTCCTCGCCCACGTGCCGGCACGCAGCACCTGGCAGCGTTTCAGGACCTTTCACAAACTCCGGTGGCAGGGTCTCCCGCTCGGGAGAGCCGCTTTGCTAAATGCATTGCAGAACATTGAGTCTTCTCACGGCAGCGGCAAATCGAACCCTGAGGATCCCAAATTCAATAAAACGGGCGATCCACAGGATAATCTCATCTTTGTTTTTTGTGGGTTTTGCGGTGTTTGTGCTGGTTGTCAACGTCACTGACGTTTCTGCTCAGTTATGGCAGATCTCCACAAAACGTGCTCGGCCCTGCTAGGAGAATGACAGGCACTTTCCTCTAAATACATTTTTAATTCTGTTGGCTAGCAGCAGGTTTGCTCGGAGCGCCTAAGCCAGCAACCCCATCGTTAGTGACTACTTTGCCAAAAGAAAGTCTTCCAAAATGAAAGCGCCGCTCACCACTCTGCAGGATAATGTACTGAAGTTTCACCTAGGGATGATTTACAGGATTAATTATCGTGGAATCGTGAAATAATATTTGGGCATTTTTCTTTTTCTTTTCTTTTTTTTTTTTAATTAAAAAAAGAAAGAAATAGAAGGGGAAAGAAAGAGAGCAATGTAAATGAACTAGAAAGCTAAACTCCCAAAGCCTCCTGCCCTGTTTGTCGGAGGAGGTGTTATTTTGTATCGTCTAATCCCTTTGGATGTGAATCCCTCGGACAGCCACAGCCATGGACACACACGCTGGCTCCCCGGCCCTCCCCGCGACGGCGATGGCAGACCGTTGAAGCCGGGCTGTGGAAAAAACATTTGGCTTTTAATCTGAAATATCAACAGAGCTCGCTCAAGGAAGCAAATAAATCAAACGGAAGGCTAAATGAGCGGTCAAGAATACGACGAAACGCTGGGTAACTGCCGTCTTTGCCTCTGTAGCGAGTTGCCTGCAGAGGCTGGAAGACAAAGGTTCCTGCAGCAGCAGTGCCGGCCGCAGGTTGCGCGGGAGCCTCAGCCGTGCTGCGGCTGCCGTTCAGTGGCAGCCGCCCGTCACTGCACGAAGGCTTTCCTTCGGCGGCGGAGCTCTTTCCGTCCGTCTAGGTTCAAGTCAGTCGCCCAGAGGCCGATGTTCAGGTCCTGCGTGCGGTTTCTGCCCGAGCATTCCCGTTCCCGTCACGCCAGGCTGGCTGCGCGCCGTTCCATCGCGGGGCCGAGGAGCGGTTCTGCCTCTTGGCAGCCGTGCCGTGGCTTTCGCCGGCGAGGAAGGCTTTGTGCTTGAGGTCAGAGGGACAGATACTCGTGGTTACCCTGCGCCTTCCTCGCTTCTGAAGGAAGATGTCCCTGACATCAGGACCGGTGATGGAGGAACGGGCAGCGCTTAGCGCCTGGGGGAGCAGAAACTGATGTTTGAAAGGGACGGATCCTGGCAGTGAAGAAAGTAACTCCCGGTCCCGTATTTGTGAATAGTTATGGATTAACATGAGTGAAAGATTGGAGCGGTCGGAGATTTCGTTGGCATGACTGTCATCGCTGCAGTGGGACTCAAGAGCCTGTCTGGATGGATTTCCACGGCTTACTGAGCCGGACAGACCACAGCCTCACGCCACCTTTTCTTCTTCTCTACCTTTTCCTTCTAGTCTCACCAGAAGCCAAGAGGTGAATCGCAGTTTGAAGCTTACTGGAACATGTTTACCCCATGTCCCCTTTAATTTGCTGACTGACTGGCGCTGGCCGGCTTCATTCCCTTGGGTCCTTGGAGGGACGTCCAAGTCGCGGTGAAGCGGAGAGCCCAGGGCTCCTGCAGCCCCTGCCCTGCTCCTCAGCCCTCCAGTGATCCCACAAACGTTCTCGCACCTCTCAAAGCACAGCAGAAGGGTTGCTCGCTTTATTACTCCGCATTGTCTGCTCATAGGTGCCATTTGAGTCGCTGACAGACCAGGAATTACATCCCGCCACGTGTTAAGGGTGCGTTGTGTCCGAGGGGGTTGTTCACTCAGTTTCTCCTGCTCTTTCCCTGCAGTTCATTCCCATGCCGGTGCTCTACGGTGTCTTCCTCTACATGGGTGTCGCTTCCCTCAACGGCGTGCAGGTGAGTCCCTCCGACGACCGGGCTCCCTGCCGAGCCTTCTCCATGAGACGGCAGTCATGAACCGGCGCGGGGTTTCTTTCGGCACCCTCCGGCCTTCCCCTCCTCCTTCATGGCCTCCTTTCCCTTCCCTTCCCAAGCGAGCCGGGGAGGGCGGCAGTGCTGCCAGACGTTGCCGCAGGCTGGCTGGCCGTCCTGAGGGTCACACCAGAGGGGAGCGATGGGCCCAAGCGGGAGGGCGGCCGAGTCTGGTCCCTGTGAGCGACGGTGGGAGCTTTGGGAAGACCCAGGGGTCTTTTGGGAAGACCTCGGCGGTGCCGAGCGTAGCGTACGCTTCCAGAGGCCCCGCGGTTGGGGTCCTCTGCCGGGACGTCTGTCGCAGGCCAGAGGAAAACAAGGGAAGGTGATGTATGGCGGCGGGGTTATTCCGCAGCCTTAACGAGCGGGAACATTGCTGTTTGCCGGGGAGGGGAAGCCAAGCCCTTCTCTTTGTCGTTGAGGAAATATTACGTAAGGAGCCTTTCTCACAGCGCAGCGTCTGTAATCGGCCCTCAGAAGCTGGAAGTGGGTTTTGTTGCTTTCTGGCACCCTGTTAATTGCGGCCTTTCTTTTTCGCGCCTGGTTGTGCTCTAACGGGAAAGGACTGCCTGTTCTGTGAGCACCATGAGAATTTCCTTGGGTGTTCTTAAAAATGGCCCGGGCTTTCATTCCCTCGTGTGAGACCCGTCTGGTCTGAGCAGCGGGCAGCAAGCCCGCGTTCGGGCAGGGGACAACGAGGGGATTGTACTGGTCGCCCTGGGGCTGGCTCTCCCGGAGGGGATTTCCCCTGGTGCCTGGCCCAGGTGGTCGGGGGACAGGGCAGCTCGTTTGCCCCTGATCAAGGATGTTTTTCACTTGATGAGAAATCCCGATTTTTGGTTGAACTCCAAGTCCATCCGGTCCAGCACGGGGCAAGGGACGCTGCCGGAAAAGCTGCCCGTCTGCCTCGCTCTTCGGTCAGCTGCCCTTCTGTTCTCTGGTGACGTGATGTCTGCCCTCACCTCTGCTCACCTCTGCTCCCAGTTTATTTGGGGGGGGGGTGGAAAGCATTGTTTTTAAATGCTGAATGTCATTCCGTGGCAGGAGCGGGGCAGGGGAGGGCGGCAGAAGCGACCCAGAGTTTGATGCCGACCGTAGTTTTGGCATTCATCTCATTTTCTCTGCTTTTTGGGTAACGAAGTGCTCCTTTCGAGAGAAAACGCCCTGTGTGCCCAGCCGCAGCAGATCGAGCCCGTTCTTTTCACGCCAGCGGAGCCATTTCCGCCGTCGCCTCTGTTCTGGGCTTAGACCAGATCATCCTGCTCCTTAAAACAAAGGCACCCCGAGCCTTGCCTTGAGAGGCGCTTCGCTCCTGCGCCTCTCTTCAGTTCCCAAATACAGAGTAGAGCTGGGACCTTCACCTGAGACAACTGAACTGGCGTGTCTCGCCCACCACACGTTAAGCACAAGTCAGTCAGGATAGAGGGGCTGTGCTGGGTTTTCTGCTGGGTTTCTTTTACGGAGGGAAAGCAAGTTGATTCAAGGTCACACTTCATAGCGGAATAACGCTTTTGTATCTCTTTTTCTGCGTATCCTGGGTTGCGTTTAAATGCTCGTTTCTTTTCCTTTCCAGTTCATGGATCGTCTGAAGCTGCTCTTGATGCCTCTAAAACACCAGCCTGACTTTATCTACCTGCGCCACGTCCCGCTGCGCAGGGTCCATCTGTTCACCTTCCTGCAGGTGGTGTGCCTGGCCCTCCTCTGGATCCTCAAGTCGACCGTGGCTGCTATCATATTCCCCGTCATGGTAGGCGACCCTCTCCTTCACATCCCTCCTGTCGCAGCCCGCGCCCTTCCCCGCGCGGCCGTACCCTCCCGTAAACGGACAAATCCAGCCCATCCCTGTCAAATCCCCAGCTCGGGGCTCTGCCTCCGTGCGCAGCGCTGATGTACGACTGCACGGGGTCAGTGTTGCCGTCGCCGCCTTTCCATAAACCCTCTGGAGGAAAACAAGCCTGGAAAGTTAATTTTTCTCCAGAAAGGTGTAGTTAGCTTGACCGTTCCTGGCTGCCAAGGTTAGATGTGCCGTGTTTTCTCCTTGAGCTGCACGAACGAATGAGAGGTGCGGAGTTTTCCTTTTTTAGCCCACACTAATTACCGTACAGAAAATGTCTCCCTCGCTTTTAAATAGCACAAATCGACAAAACCAAGAACGAGGCTCACTGCGAAGAGGTGTGCCGAACAGAGGGGAAGGATTAGCTAAATCGAGAGCAAAACAAGCACTGTCTTTTCCCTTGAGCTTGAGTAAAAAGACAATAATGTCGATTCATGCGTTCGCACAGGAGGATGATATACGTACGTTTGCAGGACGCGTGTCCTCCTTCTAATAATGCACGTCAAAGTCCTGTTCAAACTTACTCTGGATGTTGAGAGATAAAATGTTGATCACACAGAAGAACTGTTTCTTAAATACACGCCGTGCAGTCAGTCAGGTGGAGTATTTCTACATCAAGGAAGGGGAGTAGCGAGATGGGTTTCTGTGCCTTTAGATTATTACTAGAGCTACAGCCACAATTAGGTGCTTAGACCAAATGAAAACCAAACGAGTGTTAAGGGGAGTTGATACGTATACTTTGCCTCAGGTCAAAGCTTTACGAAACTCCCTTGAGCAATTTGGTCCCAGTGTCACCCCGTTTCAGGTTTACGGACAAGTAGAATTTCAGTTGTGGGTGTAGTTGTGACCTGCAGTGCTTATTTAAGGGAGAGAAGGAGGGAAAGTGGAAAACAAAACAAGGAGAAGTGTTTGTTCTCTGATGCTGGTGAAATTAGAAGAGAAAAGGTTATTCAAGTAAAAAAAAAATATCCTCCACATGTTCGTGCTGGGACACCCGCTCATATATAAAGGCGTTAAAAGTCGGCAGTTCCCGCTGACACGCTGTTCCAGTGCATTTTCACGGCTGCTGAAAGCTGACTCTGAGATCCGGACGCTCCTCCTCTTTGCCCCCGATAGAGAAGCTGAGGGAACTCTGAGCCTGCTGAAGTTTGGTATAACGGTGCAAACGCAGTGAACGTACAGTCCTGGCTTAGTTGTAGCTGGATCTGATAACAAAAACGCCGTTACTTGCACCCGTGAACAAAAAGACTATGAACTTCCAATTTGTGAAGATCCGGCCGACAGCCAAACCTCTCTTTATTTGAAGTAAAAGCACTTTTAATACGAAAGTAATTGGTAATGGGATAATCCCGGGTGTCTACATGGCATCTTTCCCCCCTCTGAGTAGTTTCTCACTTCTGTAATCGTGTCTTAAGTTACGCAAGGCAAAGCTTGAGATCCTTTCCTAGGAGTTGTTTGTGCCGTTGATCATCATTGCTCGGAACAAATTCTTCATCTTAAAGGCAGTCTTCGGTTGTCAGGAATAGGTTATATTTTTTAACGGCCAAGTCGAGCTTTCGCTCTGTCGGTGGTCCTTTGGCACAGCGTGCGTGTGACCTTGGTAGGCTTCTGGTGGTCGTGGTAAACCCACCGTCGCTGTAAACTCCTATTATTTCAGACATGTCCCTTTTTTTTTTCCCCCCAGTGCTTTTGTTTGCAGTCTTGCACAGAAGAAGCTTTTCCTCCAGTTTTGTGCAGCCACAATCCTGGTAAACTTTATTCTGCAAACTCTGAGGGCACAGTTTGGCCCTCTTCTAAAGAGTTCTTACGTCTGGGGAAGCGGTGAGAAAAAAGTAAAGACAATTACTCAGGCTGCCCTTGTGAACCTGCATAGGTAGGCTAAATCCAAAAAATAAACGAAAATACTCATTTCTTGTCTCTATAGTTTTGCTCAATGCGTGTCAGTTGGATGTTAAAGAGGACCTCTGTCTCTACGGGTGTATGAAGTGATGACGTGCTCTTTTTGTACGTCGCTCCTGTTTATTCTGACGTGAAGCAGTCACAGCTCAGACGTTCAAGTTGATAGCGATGTCCCAGGTGGTCACCTTGCTCCCCGCGTGCTCGTTTACAACCAGGATTACAGTGTGTGTGGGATGAAGAAGCAGTGTCAAGAGGAATGCCCAGAGCGTTCCCAGTGAAAGGTAAAATGTGACTGAGAAGTCCCTCTCTGCCTTTGCAGATCCTGGCCCTCGTAGCAGTCAGAAAAGCCATGGACTACCTCTTCTCCCAGCATGACTTAAGCTTTCTTGACGACGTCATTCCAGAAAAGGACAAGAAGAAGAAAGAGGACGAGAAGAAGAAGAAGAAAAAGAAGGGCAGCGTGGACAGTGACAATGATGACGTAAGGAGCTTTCTGCCCTTGTCAAATTACTCATTTCTAGCTAGCTGATCCCAGGGGACGGTCCACGCCCCCCCCAGCTCTGGGGCTGGGGCTTTCCCAGCCTCTTTCGAAGCCGACCAGCTCAGTCTTTTGCTGCAGCAGCAAACCGGCCCCAGACAAAACTTCTTCTCTCCATTGCCTTCCCTTTGGCAGGCGTCACCAGCCTGCGGTAGGTGGCACTTGGGTTGCCAGGAATGAAATCACACTTTCCACAAGAGCACTAGATACCTGCCGAGATGTCGTGCCCTTTACTAGAATGCCTTTTGTCACCCTGCCTTGCTCATCTTTCCCTCCTCCGCCTTTCTCCCCCGTCATTGTCTTTTACCTTTTAGAAGGACGATGGCTTTCGCCAGCAGCTCTGTTACTTCTGAATATATTCTGGTTTTCTTTTTGGATATTTTTTTAATTGCTCTCTTTAAAAGCACAAAAAGATGTGACTTGTCATGTTGCGGGAAAGACTGCTTTCTGTTGATAATACCATGACCTAAATATTTTCAAAGCGTAGGTGCCCTTCTGCGGTACGCTCTTTGGTCCTACCTCAGGTTGCAGCGTGGCCTCAAATAGCGAGATGTAGCTGCTTATGTCATTGCTAGGGGCGGCGACCTGACCAGACCAGATCCATGTGCCTTAGACTGGTTTATTTTTTACTGTATATATGAGAAGAGGAAACGTAGTCCTCGTGCCTTCGAACGTTCTCCTGCCCAGGTCTAGCGTGAACTCCAGTGCCATCAATGTGTCCTGCAGCGCTGAACCCGCTGGTTGTGCGGCGCTTGGTCTGGGAGGGGAGCTGGCTGCCTTGGCCAGCATTGCCTTCTGCATCGTGAAAAGGGAGCTAGGCTTTAACGATTCCGGGCCACGCGGAGAGGACTCGTTCTGCTCACGTAATCGTGGGAACCAGAGTTGCTGAAGAAGGGCTTTTCCCACCATACAGGCAGAGGTATGCCTGAAGCCAGAAAAAAAAAATCCCATTTTTAACGCGTCAGGAGGAACAAACGAGAAGGGGTCGCGCTCTGGCAGGAGGCAGGCAGCGGGAGAAGTCAGCTGGCCTTTTCCTAGATCTTGCTCAAGGTCGGGAGGACAGAGAAGGCAACCTCGGTCCTGGTGGAGAGCGAGCGAGAACCCGCCTCCTTAACGTGAGAGCTGCAGAGCACCGCGGCGGGTCCGCGTCAGAGGCGGCAGTCAGGCCAGTCCGATGAGAGAACGTGCCAGGGCCTTGCTATAAGGAGTATACGCTGTCTGAAGCAGCGCGTGCGCGCTGCCGGGGACAGCACGAGGCGTTTGGTAGGTGAGGGTGCAGGAGGTGCCCGGATCCACGCCTTGTCCAACAACCAAGCTGCATCCCAGCTGGCAGGACTGGCGCTCGCTCCAGGCAGCACGCTCCCCTTTCCCGTCATTCCTCCGGCTCCTGCGAGGCCGAGGGTTTCCTTCAGCAGATAGCTTTGTACGCGCCGAAATGAGAGAAGGCGCCCTACTCCGTGCCTAGCGAATGGTCAGCGAAGGTTTGACTCCGTCCCCTCCTCCTGCCCCATTCGAATCCAGCAGCGTCGTATCCTGGGCCGTGGCTCCTGCCTCTCCGCGATGTTTTAAGCTATCTCCTCTCTTCTCAGGCTGTTAATGAATTTCAGGTACAGTATTTAATCTGTTGGGTAAGAGAGTTTATGCAAAATGTTGGTTCTTAACTCGTCTTGGGTTTTTTTTTTTCAGCACTTGCCTTTACCAGCTTCTGCGATCGTAAAGCACTTGGCATTATCGGTGTGATTATTTTCACGCTTTCCCTTCCAGAAACGTGCCTCCGCACCGTTAGTACTGGGGGTTTGGC
This sequence comes from Balearica regulorum gibbericeps, assembly GCF_011004875.1. Lineage (NCBI taxonomy): Eukaryota > Metazoa > Chordata > Aves > Gruiformes > Gruidae > Balearica > Balearica regulorum. The sequence continues at coordinate 1,521,099 of NC_046187.1, read as the reverse complement.
GGGCAGTACGGCAACTGGAGTTGGGCGGCGAGAAGTGCTGGGCGTTGCTAACGCGGGTGGGGTTGGATGAGCGAGTACGGCGAAACCCGGCGCCAGCGAGACCGCTGTCAGCGCTGGTTAGGACGCACCTCAAGTTCTCAGTGCGGTTTGCTAGCAATCGGGCAGTGGCAAACGTGCGGCAAAGAAAGATTCTCAGTAATCTCACCATTTTTTCTTCCAGCTTGTCTTTACAAAGCGGGAATTAGTGCAACCGATTGCCGTGTTTGCCTAATGAAACCTCAAGCGCCTTGGCTTTCTCACCAATTTTATGTCAAAACATGCATGATCCAAAAAAGCCCAGAGAATTTTAAAAAAAAAAACAACAAACCAACTTTGAGCTAATATATATAGTTTCAGAGTCAGAATCTCCCCTTTGGGGCATGTTTGCCAACTGCAGATACTTTCTCCGTCTCTCTGTTCCTTTTAGATGGTGAAGTTTAAAGCAGACCCTGAGCGTCAGCCTTGCGGGGCCCCAGACCTCTCATATTTATTTATTAGCACTGAAACGGCGAGACGCTGGAGAGGTTACCCGGCTCTGACACTCTGCTTACAGCACGGCCCCACAGGGACGGACGTTTTGGGACGGCTTGAGTGCCTCGGCGCTTTTCTGCGGAATCATCTTTACTTGAGCTATGCTTACGCCTCAGCCTCGTAAAAATACTCCTGAGGAAATATTTTGCTATTGGAGTACGAAGTGCCGCACTGGGTGCCAATGTTAGAAATCATTTTAAAAATAAAATGCCGGGAGAGCGATTCTCTGTAATGTTTTCCTGCCCTGACGTGAAGGTCTCCCCCGCTCCGCCCCAGCCTGGCGCTCGGTGCCGTGTCTGGGAACAAAGATGTGTTAACCAAGTTCCGCCAGCTTGTGCCGTCCCAGCCTTTCCTTGGTTAGGAGAAGGTGCTTTCCTTTTAAAAAAAGCAAACGAATTCCAAGTAGCTTGCCCTGAGCAGAAGCAGGTGGGTTGTTGAGGCGGGTGGGGTACGAACCCCGCGGGTACCCGAACGGGGGCCCCCCGAGCAGAGCTGGTCTCTGCGCCTCTCGTCGGCCGGTTTGCTGTGCCGCGGCTGGCTGGGAGCAGGGAGCTGCCTCCTCACGGGCGCCCTGGCCGCCGTGAGCTGCGTTACTCTAACGAGAGGGGTAACCGAGAGCGGGTTCGGCTCGACTGACGTACGGGAGGTGCTGAGACAGTCCGGCTCGAGGAACCTCTGCCATAGCGCGTCTGGCCCTCGTCCTCGTAGAGCAATTGGGGAGAAAAAAGGGGTTTTTTGGAAATCCCAGCAGGAGACGATGAGCACTCTGATGAGCTGTCTCAGAAGGCAGCGCCCTGCTCGTTCTGCCTACGAACGCGTTCTCCATCCGTGTTTCCCGCAGCCAACGCCAGGCTGAATGGGAAGCTGGTGGCGAAGGAGCTGGTGAGGTGGGGAAGGGGGAAGGCGACGGTTGCACGAGATGGTTCTTTCCATCTGTTTCGCTTCCGTAGCGCGAAGGAAGAGGGAAAGTGGGGTGCGGTGGGGAACCAGTGGAACCCAGCAGGCAACTGAGCTGGATGATGTTTTTTTAATTTTTTTTCTTCTTTTCCTCATTCCTACAGAAACCGTATGAAGGCTAATTTTAATTTGTGGGAGATGATAAGAGAGCGAGCAGTGAAAATATTCTAAGACCTTTTACACGTTTCTTTCACAGTCTGACTGCCCCTACTCAGAAAAAGTCCCAAGTATTAAAATACCAATGGACATCATGGAGCAGGAACCTTTCCTAAGTGATAGCAAACCTGCCGACAGTGAGTAGAACTAACCTCTTGCATGCCTGCTTGACTCTGCCTTGCAGTACAAAAATAGAGATGTTTAGAGTGATTTTTTTTAAAAAAAACACAAGCTTTCCTATTACTTGAGAAGTACTTCTTGTTTTTTGGTTTGGTTTTTTTTTTTTTTTTTTTTTAATTTTAATTTCCAGGCTTCTGATTTATGACAGGTTTGGGGTTTGTGAGCCTTTTTCTTTGCTCGTTACAAACTTGATGTTGTTCCTTCTGGTGCCTGCAGCTTAAGCGCTTTTCTCCAGCTACCACCAGGTCTCGTGGCCGTTCCCCCTCTCTGCTCCTCTCTTTTCTGACCTTTCCTGTTTTCTCTTAACGCTGCTGACCGTTCGATTTTTTTATTATTTTTTTCCCGTCTGAGCCTAGTGTTCTGGATTTGCAGCATGTCTAAACTGCATCGCTGTCCCGTTACTGTTTGTTTCCTTAGGTGCCAAGCAGTTGCAAAAATCAGCGCTTAAAAGAGTAATTAAGCGTGTCATTGATCCGCATTGCGCATTAAACTGACAAGGCAGTGATCACTTGCCCATTAACGTATTTCCCTTCTTAGGTGACTTGCTTTTGCGCTATTCTGTTTCTTTTTGATTTCTTAAATTAATATCCATAACTGATTATTATGATCTTCATTTTCAGTCACTTCCACTTTTCATGTTACGGTCTTTTAAGTGAGGAATCGGGAATAACAACTGACCGTAGCTTTTCTGCCTTGGCGCTGACTTTTTAAAACACTGCGAGCAGTGGGTGCCACGTGGAGATAAATATGCTGGTTTGTCGTGAGCCGGGAGGGGAGAAATACAAGTGGTAGTAACAGATCAGTACCGCTGCGATGCTGCTGCTAAGATTTCTAGGAGTAGGACCGAAACCCGCAGATCTTGAGATCCTTAAACTATCATTTGAGTTCCAGAGCTGGTCCCAAAGTCGCTTGCCTTGTGGTGGCACTTAGCAATCCTGATCGGTGCCCTGTGGGTTTTCGATACAGGAGCACTTGGAGGTTGGCATTAGAGAGCAAAGGCAAAGAGAAAGAGACTGTTTCCTGGCGATGCAGATATTCTCAGGGGTTTGCCGATAAGGAAAAGGAGCGAAATCTGCCTCGGACGACCAAACGGATCCTCCTCGTTTTTCTGTGAAAATGCCCTGGTGCATCCTAAGCGTTGTTACGGAGGATTTTATGATCCATTTTCTGAGGCAGTGTTTTCAACACCTCTAAGGCTGAAGTAGTTAAGGAAAAGTTAATTCTGCGGCAAACCTGTTTGTTGGAACGCCCTTTGAGACAACACGGGGTAAAGCACCCATGAGCCGAGCAGCAGTGGGTTTGCATATTTGTACATTTTTCGGAGCCAGTACTTGATTTGCTGGGGTTTAATTAGAAACAAAGAAAATTAAAAAAAAAAAATAATCAGGCCTTTGGACTAGAAAAAGTAGCTGGAATCCATCAACAGCGTGGCATTGCTGTAGAATATAACTGTGCTCTGCAATTCAAAGCATATTACTAATAATCCTGCTAATACTAGGTGTAGATAAAAGGTAAGTCTCCAGGTGGTGAAACTTTTGGGAAATGAGTCTTTGGGTCGTGTTGGCAGTTAAAGGGTTTTTGTCTGGGAGGAGAGAGAGAGAGAGAAACGGGGTGGGTTTATTGACAAGGTGTGACGTGCACCCGGCAGGCAGGCAGGCAGCGGTAAAAAAGCACTGCCAGGCAGATGAGAGCGTACTGGAGAAACTGGGGCTGGGCGTGAGAAGCCCCCAGCGCTGCAGGCACTGACCAACAAGGCTCTCTTCCCTCCCCGGCAGGAGAGAAAGCCCCAACATTCCTTGAACGCCATACGTCGTGCTGAGACAATTCCTTTCCTTCGGTCACACGCCATGCCAAGGTAAGCACCCAAAAACCGCACCGTGTAATCATTCCTCGGAAGCATCCGGGCTACCCCTCCGTATACCCAAAGTTTCTGTCCCCCTGTAGGAAGCTCTTAGGAAGCACTTGGAGAAAGTTCCCTATGTCCCAAGCCAATGGGTGACACGGCTGCGGGACGCGCGAGGGCTGCGCCAGCCTTGGTCAGAACCCTGCTGCCCTGCCCGTGGCTGCTTTGGGGTCTAAACCAGGAGAAGGACGTGGAGCAACTGGGAGGAGTCTAGAAAACCCATCCACAGGGGAAAAATGACATTAGTTGGATTTGTTTAGCCTTTAAAAAAACCAAGAGAGAGACAGTGAGAGAAAATTGCTGTTATGCTTTCCTTCAGCCATGTAACAGGATGCTGCAAAGAGGAAGTAATCCATTTTCCCATGTCTGCGCTGGAAAATAGAGTCAATAATAACCTCAGACTGCAGCAAGGAAGAGTTAGGTAACAATTTCTCAGAGCTCAGCCACGGCTCGGCCCCGCGGGGCCACCCTGGGCCTCCCCGCGCCAGGGGTTGGCTCTAGACCCAGGTGCTGTGGGGTTTGCGGGTGTTGCACAGCTCGGTGTGAGGCACAAGCGCTGGACACTTGGGGCAGTGGTCAGAGTACCTCATCGAAATTCTCTTACGTGGTGTACGGGCCTTAGCTTAGGGCGAGCTGTACGTTCCCTGGGCACCTCTACGCTGCCGGTTCCCGAAAGCGGCGTTGCACGAGCCGATGCAAGGAGCCGCGACTGGGAGTCCAGCGGTTGTTCCGCTTCCAGGTGGGACGCTGTCTGTTGGCTGTCCGGAAAGTCCCAGGACCCCCAGTTTTCCCAGTTTACGCCAGTTGCCCCTCTGCTGTGTCTGTAAAGTGCCGGTGGTTAATTTTGTTCGGGATTTGCTAGCAGAAGTCCTGAGCGCGGCGGACGGCGTTGGGCGGGCTGCGAAGGCTGGAGGTAGCCCCCGCTCTCACCTTCTCTTTCTCTCTCTTCGCAGCCCTCCACGAACTCCAGTTAAAGTTGTGCCTCAAATTAGAGTAGAACTTGAGCCTGAAGACAATGGTTATTTCTGGAGGAGCAAGGGAACAGAAACTACTTTGTAATTTGTCTGTCTGTTAAATCTTTTATGGAATTTGTTTTGTCACTAGCCAAATATTAAAAGGCTCTCTGCTCCCCACCCGCATAAGTAAATGAGACATCCCGCGCTGCCCCGCCACATCTCCTCCCATCCCTCCTCACCCGATTTTCCCCGCGCTGACCAAGACTCGTTTTGCCTTCTCTGTCGCTCCGACGTGCACGCGTGTCCCTCGTTGGCGAGCAGGGGGCAGAAGCGTTGAGGATACCACGTCGCACCGGTGGGCGATGTCAGGGGCGCTGCCGTTGCCGTAGTTGTGAATCAGGGTTGGTTGGTTTGTCCGTTTGTCCTCCGGCAGAACAAAACTGGCCTCCAGGCGAATTCGCTGTCTTGCTTACGCTGCTCGAAGATGCTGGCAAGTGCTGCTGATACTAATTTGCTCTTAAAGCCTCTACTCGTAGGTAACGCAGGAAGGAAAAGGAAAAGGTACTTCGCTCCCAGCACAGACAAACCGTTGCCATCGTTGTAGCACGTGTGTTGAAATGTCCCTTTCCTATGCAATTTTTTTTTAAAGAAACACTTTAATGGACTTAATCCGTCAGGTACATTGAAGAGTGTTATTTTCCTAGATTATTTTGTTTAAATTATGGGGGCCTAACCTACGACTTTTTTTTGTCAATTTTTTTAACCTTTTTTTAATTACTGTAAAGAAAAATGAATTTTTCCTGCAGCAGGAAACATATAGTTATGAGTAGTTCTACCTCTTATTTCTAGATGCCAGGCTTTCTGTAAAAAATGTAATGTACCATATATAATGTGATTTTTACAAAAAACAAAACCACGACACCACACCGCAATCTCCAGGACATGGCATAGCGCTGGATCAGTTTGATTAACACCTTCTACTCCGAAACGTCTGTTTCGCTTAGGGTCATGTTAATTTTTATTTTTATTTTATAAGTAATCTAACTTTACTATGAAGGAGACGGGATGTAACTTAAATCTCTTGTGATCTGGGAAGAGTCTTAAACGTAACGGTGGTAAGCGAAACACTGGCCGGCTACCGACGTCAGCGGACGGATGCTGATTGTACTCATGCTGTTGGTTTCCTACGCGGTATTGTTGGAACTATTTCTTTGGAAACATCGGTGCGCGCGTGCGTGCGCGTGAGCAAGACCCCGTGTGCAGTTCAGGCACGATGACGGCGCAACGGAGGAGGAAGCCGAAGACGCCTACTGGGATGCTCAAACCCACGCTCGTATTCGCCAGGCTCACCAGCATCCGCACCCCGCATCCGTTTTCCCTCATCTGCAGAATTCACCCGAAATCTTGACCGCTGGCTCCTCCACCCGTCCATCCGTGCTGCGTCGATAGGAAGCAGGCCAGGCATGGGCACGCCCAGGCTTCTGGTTTTAAACCGAACGAGCAAATACCACCCTGGGGGAGGTGATCTTCTCTCCGTAGCACGTGCGCGCAGGTACTGGTGTGCGCACGTAAGCACGCATTTCGGAAGTTTCTTTGATGAAGGCGGGGATTACGTGTAATGCACTAAAGGCTTCATCAAAAAAGAAGAAAAAGAAGAAAAAAAAGCCCAGCTGTGAGAGCTAATTCCCCAATGGAAAAAAATCCCTCCCCAGAGGACAGACACGTTCCTGCGCTTTTGTCCTCACGAAACCAAAGTCCGTGTTGGTTAAGTAAAGAGAATTTCATGATGGTGCTGAGACCTTTATGCCAAATTTTAGCATCTTACTCGCAGTAGCCGTATGCGCGACGAGCGGCGCAGAATAGGGCTGTTGGTTTCTTCCCCCGACGTGCTGTAGCAGCAGCTGGCCGCCTTGCCTTCCCCGCAGCGCTTCCTTCAAGGGCGAGTCCATCGGGACCGCGGTGGTTGGCGCTTGAGCTGCCGCCGCCGGCCGTTGCTGCAGGGACGGCGGGGCTGCAGAGGCGCCTACGTGGCACACGCGCGTGCGCACGCCTCCGTGCGCTCCCCGCCTCCTTCTCGAGGGGTCTCGGTTTCGGCTTCCGTGAAACGTGTGTTGAGTCTGGGATCGGCATCCCGGGAAGCCAGCCCCAACCCGCTGCGGAAGGGCTGGGGAGATGTCGGAAACGGCCAGAAAAGGGGCGGCTCGGTGCTCTCCTCCGCTGCCGGGGCCCGCTAGCTGGAGGACAGACGACCCGGGAAGCGCAGTGCCGGCTTCAGCCACCCGCTTCCATCCCGCCGTGAGCACCGGTCCCTGGCTCCCCAGGGAGGGACAGCCTCGAGCGTCGCCTGCGGAGCACGGGGGAGCTGCCTGTGCCTGCTCAGACCTTTGGTTTGTAGGAATCCCAGTAGCTGAGGAGGGAAGATGAACCCGGACGAAGAGAGGGAAGCGGCGTTCCTGCTCCCGGTGGGCTCCGCGGCAGGACCCCGCGCCCGCGCGCACAGCCCACGCGCAGCTTCGCGTCGGCCGGCCCCTGGTGACGTGTCTCCTCGACAGTGAGGTCTTCCACCGTCTACCGCGTTAAATGTACTTGAAATGTATTGACTGCTGATCTGGAGCTTTCTCTCTCTTTTTTTTTTTTGTTCTTTAAATTTTTATTTTAACCCGAGGGAGGTGGTGTGCAGAGGGTAGCGTTGCTGAAGGGACGGGACAAAGATTTCTGTAGCTTTCCATGAGAAACACCCAACTCCGGGGCCAGGAGCTGGAAATGTTTCCGTTCCTGGTGCCTGCCGCCAGCGCAGGGGGGGCTCCTCGCTTGGTTTTGCCTTTTAAAACCCAAACCCGGCACAACGAGAGCGGCCGAGAGCGCGGAGGCGTGCGGGCTGACCCGGGCAGCGGCCAAGGTCCCCGCGGGTGGTGGGAGCCCCGCGAGCCCCCCCGCCGCAGCCAGCTTTGTCCCGGCCCCGGGGGCGTCTGCCGCCGTAAGCCCACGCACGGCTGTCATCGGGGACGAGATATCTTGGTGGTTTTATTTTATTTTTGGGGGTGGGGTGGGTGTTTTTTGAATCAACACGCACTTTCAGATACTTTTGGTGGTGTTTTTAATTCTCGTAAGTCTGTATTTGCTTTGGAGGAAAGAATAAAAACTTAGTAGAAAATGAAGTGGATCAAGATGGTGGAACAAAAAAGGAAAAAAAGCAGAAAACATTTCAATGTATTAAAATGATTTTTTTTTCCAGTAATATAAACCACGAAATTCCTTATAACATTATAGTATTTTACAGTTTTATGAAGCTTTCTATTGTGACTTTTATGGAATCAAAAGATGAAGATGATGAGATATTTTAGCATTTATATTTTTCAAAATTAAATGTATACTGAAAATAAAGTAACTTTATGCATTTACTGGAGAGTGCGCGTGGCGTTCTTCGTTTGTCTTGTTTGATGGAACCGAGACCGCTGTTGTCGTGATCGCCGTTTCCGAGGAAAGCTGCTCGGCGGCTCTCCGGAGGGAGGGGATGCTGAGGAAAGGTCCCACAAATACACGTGAGAACGTAGAGAAAGTCTCTTACCAACCCGGGAAGGCGTTGAGGACGTACGGCTGTGAAAGGGAGTTCTAATGCCAGAAATGCTCTCTCTTGGATAATGTATTGAAGCTTTTCGGGGAGGGAAATAGAACTTTTTCAGCCCGTTCCTTCCTGGGGGCTCCCCGAGATGCCGGTGTTGGGGCGAGGGCACCCTCAGCCACCCCACCGAAGATCCGTCCGGGGCGCAGAGAAGGCCCTCGAGGGGCTCGGTGCCGCGGGACCCGGAGTGGAACCTGGCATTAGAGCGGGTTGGGGGTCTGGTGTCGGGGCTGTGGCCCCTCGCACCCCACATCCGGGGAGCCTGGGGCCGGGGGCTTGGGCTGGGCTGAGGGTCCCTCCTGCTGCCCCTCCCCGGGCTTGCCCTCCTTCCCCACGGCAGGCGTGGGGCCGACCTGCCAGCACCCCGTTTCACACGCTTCAGCGTAACGGGGAGGGATGCTCGCCCGCCGCCGTGCCGGTACCAGGACGGCTTCTGGTGAGGGCTGGAGGCGGCCGCCGCTGTCAAAGAGCCGCGCTGGAAAACGGTGAAACCCCCTAGAGAACCCCTCGGGTACTCGCTGGGTGGGCCCTGGTGGGAAAGGGGCGAGCCTCCGTCGGCGCCCACGGTCGGGGGCTGCCCCGAGAGCCTGGTGCCCGCGGGGCCGTGCAGGGAGCCGGGCTGCGCCCGCCCCGGGGCTGCTCCGGGGCACTTGGGGGCTCCCCGAGTTTTTGGGCAGCCATTTCTGCACCAGGGTACCAGCGTTATTCCCCGGGGAAATAAGTGACTTAGTGCTTGCAGGTGCTGGAAGCCCTGGGCTGAGGTGGGCACAGGAGCAGCACCTGCGGCCGGTCCCCTCCCTCCTAAACTGCTGGTTAACTCCTCTCTGCTGGGCAGGAGCCTCTGCTGAGCCCGTCCCGGCGGGGTTTGGGGGTCACGCCGAGAGGAAACCGCTTGCTGCTCCTCCGAGGAAAGCGCTGTATGCAGGACAGAAGAAAAACGAAAGGAGGTATGAGCTTATTTCACTTGCTGGGTGGGCTGCGAGCAGCGGCAAGGCGAACGGTGGGACCCGGTTTACTCAGCGCCGCCGGTTTTTAGTGCCTCGAGCCGTTCCGGTCGTGCTTTCCCCTTCGCAGCCGCGCTCTCTCTTCTTGGAAACGTGCGGTGCCGTTCCTGCCACTGCGCCTGTGACGCTTAGTGACTGCCGGGCCAGCCGCGCGGTTAGCGTCACCGACGGCTGCGGGAGGGAACGGTGTCTGCCTGGCGGAGGCGTTGCGGTTGGGGTTTGGTGATTTTAGCGGATCCTCGTTACGTTCCCTGCTCCAACCTCGTGGCACGCTCCGTCTCCGGCGTTGCAGCCGCCTGGCAGGAAGGTGCTGGAGGTGGCCAGGGGTTTGCGGGGCACCCCGATCTTTGGGTGATGAACAGAGAGACCGGCCAGGCCTTGTTGCTCTGAGCAACAAGAACGTGTTTTTTCAGTAAACCAGGAACTTTTCTGCTTCTTTCAAATCTTTGGAAGCGGGTTAGAGAGCTGCTCAGATAAAAACGCAGGAGGCGACCATGCTTTGTGCCGAAGGTGAGAGGAAGGAGACCTGGTAAATGAAATTAAAAGAAAAGCCAAAGCGCAGGCCCCACCGCGCTGCAGGGTAGCGGAGGAAAGCGGCTCCTGCCCGGGCTGGCGGAGGGCTGGACGGGAGGGAACCCCTCGGGGTGCTCCTGGCCGGGGGGGGGCATCAGCGGAGAGCGGCCGTGCTGCTGTACCCGCCAGCCCGGGCTTCCTCAGAACTCCACTGGTTTAATAAAAAAATTGTTGTGTTGGGTTTGTTTGGGTATTTTTTAAACAACGGTTGGTATTTTTGGGGAGATTGGGGGTTTCCCCCCTACAAGATCCCCACAAAAGCAGCGATGGGAGCCCCCCCCCGGCGCTGTGCGGGGTGCTGCCAGCAAAGGTTTCGTTGTCCCCAGGCAGGGTAGGGGCTGGGGGGCATTTCCCGTCCGATTTCTCCGCTGCTGGTGCGGCACGGCGCGCGGCACGACGCGCTGGCGCAAAGCCGCGGGGACGCGTCCGTGGTGCGGGCGGGAGGGGGGGGCTGGGGGCCTGGGGAAGGTCCCGGGAGCCGCGCGGGGAAGCGGCCGTGGCTAAAACGGAATCCTTACTAAGGGATGCGATCTCGTTAATGGCTCGGCGCGATCGCTTGCTGGCTTAACGGGTGGGGAGGAAGACTCAGTAAAATCGGGCTTTCCCATAGCTAACTAAAGCTGAGCCCGAGCGAACGCGCGCTTGGGAGCTCAACGCCCCGTGGCTGCGCCGAGCCCCCTGCCCAGCTGGGCAGCGCTTGCTCACGGGCTGTTAGAGGCAAAACACAGCACGCGCCGGTGGGTCGCGGCAGGCCGGGGAGGAGCGGCCAGCTACTGAGCGCGTCCCTCCCTGCCGTCGGGCCTGGGAGCCCCTGGTACCCCGAGGAGGGGACGCCCCAGCAGCCAGCGCTGCCCGATCCCAAAGGAAAGCCCCTGCCAAAAGTTTTGCGCTCTGGGAGCGGAGGGGTGAGCGATGCCGTTGCTCCGCAGAGAGCCCGGGCTTGGCTTTCTGCTCTCTCCAGCGTGCTCGGGCTTTCGGCGTTAGGAAATACCCTTGGGGCATCGCAACGCGCGCTGCTCGCCCGGAAAGCTGCAATGCTAATAAGCACTGCTGGTTTATTTGCTTTTTTTTTTTTTAATAACTATCAGCACATTTCCTAGAAACAGGCGTGCAGCAGAGGAGATGTTCTTGGCTCACTCCATTGTATTTCTCCAATTTTTCTCGGAAGCCCGGAAGGCCGCTGTAGTTGTTCGCCCTTACCGTGCGCACCCGGAGCGTGACGGACGCAAACGTGACGCTGGAAGGGAGCGAAAGCCCAGGCTGGCGGCTAACAAACACCTCGTGCCTGACGGGGAATGAAGTGTTTTGGGGGAGCGGGGGGACAGAGCCGTCTGTCCGGCCGGGACCCGGGTGCGCGGCGGTGACCCTGGCCGCTGCCCAGCGCTGCTGGAGCAGAGACGCGTCCACGCGCGCGTGGAGCTGCCGCGGGAGGTGAGAGAATTTGAGGCGATGCCGACTACACGAGCGAGGTGTGGGGGTCTCGCCCTGACGGAAGAGGATAAAACAACAACTGTTGGTTATTTTGGAAAATAAATGCCCGAGGTAACGCGGCGGCGGGCGGGGGGAACTGGCGTCTCTGCGTTTGCTGCCGCGGGGCGACAGCGCCCGGTCCCAGGTCAGCGGTGACTGCCCTGTGCTGCGAGCGCGTCTTCTGCGGCTGGGTGCTGATGCACAGTGAGGGTGTTTATCTCACCCTGCCACACGTCTTGCACCAAAAAAAAAAAAAGAAAAGCAATTTCTCTTCCTTTTCTAGTTCTGTCCCCAGAAATGAGAGCATATTGCCTCCCCGTGCAGCCTCTGTGGGTGAGGCGCCTTTCCTCTCATGCTCCCCCTCTCCGAGGAGATGCGGCTGCTGCTCCCCGGGATTTGGGAGCCGGGCAGGACCAGGCTCGGCGTTCGCTGCCTGTGCCCGTCGTGCTGCCCGCGGGCAGGTGCAGGCAGCGGGTGCAGCATCCCTGCCCGTCCTTAGCACAGGCTAAAGGGCACGGAGCAGGGGTGCCTGCCCGGAGCTGCCGGCGTACTCGTGCAGAAACCTCGGGGTGGGGGGACTGAGGAGACCGGGCCCCCTGGATCGGGTGCTCGGGTGCAGGAGATGGGGGGTTGGGGCATTAGGGGGATGGGAGCCCGCTCCAGGCAGCAGATGCAGGCAGCACCCGAGCACAGCCCCGCTCTGCTTCTAACGGGGAGCTGGGGTCTCAGCGACCCCAGAGTACGGGGGGGGCACGGTCCTTCGATACCTTTGCTAGCAAAGGGAACCGTGGGCGGGGGGGACTCACACACAGATGCTGTGTTTGCTAGGAAATGGTTTGGGCGACGACGGCAGCGCCCGCCGCAGGCTCCGGGCAGGCAGGGAGGAAGACGGTCTCTGCCGACCCCCCCATCTTTCCCGAGAGGAGCGTTGGGGTTGCCGGAGGGATTCTGGCAGGGACCGACCCGGCTGTGGGGCGCAGCCCCCCTCCCCGTCCCACACCGTGCCGCCCAAATCCATCTCGCTTCTCACGTCGGGGGGAAGGCAGGCGGAGACTGGGGGCTACTGGTGCGCGCCAGTACAGAGCGGAACCGACGTGGACGGGGGTTTCGTCTTGGTTTCGCTTTGGGTCGGGTCTGGTGAGCGTGGCAGCTCCGGACTGCTAACGCTGTCCCCAAAACAGCTGCTCTGGGGCGTTAATTAGCTTTAAATGGATTTCCCCCGATTCCGCCTGTTGCTCCTCTGCCTCTCGCGTGTCCCCTTTTCGGCTGGAGTCCCTCTGCCCCGTTGGTAAGGGACTTCTATCCCTTGATGTCATTTATTGCTTTCCTTTGGCCGTCGCTTCAGCCCGTCCGTGCTCCGTTCCTACAGCGCCGGCGGTTTGTGGTTTATGTTTGCGCAGCCCCGCGCGCCGAGGGGCCGTTCCCGCTTCCCTCGGGGTCTATCGATCCCGTTCTCCCGCGAACAACGCCCGGGTTTGGGCAGGGAAGTTGGGGCTGTGGGGGTGCGAGAGCCTCCAGCCAGCTGAACATCCAAACCCCCCCCCCCCCGAGAGCCGCCCCTGGGGCACTCGATGAGTGGTTTTGGTGGGTTTGATGGTTTTTAGACAGTTAGCTCTCAGGAGCGGAGCTGGGACCTCCTCCTCCTGCCTGCGGAGGGGGGGCCGTGCCTCTCCCAGCCCTCCCCGCCGCCCCGGGGGTGCAGAGAGCCTTTCCAGCAGCGGCGGCGAGGGTGCTTTGTAAAGTCTTTATTGGGGCTGCAGGAATAGATCGGTGGTGTGGGCGGTGGGCGGTGGGCTCGGGGGCACCTTCCTCTCCCGGTGCAAGGAAAAGCGGCCGTCTGCCGGACGTCCAACAGCCCCGTTCCCTCTCATGCTCCCTCTTGATGTCCCGCTTCCCCGACGTGTCCCCGGGCACCCCCTCTCCATCCATGCACGACCGGAGAAGCGGTCCCCGATGCCGACGTGCCGGACCCCCGCCCCAGCCGCTCCCCTCGGGGCACCTAGCGCAGCAGGCAGGAGCCCCCGCCGCACGCCGCTCCCAGCTCCCAGCTCACCTGCAGAAAGTGGGCAGAGAGCCGAGGGGCAGCCCGGGGAAGCGGGGGGTGGCCGCCAGCACGGCGCGGGGCGGCGGGGGCCACGGCTTTACCTTGGCGGTGCAGTAGAGGGGGGGCGCGTTGGGGGGGCAGCAGGTGGAGGCGAAGTCGGCTCGCTGTTCCACCAGCTGCCCCAGCAGCTCGGGGCTGGCGTCGGGCAGCGTTTTCACCAAGCTCTCCCGCAGCCTGCGGCGGGGGGCACCGGCGGGTTTTAGAGGGGACCGGGGTGGGGGGATGTTAAATACCCACGCGGCATTTTGGGGGGGGCGGGGGGAAGCACGCGGGGATGGCAGGATGCCCGGCGAGGGACGTGTTATGCGCTTCCCCGTGTCTGGCTGCTGTTCAGGCTCCAACCCCCGGCCCCACTCGTGCATCCTCAACCCTTTGGCCACGGGCTGACTGCAGCTGCTGACGCAGTTTGGGGGGGCACAGGCTTACCTCTTCTTGAAGTCGAGGAAGTTTAACTCGGCGTACTGCCCGCAGAGCTGGCCGGCCTTTTCCAGGAAGGGGGGCAGCTCTGCTTCCATCCGCCGGTGCTGGGTGGCAGAGGGGGGGACACGGCTCGAACCAGGCTGGGAAAAGCCTCTGCGGGGGCGTGGGGGGACGCGGGGAGCAGGGTGAGCCAACGGAGCCGTCCCCACCGCTCACCTTGCTGTCCAGGCAGGCGGGGGGGTCCTTGGCAGAGCAGCACTCCCCCCGGACTCTTTGGCAGGTGTCGTAGAGCTTGCCGAGGAAGGCGTCGGGGACGCTGGTGTGCCTCCGCGCCAGCTCAAACAGGTACCTGGAGCGGGGAAAACGAGTCGTCGGGTGAGTTTTAACGCCGGGTGCTGCTCAGCGTGGGATGGGGGCTGCTTCCTGCATCTTTGGGCAGCCCCCGGGGGCGATACCCCTGAGGGAAGAGATGATCACCCCCCGCCCCGCCCCGGTTACCCTCGTAATAATCAAAGCGTATAACGAAGACGAGGGCAGAAGGAAGGGTCGGCGACTCCGCCGCCGCGGGCACCGCTCACCTCTTGGCGTGGCGAGCCCCCTCCTCGCCGCAGAGCTGCCCGTTCGTCGGCTTCTGCGCCTCCGGCAGCGTGGGGGTGGGCGCCGGTGGCAAGGCCGAGATGCAGAAGTAGTTTTGCACGAGGTTGTTCCCCTTGCAGCAGTCGGCAAACCTTTCGTCTCGGGCCGACAGCGCGCCGCAGGCTTTGGCCGTGTGCTCCGATAACTGCAAAGGGGGGAGCGGAGGGTGCGCGGGGCTCGGCGTCCTGCCGGGGCTGGTGATGCTGCGGGGACCCCCCCGCCACCACCACCACCACCACAGGGTTCGCTCCCTAAGCCCCTGCTGTGACTCGGGAGGTGGTTTTGGGGTGAGCTCCTGGCTCCCCTACCTTCTTCTGCATGCAGTCCTCCGCCACCGAGTCGCAGCACTGGGAAAACACCTCGGCAGCGTCTTCTGCCAGGGGGAAGAGGTCCTCGAAGGAGGCGGCGGGCATCTTCTGCGCCAGCGAGGCGAGGTAGCTGGGCAGGCACAAGGGTGCGGGGGGCTCAGGGGGCTCAGCACCCCCCTCCCCTCCCAACAGCTCCAGGCGGGGGGTTTGCCGCGGGGAGCCACGGGAGGGAGGCGATGGGAGCCGCGGGAGGGAGGTGATGGGAGCCGCGGGAGGGAGGCGATGGGAGCCGCGGGGCTCGCTCTGCACCTCTGCCGCGCACCCAGTGTTTCCACGGGATGCTCCACCACGCTTGGATTTACATCTTAACTAAAACCTGTCTTTGCGAACGCTACCGGCCGACAGGATCCACAGCTGGAAATAGGCACGCACTCCCGGCCCGAGCGTGTTCAAGGAGAGAAAAGGCCCTTTCCCCCTTTACCTGAAGGTGACTTTGTCCTTCCCGTACACCGCGAAGCGGGAGCAAACCCGGTTTGACATCAGGGTGAGGAGGGAGAGGGTTTTCCTTTCCAGTTTCTGCCCCAGAAAGAGGATGGAGGTGTCCCCCGAGGGAAACGCGAGCATTTCCCGGCCACCTCTCCTGGGGCCGTCGGCACGGCGCTCGCCCGGCTCCCCGGGGAGCGAGGCTGGGGACGAGCGCGGCGGTCCCAAGGGTCTCACCTCCTTCAGGAAGCAGGCGGTGGGCGCGGGGGAGATGCAGCAGGTGGAGACCATGGAGAGGAAGGTCCTGGCGGAGCCCAGGAGCACGGGCAGGGGCGCCTGGCCATAGCTGCTGGCGTACTCGTGCAGAAACCTGCGGCGGGGGGGGCTGAGGAGACCTGGCCCCCACCCGCCCCGGATCGGGTGCTCGGGTGCAGGAGATGGGGGGGTGGGGGGCATCAGGGCTGCCCGGGGATGGGAGCCCGCTCCAGGCAGCAGCCCATGCTGCCGGCTCATTGCACCAAGGCACGGAGCGGGCTGGCGGCCGCTCTCCAGCCACTCACGCAGGCGATGGCACCCCTCGTCCCTTCCGTAGGAGCCCGGTCCTGCGGCCCGCGCAAAAGCAGGACACCCCGGCCTTTCGCTCCGATGCGCTGGTAGCCCCGCGGCCGCCGAGAGCCGCAGCGGCGATGGCGGAGGGGCGAGACCGGGAGAGGTTTCCTCGGCGGGCACCCGCGCGTCGCCCGGCGTTATCGTTCCCCAGCCCGGCTTACCTGTCTGCAAAGTCCTTGGGGTCCTTCTTGAAGGCCTGGCAGAGCTCCTCGTTGGAGGGCTGGAGGTAGCGGGGCAGCTCCTGGGGCGGGTGCTGCAGGGCGGCCAGGCACAGCTTCTGCTCCAGCCCCTCCTGGGCGCAGCACCCCGCTGTGCCGGCGTGCGCCGGGAAGGGCGAGTCCCCGCCGCAGGATTTGGCCGACAGAGCCGAGGACTGCGGGAGGGAGAAGAGGTTACGTGCCGAGGGCAAATCCCGTGTGTGTGTGTGTGTGTCCCCCGCGCCCCGCTCCCGGTTTTTGGGGTCCGTCGCCCGGTTTCGGACAGCCTCACCCCGGCGTCGTAGCAGGAGGGGTCGGCACCTTCGGCGCAGCAGGTCTCAGCCAGGGAGACGATTTCGCGGACGAGGTGGCTGATCTCCTCGAAGGTGGCGTTGGAGAATTTCCTGCTGTTGGCGACAATGGTCCTGGGAGCAGGGAGCAAGGAGAGGATGAGCCGGCGGCACGTTTCTCTCTCTTTAAACAAAATAAATCACGTTTGCAGCATCCTTCTGCCACGACGGGGTGTAACACCCTCAGCCGGAGAGGAGCAGCTGCGGCGCGGCAAGAAATAGCGGCGTATTCCTTGGAAAACAGAGCGGGTCACGGGGCGGGGGGCTGCCCTTCCCAGGGGATCGCGCGCCAGCTCTGTTAGAATGCCTAATTATTTCGGCACTTAATTGGCTTTGGGGAGTTCAACAACGCAGCAAATTTTTCTCCTGCTAAGAGCAATCGCAGTCCTCGTTTGCAGGGAGCGAGTAATTCTTCCTCTTTCTAAGATTATTTTTATTTATTCTTTTTTTGGTCTTGGCTTAGGTGCCGAGCGTCCTGGGAGGGCAAACAGGGCAGGAGGTACCTACAGGGTTCGGAAATCCTCCTTCCCCAGGGTCCTGAACTCCTGGCAGACTTTGTCCCGGACATAAGCTTTACCTGTAAGCGCAGAAAAAAAGGAGGATTCGTGAGCAGGATTTGTGCGGGGGGGGGCTGGCTCGGGTGCAGCCCGTTCTGCTCTCGCTTTCCGTCGGCAGCGGCGGCGCGGCAATGAGGGACGCTAGGCCCCGAAGGCTGCGGGGCTCTCGCTTTGTTCGCCTGAGGGTTGTCATTTTTTTATTATCACGCAGTCGGTTCTGGTCTCAAGCGCGACTCGGGGCAGTCCCCGGGGAGGTGCCGGCACGGAGCTGCGGGGCAGCGATGGCCACGGACGGGGGGGAGAAGCCCCTCTGGTCCCCAGGGCTGCTGCTCCGGCTCTGCCGGCCAAGAACGGGGCCGGGGGAACCCCCTGCCCGGAGCCGGGACAGCCGGGGGTCAGAGACGAGGTGCGGGACGGGGCCCTTGGCCAAACGGACGTTGGAAACGCGGGGGGGTGGTTTTTCTGGCGGGGTTTGGAGAGCGTAAGGGCCGGGGGCGCGGGAGACGGGACATGGAGGTCGGGAGCTCCCAGCAGCGGCGGCGGCATCCCCGGCAGCTCTCATCCCTGGAAAAATGCTATCGATTTTTACGACAAACCGCGCTGGTTAGACTTTGGTACCGGCAGGGTAAACACTGATACCAGTATTTACCGGTATTACAGTGCAGAGCGGGGTCATCTCCCCAAAACTGAGGGGTTACGTGCCGTCACGCGGAAGGGCGCGTTGCCGCGGTGGGAAAGAAGGGGTGAGGGGGGGTTCTGCAGGGCTGCTGGCGCTGGGAAAAGATGGGACGCCCCGGTAAAAGGCGATTCGCTTCCCTTGCAGGAACAGCGGCTGTGGGTCCCGCTCGGAGTGCCGGCGCGGTGCCTTTCATTTCTCGCCCGTACAGCGGTGCGGCTGAAGAAGGTTTTGAGGGGGTTTTTGGCAGGTGGATGGTTCCCTGCGGAGCTGCGAAGGCAGCAAGGGGAGGCACAGAGCATCGTTTCCATCCGACGGAGGGGGGTTACAGTGAGACGGTGCTTGCGAGGGGGGTCAGAAAAATCCTAGTTTTCCCTTGCAAAAGGCAGAAGCCGGCAGCTCTGCGACGCTGTCCTCCCCCCGTCCCTCCCTCCAGCCTCTTCCAGCTCCTCCAGCATCACCCCAAAGGGACGTCCCGGGTACCAACGCCTCGTCCCATGCCTTCCTTTTCCTCTTGCAGATTCCTGCCCAGTGATTTGGCAGTGAGCCGGGGAGAGGGGAGCCCACCGGAGCTGATGGACCCCGGCGGGGGGGGTGGAGCGAAGCCCCCGGCGCGCCATAACTGCCCTTACCTCGGTGCTCGGCGCGCACGGCGGCGAAAAGCAGCAGCAGGGCGAGAGCTGCCCTCATGGCGGGGCTGGTTTCCCTCCTCCTGCCGAAAAGCGGCGCTGGGAAACCCGTCCCGGCGTTTATATGGAGATGGCGCCAGCCGACGGGTGAATGATTGATCCCGGCGGCGGGGCAGAGGGCGAGCATCCTTGGCCTGCCTGCCATAGCCTGGGTGCCAGCGCTTCCAAAATCGTCTTAATCATTAACTCGGCAAAACGGGGACGCGTCGCTGCGGGACCTCAGGCAGGGTCTTCCCGCCAGTGACGGACGATGGGCGCGACATCCGCGACGAGAGGAGAAGCGCTGGGGGAAGCGTCCCGCGCACCCCGCAAGTGCAAAGCCACGTGCGGTCGGGCCAAGGAACGGTCCTCCCAGCCCCGTGCGAGGACGGAGCTCGCACTTTTGGGGTGTCAGCACATCAACCCCTCCCGGGGCGGCGGTTAGGTGGGGACAACCGCTCCGCGAGGCGACGGCGGCCGCACGCAATGCCCTTGGCCGTCTCAACCGTGTTGCGCCGGGTCAGGGTGACTCCCACCCGAACTGACCGACGGCCGGGTGTCGCGCACCCGCGTGCCCGGAGGTTCGTTTGCCGCTTTCTGAGAGCGCGTGTTGCCTTCTCCCCTCCTCGGGCTGACGGCGCGGCCCCCCGGGAGCTGCAGCAGAAGGGGCGGCGGGGGGCCGTACGTACCACTGGCAGGGTGCCGGGACCAGCGGGATCAGGAGCAGCTTATTTATTTAGTCTAAACATCTAGCAGACACCGCCCCGGGGCTGCGGGGTTTGCTGCAGCAACCGGCTCCTCTCGGCAGGGGGGGGCTTCCCTGGGGCGGACAGAGCGGTGCCGCCCCGGGGCTTTTGAAGAGCTGGGTTGAGACTAGAGCAACCAAATCGTTCAACTATCCCTTTTTCCAGGGACGCGTACGGAGAGTTCGCAGCTGTTTGGGGCAAGCGGCGTTTGAGCTAGTTGCTGCTGGTCTTGGGCCGCCCTCCGAATCTTGGAGCGGTGGGCTTGTTTTTCGGGACAGCCCTGCAAGAGCCGTGGTCTAGAAGTGGCCCCGGGTTAGAACAGCGCTGAGCGGGACTCCACGCGCAGCCGGATGTGCGGGGAAGGGAGTTTTCTTGCTTTTACCGGGACTAACGGTGCTTTTCCCCCGCGAGCAGCCCCACCTCGGCGAACGCGCCTGCTGAGCAGCTCCGCAGTGCCGGGACGGGGGTGTCGGAGCTGGGGAGTGACGGAAGCACCGCGTGGCTGCTGCGAGGACCCAGGGCCACCGGAGATCAGAGGAGGGTTCGACCGCACTGTGCTTGTCGAAGAAACCCGGGTAACGGGCTCTTTGGGCGCAGACACAGATATTCCCTCTCTTTTGTGACTGCCCTCTATGAAGCAAGCTGTAGTTTCCCAGCAGCTGCTGAATCGCCACCTATTCAGCCCGTTTTGAACCAAAACCCGGCTACGGGTTAAGCCAGAGGGAGGATAATTGCTTGCACAGTCCCTGCCAAGCGGGGGGATGCCTAACGGCTTACCAGCCGCTGGGAGAGCCGATGGTGTGCCAGGCCGAAAGCAGGCAGCCCTCCTGTCCCGGCACGGCAGCAGCCTCCTGCCTGTGCCCCCTCCCCAAATTCGGCCCCCCTGGGATGGGCGGCTGCCTTCACCGTCCTGCCGCGCCTGAATCCCGTGGGGTTTGGGTTCTGCAAGGGGCCTCTCTGTAACGCAGTAAGGGGGGGGGGGTGCTCCCCTGCGCTCGGGCGCTGCTGCGTGTCCATGGGATGCCCGATGGCAGGGGGTGTGCGTACCTAAGGGGTGCGTAGGAGACAAGATTTCCGCTCTCTGCGGTCTCATCTTTTTGACAGGTGAAATTAATGAAGAATGAGAGAGGGGCGGAAATCCAAGCGAGACGGAGCAGAAAGTACCCAGGCGCAGACGAGCGCCTACGGCAGATAACCACACGCCGTGTGTTTGCAGGGAAGCGGTCCTGCCTCCCGTCCCCGCTCAGCGGCGGCTCAGCTCGTGCCCATCGCGGCGAGGAGGGCAGGATTTTGGAGGGAGGTTTGGGCTGCCCTCCCGTCCCTTCCAACCGCTTGCGCGACAAGCCCTCGTCAGGCGGAATAATTAACAAGAGGCCAGGCTGGGTCCCATGGTGCACGTCCTGCGCTGCGGCTGCCTGACAGCTGGTGCTGGTCCAGATCTCCTTCGCTGATGGGCAGCACGGGTGAGCCCCCCACGCCGGGGTGTTAAATGGGGGGGGGGGATCAGCAGCGCCCGGTGCTGCTGGGGAATGTCGGCTGTTATCCTGGGAAGCTCAGCTCCAGACAGCGCCTCGGCAAGTCGGACGGCATCGGGTGAAATTCCTGCCCCTGCAGCCGACGGGTTTGGGTCTCTGGTTTGGAGCGGGGGCGTTGCAGCAGCACCCACGAGCACGTTGGCTGAGCCCGAGAGTGCCCGGGGGTCCCCCAGCCCCGCCACGCTCCCCAGGAGTTGGTCCTGGCAGCCAGGCTTCAGCAGCCGAACTGTGCCCGGGCGCGTCTGTCCCAGCCCTGTCCCATGTTTCTGCGGGGAGCACTTGTCCGGGTTCTCCTTACAGCTCAGCTTTCCGGTTACCCCCTGGAAAATGAAAACTCAACAAGTTATTCTCTTCTAGTGTCCAACGTCAAACCTGGAAACAGGAAAATCCAGCTGAAACGATGCTCACGGGTCCTGCTGGGGAGTGTGTTGAGAGGGGGGAGCAGGGATGGAGAGATGGAGGGATGGCTGGAAATCCAGCTGCTGCGCTGTGCCCCAGACCCCACATCTGCCCAGCCTCTGTGGGGGTTCGCCTGTATTCACCCCGTCGGCACGTAACCCGCCCTGCTGCGGCTGCTGCCTTGCCGGGGGGCTTTGGGGGTTGGCATCTGATCTAAGCGGGGCGGGCAATGGAAGACATTGGCTTTTACGAGGGGTTTAAGGGGGCCCTGCCCAGGTGATGCTCGTGCCCCCCAGCTGCAGGGACAAGGCCAATAAACCCAGGCTGAGGTTGAAGCCGGGGCAGCCGGCACAGCGGGCGACGGAGCGTTGGGAAACCGAGACCCCCCACCCCCCGGGGCCGTGGCACTCGGGGCAGCGCCTTCGGACATCGTCCCCTCCAGAAGAAGGAGGGGTGCAACCGGCCGGGAGGGGTCTAGGAGGGAAACTGGGGCGAAACCCCCCCCCGCCCAGGGACCGCCTGTCCCAGGGCTCCCTCCATGCCCCCGCATCCCCTCCTTGGTTTCCCTGCAAGCCCTCCGCCTGAAACGGGGCAACGCTCGGCTTCCCAAAGCGGTTCCCAGAGTCACGGAGTGGCTCAGGGCAGTTGGTCCTGCAGCCCTGGCCCCGATTCCCAACGCCCCCCCTGCCCCCCTGCAGCTGGGTCCGTCCCGTCACCCCACGGGCAGCTCTGGCTCAGGCCCAGCTCCGGTTTGCAGCCGCCCCGAGCCTGGGGCCAGACGCTGCCCCAGGGCGAGGAGCTGCCGGGCGGGGGGTACGCCCCCCCACAGTGCCACACGGCACGCGCACCCCCACGTCTCCAGGGGAGATGCGTATAGATATATAGATATCTGCCTGAAACGCAGCGAGCTTTCCCTGGCTCCAGCCACCTGCATCGCCGGGCGTTTCTCACGTCATTGCCAGCACGGCCGGACCCCTGCCCTGGGAACGTGCGTCCCCTCGGCATCCTGCCCGGGCGATGGCCCAGCACAGCGATATCCCAAAGCACAGTGATACCCCAAAACACAGTGATACCCCAAAGCACAGCGATACCCCCCAGCACAGCGATACCCCAAAGCACAGCGATACCCCCCCAGCACAGTTATACCCCCCAGCACAGTGATACCCCAAAGCACAGCAATACCCCAAAGCACAGCGATACCCCCCCCAGCACAGCGATACCCCAAAGCACAGCGATACCCCAAAACACAGCGATACCCCAAAGCACAGTGATACCCCAAAACACAGTGATACCCCAAAGCACAGCGATACCCCCCCCCCAGCACAGTGATACCCTCCCCAGCACAGCGATACCCCCCCAGCACAGCGATACCCCAAAGCACAGCGATACCCCCCAGCACAGCAATACCCCAAAGCACAGCGATACCCCAAAGCACAGCGATACCCCCCCACCTCGCTGGCTCCCCGTGCCAAGGACGGACCCAGAGGGTCCCGAGGCCCCAGAACCTGCCCCCTCCCCAAAGCAGCCCCGTCCCAGCACCCACAGGGCCGGCGGGGGGGCCCTGCCGCCTCCCCCAGCACCCGGCCCCCAGAGCCCCGAGGGTCCCTCGGCACCCCCTGCTCCGGGACGGGGGGCTGCCCAGGGCTGGGGGGCAAGTTCTGCAGCGCTGCTGCTGCTCTGCACCTCGGGAGCTCGCTGCTGCTGGGCTCTCGCTTTTGGGCATGTCTGTATTTGGGCACGGCTGGTTTGGGGCCTTTCTGTTTGGGGGGTTTGGGTGGGTGGTTGGTTGTGGGCTGTATTTTTCCCCAGGCAGGTGCTTTGCGGGGTCAGTTTTGCTGCTGCAGCAGCTTTTTCCCCACCAGCAGCTGCCCGTGGGGTGGGGTGAGGGGCTGCTGCTCCCTTGGCTGCTTTTGCACCTCTGCCTCTTGGTTTTGTGCTTTGTTTCATTCGCTCTCTTTTTTCTCTTTTTTTCCTCTTTGAAGTTATTTTGCCTGTTTTGTCTTGTTTCCTTTTTCTCCCCTTTTTATTTTTATCTGTTTTCTGTTTGCTCTTTTTCCTCTTTTTAATTTTTTTCTTTTTCTCCTTATTTCATGTTTTTTCTCCTTTTTCTCTTTATTTCATGTTTTTCTCTTTATTTCTCCTTATTTCATGTTTTTTTCCTCTTTTTTCTCCTTATTTCATGTTTTTTCTCCTTTTTCTCTTTATTTCATGATTTTTCTCTTTATTTCATGTTTTTCTCTTTATTTCTCCTTATTTCATGTTTTTTCTCCTTTTTCTCTTTATTTCATGATTTTTCTCTTTTTTCTCATGTTTTTTCCTCTTTTTTTCTCCTTATTTCATGTTTTTTCTCCTTTTTTCTCCTTATGTCATGTTTTTCCTCTTTTTTTCCTTATTTCATGTTTTTCTTTTTTGTCTTTATTTCATGTTTTTTCTCTTTTTTTCTCCTTGTTTTTCCTCTTTTTTTCTCCTTATGTCATGTTTTTCCTCTTTTTTTTCTCCTTATTTCATGTTTTTCTCCTTATTCCATGTTTTTTCTCTTTTTTCTCTTTATTCCATGTTTTTTCTCTTTTTTCTCTTTATTTCATGTTTTTCCCTCTTTTTTTCTCTTTATTCAATGTCTTTCTCTTTATTTACTGTTCCCTTTCCCCTTTCCCCTCCGGTTTCCCGGTCCCCCCCAGGTGCGGGCTCTCCGCGGGCGATGGGCCAGGACCCGCCCCCGGGGGAGGGAGGGAGGGGGGGAAGGGGCGGCCCCGGCGGCCCTGGGGGCTTTTGGGCCGCGGGGGTGCGGGGAGGGGGTCGGGGCCGCCGGGTTGGCTCCGGGAACCCCCCTCCCGGCTTGGCGCCGAGGAGCCGCGGGGGCCTCCGGGGCCGGTTCTGGGGGAGAAGAGTCGCTCGGGATCGCTCCCCGGCCGGGGACGCCTTCGCGCTTTGCCGGCGGCCCCGGGAGCCCGAGCGGGGGGCGAAGCTGTTCGGTTCGGGGGTGCCGGGGCTCTCCCCGTGCGGGGGGGGCAGCACCTCCCGGGCCTGCCCCGAGCTCTGCGGGCCCTGCAGCACCGGCAGCACCGGCAGCACCGGCAGCACCGGCAGCAGCAGCAGCACCAGCAGCACCAGCAGCAGCAGCAGCAGCAGCCGCCGCCTCTCGGGGCCGGTGCTGAGGCTCTCCCCGCGGGTGGGGGCTGGGCTGAGCCTGCTCGGGGCTCGGCCGGGGTGGGGGGCCGGGGGGGTGCTGGTGCCCGGGACCCCGCTGGCTGCCTGGGCCGGGTCTGGCCGTGGCTCCGCTGCCGCGGGCTCTCGGTAAGGGCGTCGGAGCGAGTCCCGCCCGTGTCTTTGCAGCCGGGGGGCTTTGCCCGGGAAGCGGCTTTAGGCTCGGCCTAGGGAACGTCCCGCGGCGGGGCCGGGCCGGGCAGCCGCTCCTAAGCCGCTCCTAAGGCGAGGTGGGTGTCGGGGCTCGGCATCCCCCCGGCCCCGCTGCTCCGTGTGCTCAGCCGCAGGAGCCGGGAGCAGGCGGGAGCGGGGGGGTGCGGGGGCGGGTCAGGGTGCGGGGACGGGACCGGGACCCGGGCTGGGCCGGGGGGGCCTCTCTGCTCTGGCCGGGCGGAGGGAAAGGCTTGGCACGGGCAGGGCAGGCTGTCTGAGCGCCGGCAGGGACAAGGGGCCCGACGGAGCCTGCCGAGGCGCTCGGGACCCCCCTTTTGTGCCCCGGGGGGCGGTCGGGTTCCCGGGTTCCCGGGAGGGAGCGAGCAGGGCGGGCGGGCGGGCGGCGGGACCCGGGGCGGCCCCGTGGGGCGGGGCGCTGGCCATAAAAGGCGTGGGCGGGGCGCGGGGCGGGGCCAGGCGCAGGCGCAGGGCGCTGTGGCGGTGGCGGCTCTGCCGGAGCGGTGAGTGCGGGCGGCGCGGGGGGCCCGGCCCGGCCCGGGGCGGCTCTGCCGGGGCTGCCGGCGCCTCCGGGGGCTGCGGGCGGGCGCGGGGCGCCGGGGAATAAAGCCCGGAGGGCCGGAGCCCGGCGCCCCCGGCCCAGCCCCAGCCGCTGCCCCCGGCCCGTCGCCCAGCCCCGCCGGGGCTCCCGGGACCGGCCCCGGCCCCACCCGCGGTGTGTGTGTGGGGGGCTCGGCAGCCGGGTCTGGGGGCTCGGGGCGCCGGGGCTCAGCACGGAGCCCGGGGCTGCGCTTGGCAGGCTGGGCCCGGGCGCGGCGGCCGGTTCCGGGGCTCCGCAGCAGAGACGGGCTGCGGGGGGTCGGGGCTCCGGCACCCGGAGTCGGGGCACCGGGCCGGGGCCCAGAGACCGGGCCCGCGTTTGGGGGGCGGGGGGGCTCCAGCCCAGGGGCGCTGGGGCAGGCTCAGGGCTCAGGCTGTGCTTCCAGGCCCTGCGCCCGGGGGCTGGGCACCAGGCTCATGGGGCCGGGGCTCAGGGCCAGAGAGCGGGTCAGTCCTGCCGGGGGGGGCTCTGCGGGTCACGGCCAGGGGCCCTGCGACAGGTTTTGGGCACCCCGACAGAGACTGAGCCCTGCGCCTGGGGGGCCGGGACCCAGAGGCCCTCAACCCGTTTTAGGCTCGATTTGTGTGCACAGAGTCCTGCGTTTGGGGGGCCTGAAACCGGGCTCATTGCTCAGAGACAGAGTCCTGCATTGGGGGGGGGGGGCTCAAAACCAGGGTCCCTGAAGCAGTTTTTGGGTGCACAAATAAAGACCAAGTCCTGTGTTTGGGGGCTTGAAACAGAGACTCAGTCCTGTGTTTGTGGGGGACCTCAAAACCAGAGTCCCTAAAGCAGTTTTTGCACACACACAACTAGAGACCAAGTCCTGCGTTTTGGGGGCCTGAAACCGGGCTCGTTGCTCAGAAACCAAGTCCTGTATTTGGGGGGGGGCTCAAAACCAGGCTCGTTCAGCCAGTGTCAGGGCGCACAAGGAGAGACCGAGTCCTGTGTATTGGGGGCTCGAATCCACGACGCCAGGTTTTGGACTCACAGGCCCAGTGCTGGAAACGTTTGGTCAGTGTTAGAGCTGAGAAAGAGAGCCCCAGGCCTGCCTTTTGCAGCTCAAACCCAGAAACCAAGTGCTGCGTTTGGGGGGCTTGAAACAAAACCCCTGTTGCCAGACAGAGGGCTCAGAAATACAGACCAAGGCCTGTGTTCCCGGGGCTTGAAACTAGGGCCCCAAAACCAGTTTTTGCACATACAAATAGAGACTAAGTAAGTCCTGCGTTTTGGGGGGGCTGAAACCAGGTTCATTGCTCAGAAACAGAGGCTAAGTCAGTCCTGCATTGGGGGGGTGTGTGTCTCAAAACCAGGGTCCCTAAAAGAGACTAAGTCCTGCATTTGGGGGGCTTGAAACCAGAGGCCCTGAAACCAGTGTTAGGGCACACAAACGGAGACTAAGTCCTGCGTTTTGGGGGCCTGAAGCCAGGTCCATTGCTCTGAGAGAGAGGCTAAGTCCTGCGTTTTGGGGGCCTGAAGCCAGGTCCATTGCTCAGAGAGAGAGGCTAAGTCGTGCGTTTTGGGAGCTCACAACAAGGCTCATTGGGCCAGCAGTAGGGCACACCAGGAGAGACTAAGTGCTGCGTTTTGGGGGCTTGAAACCAGGCTCATTTGGGCAGTGTTAGAGCTGAGACAGAGAGCCCCAGTGCTGTGTGGTGTGGTACAAAACCAGAGACTCCAAGTGCTGCTTTTGGGGGCTGAAGCAGAACCCAAGCCCTGTGTGTCTGGGCTCACAGAGAGAGCCCAAGTGCTGCGTTTTGGGGGCCCGAAGCCAGGCTCACTTGGCCAGGGTTGGTGCTTAGGAACAGAGCCCACGTCCTGCATGGTGGGAGCTGTGGGGCCAGGGTCACTAAGGCACTTCTGGGGCTCCCCCAGAGAGACCGAGTGCTGCCCCCGGGGGGCTGGAAGCAGAGCCCCAGCCCTGTGTTTGGGAGCTGGGCTCAGAGCTGAGAACCAGAGCCAAGGGCTGCAGGTCAGTGCTCACAACTCCAGCCCGGGGGCTGCAGGGTGGGGGCTGCCAACCAGCTCCGGTGGGCAGGGGTAGGGCTGAGCCAGAGCCCCGGGGCTGGGGGGCTGCAACCGGAGCCCGGGGGCCGTGTCCTGGAACCACAGGCCCCGGCGCTCCGGTTCCGGCCCGACACGGCCCCGGCGCTCCGGTTCCGGCCCCCCCGACACGGCCCCGGGGCCTGTGCAGCCCCGCCGATCCCCCCCGGCCGCCGCCCGCCCCTTCCAGCCTTTATTCCTTGATTCGCCCCACCGAGCCGCCGCCGCCTTTATTCCGGCACCCGGCAGAGCCCCGGCTCCCCCGCGGGGCACCCCCGGAGCGGACAGCGCGGCACTCGGGCCCCGGCCGCCGGTCCCCGCTCCCCGCCCGAGGCCCGGCCCCGGAGCGCGGCTCCTCCTGCCCGCGGCGCCGGGACGGAGGCGGCGAGGCCGGGCTCGGGCTCGGCCGGTCCCAGCCCCGGCGCTGCCCCAGGCCCCGCGCCCCGCCCGGGGAGAGGCGGACACCGCCCGGGACTCCCCGCCGGCCCCGGCAGGGCCGCAAGCCCGGACCGCGCGCCCGCGAGCCCCGGCCTCGCCCCCCCCCTCCCGGCCCCGCCTCACCGCCCCCGAGCTCCGCACAGGCCGCAGGAGAAGCCCCGGGGCCGCAGCCCCGCGAACCGAGCGGCGGGTCCCGCCCAGCGCCCCCGCTCCGGTACCGGCGTCCGCCGCGGTCGGGGCCGGCGCGGTTCTGGCGGCGGAAGAGGCGGCGCGTGCGCGGGGCGGGGCGCGGGGGCGGGAGGGGCGGGGCCGCAGGGCGCGTGCGCGGGGCGGGGCCTGCGCCAGGTGCGAGGGGCGGGGCCTGCGCCAGGTGCGAGGGGCGGGGCCGCAGGGCGCCTGCGCGGGGCGGGGCCGAGCCCAGGTGGGAGCGGGCGGGGCCGCAGGGCGCGTGCGCGGGGCGGGGCCGAGCCCAGGTGGGAGCGGGCGGGGCCGCAGGGCGCCTGCGCGGCGTCCGGCCCAGGTGCGCGGGGCGAGTGGGCGGGTGGCGGGGCGCGTGCGCGGGGCGGGGCCGAGCAGATTTGAGCCCCCGCGGCCGCCGTCCCCCCCCATTTGCTCGTTCTCTGCCGGGGGCGCCGCCCGCCGTCCCGGGGCGGCAGCGGCCGGGCCGGGCTCCCCCGGCGGGGCCCAGGTGAGGCGCGGGGGGGCTCGGCCCGGAGCGGCCGGCGGGGACCGAAGGGGCCGCGGCGGGGAAGGGGCCGCGGTACCGCTGGGGGCCGCGGCCCCGGGTTCGGGGGGGGGTGTCGGGGCGGCGGGCGGGCGGGCGGGTGGCTGCGGGTGGCTCGGCGGAGGAGGAGCCGTCGGGGCGCCGGGGAATAAAGCCCGGAGGGCCGGAGCCCGGCGCCCCCCCTCGTCCCCCGCGCTCGGCCGCGCTCCCCCGGGGCCGGGCCCGCTCGGCGGGTCCCCCCGGCCAGTTCCCAAGCACCGCCCGACACCGCCGGGGCTCCCGGGCCCGTCCCGACATCACACGCGGGGCCGGGGGGTGGGTCGGGGGCCCGGAGCCCAGCTCCCGGGGCCGGGGCTCGGCCGTTCCCTTTGGCAGCGCCGAGAGCCGAGCCCGGGCCCCGCGGCCGTGGGGCCGGGGCAGAGAGCGAGTCCCGCGCCTTCGGGCCCAGGAACGGAGCCCCCGTCGGCCGGTTCTGGGCTCGGGGCCGGGGGCCGGAGGGGGGCTGGGGGGGCCGTGGCCGCGGGTGGGGGGAGGCGGGAGGGCGCCGGGCTCTGGGGCTGGGAGGGGGTGGGCAGGGTGCGTGGGCCCCCGCCGGAGGTGGGGGTCCGCTCGCGTTGGTCCCCAAAGCCAGGGAGGCTGGCATGCACCAGGCCGAATGAAACGTCTGAGATAGTCTCTGGGCGAAAAGGCACTTTGCACACTCTCCGCTTTCGTCCAACTCTTTATTCGAGGTACACACATCATAAACACCACGATCCCCCCCGCCCTCAACGCGCGTACAGCAATGACAGGTCATATTCATATCCGAGAGGTGACAGTGATTGATTTACGGCCTGGCCACCAGCCAGGAGCGCTGGAACAGGCAGGAGCTGTACTGGGCAGGAGCTGGAGGCACAGGCACCCTGGAACTGGGAATCAGCTGGAGAGGAGCTGAGGCACCAAACGGAGCTGGAGACCAACTGCCCTGGAGAGGAGACGAGCTGGAACCAAAACTGAACTGGAGCTGGACCTGAAAGAAACAGAGGCAGAAACAATGAGCTGGAACAAAAACAAACAGGGGCAGAAACAATTGGGTGAAGCTGCCCAAGAGCTGGAGCCATAAACAACCTGGAAGAGAAAGAAAAATGGGGGAAAAAAAACCAACCCTACCTGAAGCTGCAAACGAGCTGGAACCACAACCAACTGGAGCTGAAATGATCAAGAGTCATCCATGGGCTGGAGCTGCAAACGAGCTGGAGCCATAAATGAGCTGGTCCTGAGACGGGAACCACAAATGAGCTGGGGCCAAAACTGAACTGGAGCCGTCCAGGAGCTGGACCTGAAAAAAACAAGGACAGAAACAATGAGCTGGAGCTGCAAACGAGCTGGACCAGAAACAATCAAGGTGAAGCTGCTGCAAATGAGCTAGAGGTGTCCAAGAGCTGCAGCCAAAACTGAACGGGAGCCATCCACAAACTGGACCTGAAACAAACTGGGGCAGAAACAACCAACCTGAAGGTACAAACGAGCTCGAGCCAAAACTGACCCAGAGCTGTCCAGGAAACCAACAGGAGCCCGAACCAACACTAAAACAACCACCCAAACCCAAACAACTCACCTGTGGCTGTGCAGTCCGGGTGGGCAGAGCTGGGCAGGCGCAGAAACAATGAAGGTGAAGCTACAAATGAGGTGGAGCCGGAAGCAGCTGGAGGCGTCCACAAACAGGAGCTGAAGCTGTCCAGAGCCGTCCAGGAGCCGGACCTGAAAAAAACGGGCAGAAACAATGAGCTGAAGCTCCAAACGAGACAGAGCCATCCACCAACTGGACCAGAAACAAGAATGGGGGTAGAAACAACCAACCTGAAGCTACAAATGAGCTGGATGAGCTGGAGCCATCTACAAACAGGAGCTGTAATTAGCCAGAGCCATCCAGGAGCTGGAGGTGTCCAAGAGCTGCAGCCAAAACTACACTGGAGCCATCCAGGAGCTGGACCTGAAAAAAACAAGGACAGAAACAATGAGCTGGAGCTGCAAACGAGCTGGACCAGAAACAATCAAGGTGAAGCTGCTGCAAATGAGCTAGAGGTGTCCAAGAGCTGCAGCCAAAACTGAACGGGAGCCATCCACAAGCTGGACCTGAAAAAAACTGGGGCAGAAACAACCAACCTGAAGGTACAAATGAGCTGGAGCCGGAGCTGTCCAGGAAACCAACAGGAGCCCGAACCAGCACTAGAACAACCACCCAAACCCAAACAACTCACCTGTGGCTGTGCAGTCTGGGCGGGCAGAGCTGGGCAGGCGCAGGCAGGGCTGAAAAATGAGCTGGGCCAGAAACAACGAAGGTGAAGCTGCAAATGGGCTGGAGCCACAGCCAGCTGGAGGCATCCACAAACAGGAGCTGAAACTGTCCAGAGCCGTCCAGGAGCTGGACCTGAAATAACAGGGGCAGAAACAATGAGCTGAAGCTGCAAACAAGGTGGAACAGAAACAAAAGAGGGACAGAGACAACCAACCTGAAGCTGCAAACAAGGTGGAGCTGAACCGAGCCAGAGCCATCTGTGGGCTGGAGCTGCAAACCCGCTGGAGCTCTCCATGAGCTGGACCTGGAACAGGAGCCACAAATGAGCTGGAGCCAAAAGTGAACCGGAGCCGTCCAGGAGCTGGACCTGAAACAAACGGGAGGCCAAACCAACAAAGCAACCAACTAAACAAAACCAAATGGGGCCCAAACAACCTGCCTGAAACTGCAGCCGAGCTGGAGCTGCGAGGTTCCCCGCAGCGTCCCTGGGCGGGCACAGGCAGGGCTGTCCCCAGCCAGGACGGGCCACATGCAGGGCAGGCGGCAGCGTCGGCCTCGGCGCAGGCAGCCCGGCTTCTTCCCGGGGCTCCGCACCCCAAGCGGCTCCCGGTGTGGCTGGGGCTCCTCTGTCCGTCTGTCCGTCCATCCCTGTGCAGACAGACGTGGCACAGTCAGAGATCAAGGGCACGGACCCAGCACCGCACGCCTGTGGTGGGAGGGGAGGGACGGACGGGGACGGGACACCAGAAACATCTCATTTCTCCCCAGGAGAGCGGGCAAGAGCCAGGATCTGGCTGAAAACCCACTCGCCCTGCGCAGCACCAGCGGCGGCACAGACTGAGTCCAGCAGCCCCGGGCTGGGGACGGGGCTGGCACCACACCAGTGCCAATGGGGTCTGGGCTGGACCCCGACAGCGCCCGCTCCCACCTCCCCAAACACCCCTCGCAGCCACGGCCCCCCGGTTCCACCACCCAGCTCCCCTCGGCCGCCGCCTCGGGGCTCTCACCTCACCGGGCACGTCCTCCCCGCCGGTGTCCCTGGGCGCTCGCTGCCTCGGGGCCGTGCTCCTCACCCGGGCACAGGGATGAGCCTTCCCCTGCGTCGGCACGGCCACGCGGCATCCCCGGTGCCGCCAACACCTCCCAGGGACTGGCAGCACCGGGACGGCCATCGCTGCTCCTCCCTGGCCAGGCCGGCTTCACCAACGGGGCTGCAGGAGCTGGTGCGGGTCCCAGAAGCGGCCTCTGCTCCAACCACAGCGCATCTGGAGCTGAAAAAGAAGGTTTTGGGTAAAACCACAGCTTCAAGCAGAGCTCAAAGCCACCCTGAGGCCCCGCCATGGGAGCAGCCTAACGCTGCCAGCTCCGTGCTTGGGCATCTGCCTGCGAGGATGACGCTGGGCAGGGCTGAAGGGCTGAACCCCAGTGCAAACCAGTTCCCCCTGGTGCGAGCTCTCCCCGGCTCCGGCAGAGCCGGTGCCAGCCCGGAGGGGTTTGTCCCACCGGCAGCCCGTGCCGACCGAGGGGAGAGGCTGCAACACAAAGTACAGAATTACAGGAGTCAATAGTTATTCACGTGCATGGGGCGTCCCAGCCAAATTGGGGCACCCCAAACGGGGTTCTTGCGCCCTTCAAACGTTCAGGTCCAATACGTTTGACTTAAGCACTGGCACCCACACTACCCATCACTGACCACAGAAAAACTCGGCAAAGCAACTCCATTTCTGCAGCGTTCTTGCTGCTGCTCTGTCGATCCAGACGCCCCGGGAGTCCGTCTTGCCAGAGTCGCTTCTCTGCGCCGCCAGCCGGGTTTCAAAGGCGCGTCAGAGGGGCCGGGTCCGGCCTTACCTCGGATGCTCGGGGACATTCTTTGTCCTTCAGGGACAGCTCTGGGCTTCCACGAAGCAAAGTCCTTTGTGCGGGGTCAGGCACGTGGGCAGGAAGGGCTCAGAGAGGCACAGGGGACAATAAAACACTCCGTTACCTGAGGGGGGGGTGGGAAGAAAAGCGTGGTAAAAATCAAAGCACAAATACAAACAACTGCTGTGTAAAATCAAAACTTTAACCTTGACTCTTGAGTTTTAACTTTCCACCTCAACCATAACCCATGGCTAGCAAGCACATGCAGGGCACTGGTAAAGAGCAGCTTAAACATACCAGCTAATAAACTGCCTTAAGCAAAAGGAAACCAAAATGCATTTGATGAGACCCTTGGTCTCCTCAGAAACCCCCCAGGAAGGCTGTTCCTGTCGGGGTGAGCTGAGGAACCGCTGCAGCAGTTCTGGGCCCAGCCCCGCTGCCCCCAGCAGCCCAGGGCACCTGACCCCCCCAAACCACCCCCCCCCCGCAGCTGCAGCTCTTGGGTGTTTGAAGGAAGAACACAAACCCTTCTCCAAAGTACCTGCCGACTCCCGGAGCTGAGAACCACAAGACACTGTGCTCCAGCCCAGGCAAGAGAAGACAGGTGGAGCCCATCCCGGTGCCTCCAGCTCGGGGGGGCTCTCCTCCTGCCTCCTGTTACTCACCCTGATCAGGGCGGTGACCAGCATCTCTGCTTCCCCTCGCTGGGGCACCCCAGGGAATCCCGACCGTCCATCGGCCTCCAGTCCGGGGGTCGGATGCCGAGACCGTGCCCCGGTGTCCAGGGAACGTCCCGCCTGCGCAGCCCAAAGCACCCTGGCCTGCCCTGGCTGGAAACGGGCGCAGCCCAGAGCGGTCAAGAGAAAACGTCCCACTCGGAGATCTCGGCAAATCCAGCAGCACTCGCGTTACACGGGGACCATAAAACTGCACCACAAGTGCATTACCTCCACCAAAGGAGACCTCAGACACGGCTCCCAGCATTGCTGCAGAGCCTGCACCCACCCGCCGTCGTGGCCCAAACCCCCCGGCCCCTCAGCCCACACGGGGGGACGCCCGTGTCCCGGCCGCTTTGGTCCCTGTGGGGACGAGCAAAGCAGCTTTAGGAACAACAAAGGCAGCAGAGGTGCCCGAAACCCTGCCCCGAGAGCCGGGGGTGTGGGTGAAGGTTGGTGTATCAAACCTGTGTCACAGCCTGAAAAGCAGAGGTGCAGCAAACGGGTTTGTCTTGCTGATAGGCAGCGTGGAGGACCCCGTGCCCCAAAGGGCGGCAGGAGCTGCCGCCCGCCCCACGGACGAGTCGCTACCGACCCCAAAACTGCAGTACCGTCTCGGGACAGATGTCACGTCCCCCTGTGCGGCTCGGGGAGCCCAGCAGAACACAGACCGGTGCCGACGGGCAGCCGTAGCGTCTCTCGTGCCGACGCAGGACGGGCGAAGGGCGAGCGGTGCCCGCACACGCGTCACGCCTCGCCCACGGGAGCGCCCCGGGTGTCCAACCTGTAAAACACGAGGCCCGGAGGAGCAGAGCATCAGCAGGGGGAACTCCTGGGTCACCCCAGCAGGCACAGCCGGCACCAGGAGCAGGGCCAGGCACCCTGCAGCCCGGGAGGCTCCCCGGTACCCAGAGCAGCAGCAGCAGCAGCTGCCGGGACGAGAAGCGGGGCACAAGCCCCCCTGAGCCCCCGCGGGGGCGTTGGCAGGGGACGGTCCCCCCCAGCCCCCCCCGGCCTCGCACCCCGGTCGCTCCCGGCGCACCCTCCCCCGAGGCGGCAGCCGTGCAGGGGGACCCCGCACCCCGGCTGAGCCCCACGGGGCTGCTCCGGGACAGAGCCGGCCCCTCCTGCCGCCCCCACAGCCCGGCCGGGCCCCGACACCCCCCGCGCCCCAACCCGGGGGGGGCACAACCACCCCCGACCCCGGGCACCCCCTCACAGCCCGGCCCGGACACCCCCTCCCCGAGCCGCGGCCGGGCCCCACCACCCCCCCGGCCTGGGGTTCGCCAGGGGACGGCGGGGCCCGCAGGTCACCCGGAGACGGGCCCCGAGGGCCCGGGCACGGCAGGGACACCCCCCCCCCCCCGCCCGCCGGGAGCCCCCTCGACACTCCGGGAACCCCTCGCCGGTCAGGGACCCCCCAGAGCCCTCAGGGACCGCTCAGGCTCGGCGGGACTCCCCCTACACCACACTCGGGACCCTCACACACCCCTCAGGACCCCCCAGCCCCACTCAGGGACCCCCCCCGGCCCTCAGGGACCCCCCAGCCCCACTCAGGGACCCCCCCGGCCCTCAGGGACCCTCACACAGCACTCAGGGACCCCCACAACCCCTCAGGGACCCCCACAACCCCTCAGGGACTCCCCCTACACCACACTCGGG
Source organism: Balearica regulorum gibbericeps (assembly GCF_011004875.1). Lineage (NCBI taxonomy): Eukaryota > Metazoa > Chordata > Aves > Gruiformes > Gruidae > Balearica > Balearica regulorum. The sequence continues at coordinate 1,486,326 of NC_046187.1, read as the reverse complement.
ACCCTCACACACCCCTCAGGACCCCCCAACCCCACTCAGGGACCCCCCAGCCCCACTCGGGACCCCCACAACCCCTCAGGGACCCCCACAACCCCTCAGGGACCCCCCTCAGGCCCCCCCACCCCCCTCAGCCCCCCCGGTACCTGCAGCCCCCGCCCCGGGTCACGCGCAGCTCCCGCGGCAGACGGAGGCGCCCCCTGGCGGCGGCGAGCGGTACCGCGCCCCGGGGCCTGTTCAAGCCTCGGGGGTCGGCGCGCACCTGCCCCGGCGGGGGCGGCCCCATCCGCGCCGACCAATCGGCGGTGCCGGCGTCTCCGCGCAACAGCCAATGGCGAGGCGGGGCGGGGCGGGAGCAGTGCCCGCCGGCCGTGGCGCCGCCTAGCGGACGAGCCGCGCCCCCAGGAGCAGCCCCCGCCGCGGGGTCCCCTCGGGCCGGGCGGTGCCGGCGCGGCCGCTGCCCCGGGGCTGCCTCGGGCCCCGGGCCCCGCTCCCACGAGTCCTTCCAGCGCCGGGAGCTGGGCCGTGCCTGCCCGGGCTCTGCCCGCCCCTCCCGCCTCACAGCCCGTCCCCGAAAAGCGCGGAGCGCGCGTGCTCCCGGCGCTCCCCCGCGGGCGCCTGCCCGGCCCGGTGGCACCGCCGCCGTCCCCGGGCCTTCCGCGGGGTGAGGCCTCCTGCCCCGGGCCGTACGCACCAAGCAGGCCCTCCCCTCAGAGCGCTCCCGTCCTCCGGATCCGCAGCAGCGGGCAGGTGGCGGATGGGAGCGAGCGCCGGGCAGACCCCCCACGCCCAGCCCCGCCGGGGACGGGGGGCACCTACGGCCTAAACCGGGCACCGGCCGTTCGCATCCCGCATGCCCGACCCGGCACGGGCACCGCCTTTTGCTAACGGAGCCCGACTCCTTGTCGGTGAACGCCAAACCCCAACCCGGGCTGGTGGTTCACGCCTGACGGCCTGGCGCTACCCACCGCCTGCCGCGGGGGCCTCTGCCGGTCTTGCCAAGAGACCGATCGCACGGCGGGTGCTCGCCGAACGAACAGCAGCGAGCCGGAGCAAGGGGACCAAACGTGACACTTTGAAACGCTTGGGAGCAGAGTGCGGAGGAGCCCCGAGCTTCCCCTCGTCTCCGTCGGAGCAAGCTGTCAGGAAAACGCAGCCTGCGCACGGGGTAGCGGGACTGAGGACGCGCTAGTCCAACCCCACAGAGCATTAATAACGTCCCGGGGCGGGCAGCGACACTACGCTGCCTGCATCCACTACGGGGGCGATGGGGGAGCCAGCGAGAATTTGCAGAGAACCCAAGTGCTGTACCGGGAGCGAGGGGCTGTGAGAAAATCACTTAGCGCTGCCCCGAGGACCTGGAAGCCCGACTGCTGTTAGGTTTGATGAAAACTGAGTAACCCTCGCCCCTGAGCAACGGCGTAGCAGCAGAAAGAAATACAGAGGAGTCAGTTCAGAACTAAGGGAGAACAAGATACGTATTCCTCGAGGGTGGATGTGTCCATCCTGCAAAGGCGAGAGAGGTGATAAAAGAAACAATCTCCAGACTGGTGTCAGCCTGCCGCGCGTGAGGTTAAGGATAGCAGTGAACCCAAAAGACAGGTTTGCAATTCTGGCAAGCTTCAGCTTTCTATGTGGTCGTTCCCTTCTGCGCCACAGTAAGTCAGTAAAACATCTTTCGTAGTGCGAAATAAAGGCAGGAATGAAGGCACGCCTAAAAGCCATTCCGGCCGGATTGCCACCACCAGCAGTCCTCCCTTGTCTGTTCGGACGGAAGCGCGGCTGGTTTTTTAGGATGCTCTGTTTAGAACTGGGCTTAGAAGCATCCGGGACTTGCCTGCGCCTCTGATGCAGTCTCCCTGTAGCTGAAATGCAGTTTTCAAGGCTGTCCAGCATCATGTCACATTTGGGTAATAAAGTGGTGAAGGTCTCAAGCATCTCAGATCAAACTCCCCTGCTGTTCTGCAGGCACACCACATCTTACACCCTAAACGCACATATATCCGCACCGCTGAGCCCTAAAGTTCCTAAAAGTAACCCTTCCCTCGTTTCTTTCCTCCCCAAAACCAGTCCGCACTCCCCAGACACCAGCCAAATCATCCCAGGCCCATTTTCCTCCCCACCCTGAGCAACCCGTCTGACTCAGAATAAATCTCCAGTTACAGCTGTCGTCACCGGCTATAGAAAATTACTGTAGCCAAAAATAGTTTCCTTTTAAATTCTCACCTAATAAAAGATGGAGAGAAAGGGCAATGAGGCCTCCCCGGGAGGGAGGAGAGCACGAAGCGTGAAAGCTGCCTGTTTCAGCGTTTGGAAGGCCAGTCAAGGAACCTTTTCCAGCGCTGGCTCTTCTCTTGCCTGCACAGGTCAGAGCGTATTTGCTCACAGGCAGTGACTGTCACCGCGTCAGGACGGCTGCCCTGATACGGCTTCACCGAGAGCTCAGAATTCACACGGGACCATTTCTTTCAAGCTGAAAAAGTCCCGTATTTAAAATATTTGGGGGTACTTTTTGCTTAGGTTTTCCCTATGAAAAGCTTTCTGATTTCCTACCTAAATTTCCTCATTGCCAGCTTATTCCCAATAAGTACCCTTTCAATACTTTCTTGTAGCTAAGTATGTTGGGTTTGTTCCCTGGTTCTTACTTCCGAGATTCAAGAGCAGCGGAAGAGGAGGAGATCCTGCCTCAGCACGTGCCGTCCGGCCGCACGTCGGGGAGCTCTTTGCCGTTTCTCTCCTACAAAGGACGTCCTCTTCCAGTCCTTCAGCAACGGCTCTGAGAGTTTGCTTTAATTTAACCTTTCCTGGATGTGCAGGCTTTGATTAATACAGAGTATTCCAGACAAAGGCTTTCTACTGCTCTGGGAAACTCGTGAAGCCATCGCTGTGCTTGGGAGGACAGGGAACCCCCTGCAATAGGTGCGGTGGCAGACGGAAAGCCGGCAAGCTGCAACTCACGCACACCTTATTTGAAGGTAAAACCAGAAGCGCTCGCGCTGAGCTGGATATTTTTTTGGGAACGATTGCTCCGGTATACAGAGGAGAGGGGATCGTTGTCCTCTGGGGCGATCGCGAGCGTACACGATGACATCCCACGCAACAGCAAGGTCACAGTCTGCTTCAGGACCTACAAGGACAAACCCAAGTCTATAACCGCGAGCCCAAGCAGAGTTCATGTCCTGTACAGCAACTTCTCCTCTAACAGCGAAAAGACTTTCAAACGAGGAGAAGAAACGAAGACCACGAGACAGCCCCACGACGCGTCGACGCTTTGCGAGCCATTCTGAGGAAAAGAAAGCAAATATTCACGCCATCGCATCCATCAGCATCTCACCCAGGACCCCAGGCTGAATCCTGCTCTGCTGCCGCAGACTGCCGTGCCCAAGGCAGCAGCACAGCTCAGCGTACGCGCACACGCACGCACAACCAGCACGTCCAGCCAAACAGGGACATTTCAGTTTTTTCCTGGCAGAAAAGGCTTCTTTTGAATGAGGGGTTTCAAATTTTAGAGGATTTTTTTCCTTCGTCGGGCCAGATGAGAGTCTTAGAAGCCTCGCAATATATTCTAAGGCATCTAACAAAATATACATACCTAATCGAAGTGCGAGATCGATGCTCCCATCCCTCTGCAGAATCCGGAGCTCCCCGTTCTGCAGCAGCCACCCGTGCTGCTGGCTGCCCATCACGAACGGCCTGGTACTTCACTTGCTGGGCTTGGGCTGGGGCTGGGATCTGGAAAAGCAGAAAATGCTTCTCCCTTATCTCTCTGTCCCCATGTTTGTTATTTCAAATGGGTCTTTCTAATTTCAGCTGTTGTTGATCGATTTGATGGGCAGAAGGCAAATCAAGTAGTAAACACTCAATTTGTAGTCTGTGCCCATCAATTGTTTTCCTACTGTCATGAGAAAAAAAAAGGAGCGAGCTCACCGCGTAGTCCGATCTGGATCACACAGAGCGCTGTGTGTAGGGAAACTCTGTTAACGGCACACGTACCACACACACGCTGCTCACGGCTTGTCCCCACCGTGCGTCACTGCAGAGAAGACCCTTGGGCACATCCTAAAAGGAGATGATGCTTCTGCCTCTCCCTCCGCTCCGAAGGATGCTGACAGCCTTGCGGGGATGTCAGTGGAGGTGTCAGAGCTGCTTGGCGTCAGCTGCGGATAGAGGCATCCCGAGTGCCCCACCAGGTCCCCATCGCCCCGACGGCCTCACCTGGGGCCCCCCCACCCACACCCCCTGCCCCATTGGCCCCAGCTCTGTATTTAAGCTCAGGCCAGGGGGCTTCTTTTTCATTCCACTTGTAGCTGTGCTGTCAGCTCTCTTTCCTTGGTAGGTGTGATGTTTTTGTTGTTGTCTTTAGTTTGTGTTTTTACCTGTGTTGTGTTATTTGCCTGCCCTTGACTCCTGCTTAGGCATGGGGGGGGGCTCTGTGTGTGGAAGGTGGGGGCAGGTGGACAGCCCTGGGTTCCTGCTGCCATGAGGTTTAAGGTTGTTTCTCTGCCCGGTGTATTGTAATCTGTCTGGGGTTAGTGGTAATATGTGACTTTAAAAGTTTTGGGTTTTTTCACTGGCTGATTAACATAAGGCTGGAGCGCTTTCTTGTAAAAGCACGCCTGTCACGTTTGCGTTACCTCTTACCCCCAGAAATGCACAGCCTGGTGACAGCATTATGGCAGAGCTCTTGTTCTCCTAATTTCTGGCCAGGTTTTGAGGGTCTGTTTAAGCCCAGGTCCGAGGGCTCTTTTGGTAACATGTACCCATGGAAGGGTGCCCCAGAGAGCAAGGATGCTTTTTCCTTGTAAAACTAGAGCCCTGGAGCTTCCTCTCTTGCTCTGGATGGGGAGAGGTAAGATGTTCCCGGAGCCCTCCTTGGCCTTCCTGAGATGACCTTCCTCCACCCTTTACCCCCATGAGGAGGCAGAAAGCTCCTGGTGGGACGAATATTCCTGGCTCTGGGGAGGAGTTGAGTTTTGGGGAGGCAGAAACAGGTAAGGCAAAATCTGTAACCTCAGCTACCAGGGCCAGCTAGCTTAGCCTGGGCCATATGGACTGTTCTCTTCCCCTGGTTCCCGCTGCTGATTTGAGCTGCCCTTGCCTTCTCCCCAGAGGGGCTGGATCTAAGTGCCGTAGCTCAGCGTGCGGCACAAGTGCCTGAGAGCCGCACACTGCGCCGAGGAGTGCTCGGCGCTTTGGGGATGGCTCTGGGCTGCTGCTCCCCCAGCTGCGACGGCTGGGCTGTGCGTGGGAGGGCTGGCATCTGCCGCGGTAGCTGGTAGTCCCTGACCCTCATTGCAAGCTCAAAAAGAGCAGGAGGGGGATGCTGAACTAGGAAACACAGGCAAGAAACCCAGCCCTGAGGTGCAAGCCAGGCATCCTCCTCCAGCCAGGACAGAGGTGGCTGCGGGTGACAGCCCTGTAGCCCCAGGGCTCGGCGGCCAGGCTTTGGGCTGTTCTCTCCAGTCCCTCCTTCCTCCTCTCCCTCCTCCCTGCATCAGTCTGGTAGCTCTCTGCTGCGCCTGGGGCTGCAGCCTTCCTCCTCGCCGTGCTGAGCAAGCGGCTGCTGCGGAGCTCTGGCACCTGTAAGTGGGGTGTCCTTTGGGGTGGGGGGGTGCTTTCGGCTTGGGTTGGGCTCTTCTTCCCGCTCTGCTGTGGCTGGGGGCTGAGGTCAAACTGCATGTGCTTTGTTAGCAACAGGTTTGTGCGTGTGTGCAAGGTGGGACGCTGATCCTACTGCTCTGAGGTGGTGGGGGGGGGGGTACCCCAGTTTACCTCGGGACATAACCCTGCTTGCATGGGGCTCGTGGTGACGCCAGCCTTCTGCTAAGCAAGCCCCCCCCCCTTTGGCAATGCTGATTAAATCAGTCCCAGGAGTGGAAGGCTGCACACCCGACCAGTTCTTGCACTGGTGGGGGGGGATAGGGGGTGGCAGGAGATGCCCCAAACGCACATCGCTTTGTGGCTCGATAACTGGAGGACACACACACTCACCACTTCTCCCCACCAGCCAGGACCCCTGTGTGTGATGGGGGAAGCACCTGTGTCGCTGCTGCTGGAAGAGCCGAACTAAAGGGGCTGCCGCTGAATCCCTGCGCAGAGCTCCGGGGCTCTCGAAAGCCAAGGCTGCTGCGGGAGAGGGGTGAGTAGAGCGGTTTGTGGAACTTTCTTTGTCCTGACTCGTTACACAAATGGCTGTCCATTAAAAGGGTGAAATCCACGTTTGAAGGGTCGGTTGTCAAAAGCTGCCAGTTTAACACAGGTCCTCTGCTGAGTCTGGCTAACTTGTATGCCAGGAGTCAGAGGTACGTTAATTTTGTTGTGAATGTAAGTGCTGGAAGCCCCATACAGCGTTACAGAGCAGTGTTGTGGTGGCATTACCGCTGATAGTCCACCACATTGCTGTTAGTGCTAGCGGTGCAGCTGGGGGATCAAACACCAAATGTGCACAGGGGTACAGAAAAGAGTTCTTGGCAATTCCCTTCTAAACAGCTTTGAAATTCAGGTTGAAAACTCTGATTCAAGACAGATTTGGGATGTTTAAATAAGGCCAACCCCTTTCAGTCTGAACTACTCATTTCCATCAGAATGGCTCTCCAAGGGGTGACTATAATCACTGGGGGAAAAATGACAAAAAAGTTTAAATGCTTTCATTTTGCTTTTATGTCAAGAGCAGACCACCTCCCGTAGGGGATAGGTATCTGGTAGAGTACCTTCTGCTATTTATCCACAGGAGAGTAGTGCTAGGTTCTTTATATGTGAACCACACTTGTGGGCTGCAAGGTATAAAATGCCGTGAGATCCATTTCAACCGTTTTTCTGGAGAAAGAGTAATTCACTGAATGTAACTCTGAAGGGAGAACCATTTCCTGAGGCTTGGGATCGGGTACCTCTAAGATGGCATCTCAAAGCGAAGGAAGGGACCTGTGCTGCTGCTTTTCTCACAGGGAAGATCTTAGCAAGGCAAACCTACTTGCAGTCCCTGCTGCTTGAGGTACAGCAGCCACTGGATTTCCCGAAGGGCCGTTGCACGTCCCAAATCCTGGCTTAGTTTGCCTTATGCCTGTCGCATATGTTAAAGCCTGTGTTGTGTTGATGTTAATCTCCATTTTAATGAGCATCTCAGTAAAACTGAATGGCTTCCACAGCAGTCGAAGACTTTTGAAGGTTAAAAGTTGTTTTTATCTACCTTGTAATCTGGTAAGCAACCTAATTGTGTAGACCTCAGATGAAAGCGTACCTCCTGCACATCCTGGTTTATCATAGGCTTCTGCCACCCTCACCTATCTTGTGGGCATCTGGACTACTCCTTCTGCTGAATGCCCTGGGGCTGATGGTACAGCGATGTCCGCAGCAGTGCTAGAGGCCAAGGTCCTGAGGCTTGTGAGGAGGCCGCGGAGAGGCAAGGGGGAAGCCAACTGCCAGGCTGGTGTGGCCACTGCTGCTGTAGGAGCTGGCAGAGCTCCTTCAAGGACCAACAACAAGATGGGGAGAAGCATAAGTTAATTGAGCTGGGTCAAGTCCTTCAGCAGTGTTGCTCTAGTCATCTCCTGACCTGATCAAGCTGATGCTATGTGAATTGGGGTGATGAGAACTGACCTTGAACTTGCAGTTCCTCCCTAGGTGAGGGTGTCTGTACAGTACCGCCATTATCAGTGAAGAAACACAGGGGGACTCTCTGCAGGGGCTGGTGCTGCTCATGGGGCTGAGGTACCTCAAGGATAAAGGGAAGGTGGGATGAGTCTGAAGGTCATGGCCAACAGGACACCGGTGCCTTGAGCCACCCACCTGCTCGACACCCTGAACGCCTGCGGACTGAAGGCAGGACTTGACGTGTACGGGGTGAGAATTGAATTAGTTATGGCAAAGTTGAACAGTTGGTAGTAGCTGCTGATGGTAGTTGATGTGTTAATAATCACCTCTCCTGATTTAAGGACATTTAATCCCACAGTGAAAGATGACTTTGTAGACTAAAATCACTTACCAAATGGCACTAAAATCTAAGGATAAGGTTTTTGCAGAACTTAGGCCTGACCCCCTCCTTGCAGAAGGATTATATGTCTGGAACCTGTTGACTAATCGTAGCTTTCCGACACGATAAATGAAAGGTACCAAGAGCACTGCGTTGACAGAAAAGCTCTTCTCTTGGAAGGAAATGACTAGCTCTGCCTTTAGAAGTGCAGAGTTGCTGTTCTCTTTGTTTGCACCAGTCATTAGAATTGAAGCCTAAAATCCTCAGGCTCACGGTGATGGAGACCTCAGAGTGCAGGTGCCACATGGACTCAACCTTTTCAGAGCCACAATGTGCGTGCATGGCTAACTAGCAGTAGGCGCACGGATTAGTAGTTTCCTGTAGCTATTGCCATTGCGGCCTTGGCATGGTGGTGACCCGGTGAAATAATGCTTTGTGCTCATCAGGGATAAAAAGGGATCCTTAGGGAAGAGGAGATAACAAAGCAGGACAGCTTACCGTGCCACCGAAACTGCTGGGTTCCTCCATGTCACTACTACTGCTGCCACGCTCCCCTTCACCCCTGCCAGGATGCTGCCTGCTGGAAAACCGCAGGAGAAGGACACAAATGACTGGGGGGAATAGCCGATGTTTGGACACAGAACCACCTCAAACTAGGCAGGGTGAACCGCCTAGGCTATTGAGAGGTAACCTCTCAGTGCGATGGGAGTATGTAAAATTTCTGACCTCTGTTAGATGTGCCTATCAATGTTTACCAGGTGTGAGGCTTCAAATTTGAGTGATAATTGCCCAGTGCATAATGATTATCTAGTCACTGAGGCGGTAAGTGGGATTTCAAGAGTCCTAAATGAATTCAAATTATTAGAACAACTCATGGAAAGGATTAGTGGATTCATCTCCAGGTGAATATTTAAATTAGCCGTGTAGCTGGTGTGCCAAGTCCGTCCAAGTGAACAGATAGCAGTGGGAAGGTATAGGAAGAGTCCTACCAACCATTAGCTCTTTGTGGAGAGAGGATATTACGCAGGTTAAACCCTTGCTCTAACCTTAATAGCCAGGTCTTCTGTTCCGTGTAGTCTGTGCAGTTGTTGAAGGGTACGGGGATGGTCACTGGGCACACCTGACCTCTGGCTGTGGGTCGGTGTTAAGGGCTCGGCACCAACCTGCCGCCCAGGTAGGCCCTGCCCCTCGGCAAGGCCAACAGTTCCCATGAACGTCTGGTGGGGCACAACGGGTATCGCACTCCTGGCAGCCTGGTGAGGAGGTGAAATGCTACTGAGGTGTAATAAGCTTGAAGTGTGAAACACAAACCGGGTAAACCCTACAGTTAGCCTGATGTGAAAAGTGCAGCTGGCTGGGTTTGCCCTGGTATACGCCACGTGGTATAGAGGAGCTAAGTTTTGAGCCCCATTCCCCAAAACAACATCAGTACTACATTCCATAGTTACCATAAAATACATGTGGAACTTAGACACAAACCAACATCAGATAGACTTTTCTAGTGTTGCTGCCAGCGTGCAAGTCCTGTCCCAGTTGTGTCCGTGCTGATCCCAGGAGCGCTCGGACAGGCTGAGCACGCTGCTGGGGTTTGTGACCCGGACTGCCGGCGCTGCTCCCTGCTGGGCCTGGGGGTTTGCTGCAGGGCCGGGGGGCTAACCTGAGTCACCGGGCACCCCAGCTTCCCCCAGCATCCCCCCATCTCACAGAGATGCTTCCTCAGAGCCTTACCGCAGGGGACGCGGCAGAGCAGGCTGCTTTGCTGCATCTCTTGGTGCTCTGCAGCTGACTTAAAACTAACACGTCCGTGCTGCGCTTCTGTAGGGACACGTACCGGGTGTTGGGGAACCCTGGGCTGAGAGGTGGGCATTCACGCTGCAGTGCCCCATCGGTGTGTGAGGTGTGTGCTGGCAGCGCCTGCTTCTCTGTACCTGGGGATTTACCTGGCAGCCTGACGCATGGGCTCCTACACTGCTTGTTTTGTTTGCCAATTTTATTCTCCACTGGCACTATCTCATGGCTGTCCCACCTTCCAGCATCTACCTAAACCATGATTATACTTGCTTCCTCCCTCTGCCTATTCCCCAATTACTCTGTTGGCTTTCAGTACTCCAAATGACATAGCTGTCATCTCTACCCAGGCGCTCTGATGACGAGTGACTGCGGTGCAGAGCCTTATCCTGCACGTAACATCAGAGGCTTCAGCTTTGTGCCTGCCAGCCAGCCAGGACCAAGGAGCTGGGGATGGTAAAAATCAGCTGCCGTGCTGGGAGGTGGCAATTTAGGAGGCTTGTCACCCATTAGCGGGGATTTTAGTGCTGCAAAAAGCCTGGCCGTGGTCATTTAACTGTTCCTCTAGCTTAATCCACGCACTCAGTGCTAAGTGCTCTCTGGAGAACCTCGCCAGTGAAAAAGCTCAGATGGTGTTTAGTGGGGTCCCTGGCCACTTTGCCATGGTGGGTGGGAAGCTGCTGCTGGCAGATTGTCTCAGGAGAACTGAATTGGAATAGATTCACCCTACTGACAGCTTCTCAAGTGGGGCCTTGTTTCCCATCCTATATTAAAATGGAACAATAGAGGCAAGGTACGGGGGGGATGCAGGGGGCACCAAGAACATGATGCTCCATGCCTGGCTCACAGGAACGGTGGACACGCTGGATCAGCCAACGCTGGTGACGGAGAGGAGACCTGCCAGGTTTGCTACTCTCCCTGCAAAGCACTGCTAATGCTGCGGCACTCGGCGGCTCTGTGCTGGGAGAGGGGAGAACGCTGCTCTTGCTGTACTAATTTTTTTTTCTGCAGTGCTTTCTTTGAGGTTTTTCTGCTCGACCACAAAGACCCACTTAATATATTGAGAAAACCCTCACTGCTCTGCTGAGGGAATGCCTGAAGAGCCAAGGCATGGAGGGAGTGCCCTTAGCTTTCTGCATGGCTCTGGCTTGTTCAACATTTGTTCCTTGGCTGTGGCGAGCCCAGTAGTGCTAGATCACATGGGGGGAACCCTCCAAAGGGAAGAGAGGCGAGTGCTAACACCTTGCAAAGCATCCCAAGCACCAGGGGAATGGCCATAACTCAGACAAGGGTGTTTCTCCATCCCTGTGTTGCCGGTGGAATAGCAGAGGGGCAGGGCGAGAAGGCTCGGGGCGGGAAGAGCAGAAAGCACCGGAGCCGTGTTGTTACACCCTGCCTTGGCAAGCGTGGGGATGGCTGTCGGTGAGGTTTTGGGGAGCTCTGGAGGACATCTCCTCACGCATGCGTTTGGTTTCTGACTCAGCAGCTCTTAACTCCAGGCTTGGGTGCAAGTCTCTGACAATGGCCAGGCCAAGGCTCAGTCCTTTACCCTTCTCTTCCCCCGTGCTGCTGCCAGGAGGGGTAGGCCCATATTCCTGTCCCCGCCTGCGGCTGGCCGGCAGGACTAAGGCCCAGCACGCTCCCAAGATGCCAGTTGCAAAAAGGCTATTAAGAGATGGGGAAGTGAGACTCGGGGTGGGAGTGGTCTGTGGGGAATGCTTGTCAAGGTGACAAAAAGCCCTTTCCAAGCCAAAGGGAGCTGGTGTACAGCAGCCTGCTAGGCCGCTTAATAAAGGGCTTGGATAAGTGTGTGTCTGTGCAAATCTTCCCTTCACCTTATTTCAGGGAACAGTTGGCTGAGACATGAGTTAAAATTTAAAACAGTCTGTGACACATCCAATAGAGAAACCATAAATGCGGAAGCTTAAAGGTTGACTAAGCATGAGGGAAAAGAGCAATAACACAAGGCCCAGCAGTGGCTAAGCACCCCAGGCTGTAGTTCTCCAAGACTTCATGTTCGTTGTGTTTTTCATGTTCCTAGGCAGGAGTCAAGCATGGGCTGGGAAGGAGAGAAATCATACGTGGGCATCTGAAGGTCAACTAATAACCAAGGGCAGCAAACACTTAGCTAGGGCAAGAGTCTGTGCTAGTAAGTGTTCAGCTTTACTCTTCCTCATTTACTGTGCAAATAAAATATATCTTTGACATGAAAATTGTGTAATATTATTTGATTGCCTAAAGAATTAAGCCGGGTGGAAAAAATGATGCATTTCAGAGTAACTCACCTCGCTATGAATGCCTCACCTGCCATTAGCACCTTCTGATGTACAGCAGAGATTCAGCTTTGCAGTGAAATATTTTCTATTCCTAGCTCAAGCGGATGAGTAATCTGCAACCATGTCTTGTTTCGTTTATGATGGCAATCCCACGGATAGCATTGTTCTTCATAATTACACAGGATGAGAGAAATTTTAAGATTTTAAAAAACAACCACAAATACTTTGATGAAATATTTTCTTTGGTCCCACCTGAGACCATGCAGATAAATGAGTGTTGGGGAGGATAAACAGTTTAAGTCCATTCATAAGAGCTCTGTGTGCAACTTGAAGATGAGTACAGCTCCTTGGGATTGCCCATTTAAAAATGAGAAATTTGCTTCTCATTGCATATGTGTTTTTTTCATGCAAGTAAATGTCAGTAAGAAAAAAATTTTTATTATAACTTGCTATTTTTAGTGTGGCTTTACTTTCACGGCTCCTTTTCTCCCAGCTCAAAGCCTACCCTTTCCATGTGATATTCAGTGGCTTATTTTGAGATAAGACACTCTGAGGTATTTCATATGAAATATCACAGAAATTTGGAAGTATGAAAAAGCAAATAAAGTACTTTAAGAGTAAGTTCTCTTCTCCTAATTCATAAACACAATCAGAGCTCGTACTTTGCAGCTCAAGTCTTGCATGAGCGAAACGGAACGCTTGTGCTTAGGTGGGCAGCTCCATTAAGTTCCAAAGGAAGTTAAAACATACCTTCACCCAGTTCCCAAGCAGCGGACGATGCTCTCATGCAATCTGCACGTGGGGAAAAGGTGGTTTTGTCTGGGGCACGTCTCGGTCGAGCCCAGGTTCTCCGGTTTGTGAGCGACAGCTTCTCCGCTTCGGCTGGTCGCTTACCTGAGCCGCAGCCTTGAACTTGGTCTTGGGCTCTGGCGGAGCCTCGCTCCTTCTCTGGAAGGGAAAGCAAAGGTGACATCCATCCTGTGTCTGGCCTATTGAAATATATGACGCCATGATCAAGTATTTCTGAAACTTAGAGCAAAAGGGAAGAACATACCACTGCATCTTACCTTTTGAGATTAAACGAGCCCCTAATCTTACGATTTTTCCCTGTAGGGCATACATTATACCCTGATGCTTCCTGCACTAGCTCCAAACCTGTGCTGAATTAAATCAACCGGAACTAAACGCAAGGAGCGACACGAGCCCCGAGCGCTCAGCAGCGTGGAGGTGCATCGCGCCCGCTACCGTCCCGCTCGGGTGCTCCTGGGGCGCCTGTCGTGCTCGTTCGTCGCGCTGCTGTCGTCTCCTCCCGCTCGGCCAGTACCGGGGTACCAACCCCTGGTCTTGGGGTACCAAGCCCTGGTCCTGGGCCACTGTACAACCGTGCAATCAGGGGTGCCTTGAGTTTTTCCCGCCTCGCGGCGTTGTCCTGCCGTGCGGTGCGTCCCGGGGGGATGGCGTTTTGGTTTTAAGCTGGTTTCCATAGGAAATGGTCTTTTGCACCCCGCGTGCCTGGCTGGCCGTGGGAGCGCTTGCCCTGCTGTTGCTTCTCCCAAACCATCCCTTTTTGTTACGGCACGGCTCACTAGTGGCCGGTCTCTTCTACTTTACGTGTCCTACTTAACTCTTAGAAATAGCTGCTAATAGCACTTCCCTGAGTTGGGAACCTTCACGGTTGGTCTTTTAACATTTTTTTAGGCAAGAGCAATTTGTTTGTCCTGGTTAATGGCTTTTGCTGATCCACCGAGGCATAGGATAACCCATGCATTTGTCTCTTCCTGATTTCTAAGGCACTTCCAGAACAAGGTGCTGCTATTTTTGCCAGCCCTCAGTGGCTGCGTTTTGCAAGCAGGATTTTCCAACTTTCCGACACGCCAGAGATGTTACCATTTTCTGAGGTCTCCGAGAAATTTCGGATGCTGACCCGTTACTGAGCACAGCGCTCAGGACAAGGGAAGGACAAATTCTTTAGCACTTACCACATGAAATTTTCTTTTTCCACCGTAACGTGCTTCTGTTCTTGGTGTCTCTGAAGGCTCCTGATCTTTGTTTCAGCTTCCCAAGCCTCAGAGGGTTCTGCGAGGAGATGTCACACGCACAAAAATCCCGATAACAAAACCCGACGGTCGCGCACCACTGAGGCAAAGCACTGTTGGCCGGCTCCGGTGGCTACTGGGTTTCCTCCACGCGGCCACCATAAAAATCATTGCATTTGCTTCATGGTTACCTGGAACTGCTATTGTAAAAATGGAAAATTGATTTTTCCATCTCCAGCAGCACGAGAACGTGCTGGTTAAGGTGTGAGACTTAGCACGGTACGGTTGCGTACAGGTGCCGTTACTGGGATTTCGACAGCGTAGGAGCCGCGGGGGTTTCAAAACCCGGCGCGTGGCACTGGGCAGTTTCTCACGCGTGGAAGCTCTCGCTTTACTTGTGGGCAGGTTTTTCCCTGGTATATTAAATGGAATAGGGAGGCCGTCCCCTTATCAGAATACCATGTGGAAGCAAATTACTTTTATTTATCATCTTGTAATATTTATGCATTGCATTATTTTTTCCCTTTTCTGAGATGACTTAGGTTTCTGTCTTCTGTGCCCCTCTCGATTATTTATGACTGGCCCTTTTAGCTGGCAAGAACCTTGTGAAAACACAAGGCACTGCCTTCACTTCTCCTTCCAGCCACTCCTTGTCCACTGCAGCTTCAACACAATAAAAACCTGCGAACCTTTTCCTTTGCCTGCCAGCCGCGGTATTCGTACGGCAAAGCCACCGGCTTTGCTACGGCCACGGTGACGCAACATTTCATTAGCGGAACTGGGACGTGACCGCGTCAGACAAGCGGGCACAGCTCCGGTTTTGCCTCGAGGCTGTTTGCAAAACTTCTTGTTTACCAGTTACAAACAAAAACTATTCCAGAGCCCATCACTGAAAAGACGGAAAGCTGCTGCGTTACAAAACATCGTCGGAAAATGAGAGGACATCTGAGACAGGCATCCAAAAAACAACAATAAAATTATTTCTCCTACTTTGCGTGCGGTAAGCTATCATTTCAGTTGTTTTATGCACAGAGTTATAAGTAATTCATTCCCTAGAATTGCACGGCAATAACCCGCAAGGGTTTTTTTACTCCTGGGCTCGAGGCTGCCTGTTCTGCGTACCTGCGTAACAAGCGGCGCGTGCGACGAGCCCAGCACCGGCCACGTAGCCCCTGAGCGCAGCAAAGCAGCCGTCAAATCCGAACCCTAGCTATTCCTTCCCGCTCGGAGGAGCAAGGCTCCCCCGGAACGACACGGAACGTTTCCCCCTCGAAGAGCCAGACGAAGGAAGGCGAGGAAGGGAAGCCAGCTCCGTCTCCTCTGCGGGGCTGCTTCGTCGCAGCACCGGTCCTGTCGGTCCTGGGGACCGGCACAGCGTGAGGCCAAAGCCGTCTGGCCCGACCTGGAGCGTCCTTCTTAAAGCACCACCTCTGGCAAACACAGGGGTGCAGAAGAAAATTAGTGTTAATTTACAATAACAGTAATAAGAATAATAATAGAAAGGTATTATTTTGGGGGGACGACGAGGCCCAAAGGGAGCGCGGGAGCTGCTGGGCTTTACGTGGGGTTTGAGCGACACAGCATCTCCGGGGATTGCTAAAGCGCAGCTCCAGATCCGCGATTAAAGCAAGAGGGTAAACCGCTCCCGGCCAGTCTCTCTGCGGGGATCCTGCTGACGCTCTTCATCTCGGGCACGTTTGTGGGCAAACGCACCGGTGCCCGCTGCCTTGCCTGAATTACAAAACCGGCAGTAAAACGATCTCCAAAGCAGATGACTCCCATCTCTGGCTAGTTAAAGCATTTGGCACGTGATGCATTTGAACTAAAATATTTTCAATCGTTTTGAAATTCATTGAGTAAACCCCATACGGACGGTCTTTCCCCGTAAGGACGGCCAAAGCGAGTACCCAGCTCCCACGGCTAGCTTGCCTGTATTTCCCTAAAGCACACAAGCAGCCGGTTTTTGGCAAGAAATTTCAGATTCTTGTCCGCCTACCTTAATGTGCAGACAATTTAACGAAAACGTAAAAATACAGACCCATCGCAAACATTGTATTGCTGCTGACTTCTAAAAAGGCAGAAGACACCAGAAAATGACTTTTTTTCCCCACTACTCTCTTTGTTCCGTACCTGGGGCATATCAGAATAAATATTTTTCGCTGCGCCTGCTACCTGAAAGGTAAAACACAGACCTTTATGTTGTTAAATGTCACCGACAAGCAAAATACAGAAGAGCTGCAACGCTTTCCTGAGAACAAGGTGTGAGTCAATCTATCGAGGAACACCAGGCAGAGACAGAAGGTAAATCAGAAACTCTCTGAAGTAAAACCCAGCAAGAAGAACGAAGAAAAACCACCCGTCCTGTCGGCCTTGGTACCTGACCCTCATTTTCTGTTCCCGGGGAGAGGGCTGCCCTACGGGGAGCAGTGACGGCAGAACGTCGCCTTCCAGCGATGCCCGCGGACGGGGGAATCCCAGGGGCTGGGGGGGGGCAGCTGAAACCCCTTTTTCTCGAAATAAACTGTTCAGGTTGCTGGTTTGTTTACTTGGCACAATACAACAGGCCAGCTGACACCCTGCCTTGCTTTCCTCCCCTTTGGGAAAGGAAGGACTTAATTCACAGACCCTGCAGAAGGAAAAAAACCTTCAGCCGTCTTATCGGTCACTTTTTACGCCCGGGTTGTAAAATCAAACTGATGGTGTTGGTGCTTGTCCTGTCTGGGGAGGCTCCGACCACGGGGCTGTGGAAGGCAGCCACGGAGGGGTGAGTACAGCTAAGCGTTGCACGTGTTTCAGCACACGGTATCTCCAAACCGGGCGCGTTTCTTCAGGTCCATTTCCAGCATACTGAAATGACCTTTTCAAAAATATCCTTTAAGGCACATTACAACGCGAGGAGGAAAATGGACTCGAACTCGTCATTCGATTGGCCTCAAGCGCTGAATTATAACGGGACGTACAAGTACCTCTACTTAGAAGGCAACGTCTCCTATGTGGGCTTCTACCTTCATCAGCCTTCCGTGGCGGCTGTCTTCATCGTCTCCTACCTCTTGATCTTCCTGCTCTGCATGGTTGGCAACGGCGTGGTTTGCTTTATCGTCCTGCGGAGCAAACGTATGCGTACAGTCACCAACCTCTTCATCTTAAACCTGGCTGTCAGCGATCTGCTGGTGGGAATCTTCTGCATGCCCACCACCCTCCTGGACAACATCATTGCAGGTAGGCTGGAAGAGCTCGAGGGGGACTGGCCCGCGCGTCCGAGCGCCGGGGCCCCCCCCGAGGACCCCCCGAGCCGGGTGCGCGTGACCGCGATGCGCTCCGATGGCTCCTCAACTCCATCCGTGGCATACAGAAACCAACTTCTTTAGGGGAGCTTGGGGCGAGTTTGGATGCCCCTCATCTTGCGTGCTGGGCTCAAGGGGCAAAACCTCAAGGGGGGGCGGGGGGGGCTCCGCGGGCCTGGCAAGTCCCTGGGGGTCACCGCGAGGAAGACAAGCCTCCACCCGCCCTCCGCCTGGGGCTGCCCTTGCCGACTGCCACGTCCCCCGTCTGTAGGGAGGGATTGTCCCACTACCAGGTTACATGTCTGGGGAGACCTGGCCGATGCTACGAGCCAGGTGCAGAGAACGATCAACCGTAGCGGTCGATGCCCTGTCTCGTCTTGAGATCTCGTCGTAACGGGACGTTACGCCATTAACGGTTACTTTGCTGTTTTTTGGAACGTCAGAAACTCACCCAAGGCGTCGGGCGAAGCCTTTGTTCGCACAGGCTCTGTCCCCCTAACCCCCGTTACGGCCCGACGCGTTAGCGCCGGGGTGGAAATTTCCTCTTAGGTATATAAGCATCGCGCTGCGGCGAGAGGGAGGCAATCTCAATGGCCTGTTTCCTTCCAGGGTGGCCGTTTGGGAGCCTGGTTTGCAAGATGAGCGGGATGGTCCAAGGAATCTCCGTGTCTGCCTCCGTCTTCACGCTAGTTGCCATTGCCGTGGATAGGTAAGGTGATGCAGAGACCGCACACTGCCGCTTTCCCCTCCCTCCGGCCACGCGGAGCCCAATTCAGCAATCCGCACGCACTGCGATACGCTAGGCGCGTGTTGCTCCTAAGGCTGTTTAGCTAAGCGAAACAAAACGCGGCCGACTCTCAAGAGCAGCCGTAGCAATTTGCTCCTACGTTCTTAAAACCGGCGCAGCCCGGCTGCCGTGTGTTGCTTTGTTCCGGAGCCATTAAGCTGGGCTGCAGCGACGCTGGTACCCGCTGTGGTTAATGGAAGCGGCAGCAGGCTGATCCAGAGACAGATCAAAATAAGGAAACTTTAGCGACAAATGTGACCTTTTTTGGGATTGTTTTTACCAACACAGCTCTTAAAGGGAGCAACAAAACGCGATTCCACTGCTTTATGCAGGATGAGGAGATGATTCCATCCGTACGTTTTTAAAACCCCGCGATTTAAACAGCGTACGCGTGCTTGCCTGTTTGACGAAGCACTCCTTGAACGGCTTCTCCCCATCTGTCCCCGGGTGTCTTTGCCACAGGTTTCGCTGCATCGTTTACCCGTTTAAGCAGAAGCTCACCGTTTCGACTGCGCTCGTCATTATAGCGGTCATCTGGTTTCTGGCCGTCGCGATCATGTGTCCCTCCGCGGTGATGCTGCGGGTACAAGAAGAGAAGCATTTCAGGGTGATCCTTGGCTACGGGAACGAAACCCGCCCCGTATACTGGTGCCGGGAGGACTGGCCCGACCCGGGAATGAGGAGGATCTATACGACGGTTCTGTTTGCCAACATCTATCTGGCTCCCCTGTCGCTCATTGTCATCATGTATGCTCGGGTGAGCATTGCTCTCTTCAACACAGCCGTGCCCGCGGCGGGGAAGCACAGCCGGGAGCAGCGGCACGGCGCGTCTAAGAAGAAGCAAAAAGTCGTCAAAATGCTCATTATCGTGGCTTTGCTTTTCACCCTGTCCTGGCTTCCCTTGTGGACCCTGATGATGCTCTCGGACTACGCCAACCTGTCGGATCTCCAGCTGCAGATCATCAACATTTACATCTACCCCTTTGCTCACTGGCTGGCCTTTTTCAACAGCAGCGTCAACCCCATCATCTACGGTTTCTTTAACGAAAACTTTCGCCGAGGCTTTCGGGCAGCCTTTAAACTTCAGCTCTGCTTCAGGGAGATCGTGCGGAGGGAGGTCTCTTCTCAGCAAGGCCAAAGCAACGCCATTTCGCCAGCCGCCAACTCCCGGCCGCGCCAGGATCGAGCTGCTCGAAACGAAGGGAAGGCAGTTAAGAAAGGAAATTGGGTGAATAACCAGCAGGATTTGATAATGGAGGATCTAGAAGAGCCCCGCGGTGACGGGATTAAGTGAAACGTGCTAGGAACTGCCTGAACGATTTACGCCTAGCAGAGTTTGTTTATTGTGTCGTGAAACTCACGCTCCGTAAGCCCTTTCTGACAAAAACGCCGGGGCGTTTCTGTTTTGAAGGAGGTACGCAGCTTGCATGATATTTGAGCGTTTGATACGAGTAGGAAACCAAATATCAGCCCTTACGGCTACCGGCCCGCAGTCAGCGATCACCCGCGGCTCCTGCACCACGCTGGAGCAAAGACGTGATTAAAATGGGATTACCTTCCCTTTGTCCTAACGGCAGCAAAAAAGGGAACCGTGATTATTGACTTGGATACGATCACTCTGGATGCTCGCCGATGAAGAGAACATTCGCTCGTTTGCTTCTGTGAATCTCAGAGGAGTTGAGACGGGGCCGCTCGAACAATATTTACGGTAACGTTTCAGCGCGTAAGGCTAGTTCTTGTTAATACCTGCAATTTTCTTCTGATACCAGACGACGAAAACGTCGCTGCCGTGCGTAGCATCCAGCCAGACTGCGGAGCTGGACACAGGAGGGAACCACCGGACTCGCCAGGGCCCTGAGCGTGTGCCCCCCACCCCAGGGCTCGGTGGGGCTGAGGGCGTCCCCCGGAAGATTAAGAAATAATTTCATCTCTAGACCAAAATCCCTGCTAATGAGATTTATAAAAAAAAAAGTCCTCTGCTAAAAGCAAGACTAATCCAATAATCTCGCTACTTTGATTTAACATAGATTTCTCTTTGTTGGCAATGGGTCCTCGGTACCACTCTTGTGGCTTCTTCTGCGAAGCGTAAGCCTGCTCCCGGCGCTCGCCAACCCGTTATTCTATAACTCTCGTTGACGCAAACACTGGCGATACAGGCTGGGTACTGGAACGGAACTCACCAGTTCCCGGCTCTTCCCGTGGTCGCGCTCGCGTTGCTCCTGCCTCGATGTGCGGAAGGCCAACCGGTTCCTGCCCAAACGACGGCGAGAAAGCATCTTCGGTCACGCTCCACTTACCCCCCTTTCTGGTTGCCCCCCTCGATAATTCCGTGATATTAATTATTGTTGCACCTAGGCAAATAAAGAGGTGTGGAAATTTGAGAAATAAAGGATGAAAAATGGCGTTTGTGGTACGTTTTTTGGGGGGGAACTCAATTCTATTTTTGGGGAGACGTAAGTCACCCAAAGAGACTGCGACTTCAGCGCTAGGAGGAGAAAAACCACTTGTGGGGCTCGTTCAATCCGACGGAGCTCAGCGTGCACAGACAGCAACCCTGGCAGCATCTCACGGAGGCTCCCGACGTCAGCGAGGAACGCGGGTCGGCGCACAGACCAGCCTACGCAGCTCCGCTGCACGGCGCGAGCACGCCGCCCCTTATCCCGAGAGGGGCTGCGGGGCCACGTGCCGGGAAAGGATGAGGCGGCACCCTCGCTCGTCAGACTGCGGTCCTTCTTCACGTGAACTGGAGAACCTTGCAGATCGTGACAGATTTGCCCAGTTAAGGAAAACTGACAACTTTTCAAACTGTGTTATCCCAAAGCACATTCCTTTCCGAACAGCGGAAAATAAGGAAAAGGTCTGGGAAGAAACGGGCAGAAAAGCTGCGGGAACAGCTCTGATTTGGCAGAAGGTTTTTATAATGCATTTTGTCTAGACTAGGATTTTCAAAGGATCTCATCCAATACGACTGCCTGATCCTGCCACGCTCTGTTGAAAACCCCACCGCAAAGGTTTTCGGAGCTGCGGGTATGCCACGCTTCCCGCACCCCTTCCGTCCAGTCCTCGGCCGTCTGACAGCACGAGGAGCGGGACCGTGCGAACCTCACGAGGTTCAACGAGGCCAAGTGCAAGGTCCCGCACCTGGGTCGGGACAGTCCCCAGCGAGAGGACTTTGTCCGCTTTACGTCTCTATTCAAGGCCCGAGGTTCTCCCAGCACCCGTTTGTTTCACAAAAGCGGGAGCAGACCTGGGTCTCTGCTTTGGTTTCTGCAGTTCCTGCCCAGGACGCTCCCGAACCGGCTTTTAAGACATACCTGAATGACTTTGTCAGCGGCGTGAAGTGGCTGATGAAAAACCTCGAGTATCCGGTACTCCACTAGACGCTCGTTTTCAATATGGGATCCGTACAGGGAACTTCAGAGCACTTGCTTGTCCTCAGGGTCAGCAGCGTTCACGATGTAGAACCCACGGCTCCGAGGGCCGCAGACCTCACGGCACGACAGATCCAGTTATCATTTATCAACAAAAACCCAAATAAAAAAATCATATACCTCCCACGCTGAAACGGAATCAGAATCAAACATCCTTCGTCACGTGTGAGGTACCAGGTTTCCAGAGTCTCGCGTTTTGTAACTTGCCCGGTCGCGTCACTCCTGAACGCTTACGCTTCCCACGGACCCCCGTTAGCCTAAACGCCCTTGATTGATCTGCTGGGCCTGCTCTGCTCACACACAAACACCTCGACATTATTGTTAGAGAACCTGGAAATCCAAGTCCACAAATCCCTAACTGAAACCTGTCAACATAGTTCTTGAGCTACATTTGGGCCTGAGAGCGTTTTAAGAAAAGGCTCTAGTGGCAAACAGACCCAGCTGTTCCAGGGAAGGGCATTTTTAAATTATTGTGAATACATTTCGATTTTTTTTTTCGGTGTGGGTTTTACTGGACATTTCTAGGCTACCTACAGATGTAACGCAGCCGAGCAAGCCAGCTATACGACAGTGTCGTCACCAGATCTGAGGGGGCCGTGGAACTGGGTGAGCGTCTCTTGGGGAAAACACCAAGAATGACGAAGGGGGAGTGGGTAGTTACTGGAAGAGACAAAACTCTCAAAAGAAAACTTTCCCTATGACAAAAATAACACGAAACCAATACCGGTTGCGTCAAGAGCTCTTTATTGACATCAGAAAGAAACTGCCCGGAATAGGAAAAAGATCATGTTAAAACAGAGCTTTCTTACAGTCTTCAGTCTCAACAATGACCGTAGACACGTTGGCAATTCAAGGGGAGAACAAAACAAAAAAAGGAACAAAGAGGAAGAAAACATTTCCTACAGCTACGCCTCCTCTTCGCAATTTTAATAAACCTCTGAAAGCCGGGAGCATAAGTGGTTTACCCGTGGCGTAAATCTTCCTGTGCCGTAGTTGGAGGAACGCTCTCAGTTGGCAAACACCGAGCGCAGCAGCAGCGACCACCTCCCCAACAGATGCAGCGACCCGGGCGTCACCAAACCCGCGGCGGTGTCACACGCATCCCTCCCTCCCTCAGTACTGCCTTGAAGTAATTTGCCAGCGGTTCCCGAGCGCTGCGATGGAAGGAACGGCTCCCCTGCGGAGCAGCACCGTGTGTTTCCTCACCCCCACATCGCTGCTCCACAACACGGGTCTTCCAGACTTGGGGGCAGGGACCGCGATGGCCGAGCAAGACCTTCGGAAGAGCTGAACGAGCCTCGTCCTTTCCGAGGGCAGAGGAGAAGCCTCCAGAGACGTGGTTTTGCTCTCGTCCGGCAGCCACCGCTTACAGGCGTTAAAAACCCGGCAACCGCTGTCAGTCCCTCCTGGCTCGTCCATTAACAAGAAATCGAGTCTTTGACCACACGCGCCCGAGTCGCGGAGGCCGCGCAGAAACAATTCCCTGACCTCCCCTTCGGCAGCGCTCAGCGGCACACTTTTCTTCGCTGAGGAAATAACCAAGGGTTCATCCCCTGGGCTCCCCAAACGGCAGGAAAACCTCCGTGCCCATAGCCTGGCCGGGGGCCCCGACCGCGTTCCCGGCCCTTCGCTTCCCTTCGCCGAACGGACCTCGCGACTCACCCGCCGCCCTTCCGACGGGAGCTTTTGGGTGCAAGGAGCGTTTCTCGTCAGGAACCCGCACGCTGCCCGGGGAGAGCGACTCACCGCCCTGCTGCTGGGAATTACGGGACAGTTTTGCCATCTTCCGAAACCCAAATATTTCATTGCCTGTCTCATTTGAAAAATGAACAGAACTTGTCATCGGCATCGACGCTCAAACGATTCAAACCCCACGTATAGCGAACACCCTGTGAATCTGGGAACCTTGGCAGGAAATGCGTGGTCCTCCAGGAGAGTCTTACTGCTCTCCCGTTCTGCTGAGAATAAGCAGCAAACAGCTACAATTTCTGCCAGAAGGTAAAGACAACATTATGAAAAATTAAGCTGATGTTAAAAAAGAAAAAAAAAAAAAAAAAAAAAGAAAAAAAAAAGAAA
This sequence comes from Balearica regulorum gibbericeps, assembly GCF_011004875.1. Lineage (NCBI taxonomy): Eukaryota > Metazoa > Chordata > Aves > Gruiformes > Gruidae > Balearica > Balearica regulorum. The sequence continues at coordinate 1,462,682 of NC_046187.1, read as the reverse complement.
AAAAAAATAAAAAAAAAAAAAGAGGACGTTAATTGGCAGAATTACCCTGACAAGGAAAGTAAACAGTGTTGCTGGATAGTGAAAAAAACAGGTCATTAAAATGAAATGATCCGAAGCCAGCAGAATATCAAGGGAATAAAGCAAATTATGCAGTAACAAATGTGTCAAAATCCTTTGCAATGATGCCACTGTGTTGTTTGCCTTTCCACTGCTTGTTTTTGTTTACCAAACTAAACGAGAAAAGTTTTCCTCTAAAGTACTATTAGACAACATCAACTTCTTCACAAGCTCTTGACTCCAAAAGAAAAACATACGGCGCTGAAGCCTGGCTTTGTAAGCTGCTCTTGTTGATCTTAAAACTCCTTTCTAAATTAAAAAAGACAAAGAGCGTCAAAAAGTCTTCACAAGCAGCAACGCGTGCAATTGTCAAGCAATTCCTGCAGAGAAGGTGGAGAGGAATTTCAGAGAGAAGCCATGTCACTTCAGGTACCCGGCAATACCGTCGGGAGAGCAGCGATGAGAAAACTGTAAAGCGGAGACCGATAACGGAACTGCTAATTGCACTTCAGGCCGTCTGAGTTCACGCTGGCGTAGTGGGAATCCTGCGCTTCGAGACAATTTTAAGTTTCTCCCTCACAATCGATACACGTCATCCATAAATTTTAAAAACCTCACGCATTCTCTTTTTTTTTTTTTCTTTGAGTGGTGGTATAGTTGGAAGGAAAATGTGATTCTCACTGAAAACACCGGCTTTTAGAAAGACGTAGCCCCTTTTGTCAGACGAAGATGAGCGTCACGACAGCTCTCCTGGCACCTCTGCCAAGGTTCATCTGGGCGCTGCACCGACACCTCCGACGGACAGATGGCAATCCGCCATCCGACGCCCAGACACCTTCGGGAGAGGGGGCATCTGCGTACTTACGTACTTCCTTTAGCGCTACACGAGTCGTAAGGGTCGAACTCACGCGCTGACCGTCGCGCCGGGCACGGGAGGAGCAGAACACAAGGCTGCTTTGTCCTGGCTAGGAACGCCTCGCATCAAGTCCCTGGACGAAGGCTGACTGTAAGTTCCACGGCGTTTCGGCCGGGACAGGTCCTGCCCGAGCATTTCTCGCTCTGCCCTTGCAATAATTTATTAAAACCTGAACACCAAGCGGTTACTCGCTGCGGTCGGTCACCAGCCTGACACACGCGCGCACCCGCGCCCACCCGTCCGGCGAGGAAGGGATCCCGTGCACGCAAGGAACGCTGCACGGACGCAGAATGAATCCTCCCAGTTGCGAATCACACCCGTTAACCGACGAGTCGCCTCTGCGGACGTTACGTTTCAGAGGCCAAAGAGGCCTCAACAAAGCCTGGGCTGAGCATGGACCAAAGGATTGTCAGAGAAATTAGTATGGCAGTATGACATAAAGGAATACCTGGAAATTCAGAGTAACAGAAGATCTATCAGCAGAAAAAGGGAAAATTTTTGCAAAACACTTCTGCAATCTAATTAAGAATTATTTCCAGTCTTCCAAATAAGAACAACAGTCACGGGCAGCTATTAAGGTCTTAAAGTTCCAAATCATTTGCGTTACTGAGCTTTAGGAGAGCCGAGGCGCTCCGAATTGCAAAGAATGGTGCTCAGCTGCAGCAAAGAGGAGTGGGAGCCAAGCGCCGGCGTGAGAAGGAGCGCAGCGTACCGGAGAAGGCTCTTGGGCTGGAGCAGGAGCGGCGCTGGCGACGGCACCGGCTCCAAAAGGACGGAGAAAGCATCGGGCTCCGGCAGAGCCTGACCCCTCGCAGGGGATTCTCCTCTGATTTAGCGCAACTCTTGCTCGCACGGCAAACCCTGCTGCTCCTGCGAAGCACGCTCCTGCCAGCCGTACTCACGCCTTCGCCCCGTCTGGATTCTGGTCTACATTTCTTTTATTTCCTCCTGCTTTTCTGGTCGCTTTTTGCCTTTGTGAAACTAGCTGAGCACGGGCAAAGGGCCGCACGGTTGTTTTAGCTGCCTGTCGGGTTAAGCCACCACAACTTGACTGGCTTCAAATCCTTGGCTTGCTATAACGTGCATTAAACAAACAGAAAAAGAGGACAGTCCATCTTAATACCAACCAAAGCTTTATAGCTTTGATGCTTCGTAGAAATCCGAGAACGATTTGCACTGGCAAGGAAAGAACGGCGCCTTCCTGGCCGAAGGGAGACGGGAGGAACCGGTGGCCGGCGCGTCTCCGCACACCCGTAGCTAGCAGCGCCCGCAAATCTAAAAGGCACCTACGAGGTCAACAGCACAAAAATAATAATAGAATCGTGTCTTTGAAGTGTTTTACGCCTTTGTCGGCAGAGAGGCGGCGGTTGAGCTGGCTCTGCACCCAAACCCGGTCTCTGCACCTCTGTCGCAGAGCGAGCAGAAAGAACCGTCCGTGCACAAAGCTCCTCAGCAGATCCTGGAGCTATGGGCCCCAAATCAGAGCAGCCCTCTAACTGCCGGCTAAATCGGTTTTATGCCTGGGGATTAAACCGCCACACGCGCCAACCGCCACAGGTACTCGCGCCCAAAGGAAAAAACGCGTTCACACGCGTGTACCTTCGCTGGACAGCCTGACCTGGCGCTGTCAGAGCAAGCAGTCAAAATTCCCCGCCTAGCGCTTCCCCGCCTGCCTCCTTTTGCCAAAAAGCTGTCAGGTGGAAAGGAAAAGAATCCCAGATAGGAACAAGCCCAGTCGTTACACTCTGCCCTGGCTTAATTTGGTAACTGCAGCCCATCTCCGACCCAACGGGGCTCTTACCGTCCCAGGGCACTTATAAGAACTGCAGCTGAGCGGATTGACAGCCCACTGCGGCAAGACCTTCACACGCTTCCAGAGAGGGAATTTCATTATCCAAACAAACAAACAGGAAAAATTGAAGAAAAAAGCGATTTTTAAAAGTTATTTCAAGTTATTCAATCCAAAACCACATTTGTTTTTGACTTTTGTTACGGGAAATACCGAGTAGCAGGCACGGCTCATACCTACCGTATTTTGGTTGCCGAATTTAGCGCTGAGAAGCGAGTGTGTTCAGCCAGAACGGCGGCTGAACTCCTTACGCTTACAGGGGACTTTAAAAAGGCAAAAAGGCTGCCCAGCTAATGCCTCAAACCGTCTGCCGAGGCGTCGCAGGATTTTATGCCGCGCCTGATGGCTTGGGCTCCCCAGCATCGCTCCAGCCCCTGCGGAGAGGCGGCTACCCCGCCCCAGTCCAGCTCCGCCAGCCAGCGTTAGGGCTGATAAACGAACGATAAGGTTTCTCCGGCTGTGGAAGTTTCTCCTAGTCTTTGCAATTACCATCTGGAATAAGAACTGAAGCGTAGGAAGTTTCAGATGGATTTTTTTCTTGTCTGTGAACTAAAGATTTGAACGTGCCCATCTGCGTAAGTAGAAGGTTAACGCGCTGCTCCACGCGCAGTAGCGGATTTTGCGACTCAATATGAAACGGAGCCGTCTCCGGTTAAAACCGTAGCGGTACTTGGACACAGCTTTATTCCTTGACAGGCTCTCTGTTGCTAGCACCAGGCAGTATTTTCGCCTAAACTCACTGTATGTGTTCTGTTAAGGTTGAGCTATTTCATCACAAAAATGTTGATTTGAACGATGCTTTCGAGGGGCAGAGTAACAGATTTTCCCAGCGGTCTGCCTGGCCAGTTTCTGAAAGGCAAATGTTCTGACATTATTTCATTAAGTATTGAAATTAACATTTTCGTTCTGATACCATTCAAAAGCAGATTCCAAAAATGGAGGAGGTGTTACCAAGTGGAAAATACAGCCTCGAACCGGTCGGGTCCATTGGCGTGTGACCGATCCGCGGATCTTAAAAGCATTTGCTAATAACACTCGTGGGGGTTTTTCCCCACTTTCCCACTTGTCACTCTATAAAAATTTAAAACACCAGTTAGAAAAAACCAGCTATTTAGACTTTCAAAACAACCCGAGCAATCACCAGAAAACTGTGACAAGATTTGAAGCAAAATTCTCATATTTGGTGGCTGATGTGCAAATCAAAAAACCTCTTTAATGAATTAACTTCATTTCATCTAATCATATTTGACTAGTCTCCTCGTGGGCTCTGCGGATATTGCAGTACTTAGGTCGCACAGGCAGACTAATCCGTCAGCACTATCCTCTCTAAACAAAATTACCGTCCCCTTTTCAACGTGCCTGTGTAATTTGGTTTTCTCAAAAAGAAATTAAGAAATTGCTGGTGGCAGTTGGGACATTAAGCTATCACAAAGGAAAATAAAGAATAAATACTCACGTAATAGACTTTGTGATCTGCTGGGCCGAACGTAGGACGTTAAATTATCTGGACTACAAATTGCTGAGCACCCCAAATAGAAAACACAGACTGTCATGCTGTGCACAGAAGCACCAGTTTGACAAACCCACATGTTATTTTAGCCACTTTTCAAATCAAACTTTTAAGCTGACAAGCCTAAACTTTCAGCAACGCTCCGTGGGGCCAGTCTGGAACAAGCAGAATATTCCCACCTGATGACGCACATAAAGCACGCTGCCACAAACACCCGAGACAGTACGGGAGGCACCAACGTGGTTTGGTGTGTCAGGCTGTAAATAGCTGCAGGAAGCACACAGCTCCCCAGGCGAGGTGGCACTTGCAGCGACAGCAGCTCAGCTCGTCTCCGAGCAAGAAAATACTAAGCAGCACGAGCACAGCACACAGAGCGTTGAGGTTTTTCCGTGGCCTTAAATGTCCCGCTCACAGAGAAAGAATTCCAGCTGGGGGACTGTTTTGCCACTCTTCAAAATAACCACTGCCAGACTTGTGAACAGAAAAATCACACCTCTTCAGCTGGGTAAATGGGTCCTGGATGCACCTAATGAAGTTACACTGATGCACTTATCTTCCTCGTGAAAGAGGAGGTTATATCCATCTAATAACGCTTTGCTAGCAGAAGAGTAGACAAAACCATAGCACCATCAGCTTGGTTTTGGTATGGGCAACGAGAAAGGCTTTAGCCCCGGTATAATACTCAGTACGGCCTTCACTTGTTCAATCCCCGTGTGAGCAGCGAGCTAAGGGACTCTGTACAGAGGACACTCAATTAAGCCACGAGGTCTGAATTTGACGATTAGTCTATCAGCTTCTTGAACTCAGGCTCTGGAAGAGGGAAAAAGGGAATATTTATACCACGGTGATCCCGATCATCTGAAGGGGAAAAGCAGCTCGCTCTGGAAATAGCCTGCGTGGTTTAGATTTGCACAGCAGTGAAAAAACAAGGAGAAAAAGCCCCGTGTGTTAATGTAATGTTTCAGGGACTAGGCTCCCCACATCCCCTGAGCCAGACTGCCAGTTGTAGATATTTCTTACAGGACACTATTGTTTCCTGAGTTACTCCAACTTTTCAACTAGGCAAGGCGGGGAGTTTCAAGGGTGACGGTTGCTGCTTTTGTATATATGCAGCAAAAAAAGCGCCTTGTTTTGAACCACCCTCACAATAGCCTTCAAGCGCTGATTCTGTTTCAAAACGCTGCGTCCTTCCCCACCAGAAAAGACAGAATGGTGACCCACGCTGATCACCCCCGCGCAGGATACGTGCCGAGGGAACAGCCAATTCGGCACCGCTGGCACGTACGCGGCAGAGCCTCCCTCACCCCATCCCCAGCCAGCCTCCACACGCAGGGCGTCGAGATGCTCCGAGACCTTTAGGGAATGGTGGTGTCCTCTTTTCTGCCCTTACCAAAAAAGGTACTTGGAGTATTTTCTGCTGGTGCGAGAGACAGAACGCAGGACGCTGGACTCGTGACTGGATAAGCATTGTTTATTACTAGGTTATAAAATACATACCAAATTCTTCTACGGAAATCACATGGGATCTTTTTGCCTATATCGCACCGTGCCGTTCACGGCCACAGAAACGACGATCCCATGAAATTAAGTGGCATAGATAGAAGTATTTTTCAGGGAAGAAGAACAAAGGCACTGGAAGAGTATATATATTTTTAATGTGCTTTACCACATAATCCAATTTATCATTGGATTGCTGACCTCCTACCTGTTTTAAAATACTGGCAGACAGACTAATTCCTGCCTTAAATCTACAGAAATCAGTAGAGTCTTGCCAGAGGTTAATTATGTTCCACACGGGCTTCTGAATAGCACAATGTCTTATTGCTAACATTATCCTGAGGCCTGAAATGCAGTCCATCTCGTTTCTGACAGAGCCACAGTTTATCTGGGAAAAGGTAATAATTGCACAAAACAACAGTTGTCTTTTGGATGCAGTAGGCTTGTTGTTTTTATACACTTAAACTGTTTAGGAATTAAAATCAATTGTATATTTGACTGTATCTATAGTCATGAGGTAGATCAATACCAATATGGCTTATCTGATTTTACCTCTTGAAAAAACAAGTACTTTTACTGTTCCCCTCAACTGACCACAAAAGCACCACAAGGACTACAACAAAAATTATGTTTATTATGACCCTGGTTACATTTCTCATGTTTTTACACATTCACACCAACAATGTAACTATTTCACAGGAGAAGGGGAAATTGCTTTCCCTGATTTTTACATATATACACTTCAGCAGCTGCAACAGAATTTGGCAACAGCCAAGTGCCCCGGCGTTTCCAGCCTTATTTTGCAAGGAGTTGCCAGCCCCCCATAAACTCAATGAAACGAAAACTTAAGCAACTCTTGGAAGCGAGCTCGTCACGTGCCACAAGAACTACCAGGGTATTTTTGGCACTTCCCAAATACACAGATAATCGTGCATTCAAGTCTAAGTGCCTTGATACAGCAACTGCAAGTAAATCCTAAAACACAGTAGGTTTTGCTGCTCTGCAGGCTTAGCAGCAGCCTCTGAGCAGCAGCTGAGCCTTCCCACTGCCTCACTTGGGGCTTTGGAGCAGGTCTATTTATCTGCATCACAGGTACCTCTTCCTTGGATTACTTAACAAATCCAAGACGTTTCTCTGACAAGAGCTGCAGCGCTCATTTCCTCTGCATTTACAGTTGCTGCTGTTCCAAGGCAAATTTAGGCAGATAGGATTACATGACACAGCACATGAGAAATCCTCACTATTTTTTTTTTTTTAAGTAAACCACACAATAAAAAAAGATACTATCCTTTCAGGCTTAAGACTTGGAGAAAATCGTCCTTCTCTGCTTTTCCCTGGTCTCACACACCAGTGTATCGGATAAACCGCGTATTGTTTCCAACGGCCAGCTGATACGTCGCCCCGTGTTGCCAGCCAAGCAATCTGGAAAAAAGGAGAAAGACTGGAACACAGAGATACAGACAGAGCACAAAATTATTCTTCTCAGTAGGAGATGCCATCAAGCTCTCAAACTAGTTCTCAACTCAGCTTTCACCAGCACGCTCTTCAACAATCTGACCCTAAATGAGCTGTGCGGGCAGGAATCGGCGCCGCATCGCCACCCTGTGAGTGGTTAACAGCCTCGTCATGTAGATGGGGGGCAAATAAGAATGTAAATACAGCAAGGAAAAAAGAAAATAAAACTATTAACGAGAAACATGCTGAGCATGTTAACAGTAGAAAACCAAGGACATACTCTTCTTTAGAGCTGCACACTACAATACCCATGTGCATTTGACAGCTCCTGAAATGTTAATGCTCCTTCTACAATATTGAATAAACGGTACATTGTTTTTCACAGAGATTGTTTTGCAGCTAAGGGTCACATTCCTCACCTCAAGGGCTATGCTCAGTTCTCGATGGGAGTCAATGAGAATTGATCCTGAACGCCGAAATTGTGAGCCAAGCCAGGGACATAACTAACACAAGCGCGAGTCTCCTACCCAGCTAACAGCTCAGGCACTAATTCCCTTCTGGACTCTCCATTTCTAGAGAGACGTACAGAAAACATTATTAAACTCTGCATTGCTTTTTACTCGCCGCTCACGTTCAGCAATCCAGCCCCACTGGAACTCCTGGTACTTGATACCCCAGCTATCGAAATTCTGATGGCACCAAGCAATACTGTTGCGCAGACACCACTCCTAAACGAGGAGTCTAATCCGCATTAGCCTAACAATCCCATTAGCAAGGAGCAGAGCTGGCTCCGCTGAGCGTTCCATCGCACAGGTCGCTCATGTGGCACGTTTAACCTTACCTGCTTTCTGCTGCTGTGGGAAGGCTGTCCGCCGCTTACTGCACTAAGGTTTACAGCCTCTGCTCTCCAGCAAGCGGAACTAGCCGCTGCCAGACCCCGAGAACAGGGCTGAAAGGGTCATTATGCGCTCGGGTACAGGACCCGGCTGCAGGCAGCTCCTTTAGTCACTTCCGAAAAGCAAACACACACACGCACGCTTTGCAAAGCGCTTTGGCCTGTGCAATCAGAGGGGAGCCCAAACCCATCCCGTGTGCACTAACCTTGAGGGTTCGGAACCCATCTGGCTCCATCCGTTCCTGGCTTTGTGCAGAGACCCCATCCTCCCTGACTCCTCTTTTATTCCTTCTTTGTCTGTAAAAATCCTGTGCTTCTCATTGGCCAAAATTTCCACTATAACCTGTAAGCAATCACCAAAACCTCATTAATACAACAATCATTCTGTAGCAGATGTTACTAAAGACAGAAATATGAGTAATCCTCATACATACATATACAACCAAGATAAATAATGATAAAATTCAAAGATGGTGCATCCAAGAATAAGTCTGAACACTTTAAAATCTGTCGGTTTCTGGACCCTGCAGGAGTACCTCTCTCCTCATGTCAGACTAAACCTACTGACCAGACACTGCCTCTCCTTAGTTACCTTTCGTGAAGCATGCACCGGGTTCTCGCAAACCTCCAGGGATCCAGAGACCGCAGGCTCTAAGTCAACACTTTAAATACTTATTTTTACCGCAAGGTGCATTTGAACTGTCCAAAGTTGTTTAGAATCACACATTGACAAGGCAGAAATAATCACCATCTCAGTTTTTACCGATGGAGAACTCAAGTCCTGAATACTAATGGGGCTGTGCCAGAAGAGCTACACAACACCCGACGTGCATGACAAACCTTTCCCAGAAGGACAGGAAAAAAGGAGAAGGGCAGGAGAGCAGAAAGACTATTTGAGGGGAAAAAGGTCCAAAGTAGTATTAATCACCTCCGCAGTCCCTTCCAAACTCTATGGCTGCTCATTTAAAATTGTCTTGGCCTGATCCAGGGTGCTCGGTTGTAGCCCAGCAGGATCACAGAGGAGCACCGCAGAGGCACGCAGAGCGTGAGGTAGGGCTCAACGCGTCGCACTTCTGCGCACAGCCAGCTCAGCCTGGCGCACAGCCCCCAGAACCTTCTCCCAGCGCGAGAGCGCTTTCCCCAGAGCCGACATACCTTGACGCGCGCGGTGCGGTACTGAGCGGAGGGCCTTTCTCGGCCGGGCAACAGGTTTCAAGCCTGTGCCGTCTGAAGAAAGCTGAACATCTCTCCCGTCCGACAGCTGCGGAAAGCCTGACTTGCCCCAGTCCTGCTTCCGCTGAAATTCATAGCACGTGAGACATGCTTGTAAGGTGACAACCCCCTGATGGGCGCAGGGCAGACAAATGGTGGACAGGCAAGCTCAGGCAGCTTGCTTCAGCCCCTAGCCTTCCAGGTGTGCCTGCTTCAGCCCGGGACAGCAATTGAGATGCTCATCCCGCTCCGTTTGAACTGCGGCATCCCCAAACAGGGGCTGTTTTCAAGTCGACAGACATGGAGTGCCTCCACAACGTCTCTCAGATGTAAGAATATGGGGAGAGACCACTGATCTCAGTTGGAGTTTTTGCCTCAGCTGGAAACCTAATTACGCTGCCACAGCCTGGGAAGTGGTTTCTGCGACTCAGGCAGGGCACTGCGGAGCAGCTGAGCTGCAGGCGTTCCTGCAACGACAGCCAGGGCTGAGCAGCAAGACTCATCTTCCCCTAGCATCTTCCCAAACGTTTCCGACACATTTGTTTGCAAAGAATAAGCAAGCACAAAAATCCGCACAGTTTTAATACACCTACTTCCTTACTTTGCAAATCAATATACATTCCGTACACTTTTTTCCTGCTTTCCTTACAAACGATGTAAAAATGTATCTCCTCGGTACGAGGCCCTAATGAAAGCGTATACTTTGAATAATGAAATTCTCATTGGCTTCAAACACGTACTAATGCTTTTGCACTCCTTTGTGCTCAGTAGCCCAAAGGTTCAGATGTTAGCGGCATGCTAATTAATTTCTATTTTGACATCAAGCATTTAAAAGAAAGTTGATCTGCATGCAATGTATTTTTCCAACTGACTGATATGATACTGCATTCTCTTAATGACACTCTACATTAGCCCTTAAGGTAACGGCTTAATAAAACCCGTCACATTAGTGGGCATGAATTTAAGACAAGTTAATGAGAGCTAGCTTTATTCAAAAGAATCTGTGATGACACTCTGCTTCCCACAGCAAATTACCAAGTACATATATCTCACTCTGGGCAACAGCAGCTCAGAGAATGCTAAGAAGGGAGGCGACAGAAGGAATTATCGAGTTTCACAGTAGCAACGACCTCCAGAACTACATTTACTGCAGCATCTGTTCGACTTCTGAGAAAGGAAGAGTTTACCCTGAACTCATCTACTGAGCATCTTCAATGCTTAAAGTCATCAATTTGCCTTCAAAAGAAAATTAAAACATTCCATCACCCTCCAGACAGGCCGTGGGCTGCAGCATACGCCATCACGGTGCTTCGAGGAGTGCTGCCCTGCACCCAGGCCAGCTAGTCCACCCCTTTAGAGGACATGGAAGTTGGGCTCCCCTCTCCTCCAGCATAACGGTGGGAAGGGTTTCTGTTTAAGCCTCGGGCTTTTTTAACTATCAGGGATGGGCTTTGGCTTATTCCATCAACAAAGAGAGCCAGCAGTTCCCGCAGAGCGATTCTCCCACAGCAAAAGAAACACTTTCTAGAAGCGTTCAGAAAGAAGGGAGAAACAAGTGGGCCCAGACACCCAGCTATGGAAAAGATTTCTCCTGAGCCAGGGACTCGTGCAGATAAAGTCTCTGCAGCTCACCGGCCAAAACCAGGGCAAAGGGCCAAGGGAAAGGAAATACACCTAGAATTTAGGTGCATTTTGGGATTAGAAAGAAGAGGCATCACAATCTGTAGGGAAAACCGTGCACCTAACTACATTTACCATCCCACGCTTCAGGCAAAAGCTTTGGTTCGCTCACACCTAACTGGCATTCACAGCACAAACTGCTCTCCCCCTTTTTGCAGGACCACGCTAAGTTAGAAAAATCAGAGGAGGTGACAAGGGCACAGCCAACCCCTAAATAATTCCACATGGTCTCCCTTGAGCTGCACACACTGTAACCCTGCCTACTGACACAAGTCTGGCTTATTCTCTCTGTCGTTTTTCATGATCTGAATTATTCCCTGTTAATATCCCATTATTCACTTTTCCTGATGGTCCTTTTTGCAGTACACAGCATGAGATCAACTTTCCCGCACACCATTAAAACCCTGCTTGGAATGTGGACGTGTCCGTGTGCCTGCCAGCTTTCTGATAGCGTGAGCACCGTGCCGTCCAACTGGTCCATAAGCATGAATCATTCCATGCTCACAGAATTATTTTACAGCTTAGGAGCCACAGCACAGCAGTAGCAGTATTACATACGCACACTAGTCAAAGCATCGCTCGTGGTCTTTTTCTTCAGAGGACTCTGTATAATTCTTTTAGCAGCTTAGAGTGTATCCAGACTTGTAGCTGCGACTGCTCTTCACAGCTGTCCATCAGCTCACGGAACATTCGCTCAGACACCTAGCAATGACAAGAGCATTGCCACTGAATATCTGCAAAATTAGCGAGACTTGACCAACATCAGATAAAGGCTACAGCAAGACCAGCTCTATTTTTTGCATCCCGATCAGCTTCTGCTTTCCCTAAGAATAAGGCACGCTGTACACATCCCTTGCCGTTTTGGGAACGGCTTCAGAACACCCTTTTCACCCAAGGGAACAAAAACCAGATGTAACAAGATTTCCTCTGCAATCTTCCCCCCATATTGTTTAAACCCCATTCAGCTGGTGAGAGTTCAAAGCAAACCTCACGATACTCCGCAAATACGCTAACTTCCACTTTTCTTGTGCATAATAAAGCATTGCTACTTCCACAGCTTTTTAGTGTCAAAGGCAAATTGCCTCACAGGGATGCTGAGCATGACAACAGGAAATCCCACAGTATCCAATTTATTGGCAGAGGAAACTTTACGATTCTTCCTCTTTTCCTGTGCCGGGCAGGTTTAAAGAAGGGACTTGTTCTCTTCAGCCCCTGTAGAATTTTACTAGGAGCTCTTCCTGTGGAGGAGTTACAGACAGGAAAAGACACAGAGTCTTTCTAGGGCATTTTGTTCTTCTTAAGTGCCCATCACCAACCCCGGCTCACAATTAAGAAGTACGATTCCTTCCCTGCTAAGCTATCATTTGCTAGAAGCTAAAGTTCGATTGCGTTGCCTGACTCTTGCATCTCCCATGAAGCCTCCAAAAACTTACGGGTTTGCGTGCTGGGGCTGGAAACCGTGATTTGGAACGGCATTCATGAGAGGATTTGAATGCTGAGAAAGTTGCCCATATCCCTTGTTCTGTGGCAGAGATTTTTTTTTTACCTGACAGCCAACCCTTCTTCGCAATCCTCTTCAACACAGACCGATCGGAAATTGGCCTCTCGTGTGGATGCATCATGTTAAAGATTTCAGTAGAGGGGAAACAATTTTCTTTGTTTCAGACTGGTTTGATTTTCCTCTAAAAAAAAGTGTTATTTCTTTGGATAGCTGTTTTTAACTTCTTTATTTTTCAGCAGTACTTTTTGCAATTTGTTGCAGAGCAAATTGCCCACAGATGGCAAAACAAGAGAGAAAACCGCCAGCGAAGCCCACGCAAAGTCCACCTCTACCTTCTGTTACCTTAGAAGCAAACATTATCCTCCACAACAGCTATATACCGGGAGGAAATCTCAAGGTGAGATATAAAATCTCAGGATGCAACAAAATGCAGCCGTCTGTCTTTGACCCAGCTTCTCCATTAAAAAACAACTTGCCCAGCAGATGAAGCAAATTTCCATTCTTATCTTCAACACCACAGGGTGAGAAAGAAATAAAAAAAGAGAGAGGGGAGGAAACGTATCTTTATGAAACCTACGGTTTGGGAGGCGAGTCGACAGCCACGGCGCGCCGTGCGACACCCTTGCACGGCTGCAATCCCAGCCAAGGGAACCTTGCTCACACTCGGCAGGGCAAGGAGCCGACCCCTCTGTGCCCACGCGCTGTCACACCTTAGTTGGAGTCAGGTCTCTGAACTACGTGTTTATTAGGCACAGTTATTACACAGTGTCTGTCCTCAGCTCCAGACGTTGAAAACCTTTGCTATTTCCTCATTTTGTTGTTCGTGATTATCTAATTTACAAAGCCGTTGTTTGTTTAATGCCACTCATCCTAAGACTGCTTCAAATCAGCATGCAGATCCAAAACCTGAAACCTAAACATTGACCCTTACACCTGAATCAACCTTAAATATCACACAGTCACTTTTATCAACACAAACCTTACTTACCTAAACAGGGTACCTCAATTTCCGCTCGAGTAAAACCTAAGCCTATATCTTAAACTCATCCTGGGCGTAAGGTCCGGCCAGTCAGCACACAGCTCAGCAGAAACCACTCTGTTCCACCCAAACCAGAGAGGAAAAACCCAACACCCCACCAATCCCTCACCATAACTGCAGCCCTAATTCTGATCTTAAAGATGGGCCGAGGGGTTATGCTAAATTAATTACAAGTCAGTAAAAGCCACTATCCTTCTCTCTGCAGGCATCCAAGGCACTTTCGCACGTGTAGCTGCAAACCAGAACAAATCTCTGAACTGAAACCCGGTATTAGCAGTATGCCGGTTATAACTGGAAAAACATTTATCAGAAACCGCCACTCTCTGTGGCTACTACTTCATTTTTATCACACAGATGACGCAAAGTTTAGGGATGCAGCTCCTCAGTCCTTCTTACCATGAAACCTAGCTCTGACCCCACGTGTGACCCTCAAATTTAATCCAAACGAGAACAGTGCCCAAATACCCACGGCAAAGCTAGGAAAAAAGGGAGCCCATAGCTCCCTTGGAAAGCTCTATTACTACAGAACAAACCTTCTCCTCGAGGAACAGCAGACCCCACCGACAACCCTGCTGCGCATCCATCGTGATGACTAACATGTACTCAACAAAAAGTAACAAGAATAATAGTTTTGTGCTACTGTTACAAGCCTTCATCTCGGCTTTACAGAAACTAAGAACTGTGCGGTCCCTGCTTTCCAGAACGCTGTCCATTAGTTACCTCCGGTTTCCTGGAAAACCTACCCCAGCCACAATCTGTGACAGTTACAGCCGCAGCCAGGCCGACCAGACGGCATTAGGCTTTACTACTAGTCAGAAACCTCACTTGACAGCTGCAATTTGAGTGACATCCAGCTACAAATGGAGCTCTTGAAATATCCTCAAAACTTTTCCATCATCATACTTTTAAAATAACAAGATGGCTCAAAATTGCAACAAGTCCAATTACAGCTCACTAAATGCAAAAGTCCTCGTCCCAATCCTTGAAGATCTACATATGTATTTACTCATAAATGGTCGTACCATCCCTATTTTGAGAATTCCTAACCCAAAGCCTTGCCTTTGCTGCCCACAGCTACAGGAAAACCTGACATAATATTAATAAATAACCTTTGCTGAGAGTAGCCACCTCAGTAATCATTCCCACAAACCAATGCCAAACCATCATTTTTAGCTTGCCACAGAGCCTCTAACTGACAATTCTACAGTGCGTTAGTAGCTAATGCAAAATTAGTCCTTTCTCCAGATCTCTGCCCGCATCGGCTCCGAGTTTAGCTTTAACAGGGGTCACAGGGCAGTGATGATTCAATGCATCAAAACGTGTCAGTCACCTGCGTCACAGCGCGCCCTCATCTTGGTCCCGCCAGTCTTATGTCCTTGCAAGAAACACCGCTCCCTTGATAGCCCTAAAACTTCTGAATCCTCATGACTATTTTTTATACGGTTAAACAAAGCATGCTTGCAATTGTGTTTCAATTGTTGTCTTCTAAGACTTCAAAATAAGTTTAAACAATTAATAGATAGGAAAGGTTTCACCTCAACATTCAGGTTAATTTGATCCCTCCTCCCTTATTTTAATTTTTATTTGTTACTTAAACGAATTAAGTGCAAACCAAGAAGCAGCAGCTTTTGTGAGAGTTTTTGGCCAGAAACAGATTTCTTACCGTGCCACCGGAGAGATATGCCAAAGGCAGCTTGAAAAGAAAGACATATGAACAAAAAGAATTTTGACAGTAAATGATACAACGTAATTAAAAGACTGCACAATGAATAACAGCAGTTCTTCCACAGCAATTAGTTGGCTTGCCTGAAAACAGGAAAAAACCACAGGTTTTGAATATGAGAGTAACAGTAGTTCTCTAACCATGTTGCATATAAGAGAGGCAGGGCAGTTGGAGAAATGACGATTTTTTTTTGTTGTTGCCCCAGAAAATACACAGATTTAACTCATTAACGTTTTGACAATAATTTTGGAGCTGTGATTGTGTTTGTAAATGCATCAGTGAGAGGCACTGCATCAGCTATCTTTCCCACACAGTGTCCTGCTGCTATTTTTCTAAGCGGAAAGGGAGCAGAAATTGCACTGGAGCCTGTGAGCAAATACACATCTCTGACTCAAGCGAGAGAAAAAGAAGAAAGAAGCTTTGTTCAAATGATCCACAAGACATTGCACCAGGTTCCTGCTTCAGACTTCACAATTTCAGAAGAATTAACAACCCCTCAGGTGCTCCAGAGTACCACAGACTATTTTAAATTAACAGCACTACTGCCATGAAACTAGACATGGCTGGAGCTCCCCGAGTCGCTTCCAAACCTTCTGGTGTAGGAGCACGAGCGTCACAAAATCAGGCAAAGCGGAGAAGCGGCCGACTAGCGAAAAATCCTCCCTTCCCTTCGCAGCCTCCCAAAGATACAAGACAACCATTGTTTTTCCTGCTGAAAGGAAGCAGGTAGCAAAATTACCAATAGAACAGCAGTGCCAAGAGACTGGCGGGAGGTAATTGATGATTTTAATGAGACAGCTAGATTTGCTGGTTTGTGTCTTAATAGAGCCCTAGCTGCACATCTCCTCCCACCGTTTCAGAGCATTCATTTTCTTTCTTCCTCGGTCAGCTTCCGTTCCTTTCTTACCTCATAAGTCTCAAGCTGTAGGACCAAATTTTGGCCATCAAGTGACAACAGAGTTATTAGTAATACTTAAGTCTCTCAAATGTCATTATTTGGAGAGCGGTGCTAGCACTAAGCCGCTCACATATGCCTCGAGCGATTATCAGGAGGAGCGAGACAACAGCCCACTTGTGTTTGGAAAGATTCCAAATAATTTTCTCGTGAAAAATCCTGTTCAACAGGATATTTTGCATGATAAATCCAGGTATTCATCGGAACAGGGGGATTTTCACCACTCGTAAATACCTCAGACTTCCACAACCTCCTAAGTCCTGATTCTGTTGGGGGAATCAACAAGCAAACAAACCCACCCACAACTTACACTAAAAATACACTTCTTAACATGAGCGTACAAAACTAATTTAAGGCAGAAAGGAAATTACAAACCAGGAAAAAAGGCAAAAAGAAATGAGAGGAAAAGAAAAGTTGAACAGGTCATCCCAAGAAAACAAGACACATGACTTATTTTGCCACAGACTCTCCTCTTAGCAGCTCCTTTTATAAGTTGACTCAACTGTTCTGTGTTGAAACCCTTTCTTGTTGATAATTACACAGGAAATTAACGATGTATCATAAGCAACTACTAACATTTTCCTCTTTTTTAAAAATGAATGACTGTTGAAGTGTTTGATACACCCATTTAGGTTTTGGGGGTTAGGTTTGGGCCCCCTTCTCTCTGTGCTCCCACCCTTCAGTGGGGACGACCCCCACTTGAGCTCTGTGCAGAAGCGGTTAAGCTCAGGCGGCTGCCGCTGCACGCCACGGCTCGGCTCCTGCACGCCACGGCTCCTGCACGCCTGCTCACGCAGCAGCTCTCAGCCGAAGCCGCACACAGCCCAGTTGCTCCCGAGCCAACAGACCAGAAGAGCAGAGAAGCGGGTTCATCAGCAGGACCAGCTCACCAAACAAGAGCACATTCTCAGCAGAACCACTACCAAGTCATTTGTCAGAAAAGCCAGATAATAACCGTGCTTATCGCTCCTCCAGAGGCAGCCCGCTTCCCTAGCGTTGAATGCATGGAGTAGCGACTGCTCTTCTCATCTCCCTGTGTCTGTGACCCTGTCAGGAAAGAAGCTTCACCAGGAAAATTAAAAGAAAACAGAGCTGTAACGCTTCTGAAACACACTCGGAGCGTCAGTCCCTTTGGTGCGTCACTGTGACGCTGCTGCATATCCAACACCTTCACATACCTACAGTCTCGCTCGTGATTGATCAAAGTCGATCTGATAAACACTGGTCCATAGCTAACACTAAAAAATTAATCTTAAAAGAACCCTAGCTCTAATGCCCTCGGATCCACGCGTGCAACAAAACTAGGCACAGCCAGGCTCTCCTTCAAATGACTCTCATCTTCACTGCACATACTTCACAAACCTGAGTACATGCCGTGCAAGAATGAAACGAGAACGCCGGTTTTAAATTAAACAACAACCAGCATCCAGAGTAGTGAATGCTACTCAGTTATAAGTCCATTGTGACACAACCAGCACTGATTCTTCTCCCAGAGGCATTACAAAGTCATGGAGCAGATTTACTCAGTCCTTCATTTCCTAACAACCACTCTACAGCCCAAATCCAATTTATCACAGACACAAAACTAACTTAAGGGAATTGTTCCAATCGGCATCTGGAATTGAGAGTTCCCTGTTATTTTGATTGCTCAAAACCTCACAGCCATCGTGACAACAGTCCAGAGACCTCTATCTTCTAAGGAAAATGCAACCTGATATGAGACAGCTTTGGCACCAAATTTTGCCTTCTTTCTGGTGTCATGGCAACTACAGTTCCTCAGACATTGCATCCCTGAACACGGCTCCTAAACACAAGGTTAACTTGAGGTTTAGCAAGATCCCAGTAACCTGCAAGCCTGCGTTAAAACGGCAGAAGCCATTCACTTCATCCAGCACCATCACTCATTTTCCTCCACTAAGTCTTCAGCGGTCCAACAAATAATGGTAGTATTCTGTCCTGCTTCTTTCCAGAGGCTAACCCCAAATCGTCCCCAAACCTTAAATGCATCTGTTTTCCCATGACCAGTGCTCACATCGAGCCCGACTTAGAGGCTCTCAGCCATTCTTGCATTAGCCATCATCCTTGTAAGATCCGAAAATAAACAGAAAACTTGGGTTCCTCCTGTCCTAAGCCCTCAAACCACTTCTTAGACTCTCATTGACAAGTAATTAGCAACCGATGCCTCTTAGCACAGGTAATGAGAACGCAGCTATCCCTGAGCTGGCTTATAATCTACTCCTGGAGGCTTTGCAAGACTCATCTCCACCCGACCACAGCCCTTATCTCGGCCCTCGCCCTCCCTTGCTGTTCAGGAACCGGTACCTGCCTCAAAACTCATGACCCCCTTGGAAGCAGCAAGCAGGCTTTGCCCCTCGGAAAGGTCTGGATGGAGGACAGGGTCAGCTCGGCAAGCAACCTGTGGGTACACCCGCCACGGAGATGCCGGACGTCTCAAGTCTAACCAAGTGGGAAAAGAGAGGATCTTCTGAGCCAGCAAGGTCGGACACAAGCTATAAACCCCTGACCCGATTCAAGATGGTATCACAGAATATAATTATCACCACTGGGGAGAGAAGCAGCATGATGCTACCGCTAATTCCAGTAAGGGGTCTACAGAACTGAAGAGGCAGAAGAGCAATTAGCTAAGATTCCAACATTGCCCCGGTAGGTACAGCTCCATTACCGACAGGTACGGAATATATGGAACGCTCTTAAAGTAGACACGTGCTGAGCATACACAAAGAGGAAGCGTATTCCTGCTGTTAGGAAAACAAGTACTATTGATACTAAGAACAAAGACTACTTCTTAATATGTTGGACAGATAAATGCATGTAACGTTACTGAAATGCATATTCCTAAAGTTGTATCTCACGTAAAATACACACAGAAGGTCTGAAGTCATTTTGCTCTTGAAAGCCTTCTACCCAGAGTCACACTCTGGACAGATGCGATACAGTCAGGCAAGCTGCAATGCAAATTCTGTTGCTACCGAATCCTTCATCCGTAAATGAGCAGCCTCTATCAAAATGCAAAGAAGGGGGCAGCTCTGATCTCATTATGCCGTGGCGTCTCCGGGAGGTTGCTTTCATAGCTGCTCTTTTTGATGCCTTTAAATCTGCCTCCAGGCGGTGGTTTGGAACAAACTGTACTGCATCGCTAGCCTTCTACATTTTGAAAGCTTTTTCAATTCTCAACTGTAGGCAGCCAAGGGAAAAAGGCAGAGAAACTGAAACGGCAAGTTGTGATGTGAGCGAGATACAAAAGGAAGAGGAGACAAACAAATGCTCGTTTAGGGGGTCGTAAAGTCCCCTTGAACGTTTTTGAGGTAGGTCAGCCTGTGTAAATGAACTTGACCCCACTAAAATAACGAGACTACCGAAATTTACATGACCTAACAGTCTGCAATTCAGAAACAAAAGGACAAAGTCAAACACACACAATATACCACATCTATAACTATCAGCTTAATGAACGAAGCATACTTTTCTGTAGAACTAGTCTAATACTACTAATCCTGAAATTAACTTTGTCCCATGCCTCTCAACTTCTACCGTTTTTCAGAACACACACATAGGACCAAATTGGAGTTTTAAAAATGTCATTTTCCTGAGTTCAGCCCAAGCAGAAAGCAAAATAGAAGCGTACCCAGTAAAAGCTTCCCTCTAGAGTTAACCCATACCCTTGTTAGAACTAGATGCCATTTCGGCGCAGGCAGATGGGGCAGGGAGCACGTTGGGTTTTGCTGATCAAACACCAAACTATTTAGCATAGCTGTGCCAGCTTGAATGATTTTTCCTGTCCTGAAAGGAAGGTGGGGGGGGAGGGGGGAAATGAAGTACACCGTGGAAGTTAAACGATCATCTTTTCACACTTTTGTTCTGATTTCTCACTAAAGGGTTTTTTTTTTCCATAAAAATTCTGAGGTGACAGTCAAAATGAAATACAAGCCCTATTTCAACAGTTTGATTCCTACCTCTTGCAGGCATAACAAGTCTGCTAAATTCTATTATTGTAGCTTTAGCCTAACTTCAGCAGAACTATTTTTATTATATACCCTACCTTGTCATTCAATCCTTTGCCGTTTTACTTTGGATCAAGTAACAGATATCTAGTATGCTGGACCGCAAGAAATGCTTAACAAGAACTGAACCAGACACAAAAACAAAGAAGAGCATCCGCCAGGCCCAGTGCTTGTGCAGCATGCTGCAATGATCTGTCAGAAACAAGGGAAGACAAAAAGCAATGAGCAAAACCTTTTCTGTCCAAACCATTCAAGACCACAAGGCTGAGAAAAACAAATAAAAAACCCCTGTGATAGAATACACCAGCATCGATTATAAGGGGAAATGATGAGGGAAAATAGCTGAAAAACACAACAACGAAAAGTTACAAGACATTTCAGAAAACAAAAATACGTTCACACCTTGCCAGTCCACACCAATTCCCTTGAGGCAAACACATCTGACCTGCGCAGATAAGCCAAATGCTCAACTTCCTCTACAGTAAATACTGTATAACCGCACGGGTGCTAATCCTGGACAGCAACTCCGCAGAGGATTTTCAATGCAAAGTTAAGATGAGCCTTCCTGTCAGTAAATCAGAGTTTATGCTTAGCCTTTCAGAAATTTTGGTCACGTTGAATAACACCACTTTTGCAGGATAACCACGGGCTATGCGAGTCCCTGCAGCCCAGCTGACAACAGGAAGGACAAGTAAAGAAATACAGGTAAACACAGTCACTTATTTCCTTCTCTATGCTTGGATGCTCTTAGCACTTTCCCCTCACTGAATTGATTCATCCCTGGATTGGAATCAAATTAGCTATTATACTGAAGCAGCCCTTTGCTTCACTCATAAGACAATGGTGCTAAGGCCTAGGAACAAAAGAGAAAATTATTAATCAGAACAGGGACAGCGATCATGGCCCAGATGAATTTAATATTGCACGTTTTCAAAGTTCACGTAACTCATGCAACCAGACAAGAAATACGTTCTGGCTTTGTTCTTATCTCAAGATGGACCCATCTGAAAAAAACAATACCTGTTCATTAACCCTCTCCAGCTCTCCCCTTATACCTCATCTGATGTTATGCATAATGCACAAAGGCACTGTATGGGCCAAGCTCCAGTTGGTGCCCCACCATCTACCTTGCTGTTAGCTTTTTGGGTCACCATCTCTTTCCCACCCTGTGCTGGTGCTATCTAATAAAACACAGGCTTGAGATTTTCAGCAGAGAACCTGGGTAGCTACCACACCATTATTTAAAAAAAAAAAAAATAATTCCTAACTTCCCACATTCCTAACTCCAGAACCAGTTAAAGAAAACCACAGAAAAGAAAAAAAGATGTGAACACATTGGCTTGGAAACACCTTTAATTCTGTGAACAGTTTCAGAGTTCAATGAGGACATGAACCAAATGAAGATTGTGTGCCTTGCTGTTTCAGAACCAAGTCTAAAATGCAAGACCCACTAAAAAACAGCAACAAAAGCAACAGCTGTGGGAAGAGGCAGGAGCTGGCAAGCAGAACATTCCCATCCTTCCACGCTCTCTCTAGTGCTTAAGTAGCAGTCCAGGTTGTAGTCTCTCGTGCAGTGCTAAGGGGACATGCGAGCAAGTCGTACTAGTGCTTCTCTTCAGGACTGAACTCTGCTGGCAGAGGTCCTCTCCACACAGATGCTACAGCACCACAAAATGTCATGTTCACTCACCCTTGAATTTTCGCTTTATATGTAAAATCAAAATACTTTAAAACTCTTGTTTCAACTACACCCTCCTTTGCAAAGCTGCTGGCTAGGCAAGTGAAATAGTCCTTTTTTTATTTCTCACCGAGGGCATTAATCTGCTAGTGTACCTGTTACACAGCAATGCAACGGGTTACACAAAACACCTTAGCCCTGTAGACCAGCAGTAGCCTCTAATCATCTGATTGAATTGGATCCAGGGGACAGTCAATAGACTGTTATTTAATGGAAATGTTATGCAGAATGCCCTGGGTGGATACACATCCTCTCCAGTAAGGAAGAAGACATGGTTAATGGCACCTTATGGCCATAACAAACCAAACACATGCAGAGGAACAGTTTAGAGTAACTGACATAGTAGGCAAACAAGTAGTTTTATTACATAAAAATGCATTCACAATGAACACTGAAATGGACTTTATTCAGCTGCAACACTTATGTCCCCAGTAGGCAACTGCAATAGTTTAATTCCCAACTGTAAAAACACTATCTGGGGCTCAGAAGAGTAAAATATTAGCAGGTTAGGGAAGCAGGGGACAGTGTTTGGGAACTAGGCGCTGCTGACTGGAAAGGATCCATGGACCAGAGCTAACTGTCTGCAACAAGAAGTCCTGCTCAGCCAGGCAGTGATTTCAGACTGTCAACTGCAAGAATGGGATATTCTACCTCTTACTCATATCACTGAGGGCTGAAGTTTATTACCAAGGTCCTGCCCCAATCCCATCTGAGGGCTTCTCAACCTTTTACCAAAACCAACTAATACATGCCCATCTGGCCACCAGTCAGGCTGGACACTGATGAACAAGGCAGCAGCGAGGAGCAGACAGTACTGGACCAGCCCTCTGGAGAACAAACACCAAGAAGCAACCGCCCTGCTTGGCATAGGCATCCTTGCATCCTAATTGAGGCCATTTTCTTCATTTTCATACTTGTACTGCTATTTTTCTGACAAGGGAACTTTTTATGTAAGTCTGTACTATGGAAAATATTTCTTGGAACAGATCCTCCAGTTCCACTGGAACTATAGAAAACCTGATTTCCACATGTAGAAAGCTTTAAGCAAGGACCTAGAAAATACAAGTGTGATGTGTCATTATCTGGAGTCACAAGCAACTGGCATGACAGTTATAACAAGAGGGCAGTAAACCGCTCCAGCTGCTTGTCACTCCAGCCAATACAGCAAGTGAAGCTTCACTGGAATTCCATGACAAGTACATCTCTTTCAAGCTAAAGAACAAATGAACAACCAGGTAGCCCAACATTTATTTTCTTTGTACTTCACATAGCACAGACCCACCAGGAAGAATTGGAATCAAAAGGTAGATCTAAAAACTATCTTCCTGCCTGCTGCTCTCTACACATTTTCTTCTGCAGGTAGTACATATGTGCTATTCACCAGAGGCAGGAAAACTGCCTTTCAATTCATTACAAAACCTATCTTTAAGACAAGCATGCCACGGTTCAGCAGCAGTTTTTCTTTGTGTTTTGCTTACACACCTTTTACTTGTGCTTTGTTTTGCAGGTTCTTTTCAGCCAGGCTCATGTCTATATTTTTTACATGTTGAAAAACAATCTAGCAAAGTTGGATTTGTGTTAACAGTAATCACCATCTAGACAAACAGAAGCCATCCCAAACCATCAAGTGTTTAATACAAGTTACATCCCATCTGTAGAAACAATACCCACAACAATTAGGGGTTACTTCCACAGGACTCGTAATTTGCCACAAGACTTCCACATTTCAGGGGTTCAAAGTTGCTAATATTTGAAACATAACCCATGTAAGCAAGGCTGCTTCTCATTAGTTTAGGGGACAGAAGTCAACTCCCTGGTAATTCATTCATAAAGAACAGAAAGACCCCACGGCACAGCTAAGTTAACTGTTCATCCACACAGGTTCTAGAGAAGAATACGAAGGCTAAGTGCTTCAAAACAAACAGAAAGCCTTTTGGCCACCTAAAGGTCAGCCTCCTTCCATTGGTTCATTTCAGACTACAGAGCTCATCAACTAGCTGCCAGAAGTGAAGCATGAAAACAACTTGGTGGCATTAGTGTGCCAACCAACTGAATTAGTCCAGATCCATTTCCCCTCTCTGAAAGGTGTAGTGTTCATGGGCAAGGTGGAGGTGGCAGTGACCAGCAGACAGATCACACTTGTAGACATGAAGAACTAAGTTTTCTTGAAGGGTATGGAAATGGAAACCAGGGCTTAATTACAGACCTGTGAGCTGCTAAGAGACTTAGAGTCCACAGACATCCACAGGGCCTCAGAAGGAGGGCCAGAAACAACCCAGTGAAGAATATACAGGCAGGAACCAACCAACCCTCTCCACAGCAGCGAAACTTCTGAGCCACCCATGTAATGACAGCAACACAGCAGCCCCATCACCACTCAGTGACAGACTGGAAAAGCAAGGACATGAGCTGTAAAATGACCTTGCATCAGCCTGTGCACCTTAGCCAGTTGTTAACTAGAAGTGGTTACAGTGTTAACTTGAATACAGACTTACATTAGAGGATGGACTCTGACTCAAGACAAATACTGTAATTAAAGCAATACAGGACAATTTTAACCAGATACAAGCAAAGCAAAAAAGGCAATAGTCACTTATATTCTTTTAGGCAGGGCTACATTTATGCAGGACAATTGTTAAAAGACCAAGATTTTATGTTTTTAAATCATCGGTTAACACCAAATGACTCCTCTGAAGCCAAAGTCTATTATTTTCCTCAGAAAGGCACATTCAAATTCAGTTATTTAAGTATACTGCAATTGCACAAGCAAAGCCTTCTGAGTACAGGTCATGAAGACAGGTTACGAACTCACATTTATACACTGCGGCTAAGTGTTAAAACAGAATCATGCAGGGCTCCTTGGTAGGCAGCTGTTATTAACATTGATATTCTGCACAACAAGTTCCAGAGCCATCATTACTCTCCAAATGTCAGGAGGCATTCTTAGTTATATGCATGCGCTGGATGCAATACTTACTTGAAATTTATCAAGCAGAGAAGAAAAGAAAGCTTTTCAGCACTTGTTATTAACAGTAGTGTTTTATTAGATCCAACACCAGGCAGAGTCAGAGAATATGTTTAAAGTACAGTTAAGCGAGCAACTGCCCTCTCAAAACTTCAAGTTACATATCCACCTTTCCAGCCATGTCAACAGCTGCTCAGCAAGCACCAAACATGTAAACAACCCACCTCCAACTCCAGAAAAAAGTTTTCTCCCTGCACCCAGTTTTTGAACCCATCCCCTCCTTCTCTAAACACCCAGTACAAACCCAAGGCAGCTGGCACTGCCTCTGTCAAAAGCTGACCCAATCCAGGAGTCTTCATCATTTGGTGCCAAGAAGACAGCTTGGAACAGCAGGCATAACACCAGAGAACAGGAGGTTTTTTGTAGCTCCAGGCCTTCGGCCAGCAAGTCTGAATTAGGCTGTGGCCGTTCTGTTTGCATGGCTGTACGACTCAGTACGAACCTTCCATTACCTAAGTGGCTGTACCTCTGGGTTGGCCAACAAGTTGACAACTCACCTTAGCAATTTGTTTCTACTGTTGTCCTTGTTCAATCATTTTTGCTTCTTCCCATGCCTCTCCACCTTCTCTCAGCCAAACACCCCTGTTGTGGCATCTCATGCGCTGCTGGGTTCAGACAAAGTGTCATTCAGGAAATACTAATGCTGTAAACTCCACTTGTGCCTCCAAGGATTCATTAACCCACCTAGGACAGCCAAAGCAAATGCCCCCTCCCCCCAGATATACTTAGTTCAGTGGAACAGAGGCTACTTTTTCATGAGAACTGGTTCACCTTTCTCTTCTTATCCTTAAATGAGTTTTGCAGCGCTACACTTGCCACAAGCCTTTTGGCAAGTAGACCCAAAAAATTGCCCCAAATATTTGCATGTAATTTTCTGTTCTATGCAAGTTGGACTATGTTGCTATCCTTTCAGCAAAACCTATATATTAACTTTAGCACTACAGCCTGTAGGACAAGCTCAGCATACCACATAACCAAAGTCATTACTAAATTGTCCAAGCCATAACACCTGTGGCCTTGCTTTTCCATTAAAGATTGTTACCTGTGCCACTAAGACCCTTCCAGCCCTTTGCAAGTGTCAACCAGGCAATCAAAAATAATCATCCTGTCAGCAAGGGCTGGCTGTGCAACATAAAGAGGATTGCAAGCCTGTCACTGTGAACACTTCACTTCTGAAAACAGGTCTAACTGCATGAGACCCATAATGTACCAGGACAGCATCAAGCAGACCAGCAAAATCACTTAAGCGCAGTTGCAGACAGCCCAGTTGAAACCTCTGCCTTGTAGAGGATACAGAGCTGAGAAATGGCTTCTGGTACAGACCAGATGAAACCTGCCATTTAAGGAAGAAATGCTCGTTTCAGGACCACCACGAGTCATCTATAAGGTATCACTGGAATTGAGCTTACAGTACAAGTTGTGAGAAGCAGTTAACAAAACTATGACCTTTAACTTAAGGGCACCTATTCAGCCAACAGCAGCTCAAACAAGGTACTGAGTAACCACCTCACCAAAAGTACATGAAAAGTAATGCTAACACACCTTTAGGAGTACTTGATTTTTTTTTTAAAGCAAAACCAAAAAGCTTTTCAGACACAGTGGGAGTTCATCCATCTTACCTGAAGAAAGTTTTGGGAGTTGTTTCCAGGCCGCCAATGTCAATTTCTCAGCTTGCACAGAACTGCTAGCTTTAGAGCTAGCTCTACCAATCCAAGTATATTGCCTGCAGTATGTCATTTCATCAGTTCTTGTCAACATTGCTGTAACACACAACCCAATGTATGCATTTAAGTTAGACTTTCATGCCTATAAATGATATACTAGATACTGTAATAGCAAAAGCTGAAATCCAAGAGAGAACCAGAGCCAGTACAGTGCTTGACACTACATGTCAAGCATCTAATGGATAAGGAACAAGTCCTTATTCTTACCCAAACAGATAAGTAACCCTGTGAATACTCAGCCCTCACAGCATAAACATTAGCCTGAGTGAACAGCCTCATACCAGCACCTTCAACAGGATGTCTGACTGAAAAACAGCACAGAGACATGAAGTGCTTCTTCAGGCTGTGTTTGTGCTCATCACCAGGGTCAGCCCAGGCCATCAGTGAGCCTGGGAAGCCAGGGAGCCCACACAGAAGCTACCCGCAGTGCAAGGTACCGCCTTTCCCCCTAACCCAGACAAATCCTGGGAGCATTAACTAAATAGCTATACAGAAGTTAGTTACTTCTGACCCCTTCCTCTGCTGTCAGTCACCCCTCTGGGTTCCAATGTCATTGACAAATTGGGAAACGGGTTATCCCAAGCTATCCATCGTTGATCCTTCACCAGACCAATGTTGTAGGCACCATCTTCCCCTCCTCTGTGCACTTGGGGCTATCTGCATAGATTTAAGTCATGTTTTGGTCCTCTTATCTTCAAGCCCACAAGATGCAAAAGCACACAAGACAATATATTCTTTCCCTGGTTCTCTTTGAAACTGCTCAATTTGTTCTGCCCAGTTCCCAGGGGTTTTTTTATTTCACTATTTGAGTAGTTTCTAGCCTCAGGGTTTCTAGTGTCACTCCGTGCCCCTTCCTGATCAGCTCCATACCCCACACAGCTTGATGTGTCTTGTCCTTCAAGGCCTCTGTCACACCAGCCTCGTCTCCTACACTAGAGCATTAACAAGTACCATCTCACTCTACACAGTAGCAAAACACTTGACTACAGCCTAGATTAAGCTACACAACAGTAAACCCAAAGTTCATCAGCTTAAGCAACAAGACCTGGTCATTAAAAAGACTACAGTTTCTTGAGCTTGTTACAGAGGAACCAAAGCCACTCCACAGATCAAGACAAGTTAGCCATGTGATACATGTCAGTCCTGAAGCCTTGCAAACTCCTTACTAGGTCAGTGGCTACTTACTAGCCATGCCAATGGGCTTTCTTACCACTGAATCAAAACGAGGACTCTACAAAGCTGTTGGGCTCTAGAGCACTGAGATTCTCCCCGCTACCTCTGTCTTCTCACCTGGCAAACACTCTTTGCCACTGCCTGCACCTCCACCTCTTATCTGCTTTAAAAAAAAAGCAAGTTTCACCTGGATCCTCCTGGTTGTGCATAGCTCCCATATTTCAGCAAGTGGATGGCAAATACAGAACTGGTGTCTACGCTGACAGCGAGTGACACTGATAGAACAGCTGGCTCACACCAACAGAGACATCTTGGGGCTCTTAGCTTCTATTTGCAGTCCAAGAACCTTGAACAGGCACAATTTTCCTCTAAAATGAAACCAAAAGTGAAGTTTAAGAGGTAGTAAGAAATATTCCAAGTATGAAAGACTCTTGACCCTAAACAGTACTACTATAGAACATGAAGTGGAAGAGGACATGTAACAATACATTGCTTGTCCTCTGCAACGTGTAGGCCACAAGGGAGCTGCCGAACCTACGCAACATCCCAGGGCCTGACTGCATTCTCTGATCCCATCAGCAAGCTCCTTATTAAGGATGAGCTGCACTCATGCAAGGGCCAGCAAACAAAGTCCCAGAGATGAGGCTAAGCCCCAAATAAGGCTAAGGGCACACTGCAAAACTACCCAGGCCAGATCCATGCAAGCTGGGACACAGGCAGCACCAAAACACCACAGTAACTGTTGCACCGACCTGTGGCCAGACAGAACCCAGATATCCATGCATCACAGCATGCCTTCGGTCCAGCTGCACATTTCCAGTCATGGCCAAACATCCAAAAGCAAATCTCTAACCTACTACTGCCTTCTGCCACAAGCCATTGTAAACTATATCAAATTTGTGTTCCCACCAAGTCCATCCCAAACAGGAGGAACAGTTCTCCCACTCTACAAACACTGAGACCTCCTCACTTCAGCACCCATTTGAGGTAACATGAACTCAGTCCTGGACTGTGAAACAAGAGATGCACAACACACCTGAAAACCATCCCTGCCTCAAGGGTGTCCAGGCATGGAAGAAAGCCTTTCCCACTCTTGGCTTTTCCCCTCCCTGCCACTTAACTTGGCTTCCATTTTCAGAAGGGTTTCTCTCAAGCCGCATGTCATTTCTGTTCAGCACAGACATCCGGTGGTCAGGCTGGTGATGGCAACACTACTGTTGTTCAGCTGCCATCAGATGAGTGACCACTAGACTCCTCCTCACTGCCCACTCAAAAAACAGCTAGTGCTGTTTGCCAGCTCATCTCAGCAGAGATGCAAAGTCTTCGTCCCTCACAGTGGCAAGGAGCAGTGGAAAAACATTTAGGCAGTAATTGTGTTGCCTCATCTTTCTCGCCCTACCTCAACTCCTCAAGCCGCAGGGACTTGCTGGTCCTGGGACTTCAGTAAAGTAAGTGTTGTGTGGGTGGTACACCCAGACTGAGTTAGTCCTGTAAAGCTATATCAAACCCACGAGTTCACAGCCTAGGATTTACTGTGCATACACAACACCACATCCCCAAGGAACAAGAGCTTTGTAGATGTTCTCTATTGCAATTAATAGCCTCAGTCAATGCTGCACAGTAAAGCAAAGTGGGTTTTTTACTCCTCCCTGTAACAGAAGAAAACAAGCTGACAGCAAGCACTGTTTCCAGCTGACCTGGCGTTCAGCAGCAGCTGCAGTCTCTGAAAGAGATAACAGATAACACCTTACTCCGTTACTGTAAGCTACTGCAAGCCCTGTGGTACTAGGATCTAAATACTATGTTTAGGTCAGCAAAGAGGTCTCCAACCAGTACAATTAACTGAATTGATCGGTAGATCTGAAACGCATTTCCAAGTGCACAACAGCCTCACAGAAAATGCGCTTAGCACACCCAAGGCAAAGGTACTTCAAGCACAGGTTAGCCAAGCTACCTGGAAATGGTCTTCTGTCTGGTTTTGACTGCTGTCCCCCAACACCTGGTGCTTACCTTAACAGGTACCATTTCTGGCTAGGTCAGGAAAAACAGAAGGGGTATTAGACCTTACCCGGTCATTCAGTGAACAAAGAGACTTTCTGTGTCTGCCATCACCTCAAGTCGTGTCACTCAGATGGTTTCACGAGACATCTACTGAATGACACAGCTGCATGCAGATCATCACGCAAAGCTCCAACACACAGACATGATATTGGCATTAGGCTTTCTACTTAAGGACTTAATTGAGAGATTGCAGATAGCAGGAAAAATACTAAATTATACCACTTACCTTGGTAAGTGGTTTTCAAGTAGTACATTAACACTATTTCATTGCAATCTTGAGATCTTCAAAGAAAAAATACAAACCTACCAGCCAAGACGTCAATTTTATTACACTCCTGTCATATAACTACTCCCAAACAGGTTTTCTATACTAAACTTCAGTATTTGTGCATTACAGAAACACACTTCTACCCAAAGCAGTCATTTAGGAAGATGACACTTAGCACAGATATTGGTCTGCTAGTGTCTGATTTGTACTTTCAACACATGCCAAACCTTTTAAATCAGAGTGCAGTTACTTGGTGACACAACAGCTTTAGATCAGGAACACCAAGAGACCCTCCAGAAAATACTTACAACGGACTGTCCATTCCCATCCCTCTACCATCTTCAGCATCTTCTCCATTTTAGAATCTGAATTTCATCTCAAGGATTTTCATCAAAAACCCTGTTCCTTTGACTAGTGTTACCAGAAGCAAGTCACCAAGTTGATTTTTACCACTTGCAAATAGGTAAGACTTAGAAAAGACAGCTGCTTGAAGAGAGAAAGCAGCCTTAGGATCATCAGGTACCTTTATCTCTATGTGTTTCATGTTAGTTTCCACCCATAACAACAAGTCTAAAAATCTCGAAGACAGATAAGAGTCCTGCATGAGCATATACACAAGACCAAAGATGCTCCTTTGAACTAAGCAGAGCTTAACTCTGTTCCCAACACAATATGGAACAAGATCCACATGGCTAATTTAAGATAAGCTTGAGTGCATTTCTCATGTACTAAATTAAGAATTAGTTTTAGATAGCTTTGTGGTTAAACAGAAAGTATTATTTGGACAGGCCTAGGAAATTAACCTCTCTCCTTACCCTTAGAAGCATAACAGCACGTACCTCAATTGTACCTACACTGAGTCATGACACTCCCCATACCACAGGGAGCATCAGCTTCCCTGAAAATCCCATTCCCCATACCCTACAGCGCTCATAACCCAGCTACTCCGTGAAACACAACAGCTAAGGTCAAATTGTGAAATAAAGTGCACGTTCTTACAGGTGGCTCAGATCCACACCTATCACTGATGGCTATACACAAGACAAATCTTACCTGACAAAAAAAGAGGAGAAGTAGCCATTAACCTTTTGGGATTATTTTTCAGCTGCACTGCTTAGCAAATGGATGATGTACTCACACTCTCAACCGCAACCTGTTTGAAAAGCACCACACAAGACAAGTTTACTACAGACCAATTTCACAAATGTTTAAGTACTACACTGGGAAATTACACAGGAATCTCTGCCTCAGTACTCTGCATCTGTTCTAAAACACCTCTGAGTGGTTTAACTACAGCTTTTTCAATCCATCCATCTCCACTTCTGACAGCAGCACTAAGAACACATCAGCTCAACACACTGAATATTTAGGGTTAGAGTCAGACCAAGGCCTAGCATTTCTTGCAGAACAGGTTATTATCTTCCACAACTTCAAATAGAAGTTTTTTTAGGTATAACTTAGGTTTAACCCATTCAGACTCACCTGGCAAGACTTAATATTAACCCAAAAGTTGCAATGCATCATCTCTGTGTATTATCTCAATAAGTTGTTAGTCTTCATGTGAGAAAAACTGTCATGGCTGACAACTGACTCTAATTACTGTTACCTGAATTACTCAGGTATTAAATACACATTCAAACCCAGACATGTGGTCTTAAGTTAGCCAAGACAGATCTAGTCAAGAATGAAAAGCTCTGATATAAGCCCTATAGAAGACATAGATGTAACCAGTAATTCTAGCCCAACGCTCTTATGCATCGGTCATTTAAATCAACCAGGGAGTTCCACCATCAACCTCAGAAAGCAAGGAACAAGCTCTGCGTAGCCTGCAATATATAGAGGCTTCAACATAGCTCTGGCAAGACAAAGCCAGCTGCAAACATTGCACCTCATACTTTTATTTTACAGCACATCATTGCTCTTCAGATGTGTCAACTGAAGAGATGTCCAGCCGAAAGTATTTGAGAAACATAAATGCATTTTATCCTCATTTCCAGCCAGCTGACTCAGACAAGGTTTAGGCAGCCATTTAAGCCAACAATTCATTAGAACTCCTGTGTCAACAGGCAGAACTAGTGGGTAAGGTGAGCCAGGTGAGGCTGGTCCAAGCACCCATTCCTGCCCTCAATTCTCCAGCACACTCCCAAGCTTTTCTGCCTCCTGTGATGCTATCCAGTGCATGAACCCACAGCAAGACTCAGTCTGCTACGCCCTGTCACTCAACACAAGGCTAGCAAGTGCCCTCTTAAAGCACTCCTTTAAGCCAAGAGGTTTTCACTCTATTTTGAGGCAAATGGGACAACAACAAAAAACAGTTGTTCCTGCCTCACAGCAACTGTTATTTAGGAAATTCCACAGACCTCAAAGAAAAAGCAACTTAGCAGGCACTTGAACTTAGCATCACAACAGGGCTACTCCTGGCTCAAAGACAAAATATCCAAAGCTGAAGAAAGCCACACCTCCATCCTACCTTGACACAGCCAATGCGCTTCCAATGAGTAAGTACACATCACAATGCAGCTACTGAATTCAAAATCATAACTACATGATTACAGTAGTTATGTAGTAGTTATGTAGAAAGCAGTACAGAAAGGCACCTACCCTAAGTAGATGCTCTTACCAATTGTAAGAGCATTTTTACATGCTAAGCACGTTTTTTCCTTGGCAATTAAAACGCAGATTTCATCTACAAGCTTTAAACACCCTGTGTCCACCTGGGAACACGCTTCCTGGGCCACGTACAACAGAAGAGAAGCCTCAGCATCTGAGAGCAGGACTATGAAGCACTACTCATAACCACAGTGCAACAGAGCAGCAGCAGAGACACAAGGCCAAAATGCCCTTTACTGCAACTTGTGGAGGCTGCTACCAGTTGTAAAGGACACAGAGCTCAAATCACTGCCCCTCTCACAGAGCATCTGCAAAGCACAACGCAGCATTGAGCCAACTAAGCTGGTCACACAAACAATACTGCCATATGATTAACTCCAACCAGAGTTAGCAAGCCTCACTGACCAAGTTAACCTGAGCATCCTACTTACTCCCTAAAACGCACGCCAGCATTACATTTCATAGGTACTGCACAGCCTGCACGAAGCACTTAAAAACCCTATCCAACTAGCACAAGATGATAGTGTAAAAAAGTGTTTTGGAAACACTCTGCCATCAGAGCAGTTAGAGAGTATGTTCACCTATAAGAAGAGAGGAAATTTAATTCATAGAATGGTTTGGGTTGCAAAGGACATCGAAGATCATCTAGCTTCAATCCCCCTGCTGCGGGCAAGGAGACCCTCCACTAGCCCAGGTTGCCCAAAGCCCCATCCAACCTGGCCTTGACCACGGCCAGGGAGCCAGGGGCAGCCACAACCTCTCTGGGCAACCTGTGCCAGGGCCTCACCACTCTCACAGGGAAGAGCTTCTTTCAAACATCTAATGTAGATCTCCCCTCCTTTAGCTTAAACCCATTCCCCCTTGTCCTGTCACTACACTCCCTGATAAACAGTCCCTCTCCATGTTTCCTGTAGGCCCCTTCATGTTTTAGAAGGCCACAACTGGGTCTCCCCAGAGCCTTGTCTTCACCAGGCTGAACAATCACAACCCTCTCAGCCTGTCCTTACAGGACAGGTGCTCCATCCCTCTGCCTGACTTCGTGGCCCTCCTCTGGACTTTCTCCAACAGCTCCATGTCTCCCCTGTACTGGGGCCCCCACAGCTGGACACAGTACTCCAGGCGGGGTAGAGGGGCAGGATCACCTCCCTCGACCTGCTGGTCACGCTGCTTTTGATGCGGGCCAGGATACATTTGGCTTTCTGGGCTACAGAAACTTATATAAAAACAGACTTATGTAGATATAAAACTTAGTTATAGATAATTTTTTCAAATGTGTATTTTTAACATGTTTTCTAACACAGTTTAAACCAGCTTTAACACAAGGGACAAAGTCTATTCCCTGTTGTATTACCAAACCAAAGGAGTAGCTTGGATATTATGATCCTTATCAACAGTAAGGCAACCCTAATCTACAAAATTGTTACTATAAATGAATAAACACAACAGAATTAAAACAAAATAAGCTCTCTGCCTCCCCCTACCTGCCAAACCCCAGCTACTAACTGTGAGTAAGAGTGCTGCTCCTAGAAAAAGCTGAAAACTCTGCATGTGTATAGTCTACTCTACAAGCTTACTAAAAAACTACTCCACCCCAACAACGCCTACAGTGAGTACATGGCCTTGCCAATAAGAAGCTAAAGGCCCACCCAAGACAGAGCCTTAACAGGCCCACTACAAGCAAGGCCTAAGGGGGAGTGAAAATACAAAACCCAGGAGTGAAAAACCCTAACGGAACCCTGCAAACCTGAAGTTAGTGAAAATGAGAACACTCTTTACCTCATAAGATTTCCCAAGAAGGACATTTAAGATTAAAGCTAGGATTAAAAGATAAATAACTGACAGGAAAGAAAGGCAAAGAGCAAACACTCCTACCACAACTCCAAGGGGGATGGTGCAGTACCCAATATGGGACATGTTATACACTTGAACAACGATCCAACAACCACAAATAAAAAAATTTGAAAAGAAATAAAAAAAAAAATCCAAAAAAAAGAAAAACAAAAGACCCCAAAACCCCCACACTACCAACCAGCCCACAGCGACCGTTATGTACTCCCACCTGGCTCACGATTGGCGGTTCCCGTGTGACGATCGCAGCGCTGATTGGACAGCGGGAGCTAGGCCCCGCCTCCAGCCCCGCCCCACCGCAGGTGCGCGGCGACTCGCCCGAGGCGACAAGAAGCCCCCGGAGGGGCGGGGGGGCGCTGCAGTACCCAGCGCCGCCGCCAGGGGGCGACAAGGCGGGGGCACCGGGCGTGGCCCGGCGGGGCGGAGCGGAGCGGCGCAACGGGACCGGGTACGGGCGGGGGGGGCTGCGGGGGGGCTGCGGGGGTCCCGCTTACGGCTGGGGGGGCCCTGACTGAGGGGGAGGGCTTGTGCCGCGCCCCGGGCACGCAGGGCTCGTCTACGGGCGACCTGGGGGCCCCGCCGTGCTCCCGGTGGAGCCCGGGCCTGGCCACGGTGAAAGGGGGACTAGGCCCGGTCAGGGCCGGGGGGGTGGTTGGGGCTGGCCACGGCTTGAGGGGGATGTCTGGGCCCTGGCGGGCTGTGAGGGGGTGCCCGGGGTCGGGGGTGGTTGTGCCCCCCCCGGGTTGGGGCGCGGGGGGTGTCGGGGCCCGGCCGGGCTGTGGGGGCGGCAGGAGGGGCCGGCTCTGTCCCGGAGCAGCCCCGTGGGGCTCAGCCGGGGTGCGGGGTCCCCCTGCACGGCTGCCGCCTCGGGGGAGGGTGCGCCGGGAGCGACCGGGGTGCGAGGCCGGGGGGGGCTGGGGGGGACCGTCCCCTGCCAACGCCCCCGCGGGGGCTCAGGGGGGCTTGTGCCCCGCTTCTCGTCCCGGCAGCTGCTGCTGCTGCTGCTGCTCTGGGTACCGGGGAGCCTCCCGGGCTGCAGGGTGCCTGGCCCTGCTCCTGGTGCCGGCTGTGCCTGCTGGGGTGACCCAGGAGTTCCCCCTGCTGATGCTCTGCTCCTCCGGGCCTCGTGTTTTACAGGTTGGACAGCCGGGGCGCTCCCGTGGGCGAGGCGTGACGCGTGTGCGGGCACCGCTCGCCCTTCGCCCTTCCCACGAGTACCGTGTGCTGAGAATGCGCACCCGCCGTGCGATCGGTCTCTTGGCAAGACCGGCAGAGGCCCCCGCGGCAGGCGGTGGGTAGCGCCAGGCCGTCAGGCGTGAACCACCAGCCCGGGTTGGGGTTTGGCGTTCACCGACAAGGAGTCGGGCTCCGTTAGCAAAGGGCGGTGCCCGTGCCGGGTCGGGCGTGCGGGATGCGAACGGCCGGTGCCCGGTTTAGGCCGTAGGTGCCCCCCGTCCCCGGCGGGGCTGGGCGTGGGGGGTCTGCCCGGCGCTCGCTCCCATCCGCCACCTGCCCGCTGCTGCGGATCCGGAGGACGGGAGCGCTCTGAGGGGAGGGCCTGCTTGGTGCGTACGGCCCGGGGCAGGAGGCCTCACCCCGCGGAAGGCCCGGGGACGGCGGCGGTGCCACCGGGACGGGCAGGCACCCGCGGGGGAGCGCCGGGAGCACGCGCGCTCCGCGCTTTTCGGGGACGGGCTGTGAGGCGGGAGGGGCGGGCAGAGCCCGGGCAGGCACGGCCCAGCTCCCGGCGCTGGAAGGACTCGTGGGAGCGGGGCCCGGGGCCCGAGGCAGCCCCGGGGCAGCGGCCGCGCCGGCACCGCCCGGCCCGAGGGGACCCCGCGGCGGGGGCTGCTCCTGGGGGCGCGGCTCGCCCGCTAGGCGGCGCCACGGCCGGCGGGCACTGCTCCCGCCCCGCCCCGCCCCGCCTCGCCATTGGCTGTTGCGCGGAGACGCCGGCACCGCCGATTGGTCGGCGCGGGTGGGGCCGCCCCCGCCGGGGCAGGTGCGCGCCGACCCCCGAGGCTTGAACAGGCCCCGGGGCGCGGTACCGCTCGCCGCCGCCAGGGGGCGCCTCCGTCTGCCGCGGGAGCTGCGCGTGACCCGGGGCGGGGGCTGCAGGTACCGGGGGGGCTGAGGGGGGGGGGGGGGCCTGAGGGGGGTCCCTGAGGGGTTGTGGGGGTCCCTGAGGGCCGGGGGGGTGTCTCTGAGTGGGCCTGGGGGGTCCCTGAGTGCTGCGTGAGGGTCCCTGAGTGCCGGGGGGGTCCCTGAGTGGGGCTGGGGGGTCCCTGAGGGCCGGGGGGGTCCCTGAGTGGGGTTGGGGGGTCTCTGAGTGCTGTGTGAGGGTCCCTGAGGGCCGGGGGGGTCCCTGAGGGGTGGGGTGGGGGTCTCTGAGTGGGGCCGGGGGGGTTCCTGAGGGCCGGGGGGGTCCCTGAGGGCCGGGGGGGTCCCGAGGGCCTGGGGGGTCCCTGAGGGGTGTGTGAGGGTCCCGAGTGTGGTGTAGGGGGAGTCCCGCCGAGCCTGAGCGGTCCCTGAGGGCTCTGGGGGGTCCCTGACCGGCGAGGGGTTCCCGGAGTGTCGAGGGGGCTGCCGGCGGGCGGGGGGGGGTGTCCCTGCCGTGCCCGGGCCCTCGGGGCCCGTCTCCGGGTGACCTGCGGGCCCCGCCGTCCCCTGGCGAACCCCAGGCCGGGGGGGTGGTGGGGCCCGGCCGCGGCTCGGGGAGGGGGTGTCCGGGCCGGGCGGGCTGTGAGGGGGTGCCCGGGGTCGGGGGTGGTTGTGCCCCCCCCGGGTTGGGGCGCGGGGGGTGTCGGGGCCCGGCCGGGCTGTGGGGGCGGCAGGAGGGGCCGGCTCTGTCCCGGAGCAGCCCCGTGGGGCTCAGCCGGGGTGCGGGGTCCCCCTGCACGGCTGCCGCCTCGGGGGAGGGTGCGCCGGGAGCGACCGGGGTGCGAGGCCGGGGGGGGCTGGGGGGGGACCGTCCCCTGCCAACGCCCCCGCGGGGGCTCAGGGGGGCTTGTGCCCCGCTTCTCGTCCCGGCAGCTGCTGCTGCTGCTGCTCTGGGTACCGGGGAGCCTCCCGGGCTGCAGGGTGCCTGGCCCTGCTCCTGGTGCCGGCTGTGCCTGCTGGGGTGACCCAGGAGTTCCCCCTGCTGATGCTCTGCTCCTCCGGGCCTCGTGTTTTACAGGTTGGACAGCCGGGGCGCTCCCGTGGGCGAGGCGTGACGCGTGTGCGGGCATCGCTCGCCCTTCGCCCGTCCTGCGTCGGCACGAGAGACGCTACGCCTGCCCGTCGGCACCGGTCTGTGTTCTGCTGGGCTTCCCGAGGCGCACAGGGGGACGTGACATCTGTCCCGAGACGGTACTGCAGTTTTGGGGGTCGGTAGCGACTCGTCCGTGGGGCGGGCGGCAGCTCCTGCCGCCCTTTGGGGCACAGGGTCCTCCGTGCTGCGTATCAGCAAGACAAACCCGTTTGCTGCACCTCTGCTTTTCAGGCTGCGACCTGGTTTTGATGCACCAACCTTCACCCACACCCCCGGCTCTCGGGGCAGGGTTTCAGGCACCTCTGCTGCTTTTGTTGTTCCCAAAGCTGCTTTGCTCGTCCCCACAGGGACCAAAGCGGCCGGGACACGGGCGTCCCCCCCGTGCGGGCTGAGGGGACGGGAGGTTTGGGCCACGACGGCGGGTGGGTGCAGGCTCTGCAGCAATGCTGGGAGCCGTGTCTGAGGTCTCCTTTGGTGGAGGTAATGCACTTGTGGTGCAGTTTTACGGTCCCCGTGTAACGCGAGTGCTGCTGGATTTGCCGAGATCTCCGAGTGGGACGTTTTCTGACCGCTCTGGGCTGCGCCCGTTTCCAGCCCCGGGCGGGCCAGGGTGCTTTGGGCTGCGCAGGCGGGACGTTCCCTGGACACCGGGGCACGGTCTCGGCATCCGACCCCCGGACTGGAGGCCGACGGACGGTCGGGATTCCCTGGGGTGCCCCAGCGAGGGGAAGCAGAGACGCTGGTCACCGCCCTGATCAGGGTGAGTAACAGGAGGCAGGAGGAGAGCCCCCCCGAGCTGGAGGCACCGGGATGGGCTCCACCTGTCTTCTCTTGCCTGGGCTGGAGCACAGTGTCTTCTGGTTCTCAGCTCCGGGAGTCGGCAGGTACTTTGGAGAAGGGTTTGTGTTCTTCCTTCAAACACCCAAGAGCTGCAGCTGTGGGGGGGGCGGTTCGGGGGGGTCAGGTGCCCTGGGCTGCTGGGGGCAGCGGGGCTGGGCCCAGAACTGCTGCAGCGGTTCCTCAGGTCACCCCGACAGGAACAGCCTTCCTGGGGGGTTTCTGAGGAGACCAAGGGTCTCATCAAATGCATTTTGGTTTCCTTCTGCTTAAGGCAGTTTATTAGCTGGTATGTTTAAGCTGCTCTTTACCAGTGCCCTGCATGTGCTTGCTAGCCATGGGTTATGGTTGAGGTGGAAAGTTAAAACTCAAGAGTCAAGGTTAAAGTTTTGATTTTACACAGCAGTTGTTTGTATTTGTGCCTTGATTTTGACCACGCTTTTCTTTCCCCCTCCCAGAGAACAGAGTGGTTTATTGTCCTCCATCCCTCTCCAAGCCCTTCACGTCCACATCCCTGACCCTGCAGTCTCCCAGCCGCTGCGTTTTTGCCGCGAGCCCACGAGTGACCGTGGGCAGACGTGGTGCTGGCTGCTGAGCGAGATGTTTCCAGCTGCGGGAGCTGCCGTCCCTGCGCTGCCTGTGCTCTGGCTGCTCCCCGGGGCTCTGCTGCGTGCCGGGCACGAGGGCTGCTCGAGCACGGGACTGCTGGCGTCTGGGCAGCCGCGTCTCGGGGGAACCGGCTGACGCCGCGGCTGCTCCGCCGCGGGTGAGTGGGGACTTGGGTGGCGGCTGCGGCGTCTTTTCTTGGGGCGCGGGAGAGAGGAGCGGAGCTCCTGGGGGCTGGGGCTACCGCGGATCCCTGGGCCAAAGCCCCCCCCCGGGGCTGACGTTCGCTGCAGGACTCGCTCCGAGAGGCCTCGGGGGAGCCCCGGGGGCGGCTCCGGGCAGCGGCGTGAGCTGCGTGTGCCCCCTGCCCGGGGTGTGCTAAGGAAAGGCCCTTCCCTAAGGATGACATCGGGGGTGTTTATCGCATGAAAGGTATTAACTTTGGTCATCTGTACTAGCTCCCACCCTGCACCGGAGAGCGAGGAGGTGCTGCGGTTGTACTGCAGATGTGGGCAGTGTGCGTGCTGCAGCAAAACAACCCACGGGACGGCCCGGCCCTGGACATAAGGACTTTGCTTCCTGGAAACACAGAGCCGTCCCTGAAGGACAAAGGAGCCCCCGGGCATCCGAGGTAACGCCGCCACCCCAGCCCCTCTGACGCGGCTTTGAAACCCTCGTGGCGTGGCTGGTGTCGCAGAGAAGTGACTCTGGCACGATGGACTCCAGGGGCGTCTGGATCAACGGACGAGCGGCAAGAACGCTGCCGAAACAGCGCTGCTCGGCCGAGCGTTTCTGTGCTCGGTGATGGGCAGTGTGGGTGCCAGCGATTAGTCCAACGTGTTGGACCTGAGCGTTTGGAGGGTGCAAGGACCCCGGGTGAGCCCAGGTTTGGGGTGCCCCGCTTTGGCTGGGACGCCTCACGCGTGT
The DNA here is from genome assembly GCF_011004875.1 of Balearica regulorum gibbericeps. Classification (NCBI taxonomy): domain Eukaryota; kingdom Metazoa; phylum Chordata; class Aves; order Gruiformes; family Gruidae; genus Balearica; species Balearica regulorum. The sequence continues at coordinate 1,422,301 of NC_046187.1, read as the reverse complement.
AAATATAGATCAACTCCTGCAGTTCTGTCGGGGGCGTCCCAGCCCCTCTCCTGGGCCGGCTGTGAGTTCGTTGCCAGGTGCTGAGCTCCCCTTCCTGGCTGGGACCCTCCTGGGCGCTCGGTTCCTGCTCCGCTCCTCGGCGCTGGGGCAGGCACGCAGGGCGGCCGCGGGCGAGGGGTTTGTTCCCCTGGTGCGGGACCCCCTGTGGGAGCCCGGCTGGGGTGTGGTGACTTCACAGGTGGGTTTTGGCACCGATCCCTTGTTGGGGGGCAGCGACTGCAGCTCGGCCTGTGGGGCTGGGGATCTCTGGCAGCTCCCGATTTCCACCGCGGGATGGATCCCGGGTGATGCCGCTGGCGGCTCCTGGGCCTGGCTGCCAGCCGTGTGCCCTGGGGGAGAAGGGGACCGGGGGAGCTGGGGTGACCCCTCCTGGTGCGGGCACCGGCTGGTTTCTTCTCCACAGCTCTTTTCCAGAGCAGCTGCCGGCAGGACAAACCCCTCCGGGCTGGTGCAAGCTTGGACCAGGGGGAGCTGGTTTGCACTGGGGTTCAGCCCTTCAGCCCTGCCCAGTGTCATCCTCGCAGGCAGATGCCCAAGCACCGGACCTGGCAGCGCTGGGGTGCTCCCATGCTGGGGCCTTGGGGTGCCTCTGAGCTTGCTTTGAAGCCAGGGTTTCACCCAAAAATTTCTTGTTCAGCTCCAGATGCGCTGCGGTGGGAGCAGAAGCCGCTTCCGGGACCGCACCAGCTCCTGCAGCCCCGTTGGTGAAGCCGGCCTGGCCAGGGAGGAGCAGCGATGGCCGTCCCGGTGCTGCCGGTCCCTGGGAGGCGTTGGCGGCACCGGGGATGCCGTGTGGCTGTGCCGACGTGGGGGGAAGGCTCATCCCTGTGCCCGGGTGAGGAGCACGGCCCCGAGGCAGCGAGCGCCCAGGGACACCGGCGGGGAGGACGTGCCCGGTGAGGTGAGAGCCCCGAGGCGGCGGCCGAGGGGAGCTGGGTGGTGGGAGCGGGGCGCTCAGCTCCCGGCGCTGGCTGTGCCGGCGGGGATCTCTGGGTGCCACAGGAAGCACCGGGGTCACCAGGGTGGGTGGGGGCCAAGCCCCCCAGGCCGTGGGAGCGGGGTGCCGGCTCGTGGGGAGGTGCTGGGGGCTGCTGTGCCCCGGGGGGGTAGGGCAGTCGGGAGCTCTGGGGAGCGGTTTTGTGCTGGGGGCACTTGGGCTTTGCCCTCGTCCTGCTGGGGGGGTGGCCGAACCCCGGCACAGCTCCCCAGAGAGTTCTTGGGGGGCAAGGGAGGTCCCGGCATTGGTGGGGCCGTGCTGGTGTGGGTGCTGGTGTGTGTCCCTCGGGGCTGGCAGGAGCTCAGCACCGCAGGGCCAGGGCCTGCGCCTGCCCGGGCGGTGTCCCCCGTGGCCGGAGGCCATTTGTGGGTGCAGGCTGGGCCCTGGGGTCCCCGCGGCTCCCGTCCCCGCAGCCTGTCCTGAGCTGGGGCCGGGCAGGTCTGGGCCGTGTATTTTGGGGGGCTGTGGCTGCGAGGGGCATTTGGGGAGGTGGAGTTGGCGCTGTCGGGGTGCGGTGCGGCCCTGTCCCCAGCCTGGCACTGCTGGAGTCGGTCTGTGCTGCTGCTGCTGCACAGGGTGAGTGGGTTTTCAGTCAGATCCTGGCTCTCGCCCGCTTTCGTGGGGAGAAACTGTCCCCCCCTCCCCTCCCAGGCGCGCGGTGCTGGGTCGCTGCTGCCGAGGGGCCGAGCAGAGCTGCCCGTGCCCGAGAGGCAGCCGGGTTTGCAGGGCAGCAGCTCGGGGGCTCTTTGGGCCGGGCCGTGCGGTGCCGCCGGCAGCTCTGACTGTGCCGTGTCTGTCTGCGCAGGGGTGGACGGACGGACAGAGGAGCCCCAGCCACGCCGGGAGCCGCGTGGGGTGCGGAGCCCCGGGAAGAAGCCGGGCTGCCTGCGCCGAGGCCGACGCTGCCGCCTGCCCTGCACGTGGCCCGTCCTGGCTGGGGACAGCCCTGCCTGCGCCCGCCCGGAGATGTTGAGGGACTGTGCGGCTCCAGCTTCAGGTCAGTTGTCTGGGGCCCCGTTTCTTTTTTGTTTGGTTGGTTTGTTGGTTTGGGCTCCCATTTTTTTCAGGCCCGGCTCCTGGACGGCCCCAGCTCATTTGCAGCTTCAGGTTGGTTGTTTCTGTTCCAGTTCGTTGATGGCTCCAGCTCATCGTTTCTGCACCCATTTGTTCCAGGTCCAGCTCCTGGACGGCTCCAGTTCAGTTTTGGCCCCAGCTCATTTGTGGTTCCCGTCTCAGGACCAGCTCATTTATGGCTCCAGCTCGTTTTGCAGCCTCAGCTCATAGTTTCTGCACTCTGTTTGTTTCAGGTCCAGCTCCTGGACGGCTCCAGTTCAGTTTATGGCCCCAGCTCATTTGCAGCTCCAGCCCATGGATGGCTCTGGCTGGTTTCAGCTCCAGCTGGTTGTGGTTCCAGCTTCTTTGCAGCTTCAGGTAGGTTGTTTCTGCCCTTGTTTTGTTTCTGTTACAGCTTATTTGCAGCTTCAGCTCATTGTTTCTGCACCTATTTGTTTCAGGTCCAGCTCATGGACAGCTCCAGTTCAGTTTTGGCCCCAGCTCGTTTGAGATTCCTGTCTCAGGACCAGCTCATTGATGGCTCCAGCTCATTTGCAGCTCCAGCCCATGGATGGCTCTTCATCATTTCAGCTCCAGTTGGTTGTGGTTCCAGCTCATTTGCAGCTCCAGGTAGGCTGTTTCTGCCCCTGTTTTGTTTCTATTCCAGCTCATTTATGGCTCCGGCTCGATTGCAGCTTCAGGTCATCATTTGTGCACCCATTTGTTTCAGGTCCGGCTCCTGGACGGCTCCAGTGCAGTTTTGGCCCCAGCTCGTTTGCAGCTCCAGCCCATGGATGACTCTTGATCATTTCAGCTCCAGTTGGTTGTGGTTCCAGGTTGTTTGCAGCTTCAGGTAGGGTTGGTTTTTTTTCCCCCCATTTTTCTTTCTCTTCCAGGTTGTTTATGGCTCCAGCTCTTGTGCAGCTTCACCCAATTGTTTCTGCCCCTGTTTGTTTTTGTTCCAGCTCATTGTTTCTGCCCCTGTTTTTTTCAGGTCCAGCTCCTGGACGGCTCTGAACAGCTTCAGCTCCTGTTTGTGGACGCCTCCAGCTGCTTCTGGCTCCACCTCATTTGTAGCTTCACCTTCATTGTTTCTGCGCCTGCCCAGCTCTGCCCACCCGGACTGCACAGCCACAGGTCAGTTGTTTGGGTGGTTGGTTTAGTGTTGGTTCGGGCTCCTGTTGGTTTCCTGGACAGCTCTGGGTCAGTTTTGGCTCGAGCTCGTTTGTACCTTCAGGTTGGTTGTTTCTGCCCCAGTTTGTTTCAGGTCCAGTTTGTGGATGGCTCCCGTTCAGTTTTGGCTGCAGCTCTTGGACACCTCTAGCTCATTTGCAGCAGCTTCACCTTGATTGTTTCTGGTCCAGCTCGTTTGCAGCTCCAGCTCATTGTTTCTGTCCTTGTTTTTTTCAGGTCCAGCTCCTGGACAGCTCCAGTGCAGTTTTGGCCCCAGCTCATTTGGGGTTCCCATCTCAGGACCAGCTCATTTATGGCTCCAGCTTGTTTGCAGTTCCAGCCCATGGATGACTCTTGATCATTTCAGCTCCAGTTGGTTGTGGTTCCAGCTCGTTTGCAGCTTCAGGTAGGGTTGGGGTTTTTTTTCCCCCATTTTTCTTTCTCTTCCAGGTTGTTTATGGCTCCAGCTCTTGCGCAGCTTCACCCAATTGTTTCTGCCCCTGTTTGTTTTTGTTCCAGCTCATTGTTTCTGCCCCAGCTCATTGTTTCTGCCTCTGTTTCTTTCAGGTCCAGCTCCAGTTCAGTTTCGGTTCCAGCTCGTCTCCTCTCCAGGGCAGTTGGTCTCCAGCTCCGTTTGGTGCCTCAGCTCCTCTCCAGCTGATTCCCAGTTCCAGGGTGCCTGTGCCTCCAGCTCCTGCCCAGTACAGCTCGGGCTTGTTCCAGCGCTCCTGGCTGGTGGCCAGGCCGTAAATCAATCACTGTCACCTCTCGGATATGAATATGACCTGTCATCGCTGTACGCGCGTTGAGGGCGGGGGGATCGTGGTGTTTATGATGTGTGTACCTCGAATAAAGAGTTGGACGAAAGCGGAGAGTGTGCAAAGTGCCTTTTCGCCCAGAGACTATCTCAGACGTTTCATTCGGCCTGGTGCATGCCAGCCTCCCTGGCTTTGGGGACCAACGCGAGCGGACCCCCACCTCCGGCGGGGGCCCACGCACCCTGCCCACCCCCTCCCAGCCCCAGAGCCCGGCGCCCTCCCGCCTCCCCCCACCCGCGGCCACGGCCCCCCCAGCCCCCCTCCGGCCCCCGGCCCCGAGCCCAGAACCGGCCGACGGGGGCTCCGTTCCTGGGCCCGAAGGCGCGGGACTCGCTCTCTGCCCCGGCCCCACGGCCGCGGGGCCCGGGCTCGGCTCTCGGCGCTGCCAAACGGAACGGCCGAGCCCCGGCCCCGGGAGCTGGGCTCCGGGCCCCCGACCCACCCCCCGGCCCCGCGTGTGATGTCGGGACGGGCCCGGGAGCCCCGGCGGTGTCGGGCGGTGCTTGGGAACTGGCCGGGGGGACCCGCCGAGCGGGCCCGGCCCCGGGGGAGCGCGGCCGAGCGCGGGGGACGAGGGGGGGCGCCGGGCTCCGGCCCTCCGGGCTTTATTCCCCGGCGCCCCGACGGCTCCTCCGCCGAGCCACCCGCAGCCACCCGCCCGCCGCCCCGACACCCCCCCCCGAACCCGGGGCCGCGGCCCCCAGCGGTACCGCGGCCCCTTCCCCGCCGCGGCCCCTTCGGTCCCCGCCGGCCGCTCCGGGCCGAGCCCCCCCGCGCCTCACCTGGGCCCCGCCGGGGGAGCCCGGCCCGGCCGCTGCCGCCCCGGGACGGCGGGCGGCGCCCCCGGCAGAGAACGAGCAAATGGGGGGGGGACGGCGGCCGCGGGGGCTCAAATCTGCTCGGCCCCGCCCCGCGCACGCGCCCCGCCACCCGCCCACTCGCCCCGCGCACCTGGGCCGGACGCCGCGCAGGCGCCCTGCGGCCCCGCCCGCTCCCACCTGGGCTCGGCCCCGCCCCGCGCAGGCGCCCTGCGGCCCCGCCCGCTCCCACCTGGCGCAGGCCCCGCCCCGCGCAGGCGCCCTGCGGCCCCGCCCGCTCCCACCTGGGCTCGGCCCCGCCCCGCGCAGGCGCCCTGCGGCCCCGCCCCTCGCACCTGGCGCAGGCCCCGCCCCGCGCACGCGCCCTGCGGCCCCGCCCCTCCCGCCCCCGCGCCCCGCCCCGCGCACGCGCCGCCTCTTCCGCCGCCAGAACCGCGCCGGCCCCGACCGCGGCGGACGCCGGTACCGGAGCGGGGGCGCTGGGCGGGACCCGCCGCTCGGTTCGCGGGGCTGCGGCCCCGGGGCTTCTCCTGCGGCCTGTGCGGAGCTCGGGGGCGGTGAGGCGGGGCCGGGAGGGGGGGGGCGAGGCCGGGGCTCGCGGGCGCGCGGTCCGGGCTTGCGGCCCTGCCGGGGCCGGCGGGGAGTCCCGGGCGGTGTCCGCCTCTCCCCGGGCGGGGCGCGGGGCCTGGGGCAGCGCTGGGGCTGGGACCGGCCGAGCCCGAGCCCGGCCTCGCCGCCTCCGTCCCGGCGCCGCGGGCAGGAGGAGCCGCGCTCCGGGGCCGGGCCTCGGGCGGGGAGCGGGGACCGGCGGCCGGGGCCCGAGTGCCGCGCTGTCCGCTCCGGGCGGTGCCCCGCGGGGGAGCCGGGGCTCTGCCGGGTGCCGGAATAAAGGCGGCGGCGGCTCGGTGGGGCGAATCAAGGAATAAAGGCTGGAAGGGGCGGGCGGCGGCGGGGGGGGATCGGCGGGGCTGCACAGGCCCCGGGGCCGTGTCGGGGGGGCCGGAACCGGAGCGCCGGGGCCGTGTCGGGCCGGAACCGGAGCGCCGGGGCCTGTGGTTCCAGGACACGGCCCCCGGGCTCCGGTTGCAGCCCCCCAGCCCCGGGGCTCTGGCTCAGCCCTACCCCTGCCCACCGGAGCTGGTTGGCAGCCCCCACCCTGCAGCCCCCGGGCTGGAGTTGTGAGCACTGACCTGCAGCCCTTGGCTCTGGTTCTCAGCTCTGAGCCCAGCTCCCAAACACAGGGCTGGGGCTCTGCTTCCAGCCCCCCGGGGGCAGCACTCGGTCTCTCTGGGGGAGCCCAAGAAGTGCCTTAGTGACCCTGGCCCCACAGCTCCCACCATGCAGGACGTGGGCTCTGTTCCTAAGCACCAACCCTGGCCAAGTGAGCCTGGCTTCGGGCCCCCAAAACGCAGCACTTGGGCTCTCTCTGTGAGCCCAGACACACAGGGCTTGGGTTCTGCTTCAGCCCCCAAAAGCAGCACTTGGAGTCTCTGGTTTTGTACCACACCACACAGCACTGGGGCTCTCTGTCTCAGCTCTAACACTGCCCAAATGAGCCTGGTTTCAAGCCCCCAAAACGCAGCACTTAGTCTCTCCTGGTGTGCCCTACCACTGGCCCAATGAGCCTTGTTGTGAGCTCCCAAAACGCAGGACTTAGCCTCTCTCTCTGAGCAATGGACCTGGCTTCAGGCCCCCAAAACGCAGGACTTAGTCTCCATTTGTGTGCCCTAACACTGGTTTCAGGGCCTCTGGTTTCAAGCCCCCCAAATGCAGGACTTTTAGTCTCTTTTAGGGACCCTGGTTTTGAGAGACACACACACACCCCCCCAATGCAGGACTGACTGAGCCTCTGTTTCTGAGCAATGAACCTGGTTTCAGGCCCCCAAAACGCAGGACTTTTAGTCTCTGTATGTGCAAAAACTGGTTTTGGGGCCCTAGTTTCAAGCCCCGGGAACACAGGCCTTGGTCTGTATTTCTGAGCCCTCTGTCTGGCAACAGGGGTTTTGTTTCAAGCCCCCCAAACGCAGCACTTGGTTTCTGGGTTTGAGCTGCAAAAGGCAGGCCTGGGGCTCTCTTTCTCAGCTCTAACACTGACCAAACGTTTCCAGCACTGGGCCTGTGAGTCCAAAACCTGGCGGCGTGGATTCGAGCCCCCAGTACACAGGACTCGGTCTCTCCTTGTGTGCCCTGACACTGGCTGAACGAGCCTGGTTTTGAGCCCCCCCCCCCAAATACAGGACTTGGTTTCTGAGCAACGAGCCCGGTTTCAGGCCCCCAAAACGCAGGACTTGGTCTCTAGTTGTGTGTCTGCAAAAACTGCTTTAGGGACTCTGGTTTTGAGGTTCCCCCACAAACACAGGACTGAGTCTCTGTTTCAAACCCCCAAACACAGGACTTGGTCTTTATTTGTCCACCCAAAAACTGCTTCAGGGACCCTGGTTTTGAGCCCCCCCCAATGCAGGACTCAGTCTCTGTCTCTGAGCAATGAGCCCGGTTTCAGGCCCCCCAAACGCAGGACTCTGTGCACACAAATCGAGCCTAAAACGGGTTGAGGGCCTCTGGGTCCCGGCCCCCCAGACGCAGGGCTCAGTCTCTGTCGGGGTGCCCAAAACCTGTCGCAGGGCCCCTGGCCGTGACCCGCAGAGCCCCCCCCGGCAGGACTGACCCGCTCTCTGGCCCTGAGCCCCAGCCCCGGCCCCATGAGCCTGGTGCCCAGCCCCCGGGCGCAGGGCCTGGAAGCACAGCCTGAGCCCTGAGCCTGCCCCAGCGCCCCTGGGCTGGAGCCCCCCCGCCCCCCAAACGCGGGCCCGGTCTCTGGGCCCCGGCCCGGTGCCCCGACTCCGGGTGCCTCAGCCCCGACCCCCCGCAGCCCGTCTCTGCTGCGGAGCCCCGGAACCGGCCGCCGCGCCCGGGCCCAGCCTGCCAAGCGCAGCCCCGGGCTCCGTGCTGAGCCCCGGCGCCCCGAGCCCCCAGACCCGGCTGCCGAGCCCCCCCCCACACACACCGCGGGTGGGGCCGGGGCCGGTCCCGGGAGCCCCGGCGGGGCTGGGCGACGGGCCGGGGGCAGCGGCTGGGGCTGGGCCGGGGGCGCCGGGCTCCGGCCCTCCGGGCTTTATTCCCCGGCGCCCCGCGCCCGCCCGCAGCCCCCGGAGGCGCCGGCAGCCCCGGCAGAGCCGCCCCGGGCCGGGCCGGGCCCCCCGCGCCGCCCGCACTCACCGCTCCGGCAGAGCCGCCACCGCCACAGCGCCCTGCGCCTGCGCCTGGCCCCGCCCCGCGCCCCGCCCACGCCTTTTATGGCCAGCGCCCCGCCCCACGGGGCCGCCCCGGGTCCCGCCGCCCGCCCGCCCTGCTCGCTCCCTCCCGGGAACCCGGGAACCCGACCGCCCCCCGGGGCACAAAAGGGGGGTCCCGAGCGCCTCGGCAGGCTCCGTCGGGCCCCTTGTCCCTGCCGGCGCTCAGACAGCCTGCCCTCCCCGTGCCAAGCCTTTCCCTCCGCCCGGCCAGAGCAGAGAGGCCCCCCCGGCCCGGCCCGGGTCCCGGTCCCGTCCCCGCACCCTGACCCGCACCCGCACCCCCCCGCTCCCGCCTGCTCCCGGCTCCTGCGGCTGAGCACACGGAGCAGCGGGGCCGGGGGGATGCCGAGCCCCGACACCCACCTCGCCTTAGGAGCGGCTTAGGAGCGGCTGCCCGGCCCGGCCCCGCCGCGGGACGTTCCCTAGGCCGAGCCTAAAGCCGCTTCCCGGGCAAAGCCCCCCGGCTGCAAAGACACGGGCGGGACTCGCTCCGACGCCCTTACCGAGAGCCCGCGGCAGCGGAGCCACGGCCAGACCCGGCCCAGGCAGCCAGCGGGGTCCCGGGCACCAGCACCCCCCCGGCCCCCCACCCCGGCCGAGCCCCGAGCAGGCTCAGCCCAGCCCCCACCCGCGGGGAGAGCCTCAGCACCGGCCCCGAGAGGCGGCGGCGGCTGCTGGTGCTGCCGGTGGCTGCCGGTGCTGCCGGACCCGCAGAGCTCGGGGCAGGCCCGGGAGGTGCTGCCCCCCCCGCACGGGGAGAGCCCCGGCACCCCCGAACCGAACAGCTTCGCCCCCCGCTCGGGCTCCCGGGGCCGCCGGCAAAGCGCGAAGGCGTCCCCGGCCGGGGAGCGATCCCGAGCGACTCTTCTCCCCCAGAACCGGCCCCGGAGGCCCCCGCGGCTCCTCGGCGCCAGGCCGGGGTGGGGGTCCCGGAGCCAAACCGGCAGCCCCGACCCCCTCCCCGCACCCCCGCGGCCCAAAAGCCCCCAGGGCCGCCGGGGCCGCCCCTTCCCCCCCTCCCTCCCTCCCCCGGGGGCGGGTCCTGGCCCATCGCCCGCGGAGAGCCCGCACCTGGGGGGGACCGGGAAACCGGAGGGGAAAGGGGAAAGGGAAAAATAAATAAAGAGAAAGACATTGAATAGAGAGAAAAAAAGAGGAAAAACATGAAATAAAGAGAAAAAAGAGAAAAAACATGGAATAAAGAGAAAAAAGAGAAAAAACACATGAAATAAGGAGAAAAACATGAAATAAGGAGAAAAAAAGAGGAAAAACAAGGAGAAAAAAAGAGAAAAAACATGACATAAGGAGAAAAAGGAGAAAAAACATGAAATAAGGAGAAAAAAGAGGAAAAACATGAAATAAGGAGAAATAAAGAGAAAAATCATGAAATAAAGAGAAAAATCATGAAATAAAGAGAAAAAGGAGAAAAAACATGAAATAAGGAGAAAAAAAGAGGAAAAAACATGAAATAAGGAGAAAAAAGAGAAAAAACATGAAATAAGGAGAAAAAAGAGGAAAAAACATGAAATAAGGAGAAATAAAGAGAAAAATCATGAAATAAAGAGAAAAAGGAGAAAAAACATGAAATAAGGAGAAAAAAGAGAAAAAACATGAAATAAGGAGAAAAAGAAAAAAATTAAAAAGAGGAAAAAGAGCAAACAGAAAACAGATAAAAATAAAAAGGGGAGAAAAAGGAAACAAGACAAAACAGGAAAAAATAACTTCAAAGAGAGAAAAAAGAGAGCGAATGAAACAAAGCACAAAACGAAGAGGCAGAGGTGCAAAAGCAGCCAAGGGAGCAGCAGCCCCTCACCCCACCCCACGGGCAGCTGCTGGTGGGGAAAAAGCTGCTGCAGCAGCAAAACTGACCCCGCAAAGCACCTGCCTGGGGAAAAATACAGCCCACAACCAACCACCCACCCAAACCCCCCAAACAGAAAGGCCCCAAACCAGCCGTGCCCAAATACAGACATGCCCAAAAGCGAGAGCCCAGCAGCAGCGAGCTCCCGAGGTGCAGAGCAGCAGCAGCGCTGCAGAACTTGCCCCCCAGCCCTGGGCAGCCCCCCGTCCCGGAGCAGGGGGTGCCGAGGGACCCTCGGGGCTCTGGGGGCCGGGTGCTGGGGGAGGCGGCAGGGCCCCCCCCGCCGGCCCTGTGGGTGCTGGGACGGGGCTGCTTTGGGGAGGGGGCAGGTTCTGGGGCCTCGGGACCCTCTGGGTCCGTCCTTGGCACGGGGAGCCAGCGAGGTGGGGGGGTATCGCTGTGCTTTGGGGTATCGCTGTGCTGGGGGGGTATCGCTGTGCTGGGGGGGTATCACTGTGCTGGGGGGGGTATTGCTGTGCTTTGGGGTATCGCTGTGCTGGGGGGGGTTAATCGCTGTGCTGGGGGGGGTAATCGCTGTGCTGGGGGGGTAATCGCTGTGCTGGGGGGGGGTAATTGCTGTGCTGGGGGGGGTATCACTGTGCTGGGGGGATATCGCTGTGCTGGGGGGATATCGCTGTGCTTTGGGGTATTGCTGTGCTGGGGGGGTATCGCTGTGCTGGGGGGTTATCGCTGTGCTGGGGGGGGATATCGCTGTGCTGGGGGGGTATCGCTGTGCTTTGGGATATCGCTGTGCTGGGCCATCGCCCGGGCAGGATGCCGAGGGGATGCACATTCCCAGGGCAGGGGTCCAGCCGTGCTGGCAATGACGTGAGAAACGCCCGGCGATGCAGGTGGCTGGAGCCAGGGAAAGCTCGCTGCGTTTCAGGCAGATATCTATATATCTATACGCATCTCCCCTGGAGACACGGGGGTGCCCCCCGGAGCTCAGAGCAGCCCAGGCCCCTCGCCCCCAGCGCAGCCCCAGGACCCGCGGCCCAGGGCTGGTGGCCATGGGCTAATGATGGGCTGGGGCAGGAAGGCGGTTTCAGCAGTTTATTAGCAGGCCGGGCAGCAGGTGTCCTGGGGCGGGCGGCTCCGGCTTCCCGGGATGGCGTGTCGGCTCCCGGGCAGGCGGCGGTTGATGGCCGGACACCCCTGCGCGGGAGGACGCGGGCACCGCAGTTAGAGTGCTCTCCTGCTCCTCATCGTCCTCCTCATCCTCCTCATCCTCCTCATCCTCCTCATCGGAGACCGGCGACCTGGGGCAGAACGCAGCGGCCTGCGAGTCCCCCACCCCACTCCTCCCGCCTCGCCGCCCCTCCGTCGCCCACCGCCGCCTCCCCCCCGTGGTGCCCGGGGATGGCCCCCGCTTTCACCCCACCTCGGCTTCGCCTCCTCCGCCCGTAGGCCCGCTGCCACCGCCTGGTGCTGTGCCGCCTGCGTCTCGAGCAGGTTCTGCTCTGGCGGCTGCTGTGGCGGCGGCTGCGGCCACGCCGGTCCCTGGCCTTGTGCCGGCCCTGCCGTGTGGCCCCCCCGAGATACAGAAGGTGCGGGATCGTGACACGCGATGACATTGTAGTGTTGGGTGGTGATGCAAGGGGGCAGCCCCCACCCATCGCGAGGGCAGAAGAACAAGGGGCTTTGCCCCGATGACCCGTCCCTGGGTCCCCAGCTCCCCCCCCAACGGCAGAGAGGGGGACACACAGCCCCACACCCCCCCCAAACCTCCCCCCAGTTTCTCCCCCCCCCCAGGCACCAAAACCGGGGCGCAGGGGCTCGGCTGACCCAGCGCCACAGCTCCGTCCCGTTGAGCCGACGACGAACACATCAGCCGCGCTGGGGTCCCGCTCGCCATGGTGGGCAAAGCCGGTTCCCAGCGCAGCCCCACGGCTCCCCGGCTGCTGCTGCCCCGATGGCGGGGCGCCCAGAGGGGCCGGCCCCTCCCTGCGGCCCCACAAACGCCCCAACCCTGTCCGGGGGGGGCTGGCGGCCACATGCCCCCGGCCACACGTGAGATACCCCGTGTCCCGCCATCCCCGGGAACAGGCAGGCCGTCGGCGCGGGGTGCGTCAGGGCTGCGGGGAGCTCTGGTCACAGCTGCAGCCGGGGGGGGGTTCACCCCAAAACTGCTCCCACCACTCCCACCCGCTCTTCTCAGCCGCCCTGGCAAACGCCGAACCGAAGGGCAGCGGCGCTGGGCCGCTCCCAAGCGACGAGCACAGGGCGCGTCTCGGGGGTAAAACTCCAACAGGAACCTTCAAAGCCAAACTTTATTTCTATACATACCAATAAACATATAAAATATCTAGCCTTGATTTTTCCCCCCCAGCTGAACACCCACAGACCATTTTGTTTTGAAAGACCGAAAGCGCATCGATGTGAATGTTCGAGTCCTGACGGCGCTGGCCGGCTGCTTACATCATTTTACACCCTCGGAGTGATCGCCCCCAGCCAGGAGCACGCTGGTTCCTCGCTGAACCGCCCGGCCCGCGGCCGACAAACCCAGACGCTTTACTCACAGCGTCGGGAATCGCCTCGGGCCGGGTTCCTCCACACGGGTTGTGTGTGCTTTAGGAAAGGAACCCGTAGCGCAGAGTTTACAAGCGAGGCCCATCAATATTTGTGTGGAAAGTAACGCGTGAGTGAGGGAACGCGCGCATCACACCGAGCCATCCCGTTTCGCTGTGCAATACAACGGGGATTTCTTCCAGCAGCACAGGCTCTTCCAGTTCCGTGCTGATTTTCTCGTTACTTATTTCCAGCCCCCGGGGCCGTGCCTTTCACGCACGGCGGGCAGGGTCTGTTCCCCAGGACACGTTTATCTCTGCTCCCAGAGTACTCTGGAACGTAAAGGTGTAGGCACTGGGTACACGGAGCAGAGGGGACGAAGCACGCCGTGATCACAGCCGAGTCCCGGGCTGCCCCGCGGCGCTCCAGGCCGGGAAGGTTGGGCCTATTCCAAGCGCTTCCCGTACAACATCTTCTGCATCCGACTCGCCAGCCGTGGCACGGGGCTGAACGCAGCTGGGATCTGGGCTCAGCGCGCGGGGAGGCGGCAGGAAAACCATCTTTACCCTCCCATCCCGTAGTCGGGCTCCCGTGCTCCTGGCTCTGCGTCCTGCCGGGTCGCCCCAGATGGAGACCAGCCCGTGCAGCGGTGTCGGACACCTTCAGGAGGAACCGTCCCAGCGCTCGGAGCCGGGGGGAGGTCACAGGAGGAGATCGGGAGAGGGACGGAGCTCGACACAGCTTTTTTGCAGCGCCTGGAAAGCAAAGGCTGCGCCTCCCGTAACGACGCTTCTGCCCTTTCACGCGCACTCGGTGTTTCAGACAAAGCTTCACATTTGCATTTGCACGCGGAGCTCTGCGCAGCCGCCCACGCGTTTTTCTTGGTTCCTTGGGGCGGCTTTGCTTTTAGCCCCTCCGCACTAACGAGTCGTTCCCTGCTAAGTGCTTCCTTCGGGACACTCTGGGAACATCCGAGTGGTTCCGGTCGGCCTGGAACGGCAGGGGAGGTGAAGCAAGCCACTCGGGGCTCTCCAAGGGCATCGACGCGGGCTCCGGAAGCGCCCTTCGGTCCTAAGCAGGTTCCCTGTGCCCTGGGCAGAGATTTCGAGCGGCCCCCCATCGCCCTGGCAGCACGGCGGACGTACCTGGTTCGGGCGTTTGCTTTCCCCCTTCGGCACACCCCCCTCGGGTGGCAGCGGGAGCGCTGAGCCGCTGTGCTGACGGGCAGCGCGGAGCCCAGGGTGGAAAACCACCGGAGAAGGAGAAGTCGGTCCTGCACCGTCGCATCGGTTAATTCTGTCGCTTTATAACGGGTCGTGGATTCTCCCACCCACACAGGGAGAAGGCTGCCCGGGAACAGACGGCCGTCCTGCGCGTCCCTGGCTCCTACAGGTTCTCCGTAAGCGTCTGTCACAGAGCACAGCAAGAGAGCAGACCCCGGGCTACGCGGTCAGCCTGTCCCAGGGTGCCCGTCCCCGCGCACCGGGTTTCCTGGGAAATAAAAGAACGACAACTTCGAGGTGCTACTTTACCTTTTTTTTTTTTTTCCCTTTAATGCTGTTATTCAGACGCGTTTGAGTTTCTGCGTGCAGAGCCTTGCCTCACGCACAGGGCTCGCACGGGGAGCGGGGTGTGCGCCGCGGGCTCTTACAGCAGCGCAGCGGCGGGTCGGGACGCGGCGAGCAGGGGACGCTCTGTGCGCTACTCGCCTTCGGTTCTGGAGGGACGGCTCAAGTAATTTGGGAGCGGCACTGCAATCGAAGAGATCCCCTTGCACCTTTGGAGGGTGATCGCAGTGTAGAAGTCTTGGGTTTTGGGTCCAGGACCTGCGTACCATGAAACACGTAAAATTAATTTATTTAAATGTGCTATTATAATTTTGATTTCATGAATACCCGTGCAATCTCAAGGTTCAATGCAAAGCAGTCAAAAGGGGGGAAAGGAGTAGCTGTGACACTTCCCCGCAGCGTAAATCGCTCTTCTTTTCCCCGTGTGTACGTTTGGCTTGGTCGCCCCTCAGACTTCAAAGGGGTTTGGCACGTTCCTGACAACGCGGAACAAGGGTAAAAGCAACAGGCCGAACCAGCGTGCTCTGTACCCCGGAGCAACGGCATAAACCCCCGCGAAACGAATACCAAGCGACAGAAAAGCCTCTTACTCGTCCCGAACCCCACATCTCCTTCCGCAGCATCCCAGGCATCACCACGGCTCCCCTTGCGTCCCAGGAGGTCTGGACTGGGGCACCCAGGGACCCCCGCACGCCCCCAGCTCTGACGGTCGCTCGCTGTGAAGCCAGCCAAGCTCCTCCGCAACCGGGATCGGGTCCAAGCGCTGCGAGCATCCCGGGGGCGCGGGCTCGCGCTGACTCCGGAGGAAACGACCCGTCCTGGCAGGATCCTGAGCAGCACGCCCCGGGGCCGACGTCATCCACGCGGCGCTCAGGGAAAGGCACAGTATCCCTGCGGGCTGAAAAAATGGGGGGGATTCCCCCCCCACCCTTTTTTTTTTTCTTAGAAAACATTATCTAGTGTGACAAATTGCTGTAACTCGAAGGAAAGAGCAGCCTGGAAATCATCTTCATCTACGCAAAAGCAAAGAACACGGTCCATAAATGGGGACGGGGATTTCCCTCCCCTTGCTGCTTCCAGCCCGGCCGTCACCACTCCCGGATCTTAACGGCTTCCCAAGTGAGATGCTTTCCTACGAAAACTAAAATAGAGACTTGCCCCCCCCGCTTTTCACTGCAATTAATAAGGTGCAATCCATAGGACACCCGCCGCGTGAAAGACCTTACCTCAGGCGCAATCTTTTTTCAGAGGATTAGGAAAACCCCACGTGAATAATACACCCAAGTGCGAAGCCAGAGCCAGACCTGCTTTGCACTGTGCTCGTAGCCATTTACCTCGGCCCCAACTTCCTTTGTGAAGTTTTAATGAGTTGAAAAGGAAAAGGACGACTTCTCTTTTTGAATATGGACGGTCGGCATCTTCCTAAGAGACTGGTTCAAGTTGCCGGAATCTCTGCCTTCGCTGCAGTTCAAAGGATGACAGGCTCAAGCTCTCTTTCCAAAGATAACGCTTTAAAAGCCCAACAGAGAGCTAACAGCTGAATTTTGTCCCGTGAAAACCTGCCTGCTGCTCTTGCAGAATCGTGTAAGCAGTATTTTAACAAGCTCTCCTCTGGCGACAGGTCGAAGCCGCCGTTCCCGTTCCAACAGACGCGTCTCGGGAATTGCCCTTCGCGAGCCGCCCCACCGGGGGAAGCAGCGCAGGTCACGGCCGCTCTCAGTGCCGCCCGCGCGCCGCTCAGCCCAGCGCCTGCAACCGGGAGCCACGGAGCTTTTCAGCGCTCTCAGCTGGCGCTTAAATGGACCTCAGACTTTTTTAAAGACTCTTCCTTAAGAAACGTATTCGCGCTCTCTACCAGAATTTCCACACGACTAGACGCTTGCTTCAGATTTACTTGCCCGGCTTAAACCTGCAGGAAGGTACTCAGAGAATGTAACTCTTGGCAGGAGGCAGTAAAACAGGTTTAGCTGAGACCTGAAGCCCAGGTGAGTGACACAGCCTGCTCTTGTCAGTGCAGCGGGTTGGGAATTGGTCCCCTTACCATTCATTTTCTATTTTGCCTTTTTTTTTTTTTCGCAAACATCCTTTAGCATTTTTACATGACACCCTTCAGCATTAAAATCAATGCTTACGGCCCAAATACCAAAGCACTGCTCCCAATCTGCGGTGCAAACCCCCTCGCCCGCAGCAGAGGCCGTTGCGATGCTCGAGCTCCGCGTGGTGCCGGGGGACGCCGGGTACGCCCGCAGCCGAAGGGGGGCCGTGCCCTGCCCAGGCTGGACCCCGATGGGGTCCCTACCTCCCTGGGGCCCTTCGGCCGCACCGCAGCGGCGTGGAAACCGCCTCCCCTGGGTCAGACCGCAGAGCGGCAGGCAGGACTCCCAGCTGCCCGAGCCGACGGCACACACACGCGGGCGTAGGTCGCTCCTTGCCGTGTACGTACTCGCTGGATCATAAACGCTGGCGTCTGTTTCCTGCCTTGCCACGCTTGCTGGGTACGTGCATGCAGCCATCAGGTCTCCCTCTCAGCCTCTCTTCTGCTGGGTGCAACCCCCAAAGCCCCTCCAGACCCAGGTAAACCCCCAAAGCCCCTCCAGACCCGGTTAAACCCCCAAAGCTCCTCCAGAGCCCACCTCTGAGATGAAGACCTCCCTGTTCTCTCACCCCATGAGCTTTTCTCTATGTCCTGGTTTTGGCTGGGATAGAGTTAATTTTCTTCCCAGCAGCGGGTATAGTGCCGTGTGTGGGATACAGGAGGAGAATAATGTTAATAACAGACTGATGTTTTTAGTTCTTGCCAAGCAGTCGAGGACTTTTCAGCTTCTCATACCGGCCTGCCATGGAGAAGGCTGGGGAAGGTCAAGGGAGGGGACACGGGCAGGACAGCCGACTCAGACGGGCCAAAGGGATATTCCATACCATATGGCATCATGCTCCATATAGAACTGGGGGAGTTGGCTGGGAGGCGGCTCGACTCGGGAACTAGCTGAGCATCAGCTCTGGGTGATGAGTATTTGTGCTGTGCCTCACTTGTTTTGTACCGTCTATTGTCATCAGCATCTTTGTGCTATTAAACTGAGTTTCTCTCACCCCGTGAGTTCTACCTTTTTCTTTTCGAGTCTCTCTCCCCCATCCCAGTGCGGGGAAGCGAGCAAACGGCCGCGTGGTTGTTGTAGCTGCCGGCCGGGTTAAACCACGACACTCTACAAGTCGCAGCCCGGATCCACCGTTCTGGAAAACCAGAACTGCATAAAAATCGCCATCGCCTTTTTGGAACGGTACCGGCGTGACCTACCTCAGGCAGTGAGGCCGGAGCGTGCGGCACTACGGCACAAGCTGGCATCGCACTGTCCTGCGGTCATGGGGAAGTTGTGGCTTTAGGTAAATACCAGCTACGGGTGCGAGCCTGGGACTCGTCAAATGAGAAAGACGGCACTTTTATCCAAGGAGGCACCTTAGAGCCACCGGGCTCAACACTTAGTGCAGACAGATGAGCAGGCGGCCAGAACTCTCCCTCAACCGCGCACCTGTACTGAACTCACACGGGCGAGGTCTTGGGGTTTTTGGTTTCGGTGTCTGGCGCGGACCTGAAATCCTCTCACCGCTCAGGAAACTCCTCTGGGTACAGGAGCGGAGAGCAGCCGCCTCCTGTTCTGCTGGCCCGGCATCCCCTCGACCCCCTTTCCCGAACAGCAAAGCCCAAAACGTTCCGTGTGCTTGGCAAGAGGGTTGGAGCTGCCACCTGGCTGCTCACACGTGTGCCAGGCAGTCCTTGCACACTGGAAATGCACTCCTTCCTTTCCCCAATTTAAAAAGAAAAAAAAAAAAAATCAAGCATTTAAAAAGAAACTTTTTAAAAATAAATATTTAATTCAGATGAACTGTTTTCCGAGACGGTAAAGTTCACGCCTGGGATGTAACCGGCCTTTCACTGCGCAAAAGACGAAACCGGAAAATGAACAAACCAGACCCTCCCGTGCGAATCAAACCAGAGAAAGCCTCGTTAACGTTAAAGATTTTATTGCTACGTGCTCCCCAATACAACAAACAGTATCAGTAGTGTACACTTTATAGAAAGAGAAGTTAGCTCGGTAGAAATCAAAAAGGTACAAGGATTATCTACACCCACATTGAGTATATGTAAAAGATAAAGACAGAGAGAAAGGAGAATTTGACTTTGGGGGAATCTGACAGAACCAAACACACCCTATTTGTCTGTCTGAGGCTCAGGGATTGTCCGTACAACCTGTTTACCGCTAACCGTCGGACCGTCGGAAGCCTCGCAGAAGGGTAGCAGCAACTCTTGAGCGGCGTCGAGCCAAGACGTCGGCGGGTTCGATCACACCGAGCACGACGCACGGTGCCTCTCGCAGCGTAACCCCGCGCTTCCCCGAACAGGAGTACCCTACCTACCTTCTCAGTCGCTTTAACTGTTTACCAACAACAATTCTCATCCTTAGTCCCTCCTAGGGATTCCGCATAATCACTACAGACGTTTCTAGAATTTCACCTTTGGGGTCCCAATCTACTTGAGAGCATTTCAGAGGTACGTAGTCACTGCTCTTTTAAATGGGTCCATCATTTTACGGGGAAGCAACAATTGCACGTGAAACTTTAATAGCCTATTTCGAAATTAAAGATGCCTGCAATAGAAAACTGTCATAAGACTGGTTTTTTTTTTTTTTTTAAAAGCATAAGATCAACAGTTTCTCTACAGTAGTTTAGTTAGCTTAAATTTCTGTTCTATCCATACGACATAGCACGTACAGGTATCTAATTACATCTCTCTATTTTATCTTGGCAAAAAGAATACTCGACTGCCCTTAGTGTAAATATTTAGTACATAAAATACTATCAAGAAATCAACTTTTAATAAATATCTTTAGTTCTCCATCCTATATACAAGTACTTTACAGCAACACACAGGAGAGAGCGCGATTGGGTGGACTGTGAGCAAGGTGGTTATTGACATAAATTACTAGTACCTGATTGCAGTCAGATGCATTGTGGTTGTGGAGATTTTGAGGTGAACCACGCTGAAAAATAAATATCTCTCTCACCTTTAAATCAATGCTTCCAGCAGAGGAAAAAAAAAAAAAAAATCTATTTTAAGTCTTGCCACAACTATTTCTCATTAGTGCCTATTCTACCTCTGTAATGCTTTTTCAGCTTCGGAAAGAGCAAACAGATCGCCTGGAAAACAGAACTCGCCTTGGGCTCGTGACCATTACAGTACTTACAGTATTTACAGGGTTTCCTACACCGCTCTGACCTCTTCGGCAAAAGGAGACTACGGGACGGCACCGCTGCTCCCACGCCGAAGCAACGCCTGCTCAGCGTGGGGTCAGCGCTCCTTTCCCAGACACCGAAAATCCTTTTTCCAACCCGTGACTGGAATTACGCTGAAGTTTCTAAACCTGCTTTTAACGGGCGGGTGGCTCTAAGTAGACTCGTACCTTTGGGTTTACACTTCCCCCCCCCCATTTCAAAAGAAAGCATCACATTGCTGATACTCAAAACCAAAAAAACCCAAACCCTTTCCTAGTGTCAGCAGATGTCAGTTCGAATGAAAACGGAACTCCTCCTTTTATGATAATGCTGCTTTAAAAATCAACTCTTGGAACGTAAAATAAGGCAGTACGCAATGGCAGGCACCTAGCACGTGTCCAGAATGCAACACAGGTAAACAGTTGTCTGACAGCACGGAACTCTTAAAAATAATACTGACTTTCTGCAATATACAGTATGTACACGACAGCTGCAAATCTGCTCATACGATATCCGTTTATATCGATAAATTAGCAAAACAAGTCTCATGGATTCGGTTGTTCCACTGCAAAAGTATTTTGCGTAGTGTAAACGTTTGGTACCTCTTGTAGCGGGGCATTTTCTGCGGGTGGGTGTTTAAACCCAAAAGGAATGAGGTGAGCGCTGAGGCCAGGGCCGCTTCTCTGCGCCAGAGCTCGACTGACGCCCTCAGCACCTTCCGCTCGCTGTTGTTAGCGATATTCTTTGGTGCGTTCCTCCGGTGCGCTCAAGCTAGCCAGATAACGCCGGACGGGAGGAGGACGGGAGCAACTAGAAAGTGAACCAGCACTTCTCGTTCTTTGTATTTACAAGGAAAATGAGTGGATGACCTGCAGTGTCCTGCTGGTGGAAAGCACCATGCACCATAGTGTCCAGAAGCAAGGAAACGAAACCCAAAGCGCCGACCGAAGCCTCTTCCAAGGGCCGTCCCCCGCAGGGCGTTCACGTTCATCTTTCCAATGCGGAGGACCTCGAAGGCCGTCTCTTCTCGCCGTGCTTCTCGCTACTCCGTGAGGTTCTCGCTGGAGAAGGAGCGCCCGCCGTGGCGTTACTCGCCGGCCCCACGGGAGCAGCTGCCGCCAACGCAAGGGCGTTACGAGGACCGAGGCCGCCGCTGTTGGCGGGCGACTGGCGTGGCAAAGCAAACAGCCTAGATGTCTTCCTTGCCTGAGGAGCTCTCCCCTGCGGAAACTTGCCTCCTTCGGGCTTGGCGCTGGACGGGGAGGCGTGCGTATCCGCGTCCTCTTCTGCAGAGGGCAGCCTGCCCAGGGAACTCCTCCCGGGCAGGAACTGCGCGTGGTGCGGCGCTGCGGGCGTTGGCATCATCAGAGCCCCAGGCAGGGCGCGCTGACCAAACATCGCTTCCTCTTCCGTTTCAGCGGCTTCGGTAAGGAAGGGCGGTGGGAGGGTGCTGCTGCGCTTGCTGCAGGACTCGCAGCACAGCTTGTTGTAGCCGGGGATGGAGCAGTAACGCGCGAGCACTTCCATCTGACAGAAAATGGATTTGTCTCCCATGCAGGGCTCATCTGCAAAACAAATGTAACGTTGATTGTAAACCCAGGGAACAGCACTGGAACGCCCGGCCAGCGTCTCGATGGGCGCTGACAAAGTTCTGCCTACGTTTCATAAACCACGGGCTACTCTGAACAGGCAACCCGAGACGCTTCATCCCCGACAGAACTCACCGCCACCCCAGAAAATAACCCTGGCTGGCAACCAAAGGAATCGGCGGGCGCTTAGGAAACGTCAGCCTCTGCGTGCGCCAGAAGTGAAGAGTTGTGGGAGGGCGTGCTACGCTTGCGGAGGACCACAGACTACAATTTCCAGAGCCAAGCTACTAGAGCTCCCACATACCAGGCCAGATGCCATTGCACCCCAACCCACCTTCCCTTCCAGCCTGAGGACGTTATCTATCAGCAGCAATAAACCAATGAAATCTTCCCTTGAAGAAAATAAACCCCAAGCAATATCTCTCAAAGGTGCCTTTTAGATCGTGCCTTGAAATAAAACGGTACAGAGTTAGATCAAGTGTTGTTTGGATAAAGTCTGAGCTTGTCAGTAACTGTAACTGCAGAACTGATGGAAGGCTTTTAAAAACCTACGGAAAGATAGCTCAGACCTCAGATGTGTGGCGTTCCCTTCAGTCAGGGCAAAGATCTTCACGAGGTCAAAGATCTATTAGAGATCCCCCAAAGGTCAGCGTTCCTTCGAGCACGTGCTGGACGGCTGGTGCGCGCACAGAGATGCAGCGGTCACGGTGGACAAAACCGCTGGAGAGGAAAGCAGTGACGCAAAAAGTCAGAAGGAAAATGAGGCTTTGCTAACGAGCTAAGAGCACGTCAGTACTCGGGCTCCCTCGGGAGCTCAAAGGTGAAGTCCTCAGTTTTACTGTTACCAGGACTGGGACACACACCGAGAGTTTGTACCGCTGACGAGTAGGTGGCACCGTCGAGAACGTCTGGTCTGCAGCGTGCAGTCTGTTGTACTTTCTGCATCCAGGGACAAGCTCCCTGGGTACTCTGGTATTCTGTACGGGAACGCGAGGTTAAATCAAGACTTCGCTCTCATTTCGCAGAAGTCATCCCGTTCTCGGGTAGGGTCTGAGCAGAGCCGCGTCAAGGCGCAGAAGAAGATGGGAAGCTGGCTCCAGGCGTTTGCACTGACCCGCACTATTTGCGGATTTTAAATTGAGGAGATTTAATACTCCCTTAATAATCTCCTCCCTGCGTCTAACTCAGCCTACCGCTCCTTTGTACAGTTACTCATCCGTGTAGTTTGGCGTCTCATGTGCCTTGGCAGCGCCAACACCCGACAGAGTAAGGCAGGAGGGCACCTCGGAAGGCCACCTCGTCCAGCGTCGGCACTATTCCGAAGAGCGCCTTGCCATTTCAAAGTCGAGGCATCCGCAGGCAGAGAGGGGTAACCCCCTTCCCCAGGGACCCTCCACGCAGACCGCGCGTTTCAGCGCCCTGCTCCAGCCCGACCCGGCTCTCTCCCCCGCAGGACTCAGCCTGAGAAACACGGGGCATCTCTGCGTCCCCTCGGTCTCCTAAATCGGGTGCTAAGGCGGCACTCCGGAGTCAGACCAGCAACGGGGTGTAGCTCGGCGCACCCAGTAACTAGTTAAACACCTCGGGGAGAGACCAGCAGAAAGTTTCCATTAGCAGAATCCTCCCAAGATCTCACGGCTAGCTTGACAGGGTATTGATGAATTTTACTTAAAAGAGAAGTACGCCAAATTATTATGTGAAAAGCCAGAAGTTAACCCCAGCTATTGAGAAGATTGTTCCGCGTCCAGTCCTCCATTCAGGGTTAGCAATTACGCAGTGAACGTTGCAGCGCGCAACAGACGGCGCGTGACACCGCTGACTAAGCTCGGAAATTCTATTCGCTTTCTGTGCTGCGACATTTTCTCACCTGCGTACAGACGCTGCCTCACCACGTGTCTGTTAGGCAACCAAGTTCTCCTAGGTTCAAATATTAACTGCAGCCCGACCTCTCGATTAGCGTCAAGCAGCTTAATTGCACTGAACTGAGTGAAATTACACACACGTACATCAGTGGGGTTGTGGCACGCTGTTTACAAATAGCAAATTATACGACTGCGGCACGTAATAGAAATGTTTTCCTTGCTCCCGGTCCCGACGTGCCTCCTCCGATACACGTTCGCTGGTTCTTGACAAACCGAGCGCTAAATCCGCAGCTCTGCACGGGAATACACGTACTCCACGAAAGCACTATAAGTCTATTCTCAGCAGGAATTTAGCGTGGGAAATTCAAGGGCTACATTTGTAATTCTTCTAAACTAGAACAGCTAATATTGAAACACAAATCTTTGCATCACATACAGAACAATGTGATTTTCCGTGGAAACGCAAGCACCTGATCTGGAAAATTATGGCAGTCGTCTTGTTAACGCACTCGGATTTCTGTCAGTATGTAAGTCAAAGCAAAGAGCATCACCTGAAGTGACGAGCCAAAAAGCAAAGTACCAAACAACTATTTTTGCCTTTCCATAGCGACGACGCATCTTATTTGGTCCTTTGCTCTCACGGTTATTTTCCGTGATATCGGTTCGTGAGGGTTTCCATTTTGTGACTCAAGTGATAGTGCAAAGATTTGGTTTTGTACTTATCTACTTTGGGTAGGTTCCATAAGTACAACCTGGGAGCTGTATACTCACATAATCCCTTTTTTTTGTTTTTTAGGTTAATTCTGCACAACCTAGTCAACCGTTTCCTACGCAGTACGTAAGTGCTCGCATCCTTCCGCTGATGTTCACGGTGAAAGTTCTCCTTCTCACAATTCGTTACTTGCTTCACGGTAACTAAGAGCAGAAGACACAAGAAAGCGTATCGGCTGCCTAGGCGACCTTTAGAAGATGAAGCTACAAGAACCCCACTGACATCAGCGACAAGATTTCCGCGCCAGGTTTCAGAACCGCCACGGCTCTCAGGGAAGGCACCGCTGTAGCTCTAAGAACACCGCTTGCTGACAGCAGCCACTGAGAAACCTGGCTGAAAGTTGGTATTTAGGGACTCAAATTTAAAGCAGCACGTGCTTTCTTCTTCATTGTGCATCCTGTGTGCAAAGCAGGGGCAGCTGATGTAACGGCTTCCCAAGGTTCTGCGCAGGCTCTCTTACGTGGAGCTGAGCTGGTTCTCCAAGCACCACGAAATCCGTTCTCTCAATGTGGCACAGCCGCAGAAACGTGACCGCTGCTCAGATTATTGCTACGGACCTGCAGGATAAAATCCTGCCTCCTGTCCCCCTCTGATCACAGACACTATCTATAAAGTTGAAGTCAAATATCAATGGGAGGTGTCCTCGTTTCTCCACACTACGAGACTCAGCTCCACCGAGGCATACGGTGGCTCTCCTCCCGTATCCAGACACGCGTCTGTTCTCGAAACGGAAGAGAAATGCTAACATGCTGCATAGCGGAAAAGAAATCACGCCAACTGCGGCAAGCGTTCGTGACAACTAACGCCGTCAGGATTAAACTCTCAGCAACCTTACTCGTAGGTAGTAAATCATTTGTCAAGACCCCCTGAGAGACACTAACGCTTTGCTGAGTCCAAAGCCCTGCAAATCAAAACAGCAGGCAAGGCTAGGCAGATCTCAGAGTAACGGAACGCCGCGCGTGGCCACGCACACTTTCTCTGCATAAATGTGACAGAATGCTATCGATATTTTAGCTGTGATATTTGGCTCCGAGTACTGTTTACAGTGAGAGAGACGTAGTACTCTCACGCGGAGAAAAAAAGCCTGTGACCTGCTTAATTCTGAAAGGCAGGAATTTAACGCTGGCTTTTCAAGACAATCCCAGCTGCTGCTTCAAGCACGGATTCTCTGAGGTGATGCTTAAGTGCAAGATCAAAGCTACGTGAACAGTTTTGCGAAGATGTAGCCCTTACTTCTTTCAGTTTGGGAAACGGGTATGAGCAGTGAAAACCAGGACTGACAATCTTGTGCTTGTTCACAGAGTGACAGACAGGGATTTGCTCCCGCCTAGCGGACACAGCGTTTTCTCACTCTCCCTTGCTCCCCGATTTGTTTTCTGCTCCGAGTCCTTTCGCCGGCAGAAGGCAGGTAAGAAAAGCGGACGCCTTTACAGGCTCCTGGGAAGCAGTTAGATTCACTCTGCGCCTTCTAAGAACTCTCACTCTATTTTTTTCTGCCAGCCAGCGGTCAGAGTGTTAGGACTACCACGAGGGATTTAAAAAACAAATAAACCCCACCTCTTAGAGTCACGGACCCCAAGGAAGAAAGGCTTTGTTGTCTTTATGAAAAGCTTAAAAATCTGTTCCAAAAGTTCTAAGAGAACAATGTAATGCGATTCCCAGGAACCTTATTAATGCTCTGCGGTTCCATTTCTATCTGGTTTTTTTTTCATTTCCTCAACTGGCAGGCCTGGAAAACTTATCCCGGGATTTAGAGGTCGAGCAGGGTTTACTTGGGCTTGACCTTCACCTCTAGCACACAGTTTTGCAAAGGCAGCTGAGGCTAGCGTGTTTAACCCCTCCAAGCCAGGGTGTGTTTTCCAGCGTGCAAGAGGTGACCGTCCCCAGACAGCGTAATTCCTTGACAACACCGCGCAAGCGGGGCGTGCACGCTACCTGCTCACAAGCGCAGGCTCTGCCTGCTCTTAGAGACCCGTACGCGTGAACACAGCAAGTTCTCAGGAAGTTTAGCTTTTATTTAGACCTAAACAGAGGTCTCTTATTTTTCTCTGGAGGTCACTCGAGGATGAAATCTGCGTCTAACATCTCTGCCCAGCACTGCGCTACCCAGACAGGAATCGTTAGGCTCGTCATTGTAAGGTGTTCTCTTACCGTTACAGGGAGAGAGTTTACAAACCCTCACGGATTCCGGCTTTTCTCCGTCGCACCGGTCGCCAGCACGGCACACGATCTGCCGGGTCTCGGTTCCCTCCCCGCAGGTCACGGAACACTACGGGACAGACACAAGGCAAGTCAGGACGTTCAGCTTTCACAGCAACGTGCAAAAATTAACGGCTCTAAAATAGCCCGAGGTCGGCTTTCAGGTCAGGCTATACACTCCAGCGGTTTGTTTTCAAAGTAGACTTCAGCATCAGTAGACTGATGTTGTGGAGAAACACGCAGAGGAGGAGGATGCTGTTCTCCTTGGTTCTTGCTTTCTGTAATGCTAAATCGATTATGAGAGCATGTTATGAATTTTGCTCCTTATTCTTCCCGTAGCCGATACGCCGTAACACAAAGCGAACGCGAAGGGCAGGCAGAGGAAGCTCAGCGCTCACTGAGTTAGCTGGAGGGTCCAGCCGCTGGTTCCCAAGTCATTCGCACAAGATCGACACTTGCACAAACTCTGTGATTCCAAACCGGTCCGAGTCGGTAAAAAACGTCACGCTGCCCGCAGAAGCGGGGAAGCGACAAGTTGGAGAAAAACAAGCAAAATTTCCAGACGAGTTCTGCGGGATCGTGTATCTGACATTGCAAACATTTTCCTTGCTGGTTTCCCGAGAGCCGCAACAGCCCGTGCAGCCAGCAGGCGTTACCGGCTGCGGATTTTCAGGCTTTGGAAAACTGGCCGACGCAGTCCAGAGCTTTCAGCCCGGGCAGAGCTCTGACTTGGGAGACACGAGACGTCAGCAAGGCACGTCACTCGCTCACGACGGCTGCTTGCCTACCTCAGACCAGGGTCCGGCCTTCCACTGCGCGGGGCACGGGACGCGGTTGCAGGGCCTGCGGCTCTCGGGGCGATCCCCGCTGCAGTACTTGAAATGCACGGAGCGGTTTGCACCGTCGTGGAGGGGCTGGATGCAGCGCACAGTTCGGAGCTGGTAGCCTGAATTCCCGCAGGTTTTTGTGCAGTATTCCCACTCATCTGCGGCCCAGCTGGGGAGTAAAGAGGAGTAAGACGCCATCACGACTTTGACCTATTTTCCACACTGCTGCCAGGCTAGGCAGCCCTTAGTATACGACATTTTTGGGATGAAACCACTCAAATCAGATCAGTAACCATTCTTACAGAGGCAGAACAAACCATCCGTAACGCAGGAACTGCGGTCTAGAGAGCTGTCAGCGTCCTGTCACGTGTGGCTCGGGTGAACTTCCACACCCAGCACGGGGAGCAAACACTGATGCCTTTACGCGAGACGTACTTACAGAGGCTGCGTGCATTCCTGAAGATTGCACATTCTACGAATGGGCTTTGGCTTTTTGCTGGCTTCACAGAAGCTGCGATGAACCATTTTGTTATCGCTTTTCCTGCGGCACCCGTATTTGGTGTACTGGAACCCTGGAAAATATTTCAGAAACATCAGGAAAACTGGGTTCTTGTTAGAATTTTTGGTTTCCGTGTAAGTTTTATGGCTGCACGGAACTCTGTGGATGCTACTTACAACACGACGCCGTGACAGAAGGGACAGTTATGACCCCTTAGTCTAACCCCGGCGTTACGCACGAGCCAGGGCGTAGAGAACTGACCTCCTTGGCAGCAGGCCCCCGGCTAACCGGGGACCCAACCCACGGGCCGTGTTAGTGGTTCCGCTCCCAGGACACGCCACTGCTCTATGTAAGAGTTAAAGTTATTTTGACACTTGCATTCCCCTTCCTTGCCCAAGAGCAACGGACGTGCCCTAAGTACCGTGAGCGCTCAGTAGCACAAACGCCGGAGTCTGTACGTCCCAACGGCTTTGGGTACGGAATTTAACACCTAAACCGGACTCCTCCTCTCGAGGCTGGAAGCGTGACACGTTCGAATAATCAGGCACCTAAGATACTTTATACGCCTGGCCGCCCAAAATAACAAACTGTTTTTTTAAAAAAAAAGGAAGGCCAAGATTTCTAAAGCGTTCACTCCCCCCCACCTTTTACTTTTCCACCCTGGGTAATTTGTCATTCGTTACCGTAGGGTGCGACATCATCAGTTTACCTCCACCGCAGGGTTTGGAGCACTGCGACCAACTCTTCAACGCCCACTCAAAAGTATCTATTTCTTCTTGGAGGACGTTGTTGCTGTTGATGGTTGGTACTGAATCCTCGTGAATGATGTATTTGTAAGTCAGGCTAGATCTTGTGTCATTCTCTCGAGGAATGATCTATTAATAATCACAAGTAAACAGTGGTAATAAACCGGAGCCATTATTTATCCCTTTGCCAAGTAAAGAAACTGAGGTCTGACTCTTGGGGGAAACACGGAAACTGCTAGTTAACTCATTGGGGAAACAAAATTGGTTTTTGCCTTCGCAGTTAGAACTAACAATAGTAAGATCAACGCAGAGCCATTTAAAATGAGGTGCGTTTCTGGGCTAGCATCCTAAGGTGGCCAGGCAGGACACCGTCGCCTAGGGTGAAAGGACGGCGCGGCCACTTCATTTACTTGGCTGAAGAGCAGGGCCGGTCGCAGAGGCGGCCTGACGTGCAGTGCCCTGTCACGGACCACTGACAGCGTCCCACTGCCGTCCAACAATGCCGTCCTGGGCTCCTGCCGGACCTATCACCGCTGCACGAACAGGCGGCACTTTACGAGACTGGGGAAGAGCTAACGAGGAAAGGGCATCAGGCCATCGGCCGTCTCGTCGGCACGTGTCTGTCGGGGAGGGATTGGCCGCCGGTGTTTTATCTCGGCAGAAGCTCCACGCTGGCCGTGCCGCTTTTTATAAGAGACAAACCCACTGCGTTCCTGCCGCTCGACACGTAACCTACCAGCACAACCACCGCGTCGTGCAAGGGCCCGTCTGTGTGCAGAGTTTCTATGTCGTCTTCTATGTTGTACTCCCACTCCACGCCCAGGTCGATGAAGGATCGGGATCTGGCCTCCTCCCCTTTCCCGTTCAGAATGTAGTGTCCTGTGGCCTGGTTCTTAATTGCTGAAAGGATGGAAAACAGTGCCAGTCGTGCCCCCCTGCGTGCCGTCAGCCATCGCCAGGAGATGCTCTGAAGGCCTTTTGCAACCAACCCAAGGCGCCAGCAAGCGCCGAGAGACGCGCCGGGAGAGGCCGCCGCCGGCAGCAGCCA
This sequence comes from Balearica regulorum gibbericeps, assembly GCF_011004875.1. Lineage (NCBI taxonomy): Eukaryota > Metazoa > Chordata > Aves > Gruiformes > Gruidae > Balearica > Balearica regulorum. The sequence goes on along the minus strand of NC_046187.1, from coordinate 1,393,342 downwards.
GGTTCCAGCCTGGCGACAGACGCATTCGCCTATTTGCTTCGGTTTTGCACCTCCTTATCCACGCGAATGGTAGGTACGGAACTCGAGAGAGGCCGACGCGCCTCTTCCCGTGCAACGCGCACCTCTGCCGCGCCAGCCCGGCTCCCCAGCAGCACGGGCACTAGCACGGAACTGGGGGCAAATCTGCAGGATCGCCCCTCTTCCTTACTTGCCTAAGGCCAAACTCCGCAGTGCTGGGAACGCCTGCCAGCGTAACGGACACCTCAGCAGACTTCCACCGCGTTTCCTATTTTCCGCGGCTTACGGAAATGACAACTTTTTCATCGTGTTTTAGTTTCTCTGGTGTAGGTATGTTCAAATGCTAAAATCCGTCAGCACAGAGCTGAGGCACTGGAACCCCTGGAAACTACTTATTTTGGGGTTCCTGCGCCACACCTTAAAAGTCCTGTAGTGCGGGGATTATTACTATTATTATTATGCTCCAATTAGAAACCAATGCATTAGAGAACGCGGCAAAAAGCCTGCGCAGAAATCTCCCGCGTTCCTAGGGCACAGCAACCCAACTGCAGGAGCTCTGCCGCGCTTAGCGAGCCGCTGCCGAAGCAGAGCCGCGCTTCTCTGAAAGGTACCGTCAGGCTGTGCTGGGTCCAAAAGGAACCTCCCGGACCTCAAAAGCCAACTTTCCCCTGTGACGTCGTCACAGTTGAAACGGTTTCCTCTTGCCTTTTTTTTCCTTTTCTATTCCTCCATCTTTTTAGTACCTATAATCCAACTCTGCCTGAAGGGTTTGCAACTCAGGGACTGCCCTAGCACGTGAGGAGCTGATGAAAAGACCGTTCAACCCGATGGAAGATCTCACCCCTCCTCTCCTAGGAGCGAAAAATCCCTTAAGCATTAGAAAACGGTAAGCAGTAAGATACAAATTGACTGACAGCAGTATCAGCTGCCCTATGTCGGAAAAATCTGAAATGACATGGACTGCAAACGTATCACAAATTCCCCAACCCTCTTTCCGTTAAAACAGCTGTTACGTACAATCTGCAGCAAATAAGAATAATTTCAGATACTGAATTTGACTCAGGTAATAGAGCACATCGTTTTTACCCTGGCAGTGCCCGTTTAAATGCGAGCCATGACAATCTTTTGTTAGTAAACATGCAAATTGGGATCAGTTAAATATTTTGAAGAAGTCAAATGAGAAGCAAATGTTTGTTTGCCGAGCTTATGCTGCAGGACTCGGTCCTTAACATGCAATTTTGAATGCACGTATTTACCCGGAACGCTCGCATTTGGTTATCTCGTGCCTCAGGTTCTTCTGCGTGACTGCGCCGTGCTTCTCATCATGCCTCAAAGCCAAACCCGAGCAGAGAAACACTTACCAAGAAAGTGAGGAGAAGCCTCGTCTTCTTGGATAAACACATGTCGAGCACCGGGAGGGATATCAAACATCTTAAGGTACCCTTTGGCATGTGTAGGAGTCAATGGAGAAAGCAGAGATGGAAAGAAAAAGTAATAGCCGTGGTTAGGAGCGCACTACGTGATCCAGCTTCTACTTGCAGAAGAGGGCATCCACCCGCGACTGAGCGGCGGCGACAGAACCCGTCGGAGCAAATAGCTTTGTAACGCGCTTGACAGGACCTCCCTGGGGTTCTCCTCTCTCAGGGAGGGCAGAGAAACCCGTTACAAAGCTATCTCTCCCTTGACTAGCTACACCGCTACCGGCCGTGCCAATTAACGACGCAGGCAAAAGCGTGGTTCCTGTGTTCCTCAGGAGACGAGGGGAAACCCACCAGTCTTCCTCATCGTTTCTTCCGAATCGCTCATCAGCCAGGCTGTTCGACTGGACTTTACTTACTCTCACGTTAGATGTTAACGTCTTAAGCGCGTCTGCTTACTTCTGAGACGTCAAAGCCTGGAGAAAGGTGTCGCCACACGTCAGAAAAGGCTCGTCTGTGTGGAGTTAACCCAAGCTATCCACAACGGGGAGCGTAAAATGCATCAACTAAACCGCTGCTGCTGAAGTCACGCGGCTGAAGTCAACTCTCTACAGCTAAAAGTAAAAAGCTGTTCCCCAAGAAAATTATTCTTATTTTAAATTTCCATTATTATCTGTCCAAACCGCAGGCAATTAGTGCAGCAGTACGTAATTACTGTCATTGGGAAGACTAAAATCTCTCCTGGGGAGCTGCCATCAGGCACCGCAATACGGAGTGTTAAACAAGAGCATCATCGGCACTCTGAGTGCACGGTATTTTCCTATTTCTACTATTTTCTCTTTAACAACTCCAGGTTTAACTATGATAAATCTCTGCAGATCCCGTTTTTAAGAGCTGAGCACGTTTCTCCATCTCGTACTCTGCTGTGCAATCTTCCCGAGTAACGCAGCCCTGCTACAGAAGCAGCGTAGATGCGACAAGAGTCTTATGACTTGTGCGCTGCAAACACGAGACGCGGCATTTAAGCAATTCTGTTTCACCCTGGGGATTCTGGGACTAACGAAGGCATCGGTCGTTTGCCGTGCACCTGGCGTGGAGAGAAAGAAGAGCTATGACACTGTAAATTCCTGGTCTTGGCTGACGAGCGACTGCGCAAGCAGCATCTGCCGATCGTTCCATCGGCCGCCTTTGAGCATTGGAAACACCACGCTTTTGCCTGCTTTGGCGTTATCTGCCGGTGGCTGAAGGGAGCCGAGAACCGCAGCAGAACCCTCGCGGTGCCGTGGATGCCTCTCCTTCTGCAAGCGCTCGAAACTTACCCAGCGTATTTTTAGAGTCCTTTGTTTCAGAAAGGGAAATATTGCGAGCTCCTTTGGGCAACGTAAACGCTCCTCTGGTCTTCCCTTAAACAGAACGTCTGTAATTAGCGCTACGGGAGCCAAGTCTCAGTTCATTGACTACGTTTGTCAGCCAGATGGTCTTTACGAGCGTAAAGTATAAATTATGTTACGGGTTCAAATGCATTTGAAGCGGAATTAGACACATCTAGCAAATTTTAATAGTCAATGAAAGTCAGACCAGTGAAAATTCAGGTAGGTGATTTTAAGTTGGATACTTGCAGATTTCATTTTCCAGAAACTTGAATTCTTTTTGGCACCTCTTGCTTAAATGTTTTCCTGTTGGAAGAGGTCAATTAGTCTTTTTAATGACTAGACTGCCAAAGTCACTGCAAAACAATCAACATTTCATAAACACTTCTATCACTTTCATAAACATTTGCAGATCAGCGGCTGATGAACAGCAGTTCATGAATTGCCGTGCTTTCCAGGCGCGGGAAGTGCTGCGCAAACCCTCTGTGGCGCGCCGTCGCCCTGCCAGACGGCGCCGTGGCTCTCGGTGGCCCGCGGGCAGAAACGCCCAGCCACGACGCGGTGGGGCCAGCAGCATTTTCTGGCCTCTCCGGCCGCTCGTGCGCCCTGTGACTCTCCCGGGGAGGAAGGCAAACCCCGGGCTTGGGCAGCTGCAAACCGCTGGTACCGACGACAGCAACCGGACTCGTTAGAGAAAGCTCTTACGGGACTGGATCCAAAGCTGTGACACGAATATCCTCTCTGCCCCCATAATTCCAACCATTTTCTCAGTGGAAAAGTCAGAAATGCTCTTAGAAGGCCGAGCACTTAGTTCTGCTGATTACTTTTTTTTTTTTTTTTTTAAGAGAAGTGCAGTAGCTGCCAGCTCCAGAAATACACGGGGTTATAAATGAGCCTCAAGTTACAGCCTTAAGTCCATTACTCCCAAAGTCGGAATGATTCTTGCATTATTCCGTGTCCGAGCCGTCTCCTCCAGGGAAGCATCCCTTTCAGAAAGGCTCTCGACTGTAATTTGATCAGTACGATCAGTAAACTTTTCCAACTGGTTTGTCATAATTAATAAATACTTTTGGCAGAATATTTTATGTAATTTATTTACTTGGTTTTGTCCAAGTTCAGTTTGTCTGCTCACTGTCCAAATTTAATTATCAATGCTGCAGTAAGGCTTCCTTCACGGCAGCAATTACCAGCCTCTAAACTGTCAACGCAGACAGTCACGTTACCTGCCCCTTAGCCTTTCTCTGCCCTGTCTGAACACACTTAGTTTGATCAGGGAGATAGTCCTGAAATAACTGCTCCCACTCAGGCAGGAGATACGCGTCCCTGAGCGGCTTCCCCAGGTGGAAGGAAAAAAAAGCAATATAGGAAAGCCTTAAAATGACCAAAATGCCACAGCAAAACGAACAAGGTAATACTGCCCTGGCGTAACAAATAACTGACGAAACAGGAATTTCTGAAGAAGTCCAAGGAGCCCTTGAATTATTACTGATATGAAATGTGTTGCAAAATACCCCAGAGAGCAGTGTGAACATTTTAACCAGGTCGTTCTTAGTCCTGACTAGCAGAACGCTGTCGTGTTCCACGGGACCTCAGTCACACACTTGAAGGCTATGAGAAACGAGGATTCCTGCCAAAACATTTTTATATTTAGTTCAGAGTTCAGCTGAATTTATTCTTAATTTGTTTATCTGACTAAAGGGCTGTAATTTGTGACAGAGCATCATAAACACCCAATTTGACGTGAGGGTCCATATGCCCATTTCACACGCACAAAAATTCAGGCTTCCATTTCGAAGTCTTGAGTTTAGATTTGAGAGGAAAAACTTGTGAATAGGTCATCCTTTAACGGGAGAAAAAAATTCCTCTCGTCCTCCTACAGACAGAGGCAGGCTACACTCAGTGCCAGGCAAACTGCCTCGGTTTCTCCCGCACGTCGCTGTGACACGGCAGCTCGGTTTTGTTGGGCAGAACTCCGTGTATCCCCGCTCACCGCAACGAGCCGAGCACGCTCCGCACGGCGAGGACTCGGGGCTACGCTTGACCCATCGAGCTTTCTTCTAACAGAAGCCCTTCGCAGGACAGAAACACCACGCTGGTTTAAAGGCGGCGTTTCTTTCTCGGGCACTAAACTGGTTTTGCACGTCAGGTTTCCACGTGTGCTTCGCTCCCTTAAAGCGGGCTGCGTTTCTGCAGAAGCCCTAAGTACGGCAGAAGCACCCGCGAGAGCAGAAACTGCACCCAGAGGCACGAAAGTGCTGTTCCTACCGAGCTTTTTGGGAGTGCGGGTGAAGGTTCCCTTCACGGTTCGGCAATGAGAGTTGTCCCCGCCACAGACGCCGCACTTATCTTCAACCTTATTGGAGCCAATTTCCTTGTCACAGCCCACTTTCTGCAGAAGGAAGAGAGGGGAAAAAAAAAAAAAAGAAAAAAAGAGGAGGTTTTGTCCCTGCTTGTCAGTTTTAGTTGCGGTGGGAAGCCATCGCAAAATTAATGCGTAGAGGAAATTACCACCCAACAGCGATCTGTTCTATTTAAATGCCAATTACTTGCAAATCTGGTGCTGGATAATGGTTTTCATGTAAAAAACAGCAAGTGATCCTTCCTTTATATTCACCGTACTTCAAAACTAAGAAAGATGGGAACGAGAAAAATAGACGCAATTCTTTTCAGACTCAAAACTAAGCGCAAAAAAGGCAAATGAAACAATCGGTTTAAGAGGAGCGTTTCCATGGAACGGGATCTGTGCCGTTGCTCTAATTTAATTTAAACCTCAAGGAATTATGAGGAAAAGGATGCTGCAAAAGTTTAATTTAGAAAGACCTGCAGAGGCCGTCTCGGCGCTGCTGAGCGAGTTGCTCAGCCCGACCCTACGCAGAGCGGTAACGCAGCGCAGCTCCAGCTCCGCGCTGACCGTGGCGGGCTCCCACTCACCACGCATTCTCCCCGGACACAGATGCTGTAGGGATCTTTGTAGGAACAGCGAGTCCCGTCGTGTGCCAGCTGTTTCACGTACGCAACATCGCCGGTTTCTTTGGACTGGCAGTACAGGTGACATCTCTTATTAGCTGTGTAGCAAGGAAAGAGAAGTAACTGCAGAAACAAACAGCAATCCAGATGTGCTGCAGAAAAATACCCCACTACAGGAGTGAGGAGAATACAACAGAGAGAGAAAAGATCTTTAACAGACAGCTGTGGGGGAAAAAGGGCAGCTAGTGTGCTTCTCTGTGAATCACGGGGCGCTCTCAGGGATATTCTCACAGCAAGCAGTTCCCTTCTCAAGAGGGACTGGGCTCTCCACTGTTCGGAAAGCGGCTTTCACGCCGATCCTGCTGGGATTTTACAAAACCACAGGGAGGCAGGAAAACCACAGCAGAAAAACGAGTCTGTGAGGAGACGGTGCTAAAGCCAGGTGAAAAGCACAGAGGATGCGGGGCTCTAACTCTGTCCTGGTTTTGAGAACAGCAGCTGAAGAGGTTTTTCCCGGTTCACGTCTGAACGTAACTCCCCCGCCAGCTGTGTGAAGGGCATCTCGGGAGACACTGGCGGAGCAAACGCCAGCCACTCCGCAACACCCCTCAGGGAACTAGGGCTCTGTCCCTGTGCCCGAAGCCGTCCCCCTCGCCCAAGGCCATTAACGGGCTCGATTAATGTCAGTAACGAAGGCTGACAGAACGGGCCGAGGCAGGTGGATCTATAAAAGAGTGGGAAAACACTAAAAAGAACTTCTCGCCTAGTGCCACTAGAAAAACACCGTTAATGCTTCCAGCAGGCGTGACCGAACATCGGCTCTCTGCACTCAGGTAGCGGGACAGCCGCAGGGCAGAGGGCAGGAAGGGCTTTCCCCACCCAGGCAGCAGCTTTCCACGCTCTGCCCCACGGGCAGGGAGCCGCAGCTCGGCAGCACTAAACGCTGCGAGCGCCCACCAACTCCCCCAGCAGGAGCCAAGAGCCTCTGGCCACACCACGCTCTCACTACGAGCGGGATGAAAGCCAGGGGAAGCGACAACTGTCTCGCGTGGCACCTCGTCCTTCCTTCTGGAGACGGAAATGGTGAACAAGAGCCCCGCAAGCTCTGGGAGACGCCAGGATCGACCTTAAGAAAGGCAAAGAGCAGGACTTACGGTCAGGGTGTTCGTACGGCAGCCAGTGATGCTTGCTGCCCTGATACTCAAAGTGGGAATTGCGCTGCTGACACTGCTGCGCTCTGAAGTCCTCAAAGTGCTTCGGACACTCCTCTGTATTGCAAAGTTGAAACTCAAAATTGACACCAGCACAGTCTTCGCCTCCATTAATGGGCCTGTGAAAACAGTCAAGAGATTCTAAAACCCTCTGGGGACTGGTTTTCCCTGTCTTAGGTGAAATTTCGTACTCTATTTTAAGAGACAATTTTGCCAAGTGGCGTGTGAAATGACAGAAACGCAAAGAGAGCGGTTACACCGCCCAGACACACGCTTGCGATATAACCTCCACGCTTGCCGTGCATCCCCAAGGCGTACGCCGGAGCGCAGAGGTTACACGCGCGCACGCATATGCTGCCAAGGGGCCGTTTACAATTCGAGATTGGCTACGTTGATCCTTGCTGAGCTCACACACTGTGCGCTCTTCGCTCTCTTACATATCAGCTAAATCCTTGGGACGGTTTTCCACAGGCTTTCTTCTGGACATTCTTGGATTCTCCAAAAATGATCCCGGCTCCCTGCAAAAAGCTGTATTTCTAGGGCCTTGAACCGAACGTGAATTTTGGCAGACTCCACCCAAAACGTGCATGCCATTTAAATTGACACCCGTAACTGAGCTCCCACCCAGCCACAAGACCTACATTGGATTGTTGCACTGGCGTGTTCGAAAGCGAACTCCAGTTCCGCAGGTCCGTGAGCAGGAGCCAAACTTCGTCCAGGGGCCCCAGTTGCCGTCCTGCTTCAGCTGGTTCGCGTTCTTCCACATGCAGTGACCTTTATAGCACCACTGCGAGGAAGCGGGCAGGGAAAGCGGGTGAGAATGGGCACAAAACCCAACCCAAATGTCTAACCGCAGTAAAATGAAAAACACGCAGAGGGGAGCTCACGGGCCGAGAAGGGACTTCTCAGAGGAGAGACTGCGGGCAGAGACCTTCCCGGGGACAAAGGGGGTGAGGGTCTGCGTGCTCTGGGCCCGAGAGGACCCGATCCCCCTCCCTGAAGGAGCAGGCAGCACCGCCGAATCCCAGCCTGAACCCTTCCAGGGGCAGACACACGGTCCGCCCTCCTCTTCACTTATTTAAGTTTTGTTTCGTTCGAGTCTTAGACGCTACCACTTTTTTAAAGGAATTTTCATGTTCTGAAGATTAGCAGGATAAAGTTTTTGCTGAAGACTGGTTGCTTTTTTTTTTTAAAATTTTTTTTCCCCTCCTGCCGGCCAGTTATCCCACTTATGCGAATGGGCTGGAACAGAGGGCTGGTCACTGGGCTGGGTGGTGTTCTGCTGCTGGCTCAGGCGTACTCAGATGGTGGAAGTGGCTCTCCTGTATCTCAAAACACACGGAATTTGCTAAACTAACATTTATTTGAGTATAATTTTATAATTGAAAATGAATTAGCAGCAGGACACCCACCAACGGGGATATTAAAAGGGAGAAATCAAGAGCTAATCCTATGCCCACCCAAGCCTGTAGCCACAGGATGTCTGGACCACAAGCACAAAGAAGCCGTCCTGCAGCAACGGCATTATCCGCTACCGTGGATTCCTACAGGCACCTTATGGACGCTTTGCAGATGAGACGAGAATCCAAAAAACCTAACAAAAAGGCCACAGAGGAGGCTGAGAACGGCTTACACCTCAACTGGGGCTTCTCTGTCCAAAACGTGCTTTGTACTAGGACAAACCTCGCATAGTTCACAGAGCAGCGCAGTGGGAAAGCACAGCTCCCTCTTGTCCTTCCTCTGGCTCCACCCGGGGAATGCCGGGCAATTCCCTGGTGTCCTCTGTGCCCTTCAACCCAAATGAATGCAACTGTCGGGACTGGTTTTTTTCCCCAACACAAACATAGGAAAACCACAATACTCACTTTCCCAGGGGCGCATTCTGTCCCATCGAGTGGAGGTCCTTTCTTCGTCTTACAGAAATACGGGTTATCTGGATGGCTACACCACAACTGCTTGCACGGGTCAAAGGTTCGGAACTGAAATGCAGAACATTTATGAGATGAAACTCAGCATTGGATTATTAATACTTTTCAGAGAAGGTTTCAACCCACCCAGTCAATTCATCTCACGCACACGGCTACCGGTAAGTACGGTATCTTCAGAAAGAGAAGGGCGGTGCTTGGTCCCTGCATCCCCTGGTGCTGAGCTGGTGAGAAGGGGAAAGGAGGAGACACCCAGCACTGGGAGGAGAACGAGGGGTTTGTCCCTTCTTCCTTGGGATCACTACCACACGTCTGTGTCCTGTGGACCGTGCCGCCACCCACCTGACCGTTAAACCAAATGACCCAGCTGACGGGGTTTCACCCGTACGTATCTCTCTCCTCTTTATGGGTCTGTTTAACGGCTCTTCAGTTCCGAGGAAATGAGTACATCGCAGCGCTTTAATAAGGCCAGACACCAACTCGCCGAATGAACGTTTGTCTGTGCAACGACTGCCTGGGACGTACCGCTGTGCACATTTTATAGCCAACGCCAAAATCAAAGCGGCACTGATCGTCCATGGAATAATTGATGCCTGGCAGTTCAGGGAGCCTGGGCCAGTCGTGTTCGAAGGGGTCGTCGAGAAGACAGTCGTAAGAGCTGTGGAAAGATCACAGAAAAAAAAAGATCATGAGAAGATGTAACGATGCACGTTCCCATCACCAGAGGCAAAAAACAAACGCTCCTTCGCTCTCAGTGCCAAAGGGCAACAACTCAGTGTGCTTCGCCCCGGAGTACGATTCCTAATGTAAAGCCTAACGCAAAGCTCTCTGCAGTCGGAGGGAGTCTTTCACGGACTTTCTGGAGCTCTCAACCAGGACAGCGGTCTGAGAACAGGCCTTCCTACCTGACATCTACTGCACGCGCAGGGACGAAGCCCCGCCTATGCAAAGGGCAAGAATAAGGCTTGCTTTTTTCTCGTTCCCGTCAAGACATCAGAGTTAAAAACAGCGCTACGGGTGGACTGCTCCTCCTGCACTGGGATGCTTCCCTTCAAGCTCTAAGGTCTCAATCAACTACTGTTTTCTGCTTTATGTTACGAACAGCGTTTCCTATATAGGAGATGTGGGCCAACTCATGGAGTTGTCACCCAGTTTTGACTGGCAAACCCAGCTGTTTGCAATGGAGAAGGAAGCCTGAGCAACGAGGGGATGAAGAGGTACATACATGGAGGGAGGCTAGAGCCAGCAGCGTAGAGAGCTGTTCTCCTTTGCTCCCTACCGCAGACACGCGCACGCATCCGCCTTCTCTCTTCCACAACCTTTGCTAGTTCCTTTTCTGAGTTTAGGGCTTCATCCTGCCAGTTTCACAGCATAACTCCTAGAGAAACCAAAAACCTAGGGCAAACACAGCTACCTGACATCGAGTCTGCCAGCGAGACTCCTGCTACCATCGCCCAGAGGACGCAACGGCTTTGAGCAGAGCCCCAGCTGAGGAAGCGTCAGTCCCGGGTCCGGGAGCAGCCTACCGCAGCGGCTCTGCAGGCTGCGTCCCCGTTTGGAAGCAGAGCGCAGGCCAGTCCCGAGGATCCCGTTCCTCAGGACCTGTGAGCCCCCCGCACCGCCGTCTTTACCAAAAGGGCTGCCGAAGGCAAGGGTGCCGTTTGTGACGTTCGTGCCTGCTCCGTCACGCTGGGATCGCCTCTGCTCTGCTCTTCGGTCCCTAGCAGAGGGCACCGCACCGGCCCCACATCCCAGGAACCGCCAATTCTTCTCTTTGCTTTACAAAACAACTCCCGCCGAGCGCCGCCAGCTCCTTACTGTATGTATCGCTTGAGTTCCTGGCCGCTGCACCTGGACCAGTGGTAGCGATGGAAGGCAGCCTGCACCAAGGGAGCCATGACGCTCCCCATTGCTGTCTCATCCCCACATCTGTTCCCTTGCCCATCGTGCTCCATTCCCAGCCTGTAAGAAAGAAGCGCCATCAGAGCCCAGGCAGCTTCTGCTCTTCAGCTGGTAAAACAACCGTACAGAAAACAGTTTCGCGTGCACAGCTCACGGCGGGAAATCAAATTGTTCTTTGCGATCTACAGATTATCACCTGCATTTCAAACTCATCTTCTCTGATGCCAAAACAAAAGGACTCTCTGAATACTCTTTCATTTATACTTTATTTGTTAATACCAGGCATGAACTAACCAGATGATGACGACTTCTTATGCTTCGGATAAAGGAAAACAACAACTCTGCTCGTTAGGGAGAAGTTCCTGCAGACACCGAATTGTTCACGTTCGTATACTCATTTATCACAAGCCCCTGTTAAACACAGCGCTAACACGGTGATCGTGTTGCGCCTCCCAGGAGCCACCACGGTTAGCGAGTCACATCTCCACGCGTGCAGCTGGTACAGCTTAGTACGCAAGGGACCCGGACATCTCCGGCTGGGCTAAACTCCTCCCAGCGAGCGAGCAAGTAGCCCGCACTGCTTCAGGAAGGCAACAATCACATCCTCAGGGCTTGACATTAATTCATCCAGACAGCAAACAGAGATCTTTGCTTAATCAGTTACTCCCAACTTAACATGGTATCACTCTTGAAGAGGTGCCAAATCTAACGAATCAGCACTTTCACTCAACGAGAAGAAGGAAGTTGAGGATGCCTGACAAGCTTCCGTCTCCACTGCCTGCGCCTTCCCGGTTTCTTACCGACCTCTTCCTCGCCCAGAGAAAACAAGTTCCCCCCCCGCCTTCACTTACCTCTTCATTGCCTAAACCACTGACGCGTTCCAAGGGGATGGAAATAAAATTAGGATAGCTTTCATATAGCCATTAAAATTAAACCACTGGAAGCAAGCAGGAGACGCAGCACCGCGTTTTGTTGGCAATCTAATTGTACAAGTTAGACTTACACGTGACCAGTTTCATGAGCGACCACAAAAGCTGATGAAAACCCATCCTCGTGGTTGAGAGTGCAGCTTCGGACCGGGTGACACATGCCAGTAACAGGAGCATATCCTATGGAGAGAAATCGCGTCTGATCCTCTTAGCCGTTACATTGGTTTGAAATGAGATCCCCCAGTAAACTTACTACCTGTGAAGAACCCAGGATTATTTTCGTTTGATGGTCAGTTTTTCCTCTGTCTTTGCAATTGCTGTCAAGCAGCGTAAATGGCTCTGAGATACCGGGACTGGTTCCACAGACATCTGGGTTACGTCAGGCACTGACACTTTTAGCACCAAACCCGCCCAAGACTCCTGTCCCATTATGGGGTAGAGCTATGGGCTGGGATTTTTTGCCTGTGTTCACACTAACACCTTCACCTACGTACTGCCTGGTGCCTATCGCACGCCGTTTCCCCAGTAAAAGCCAAAATCTTTCTGATGACGGGGAAATGGCTAACATCTCAACCTATGCAGTGTCACTCCAGGCACGCCAGCCCAGATCTGAAGGAGAACTCAGACCCTCGTCTCCCCCTGAAAGGGGAAGGGAGCACGGAGGTACCGAACACCAAGACACCTCCAACTGGACAGCCAAACCACGGTTTCACCCAGACTCTTCTTTACCTGCACTGACATAAATCGCACTTGGTGAATTTACTTCCCGTTATCACTAGTTCCTTGAGCCATAAAGGTTAATGCAGGAATCAAAGCAGCTGGTACGCTATCTATGGAAAGAAATCTACAGTGAACGATGCAATAAAAGAAAAGTGAAGTTGAATGCAAAGTGCATCGTGCATTCCTAGTGATCCCTGCACACGCACGCACACACCCGGTGTCTGAACCAAGCAAACAGCTATTTACTTACATCTCTCAAGTAAGAAACTTAATCTGCTGCAGTTGGATATAAATGGCAAGGACCACCATGGCAAGGTCTACTTGCTTCTTAGGAAGTATGTCAGAGGCACGGGAGGAAGTGCTTTCTCTCCGCAACAGAGGCACGCGTACGTGCTCAGGCAGTCCACGTGGGCCTTCCTGAACCCAGCGTGGGGAACCGAGAGTTACGCCGAGTGGACACGCTGTGCCCACCAGGACCAGGTTTCAATATGTCTTTACAACAGAACACTTCCCTAAGTACGTGCTGAGTAAAAGCCCACGTTGCTTACTGCCTCAGGACCACGTAACAACGCAATTTTCAAATTTTCCTCTTTTCTGGCAGGCGCTCGCACAGAAACACCAAGTCCAGACAGTTTTGCTCCAGCTCGGCGGCATTACCTTGCATACCAGCGGGCCCAAAATCTTGCCTGGTTAAGAAGATGGCATGGTCGTGGTGCTCTGAGTGATTGGGGTCCGACTTCTGCTGCTGATACGCCCAGCGGCAAACGTTCTCCAAGCTTCTCGAGGGATTCCCCCTTTCAATCAAGCTAATGGACTGAAAGAGCAAAACATGAGACCCAGGAGCTCCTAAAGGTAGCAAAGTCAGTCAAGCTTTGATTCGCTTGGAGCACCAACCAGGTCCCCGCTTCTCTCTTCCACATGCCCTGTCACTCTAAGGCACGACAGCCTTCTTTGGGATGAGAAAAGAAAACGTGCAGGCTAACTGACCACGCATCCGTAACGGTACATCGTTAGGGTTCTTTTGAAAACAGTTTAACGAGCGTTCGCATCCTCTATGAGGATAACTGCCTTTCTGTGTAGCGTGCGGGAGGAACGCACCACTTGGTGTTAGGATTGAATAAGGCCATTTTGCTTTCTTTTGTGGGAACTCGCTTACGTTCTGGGCTGCCGGAGGACAGCGTGGCTGAGCTGAGCTGAACGAGAGCTGAGCTGAAGGAGCACGCAGCGACACAGGCAGCCCGCGTCGGGGAACTGAACACTACAAACGCACGGACAACGCCTCGGCTGCTGCAAAACTCTGCAGTGCCAGTACACGATGGACACGGATTAAACGCCTGGTTCGGTGAGACTTGATACAGCGTGGGCCTACAAGCTCAGTAAATTTAATTACAAGACAAACATCAAATGGGTCTTTTTGACTTGCCCAAATTCAACGCCTGAGTTAAATGGAACAGGTATGATCTTTACCAAACCCTGAACAGCATTAGCGCCTTCCTCTCGTCCTGAACAATTTCACGAGCATTTGTTCCAAAACCCCCCGAGTGCATTTTACCAGCAAAATCAATGTAGCGCGGCAAGTACTGCCCAGGGTAAAAAGCGGAGGAGCGTGCTGAGCCCCAGTAGAAGTACACCAAATGAGCAAAGGAGAGGGTTACGCCGCTTGGGGGGGGTGTGCGCCAGCAAGCTGTGATGGTCAGCCAAGACGACTGCTTCTGCTCAGCTGGCGTAACTCCCCGAGGACTCGTGAGGGCAAGAATCAAGGCTGCAAGCCTGAGCAGGCTGAGCCGGTCCTGCACGGCATCCCAAGGGGCCGCTGTCCCAAAGGGACAGTCCCGGGCAGGCTCAGGAAGGAGGGCAGGCGCCAGCCGGGGAAGGCAGCCCTCTGGAGCTAGCTGCTGGGGGGCTTCGGCTGCCAGAGCCCTTCGTGGCATTCGCAGCGGCTGCAGTCCCAAAGAAGATGACGGCGGAGAGCCGGTTGGGAGGCTCGCTTACCTTCGCGTACCCCAGCATGATCATTCGGACCAGCACAACGTTGATGTGAACCCCCAGGGACTCGTCGTGGTAAATTTCATTCACCTGAGGGGAAAAAAAAAAGGAAAAATTAAAAAAACCAAAACCCACTGATGATACCATTTCTGCACACACGTAGGCACGTGTTTAGCTTAAAAGACATGAATAGTACTCTTGATTCTGAATCGATCTTAAAATTACCAGGCAAAGCGTTTCCAAATCCCAGAAATGCTTTGGAAATTTTCAACCGAAACTTTTAAAGTCAACAGTGTTGCCAGAGACGTAAACGCTGCAGTATACCTTACGGGGTAACGATATCTCCGAACATACTTCATTTCTGCAAGTCAATGTGTTCCGTAAAAAAATTTACTGGCTGCGTGAAAGCAGGTACCGTTTACGTGATCTGGAGAAGCTTCCTACGGTAAAACCAAGCGCTGGCCTGAGCCAGCACCCATCCCTAAGACAAGCCCACGAGACCGCCAAACCGCTCCTCGCGGACCGCAGCGAACAGAGGGGACAGAGCAAGCGTCCGAGCGCGCAGGCGGCCCTCGCAGAGCAGCCCAGGGCTGTGCACCGAATCCGGGCTGCCGAGGGCTCCAGGGGCATCTCCCACACCGTTTACAGGCAGAGCTTCGACTCAGGTGCTCTTGGCCTCATTTCCAAAGAAAGGGCAATTAGTCACTCCCTCTGTTAGTTCCAACGCCCCGATCAATCTTGCCCCCCCTTTACCGCTTTCCAGCAGCGCTTGCAAAACAATAAAGATCTCAAAGAAATTAAGTAACCCGAAATTCTGTGCAAATAAGCAGACGATTAGAAGGAACGGTCTCATTACCGCTGACACGGAAGGACAGACTGCACACCCTTTATCGCACAGGCGCGGAGGAGCTCGGAGCAGACGCCCAGCGCAAGAGAAGCTTGTGTCCCGTTAGGGAGCCCCGCAGCAGGACACCAACCCAGAGCTAACGCTGCCGTTCCGCTGCTCGCTGAACAACTCACACACCTCATGCTGGCGCTTGTTTTGAAGAAAAAAAATGGTTTTTTTAGAAGCAACTAATACTGCTGCCCTAATTTTTAGAGATAAATTAGAATTATGTGGTCACATCTGTACTAAAAAGAGTATCTGTGGAAGTGAAGTTAAAAACCCCAGAATTATGCAGATGGGTCAAAAATTGTTCTTCTTGAGGAGCTTCCTTGTGTCTGGAAGGTGAGAAACGTCCTGTCACCAGAGTATAAATTAAGGGGCTAAAACATCTGCACATCATCAATGAAGTTACTCATCCCCCTCAAAACTAAATATTATATGATGAGTAACTGGTGAAAAATAAATACCACTGTTCAGAGGCTGGTATGGAGGAGCAGCATTTAGAGGGTTGCATTTTTTCAAAACTCCCCCTTCCCCTCAGGGAAAAAGGTCCTTCGGGGCTGTCCAGACTGCGGGCCCTGGCACAGTGACGTTGCCCACGGATTTTAGAACCGCGCTCCCTTTTAGGGCCAGCTGAGAACAGACTGTCAGCGGGGCAGCTCTACAAGGAACCAGCACGTAACTCAGACCGCCCGTCTTCTGAAGCAATTCTTCCAAAGGGCAGTTATTCATCTCGTGTTTTCTCCCTATTAAGAGCGTTGCTCCCGCAGAGGTTTGTGTCAAAAAACCCCGTTCACAAGTTCCCCTGTGCCAAGAAACAACAAGCTTCCCGGGAGCGACTTTTCTAGAGGCAAAAAGGAACCTGGAATTCACGTCTTCTTCAAGATTTCTCCGCGACACCGTTTTTCGCCCCGTTCTCTGTGGATTGCTTTGGAGGGCTCCACTACGGGATTCCCAGGAGCAACAGGTAGATGCACTCCGTGACGGAAACACAGGACACCTGGGAAACCTGCAACCTCGCCGGAAGGACACAAATCTGAAAAAAAGGGCTGAAAACGTCAGCGCAGCCTGCAGCGTTTTCAGACCGCTGGAACCGCATCTGCACTGTGGTTACGAGGGCAACAGGAATTCCATCCCCAGACAGTGGTACAAAACGCAGATATAAATCATACCCCAGCAGGCTGGATGCGTCTGATGGGAACTTGTGAAACGTACCCCAGGTGGCCACCGCGCCATGCCTGGCCACCTACTACTCTGCTGTAGTATTTCGCAGGAAAAAGGAGTTAGGCTGAAATCAGGAGCAATACGCAGAAGGTGGCAGTCGGCACGCTCGCTGGGACAGTGACAACAAGCGGGGAAGTATCTGTTTACTGAACGGATAAAAAAATTGTACGAACGGACAAAATGAATGCACCCGGCAAAGGAGGTGTAAGGCTGGAGTAAGGAGCACTGGAGAGGGGAGGTCACCGCTACCGGAGGGACCCCAGTGCTGCTGCAGAAGGTCATCGGTGCCTACGCAGTACGAATGTCCTGGCTGAACCCACGTTCCCAAAGCGACGTGACCCCGAGACACGGAGGACAGCCTGTAGGCAGACCTCCTCCCTGAAGGAGAAGTGGCTGGGTTCTGGCCCGTCACAGAAATCGGTGCCTCCTCACCCGCAGGCAGCCGCGCAGCCCAAAGTTGTGTCGGACGGTTCCTCTGAGCGCCTCTTCTCTTGCAGTCTGAGCTCTCGGTAGCTGGCCGTTCGCAGGCGGAACAGCGGCGAGCCGCAGACGCACGGCAGGTTTTGCACAGGTACCGTGCAACTCCCTCTCGGGGTTGCCCGCCAGCGCCCGCCGCCCCCACGGTGCCCGGGCAGGGCTGCGGGCTAATCCGAGGCAACCTGCAGCCCTGCCGAGGAGGGCTGCGGCCCCAAACGCCCTGGCAGGGGGCAAACCCTTTGCCCAGCAAAGCCTCACCCGTCGTCATGGTGTCCCAGGTCGGTGCGAGCAGTCCTGCTGGCGCTCGGCTGCAGGAGCGCGCGGAGGGATGGCTGCTGCTGGCTCCAAGCGCCACGGGACGGTGGGGGCCTGGACTCTGCCGGCGGGCCCAGGCTGCCTCCGCTTTCCTGTTCTGGGTTTCAGGCCCTGCCTGTAGTGACGACCTCTGGTGTTTTTTGATGAAAAGCTCTACACGAGAGCAGTGCTACCTCGCTTACCAGCTCTGCACCTCCTTCCCTTAGAATCTACGGCGCCTTTGATCGCTTTGTTAAATTACCAAGCTATTTCAACAGAAATAATGCCAGAGTGACATTTCCCTCCCTCTGCTCACCTACGGCAAGTTCCTCTCTGCTTACGCCTAAGGCTTCGCTTGACTCTCCTGGGGTTTTGGGGTTTGTGTTGACATCTGCTCCCAGCAGATGGAGCTGCGGGGGCTTAACAAAACACTGAAGAGTTTTGGGACAGTCTATCAGCTCTGTTAATCAGCTCTCAAGTTAAACGTTTTTAAGCCTAAAAAGACAATATGCCGAAATCATCTTTAATGAAGATCTATTGTTGATGCCTCCTGAGGTAATGTGGTAAAAAGAAAACGATTCCCTGTACCCCCAGTCCTGTGTCAAGAATATTCTGTTCCTCACACGAACAACAACTGTCTGGATTCAAACATTAACTTGCTCCCACATTTGCCAAAACTACGTTAACTCCTATTTCGTGTTCTTCAGCAACGCAAGCCACCCGCGCGGTTTCGCGCGGCCACCAAAGCGAGCGCTCGGGGGAAAGCGGCGTTTCAGAAATGCTGCGAGCGAGGAGAGTGCAGCAGATGTGCTGGGAGAACTGCTGCAGGCTGCCCGGTGCACGCTGTCGTCGGTCGCCAGCATCGGCTCTCCTTTCCGCGTGGATCTGCTCAGGAAAGAACGCGCACCCAGCTGACTCTTCTCCTTTAACTGGGGAAACAACTAGCAGGCAAGCGATCGCGCGAGAGACTAAAAAAGCCACTACAGCTCTCAATTCAGCAATGAGTTTAGGCCCTGCTACGCGCTTTGAGGAGGAGCAAATGAAAAAACGAGAGCAAATGATGGAGAGAGAAAGAACCGCAGGTCCTGTGCGCGCGTGGAGACCCGTGGCAGAATTTTGCGACGTATCTGGTGCTGTTCTTGTTGAAGCCAAACATAAAGCTCGCGTTGACTTCAGCGTGTGGACAACAGACTAAAAGCGTTGTTTAGAAAGAAGGCGATACCCACGAAGCGGCAAGGCTGAGCGGACAGGGATCACCAAAAGTGGAATTCTCTCAAGCGCAACTCGCGATTTCAGAACGCATGATGCACGGAAGCACCGTGCTGCTGGCTGATTTGGGTTTACTCTCAAGAAGAAGAAGAATGGAAAGATATAAATGCTGCCAAGTCCAAACCTGCTCAGAACCCCTCGCTATAACCTGCTGTGCATATCCTTCTGAGCACGCTGTGAGACAACGGTAAAGCTTCCCCTAAAAGCTCGGGACCACACTCGACTTCATTGCTTCGGACTAGACGAGCCCGTTTGGGCTTCCGAATTCCAGCGCTGACCCTTAGCAGGTGGTTTAGCTGCAGCACCCAGGCTGGGTCTAAGCCAAGAGTACGTACAAACGTTAAGCAGAGGGAAACATCTCGGGCCTTTCTTTAGGTGAGGCTGAAGCTTCCGATGGCACGGCGAAGCCGCGCAGCGCTTGGTTCCCAGCGAGCCAGCTCTGAGCAGCTCACGCGCTTTCTGACTCCCTCAAGCCTACAAAAGAAGCTTCTCCCAACAGCCGAGATGCCCAGCTACCAGGCGCGTTCGTGGCCATCGCAGTCCCGCCGTCGGCCGCGATCCACGCGCAGCCCGGGAGCCAAACGCTTTCTGAGTGCGTGCCAGAGGGGGAGGACGGTACGAGGAAACGCCTTGGGCTCTGCAGGCACAGACATTGCTAACAGCCCCTCTCCATCAGAGCACGGCTCTCCAGCATCCGCGGCCGGAAAGCGGCTCCGCCGGCACACTCCAACACCACAGCCACCGCAAACATACCAGCTCCCAGCTACAGAAACAGTAGGAAAGGCAGGGACCGAACAAAGCTGCGGGTTGTAAACCTAGCAGACTAAATTCTGTTTTTCAGTTACAATGTGTACGTACATCTGGAGTTTCTTATTCTAGATTTATAGCACAGTATAATTCTACACAGAGTTGTTACAATTCTACACAGAGTTATGCTGGAAAAGATATCAGTTGGTTTAAATTCATAGAGAGATTTTTTTTCCCCCCTCTCAAATTCTATTTGTCCCGAGAAGTCTCGTACAACGCTGAGTCTCGCTACCTGCCTTCCTACCCCTTCATGGCATCGCCAATATGTATATAAGAAAAAATTATCAGCACACGCACATAAACTAAGCGTAAAACAAGGACCGAAGGTCACATTCACCGTACGTGCTGTTCACGTCGGCTGTCCCTCCTCACGGGGAGCGCCACGTGCTGAGGGGGGCTGAAACGGGGCTTGGGGACGAGGGGGAGCAGCTGTTCCGCCAGAAGGACTGAATCCTCTCCGTCGGGAATAACGGCGGCTGATGTGACGCAGAATAAAGAAACGTTACAAAGACGGTTTGCAAGCCTAAGGGATCATTGTTAAATTATGCCAGGAATAAAAAGGTGTCAAAAATACAAGAATCATGTCTACGTTCATCAAATCATTATTAACTGTAAACGGATCCTCTTATAATCTGTCCTTAGGATATTGTTTTTCTTTCCTGGAAAACCTTATGATCCCCACAGCCTGTAAGATGCACCCATACAGGTCTGACGCCTACGTGCATTAAGGAAAGGCCACACATTGCAAGGGATTATACAGCTCCTTTGCATTCATTTCATATATTTTTTAAAGGTTTTTTTCTAAGATGTGAAAACCAGAAAACATTTAAGCTGGAGCAAATCCAGCATTCGGTGCTGGTGTAACACATACAGGGTGACCTGTGCACTTCCTAGGATCTGACAGGGTAGTTCAACGCCCTGTCTTTAAATATAGCATCTTGCCCTTGCTTTTACAGCCAGAAACGTATACGCAGACAAAAAATTCCTGCTAGCCCCCTAAGGCACACTATGATAACAGCGTTGTAGGAGTGCCTGCTCCTTTGCAGTTCCTGTATCAACAGGGATATTGCCGCAGCGTTTGAGGAACAGACGTTACCGGAAGGTTGGCTTGCTTTCAGAGAGCTGTTCGGTGTTCACTACACCTTTTCGCTTTGCACATTTAGTCTTTAACCAAGTTTTCCTTCAGAACTGTGTTGCGGGAGAGGTTAGGGATTATTAGAAACTTACCCAATTTACACTTTTCCTCACTGTTCTTCAACTATTTCCAAACTCTTGGAATTCCCCTAGAATGTGCCCTAGAAAACTACTGCGAAAAAGATCAATTGAAGGAACACCTTGACAAGAGAGAACCACATCCACCAGCAGATTTGTACCTGCACCAAGCACGGTCTCCTGGTTACTCCTGTAGGAGTTTACAAAAGCCTTTCACATTCCAAAACAAGCGGTGCGAGCACGACGGAAGATACTCACGATGTTCATGAGGGTGAGGAGGTAGTTCTGAACGTGTTCTTTGCCATGGAATCGGACGACGGAGTCGTCCACCCCGAGCAGCACCTCGATGTTGTAGTCGTCGTCTCCCGCGTGCCTGCGTCGCCTCAGCGTTTCGTTCAGCTGCTGCTCTACGCGGCCGAACAGGGAACCCAGGTCTCCGAGGGCGCCGAGGAGAGGCCCTACAAGAAACAGTAAGACATAAGCACCTACTCCGGTTCGTTTCAGAAACGTCCTCCCGCACAATGTCCTCACCGCTTCTTTGGATAAGATAAATCAGGGGCTCTGAAGAGATGATTCTCGTGGTGCAGGGGCGGGTGGAATCACCGGATACCCCGTGGAAAAAATCCATTCAACTCTGTGGTTCGATAATTTATCGCACGGTGGTTCTTCCAAGCAGAACGTTCAGCCCGAAGGAGATTCGGGCCAAACGCTTCCCTCACTAACCCAGAACTTCCCCCCCCCCCTTTTTTCCGCAAAAAAGGCACGCGTGCTGGAGTGCCACAGCGTTCCCTGGGGCTGCGGGGCGACGCTCGTGTCGTGGCCTCAGCGCTCAGCTGCACCGTGGTCAGCCCCAATCCGTGCTGCAGAGACATCAGACAGCAGCGCTGGGTGTTTCCCCCCCGTACCCCATTGCTGGCACAGCTGAGCTACAATTTCTGACCGACTTACTGGTTTTGTGATTCTTTGTTTAAAAACCAGGCATTGGAGTATCCTATCCTGTGAATATCCCTGAGTATCACCGAATTTTAGAAGGGTCCCTTGAAGACAAGGGGCAGGGGCAGAGTTCAGATGAATCGTTCTGAAGTGGCTTTTAAGGGTCTGCATTTAACAGCCTTCATCTGAAGCGACCCAAAAGCTATTTCTTCCATTTAGGACCGTAAAGCAAAACATCATCACGGATTTTTGACAGGAAAATAAAGTCATAGCTGTTGGCTACTTAGCTCTTCCCGAATCTGAGCCAGGCCACGTCCAGGCGCTAAGCAACGAAGAGCAGCGGCGAGGCCGGTCGGAACACCTCACGGTGGGAAGCATCATCCGCTGCGTACTGCGGCCCTGGGCTGCTCTGGAGCGTGCGGCTCCGTGACAGAACGGGGGAGCATCCCCGGTCCCCCATTTTGGGGCAAGAGAGGACAGAGCCCTCAGGCACACCGGGATCTCCCCGCTCCAGGAACCCAGCAAAAGCACCCAGCGCCCCGTGGCCAGGAAGGAGAGGACGGTCCTGCCTTCCGCTCACGTTGACTCGCACCGTCACGGGGCATTTCCCCAAACCACGGCGCAGCTTTCGAGCCCTTTTACTCTACGCTGGAGCTCGCGAGAGCCAAGGCTGCAAGTACACAAGCCGGCCCTTCACGTGTTCTCAGGCAAGACTCCCAGTAAACTGGAGGTAAGTTTTGCTTGCGGAAGGACGGCAGGACCGGGGCCAAGGCTCCAAAATACGCCGGATGGCCACGCTGTAATTCAGCTGGGGCAGAGTCAACTGCTGGCTGAACTAGCCGGGAAGCCTCTCCCTCCTAAATATCGCAGTGGTTCACAGCAACACATAAATAACTCCCCGAACCCCACATCAAACGGCGAGCTTGTCCCCAGTTGTTTGCAGAAGCTTAGCCCGCCACTGCGGGCGAGAGACCGGGTCTGCAAACAGCTTTACAATTCAGCCGCAAGTCCTCTCGCTCTCAAGAATGCGAACCCTGTGATAGCACACAAGTGGGAAATTCATAGACAAGCTCCAGTTCTAAAAATTGCTGCAGCTGGCGAAGCTGCCGAGCGCGGCGTCCAACGGAAATATACCCGTAACGTCATCGGATCGCTACGCCCGCGGCGCGAGCGGGATACCTTGAGATGGCTTCGGAGAGAACCGGCTATCTGCGCTGCCCAGCACCTCTGGTTTGGCCGTCACTTCCCTTCTTAAATAGTTGGGTTTGAGGCTCAAACGAAGAGGAGAATCCCTTTTTTGTGCGCGTGTGAGCCGGCAGAGCGAGTCAGAAAGGATTCCTTTTTTTTCCCACCCCTCTCCAAAATATACCCACTTTCTGCACACAGAGGCTATTCTCAACGTGCCACTATTTTCCATGCGTGCACCCACAGAATATTTTTCAAGTGCGCAATCCCAGCAAAGCAAGAAAAAATAACCTTACTCTAGGAAGAAAAGTAATGACCATTCTCGGCCAAGATTTGAAAAGAAAAACAGAAAAAGTAGTACCGGAAACCTTTTCAAGCATTGAGCCTCCCACCTCCTGAAACGCAACTTGCCTACTCCTTTCGCAGAAAGCCCAAACCTGCCCCGGCCGGGCTCCGGGGTGGAAGCCCAACACTTGGCTCAGCCTGGCTCCAGCGTGTCCCAGTACCCGCTCCAGCGTATCCCAGTACGGCAATCCTGGTGCTGCTGGTCTTTATGTGTTTGCTCTTCTTGGCACTCCCTAAAGGCTAACATCGGAAAACAGCTGTTGACTTTAAGGCTGATTTGAGCTACTTATCAGCTCGTAATTACCTAACAAGCCTCATTCTGTGTGCTGCCTTTCCCCATTCCTTGCTGGGAGGTGAAGCTGGGGGGGTCCTCTCCCTAAACACACTCACTGTCCAAAAATTACAGGGCAATACGAGCAGTTTTTCTATTCTCTTGTTTGTCTTTTTTCTATAATCCAGCACTTCGGAGTCTAACAACCGGAATCAGACCCCGGTTACACGCGCTAACCGTAGCTCCGTTTGCAAAGGCAGCGATCTGCATCCGCTGCCAGGCACCAACAGAAGGTGAGGGTGACGCGTGGCAGCAGCAGTGCAAAGTGAGGAGATGCCCACGTTCCTGTAGCCCGGCCCTTAAATCTCTTTCTTCGGGCTGTTGCTCGTCGTTCAGCTGAGCACCAGGGCACTAGTGGAAATTTCAGAAGAGCTCAGAGAGTCAATGAACCTCTTCATAGTGTCAAAGTCTGCTGCAAATACCTCAATCAGCCTCAAGTTATTTATCATAACGGATCGTCACTGATTTTGGGTAATTCTAAAGAGTGTGTTCAGTGCTCACCGGGTTCAGGCGAGGCAGAGGGAAGGGGGTCAGCACGTATCCCTTCTGAGCAGCGCAGAAAGCGTCCTCAGCTGTGTTCTGTTCAGGAGATGGCATTATTATTCTTACAAATACAAAATACACACGTGTAATCCAGAACCTCCCAGGCAAGCAGACGCAGAGACGAACACATTCGATGTTTTACCTAATCCGCTCTAGAGAAGGCTGTCCAAGTTTGCCTCTGGTCTATGAATCGCATTGCTCCAAATGAGACTAATCAGAAACCCAACCCCGACGTTTACTGTGAAGCTGCAGTGAAAACTGTCTTTTATTTCCTTTCTGCGCTGAGAGCTTCCCAGCTTTAGAAGGGCGAGCTTTTCAGAACGCCACAACCCCTACAATTCGGAGGGGTTCAAATTCAAAAACTCAGGGATGCTGTGGCAGTATCAGGCATTAGGGGAAAACCTGAGTGGAGAGCTCTGTGCTGCGGTGTGATGGCTACAGCCAGGGGAGACGTCAGCCGCCTCCATCCGATTCACTCGGCAGGTACTTACGGGTACTCACAATAGAAGGGCAGAGCCTGGTCTGAACGCCTCTTGCACAAAATCTTTGTTAACGCAGAAGTAAGGCCGCCGGCTGGGCTCAGCAAGACTTTCACAGACTTCCTGTACCGCAATAAATAGCCAATGCGACGACGCGGCCATCCTTTTCCTTTCGACCCTCCCTCCTGCCCAAAACGAAAGGCACGCAAAGCCCTACGGTGCCCTGGTACGCACCCGCGCATCCCTGCTGGCTTTCAGGGACAGACAGACACCCCGGCGCTGGGAAACGGGTGCTGCCCGTCCGCAGTGCCACGCGCTACTGGCACTCGGGACACCCAACACAGCTCCGGGGTCATCTGGCAACGGCTAGGACACGCACGTGCCGTGACTTCCCCTCTGCACGACCACAGGCTTTGCACGTCGTGGACGAGAACGAAAAGTGGCATTCGAAGAAAAATGCCTTGGCACGTTAATCCAGGGCTTGGGAAAACCTGAGGTGCTAGAAGCTGGTATGGCTCTACCGAGCACCTGTGCTGCAGGGAGCACATCATCTGCGGGCACGTAAACCCAGGGCAGGTTTCAGCACCGAGCTGAACAGTTTACGCGTAGGCAGTCCTGCCGACTTGGGAGCTGAATGCCACAGGAGTGCCTTTGGACACCCCTGACCTGCGTCTTGGAGCTGCTGTCATCAGGTCATGGGGAAATCAATCCTTCTTCTAAAACCCTCCTCTGGAGCACGGAGCAAGTCACTCCGACACAAGCAAAAGTTGGAGAAATGACCCCCTTCTTATGAGCGGGAAGAGATCACAGCAACGTGTACCAAAGTGAATTATTTCAATTACTCATTTGAAGAGAAAGGTTCTTTGCACGTTAATCTACAAAGCCTACCCGGCAGCTTTGAGTGCCTTGTCTAACGCAGCAGAGGCGGCCGTCGCTGAACGGCACTATTCCCTGTTACGCACAGAGGAAACCGGGCTGTTTGTTTGCGGCTTTGCGCTAGACAGACTAATCCTTCCTAATCTCATTCTGGAATTAGCTGGTTCATTATCTCTTCCTTTTTTATTTTGCTAGTCACCTGCATCTTTTACACCCTGATCTTACCTGTCAGAAAAAGATTAGGCCGTGCTCTCTCACCAAGTGAAATGGTTATGAAGACAAACCATACAGCACTGTATGTATGCACACGTGCAGGTGTGTATTTTTTTTTCTTCTCTTTTTTTCACAGCACACATCAGAGCCTGTCTACCATGGATCATGTAGCAAAAAACGAGGCGAGCAAAGGATGACATCTTCCTCCGGGCCAGCTGGGGTTCCTCTGCCGAGAAAAGGCAGGAGGAGTTTTGTGCCTGTAGCACATCGAGGAGTGGAAACAGAACAGAGACGCACCAGAAGGAAATCTCCCCCGCAGGCTCCGTCATCGCGTTGGGTTGAAAAGCAGGGCTGCTAGCCTTGCCTTGGGCCATCGCTAGAGACTTGGAACCACGCTGCTGGAATCGGACGGTAGGTTTCTGTCAAGCACAAACATAGCTACAGAGCCTCTCTGCAAAGCCAGGCGTGCGGATTCTGAAAGCCGTAACCCCTGTGCAGACCAATAAAGTCTGCCTGCCTTCAAAATCCTGCTTCAGAAACACAGAACTTATAACGCAAACACCTACGTCAAAAATCGGGCATAACTGTACCCCTCCTAAATGCTTTCCTGTATTAAAAAAAGAAAAAGAAGATGATATTCTGGGTTACAGCATGTATCTTTCCTAGAGAGTGACGTTAAAAGAATGAAACGGCATTTCTTTCCCCGCTATTAAAGCAAGCTGTGATCCGCCCAAGTCTGCTCTCACGAACGCTGTCATCAGTCTAACGTCTGTATAGCTAAAGAGAACCTAAACGTTTCCCACACGGAAGATTCTTGCAATCTTACTTTATATTGTGAAACACGTGGGCTGAACTCGGTGACACAACGCCATTGCTATCAGCGGCATTCCTTACACCTCTATACCTACGTATACGTGTTCCTCAGATGCGCTCACCTGCTTAAGGAACAACAGGGTCTATCTGGACGTTGCAGCGGAGGCATTTCACTCGGTGTAACTGAGCTGAGTGTGCCGTATCGACACTTTGCTCCTCCTGAGCCGGCGCTGGAGACCCTTGGAGACCGCAGCCAGCCGCAGCGAGTGAGGGAAGGCAGGAGTTGCTCTGCAGCAGCGAGCGGGGCTGTCTTCAGATTCAGGTGGCTACGGCCCGGTGCCTGCTTAGGCCTGGCCTGCTTCCCCTGTGCCTAAGGAAGCTCAGCACACGGGAGAAAACACAGGCTCCGAGACTTACGGCTGTAAGCACAAGGCGCAGATGAATGCAGCGTAAGCACAAAGCTGCCCACGTCAAGGTCCTCATTCACTCAGCGTCACGCCAAGCGCTGAGGACCGAGGTGACGCCTCTCCAGGACACCAGATTCACAGACAAGAGATCTGTGTTCACCTAATCCTGCTGAATCGATGCAGCAGCTGCTGCTGCGCTTGCGGCCCTAAGATTTATGCCTTTTCCTGTGTCTCCTCTGGAGGCACTTCCCTCATCTCAACAGACGTCTGAGCTAGCAGACGGGCGATCCGAACGCATTAGTGCGCAAAAAGAAAACGCTGTCTGGCGAGCAGCCTGGCTCACCTTCCTCCTGCGTCTGCAGAGCTGGAGGGCAGCAGAGTCCGCGGGCAGGGCTGTCCCCACTTACGGCGACCCGCGTCGTTTAGGCACAGGTTTAGTGCCTGCTATTAACAGCGCTGCTCTCAAGAGGAGTTGTGTCGTACTGTCTCCGGAGAGAGAGAACAAACGGAGAAGGAACTGCATTTCAGGAAGAATCCTAAGTACAAGCATGAAAACGGATCAATGGAGATCACATCCGTGGAGAGAAAGGAAGCCTGAACGAGGGCAGAAAGGAGAGCTCGAGGGTTCAATCACGCAGGCGAGGTTCTTGGGAGCCCGGTGAGGACCCGGTGGCGGTGCTGGAGAAGGACAGCCGTACATCGGGGCGCACCGGTGGAACCTGCGAGGCCGGGATGCATGGGCCGATCGGGCAGGCCGGGCGTCCAGGCTCTAGGAGCAGGATGATGTCGCTGAGTCAGCCGTAAGCGGGAGTTTCTTTCTGGCAAAAGATTACGACCCACTGACGCATTAGGAGAAGCGAGCACGCAATCGCCTAATTTAGCCTTTTCCTGAAAATACAGCTGGCAACAGTGTCTAGGGAGGCTCCACAACTTCACTACTTCAAAATTAAAATAATGAAAATCAGTTTGGAACGGATTGAGACCACTGTATATCCCTTCGTAACGAGTGCGTTAACGGATAAAATGTCCCCGAGGCCAGCGGTATTCTGCAGCAACTAAAAATGCCGTTCTGCGATTTGCAAAGAAACAAAACTAGGCCAACTCACAGCGTCGCTTCTGAAGTAGCCCTAAGCAGCCGTCGGACATTTTTCTTCCTGTTAACCGCTGGATGGATACGAGTTTCCATGATTGCTTTCTCCCTTGAAGCTCCGTATTTTCTTCAGCTCTCAAACGCGGTGTCAGCAGGGAGAAGACAGGCGTTCTCACTCGGGTTTTCTCTGCCTTTTTTCCCACCCTAACGCTACAGAGCTTGGTCTCTTTATCTTGTTGAACTGCCGTGCATCTGCATCCAGGGCAGCGACAAGACAAATGACCGCACATGAAAAACGAGCTGTAAGCTCCTCTTGCCATCAAGCGTGAGAAAGGTGCGGAGAAAAGGATGGCTTGCCCGGGAGAGGCAGCTGATGACACCGGTGGCTCTGTCAGACCCCGAAGATAATGTTTCAAACCCCGGAAGGCAGCCTTGCTCGTTTCGCAAAGCACGAGATTTCCAAAGTGAAGCAACTACGGGAAGCAGACAGGGAAGGCACCCCAAGGAATTCCGCTTTTTGGGACCCCTCTGGCCCCCAGTCCAGGGAACCACCTTCCCAGTGAACCGTATTTTTCCTTCCATCTGCTTGAACTCCCCATTCTGACTTGTGACTGCTGCCTCTTGTTCTCCTGTTGAACGTCTCTGAGATGTCTTCTCCGTAGCCGCTGTGTATAACGCTATAACCAAGTACTCACAGGTTACCCGTCTCGCTCTTCCCAGGGGTCCGTACAGCAGTCAAACATGACTGTCCTCAAGACACAGAAAAGCTGTCATGAGAAAGTTATTCTGTAGCTTCAAGCCTATTAAAGCCAAAGACGGAGACGTTATCCAGATTTTATCCATGCTCAATGCAGACCAGACTGTCACAGGTCCTCAGCAACCGCCTTTATACAAAAGCTCTCCTGCCATTTGAACAGACCCACGAACTCGCGCAGATTTAGAAGAGTTTCAAGTACTACAACGGATTTTTAACAGTTCCGCAGCACGCTTTGCTGTTTTGTTTGTTCTTTACTAACTACCTTTAACGAACAATTTAAGAGGTCGATGCCTTCTAAAGATTTGCCCCTTTAGCTGTGCAAGAAGCAGCTACCAGGAGCGGATGGCCAGCTGTTTTGGCAGCTGGCTCCCACGCACTTCGGCAGGAACCCGAGAATCCCTGTTGGTTTCTGAGGAGCTGTTGACAAAGAATTAGTATGAGAAACGTAGCAGGTTGCTTAATTCTACCAAAGGACAATATATGCACTTTGATAAATCTGTGGAACCCCTGATTATTTTGCCTATGAAGGCTTATTTTGAAGTGTGCCTTTGGAAAAGCCAGGGAAGGGAAAAAAAAAAAAAAAGAATCATGTAGGTCAAACGCTGATTCCAAGCCGCCCCAGCAGACTTCTAACTTATTTCCCTGGGAACTGGTTACATGCAAATATTTTGTGGCACTCCTGGTACTGTCTAATTACAAGGGATCAGTGCTTGCAAAAGAAACCACCCAGGTCGTCGAGTGGAAAATGTTATGACAGGATGTTCTCATTAGGTTCTGGGATGTGCTGAAACTTGTGTGCTTTGATTTATTAGGTCCTTCAAAAAAAAAAAAAAAAAAAAAAAAAAGAAAAATCCTGTGGAGTAAATCATTCTCCCTTATCTTTTTTGAAGAATTGCGTGAAATTGCCTTTTGCTCCAGAAGCATCAGAACGCCTTTCTAACAGTACCACAATGGTCTCTGTGGCGTCAGAAGAATCTGTCCCTTCTCACGCGCCGCTGCCCCGACTGCCCCCTTCCCACGCCAAACACCTACAGCGGGGCGCGCGGTCCTGGCCCCCAGCGTCCGCTCCTTACCGCCGTTAGTGCCGCCGATGGAATGCGGACAGAGGTTGTTGTTGCTCCTCCCCTGACCGCTGCCAAAGCTTCTGCTTGTTTGTGTTGGGGGGCCGAGCAGAAGGAAGAGTTTGTGTCTGTAGCAACCCTAACCAAGCAAGTCGGCCACAAAAATCCGTGGTGGCACCGTATGCTTCACTCTACGTTAAGGGCTCTATCTGTTAAGTGCTTCCAGAAGCCTGTGGCACCCTACGGGGTGTCTCTCTGGGATATTTCACAATAAATAAATATTCTCTATGAAGTTTTGATAACGCAGAGCAAACCAGTTCTTCTTCTGCAGAAACATAGTGCAGTTACACAGAGGAGAGAATCGGACTTAACACTTCCCTCAAGGCAGACAGAACAATCGCTCGAGCATTAACAAAAACCAAACCAAAAACCCCCGAACAACCCATGAGGCATTCCTCCTCTTCTCTGCAGGCTACCAGAACTTTGTTGGCAAAAGGCTGAAAGGCGTAGCAGAGAACGAAGCTCCCAGAAGTGACCTGGCTGTGACTGCCAGCGATGCTGCTCCGTCTGCTTCCCAAGAAAAGCGCCGGGGAACTGGTCCCAGAGCCGGCCAGCTCCGACCCGCACCCTCCAGGCAGGCTCTCCAACACATCTCCTACGGCTTGGGAGCTGGGCGTTTAGAGCTCGCTGTCTGAAAGTCCTGCTGAAAGGAACCTCACGTGTTAGGGACGGCTAGGATGCTCACGGTAGGAAGGAAGATGGGTGACATTGCAGCGCTCCCTACTTCACGGAGCGGCTCTCAGCACCCCAAGTCGAACGTGGGTGGAAAAGGGACGGGTGTTGACGAGTCTTACAAGAGCAAGGGGCTTTTTCTTCGTGAGCATGAGCCTTCGGTAAGGCGAGCAGGAGGCAGACGTCGGAGGCATGCCAGCTTTAAGAGGCAGCAGTTGTTTTTAGAAAAGAACAAAGCTCACGGCACGTGCCAGATCTACACCAAAGAATGCCGATGAGATCATTTCTGTAAAGAGATCATTTCTCTAAGGACATTCCTGCCATAGTCCTGACATGATATAAACTGCTTTGGCATTTACGCATGCTGGAACCTCCTTCAATACGTTTTACAGCTTGAAGTAAAACCAGCTGTCACCGCTCTGCCCTAAGAAACACCGACAGGCTCACACGAGGCACTCGCTGCGCTCCCGGACGGGCTCGCCCCAAGTGCCACAGGCGCAGCGGGACTTCAGCCGCCGCTCACCTCGCGCAGCCCCGGCTCCGCGGCTGACCGTCAGAGGGACGACGAGTAAGTCTCGGCATCAAACTGAGCTCGCTTTGAACGCACTGCCGCGCTTTGCTCGAGGACTACTGGCTTCTGCTTTGGCAGCCAGCAGCTCGACAGCACGGGAAGGATGCTCCGCGCATCCGCTACTGTAGCAAAGAGGAGAGGTAATCCGGAGTCGCTGTTCACAGCCCGCTGCCGGGATAGCCCCACGGCCACCTTGCCTCGCACCGCTAATACCAGATCACAGCTCTGCGCTAGCTTAACACGGGCCTCGGGACTTGCCCGGCCTTGCCCTGGCTCATCTGCTCTTGTCCTTATTTTTAGCTGGGGTTTAGCTGCGACACGGCGCTGCCCACGGACAGGTGACGACGGCCTGGCTTCGCTAGCCCTGACGGCCAAGCTAGCCGCAGTCTGATCAGCAGCGTGTACCTCGGTGAGCTGCAGCTCCCCTTCGTGCCGTACTGCCGTAAGGAGTGATGCTATACCCAGAATAAAAGCCAACAAAACTAAGCGATCACGGTATAACGCTGCCTGTAACATCCCGTAAGAAAGAGTTATGAAGACGCTGCTTAACAACCTGCATCAGTAACAGCGAGTGGACCCAAGCCCAACAAGGACCAAACTGCAGAAGCCTCGTGCAGACCCCAGGCCAGAGCCCACCGCCACGCACGGCAAGGCCCGCTTAGCAGCTGGAGTCGCATTTGTTAAACAAGTAACAAATACGGAGAGCGTTGCTCCCGTTTTCTCAGCGTACTTTGCTGCTAAAGCGTGGCCTCGGCAGGCTGCCGGCAGAGCCGGAGGCTGGCACGCTCAGCTTGCGCAAACGACTCGAGAACAAGAGTTCAAAGTGGGCACGAGGGGGCTGCACGGAGAAATAATCTCTGCACCATCTGAGGCTTTTTACCATCAATCGGGATACCGATACTGTTGTCAAGGGTGTTTACAGTCCATACAGGCAGCTTACAACTTCCCTCCTCAGCCTGGACGCACCAGGGGACACGAGGGGACTTTCTGGATGGACTGCAATCTTCCTGAAGCGGTGACACCTGAATATTTAGTGTCTGATGCTACTTGTGTTAGTCAAAAGGACATTTATTCTGTTTTATTTCAGCTCTGAAACGTTGAAGTTCCTTGCAAACTTTCTAAGCCAGCCTGAGAACACGTTCACGAGAAGACCAGGGGCAGTCGTGCCAGGACTGACGACCGCGGCGGCCTCAGAGGTCCCGCTGGTCTGAAGGCACATGCTGGCAGCGGGAGCTCTAACCTCTGGAGTGACAGAAGCCAGCAACAAGAGCAAAATTCCCTACCAGGAAATAAAAAAAGGAAACTGTATTTATAAGCAGATAAACCACAGGTGGCACAGGAAAGAGGAAAAGCAAAAATCAGCAAAAGAAGAGTTTCTTAATCACGGAAGCGTAACAAAATTCATCTTGGAATAGACTTTCTTCACCATTTTTCCTTATGTATAGTTTTCTCTCATCAAAGCGGCTCTTCCATCTTCTGTTTTGTCAGACACCCGGCTACTACGTTGGTTGTTCGTATCACCTGGATGAAGGGACAGATGTGTCTATCTACAGTTGCTTAGTTTGAAATGCCGTGAAAGGAATTTGTTTCTCCACACGCGGAACCTGTTGTGGCCACAGTAAACGTGCAACAGGAGCATGGCGTGGCCGGCACTCATCCGTTATCTTCACCGAGCAGCTCGCTCTCCACTGTCAACAACAATTACACTCTAATCATCGCTTGATCTGCCTTAAGCCTCTGCAAGTCTGCAAAGCTCTACTACACCCTCCAGACGGAACAGCAAGACATCAAGAGAGAAGGCGGCTCCGTTTGATGCGGGATTACGTGGAGCGGGGAGGCGTGCCTTGCTAAAAGCAGAACACCAGTAATCAGACAAATGACTCTGCCTACCTCTTGCCGGTGAAAGGAGTGGGGCTTGGGATCTACCGAGGAACGACTTCATATGCCACCAACGCGCCATGTCATGGTTCCCCTGAAACTAAACGTCTTCACCTTTGTGCAGTGGACCAGCCCCACAAATGACACAAAATCCCTTTTCCAGGACAGCTTTCGTAGTCCCTTGCCTACGGTGAAGCAGAAGGAACGGCTGCCTCACTAGCAGCTTCAGCTGAAGGGCTACGCATTGCTAACACGGGCTGAGCCAAAATTGCTATCCAGCTGGAGAGGAGAGCTGTGAAAAGCCGAAGCTGATGCAGCTAAGCTTTTCCATTAATGTACTTACCAATGGTGAAAACACATTGCAAAAATCCAAGGAAAAAATGTCAGTTGTGAAGAGGTGGGGCACGGTAACCTGCTACTTTAAAAATACCGAAGCACGAGAACATCCTGATGGCAACACACTGGGAAACCCAAAAAGGTACTTGAAATTTCCTTCTGTAAAAGGAAACGGACACGAACGCACTTCTCGCTCCCCCGCGCTGCTCTGAGTTCTCTCGGACCTCCCAGAGCCAGAGCAGACCCTACCACCACCAACCAGCACTAACGACCCGTTAGCGCTGAGCTCGGCACCCTCTGCTGCCTTAGCAGCCCGCTCTGACGTGTCGCTAGCGGTACAGATGGAGCTCTGAGATCTGGACGACACAGCCAGAGCGGACATTTGGCCCGATACAGTAAAACATCTGACGTCTAAAAGGCCAAATGAGAAGTGGAGGAGGGAAGAGATGAAGCTCCTTCAAAATGCCACGGCTAGAAGCTTTGCACTTAAAGAAATGAAATGAAAGATTTCTGAATTTATCGGGACTGAAATAACTTCTTTCTAGCTCTCACAGGCTCACGTCTGTCCCCAGAAGAGGTGTAAGAGAAGGAATAGCTGGACCTGCTTCCCTTCTAAACCCAGCGAACCTCTTCACAGGTGGAAAAGACAAAATAGTTCTTCAACATCTTCCGTGCCTCTTCTGGTGCGGTTACAAGAGACACAGGGCTGGGGTTGCTGGGGTTTAACACGTGCAGGTACCAGCAGTTACTGACCTGGTGGCACGGACAGGACGCTCGTCTGCCTTGGCTCCAGCACGGCCGATGCGCCTGCGAAGGGACAGCTCTGGTACGCGTAAGGCCGTATGCGTCACGATAAATGAGCGTCTCTCTGTATTATAAACACCAGATTTCATTTCAGAAGAGATGTTTAATATTGGCATTTTAACAAAAGAGTGCTTATAGAAGTGAAAGAGGTAAGTTATGTGATATCCATAAGGACAGCCTACAGCAGCTGTCCAGCAGCCGCGGGAGCGATCGTGTCCCGACTCAGATGAGGAAAAACCACTGTGTTTGACCAGTAATTCTTCACTTTCATCACACTTGAGATTTAGACTTATTGTTTGTGTCAGTGAATTTAATGAAAAGAATTCAGCTTCATTTCTAAGGGAAAATAAGAAAATCATTCAGCTGAGCTGGTAGAGCTGAAAGGAGAGAATAGTTAACCTAGACACTGAAAACGGTGTTCCCGTCAAGTACGCTAGCATGGACAAGAGCAGCACAAGCAACCGCCGTGGCTTGGCTAATGCCTTCTCGAGTTCAGATTTAAACCAGACCTGGAGCACGGATCAGCGTTACCTTCGTGTAACAGGCGGACATTTCACGCCCTGCTCTCAAGAGCTTCGCTCAAGTCATCGTGAATGAGAAACTGATTTTAAGAGCAATACACAGTGAAGTACTCGACCGGGGAGCCCTCCTCTCTGACCAAGGTCAAGTGTTGGAGCCTTACTGCTACAGATAAAACCTGCTAATTATACTAAGCCATTAATTCTTTAAAAAGCCAAAGAAGACGAGAGAAAGACGTAACATCCACTTGGCAGAAGCTACATAACGATGACATGGACAGTGCATTACAGGGTTTCACCAAACACCTGCCCTGTCCAATCTTTGTCGCTTCTTCCGCGCCTTTCAATTAATCCTATAAATAATTTTGAGGTGTGCGGTAACCTTGCTGGGGAGCTTCCTGCCTCCTGAGCCAACTTCACCTCCCGAAACTCGACGTGCCGCTTCCCCCTCCCCAGAGTGTTTTTCCAGGGGAGGTTTCAGGGAACAGCCCTTGCCTCGTCGCTCCGAGCGGGCTTTCCTTGCGTGGCCACCGGCGCAGACGAAAGCCAAGGCCGCAGACGTAACGGGCAGAGTCAGCTGTCAGATGGCTTAAGCGGAAATAACCATTTAAAGGAGACAGGGGAATGGAATTCACGGTGTTCAGTCACACAAAAGGAATAGCCGAGTGTGTAAAACTGGAAAAAAATGTGGGAAAAGATTTACGCGGTCCATATTACCAAAACAAAGAGAACTTCAAACACCCTTCCAATGATGCCGTGAGTCACAAATTACGTGGGCGTTCGACAACGGGTCATTTCCTTCCAATGTCTTACTACCGAGTTACTCGTTGATGTAGCTGAAAATGTAATTGTCCTTAATTGTTCAGTTGTCACTAAGTGGATTCCAACCTTCCGACATGCCAAAGCCCAACAGCTGTTTTTTCGGAGACGGGCCTCTGGACCAGCCCGTGCACCTGCAGCGACACCGACCCAAGCCCAAGGCAGGGTTCCTCCGCTGCGAGCACCAGCTGCCGGCAGCGTCAGGAGCCGGGTTTAGGTACGAGCCCACTGGCGTGACGGGCTGCCCGAGGAGGCAAGCCGTGGGCCCTGCGCGGGCAACCAACAGACGGCCACCGAGGACCATCTCGGCGAAGTTCTCCCGGCAGCTGAAAAACAGTTCCTGGATGTTTGGTTCTGGCGCGTAGCCATTTCTATCTGAAAGCCCCCAGCAAACTCTGATTTGGGCCAATACGTCAGATGGCGGATCCGATCGAAAGCCCGGCGACTTCAACACAAAGACCCTCGCTGTGTTTGGGTCAAGGCGACGCGCAGGGATTATCCCAGATACCGAGTGACGCATTTCAGCATCCAAACCAGCAACTCTCATCCTCTAGTAAACACCACAGGTCGTTACCGCATCATCAGAAGGAAACTATACATACACAAAGGTATCTAAGAACACCATCTGATGTATCGCACGCACACATACACAGGCTACCTTTAGACAGACAGGGTAGATCATAATGTTTAGGTATTAAGGCATATAAAACTGACGTTTTGCGGACTGTTTCATTTGGCCATCAACCCTACCTCAAGCTGAAATACTTCGTTTTTTAACTAACTTGTACACAAGAACCAGCTGGAATAATAAAGATGGAATCATTTTTTGGGGAAAAAAAAATCCTTGAAGTGGGGCATTACAAATATATTCCAGATAGCCGTTCCGGGTTGACAAATCCTGATTCTTCATTACAAAATAACATCCAATGTCATGCAGGCACGCTGCTGAGGATTTTGTGAAGTCATAGCCAGTCAGTCACAGCCTCTCCTGTCTCGTAGTCGTGTATTTGCTGTGTGAGAGAATTTTAAACCCTGAAGGGCTCGAAGCAGGGGGGGCACGGTCCTGACCCGAAAGCCAGTTCCTAAATCTCCCAATTCCTTACGAAGCAGAACCTCCCCTCCCCACAGCTCTGGCTGGCATTATGCAGAACAGGACCCACGTGGGACAGACTTACAAAACCCACACAGCTTGACATTACATCCGTACTGATGTCACAGCATTTTCAGTGAAAAAAGCAGTTTAAATTTTGACTGTCACACCACAAAGTTGGTTTACAGACGGGAGGGAATCCTACAAGAGCTTTCAGGGACAGGGGGGAAAAACCCCCAAACCATGCCCTGAGAAAGCGCCACGGAAGTTATTTCATTACAGATTCCTTACCCTTTGACGCTTTCCTCTTTTCATATAGACTCTTACACAAAGAAGCACTTTTTTTTTTTCCCTTTCCGTCTCACCAAATTCCTATTAGCGAGCCAGCCTTGCCTGCACCTCGCACAGATGTGTTAGGAATATAACGCACAGTGTTTCCACACAGGATATTTTGATGGTTCCCCTCTCCTTCTCCCCATCCCTATCCCATCCAAAATAGCACAGAGTCGTAAATTCTCCCGTTCCGACCTCCATCTCTCCTGGCCTGAAAGATGGTGCCATTTGCGTTGGCTTGGGCAACGCGGTAACTGAGACGAGAGAGGTTTTTTTCAGAGAGGTTCCTTTCTGCTCCGTCGGACACGGGCGGTGGAGGCTGCTGGAAACTCCTTCCTTCGGAGATTTCTACGTGTGCTGTTAACTTCTTTATGCCCAGAACCGATCTTCTCCCTCCTGACACTCAGCGCTCGGATCTCGAGACCGCTCGGATAAAACTGTAACTTTCCAACTCCTATATGCCAATCAATGCAAATACAGTATTTGAACACGACTGATAGGACCTCACCGTAACGTTTGACTTTCCAAAATGCCGTTTGTTTGTGGACCGGCATTTTGAGCAGCGTTTCGTGCCCCATCTGCCTCTTCGATAGCGCTCTCTCTCTCCATGAAGTGCTGCTTGAGGCCAAGGAATTTCCCCGTCAGAGGAGATTTGCCAACTTTCCCTCTTTGGCGAGCAGGGTCCCATTCTTGCGCGTCTCTCCATTTCCTGTACAGTATGCTTTAATGAGCCCTCCAGTCTGGTGCAAAGCTAACAGAGACGGCGAAAAAATAATAATAATAAATAATAAAAAAAAAAGAATAACCTGAGATGGGAGAAGATTTAGGAAGAATTTTCCACGGAATATATAGTAGGTCTGACTACAAATACGACAAAAAGAGACAGCCCTCCTCTGAAGGGGATGGAAATGCCAGAGGGCAACCAGCCCGAGGGTGCACAGTGCTGTGGGGCGAGGGGGAGGACGGTGGCCAGAACACGACAAGAACTGCTTTAAAGTGTACCTGAGTCATCCCTGGACCCGAGCGTCCAGCAGGTTTCATCAGCCAGCCTGGCAACAATCCTACACTGAGCGAGGGTGGGTAAGATGTCCAAAAAACACCAACTGCAAACTCCTGAGGATTATCCCCGGCTTTGAGAAACTGGAGGTCCAGGTTAGCATTTTATGGTCAAATCTGATGCTCAGTTTTTAGTCTGCCCTTTCACGGGTTCAGAGACACAAAAAGGCCTCTTAAGCTAACGTTAATCAGTAAACCGAATGACTTTTAAACAAAATTACGAAGAAAAAAAGCTTAGTCAAATATTATTTGTGTTGCAGAGGAATACTGTC
The DNA here is from genome assembly GCF_011004875.1 of Balearica regulorum gibbericeps. NCBI lineage: Eukaryota > Metazoa > Chordata > Aves > Gruiformes > Gruidae > Balearica > Balearica regulorum. Next base: position 1,355,285 of record NC_046187.1, on the reverse strand, counting down.
CTAATAGCAGGCAGAGAGACAGTCCAAGGCACCCGAAGAAACGATGAGAGTCTGGTCTATGGAAAGCTGAAGCAGGTGTTAGAAGAAAACACAGAAGGTGTGTGGAGGATAATTTCTGTTTGCACAGCCACGTACCTCGATAGTCTGTGTGACAGAGCTCGGCCATGGCAACCACGCAGCAGATACGGTCCTGACACGTCTGGTGATGAGCAGAGCAGCGGCGTGTGAAACCAGCTGCAGAACCTGGAGAGGGAACCTGTCACGCAGATCGCCGAGGAGACGCTGGCAGCTGCCATTCACTGCTGCTAAAGTACTAAGGAGCTGGCAGCGGACACCACCACCCAGCACACGCATATGCCCAGCGTGGGGCTGCGCGCCGGGCCAAAGCAGCCCGGGCGTCACGGACGTGCTCCAGGCACCAGCGCTGCGGCTGCGCACGTCGGGCTCTCACCACCCGCCATTCCGGTCTGCAGCCCCTCTCCCGCTCGGCAGCGCTACAGAGACAGCCTCTCTCAACCCGCCGCTCATTACGGAGACCTGATTTATCAGAGTAAAACTATTTCAACCCCCCCAGCGCTGACGAGGCAATGCCGCGTTGCCTTGCCAGGCTCTGAGCGGCTGGGGACGCAGACCCCATCGCGCTTGCAGCGCGAGCACTGCTCCCCGCTCCCGGGTCAGGCCGCCAGCTGCTGCGGCATCGCCGACGATAACGGGCAACGAGTCGTCGGTCTCTCTCGGAGCAGCTCGGGAAGAGGGACGAGAAGTGTCTGTAAATGCTTTGGTGCCCTCCCGGCCCTCGCTCGCTCGTTAGGTTAACGCAGCCCGGAGCCCTGGCTGCAGTTACCAGAGCTGCACCGCTCCAGATGCCCGTGGCAGCGCAAACATCTCTCTTCGCTGCTGCACGCAGCATCACGCCGTATCCGGGCGCGGTTGCTCTTTCCACTGCAAGCTGCGGATCCCCCAAGGCTGAGCCGCCCTTCTGCGAGGGCGAGAATCGGTCCCTTGGTCTTTACTCCACGTAGCAAGTGCCTAGACTGCCCCTTCCAGCAGCAGCATGCGCTGCCTAGCGGCATCCCTGACGGAGAGGAAACAGGAAGAAAAAGCAGAATTTGGTCTCTGCAAGTGCTGTCAGACAGTCGCTTCTGCAGAGGGGCCCCGAGACACGCAGAAGGAAAAGCCTTTGAATTTGAGCAGAGATACACTACCCTCCGGGAACTGTCCTGAGAAGGTTAACCCAATTTTTATCCTCAATTAAATTCTAAATACTACTGATGAATCGCAAAACTTCTGTATTTCCAGGCTGTTGCACATCAACACCGATACAAGCAAAGGACTCTCAAACCATACAAAATAAAGGCGGCTGATATTTGGAAAGAGGAGTACTGCTAGATCTAAAAGCGATTCTAAGTTACAGGAAACCAATTTTTCTTTTCTGACTTAAAAGTTACTTTAAAAAGTGGGAGTACTAGATCTTGAAAAATACCTCCCTTGAACGAGTCAGGCAGACAATGAGCTGACCAGGTCCGTACAGTACTTCTGCTCTTTCTGAAAGACTCCATGTAATTTCAGTACCGACATCCAAAAACGCAGACTTAGCTTGGATTCCGCTACTAACCAGCACAAAGGCGAGCTTATCCCTACTCTGGGGTCAAAGCTGATAGTGCGGTTGCGCTGGCCAGATCCCCAAAGGAGGGTGGCAACATGAGTAATGTAAGAGTAGCAACCAAACCCAGAAGAAAAGCTGTTTAAAATGATGAGGCAACAGAAGCAACTGATATAGCAGAAGCGTAGAAGTGGCAGGACAGCAAATAATACCACTTTTAAAAAAAAGCATCAAAGCGTTAGTCACAGATAATGAGCCCCTCTCTCTTGCCACACGGAATTTCAGCCATTTTTCAAAATTCCACTGGCATAAATATAAAGGAAAAGCTCCAACTATAAACTATCACTGAATGCTGTTGAACTCGGGTTCCTGCTTTTTTTCCATGAACGCACTGTAGGTCAGCATTCCAAGACCAACAAACGTCTCCAAACCCAAGCTATTTCCAAACAGTACATGTCCCGCGATACCGTCCAAGATAATGGCAAAAATATGTACGAAGCCATTCTCGTCTACACCGCATGAAGAGAGGAAGGGGGCGCACCGGCAAAACATGCTGATCCGCACAAACGAGGTCTTGGGGTTAAACAAGTACGACAACAAAAAGCTTCAATAAAACAACTAGAGCAAAAAGATCATTCCACTTCTGAACTGAAATACAAACAATATCCAAGTCAGCTCCCAGCAGCGCCAGCTGACAGAGTATCTGCTCGGGACTGGGGAGGTTTAGATTTGGTTTTAAGCTCTGCCACTGACTGCGGAGCAGTCTCCTCCTAACCCTGGTATCAGCTTACCCACTTCTAGACGGGGTAACGATTTGCCATGTCTTGGAAAATCCCACTCAAGCTGTAAATACTATAATCATCCCACATAAAACCTTCAGAGAAGGTGCTGAGCGCAGCTTATTATGGCCCAAGTAACTACAAGGTTTCACGGAGGCTCCCGTTGTCCAACTCTGCTCTTCCAAGGAAAAATGGCAAAGGGAATTTCCTTTCGTTAAGACAGACAAAAGCGACCGAGTACAGAACAGAGGAGCCTTGCTAAGAGGAAAATGATGGAAGTCTTGTCCTTCCTGCGGGGACTCCCAGCCCAGCAAAGCAGCTGCCTTCCCCTCCTGCCACCCGGCTTCGCCCGCCTAGGGAAGCCAGCTGCTGCCCCAGTTTCCCCGGCATTAGAGCCGGAATCCTGCCTCGTACCTTTGCGGCAGACCGAAACGGGTCGGGAACCTGTTCGCTGACCTTATGTAGAAAAAGGAAAGGAAGGCGAATCCCACCTCCTGAGGAAAAGGCAAACGCTTTTGGCTCACGGATATTGTGCCGAAAACGTCAGCGCTGTTAGGAAGACCACAACTCTCAGTCACCTGGCAGGCGGTCTTCGTTTCTTCCTCTAGCAACGTCACTCAGCAAAAGCCTTGCCTCTCCCGCTCTCTCCCATCTGACCCGGGCACAAGTAAGCACCCAGGGCTCACCCGAGCCCCGAAGCACGCGGACGTACCGGCCTCTCCACCCCTACTGCTGATAAGCTCCGATCGGAAGCTGACAGTATCGATAGCGACTAGGCTGCGGTGTTACGGTACATTAATGCTGACACAGGAAACCTGAGGGTCCAGACGTCCCTGGCATCGATGCCAAGCGAGTACAACCTCATCGCCTTCTGATCTGCGGTGCCAAGGGAGGCGGGAGGCTTCCTCGGAGCGCTGTTCCTGTACACGTCCCTGGGGTCAGCTCCTGGCCGCTGTCACAGACGGGCGCTGAGCGGCTCCTTACTGGAACACAGGACGATCAACTTTTGGGCCCTGTAACTACGTGATCCAGCGGATATAGCCTGTACCACAGCTAAAGCCAAGCTTTATCAAGTAACGTTTCCTAGTTGTAGCCACTACAATTCAGCAGCTCTCCCGTATTAAGCAAGGAAAGACAGACGAGGGATTTTTTCTATTAACACAGATTTCTGTAGGCTTTAACATCGGAGAAAGGGCAGGTTGAGGCGGAGGACTCTGGTTGACAAGGCGCATTACATCTGATCAACAGCTGTGGATCAACCTGCAGGGCCAAGAGTCAAGAATACCAGCACTTAGCGTTTTAAATCCTACAGATACAGACAACGAATAACCCGAAGGAGACACTGCTGGCTGCTCTCCATCCCTTCCACAAACACCACAAGTTTATTCTTTACACAGGAACAAACTTTAAGGCATCCTAAATATGCGGCATTAAAAAGCCCCGTCAAGAAACAGGTATTCGGGCTTTAGTGCCTATCGCATTTCTTTCGCTACCAGCAATTGTAAATGAGCCTGGAGACGGAAAGGGAATGGATCTGCTCACTGCAGCGCTGGTAAGAAGTTCCTAATAACGATGCAGATGTTTCCAAATAGAAAGTGGATGGGATGCCCAGATGTCTTTCATTGTCATATTTTTCCAAGCGGCTTGACAAACTTCAGATGTAAAAAAATAAATATGAATGATGAGTCTGTCTCGCCAGCAAAAATAAAAAGCATGTTTGACAAAAAAAAGCAAACGAAGCAGATCCGTGGAGGTCAGAACTTTGTCAGCCTCTGTCCAATGAAGTTAGCGTATAATCAGCCACCAAATCACGGCATGGCACTACGTGAACTGAACCGCCGGTCACTCAAATACCACATTCTTTTAATTGACTTATCTCACCTCGTGTTCCCTATGAAAGGGCAACTGTTAACTAAAGGAAGACTTCTTTTTTTCTTCTAGCAGCAAATGTTCTGGGCATCAGAAACTTGGAAGCTTTTAAGTGCTGGAAGTAATGAAAATATATTGTTACTTATTCTTGGCAGGGAAAACTCTGCAAACTGATTAAGAAAAAGGACTTGAAATAAATCAAGAATCAACCCTGTGAAAGCAAACTGAGAAATACCATTAAAATACCAAAGCACAGACTCAAACGCATCTGTTTGCAAATTCACTTGCCATTAGTGATAAAAGAAACATTTCGCTGGCTGTGGAAGGACCTGAGCAGAACCCTGTCGCATGGCAGTGCCGCTTCAAGGCCCGTTAAGGACAAACTGTTTACAATAGTTATCAAAATGAACTACACGGTGCCTGGATACTCACTGAGTGTTGGTTAAAGCTGAGCATTTAAAAAAAATAAAATTATTTTGTGAACTGGATTTCTGTTGCTGTCACAGATTTAAAAAAGAAATCCAGGGCTTTCACTGAAAATCAACAAAATCTATGATGCTATTAGTTATATAATCTGTGATGATATTAATCGTATTTTATTTGTAAGCCACAGAGCACAATAAGTTATCCTTTCATTGTAAGGTATTTTCCAGGGATTTTCAAACCAGCTTTTGCCACAGATCAAGTTAAAGCAACAGATATACTTTGAATTACTCTCACTCTAGAAGTACGAGCTGAATTTCCCCGAAATAAGGCAAACCGAGCGCTGGTGAATACCCAAGGAAGCTACACCAGGTAACCTGTCAAGAGAAACCACCACGTGAGAACGACACAGCACGAGGGAGACGGAGCAGCACAGTCTGCGACAAAGAATGCGGAGCAGCTGAGTAACACCGCTGCTTCCTCGCGAAAGGGGTCATGGGCCTAAGTTGAGCAACACAGACTTTCCTACAATCTGGAGCAAATCAAGTCAGTGACATTTGACTCGCCAAAGTACACGGGTGCAAAGGACCAAGTATCTTGGGCTTAACGCATCCGGAAATGTTCAACAGCACGATTTTTAAGTTAAGCTCCAGATAATCCTCTATGTTGTGTGAAAACCCGGCAGACCAGAACGCGGTTTGACTCAACCAGGACAGGGCTCCGCGTACGGCACAGGGGTTTGCATGGCTCCCTCATCCTCCCGGCCGCTTGCTCAGGTCCCGCTGTCGGAGCGGCACCGTCCAGCTCTGCCCTCGACGGTGGCGTGACCGGCAGGCCACGTGTGCTGTAGGCTGCGCTACGTGTACCGCGCTTTGTGCACACGGTTTAACAAATAAAAATCTCCAGTTTTGCTCCAGGATTGCTTCCCGAAGACCTGATCTTGCAGGGGAAAAAAAAAAAAAAGGCAGCTAAAGGCCTTCCTCTCTGCCCTAAGCAAATGAAAAAAACTCCCAAAACGCAAAGAATCTTTATCAAATCACAGATGCTCCAAAAAAGGCAAATGAAAATCTACAGCCAAAATGGAAGAAGCAAGAGATGCTCATTTCCAGCTGGACTCGGTGAGGAAGTCCAAGACCTAAGTGAAAAGTAAACCCAAAAGAGACAAAGAGCATCAAGCACTAAACATACAATATTCTAAGAAAGGTAACGCAGACGTGATTTGAAAGAGGTGTTTACGTTGTGTTTTCAACTGCTCTCAGTTGTGAAAATCATGCGTTCTCAAGTGCTCAATAAAATGAAATTGTTACCTTCAGGATATTTTTTTTCCCCAACAATCCAAACATCTTTCCCTATGGGACAAAATCATTTCTTAACAACTCAAATTTCAAAAACATTTTAATAAAGTTGCGACTAGGTCATTTAATCAACCTTCTTCTGTAAACTGGGGTCTCTGGGACTGCCTCGTGCCTTATTCCCAAAGAGCCTCCAGTATCTGCTTGCGCAGACCTTCTCCAACATCAGCACACCGCTTCACAGCGCGTTGAGAACACGTTCAAGAAGAGATTCAAGGGAAGGCAACGCCGTTTGTACTGAATTGGTGAACTATTGCAACATGAACCTTCACGTGAAAGGGAGAAAACAAACCCAACAACTTCATCCCCAGGGGACTGACGACATGCTCTGGGGCAGGAACCGGCTGCAACCCCATCCCTGCTGTCACACCACTCCTCAACTTCTGGAAATTACGAGCAGAGTGACTCCTGCCTGCTATCTAACAGATTTACCACTGAGGAGAGACGAGCACACCTACCGTTTCTCCCGTAACGAGAGCACTTTCTGACGTCTTCTCCTCCCCGCCAAGGGCACAGCAATCAGACTGTACCCATGTCTCTTTTTTAACAGGCGCGGGACGCTCCTTCGGAGCCCCGCGCTGAACTCCGGAGGACAGTTCCGTTACTGCGGGGCTGCGGCAGGCTGTACCCCACTGTACAGCCGCTCAGCGCAGACAGGAGCAGAATATCCGCTGCCTTGCACGACAAAGGCAGCAAACCACCCCGAAGCATTCTTCAGGAAAAGTCTCCGACGCTGCTCCGTTTCCGCAGCGGATCAGGAGCTGCTGGAAGGGGCAGAACCCGTCCCGGTGCAGCGATGGCACGGACCCCGGAGCAGCGGCCCGTGCGTCACAGTGACTCACCCGTGGGGCTGCGCGCGAGCAGGTCTAAGGCCTCTCCCTCAGGCACCCGGGCTCTAATACGCCGCGTGTCTTCTCTAAAGTTTCTTGTGAAAGAAGGAGGGGAAGAGCATGCGCAGGTATACGAAAGCTCTGGTTTTAGCTTAAGCCCTGACCAAGGTCTTTCTGGCAAGGTATCTGCCCCAGCACGGCCCCGAGACAGCGGTGCCTCAGAGGAGCCCTGCCGCTGCTCTGCTCCGGGGCCAGGGCGGGCATGAAGCTGGAGCCAGGCCGGACTCCCACCCCGTCTCCCCTGTCCCTCAGGGAGGATGTGAGCGCAGGAACCCGACCGTCTCCTGCTGCCGCGGCCCACAGTCAGGCCCGCGTGGAAATGTGGGAGGAGGAGGAGGAAAAATCTGATGGATAGCCCCTTGCCATTAACAAAAGAGAGGAGAGCTTTTACCTACAGACCTCAGTCGCGAGCCCGGCATCACCAAATATCTGAGTCTGAGGAAGGCCTCGGAGCTGCAACGCCTGCGGAGCCCCACACGGATGTTTTTCCCTGACTTACAGAAAGACATGGACAGAAAACCTTCATTAGGCTGACGAGTCATTTGGCTACTCTGTCCCAGTCGGGGATAAACTGCCGTGTTGTCTGGGCGGAGTGTCAGGACTCTAAAGGACAGGGCTGGGGTGGCACCGGGCCGTCGCTCGCATCCCTCCTCCAGACATCGCCTCGGACTTTTCCGGGGAACGTTTGAAAAAAAGGCGCTGCCGGTCAAACGGCAAAGGAAGACGCACAAACAGAAAGCGTTCCTTGGCTACTCCTAAAGGTACAAGCCAGCAAAGCTCTTCATCGCTGCCCAGGTTTTGTTCCCAAACCGCAGGGCCAGGACAGCGTCTAACCCCGGTTTCCCAGAGGGCAGCCTCTCCCGTGGCTGCGGCAGGAGAAGCCGGCTTCCCCTAGATCGCAGCTCGCTCCCTTCCAGCTCAAACTGCAGACTCAGGCTCGCGTGCCTTTTCATAACCTCCAGAATCCTAACTATCCTGACGATCTTATCCCATGTTATTAGAATACTCGAAAGAATTATTAGGCAAGGCATTTTTGGCAAAAAACCCCCCGCTGTTTTCATAGCAAACAACAGCTGGGTCATGCTGTTACTCTGCGGTGCCTTACTATTGCACTTTGGAAAGATTTACGCACTTCTGTAACCCAGAAATGGATCTGAAGAAACTCGGTCCACTGGGAGCAAAATTAACTGCCAGGATGATGTTCTCACGTTAGTCATTCCCATGGCGTTCCTATCAGCTCCGCTTGCCCAACACCGACTCACCCCACGCCGGACAAACAAGACAAGTTGACTCTGGCTTATGACCCACCCCGCGCTTTGGCGGGACGAACGGAAGCACGCCGTCAACTCTCGGAGACGTCTCGGTGCAACACACATGAACGGCAAGAGTTGCTGCGCAGGAACCCCCCGCGGCCCTCGCAGAGGACACGTACCACCGAGGGGCAGTGCCGCCGGCCGGCCGGCCCCCACGAGTGTCCGCATGGCTCCTTCCGAGTACGCAAGGTCAATTGTCCTTCTTCCCTATCGTAAACCAGGCAGGGCCACATCGTATGCAGAATTTTTCAAAGACATAAACTGAATTAAGTTGCCCAGTTCCCCCTCGCTTTGGCTTCTTAGACCTATTTCTGCATTTCTAAAATCTTTCTAAAAATATACTGAGCAACCCATCCATTAGAACCAGGTGTCTCACAATGGGGAAAAATGCCCAAACTGCGTAAAATTCAGGGGAAGAAAACCCAGCACCAGTTACACGGTATGAAAATTACCATTTGATGTTATGACACAAACTGCTACACTGTAATTCATTTTCCCATCGAAGACCAAGGTTAAAAAAGTCCACTGCAGAACGCGGACTGCTTAAAAAAGGATCTTTTCTTGCAGTGAGTCTCTCGGTGCTTTCATAGCATCCCATTTCGGTACTCAATTTGCATGATGCACATGGAAAAGACATAAGCAAGCATCGGCCCCCGCAAGCTGTGGGAGGATTCATTTCCTCCTGTTCCTGACCTGAAGTCGCATAAATTCATCCCGATAAGGCAGCTCTTCTGCTTCCAATTAGCTCCTTTTCCTCTGCCCTAAGTCGGAGGTGGTGGGGCTGGGGCTGGGGCAGGGCGGATGGCCGGCCGGAGCCGCAGGAGGAACCAGCCCTGCACGCACCGCTGGGTACCGCCACCCTGCTCCCCCGGCCACCTTTCCCAGCCACCGCACGGCATTTTTAACCGACTCCCGTGCATCCTTCGTATCAAACTCAGTAGCACAAACGAGCTGCTCCTCATATCCGCTGCTACTCTACAATGCTGTCCGGCACTCTGGACCGTTCTTCTTTACCTATGTGGACATCATCCTTCCTCGCAAAGCAGCTCCTCGCCTCCCACCTCCAGCAATGGGAATGAAACCGGCAGCGGAGAGGAAATCTCGGGCAGAGCTGCTTGTTCTTTCACTAAATATTTGCCTGACTCTATGAATCTCAGTTTGGGAATGGGGCTGCTCTGGAAAGCATCATCTCCACTTAGCTGGCTACTCAGAGCTGACACACATCACAAAACCAGCTCTGGTGACTGTTAGCGAGGGAGAAGACAGAGAGTGTTTACCACTACAGCCAAATGCCACGTGCAGGGTTTAACATCCCCTTATCCGCTGGAGTCCCGCTCCTCCGACACGACACCGTTACGCTGGACACGTGCCGAAAGGGCGCAGAGGCGGGTCCTTACCTTGACATGCCTTCACCTCTCTGGAGAGCACCTCAAGAATATCATCTCTAAACCAAACAGGCTGCCTGTACGGGGGAACAGCTGCTCACGGAGTATTTAAAATTCTCTGCTGTCCGTTATCAGCACTGTTCGTTGAAAGTTGTCGTCTTCTTCCTATGTAATTTGGGAGTTTTTATCGGGGAACTGTAAAAGGCTTGGAATGGCTGCAAGCTGCATGTACCGATCCTTCTCCATTTTTTTTCAATTTTCCCTTCATACAGATTTCTGTGTGTTTTACTACTCTGGCTTTGGGTGCCTGCGGTTGGAATCAAGCCTTCACGCTTGGTTTTATTTAAGAATAATTTTCCTTTGTTATTGCCAAGAATTGAAGACGACTTAAACAGATGGATGTCCCTACTCCCATCATCGGAGGTAAGCGCAACCTCCCCGACACAGACAGAGTGCCTAAGCCACTTTTGAGCTCTTTTTGATCCATTCCTGCTCAAGTTTCTTTCTTAAAAAAATTTCACAAGCTTCTTCTCAGCTACCAAGTCTGGGTTTTCTTTTACTCACAGACATTTCAGAGCAAACAGGATAAAGCCTGTACAGCAGAGACGATGGATCCCATATTTACCTGTCATTTTATAATTATCCGGCTACCACGAAGGGGCTCCTTCCCCAAGCGCCGCATGGCTCCGAACCTCAGCTTCGTTATCACGGCCTCGCTGACAAGCAGAGCTGCGGGTCTAAAGCGGTGACCTTCACGAATATAATTTCCTGAATGTACCTTGAATATAATTCCAACACATCCTGCTAAGTCTCACAACTCTTTTTAAAATGAGGGACGAGTATTTGTAGCAAACAAGTTTCTACTCCCAGCTTTGCAGACCCCCTGTTTGATTACAGCAGGTGACGTTCTCCGCTTGCTGACGACCTACGCTCTTCAGCCCTGTTGTCTAACACGTCCGGTTACGATGCGTGCAAATGCTTTTTGTATATTAACTCGACCTTTAATGCAGAGCAATTGTTAAATCACTTGTGAAAAGTCAAGGCCAGAGAGCGAATCTGCCAGGAAACACCCAGCTACCCCGTCGCCTACTGAATTTCTGGACACCGTCATCGTCATCTCACTGGAGGAGAGGTAATGGACATGAGTTGGAACAAGGGAAATTCCTACCAGATGGGGCTGGGGGGGTGGGAAATAAGTGTAACGCAGGTAATCAAACAGCGGAACAAGGGCCCAGAAAGGCCGTGGGATCCCCGTCCTTGGAAATACTGAAAACACAACTGCTTGGATTCTACGAAACGCTGAGCCATAGAGGCCAAACGGACAGGCGCCCAAAGGGCACTGAGAGATGTCCCAGAAGACAGTATCTAATTCCCAGGCTACAGACAAGCACCTTAATTTTTCTCCGTTCACAGCACCAATTTTGCATGCTCGTCTAAGGGGAGAATTATTTTTTGAAGCTGGAAGAAGCACACCGGAAGACACCAGCATTCACTGCTGAGCTCCGGCAACTAGTTGTGAAACTGCACCGCCCGGCACATTAGTGGAAATACACGCCATCGAGGTGACTTGAACCGGGGGGGAAATCACCTTGTGAAGCCAACTCCAGACCTGGCGGTCACCCATACATCTCTGGTGACAGGTACCATTAAAACAGAGGAGAGACGGGAACTACTAAACCAAAGACACTTTCCAAGCACAAGATGAATCCCAAGCTCCACCTGAGGACAAGTGCCCAAGCCCAACCGTGAACTTTGATGGCAAAGACCTCGGATGGGACGCCTAGCCACAGGCTAGCCCTCAGTACAACAGCACACGGAGGAGACGCGTCCCGGCCCACGCTCACCAGTGGGCATTCCGGGTTGAGACCAAAGCAGCAGCGGCTCTGTACAACCCCGTAATACACGTTATAATACAGGCTTCTTGGTTATATTTTGCGGTAATGAGTTGATTCCACAGTTGTACGGACCGATACTGATATCCGAGCAAGGGAGGTTAAATCTAGTTCAGGTTATGCCTAACCGGGCTGAGAGCACACTTCTGTCTGCGGCGCACAGACAGGCTCAAACCCTTGGAGAGGGCTGTAATTCCATTGCACTCAAAGATATTACTCATCCACTTCCATTTCTAGAAGTGCTTGATGGTTTTCTCAGTAGTTTTCCTCCCACTTCTCCTCCTCCTCCTTAGATCCCTTCTCTTTTTTTCCCATGTATTGTAAATATATCCATCACCAATACTCCCTTTCGTCTGTACCGTGCCGTGCGGTTCCTGTTTGAAAAGTACTTTGCTGACTACCTTTCCTTCGATAAAGCAAACTGTTACACAAAAACAGACAAAAACTAACCCCGCAAACCCTTATTCAGTCAAGAACTTCAATGAATCCTATTAACTCTCAATTTCACGGAATGCGGCTGGTGTAAAAGCAAAAGCTGTAGCAGTTCCAGATAAAGAGGCAGGATGTCTTTAGAGGAGTACGTAGACAGGTTATCACCACCAATACAACTTATACAGGAGTGCCCTATATTCGAACAGAGCACGTTACAAAATGCGGCGTACTGAGTCCACGCAGAAATCAGTTACACCCTTCCCGTTATTTCTGATGCGCAAACTTGTGCGGTGCGCTGTGCGGTATCCAAAATATCCTCCGTCGGAACACGGGTCATGAGAAATTCTGCTGAGAAAGAGTTCAGACACCTTCTGGCACGACGACGTCTCTAGGAAACACTAATGTGCCTGGGGAAGTGCTGAGGGAGCTCTCCGAAGCAGGCAATAGTCTTCCCATTCTTCTACCTTCTACTCCAGGGTTTCATTCCCAGGCAACCAGGAGCAATTCCCAAATCATTTCTTCCTCCTACATGTTTCCCACCTGGGACAAAGACACTCGAACCCGGTGCCATGGCAACCCCATCAGTCACACAAGCACTTTGGTTCTTTAGGGAAAATGAAAATTCTCAAAGGAAGCCGGGAGATAAAGGCTCCTGTTCCTTGTTTCCCACTGTTAGGAAGTAATTACAAAAATACTTTCCTCTGAAGTGCTCTCTGGGTGAATAGGTTGTCATTTAAGAAAAATACTATGATGTGAAGAGGAAGATAAAATAGGAACAGTTTGAGCACGTTAACGTGGTGCGTAACCTCCAAGCTTAAGGTCGGTTGTCATCATTATACCATATGAAAAGAAAGTGCGTGGAAAAAAAAATAATAAATGAATGAACGGGAGGAAAGATAAATCAAACTCTTTGTGATCTGCTCAAGCAGAATATGATCCAAAACCTGCCTTGTCAGCCCACTGACGTAAATCTGAGTCTTCTCACCGACTCCAGTGGACTTGGATCAGGCTTTTACGTTTCTGAGAAATACAATTTGGATTTTATTTTACCATACCCTGGAGCCTGACTCAGTAGCACTTGCACAGGCGGCCTCCTGGGTGCAAATCTGATTCTAAACTCGACAGTTCTTTGCCTGTTTCTATTGTTTCTTGAATGCTTTCAAGGAATAAGGTTAATGATCACACAACTTGGTGATGTTTGTCAGCTTATTAACAAAGGAGAACAGATTCTTTTCATCCCGTCCAGACAGAATGATATCATCATTATACTTGCAAAACCTTCCAACCCAGGCTTGTCCAGAGAGCATTTCTTTCCATTCCTAAGTGAAAGGCTGTTTTGGTGATAAAATCTTAAAGATTTATTTAAATGATGGTTTAACATGACAGCCTCATACATTCTTCTGGTTTTTTTTCAGCTTTGTGTGCATAGCCCGTTTACGCTCTGTCCCCCCAGACCCTTCGCCCCAACATGAGAGTCTTTTGATCTTTGTCTCCTTCTGCCTTTAGGGATAAATATTTTTTCTTTAACAGACGTTATTTGGGAATAACGCTCACTAAAAAGCCGCTGATCACGAGTTACCTGTAGTACCCAACTAAAACGAGAAGCACAGATGTTCGGTGTCTTTAGGATCAAGACTTAAATTACTGGGGAAGTCGAGCTTCGAAGATGTCATCCCAGGGCAATCTGATACGGAAAAGCCGTCAGCAGGCAATCGTGCATCCATGAAGAACTCCAGAGATCGCCCTGCTCCGTGATAGGATTCCCAGACTACACCTAACCAGATGCGCATCCCAGACGTTTAAAAACAACCGTGCGGTGTCTTTTAAAGAGAGCCTCAGAAGCTGCGCTACTCCCTCCTCCTGACCCGGCACCGACGCTCGCGCAGCAAGCACAGCGTTTTCCGCTCCCCAGGCGGCCGACCCGACGGAGCAGTCGAATGCGACAGCCCGGCGCGCGCTTGGGGGCATCCCGCAAGCCGCTGCCCCACACGGGACGGCCGCCTGAGCAGGGGTGCCGAGTCACATAGCTTTTCGGATGGCTTCTACACTACAGCAACTACTTAAAAAGAATTTCAGAAACAGTACAGAGCCTTGCGCAGATTGCCCTAATGACGCGGTACCAGACACGGATGGTGCTGAAGCAGCAACGCTCCTAACAGGGTTATGCTCTGAGCAGCTCACTCATTTCAGTCTAACAACCACCGTTCGGTGGGTTAACCGTGCAACCCATCATAGCTCAAACGAGGAGCTCCCCCCTTTTCATGCTGCCGGATTAATGGATGGCCAGAGGCTGTGGAAACAATAAATCCTCCTCCTCCTCCCTCTGTGCATCTATCACCTTTCCCAAAGCTGCAAAGACTCATTAGGATTGCCGGGCTGCTCAGTCCCCAGTGCCAATAAATGCCTTTCTGGGTGTGTTTCTCCTCCAGCACAAGCCAAACCAAAGCACGCTGCGTTAGCTGGGGACTCCTGCGAAACGCTGAGCGCCACTAATTCTCCATATTCCTACCACGCCTTGCGAGAAGGTCCTCCGTAGTCTGAGCAGCCTGTCTCAACTCACTGCCGCTTGCCCTAAGCATGGACCTGTTCGGTCACATTCTCCTTCCACGTTCACGGTGGTGATTCCTCCTCACTTCCGAGCACGGATACAAATTTGCAATCATTTTCTCAACTCAGCCAAAAATTAGGACGGGGCACGTACTTGGAAAACGCGGTATGAGTGTGCTTGTTCCGGGTCACGATTACGTTAAACGTGATGAGCTGACCAGTTCTCACACGGTTTTCTGTGTGAGTCCCGTCTGACCCAGCACTTCCCAAGGAAGAATAACCAAGAGTCCTCCCTGTTCCCAGGGGAGAAATCCACTGGACGTTCATTGATGCCGTGTCACATCCTACTACGTTTAAGTGGTTTTCAGCAGCTGGGACCTCCCGGGGGGGCCTTGGCTCCCATCCCGCCGGGGAGGACGAACAAACCCAGGCTCAGCACTCGAGCGAACAGGCTGACCCCGTGCAACGGAGACCGCCGGCGCCAATGCCGCAGCTGGTTTTTCAAAGGATTTTAACATTGCCTGGTCAGGACCTACTACTGCTTGCGGGTCCCTGCGCTGCCTCACATCGGCAGAAGGAAGATCAGGTTCTGAGAAACACAGCAAAGCAAGATGCTTTGAATGAGCAGACAGATTTACCCATGAAATACAAATAACCGCTCCTGCCACCCGTCCGTGGAAATACGGAAACGTATCCGCATTGCCCTGACATCACAGAGGAGAGCACAGACGTTCTGTAGCAGAAAACAACCACCAAATACTCAGGACCATTTACATGCAGATCAAGTGCACGCCAGCATGACTGAAAAGAGCGAGGTATAACAAGGTGATAATTAACGAAGGGTTCCTCACAGACTCCACATTGGGTGTGTGCGCACACAAACAGCAGCAGATGCCCACCAGTTCAAAGGATACCTGTACCATCTCTTTAAAGCCTCAGCCTCTGGTATATTTTCCTAGCTCCTTGAGAGATGATGAAATTGAAAAAAAAAAAAAAAAAAAGAAAAAAAAAGAAGAAACCCCCCCCAGCATGTGATATCTTATCACTTTATTTTTCTTTCTGAAATATTCACAGTTCTTCCCATCTTCTTCTAAGTGTTTTGAGGGGCTCTTCCCTATGCTCAATCAGAGAGGTAAAAAAAAACCCAAACCAACCAAACCTGAAAGAAAGACTCCATAAGCATTGCAGCGTGTGAAGATGCAGAAGCTCCCCGGCACTCCTCCCAGCACAGGCACGTGGAGGGAAGGAAACCCAAGGCCTATCCATAAACGTTAACAGGTTTGTAATCCCACAGCATTCCTCCAATGAATGAGGCAGGATTTCCCACCTGATTTCTTGAGTGGTTCACGTAATGCACTTCTAAGGAAGCCAACCTCTACACAAAGCCAACGATGACAACCACAGGGGAGTGCGCGCCGTACGCTGTCATTCCCGACAGAGGCTATAGATAGCCACGGATACCGCAAACGGGGATCGGCACAGGGTGCTGCTTTGGGGTGGGGTTATGTTGCTGCAAAAGTGGAAAGGCCAAACCCGCACCAGCCAGGGGCTTGAGGCATCCTAGTATCTCCTCCAGAAACCCAGCTTTCCGGTTCCCACCTTTCAAAGAAAGCTCAAACTTCCTCACAAATCACTGCAGGAAAGAAAAACAGGAAAGAGAAGTAGATAGATCGGACACGTGAGCTTATTTCTGTGTGAACACAGTGCATGAACCAGGAAACGCCCCACCACACTGCAGTCGTTGCTAGAACCTTGGGCTTAAGATGGCAGGTTTTCTGACTTAGAACTCCTACGCTCGTTCTGTCCGATTGTTTGAAAAACGTCCAATCAATTCCCAAACGTTATAAAATCCTGCAGGAATACCAGATGTCCTGTCAGACCGAAAGCTTCTTCTGTATAGCCGGAAGCTTTCACGACAATAGTATCTTTTAAAACCGACTTCTTGTAGAGAAAACACAACGCAGCAAGTCCCATTTCATTGTGGAGGAAGGCTTTTACACAAGGTTTCCCAGTTTTTACAACCACCTCACCGACAACAGCAACTTTAGGTACTTTTTTGTCTTAATGTCCAGTTGGTTGAGTCATCCGTCATCTGTAACTGAAACCCTGGATTCTTGTCGGCGTCGCTTGCCATTTATTTAATTAGAAGAGCCGGAATGTTAACCCATCACTCGGCACATACCCTGGCATCACCTTCAGCTAGGTGTGGTTACACACACGAGTTATCCACAAATCTGTGGCTATTACTCTAGGATCTTGAAATTAAAAACGTATCAACGAGTTCACTGTAAGCAGAGTGGCACAGAAGTGGGTGAACCTGAATGCGTATTTCAAATAGTAAAAGAAAGCGGAGGGAGAAGAACTATCTTGCAGAAGATAGGAAATAAATACTAAAATACTAGTCACAGAAAGCACGATACGGCGACAGAGCCTGGGCTGAGCTCCCTCGTGGGGCTCCCAGGAACACCGCGCTACATTCCACTGCTGCAGAACAAGACTGGCAAGCCCTGCACTAAGTGCCAGACACAAGCACCTCTCTTCTCTCATACCCACCGCTTCCATTCCAAATAAAAAGCCGCACCTTTCTCAGAGTTACAGAGGATGCAGCAAGTTCCCTTTGTCTGCCTATGTTTGATCAAGTTCTGGTTCCTTTCACGACGCTCCCTTCTCGCTGAGAGCCCTCAGGGTATCCACATCCACCTTTCTGGTTCTCGGCTATAGACCATTTCCAGACAAACGCTAAAAAACAACGCACAGCATCACGGGAACAGAACCCCTCTGCCAAAGGACGGAGTAAAGCCATCTACAGCAAAGAAGCCTTTTTGGTCTGAACGCCGTGATAAAGAAGAAACCAGCTACAGCCATGTGGCTTTGACACCAACTAACCAGATGGCTCTGAGTTACAAAAAGGTAGCTGCTGCTCTGACTCCCTCTGACCGAACGGGAGAAGATGGGAAGACGCTGAAGACATTAAGACCCTCGAAGGACTGCCCGAATCCCAAACAACATCCAAAGATTCTGAGGTGGGACTTGTTGCTTAGATCTTTATTGTCTCACTGACCTTCATATATCACAAACTGCGATTTAGAAATTCCTGAACCATTTGCCTCAGCTCTTGCGTGCTCCGGCTAACCTTCCCTGAAATCTGCTAAGGCTTCCATGGGTCCGACACACGTACAAACAAAGCCTGTGAGCGCACCAAGGACTGGAGAGGAAAGAGGTGCTGGATTTGCCGAAGCAGACCCAGAAGGTCCATCGTCACGTAGGCGCTGTGTGTAACCGTGCTCTGAGCCTGCCCGCCTTGCCGGCCAAGCGGCTCCAGCGCAGCAACGTCGTGCTGAGCCCAGGGCCGCTACCGCAACAGCTCGGTCAGTCGGCACCGTTCGCTCCGTCGCACAACGCAGACGCACCAGCTAGATGTGAACGACCTTGCTGGGTACCAAAAGCAGAGTACCTTTGGCGGCAGTGAGCCTGCATGGCTCAGGCCTCTGCTGGTCCCCAACCGCTGCGCCAGACTGCCGTCACCACCGTGGACTTACCTTCCGGGAGACTAATAAAAGCCTGACAGGATTTTATTCGAAATGGCTGTCAATTCCTACCTGCCTCTTCAGAGCCAAATTCCAAACCCACACCAAATGATTGAAGTCAGTGAGGACTGGCAACGAGGGACTGCTCGATTCCTCTCTGTTTAATATTTGTATCTAGTCTGAGTTCTGGGTGTCGTATGTAGTTGCTCTTGTTCTTCTCAAGCCCTTTTAAGTTCCAAGAACACGTGAGCACTAAGTACAAACAGGAATTTGAGAAGCTGAGAGATGTGGAAAAAAAGGCAGAGGTCTGAAGGGGAATGGAGCTGCTCTCTCATCCTCAGCTCATACTGTCAAAAACCTCAACGTTCACTACGTGATGTGTTGGCTTGTAAGGATTTGTATAATAGTAAAAGGGGGGGGGGGGAACGTACAAGCAAATGGATTAAACTACACAATAACTGTTCTCAGATGGACCAACCGCATCATCTTCAAGACGGAGGGGAATCCTCGGATACGTCAAAATATGTCCCATCAAGACAAATGCCTTCAAACTGCATTAATTGCAACCAGAATAAGGAGGAAAACAGTTATCAGTCATTGACACAATTGAACTAATACTCAGAAAGACATAGGACCCAAACTTTAACCACAAGTTGCATGGACAGGCGAGCCTTAATAACTGCTGAGAAGATTCAGGTCATACGAGAATTTCTATTAACATCTCATGTCCCATAATATCTTACCAACTTATGCAGAGCTCAGACTTTTTTCCACCTAAACAAAGCACAGACTTTGCCCTTGGTTTAAGGAAGGAAACCCCAAGCATTTTGCAACGTTTCTTGATGAGAACACTTCGTGGCCGAGTTCTGTCCTCCCAGCTGAAAGCACACGCGCGCTGCTCTTGGCAGAGAAACTGCGTGTATGACTCTGACGGCGTATTGCAGCAAAATGCTTAATCACTTTCTTTTCAAACAGCTCGGTCAAGACAGCCTCTTTCAAAAGCTACCGCAGGCTAGAGCTACCCGGAACAGATTGGTAAGCAGTAGCAGAGGGGTACCGTACCTTCTGTGTGGACATCGGGGAGCACTGCGGTGGGATGCTGCGCTACCGCTGATCGCCTGTACACCATGTGGACTCTTCCCTTTTCCTCTTCCATTTGCTTTCCTCTTTCCAAAGGCTCAATGAAGTATTCATCCTTATCAGTTCTTATCATTCCAGCCTGGTGAGGAAGAGAGAAAGCATGCCGACATGTCATTTGAGAGCCTCAAGACCCGCCCCGATGCTTTAAAAACAAATACCAGGAGGGGCGAAGCACGCAACACTCAGCACGTTCCTGTGCTGTAAGACCCGGATGACCACCGGGATTCCTTCGCACGGACTTCTCGCCCGAGCCGGTATCTCTCTGTGCTCTGGGGACGTTCATCTGGCTGACGCCTCTGTTCAAAAGCACGAAGAGAAGGTCTTGTATGAGACACATACCCCCCTCCAAAAACACACCTAAGACCAGAGTCCTGGAGGAGTTTACCGCTTCTACGTCATGCGCAGCCATGCTGTAACCTAAGCACGGCACGCTGAGCACCGCGTACTGCAACATTCTGCTAATCCTTACCCCACAGATATCTGAACCCTTTGCGGCTCGGGCACTTCATTTTACGTCATGAAAATCAGCAGAAGCCGTACGGTTTCCTATCTAAATGCACACATACCGTTCCACCCTGTAGGTGCTGACAATTCTTCAAGCCCCTGTCTCTGTATCTCTTCTGCTGGTAAAAGCTGCAGGTCGGGTGTGCAGACTAGGCAGATTTATGCTGGCGATTACCACAATTAAACTCACTGGAGTAAATCATACCTGCCTAAGTCCAGTTTAAAGGAAGAGACTCACACTCAGGAGGAAAAATTTCTTTGCTGGCACTTGAAGATAAATCTGAGTAAGTAACAGTGAAGGAAATCTGGCAATACACTCAAGGAAACAGCCACTTAAAACCCTGCTTATGTCTAAGCGCAGCAAGAGTAAACTTCTTCCAGCCCGGCCAGCAAAAGCAAGAACATGATGTAGGGGAGAAACGGACACAGAATATTTGAAAATAGTGGCCACGTTGGCCGGCGTGTCTGAGCAAATGCCCCACAGCCCACCTACGGAAAAACTCCTGCAAACTTTTTGCTCCTGAGTTGAGGCGCGAGCTCTGCTCAGCTGAACCCCAAGGCGTGCGAAAGCTCCTGTTTCCGTCCCGCCTGCACCCGCTCCACACGCGAGCTGAGGCCTCCTACGTGAATATAATAAATATAGTACAATATAATGTAGTATATGCCTCCAGTTCCAGCTGACACTTGCTCGCCATCAGCCCAGCGGTGCGTCGGTTTTTGCCATGCACCGCAGAAACCCCTATTCGAGAGCTCGGTTACCGTAAGGGTGTAACTGCAGATTTCACTCCGGGTCAGGCAGGAATTGCAGCTACGGCTTCGACTGCAGCCAGAGGCACCCGCAGCACGAAACACCACCACAACACGAACCCAAAGGGCACGGTCCTGATGGATCTGCAACCTGCTCCAGGAGGAGCCACGGTTCCAATCCTACGCTCCAGCTCAGAACGCCAGCAAACCTAGCTATGGCAACGCTACGCAGGTATTTTATTTTTTTTGCAACGAAGAGAGATTATCATAGTCCAAGCTTAGATAATTTGTCAAATACAAGTAGACAGACTTGTGAAGGTATATGACAGAGTATAACAATTAGTATTTTAATAAAAACACTCAAAATGTCACGAACAGTACGCTTCAGCACAAGCTTTCCAGGCTCTGTGTGTTTTCTTACATCTACACTCAAACTTTCAGTTAATGAATTTCTTCAAATATTGGCTAAAGTACATAAATCAAAATACTACCTTCTTCCTTTGTTGTCATTCTGTGAGTAGCAGTAATAAGTGAGAGTTTTGGTCGAATAACTCAGGTTAGCGTCACAAGTCAGTTTTTCACGTGGCTAGTAGCCGTAATTAGGCTGGGAATTAACAAGTTCCCTTTGCAAGTTAATGGCTTAGTTGCTTGCCATTTTTCTGAGCAAAACTACGTTTCGTACCTACGGTTGCTATGTTACCGGTGTAGGAGACCTTGTCTTGGCATAAAGATTATTTTGTAAATAACCCGTTTTCTAAGAAGCTGTTGCCTGTGAGTCAAAAGCAGTTCTATCCAAAAGCTGCGCTCGGTGCAAACCCGAAGCTCGGCTTCGCTTTCCAGCTCCAACGTGTATGCTTTTGCTCGTCTGTGTTAAATCCACAAAGAAAAAGCCACAATTATATTTTTGAGAATGGGTGTGCCCTGCTGCAAAAGGAATATAAGAATAATCCGCAAGCATCAAGAGCGGTTTCCATTTGCACAACTCTCCCTAAAACTCTCTGACAGACCTAACGCATTCCACCCCCCTAAAGCCGCAACTCGTCGTCTGCTCCTCAGAAGCCTCCCAACTTCAGAGGCGCCGACAGCCCGGCCGTACCAATGCGAGAGAGAAGCTGCTGCTATGTGCAAAGCCTAATGACTCATTTCGAGGAACCGTGCCCAGAGCAAACGTCCCGTTTCACCTCATCACGCCGTTCACGAGGGAGAACCAATGCCAACTGACGAGGGGCGACCCGCGGGATGGGAGGCGTGGGTTCGGGGTGCCCCGGGTTCGGGGTGCCCCGTCCTCACAGACACAGCGGGCAGAGCCGAGCGGCGCCGGCCAAGCGCCAGGCTCGTCCCCGGCAGCCACAGCCCCGCGCATCACCCATAGGATCGGGCCCTGGCCCTTCCCCAGGCTGGGTCCCTCCTCCGTCAGGCGCTCTCCCATTCCCACCTTTTCCTGCCTTTACAACAGCTTTTAGGGATGATTATTTATGCAGACATAAGGTGTGTCCCTACCTTTTGGTCATCTTCACGGTAGCGGCTGAGCCCACCGATTTCAGCGGATCTGAACTGCGTCGAGGGGAATCGCGCCCATCATCCTCAACAAACCTGACGCCACTTCTCCGCAACGTTCGCCAGCGGAGCCCAAGGGCTGGCTTTGCAACCGGCGCTGCCTGCCGCGGCGTTCCTGGAGAGCGGCGTCTCCCGCAGACCCAGCGCGACAGCAGCGACCTCACCGCCCGAATTAAACCTACGCGCTGCCCAGCTGCGCGCACAGACCCCTTTCCGCACGCGGCAACGCGTTTCTGGGAAGAACGGTGCCCCTGAGTCCCAGGAGAGGAGAGGAGAGGAGAGGAGAATTACAGCGGAGACCGACCGGGCACTCCTGGCTCTGCAGTCACGGCTCCAAACCTGATGAGGACAAATCTCTTCCTCACCCTTCTGCCGCCGCCTTCTCCTTGCTTCGTTTGCGGGGATGGCTTTGTATCGCCTGCGTGGACGCTGAATCCATTTCACGTGCTTTTGAATAATTAATTTGCCCACGCTTCCGAGATGCTCACCCTTGCTGTGCTTCACTGTGGAGCAAACAGCACAAATACTAACGTTCTGTCTGACACTCAATACGGAAGAGTTGAAATCACTACCGTGGCGTTATCTCACAAAGCTTGCTGTAAAAGACGGCAAACAATTCTTTATAAATGTAGAATTTTTCCCCCTTTATTATTTTATTAGAGTTAACAGGGACAGTTTTGGTCCATTTTAACAGCCTACAGACAAGCATGAATGCAGAATCCAGCTTGCTTTCCGTTCTTTTTTTTTTTTCCTTCCCAAAATTTCCTCAATAAAATGAGCTTGAAGTTTTCCAATTGAATGGAGAAAGAGGGGCATAAGCGGGAATTTTTTCTTCAAGCAAATCTTCGCTGTAAACTCCACCGTCGACCCAGCATTTTCTCCCCCGCCAGCCAGCAGGTGTTCAGAGCACATATTTTTAAAGGCTCACTTGGAGAGAAGACTGCGGTGGATTTTCAAGAAAGAAGTATGTAGTGGAAATATTTTTCTTCCACAAAAGCACATTTATGGAGCAATACAGGAAAGCATAGTCTGAAATCTTGGAATGCCATTAATTTTACTGCTTTTCCTCGTAAATTAACAACGTTCAACATTTCCATCAACCGAAAGACGCAGTTTGAAATTTGCGCTTCTGCGAAGTTTATCTACAACTGTCCTCGTGATTCTTCCAAGGGGACAAGGGGAACGCGACGCAGCTCCCCAAAGCGACAAGAAGCCTTTGTGGCCCGGCGGCTGGACGGGAACCCGCCTGTCCGCAGCCCCATCCCAGCCCTGGCCGAGGCTCGGGGGAAGCGGATTCACCTCTCAGCTTTCCCGCAGACTCACTTCTCCCGTTTTCCAGCGGGCAGCAAATTCCCCTCCCCGAGGGGTGCCAGAGGGGAAACCTGTCCCGCACCGCGCGAGCCCCCGCCTTGCTGCCCGACGTCTCTGGGTGCCTTGAAACGACTCCCCACCACTAACGCAGCTCCCTTCGTCGCCCTCCATCCGGCAGTAACGGTGCGCAGCAAACTGAGGGAAAACCTCCCTGCCGAATTGAAGCGATGCAGGAGCCAGCCCTGCCTCCGTCGGGAGGACGAGGTACCTGGGAGCACGGCCAAATCTCGCCTGGCACAGGCAGCCCACCTAGGAGGGCGTCCCGGAGGACAGCAAACGGTGCATTCTGGCCTGGGAAATCCACCGATAAAGCAAAGCCTGGAAAAATGCGCCCCCCCCTTCCCCCCCCCTAAATGCAAAAAGACGCAGACAATAATAAGGGAATTACAAACAATATAAAGCCTTGAGAAAATAACCTACAAGGGCAGGTTAAACTAAGGAATCACTTACTGAGCCAAAATCAACAGCGTTTAAGGGGGAACACGATTCCGTATAAATATGCACGGGGTATGAGGTGCAGGGGAGGAAAGAGCCGCTCATTCAGAGAGCGCGGCACAGAACGGTGCCGGACCCTGAAGAATGGACACATTTACCTGCAGCAGGAGCGTAAACGTCACGGGTGGGACTTTCAAAAGTATTTTAGGAAGTTAAACGCCCCATTTCTAGCGGTTTGCAATAAGGGCGAGCCATTTAATTCTCAGGTGTGTTCGGAAAGGCCACCCTCAAATGCCGGCAAGCGAAGGGCTTTGTTCAGCGGGGCAGCAGCCACACTCCGCCATTACCAAGCCGGGCGGTAACGCTCGCCACCGAGCAGGAAACGCCGTGGCTTGCTGAAGTCTACAGCGCCTTTACTTTAGAAATCATACCTACGACAGAATATCCCCATCCCAGCTACCATCCCATGTGCCATGCAACGAGGTCAGTAAATGCTGGTCTCTGGTGCCCTCCTCTCATCCAAGTCCTGTTTTTTCCCTTCTTTCTGTCCTGACAGCCTGGACGTGGTGCCCCCAGACACGAAACCTGCTTTTTCTCATGCAACTCTCTCTACAAAACACTCACTTGCCTAATCACCTATGGAAAAAGCTTGACAAAAGTTAGATTTCTCAAGTGCTGAGACTACTATCTCCTGTACTCATCACCTTGTCTTGGTCTTCCCACCTCCTGTCCTGTCGGTACCTGCTCCCTCCCGCCTCTCGCCGCGCTCCGTGAGCCGCTCACGGCAGCCGCTGTCGTCATGACCCGTGTGTCACGGCATCGAGCGCGGTCGGGTACCCGTCCCCACGGTACGTGCTGGTACAAACCACGCAAACCGCGCGCTGCCGGGTGAGACCAGCTGTGTCTGCCCACGAAGGCTAGAAAAGAACTCTGCACAACTACAGAGCGGTGACCAGCATGACCCATGGAAGCCCAGCCTGGTTTGGGTGGGAAGGGACCCCATGGGCAGGGACACCCTCCACTAGCCCAGGTTGCCCAAAGCCCCATCCAACCTGGCCTTGAACACTGCCAGGGAGCCAGGGGCAGCCACAGCTTCTCCTTATTTTCAGTGAAAATGCTCTCATCCCAGTGTTCTTGTGGCTTTGCGATTATTTTCATCTGTGTATGCACTTAGCTTCACAATATTCTATTTCAGCTGGTATCTGTATTTTGAAAAGCCTGCATTTTTCTATGACATAATCAATCTACCACAGAGAAGGTAATAACATAAATTATGTTTTTGAACCATCCTTAGTGTCCTTGTACTACAAAGAAATTGTTTTTAAAACACCGACATGATACTGTGGGGAACTGAGGCGTTAATTAGCAGCTATTTCTCCTAAGCCGACTTTGAACGGTGAGAGAACTGAACACGGAAGGCTGCTTTAAGCAAATCAGAAAGATAATATCAAAATATTTGCAGACTGTGACACGGCTGCTCCCTGACTGCTGTGGCAGGCACGGGATGATGTGTAAAGACTCGGAGCAGTTCTGTTCCAAGCTGGTTTTGGTTTCGTAGGCTGCTCGCATCTGGTTTCTCCCTCTCTCTTGAGTTTTGGGGGTTTTTTTTGGTGATTGTTTTTTGTTTTTTTTTAAACTCTCTTCATTTTTAACCTAGGTGAGACAGAAGTGAGATCCCACCCTAGAACGTCCCTTGCAAGGATAAACTGTTTCTGGCACCACGCGTGCTCTCTGTGCGTCGATGAAGACGCAGAGCCTTCGCGCCACACGCGATAAAGGAGCTCAAGTCCTTCAGCGGACCCTAAGGGAAAGCTGCGCCTATTTGACGTGGCTTGCCACGAACCATCACCCAGGCTTTAGCCAAAAGCTGAGCGCTCCGCCTGAACACCCGTGACAGACCTGCTTTATCCGCGGCCGAGGCACAGGACACGACCATCTAAAAAACATCAGTCATCCGACGGATAACCGATTACACGGCACCGCGAGGGATACATCGTCAACAGAGCTTCACTGCGTCGCCCTGCACGGGACTCTTCGTCTGTACGACAGGCAGCTTTTGTCTGGCTTGGGATAGGCACACCCTTCTGTAACACAGCGAGTAATTCCGAAATACCACGTCCTGTGTCTTTACTGGGAACATTTGAAACAGGGGAGATTAAAAGCTTAAAAAATTGAAATTTCGTATCACATTCACGGCTCTGCATGGAGTAGGCTGTCAATAACAGAAGCAGCAGATCAGTAAGCAGGCTGGAGTTTGCTCAGCAGCAGGAGGTTGTCTGTATGAACTCGGGCTGCAGTGACAGTCCTTGGGGAGAAACCAGCAAGAAAACAATCAGCGATAAGCACGGGGATCCGAGGATGCAAAAATCACCTTCCTTCTGAAGGAAGTTCTGACTTGGGGCCCTTGGGTAGGTGCGAACGCGGAGTAATACAAACGGGCGATGCAGTGGGACGCTACCCAGGAGGGAAGCAGAAACGAGAGGACAACGTGCGGGAGCAGGCACGCGTGAAAGAGCCAGACAGTTCTTTCCAGTCCAAGGGCAGCCAAGAATTCAGGGAAAACTGCCTGCACGAGACAGCCCCCCTGCTTTAGGGCAGAGACTCTGCTCAGGAGGACCAATCTGCTTGCCTGCAGGAGTAAGATCTAAGTGCAGCGACGGCAACCGGCATGGGCAAACGCGGCGACGAGTTCTGTCTGCAAGATGTACGGTAAGACTTCAGAGCCTGCGGCTCGCGAGGTCAACCGTCCTCCGAGTGCGAGCAAAGGCACTGCAACGACCGAGGTACGGCGAGCAGGGCCCAAACACACCGAGGTCTGTGAAATCACACACTCCACCGTTCCGTCAGCGCGTGTGACAGCTACGACGGACTGCAGCTCGTATTCAAAGAGGAAGCAAGCCCGCTTAGAAAGAGGTTCCTCCACCATCTTGACGTCTGTCCTTAAAAACAGGGAAGGGCTCTCTGGCTTTATGTGACAAAAGACAGGGCCTCTCAGGCTGCTATCCATTGGTCAACGCGACGTCTCAGCCCTCCTGCCGTGACTGGTGCAATTGCCGTCTGCTCCAAACCCGGGAGGCTTCCCCAGGTGGAACAGCGTAGGCAACCGAGGCCTCAGACACGCTCGCTCTGCAGGGAAGGAAGAGGAAGAGGAGGATACTGGCAGCAGCGAGTCAGAGAGGATCAAGACAAGGGGTGACATATTGTCCAAGCTTGCAAAAATGCAAAGGAATTACTCCCCTCCTCCTGGAGATGTCTCCAAATCTCGTTTTTTTTTTCTTGTTGGTTTTTTTCCCTTCCATTCTTCAAAGCCTGTGGTGGGGGCAGAAGAGGGCTTCATGTGACTGAGAGCAGCTGAGCATCGCTCTCCCTCATGGAGACCCGCAGAGGTGCTATATAACCAAGAGGGACCCGGCCTCAGCCACGTCTTCTTCACTCCACCAGCGTTTTCTAAGAGTACCCAAGACGGACTGCCGAGACCTACGCAGTAATAAATGAATCAATGGCCACACGTGCCTTAACAATGAAATGCAGGACTGGGCACAGTGTCCGAAGTGGGACACCCGAATCCATTCTCACTTGGGGCCACAAATCGCTTGTTCGGCTCGCAACGAAATCCCATAAAAGATTCTCCACGTGTGATAAGTTAAAATCAGAAAGTCACTCGCGCTGACCCGAGCAGTTTCAGCTAGCATCATCGTTTATTTCACCAACCACCACCGCCGACCGAGCCAGAACCGCAGCGAAAGGACTCGGCGGTGAAAGCAACGCAAAGCCGGCACCTCCCAGAAAACGCGTTCTTCTGGCCACGCTACGGCTGAAACTGGAAAACGTTTCCAGGGCTCTCCCCCCAGCCCTCTTACTTCTCCCTTTTTCCCCGTCAGACAATCACAGGTGGCTGACAGCTCTATCCCGCCGCTAACTAAATAGAAGCCCTATTGAAAAGCATCAAGAGCTCTGTGTTCCCTCAATTTAATATCCCAGCACCGGCCAAGCAGACACTGCGCCCTGCCAAGACAAACACGTGGGGCTTGGCGAAAGGGGAGGGGGGCAGTTTCTGGAGACAGCCCTCCAGTCTAAACTTCTTAAGGAGTCGATATAAACACGCTTTTATAAAAAAGGTGCTGCCTCGTCTAAAAACACAGATTCAGCCCAAAAACACTACTACCTTTCACCCTCTCTGTTAGTTTAAGGTGTGTTCAGCTCAATGACTGTGCAAAACCTGCGTCACGGCTACCTGCCGCTCGCTTTTTTAATCCAAAGATGAAAACTTTTTGGAGCCGCACCGAACACTGCTTGATTTATTGGAAGAAAAATAAAAGCCAAGAAGGATGCTTTGCCTGCAGCACATTTCCCTTTGCCTGCCTCCACCAAAACAGAGCTACACCGGGTGGGAACTGATGGTAAGTTTCCTACCAGCGCAGCTCCAGGCTGGAACCTTCAATTCACTGGGCGGGTATCATTTCCCATGCCACGGGAGATCCATACTCAGTCAAGAATCAACTGAGTCTCTGGGTTTCTCCTGCAAAAATATTCTAGAAACTTCTGAAGTTGTAGAGTTTGCCCCTCGATGCCCCTCTTGAGTTCGTGACTATCAACCGGAGCGTTATTCTCCAGAACTCCTCCACGCGCCGAGCACGCACGCCTCTACTGAGGTACGAGCGCCGAACAAAATGCCCCGCGGCGTTAGGTCACGGCAGCTCAGTGTTACGAGGGCAGGCTGTCGCCTCGCAGTACGCGGACGGCGTCTTCCTTCAGCCTCTGCTGCAAACAGGTCTCGAGGATCGGGCAAGGCAAGTTGACGGGGAGCCCTGCCTGCACCCGTCACTCCGCGGGCAGGGACCCAGACACCCCAGCGTGGAGCCAGCCTGGGGAGCATCACGGTTTTGAGAGACTTAAGGACACACATTAACAAAAAAGGGATTTAGTGGTGGACTTGGCAGTGTTAGATTAACGGTTGGACTCGATGATCCTAAAGGTCTTTTCCAACCTAAAGGACTCTGACTGCAAATCAAGCCACCGCCTTGCCGGAATAGCTGCGTATCGCTGACCTGCGCAGCCACCTCCGGACACCCGCGGGGACCAGGAGTCAAACTGTAGCAGAGAACTGATCACAGGAACAAAGTGGTAACAGTGATAAAAAAGGAATATCGGCATACGGTACAGTCTACCATTAACCTCAGCTGGCCACTAGAAGCGCATTTGGGTGGTCCTGTGGCTCCCTCTGTGAGCTAGCACGGATGCACACGTATTGCGCTCATACCAACGCAGGTCCACCACCCGCTGGGGTTACGTCTGTGACAGCATGCCTACAGATACCTTTCTGACAGCACAGGTACACCTTCCTGCTAGAGAAAAGACTGGGCAGATGAGGCGTCTCCCTTTCTAGCTTCCCAAAGCACTGGTTTGCAGTCAGTACCCACAATATTAGCGCTCTGTACCAAACAAAACCCGTTAGCTCAGTCGTCCGTGTAACACCTCACAGCACGTGTCATAAATCTCAATTCAGTGAGATTCCTTGGACAGAGGGAGTCCGGTACCTTCACTCGTACGGATGAGTCCCGTTCCGCGTACACAGCACACACCTGG
This sequence comes from Balearica regulorum gibbericeps, assembly GCF_011004875.1. NCBI lineage: Eukaryota > Metazoa > Chordata > Aves > Gruiformes > Gruidae > Balearica > Balearica regulorum. The sequence continues at coordinate 1,325,933 of NC_046187.1, read as the reverse complement.
CAAACTGGGGAGGAGTTCCCCTTCGGCTCGTAATGCTAGTGAGATATCGGTAACACTTACCTCCTTTTTGCTCCTTTCCCATTTATTCCACTCTCTGTAGTTACAGCTTGCCTACCTCACAGAGGTCAACATATATAATGATTAATCAAAATAAAGTGAAAGCAATGGAGTATTACCCATTTTCTTCTATTTATGACACTTGCAAGTAACTGAGACTCATCGATCTGTATTATTTTATCACAACGTCATGTACAACATACAGTACCCATCTGATAAAAGTGGCTACAGATGATTTCAAAATTATGTAAAGCGCGGACAAGATGTGATATCCATATGGCAAGCTTACCAAAGAGACCATAAACGGCATTCATTTCAAATTCCAAGCAATTATGCAAAATTACACATTTTCTCTTAACCTCAGTAAAAACGCAGAGAGGGAAGTCCGCCCAAGGGGAAAGGCACAGGCCACCGCTCTGCCCTGCCTGCAGGACCGACCCCGGCGATGGAGGCAGCTCCCTGGGGAACTCGAGGGCTCCCCCAGAAACGGGAGCCTTCCACAGCTTGAGTAGGCTTAAAAACAAATAATAACCGTGGCAGAAAATTAAATGGACAAAGGCCTGGAGCCAGGCGGGCAAACAGCCGCAGAGAGTTAGAAGCCCGCAGCACGGATGCACAGCCGCGCTTAGCAAGCTCACCAAAGCGACCATAAATGGCATTCATTCCAAATCCCAATCAATTACGCAAAATTGCAAATCTTCTCTTAACCTCGCCAAAAGCGCAAGGAGGGAGGTCAGAGGCCCTTCCCTCGCACACTTGCTGGTGCGGCCGAAAGCACGAGGCGCCGGATTCTGCCGACGCCACGCCAAGCGGGGAGCGGACCCAGGCGCACCCTCATCCAAGCCGTCTCAGAGGCCACTTGTGAGTCCGGGAGCACGGCACCAGAGGCCAGGGAGGGTTCCCAAGCCCTGCGACGGCAGGGGCTGCGCCCGGGGACGCGCGGCGGGCGGCACGTGGCGCACCGGCTGCTTCTCCGTCCCGGGAGGGGAGCCCGGCCCCCGCCGCGGTCCGTCTCGCAGGGCAGGCGGGGAAGGGGAGAAGCCGGCCAAAAGGACATACTTCTCCCGCCGCACATCTTCTGCATGTTAAAGTATTTATGGCCTCGACATACTTGGCATACAGAAAAATACTACGCGTTAGAAGAATGCTGGAAAAAAGTAATATGGCAGCGCTGCGCGCGTTTGGAGAAGCAGATGTTGTTGATAGGGTCGCTGGGTGCCTGCAGCGGGACAGAGGTTTGCGGAGGGAACTCGCTCTCCCCACGGGCGGCCCCCGGTCCCCAGGGACCCTCCGAGCGGCCGGGGCTCTGGGCAGATGCCGCGGCTTTGAGGCAAAACATCCGCACCGGCTGGCTCCTTCGGCACCGGCACCCTCTGAGTTATTTCTAGCACAGCAAGCAGGAATTCAACAGCTCCTTTTTCCTCTTTGGAAGATAAAATCCACGTTATATCACACGTTCTATCTGTTGCAGCACTCCTGGCAATGCATTTCAGAATTAAAGCAAGAGCTCCTGAATCATTTCAGTCTCAATTCTTGAAGGCTACAGAGCAGCGTTATGATATTTCTTATCAAGCAAGTGCTAAGAGTGAGATAGCATTTATTTAAAAACATTCAAACCACTTCTGAATCGAACGAAATATTCAAACAGTACACCTTGCCGAGGTTTCGCGGCCAGCTGAATTATTCACACAGCGCAAGTTTTGTGACTAATCATCTAATACCAGATTTTTAAAACAAAAAAAGATCTGCAGCTACAAAGAAAAACATTATTTGTTCAACTGAATACCAGGATGGAGATTCAGAAACAGGATGACAACATAGGAATGTTTAATATCCTCTTCCAAACTACGGACACAATTTAGGAATAAGAAGCTAAGATACACTCCTACTAAAATACCGAACGTCAAGCTGACCAGAAACAATACCCTCGTTTCCTTAACTCAGGGGAGTTCTTCCTGTGCCTAAGAAACTCAGTTTAAATACAAGCATGTTCTTCGTTTTACACGCATCTAGCACACTCAGCACAATCCGAACACTAACAACATCGCTATGAGATTACTAACGTGACACTACGCTGCCTGTGAAAAGGACCCTGGTCCAAAGCCACGCACAACCGGCCGTTCCGCAAGGCAGCGGAACAGTGAGAACTAAGGACGCGGGGAAGGGATCATGATCTCTGAATGGTCCGTTAATACACTAAAAAACGAAATAAAGAGAGAATAGAGAATTAAACTATATGAATTCGCATCAGAAATAGGCAGCGTCTTTCACACCTCTTCAAAAACGAGGTCTTTAATCAGTGGCCAGTGCCACGACAAACCTAAACCAGAGCAGAAAGAGGAGGCGTGAACCGAGACGGACATCCCCCCAAACCCCACCGCCCGGCGCAACCACGCAGCCCTCGCGCGAGAATCGTCTCGTGAAACCCAGAAACAAACAGGATTCCAGGCTGGATAATAAAACCGGAGTGATGTTCCTGTGGAAATCTGCAACCGCATTTCAAAAGTACGATACTTAAAGTTAAACCTAGTTAAAACTAGCCCTTGTTCATCTCTGTGTCCCACGCGAGAGCAGAATCCCTGCCCAGGATTTCCGCTTGCTCCTCAGGGAACCGAAGCCCTCTCAATACACCAACCGATGCTCCGCTCCAAGAAGCAAAAGAAGAGCCACCCAACTAACCAAAATTCTGTGGATTTTGCACAGAAGAAAAGAAAATGGCAACATATTACCGGGTCATTGCGCAGGACTGAAACTAAGCTTTTGAGCCTCCTCTATAAACACGCATAAGAAAATTCCTTTATGCTGAAATTTCTCATGCTTGGTTTTAATCCAAATGTTGGGTTTCTTTTTTCCCCTTTCAGAAAGTCTAAGAAAAATCAATGGAACCCCTTAAGAGTTATATGAAAGCAAAAAGAAAAAACAAACTTTGATTTTATGTGGAAAAACAGGTCTCTCTTTTTTGTTCTTGGAAAACCTACAGAGATTCATTTTAACGGCAGACTGCCGCGCAAAACTGGCATGCAAAATGCTTTGTCCTTAAAGAAGGAATTGTGGTTTTAAAATATCAGTTATGAAAAACTGAGAAGTATGCGTGGAACACGCTCAGTGCAGTCCAGCATCTCCCTGAGCCCAGCGTGTCTCCGCAGAAATATTTACCGAGTTCAAGTTTTGTCTTTGCGGCACTCGCGGAAGCTCTACGCTAGTATCTACTCATGGTGAGACGGCACGGGCAACGGCAAAACTCGGTCTGTGGAAGGAGCCGGCAGCGGGTGCGCGCGAAGGGGCACTCAGGCCCTTTGCCACAGGCAAACCTGCGTGCGCAGGGCTGGCAGTTCTTGCAGCCAAACCGGTGTTTTCACGGCTCCCGGAGCCCTGGGATTACGCGAGAGCCACGGCTTCCTCTGAAAAGTGGAAAGGAAAACAAAAAGCAAGGACATTTGATAGCTTTCAAAGAAGGAAAAATAAGAACTTCAAATCAAGTGCTGAATACTCTGAGACTACAAAGCCAGTAAAATAATCCCCGAACACCAACGGCTCGTGACCGGGAGGATGGCAAAGGGACGCCTGAGCTCAGCAGCACCGTGTCTGTCATGGCACAGAAAAGCGCCGTTTATCTATCTGCAGCCTGCACACGGCGGGCAGGAACGCCGCCGCAGAACCATCGCTGGTTACAAAAATGTTCCGGACATCGAGTAACACCAATTGCTGCGTGAAGCGATGCTGCGGTACCCGAACGCACTTCACGCCACAGAGCGTTCAGCGCTGAGGAAGACAGCCCCGTTCAGAAGACGCGCAGCTGTGGTGTTGAGGTTTGCACATCTTTGTGCAAAAACCCCACAGTAAAATGTCTCAAAGGAAAAGGAGTTTCACACATTGGCCATTTAGGCAGGCATGAAACAAGAAAGCCAAATGACAGTGCAATTTCTACGAGGATGGAGAGTTCGTTTCCCGTTCCATGGTCGCTGCTTTCAAAAAGCAAGTCAACGTAATTGACTGAAGTTATCAGAAACCGCCTATGAAAACTAAGCATCAGGTTCAAATGGAAGCGAAAGCCAGTATTCCACCCCATTCACAGGAACAACAGTGCTGGAGCTTTATCCATCATTTCAAGAAACTCCCGATGAAACGCGGGGTCAGGAGGTCGAGCTGACCAACTTTTATTTCCGTAACTCTTTCAGCACCCAAATCGGAGCGCGATGACTGCAGCTGAGAACCGGTACGCAGAGGACGAGTTCCTAGGAGACACAAACCCACCCTGTCTGCCTTCCGCTTTTCCCTGCTCCCCCCCAACCCTGCGCGGTGTTTTCTGTCCTGTCTTGTTTCTTGCCCCCTTTGCAAACCTCAGACCGTGCGGCTCCGAGGTCAAATTCCAGATAGGGGTACAGCGCTGAATAAACAGGGAACATCAAAAAAGGCATTAGTGAATATCGCTTCTGTATCTCTGCCCTGCAAAACGCAGTTCCAAATTCAGTACAAACTCTCCCGTCAATAAGAACTTTGAGAGAGGTTACAAGGATTAAGTTTGGAGAACATTGACTATTTCAGTATCTATTTACTTTCTTTTACCGAGACACATACTTTACCACATGCGATACGTGAAGGCAGAACATGAATGAGAGCCCAATTCATGTGCGCTATGTGTGTTATCAAGGGTCCACAGAAGTTATACAATCTGGTTTTTATTACTAAAACTATAAAAAAGGGTTGTACTTAGTAATTTTAATAAGCTTGGGCTATTTTATAAACTGTTAGCTGTGAGCCTCCAGGAATTAAAAAAAAATATATTTAAGAAGCATATGCTACTTTGGTAACAAAAAGCAAAAATCCAGAAAGGAAATTATTTGTCAAACTGCCTTAAAAAGCGCCGTTTAGTGAAAACACGGGGCCGAGACTAAGAGGCACGACCCACCAGCGGCTACAAGACAGAGACCCCGAGCAGCACCCCATCCCAGCGAGCCGTTTCACACCGTCCCGGAACCACCGACACCAAGGAGGGTCTCGCTGAACTGCGCTCAGACACGCTCACCCAGAGCTCTCCCCCTCTGCAAGCGCGGGCTTGCCTTCTACACGCCAACTAGGGGACTACTACTGCTGCTGCTCCAGGGAGATAGCCTCCTCCTTGACTTTGGAGTAGGTCTTCATGCATGAAGTAGAAGACAGCACTAAGCAGCAGAAGCAGAGAAGCTGCGAAGAGGGGCAACGCGTAAATCCCCGGTTTTCAGCTTCCCGGCACGCGTCAGGCGGCTGTACTCCCCGGGCTGCTCCCACGCTTAGTCGCTTGAGACGGAGCGGACTGGGGAGAGTTACACTGACCTGCAAATCGCAGTTCGAGCCCCTAGACACATTGCTTAAAGGTATGAATTAGACAGAAACCCATGCTCTGCCATAGACAATAATTTTTCAAAACCAGAAATAAACTATAAATAAAAGTCTAGAAGTTGTGGCAAAGCTGAGACATTTTAGTTTTATGAAGTTTCCATGCAGACTTGCTGCAGATGCCTGTTCCTAAATCCCTTTTTCTAGCGAAGATGACCTGATTAAAACACCTCCATACTCAGCATTAGCATAAGCAACGCAGCTTAAAATTCAAGCCGTCTGTTCTTCTCACCTCGCCTAACTCACAACATACTGTGAAGTGTCTTAATGAACCTTCAAATATTATCTCCAGTCTAGGCAGACAGGAAAAAAGAGATGGTAATGGTGCTAGACAGACTTCTCAGCATGGTATTTTCCACTTGGGGCTATGTAGCACATAAACGTTTTGGCAAACCCGGGGTAGTTCTTAAGTTCCCAAATCAAGCGGTTTGGGCTGTTCCTGTTGGATGTCCCAGAGATCCCCCAAGAAGCCCCCAAGGTCAAGTCCTCCTCTTCTGAAGAGTTCATAGCCAACTTGGATTCCATCACTTGACGTTGCTCGGACACCCGCCTGAACTGAGCTCATCCCTTCTCGTCCCTAGCCCCAACGTCGTTGACCTCCTACCTCCTGGCACACGCCAGCAGCGCTTGGCCATCCATTTGGCGTTAACGGTTCCGAAAATCCAGTTGCACGACCTGCGTCACCTGGGGCACCAACAGCTAACCCAGCCCTTTGCTTCCGATGGACTCTTTGATCGGGCAAAAAGCTTGGCCAGTTCGTTACGCAGATGGTCGTTCTGGAATTTCAGCTTTCTGCAGTCACATGAAGTATTATTCAAAGGCAGCTATTTTTTTCCCCAGACCCCAGCAGCCGTTTCCCCAGCAGTCTTAGTTTCTAATCTCTTCTTTTCTTACTGCTCCTGTCCATCTGCTGCGCTGCCGGCGCGTCACCCAGCTCCTTGCACGGTACAAGGATGGAAATAATCCGACCTCAACCCGAGTCCTTCAGGACCGCTTGGGGAAGGTACTCAGATGACAAGATCCTTCCCCAGAAAAAGCCATACTCGATACAGCCGCTTATGGATGCGCCAACAGATTCTTGCCAAAGACACAGACCCGGGGGGGACAGTTTGACTGGGCAGGAGCCCACCACCACCTCAAAACCTGACAGTGCGGGTAACCTCAAGAGCAGTCTGCTGGAAACTATTCCCTTATTCCTTCCAACTGTATTTCATCCTGCGAGGCTCCGTCTGCAGAAGGGACTCCCGAGAGGGAAATATCCTTTCAGCCTGCCAAGCGAACAAGGGCAGGAACGCCCGCACCTTGTACAGCACCATCCCCTAAAAGCCCGCCGTCCCGGGCCCCGGCGCCCAGCCGATCTCCAGCGGGAGCTGGAGGTGAAGGACAGCACCAGGCTGACCATCGGTTTCATCTCTAGGCACGGCCCATGAGCAACATGCGCAATTTCCATCCCATCTACCTCCTGAGTTTTGTCCTGGACTGAAGAAATAAGCTCCAGAGAGTTGGGAGGCAGCATGCCAACAATGCAGGGTATTTCCCAGGCCATTTTACTTCAGGAGCTCATTTCTTCGGTCCAATGCCATCGGAAGAACGGGACAAACGTCAGACAACCTCTGAATGAAGTTCTGGGTCAGGGAAAACAATTCAGAGGCTTACTGCTCCAAGGGACCAGAATTACAAAGTGACACAAAACCCAGAGGTCAAAATATCTTTTTGACCTACTGGAGATACCCATTAGACTTCATCATCAAAACTGCCCAAAAACCCGCTTGTCAGTCTTTTCCGTCATCAGAAAAGGCCGCATCAAAGCACTTCTCACGAAGAGGAACGGAGGAGTCCCTCTGCTCGCTGGCATGCCTGCTCTGATGCCCTAAGCCGAAGGGAGGCGAGAACCATCACATTAAAAACCGCAGCACAAGAGGTGGAAGTCCAGCCAGGCTCTGCCTTGCTGCTGCTCCCCCAAAGAGCTAACCCTGAAGAACGTGTCCCTCCATGTCCCGCTCTCCGTCCTGCAAAGTACAAGGTGGTGGCGTGGCATCAGCAAGGGAAGACCATCAACGGGTGCATCCTACAACACCCTTCATCGCTGCCTTTGCCACAGAGTGACTGCAAACGACTCCCGAGGAGGCGGAAAGGCTGTTTGGGATGTTACAGCAAGTCGCTGCTAAACCCCCAAAAGCTGAACGGAACTTCTTCCAGTAAGGGGATGGCTCGGAGCAACCTCACTGGGCTCCCCTGTCACAAACGCCAGCAGAAGTTCATTCACTACACGGTGACGCCTACAGTATAAACGCCCGTGAAACGTGTACCGCACTTCACTGCGTTGCTACCCACCAGGCAGGTTATCTCAGAAAAGCAAGCGCCAGGAGTATTGGGAGCTCTTTATCAGATACCGATGTGACACCGAAGCCAGCCCGAGCGATGCCAGCTCCAGCCCGAGCGATGCCACCGCCGCCTCCGGCAGGGACCGGGAAGCGTTCTGCACCCGCTCTGCTCCGCCGGGGCTCTGCACGGCCTGGAAAAGTCTGGGCTGGAGAGCAGGCTCGGTGGTATTCCGAGGGTAAAAGGAAGGGATAATGTTTCTGTTGGATTATACGGAAATAGGGCAACAAACTTTTCCTTTTCTCCTCTGCAGAGCAGCCATACCACAGAAACGCTACTGTAGGTGTACTCTACACACAGGGGCAAAGGAGCAGCTTAGCTAAATTTATTTTCCGTTAAGATTAGCTCAAGAAGGGCTGTAAAACCACAACTGTTCTGTAGGGACACGCTGCTGGAATATAAACTCAAACCTGTCCAAATCCACGCACGAGGGATGTTTATTTTCACATATTCGTCACCATAAACAAGCATCCCTTTCATAGCTTAACCGCTTTCTCGCCTCTGTGAGCTACTCCGTCAGTGAAATGAACAGTAAGCAGAGAAAGGTGATAAGAACACGGGCATTCTGCTTTTTGAGACACGACACCTCCAGACGGGGCCGCGAGGGCTTAAAATACGCCCCTTTACACCGACGTCTTTTCCTTAAAACATGCCACGTGAAAAATATTTTTAAATAAGCTAAAAAAACCTAATAAATGCTATTTTCAAGTTTAACTGCTCCGCCACCCTTGAGGAGTAAAAGGCTTCTCTCTCTGTGAAACGCCCATGGAGGCACATCCACCCGCACGTGCCCAGGAGCCACCTCCGACACCCGCGTGGGGCACGTGGAAGCACGCGGATGCCGCGGCTCTGCCCCGACTGCCGACGGACTGCTCTGCGGCCACGCACACAGCATCAAGTGATGCGTTCAGACATATTTTACATATATACGCATATATTACATATCTTCCACAATAATGTGGAAAAATTCATAAATACATTACTCTCTGGATGGGTGTGCTGTAAAGTAAGAGAAAGCTCGTTTCTCAATCAAAACTAACTACGAACACTGTTAAAACAGACATCTTTTTTTAAGTTGGCTGTTATGAAGCGAGCAGAAAAGGAGTTTTTTCCCCCCTTTTTTTCTTCCGACCGAGCATCCCTCGCACCACGGCATAAATGAAGAAGGAAATAAAGTGTTCGATCTCTGGACAGCTAGACAGGAGACTGTCTACCCCCTGGAAAACTCCTTTACACAAGGCTGCGGTGCTCCGTACAGACACCCCAACGAACGCCTCGTCTGTACAAGAGCGGCGCTGCAGGGAAACCCGGCTGGGCGCTGGAGGGACCGCGCTGGCCGCACCAGCCCCGGCTTTTGGCAGGACCCCCCGGCCCCGGGTTTAAGCGAGGAATTGCTGTAATCCAAGCGACGAGGGGGAAAACCCCGCTACTTGGATGGTAGGCTTCAAATTCCTCGCTGAAGCCTGCTTACAGTCCTGGCTCTCGCTCTTTCCTTCTCCCCCTGAGAAATGAGTCTGGGGAAGGCTATGGAGAGCAGGAGGAGAAAACCTCCCAAGCTGGTCCACACTCCTTTCTCAGAGAGGACTTCCTTGGTCCTGACCCACTCTCCAAAGCCCATGAGATCCGTCATCCCTCTGCTGACGTTGCCCAGCCGCCCCCTCGCCCTTGGCCATGGCAGGAGCCGGTCGCTGCTGTATCCTCAGCCGGACAGACAGGGACCGCGGGCCGGGATGCGCCATGTACCGCATCCCTTTGATTTATTGAGCCGGATCAGGCCACACTTCCAGTTTTTCCTTACCGGGGATTCTTCTCGGCAGCTTTTGCAGCGGGAAGCGGCAGCGGACGGTTGCTGTCCCATCCCTCTCCGTGCCGGAGGAGAACGGCTCTCGCAGGAGGGATTTCTTCAGGTCAGCGAGACCGTCGGGCCTCTTGCTTTTGTGCTCCATTTTAAAAATACATGACATCTTTTTCCATTTGGAAAACCTATTACCCAAGCTGATCGCATATTTCCGTGCCGTGAAAGATATTTGCGCGGCTCCTTATATTTTGGCCGATGTAATCTACGTTAAGTCCATAGCAGTACTACCGTATATCTATTCAGTTTTTCCTACGACCACGCAATCCTTGGAACAAAGGGAGAAGGAGCTGCGGCCCGTAGGAAAATTATCATTTCAGAGGAGGACTTAGCAGTTCAACCAGCCGTGAAAACGTAAAGCACTCAACCAAGTGGAAACTCTGAGCGTAACCCTTGTTACTACTCCCTACTTTGCACACCCAGTACGTACAAAGCACGGAGGTTTCCCCACTCCCCATCCTTGAAGAAGCAGGCAGACAGCGGTACAAACATCAGGTTTCTACGGGTCCCTGCTGAAGCAAAGAGATTCTCTCTGCACCTCTAAAGAAGAGATTTCTTTTCAACTGGGTTTAATTGTACCTTGGTGATGGGCTGAGGTTCCCCGAGGACCAGGGCAGGCGGTGCAGAGGGGCAGGAGCTGAGCCGGGACTTGGAACGGCCGCAGCTCTTCTCCCTGCTCCATCACCTCCCGCGAACGCCCGCCCAGCGATCTGCCCGTCTCCCGCGGTAGATCTGACTGTGACAGAGACCAAGTTTTCACAAAAATGAGTTTCGACGAGAGCTTTGGAAGAAAAGGGAGGTTTTACGTGGGAAAGGGCAATTTGTTTGAAGCAAGGGAGGAGCAGAGAAGGAGACTCCGGGGCTAAGAAGTGAGGCAAATCTATCATTAGGCCAAATCTGCCCCGTTAGAAAAAACTCATAAAAACGAAAAAGAAGAAATGAACGGAGCTTGAGCAGCCGCCTGCACTGCGCAAAGGAAGGATGAAGTACTCGCTTGTCTTGAGCGACAACTTCAAGAGGAAACAGACATACAAAAGAAGATCTATATTATATTATTTTACACTATAGTGACATTTTACTTCGACCACCACCACCTCCCTTCTCTGTACTCCTTCCCGCAGTGTTTTACGCAAGAAGCGAAGGCCTGAATAAGCGACACGACAGCACTGCATTTTTCCAAGTTTTTGGGGCTTCTGAACTTTGAGAAATCCTCTTTGCGCCAGATAACTATGTCCGAAAAGCCTGTATTGGCCTCTAGGAGTGCGGCAAGGTGGCGGGGAGGAGGTCCACGGCCAGCCTGCCCGTGACCAGAGGCTGCTCGGCCAGACGGGGGACGGGCTGAGGGTCCCGCTGGGGTCCATCCCAAGGGCCGGCCGCAGCCCACCAAGCCCGGTTCCTAAGTCCGCAGGGCGGCCAAGATGCGCGTGGTAAGAACCGGCACGGTGGGTTGAGGGAGCTCCCGGCGAGGACGTAAGGGCTGCGGGAAGCGCGCAATGGGGCGGGAGCACAGACGGAAGAGCGTTAGATCAGTCGAGGATGCTGCTGCCATCCGCACAGAGCAGCAGGCGGTCGGGACGTGGTTCTCCCTCCCCAGCCGTTCCGTTTGTTCCTGTGGTTCGCGCTCCCGTGAGGTGCAGGGGTACCAGATGTCCGCTCGGCCGCAGCCCAGGCAGTGGAACCGCGCAGCTTCCCACGCCGCCCCCAGCCTGGACCCGGAGAGACCCCCTGGGCCGACGGGACGGTCCCATTTCCAGCCTCGACGCGCGTCCTGCCCTCCCGAGAGGGCCCACGTGTACGTCTGCCGCGGCCGTGCCCCACGACACGCTCGCTGCCCTCACACCCAGAAGTCGAGATGCTCCGATCACCTTCCCGCAGCAGCCCCACTCAACAGCGGGTCCCCAATAACATTCCTCTTTAGGACGCTGGAATTAACCTCATCGATAGTCTCCCATGTGCTATCACCAGACGTTCGGCAGCGGTTCACGTGCTTCTCTCCAAAACGCTACTCTAACGCACCGAGATAAAATATCACCAGCTCCTAGAAAGCTGTTTCTCCATTTCGCAACATCGTCTTGCCAGCTTGGGGGAAATCAAGCTGAAATTATACATTAGTACCAACGCACAAACAAGAAATAAGCCTTAATATTTCAGGCTTGATGGAACCACGGTAATAAAAAAGCATTTGAAACCAATCAAAAGGCCCTGAAACTGCTCAGACCCTGGTATGCACTTAACCACGTGCCGGAGCTTCAGCACATTTTTAAGGCTTTTCCTGAACCAAGGCTTAAGTCTCTGCGTGAGTATCTCCAGTCTGAGGCTCTCCAGCCTGTATTTCAAACGTTTGCCAGAGGAAAGTGACGGTGCACACCCCTGCACATCCTTCCTTCAGACACTTCAAATCACTCCACAACCGTTAACGTGAAGAACGTTGAAGCCACCGAGGGCAGGAAACTCTCCTCGGCCTCCTTTCACAAAGGGTGACATTAGGACACGTGGTTGAAGGCTAACGCCTAACAAGTCCCTGCTCTCAAGAGGTCTGTGCTCGGGGACTGTCACGTCCGATAATCAGAACCAAACTCCGAGGAAATGCTAAAACTCCAAAACACCGCGGCTGCACGCGAACTTGTGTGAAAGCACTCATCGTCGAGACGCAAGTTTCTTCAGGCCTCGATATTCTTAGAAAAAAGGGATGACAATAGGCAAGGGAGGAATAATCCCTCACAAACAACAGATGTCAGCAGGTTTGGTTGGGTTTTTTTATTCCTGATAGCTGGCCTGCCTGCCAGGACTTCCCCGGTGCGAGAGCTGAGCGCCCGAAGGCAGGCAGACGGCGGGAGGGCTTACCTTTGCAAACAGCTGTACTCTCAAATGAGCGCCCGCAGCCCCGGACTCACAGGACACGGCTTTCCAATAAACGAGTCACATTTTACCTGAAGTCAAAGATTCAAGATTCATCGCACTGGGTCCGGCCCTTTCATCTAAAACAAGTAAGGTTAACGCTCTCTGAGAAACGGCAGACAACATTCCCACTTGGCGTTGCACGGACGGGAACACAAACCAGACCACGACTCACCCAAGGAAGCCCACGCCTATAGAAACATCGCTCAAAGCCCAAGTACGACCCAAAGGCATCGCACGCCGACAGCCGTTTGGGTTTTGCTACAGAAGGAAGAAAGAAACTGGGAAACTGAAGTCATTTTCTCTGCAGCAGAAGGTAGAGACTGGTTCAAAACTTCTACTGTGTTATTTCTAAATGCTAAGTTTGCTGCCTCCTGCTTAGTTACAACCCGAAACGCTTGCAATGGTTTTTGGAGGCCGGTCATCGTGCGCGTCTGCCGCAGCAGATCCAGCACGGCACCAGGCGAAAGCAACCTGCAAAAACTGCCGCCTGCCAAATCTGCTCCCGTGTCCCACCTCCTGGAACATCTTGCGGTTATTTTCCCACTTTCCTAAACCATATGCTCCTCTGGCTGCATACCAATACTTTCTTAGTGACAAAATTACAAGGTCAGATAAACTTCAGTAACTTTTGAACAGCTGAGCCGTTCAACCTCCGGCAGCATCCTCGACCGGCATGCCTGCCACGCGAGTCGGCCACGAAACCAGCGCCCAGCGCACGCTCCCCCGCGAGCGGGTTAACGACCTTGCTTAGCAGCCTGCGTGAGATGGAACCCTGCGGTGGGTGCGGAGACACAAAACGCGTTCCCACAGCTACCCAGAGGAGAAGGCGCCTCTAACGCAGGCTGACGTGCCGCATCAGATCTTTTACATCGAGCTCTTCAGGACCGTTTGAACGATCTGACCGTTATACGGAGCAGAAAAGGGAAGCCGCTACTCAGATGTGACTAGGGGAGGCTTGCCACAACCCTTAGTAACACTTACTCCCCCTCCCCAGTCCGAGCCTAAGGAGATGGACAGCAGAAGGGTACCGAGGGGAGATGTTGCTGCACAGGCACTAAAAGGAAGGACAAGCCGGAAGGAGATGCAGGAACACAAGACTTGAAGGACCAGGAATACCGAGGGGAGCACACGTTCCCCGCAAGTGTGGTCGGGGCGAGCGGAGCCTCCTGCCCGGCCTTGTCGTGCCCACGCAGCGCACATCCTGCCGCCGCTACGATGCCTTGTGCCTCTGAGCATTCACGAAACCAAAGCCAGATGAAGAAAAGGCAAGGGATCAATCGGTGGACTTTAAACCGGTGGAACTGCAATACCACCATCTGCAGAAGTTACTAAGAGCTCTTCTGGTCCGAGATCCGAGGCTTCAGTTTCTCCAGCCCCCAGAGCCCAAGGGTGCGCTGACCTGCGGCCGAGGAACGTCGGCACGGCACCGAGATAAACCGCTAGACAAGCTACCGGGTTTTTCAGCAGCACCCTTCCCTTCCCAGCACTGCACCACCGCTTCTGCCCTACGGCAGCACCCTCGGAACTCTGCATTGTGCCGCTGCAGAGCAAGCTCTAGTAACGCGACCGCAGGCAGTGGGTAAAGCAGCGGTGACTAGAGCAGGTCCCAGCGACGGGTTCCCAGGAGGTAAATTCTCCAGGAGAGCCCCGGCAGGATTCTCCATTCCTCACCCGGAGGATGATTTTGCTCCACAACTGTAACTCAGTTACAAGTTTTGCTGCAACTCTGGCAAGTATTTGGTAAACCCGCTCCGTTTTGTGACGGTAAATATTGCTGGTTTGACCAAAACACCAGCAGAAAGATACAGTAGAAACCTGGGGAAGCACCAGCTTTCTCAAACACCGTCATAAAACCAACCGGCAGCTTCTACACAACCAAGTGCTCTTTTGCTACGATGAGCGCGTGCACGCGCATGCGATTTTTTAAACAAACAGGGCTATTTGCCAGGCGTATTAAGCAGATGTGAAGATAAGAATTTGCAAAACTGACGGCACGCAGATGACTTTTACTGCAAAAGTAGATGTGTCAACTACTTCACAAGTGCTCAAATATTTTGGTTTTTAAATGTAAGTTTAGATTCGGGAAGAGACCATGGGCAAGCTCTTGCTTTCCTAGTGCAAATGCCAATTATTCCGTGTATTTACAATCAAGCAATCGAAATGCAGCACCCTTATGTTCCTCCTAACCATACACCTAGTGCTGGGAGCAAACACTAACCAACATGAAATTCAGCAACCTCTGTGAAGGACACGGTACCGCAACACGCAGTTTTGCCCCACTATCACCAGGGTCTTATGAGTCATGATTAAAAAAAATCTCCTTATGCGCAAAACACAACTTGCAGGGTCTTTCGCTAACTTGTGGCAAGCCAAGATTCTTTTTCTGCTACTTATGATATCACACTTCTTTTATAAGGCACACACTGAGCGAATTGCTGCCCCAGGGATTCCCCTTACCTTTCTCCCAAAAGGGAGGACCCTGGCCGGCTCTGCTGGAGAGCGTCTAAATTCCTCTGAAGTCGAAAATAAATCTTTCTGATAGACACGCGGCCCTAGAATTTCTCACTCTTGTTCCAGTTTCTGTTCAGCCATATTATCTCTCTCTTCACATCGTCAGGATACACCGAGGATCAAATATTCCGGCTTGGTTGAGAGAGGCACAGGACAGCAGCAGAGAAGCCAGAAGCCCCTCGACGGCTGCAGGAGACACCTTGGGTTGAGGCGACCCAAGGCAATAGTGACTCTGGAGCGCTGACCCACCACCCTCCTCAAACAAAAAGCTCATGGTCTCCTAGTCCAGGCCCTAAAACCACGGAAAGCACCGAGGGCTTCTCCTGGGCGCTATGGGAAAGGAGTGGCAATAAGCCACACAATCGAGAAATCACCAGTACTTTACCCCTTCGGTACCTGGTCTTTACGTGCGGAGCTGTGCGAAGACGCCAACTACGTCACTTCGGTTAACTGAAACCCCAACGCAGCAGCTCGTCAGCCACATGGCAATCTCAGCTGTACTCCCTCATCTAATTCCGTTTAATCCAATTTACTGCCCTAAAGCGCTGTCTCACTTACCACAAGACCTTCGGTCAGGATTACGGCTACAACACAGCCCTCGACCCGAGGGTCTCGTTCACTCTAAGAGCCACAGCTGAAGCTACGTCCGTCCAGGCAGACGTCTGCACGGCCTTTGCAAACACAGCACGCTGCCCACGGATTCTCCAAAAAGCCCCAACCGACCACACCAAACCAACGTTAGCTGATCGCCTCAGGCGGAACCACCGCCGGCGTGTCCTTTCTTTACGCGCGGCAAGCCCAGGGGTGCTGGCCGTGCAGAGCGCCGGGCTCCCACTCGGGAGCCGCAGACGGTTATGCCATTACTGGCACGGTGACTGGGGCGCTCTGCAGAGCCGGGAGGTTTGCGAGCCAGTACTTATCGCAAAATGGAATCAAATCATTACCGTGCGGCATGTGACGGGAAGAGGGAAACCTATTGCCAAGAAGGGATACTTGTTGCAGGCTCGTTCATATGATTCCTCCCCCGAATAGCAGCAGAGTAACCAGCACATTAATCTTCCTGGATGTCGCAGCCGTGTTCCACCGCTGCTCCTGCTACTTAAAGAGCACAAGGTAAGTATTGTTGGCTTTCTTTACCGCATGATTGAATTAACGAATGGTATGCGTACTCGATATATGCCCGGTCTTTCAATATGGGATTTGTGTACCAAGCCAGCCATCGCATCTGCTGAAGCCACAATGAAATACCAGGCGCTTCCAACTAACACAGCAAGCAGCCGGCTTTGAGAACGAACCCTTTACGGATGGGAACCGCTCCATTCTCAGACGATACCTTCTGATCCAACAAAACTGCATGCAAGACAACAAAAAGCATGCTTATTTTATAAATAAACCCTTGAAAACTTAAATCTGTTGCTATTCTTGGACTACAGACCAGCCTGCAATTTTCCTACCCGAGAAGTACACAGTGACGATTTGGACACCAAATTCTACGTCTGTTCACCAAAAGATTGTCTTTTAAGTCTTAAAATGGCTCCATTATTCATTTTCCATTTGTGACACCTCATGAAAATAAAAAGAAAACCCGACAAAACGCAGGTTTGATTTCTCTCTCTGTCACGCCAGTGACATTAAGGACTTCGCTCACCAAACCCAGAGTAATTAACACAGAATAAAGCAGTAGGGCTGCATACATCAACATGTACCGAGGCATTTTCTAAGGGATTTAAGAAATGAAGTTCTTCAAACGATATCATTAGCAACAAAAGCTGCGTACAAAGTGGTACAAAACCAGAGGTTAACACCATTAGGTAAGCCTTACCAGACCG
The DNA here is from genome assembly GCF_011004875.1 of Balearica regulorum gibbericeps. Taxonomy (NCBI): domain Eukaryota; kingdom Metazoa; phylum Chordata; class Aves; order Gruiformes; family Gruidae; genus Balearica; species Balearica regulorum. The sequence continues at coordinate 1,309,022 of NC_046187.1, read as the reverse complement.
TCGCAATTGCTAATAGCGACAGACGCTCCGGGGATGTCCGTTATGTCTCCCACGTAGGCGCAGTTGGTCCACAGGGGCTCCCTCTTCCGCAGTCTCTCCGCAGCGGGTCTGGGCTGACTCGCGTTACCAGCATCGCTTCCAGTCTGCACAGAGTCTTCGTACCACTCCACCACGGCCTCGGGAGCCACTAAACGAGCGTTGGGTTTCAGCCGGAGATGGAATTCCCTTCCAAAGGCAGTGACGTTAAAATACAGCTGTTTGGGGCTCTGCGATACCTCCCGCGTCGATCGTCTCTGGTGACTTGCAGAGAGGATATTGGAGACGTAGCTTCCGTCGGCATCGGTGCTAATTGGAATCACTAACCCGTACGGTCTCGGTCTGCTTCTTCCTAATTCTGCCAAGAGAAAATACCCAACACCAAACTAAAATTAGAACGAGGGCAGGGAAGGAGCCTGCAGCCCGCGGGCCAGATGTGCAGCCACCAGCACAACCGATACGTGCCAGGGCACACGGCAACAAGCCCTCGCCTGCGCTGCCTGGGGCTGCGCACGCTCCGAGCACGCCGGCTGCGGCGCGCCCATGACCCAACGCCCCACTTCCCGGTGCTCAAGCCTCGCGCCAGACGCCACTCGCATAGGACCCCGCGGCCTCCCACCTCCCCTTCCCGAAGCCCCCGTTTCGGATCCCTGTTGGATCTACTCCAGATCACTCCACCCACAAGTTCCGAATGATCGAAACCTTGGTGGGCGTTAAGAGGACGGGGGTCAGTGCCGCCTCCCACACCAACGCGCGTTGAATTGTCTACTAGATCGCTAGTCGGGATATAAGCTCGCCAATCGGATGTCGGGAAACGCGAGGCACGTCTCACCGCTCTCCTTAGCCGGCTTATAAATCCTCGCGTGGGTCCCCTTAACGCCCTTAACGCTACCAGCTGGTATCACAACAATGCTCGGTGCTGCTTCTGCACGGACACTGCGAGGACACGTAACAAAGGAGAAGAAAAGCGTTTGACGCGCGATGGCGTTAAGCGAGGTACGGCGAAGCAGGGGTAACGCGAGAGCGTCGGGGAAAGCGTCTGGATCACGCCAAGGTGGACAAACACAAGAAGCTGTGCCCAGTTATGCGCCTCAAGGAAACATGCGCCACAGATGCTGGGATACATGTTAAGCGCATGCAAAATACCCTCCACATGCCAAAATTTTCAAGAAGCGGGCCTTTCATGGCTCTATTTTCGTAAAACTTGCAGAGAAAACCCTGAAATATTCATTTACATTTATCTGGGGAGTTTCCTGGGGTTTAGGTTTGCTTAACAGCCACAGTAAGAAATGCCACGCAACTCCTTCATACACCTTAAACAGAGTCGCCCGCTCCTGCGGCAAGATCTCCGTTCGGATTTTGGAAATGAAGTGCCATGCTTCGTTATAACTACCATTTGCATAGAGATTTCTGCGGTCTTAGGAAACTGAAACAGGGAAAAGGCTCCAGTGGATATCACATACAGCTGGTGAATTACTCCATGGCAGCGGTGGTATAAGCAGTAACTTCTCCCTCTGCACACCTCCTCTAACGAACTCGCTACTGCCCTTCCTCTGCGCGGAACTCGAGTAACAGAGTTCAAAAACAACAGAGGAGCTAACTATTAAAAAAAACCCCAACACAGAACTTTACAAATCTGTACCTAAATCCCGCACTTTACTGCGATACGTGGAAGCTGGAAGACCAGCAAACCCGCGCGCTGCTGACGGCTCTGAAGAAATCCTGGGGTAACGCTACAGAAGCTCAACGGCACGACCCCGAGCGAAGGCAACGCGTGCTAAAGCCAAGGTGTGCTCCCAAGGAGAAGGCGCTGCTGGAATACCTCTAGCCGGTGCCGGAGCATCCCCGCGTGCCCGAGCGGTGCGGCCAGACGAGGCAGCGGGCACCAAGCACCAGCAGACCTTATCCCGGGCTCACTTCTTTGGCCGAGGTGTTGGCCAAGCTAGCAAAGCCAGGTAGAAAAAAAGGTAAAGAGCAAAGAAAACGCCATTTGCCTACAGTTTGATGTGGTTCCCACCGCTCGGGTCAGGATTCCTGTCTAATTGGCAGCAACGTTAGCCGCCTGGAAACCTTCCAGCTGGGTTCTGAATTTGCCAAACGAATACAACACCCCCCGCCCCCCCAAAAAAGCCTCTTTCCGCCTAGTCCCTTACCTGTATCCTGAAAACAGCACTATCAGCCTAAGAGACTAATTCTCCCCTCTCCGTTCTCGGCTGTTCCTAGGCACTGACGAGAAAAGGAAGAGAATCTCCTCTGCTCAGAGAGAGGTCTGTCTCCCGTACCCCTCCCCAGAGCTGCACCCCGCAGCCGGACACACGCGCCTTCCCCCTTGCCTTAGGGTCCTTTCCCACCACCGAGGAACAAGTCCATCACACGAGTTTATCTTTTCTGTGAAACCCTTCTAACCTGGAAGGAGTCAGGGTGTTGGGTGCCCAACTGGCATCCTGTGAGAGGGCAAGGGAGACGCTCCCGGGCCAGCTCAAGCTGTGGGCCAAAGTGCTGCTAAGAGCCGGGCCCAAGCCGAAGGCTCGTTACCCGTGTATGAGACTATGGGAGAGTCAAAAAGAGACTCAGCACAGAAATAACGATTCCCTAGCTCTTTCTCTTCCCGAGAGAACTGGCCAGAGCAGTGCGAGAGCGGTGTTTTTCATTTAAAAAACCTCCACGATCGGGTAGCTCGGCTGCGACCGCTAAGTGCCACTGAGAATTCCTCAAAGAAATATACTTAATTAAATGAGCTCAATTTTACCCGCTCCCAGCGAGCATCACACTTGAGCTGAGAATTAATAGAGAAAAGGCTCAGTGGCGAGCTCCTCTCTCCTGGTAGCAGCGGCTGCCTGTTTTAAGAGACTCACTCATTCAGCGAGTAACTTCAGTGGGAAAATGTTCCTAATGGCTTCATACAACCGGTCTTTTCTCCAGTTTTCCTTTATGCCAGTTACCGAGGGATTTTCAAAAAACCCCCAATGCACGGTACTACTAGGATGTACACGGACACTTAAATTCTTGCACTATAAATATCTTTACATACAGACAAACACTACATCCCAGGGAAGCGACGAGTTCGTCAGCGTTTTCACGCCCACGGTCCCGACGAGGCACGGCACGCCCCGCAGCTAGCGCTCCCCCGCTGCTCTGCAGGAGCGGCCAACGCAGCCTATTCTGCCGTACACCTACGGGATCAGGATCTAAAACTGGCATCCTAATTAGGCCGTTATCCTTAGGGTAATTCCCCCCTCAAACACTGGGAATCCCGAGTTGGGTTTGCTAATCTCACTCCTTAGAGAAGGGACCGAATTAAAACTCTAAACTCATTTTTATTAATCAGCCGTCAGGCCACCCAGAGGAGACAGAGCTGCTGGGTTGTACATCCTAACTGGGTCACAGTAAAAATCGAGATCCTCACGCTCCCCGGGCGTCAGCGGTGAGATTTCATTCACAGACTGACATTCCGCCTTCTACCTCGCCGAGATTCTTTGTGGCTTTTTTCTTTTTTTAAAGCGGGATGTTCAGTGCCAGAAACCACAGTCTGGGGATCAAATTCTGTGTTCACCGCACAAGCGAGGAATTGCTCTGCACATCTTGCAGCGGCATTCCCAGATTTCTGCTCAAGGGGGGGGAACAAAAAAAAAGTTATTTTGCTCATAACAAGAACAGCCAGCTAGCCACAAGAAGGCAGCGACAAAGGGTGGAAAAGAAGAACCGTCAAGTTTTTGAGTCAGCAAAAGCCCTTTCCAGAGTCCCTAAATGCTGAGCTAGAAGAGGAAATGCCTTTTGTTCAAAGGCAATTAAAATTAAATGTGACATGCCTGAATACTGAAGACATCTGAACTCCTCCGCTGACTTGTATTACCCTTTTTCCATGAGCTGTACAGTCTTAGGAAATGCTATTCCAGCCGTAGGTGTTCCCTTTCCTACGCTAAAATTTCAGAATCGATCTGTTCTGCTAATTCAAAGCTTACAGTAATGAGCAGAGAAGAAAGACAGAGCAACAGAAAAAACACTTAACTTCAAACCGTCTTCATTTTTTATCTGGCTTTAAACTGCCGCTCCAGTTGCACCATGTGTAAGTTGAAAGGAAGCACTTAAGAATGAACGTCGCGTTCTTTCATTGTGTGCCAAGACATAATCGGCTAGAGAATGCCTCCGAAGAGGGCTGGCCCTACCGTTTTCCCCCTCAAATACACATGAAACTGAGGAATTCACACCACTGGCTCCCAGTAGCTGTCTTTGCACCGTACAACAACTGGGGACAACGGAGCTTCAACAGTCCTAAACTTTTTTTTTTTAATCACTTGTATTTCAAAGAGCATTATTTTTTTAGGCGTGAGATTTTGTGAATTACGTTGATCAAAAATTGTTCATGCGGTTGTCCGCAGTAGAATTCCAAATGCATAAACATCCTCTTAAGAAAGGCGATTTCAAAAGCACAGTCTAAACTGAAATCAGTGGAACCAGTGGAAAAGGAGCAATTTCTGAAAGTATGGACAAATTATTTCCTTGTTGAAACCAAGCTACCCAAGTTTGAAGACATTACTTGTTTTTCTTCTTTTAAAAAGCGTTTAAACCTCATTTAGTGTTTGTTACTCTGATAATTTTTTTTGCTCATGCTACATGTAAACAAATGCTGATACCAGGACTCTCCTTTTCCAGCCTTCTGCGTGGCAGCCAGAGGCCCAAATGAACGTTTCGACCAGAGGAGCTCCTTCGCCTGTCACCGTGACCTCTGCAATTACGCCCACTGAGCGAGCGCGCGGGCAGCATCATTTTTTCCCCAACGTTTTCCGAGCCGTGGCGAGGAGATGGAGATTAATTACTATGTGCAGTAACCACACCTGCCTCTCTATATTGCTAACAAATACTTCACTTAGGAAGAGCAATGGGGAAACCTATTAAAATTACAAAAGCACGACTGTTTTGGCAGAGACGATGCCGGGTACTGCGCACGGAGACAAACGCGCGGGAACTCCTGACGACAGCCCGTCCGAGCTGCCCCAGTACGAGGCTGCGTGCCGAGGCCCAGACCGTCCCATCCTGACACGACGGGATGACCAGTGAGCTACCGCCAGCTCCCAGAGCTCCCTCACCTCTCTTGGAGGATGCACCTGACCGTGGCTCGTAGGATTGGGGAGCTCAGCTACCGGGGCAAAAGGATGGGAGCTAAGGTAACGCCTCCAGAGCATCACCGCTTGTATCTTCTGTGTGGAACCCACAAGCTGTGATGCCATCGCGCTGCGGGATGGCAGACATCCAGCTTGGCAGTGGAAGTGCTGGCAAAAAAAATAATTACCTGCTGCTGTAGGAATTAAGGGGACAGCATTTCAATGAAAGGGCTGTCCCATGTTCTGAGAGATTACCCTTCCATCCCACAGATAACCACAGCGGGATGAGCACGGAGCTGTTCTGGTCCCTTCACAGCGCTGCTTAATAAGAAGAAAAGACGGTGCGGTGACAGACAACCCTAGCAGGGGTTTGTCATCACTGCTGTCCGTTTCCTGCCTTCATCCTTGGTTGGTGGTTTCCAGAAACAAAGAAGCCGTTTTGGTCCCTCTCGCTGAGCAATTTGGACCCCTTCAGAACTACCACTCGCTCTGCATCCGGCTGCCTTTAGGTGGCAGAGACGCCCAGAGAGAAAGACAAGACAGAAAAGGGGGATGGGTTTCTAGGGAATTCCCAGACAGCTCCGCACCCGGACAGGGATGGGGCGATGCAGTGTACTGCAGTGCTAGGCACGACGAGCTGGGGAGTAAGGGCAAGGGACTGCGAGAGGAGAGGTTCACAAGAGACGTCACATCTCTCTCTTCCGTCCTCGTTCCCCTCCTTCACTCTCACCTTGGCCCAAGGACGGAGGCAGCTCAAGAAATTCTTGGTGGTGTTTTCACAGCCCCTGCTGAACCGCAGGTGAAGGTGTTTTACCCGGGCGGCGGGGCAGCCCCGCACTGCCGCTTTGCGGGCTACGCGTCCGAGTTTTCTCCCAGAAGAAGAAAACTTCTCAGTTTCTTCCTGAGAAATGGCCGAGCAGCGACGAAGCTCCGCTGCGTGGGAGGCTGAGGCAGGAGATGCAGCATCACCCCCATGGCCGGCACCTTCCGGCTTACTGTTTCATGAGTGACAGCAGTTTCCAGGCATTTGCAGGACGTTATGCATTAATGCAGTTAATTAAGCTTGGGCAACTCCCTATCTCTATAATACATTCCGTATCAACGTTTAAAAAAAATAAAATCCTATATGCTTTAATTTGCCCTAAGTGACTTTCCAGGCTACGAGAAAAGATTAGCTGCTGACAGCAGCCCGCCCTGGGCCAAATCAAAACATACAACCCCGATGCAAAGTGACACTTAATAGGGACTTAAAAGTAGGACAGCCCATTCGGAGGCAATCCTAACGCAGGTTTTACTGTCGGCATTAAAACTCTAAACTGAGTACTCCATAGTTTTTGAATCAGAATTTACAGGATCACACAGTACTTTAAATATTAACGGTTCAAAACCATAAAGCGTAGGACAAATCCCAATGACTCTAAGTGTCAGCTAGCTATTTGGAATTTGAAATAGAGACAGGCAAAACCCCATCGATCCCTGAAAGGCAGAGCTACTCACAGACAGCCTGGTCCCGGTAAGCCAGCAGACTCCCCGTCCTGCTAGCCTGAACCAAAACCCACCGAGATGCCGTGCGGTTGTGCTGAGGACACCCAGACGGGCCGGCAGCTCTCGCCGGGCACCAACCCACAGCCAGTCCCATCCCGGGGGGTCCTGCACTCCCGGCCGCACAACGGGACATTTGGGACCGGGCATTCGTGGATCTGCATTGACGGACCCATGGGTCGACGTCCTCTTCGTCCCCCACCCGGCCCTTCCCAGGAAGAGGAGGGCGAGATCGCGTCAGCTGCAGAGTCACCCTCTGCCAGGCAATGCCATCTCCCTCCTGCCACTCCTGTGTGCCTCAAATGTTCCTGACTACAGCAATGCTGGGACCGCAAAACAAAGGAAAAAGTTAAAGGAAAAAAAAAAACAACCCAAAAAGTTATTTTCCAGATTAAGGAATTTTGTCTGATGTACTGTATAATTTAAAAGACGCATTCCTGTATAGCTTATGGTTTCTGAAATTCAAATACAATCCATTTCTCATGGAAACGACTAGAAATAAAACACAGGATCAGCATACCACTGGAAAAAAAGTCCGTTTGCCAGTGAGGTTTAAATGTACCTAACCGTCCTACTTCCCATTATTCACTGAGCACGGTGGAAATCAAGCTAAGCCCAGAAGGATGCAGTGCCAGAACTGAAATTGAGCCAAGACCTCCAAAATTTAGAGAAATATTTGAAATTCTTTTCTGAACAAAGCCTCACATCAAAACCTGGAACAAAACCTCAAAATTGGAGGTCTAACGTCAACTGGAAACAGAACCCACCGCTCCCGGTCCTCTCACTGGGAAGCTCCCGAGCACGCTCCAGCGTGCAGATGCTCGCGCTCAACAGCGAATTGTGAAAAGGCTCATTTCACCACCGGTCAGCTAAGGAGCGCGTGAGATGCCGTAGCCTTGCACTAACGCCCCGGGAGAGGGAACGCCAGCTCCCTTCTGCATCTTCCCGCAATCTCTTCCATCCCTCCGAGCACTAAATTACCCCTTAGTTTAAGTGAACACGGATCTTCTGAAACCAAACTGTGTGAGCACGCTCCTCGTTATCCTCCCGTCTTTACAAAAGAGCCAGAGAGGATTAGGTTCCGCCGCGAAGTTCCACCTCTCACCCGGGTACCCTCGCTCACCACGGACACCAACCTTCTTACCGAAATGTATCACTGCACAACGCAACAGCGAACAACCACCGGTAGGCACGCAGCAAGCGCACTCGCCATCAACCGAACACTAAGAGGCCTTGGCATTAGACACGTTTTTTTCCAGCTAAAAGAACAGGCTGAACGCTTCCAACACAGGAGAAAACCGTACGAAGAGGAGGCTTGCCCTAGCCAAACGGGGCAGGCATCTCCCCCTTGATTCAGAAGCGTACAAATGAAGACAAAGCGTCTGACCCAGCGCGGATTTGCCGTGACATTCAGAGGGCTAGTATAAGCATGCTGTGGCTTTTAACTTCTGTTGGTTTATCTTTAAGAAGAGAAACGCAGAGGTATCAGGACGCAAACACACATAAGGAGAGGGCGTGCAAATCCAAGGCATGCCACAGCACTGCGCAACTACAAATGCTCCTGGGTGGTAACGGTGTGGGGGTACGCAAGGGAACGCTTCCCCGCATACAGATCAATTTCCCAGAAAATAAACTACTCTGTTGAGCTTACTTCTTTTATTTTATTCTACTATGGCAGCAATAATAGTTAAAAAAACTTACCTATTTGGATCTGCTGTTCTTTACCAGCCTGCAGAAGAGAAAAGAAACACATGCACAAAATTGTTAGTGTAATTACTATGCAACACGTGACAGTGCTACTACAAGGCTGAAAAACTGCCTGGTCTGTGCTGCAGCATTTTTTTACATTTCTGCTTTTTTGTTTCCAGGGATGGCACCTTTCCTGAACTGAATAAACAGCTGTTCCCACCACCACACTAACAGAGTCCATAGTAAGCTTAACATAAATAGAGCTGCTAAGGAATCCTGAACGGCCCATTCTATAGACCGTGACACCGCGCCAAGAATTAAGTTCAGCGGCCAAAGAAAGGCCTTAACGTCCGTGAAAGCGATGAGTTCGGAGCAGTACGGGTGCCAGGGCGGTGACGGGGCATGGCGCGGACCCTTCTCCTTCCTCCGGGTGCCAGAGGACAGGAAAGCCGGCTGGGCTTCCCGAGTGACAGCGGGGGCAGGGGCTCAGCACCGGTGCGGTACCGGGTCCGGCACACCGAGACAAACCCCCCCCCGGCTGCCGCAGGATCGGGCCCAGCGCCGGGGGGGGCTGCGCGCCCGAAAAAGGCTGCAGGGAGCTGGGTGCTCGCCCCGCCGGAGAGGGGAGAGTCGGATACAGGGGGCTGCGAAGCTGGGGGTGTTCCAGCTGTCAGAGCCCGTCTGCACCCAGGCCGGTGCCGCTCGTCCCCGGGGCGCCCGCAGGACGGCGGGCTTGTCCCAGCCCCGCCAGCCGAGCGCCCGGGGACGGCCCGGGGGACAGCCGGGGAACGGCCTGGGAGACAGCCGGGGAACGGCCCGGGGAACGGCCGGGGGGGAACGGCCCGGGGGGGAACGGCCCGGGGCCAGCCCGCAGCGCCCTGGGCCGGCCGGCTGGAGCGGCGTGCGGGGGGGCGCAGCTCCGACAGCTTCCCGGGGCCGCTGGCAGAGGGACCCCGCGGGCAGGGCAGAGGCCCGGGGCGCCTCCCCGCAGGAAGGAGAGGAAAGAAGAGGAGAGGAGGGGACGGGAAGGGACGGGAAGGCAGCGGAGGTCCGGCCCCCCCGCGGCGGCGGCCCCCGGCCCCGGGCAGAGCAGCGCACCCCGCCCGCCGCCCTCACTCACCTGCCGGCCGGGCGCAGCGCGGACCCCCAGGAGCGCGGCTGCCGCTACCCAGAGGGGCAGGAGCACCATCACGAGCCGGCCGCCCGGGGACCGCCGCCCAGCCCCACCGCACGCTCCGGGCCCCGGCCGCGCTCCTCCCGCCCTTCGCCCGCTCCTTCCCCCCCCGCCCCAACTCCGGCGGCGGCGGCGGTTCCCCGCCGGGGCCGTCCCTGGGGCCGGGCGCGGGGAGCGCGGGCTGCAACCCCGCTAGCTCCGGCGCCCCGGGGCGGGCTGGGCGCGGGCGGCGGTGGGGCGGCGAGTCACCGCGCCGCCTCCTGTTGCTCGCTGCGCCCTGCCTGCGCCGCGCATCGCAACCTGCGGCGCTAATAAAGCCGCACCGGCCCCCGGGCGCGGCTCCGCCTTCGGCACGGCCCGACACACCGACGTCAGGGGCCGCCGCCGCCACCCCCGGGGCCCGGCCCGGCCCGGCAGCGGGGCACGGCCACGGCCCCTTCCTCGCTTCACGCTCACGGAGAATGATTGCACGCACCGACCGGCCTCCGCTCCTGGCTAAACGCTCCCCGTCCTGCCCCCCATGTGCCCGGCAGGCGGGCAGCTCAGAAAACCTTTCCCACCCGTCGCCCCTGCCAGCCGTCGCGCCGCGGCAGCGGCTCTGAGAAGAGCTCCCCAGCCCGGGACGACATCCCAAAGTTTCCCTATCTGCTATCCAGCCAAGGCAGCGCACCGAAAGCGACGGAGTCCCCGAGACTCCCACCGCCCCGCAGTCCGGTCGCACAGCGCCTTCTCTTCCCCCGCAGCTGGGAGCTCGGCGCACAACCAAACCTCCGCTGCGCAAAAGGCGATGTCGCCCGGCCTGGACAGAAACCAAAATCCACTCACATGGGGCCTTCCGCAGACAAAAATCTTCAAGAACACGCTCCATACATTCCTGGTCCCCTAGATTTGCCTCGGAGATGCTACGCAGTTGGGGCTGTGCAGTAACGGTTGGTAACAGATACCACCGGGGCGTCCCCACGGGGAAAACGAGAAGCCTTACAGACACTTTGCAGGAGCCAGAGATAAACCACTCCTACATCCCTGCACTTTAGCAGCATTCGGGGAGAGGACTGAGTTTTGGCAGGGTCAGGATTATCTAGTGTTGTGGGAGATGGTGACTATGGGACGCCTGGATCTGTGTTACCGCTCACGGGATACGTCACCACCAAGCAAAGCCGGTTTCTGTTGGCCTCCATCTAGCCCAAACAAGCGGATCGTTGCTAGTCCAAGGTTTTGAGAATAAACGTGTGAAAGCCTGACTATAATAGTCTTTTACATTGAACTGCCTGCCAGAAACCATCATATCTACATGAAAAAGAAAATAACTGGTTCTACTATACTCGAGTTGCCTCATAGCAACATTTAAGAGAACGAGACCTCCAGCCTTGATTTTCAGGACATACCTCGAACTTTTAAGCCCTACCAGCCCGCGGAGCAGCCGTTGCTGTTCCAGAGAACGCGAGTCCCGACCTGCGTTAATGTTCTCTCACAAAGCAAAAAAAAAAATAAAAGGTATATTTCTGAGAAAGTGGGGATGCCTGGATATGAATCTGTTATTGCAAGCGTAAGATCACTTCTGTACACGAAACACAGGAAGCAGCCTGCCACGCTCAGCACGCTGTCACGCTGCACAAGAGCCACTTTTTGGAAAGACCGGAACCAGAAAGGCCGAGGTCCTGTAAATTGCTGGCTACAGAACTATACATTAAAAGGTAAGTTAAGGACAGAAAGTTTGCAGAGCCACGGAGTCAGCATTGTCAAGTCAGAACTGTCCAACTCGGGATGCCAGCCTAAGCTTGCTTTCGCCCGCACATTAATTAAGACACTGGCTGGCATTACTCGGTAACGCAGCACTTCTCCCACAGCACTCTCCCCTCATCCAGTGCACAAACCGGGCACTTAAGGGACAGCCGTTCCGCCTTTTATTTCCCTCACTGACGTTCACGACGCGACCTCAGACCTTACTTATTGCACATCATTCAAATCCTGAAAGGAACAACCTCGACTGCCTTGCGGGTTTTTCCGTAACACAGCGTACCCGAGTGCTTTGCAAACCACCCGTTTCCTGCGGTGAAATGATGGACCGGCACAATCTCTGGTGCTTCGGGCAGGCTAATTATAGGTGCAATTCATTACTTGATCTCATTTTCTGCCCTTTTAGCTAGCTAAGTTCCAAGCCAGGCTCTTTGTGATTTCCCTCCGCAAGTTTACAAGCATCCAAGGTCAGGCTCCCCGCCATGAAGAGCTGGTTTAAGCAATTCCCTCCGCATCTCGCAGGACCTCTGAGTAAAAAGCCGTTCTGGTGATGCCCCGTCACCCAGGCGCTGCACGGAGCGCGGCTGAGCAGAGCCTCGAAGGGAAGCGCCAAGCGCAGAAAGCCACGGCACAACAGCCACGGGGAACCAAACTTCCGACCTTGTGGAACGCTGTTTCCCTGATGGTAAGGACGTTCTTTCCGTCAGGTTGTGTGTGTAACGTCCTAAGTTGTTCAACTTTTCCAAATTAGCTAAAAAAGTTTCTAAAGGTCAAAGAAACAAAGAGACACAAAAGACAGACCTGGAAGCCAGGGCAGATACTCTGTTTTGTGGTCTTTGAGAGCCAAGAACCAAGGTTGGACGCAATTGTGAGAGTGCCAAAAATAAGGTGTTAAAATTCGACGCCTGATCAGCTATTTCGAATAAGAAACACGACTGAGTACGGTATCTGTAACAAAGGTAAATCAAGGCACAATATGTGAAAGTTCAGTTAAAGACATTTCTCATCCCTAACAGCCAAGTCCGGACATCTCCTTACCAAAGAAATCAGATTTTCTTGTGCGTATTTCAAGCCTTATATATATACACACACACGTACGTATATATGTATTTACATATGCATGTCCACACATACATATGTGTCTGTTAAAAATCTGTGACGCATTTGCGATTCTAAACCGATTCTTGCTCGCACCGCAGCAGCCAGGCTTGCTCCAGACCGACAGCTACAACCCCTGCACGAACCGAAGGTCAGGCTCTGCGGCGCCCAGGCACCGAGCTCTCAACCATTTTGCACGGGGCCAGATTCTGGAGCGCGAGGACTGCGGCGGTATTTGCGTGGCAAGAGTAACGCTTCAAGGGGTAAGCAGGCAACGCTGCAAGTAAAACGTGGCGTACCTGGTTATAAAGGCACCGGAACACGCTCTCAGCGACATCTCCCCTTCTCTCACGGCAGAAGTACCTGCAACACCAAACAATGCCAAAGCAAGTTTTAATTGGAACGAGAGTTCAAACTGAGAAACTCTAAAGCAGATTATTCCTCTAGGGAACCAAGAGAAATGAACTGAACGGGAGTTTTTGCAACGCTATTTGGTACAACCTTTCAAATATCAAAATATTGTTGAGACAAGGTCATTGACTATTACATCTAGGAATAAAATCTCTAGTCTCTACAAATCACAGTCTTCACCGATCATGTACGCGCACATGGTTTAATATTCAGTTTTACAGTGACATCTCCTGATGCTGAGGAATCAAGTTGTTCTCCCCCATTACAATTTACTGACTTTCTGACCTACTATGCTCTTTCCTGGTCTGCCACTGACGACCTGTCTTAACAGGGGCCGGCTCGGAAAGCATTAACTGTTCTTTCGAAACGCCCTATCGCTAAAAGCTAGCCAGGGGTAAAAAGCAGCAGGCTATTTGAGATGGCAGAGATACCCACTCTGAACACCTGTTTTAGAAAACCAAAAATATTTTCCAAGCATCGTGCAGATGGTTGCTTGTTTTCATGGGAACTGCTGCAGCAGCGGGCCAGGAGCACATCTTTCTTTCAGAGAAGATAATGCAGGCTGGTTCAGGAAAAGGGACAAGACCCTCCAGAGACGGTTGTTACAGATTCATTCACCTTCTTTGTCACATCCCTTAGACAATGCTTGGGCTTTTTTTTTTTTCTTTTTCTTTCTTGCTTTCCCCCCCCCCCCCTTTTCATCTTTACCTTTAAAGCCACAGTTTGTTACTTCCAGATACCAGCGCTGCTGAAGTTTGGCTTTGGTGTCAAAGCCTCGCTTCCTCTAACGATGGCTGGATCAGGCCTCAGGTTCTCCTCCTCGATGAAGCGTGCTCTGACCTAAACGTAAGCGAAGGGCCGGATCCTCCGTGAGGGAAGGGCACTGCAAGACCCAGGTCACGTTCCCGGGAAACCAGAGGACGCGTACACGACCGGCTCAGGTTTCCTGCCTGCCAACCCTTGCCTTAACGAAAAGCAGAATTTAATTATTTTTTTGCCCCCAAGTAATTAGAGATGCAGGAGGGCTACAGCACGATCGTTAAACCTAAGGCAATACGAACCGGTCTCTTAGCACAGGGTACGTCTGAAAAGGACGCCTGCGCCCCATTTTTGAAATTCGTTACTGTTTGCATTTCAGTAATGCCCGAGGTCCCATTCACGGGCCGCAGCCCCACTGCAGCAGGCATTGTGAGCGCACACAATGAAAAGGCCGCGCACAAAGACCTTTCAGCTGAAGGGCTGCAGTCGTACTACGGCAAAAAAACCCACCCAAACCCCCAACGCCTGGACGTACGAGAAGCAAACGTTACGTGGTGAAACGGAAACCCGCGCCTCGCTGCGCGCTCGTGCGGGCAGTTGCACAACTGTTCTCCCGCAGCAGAACCTCAGCTGCAGCCGAAGCGTCTCTTCTGCGCTCCAGGGCACACGCAGCATCGCAGGTAACGCGCGTGCCACGTCCGGACCTCGTCGCCGCCGTCGTCGTGCAGGCGTCTTAACGTTGCCGCCACCAGCTCCTCTCTCGCGCCACGATACGACAACCCGAGTCGTGCATTCCAAAGCTGCAAAAGCCTCTTTTTAGCCGAGAGGCCGTGTTTAAAATTTAAGCTTTATTTGCCACCCAATGACTTCTGTCACTGCATTTCCAACACTGCGCAAGAAGCTTTTTTTTTTTTTGATATTACCCTTCTTGTGTGTTTACCACAGCAGCGTAAGAAAGGGATTTCAGTACCAAGGTGTCAGACAAGAATTGCCAGACGGCACGTGAAATGCAAGCACTCTATAAATGAAAATAGCTACAGTTTCTCCTTCGTGGTGCATTAAAACTGGGAATATTAAACCACACAACCATATTTAATTGTTTTAAAGACACTATTAATCTAGCAGATTGTTAAACGAAGAAACATAGTAGACCTATTATTTTTAACAAAGCGGCGTAAGATTTATGATCAAGATTTAACCACAGGACATATGAAACTGGAGAGAAAAATGTGAGACATGAAAATTGCAGTTGTAAAATACGTTATGAAAAATAAAAAGTAATGGAAAGAGGCAGTGCTTGTGACAATTTCGTATAATAGATACATTCCATAAAGTCGTTTCTATTTTAAGCTGGTTAATTTTGAAACACGCGTGCCAACTGAAACGCAATTAAAACCACCTCGAATCCTCAGAAGAAACGAATAAACAAACACCCATAAATCATTCTAAAAATAAGATCCAGTAAGAGCAAGCTTTTACCGGCCTGTGGTGCCGATACAGAAATCGGCGGTTCTTGTGGTGCAAGAGGTTCCTGGAACCGCCGAGGCAGCGACCCTAACGCCCCGTACGGATCCCGACAGCGTCCGAGGCCCGTTCCAATGCTTGCGCTTACCTTAAGCCCTCAGAAGGAAACCCAGATGGAAAGCGTCTGTCTCCTCCCGCACGGCCCGCACGTGCTCCGCCTTGCCTCTCCGTGAGGGGGAGGCTTACCTCAGCGAGGCCCGCGCGCTGCAGCTGCGGGACTGCTGGGAGCCGATTCCGGTTGTAAAAATTCCCCGATTCACGCTTTTCTACGTACGCCCTTCTGGCCAGCAGGGAGCTGCGCAGTCTCCTTGTACGTATGGGCAGAGAGGGGACGCGCACCTATGGATAACGGGTAAGGCTGAGCGCTGCCGGACGCACGGAAACGGCTGCTCACGCACGCTCAGAAATTTTTCCACCGATAAGAGAAAGGGCAGTTACGGGCTACTGGGAATCCGCACTCAGAGGTCTTAAACAGGAATTACATTTGCCAGGGAATTTTTAACTTTCCATTTCCCCTTCTTCTGTTCCACCGACTGGGCAGGACGGCTGCAGTACCTTCCACCGGGAAGCACTCGGTCCCAGGACTAAAGCAATGCCAAAAATGCTGCCCAGTGCTCTCCTTGAAACGGAAATCTCCTCCCCGTTGTGCAACACGGGAGAGATGCTATAACCACTGTGACCACAGAGCGGCTGCTCTTCCCGTAGCATTTGTTGTAGGCTGAAGAGTGACAGCGTGTTTGCATTCCTGGAACTGTCCAAGCCAACCTCTCTGGTAGGGCAGCCAACCAGGCCTGAGGAACCCGATTTCAGCAACGTTGCATTCCCAGGACTTACTTCATAACCAAGGAAGTAATGGAAGTATGGCAAATGTTGCGGCGCTGCTGCTGTCCCAAGATAAGCGTTTAGGCACAAACAAATTTATCACCTCCGGAGCCCAGTGCTGCCCCGCACGAGACCCGTGAATGCGCCAGAACACTCGAATTCTTACCCAAAGGTGATCGGTCACGTTTTACAAAAACAGCACCCAAAGCCATTGCTGGAAAGGAGAGGGAATGACTTCTCAGTCTATCGGCAGGTAAAGTTAAACTTGTCCTAAGGAGAGAGGGGACAGGGAAGATAAAGGTATCAGAAGGTCTGAAGCCAACTGTAAAAGTTGTTCTGTGCACAGCAGTGCCAGCCCTGATAGCTTACTCCCGAGGAGAAGGACACTGGGCAACGCTGAGGTTTTAGCGTAATGGCCACCCCGTCACAGAACAGGGACGCAGCACGGAATCTGAAGTCTCCTCCTGGCCAGGAGATTTACAGACAAACCCTTCAAACATCTATTTCTTTGAGGAAGTTTGTGGCCAGCCTCTCCTGGGCACTGCCAGCCCACAGAAGCCTTGTCCCCAGCGAAGCCGACAGATATTCACATCCAGCGCTGCAGCTTCTCGTTTTCTGCAGCTTCTCATTTAGCATTTGTGCACACCCGTGTAACGCCCGCCTTGGATCAACCTCCCCCAAAGCACATGCTACGTAAATTAACCTGTGCCAGCCCAGACAAGCTGTCGATGGACAGCGAAGATACTGTAAGGCCTTCTCGTAAACGCCATGCCCTCCACGGAGCAGCTTGGTGCATGACTAATCCCATAAAGCTTTAAGATTAGACAGAATATAGTATGAACCGGATCAGCATCTCACCCTACTGCACGTGCACCTCCCGTCGGCTTCTCCAGCTCCACGCTCTTCCTTTGGAACTTGTCACCAAGTCCGTTGGCTTGAGCCACGTTCTTATCCAAGTTCTTGGGGAGGGGGATGACTGCAAAGAGAGGAACTAAATATACTTTTCATGCTCCGATCGCTTTTCTGCCATTGATTCACGCAAAAATAAAGCTTCCACAAGGAGGGAGGGAGGCTGCATGCCTAAGCGTTCCCTTACCTCTCAAACATCATGAGAATCAACTACCCTGCCTTGCCCCTCCCCAAACCCAGGCAAGACAGAAGCTGCACCGCAGAGATGCCAAATGCACGGCAAGCCCGGTGCCATCCCGTCGAGGGACTGCTCCTTAGGCAAGCCAGCGAGAAGGGCTGATTCAGCAACAGTCGGAAGCCGCCTGCTCCGAAAGGTTACGACGTTAGCCCGTTACCTCACAAAATACTTCAAGTCAATCGCGCCAGCAGTTTTTGTTACTTCTGTTTCCTTGATTCTACTACAAAAGGTCATTCCGTGCCACAAGAATAACAACAACAACTTGAGGATGGTTGCCAGTAGTCTCTTTTGCAAGCGGTTCACTAACGACCACAGTTGGAACCCAACAGACGCCACCGTTCTGGAAACGCCGACGGCGCCAAGGGCACGCTAACTGGGAGCCGGTGACCTTGCAGGCTGTATCCCACCCCATCAGCTTTGCATTACTTTATGCCAGCGTCTATAAAGAAAAGAGGCAAACAGTTCACGCCGCTAGCTGCGCGTTAAATGCATCTTGCGCTACAGGTGAAGCCTAGCAAAGCACTAAGCGGGCGCTCGACCTCACGCACACGTAGCCTTATTTCTGTTTTCTTCTTGAGCTGGAAGGCATAAAACCAGCCAAGAGAAAACTGGGTTTTATTAGGAACTTAGACCCTCTAACAATGATCTCTGTGTACTGCCGCTGCAGTTATTCTCTCCCAAGTTAAAAGAAAATTAGAATAATATAAGGTCCAAGTCAGTTTTAACTCTCTTCTATGAAGTCCTCCCAGAGTTAGGATGGGCAACTCTAATTAAAGGAGGAAATCTCCACCCTTCACCTCCCTGCAGCCTCTGCACACAAACCACTATCATTTCAAGAACTTCATTTCTTAAATCCCTTCAAAAATGCCTCAGTACGTACTGATGCATACAGCCCTACTGCTTTATTCTGGGATGATTTCTCTGAGTTTGATGAAAGTCAAACCTGTGTTTTGTCGGTTGTCCTCTTTACTTTCACAGTGCTTCAGTAACTTTATAGGTAGATGCAACCAGAGAGTTGAAATGCCGATGTTATTTGAGGATGTGCACGCATCACGTATATGCACCTATATAATCGCTTCCTCCTTAACTGACAGAAGACGTTATTAAGCCTCTGTTTTCAGTATGGAATATATGTGACTAAATTGGAAATAGGTAATTTTACTTAGAAAGCCTCACCCCCGGGCTCTAATGCAGCTGGAACCTCCTAGACGTTGCTACCACGGCCACTTGGCACAAAAGCACGGGACTGGCTCCGGCAGGTATTCTGCGCGGCGCGCTGCCCCAGGGCACACGGCAGGCTGGCGCGGGCGGGATTCCCAGCCAAGCTGAAGGAGGTTTGACCTGAGGCTCACTTCAGCGCCACGCTCAGGTAGCGCTGAGGCCATCAGGACGGACACCCGGCTTGCTTACGCCCTCCCCAAAACCCCAGCCGCGAGCTTCAATCTCTTACGCTGCGCGCACAGATCATCCAAATTCCCGCACGTCGCGGGGGAGCGCAGAAGCAGGCGAGTGTTACCTCCCTGACTTGAATCTGCTGGGACGCTTCCAAACCGCTTCCATTTCCAGAAGGAACTAAACCAGGTGCTTTGTCTCTGCAAAGCAGCTTAAGCTAAAAGCCTGATACCACTTGCTGCTCTCACGTGGGGTCACGGTCATTAAATATTTAAGCCAAAACAACGCTAAGTTGAGACGAGCGAGCAGCGACATCCAGCAGATAAACCTCTGCCTCCCCGGACCCCGCATCCACGCTCTCTCTCTGCGAGGCTCCATCTGCTTTAAGAGATCAACGTAACCACAAGGGACAACTCCAAATACTGTTTAAACCCCAGAAGCTTAAATGACAATGAGAACTGAGCTTCTGACCTTACCTAGGGTCGCCCTACCACGTCAAGGCTGGGGTTATTTCCAGGGCAGCACGTGAGCGCTTTCACTGCAGCTGCCCCAACAGTCCTCGGCCTCTGGATTAATGGATGACCGAGGCTTCTCACTCTTACCAGCCTTTACAATTCAGGAGAACACACAGAGGATTTCTTCTGAAACAGCTGAAGTAGAAAGACAAAAGTAAGCTAACCTCCTGACCTGTCAAAGAACCTTGTAGGGAAATCCATTCAACATAGTTGCTCACGGTTTCTGGGAAAAGCAGAAGGAGGGGTTTGCAAGAGGAACCGATACCTTGTGTGCTCTTAAAGAGGGGAAACTACTGCAGCAATCTGTTTCTGCTGAATGTACACGGGGCAGAGGAGAGAGTAAATCCCACGCGGGCCAAGCAGCGATTGTGTGTCATAAGCAAGGACTGCAAGCGTTTAAAGCAAAGGACTTTGCTGTTCTTGCATTTCAACCGAGGAAACACTCCAGTGAGATGGGGAAGCAGCTTTTTAGAAGATAAATCTCTTCCTTCATCAGTGGCCTTCTGCTTTCAAACCTGTATCAAACACATGTTTTTTCACCCCAGGAGTTCCGGGCAAACACCAGGCTCAAGGGCAAACAAGATCTGCTCTGGGTTCCTCGGAAAAGCAGAGCTCCTGGCAAAATTTACATTTCTGAGCCTCACGCCCGTTGAGAGATGTCATGAAAAAGAAGCACAAAATGCTATTCACTGACAAGGTGACGGCGATACGATTCAACACGCAGAGACGGAAAACGGCAAGTAAGACTACAGCAACAGGAGAACGGCCGAACGCATCGCACCAAACGTCCGTCCGACCCAGTATCTTGCCTCTGCGAGCGGCCAACGGCCAAGGAAGATTAAAAAACCAGTGCAAGCGCCTGTCGAGAATCCTTTCCTGGCTGCCAGGCTGAGGAAAGGCCGAGCAGCAGGAAAAAGAGCAGTGACTTCGAAAGAGCCTTTGCACTGCACTGCAGCATCTCACGAGCCCACGTGCAAGACCACCCGCTCCCTGGTGGGAGTGCCGCGCTCCGACACCGGCAGAGCCAGTCCGCGCGCGCTCCCTAGCTTAGAAGGCAGTATTTCTGCTCAACTTCCAGGCAACTTTTAGCGAAAGTGGAAGTAGCGGCAGCTTCCCATCCCGCGCACGGAAGAGGAGGGAGGAAGAGGGAGTCCTCCGCAGACGGGGCGGCAATACGGACGCACGTGCCCAGCTGCGAGAACAGAGATCCCAGCGCACGTAACGGAGGCTCCTCCGCCAGCTGCCGTTCAGTGGGTGACAGAGCTCGTCATCACCGTAGCATCCTCCTGCGCTGCGCTACCGCCCAAGGGCTCAACACCAGCGTCTTCTGCCTCTCGCTTGCCCAGGAATCCCCAGGACGGCACGGGAGGGCTCAATGTTCTTACCTGCACGTGAAAAAGGATTAAAGCACTAAATAGGGTATTCTTTTAGGACTGTTCTGGGTTGATTTCATTTGCATTCCAGTCTGTTCGCAAAAAATTGCAGGATCTGAAAATTCTCAAGTTAGTAGTGCAGTTACACACAGGTATGCGCATATATACATATACACACACATATGAAAATATATGGGAAAATATGTATAAACAGAGACTCTCTTCATTGCTTATGATTTCTTTTCTGTCTGTTAGTCGAGCCCGTCAGTGTTTACGACATAAAACACAATGGACATGCATATATGCATACAACGCTGTTACAAAGAGGAATAGTTAAAATCTAAAAGCTAAGCACTGAATTTCAAAGGTGAAGAGTCAGCCTCTACTAAACCAGCTCGCTGTGATAGCTCGCTCACTGGCAGCATCGCTCACCTAGCTTTCCCTTGGCAGATCCAGAGCTATATTACAAAGTCCTGTATTAAAATATCCACATAAATTAGAATTTGTACACTTGGATTCTTATTAGCAAAGAACTGCATCTTAAATACACGTATTTAAAATCTCAAAGGAAGAAAAGGGCTTAGCCAATCGCTACGCAATACAAAATGCCTTCGGAACGCTCTCTTCTGATGATTTGTCTAGAGTGCCACGTAGCGTGAAACATCACCCTTTTCCTATTCTATTCCTTTGCTACTTGCTCCCTCGCTGCTTTGTTGGAAGAGACACTTGATATTACGGTCTCCTCACAGGTTTCATCCTACACTCAACAGCTCTCTGAATTCAGTCCAAGAGGACGAGGGAATTCAATACCCTGGGCGGAACCTTGCACCCTCGCTTCAGGTGTTTACACAGGTCGCTGGGTTGCCCCCAGCCTTCTCTTCAGGCTAAACCGTCTCTTCTTTGCCAGCTCCGCCTCTTCACGTTACGGCTGTTGCACCCAGGCTGCGGCAACGCAAGCCGTTTAACCAGACACCAACTGAACTAACTCCGTAAGAACCACCGCAGCTTTTGAACAACCCGACTTGGCCGGCGTGGCAGCTGCTCCCCTCCAAAAGGAGCTGATGTCTTGTCTTAGCGTTTCGGTTCTCACGTACCCCCCGGCAGCGCCCGTCAGGAGCTCTGCCTCTTGCTCACAGCTCTGGCAAGGCACGTGGCGGGGACTGAAGAGCTACCTGCCCCAGCCGTCTCTGCCAGAAGCGAGCTGACCCCCTCTGATAAGGGGCAGAGTGGAAGGCAATAACCGGTAACTCCCTAAAATCACCCCAGCAGGAGCTGCCGGAGGGGAGGAATCGCAGCCCTGCCGCTACCGAAGCCCTTCGTTTACTGTCCAACGTCGCACGTGTGAGCTGACTCAGTGGCTGCTCTCTTTTGCCCACCAAGTCACCTTTCCACATCTAACACGAGACCGTATAAAACACTTCGGTACACCTCAAGTACGCGAGGCTCCGTGTAAAATTAAATTCCACCTTAAATCTTCTGGAAAAGCACCCCACTCCCCACTTCTCCAGACTACTGATTCTCCTCTCTCTGCTCAAGCCTTCCGGCACCTGTTTCAGAAGGGAGCCCCATGGTTCCGTCCCTTGCACCGAGGATGCAACTGAGCTGCTCGCTTGGAACGCTCGGTCTCCACCTGCGTTGCACATAGTTACTCCATTCAGCTGCAGCGAACTTGCTCGGCTGCCAGTCCAAACCCCAAAGAAACCAAGTTATGGTTTGGCATCAAGGTAAGCGGTGAACATCAAACCCCCACCCCTGTGCCAGCGTGCAGAAACACTATCCTTTCCACCAGCTACAGTAAAAAAAATAAGAGAAACCAGCATTGAAAATATCCTGAAATATTCTGGCCTGACAATCACATTTATCCAATAAAATATTTGTCTTTTTGCCCAAAATAGCCTCTAAAATAGCTGAAGGACAAGAGCTGCCTTTCTAGCTAGTCGTTGGAAGCAAGACCGAGTCCACTGGTGGGCCCAGTCCAAAGACCACATCAGGCTGCTCCCTTCCCTGGGCTTTGCCTTCGCTCTCTTGGTCGCTTTTAAGTGCTGACAGCGCAGTGATGTTTTATTCTCCTTGTTATTTGTGCTATAATACCATTCGCAGTCCTTCTCTTGTCCCAGCCCAGCATCCTTGCATTTTTTTCATCTAAGCTCTCACTGATGGTATCCATCTGCGCTTCTGTTAGCATCCAGCTGGCCCCTGGTAACTCCAACTGCCCACCCCGCGTGAGTCAGCAACTCACCGCTTAGATACTGCTCTACTTCAGATTACTTTTCCAAATAGCAACGTACTTATTTAGATTAATTGCCACCTATACCAAAACCATTCATCTTTTTTTATACAGCGATGCAGGAGAAGGACAGATCCACAGTTCGGACAAACTAGTGAAGCTCCTGAGAAAACCACGGGCTGGTACCAGGCGAGTATCTGAGCACGCCACGCGGTCAGTACGCCAAAGGGACAGTGGTCCTCGGCACCCTAGAAGAAAGGTTCATAAAGGATGTTGTTGCAGCATGAACAAAGACCAACCAGGCACCGAGTGAAAAGCAGCACGGTAGGAAAGACGACTCCTCCTTAGACAGGTGAAAAAGACAGAGCCCAAGCGAACGCATCTGGAAAACCTTCTGCAGATTGGCGCGCTCCTTATTAAAGGACCCTTTGGCTTCTTGGTCTTACTGGTAAGATACGCAACCTTTCACTTCTTTTTTTTAAAAGAATCTCCTGCCAGTTAGAATACAACCCAAGGTATATTTTTCTGAAACTGTTATAGCAGAGCCTGGGGCCTCTCCTCTTCTTGCAGATTCACGTTGTGCCTACCATCTGCCATTAATAGAAAAAACGTCTTTGTTTGTTTGGCTTTTTAATAAAAACACAGACTTGCTAGAGTCCTCTAAAATGAATACTTGGTCTAGGAATATATTTTACAACGAGGACAATATTAACATCTAGGAAAATATTTTTCCAATATCTCCCAGTGACTGGGAAACTCCAAAACACATGTACTGAAGCCCCAGAGCGCCAGCGTTTGTCCAAGTTAACCGGTTTTGCCTTCAACTTCTTGTCAGGGGGAAACTCACTTCCGTTCGTTATTTTGAAATGGAGGTCTCTGTCTCACATTAAGGGGGGCTGTTACTGCGTTCCTATTAATCTCTTTCCATACACCACTGCCAACGGTAATTCCCCGTTCCTTTTCCCTGTCCTCTTTTCCACCGTATTTCACATCCACGTGGGCTCTTGTACGGGCATTAAACTTGGACAAAACACAGGCACGCAAAATGGTGTTCCAGGTATATTTTTGGTCTTGCCCAGCGGAGTTATTAGGGGAGCCTCGCGCCGTGCAGAAGCAGCTTCCAGCCAGCAGCAGAGGTGACTCCGAGCCCTCAACCTCCTGCGTGAGTCCCCTGCAAACACAGCACAGCGCTGGGCAGGGGCTTCGGCAAGCTGTTTGTCTCCTTCCGTCCCAAGTCAGTGGGAAAACATCTCGGGTCTTACTCTCTCGCTTCACAGATCCGACGGCACGCGGTTTTGCCTCACAATAAAGGTAGTGAGGATCTGTCGCTACGGGCTAAACTTTGAAGTTCGTCATCTTCGTAACTGCTGTCAGTTATTAGAAATCAACATATCGGCCACGAAGACCTCTTGAAAATTGATCGAATGGAAGCTAAATGATTGAAAAGTGCAAACAATTTTTTGTGTTTCTAATTTACTACAGAAGTAAGACTTCTTTTATCACTGCATACACATACATGCTTCCTTAATAAGCCTTGGTCTTGCTGTCCAATTTTAACAAAATTTGGCAAGTGGGTGGAGATCTCCAAGATAACCAGGTTCCTGCAAATTTTGGAAAATAGGCAGGAAAGTGGAGGAGAAGACTGTCCAAGGGTCCTAAAAGAAAAGCTGCAACATCAGCCTCAGAGGCAAAGTAGTCCTAAAAATGCCAAATACACTGAAAAAGCTTCAGTTCAAGCATTATCTCCTTAGCCTCCAAAATCAGTCCTCAGTGAGACACAAATCTGTTAGAAAACTAGGCTCGCGGTGCTCGCAGAACTACGCGTTGCATGGTAAATTCACAGACAGCACAAGCAGTGAGCCAAGCTTTCCTTGGTTATCTACACAAAACTGATTTATCTTCCTTGCAAGAATTAAAATCAATAGCCTGCTTTTTCTTCAAGCCTACACCTTTTAAGAGATAGAATAATGTGATTTTTCTTGCCTCAAGACACACGTGCAGAGCCCGTCAATCACCGCAGCAGCAGCAGGTCCCTGCACGCACGACCTGGTGAGCTTCCCTCTCAGCTCTCCCAACCGACTATGGATTTCAAGGCAACAGCCTGAACCTGCCCCAGAACTGACTTCAGGATCCAGGACTGAGGTTTCTGTAGCTACTTAAATTAAAACACCTTTTTTTGGAGCCACGATGTGCTTTGCCATTCTCTCCCTGCGCAGACATATAAACGATACCTGTGGTGAGATGCTGCGGAGGAAAAGAAACCCCCCCGCGGCCGCTGAGCTCGTGGGCAGGACGAGGCACCGGCCGGGCTTCCCATCGGGGCTGGGTCACTCGGGGGTACGCCAGCCCCGCAGGCCACCCCAGACGAGACAGAAACACGAGCTCCTTGCTACCACACTGTTGACGTTGGCTGTCGGGCCGCCCTGAAACCAGCTCCACAGGAAAGTCTAATATTTGAACTCTTCACTCTTATTTCATTTTAATAGACAGCAGAGAAGGTTAGCTTTGTAAAAAAAGACTGGGCTAAAACCTTGAGAAGCTGGCAGTCAGAAAGCGGCGCTTTTCCCCCGCTCCTTGCGGCCTTTCCAAACAGACCTGATTTTCTTCAGGTGACCGTTTCTGATGGACAGTTCAGACCGTGCTGGCTACACACGTGGGCAGTGGGAGATGTTCCGTGCGAAGCCGGAAGCATGCCGTGTCCCCGCGGGACAGACCAGCCGAGCGTTCCAGGCTTTGTCACGCTCACAGGGACACGATGCGGCTGAAGAGCAGAGCTGGCGTTGGGTTTGGAGCCTCCCACGGTGGCAGGAATTCAACTCCGCTCTTCACAACGTTGGCTTGAAGAACCTAACGTGAGGAGAACTAGTTCACTGATGGAAGGCGTACGGGTGCCCAGAAGGAAGGCCTCCTTTCCGGACCGATAAAGTAAAATGAATATTCGTAACTACACTTTGGGACATGAGAAAGCAAGCTTAAAGCCAAGCTCTATGCCACAGACTGTATGTCAAAACAGGCATCGAAAATGAGAAGTCACTTGTGATGATCTCGGGAGACACGCTTAAAACTTCTGTGAGACAGTTCAAGCTGAGCACTTCCATTTTACCGACGCAATGTCACCGCGAGCACAAGAACGGTTCCTAAACGAAAACTACAAAGATTCGGTTTTGAGTACGCAGGTACACACTGAGTTATAATTTTGGATTAAATGCTAGCGGCACTCACTGTGACGTAAATAAACCAAATTACCCCTAAAATACTTGTCAGAAGAGTTCCCGGGGCATCTGCTAAGTCCCGTGCTACAGCAAAACCCGTCAGCACGGGAAGAACCTCAGACACAGACACTGCCCTCTAAGTGCTGTGATGGTTTTCAGCTTCCCGAGCGCTTTGCGGGGACAGCCCTAACCTACTGGTGCACAAATCATTCGGATGCCACGTGGAAAAGCAGGAATGATCTAGCTACTAACCGTTTTAAAAGATGCTGTCTTAAAGAAATAATGCTGGTTTTGAGATCAAACCAAAGAGAATTCTGGATTTGCGCCTGGCAGCTGGCACTTGCAAGATCTGGAATGACGGGTACCAGCACGACTGCCCGGACCAGGATCCACGGGGCTGCGAGGACAAGCGGACGCTGCTGCACACACGATTTGGGTGAGCAATGGCTCCGGGCTGGAAGTTCCACATTGCAGCACAGGATCGAGGGTGCTACGTGTAAAAGCAATAGCTTTTGTGGCTCTTCTTCCTTTAATGGCACGTTACAGATGTTTGGTGCTGCTTCAGGTATCTGCCAGTCATTCACGACTTAGTAAATCTCTGATGGTTCTCAATTTTTCTCAGATCACAGGCTTGGAAAGATTTTTCCTCCACTGTTTTAAATCCTGTCGTTAAGCTATTCATTGCTCCTTACCAAATTCAGCTCCTGACTCAGTTTTATGATTACTACAAGAGCGGAGGGTCCACGCCCGAGTTTTCAGCTGCCCTGCGCTCCGAGGGGGGTGTAGGAAATAGTATTACACCACTCTGTCGCAACTCACGGTAGCAGCAGGGGCGTGCTGTGATGAACCAGATCTCAATGAAAATTCTCAAACAATGCCTACCTTTTCCCACCTTTTGGTAAATGAGTAAGATTGCCTACGTGACTCCCAAACACATAAAAGCTCCGATGCGTACAGCACGAGAGAAGAAATGAACTCAGGTTCATCAGAAATCCACCTTAACATCTCAGATATATGAACTGACGCTTAACCACAGCTGAGGAAAGCAATACGGGATTCTTCGTCCTCATTAGCGCCGTGGCTAGAGCTGCTAGCCAAGACTATTACATCTATTGTGCGAGGTACTCTATGTAAACGTGACGAGAGACAATCCTGCAAAATTTAGAGCTAAAACACAGGAAAAGAAAGAGAAGGGAGTTCGGGGCGTGCAGAATACAGGTGTGTCATCCAGTGCCGGGTAGTTTGCACAGCAGCCCAAATCTCACTCCACATCTGTCTGGTTGTCCAGTTCCCGTTCCTCCAGAGAGGTTTCTCGCCAGTTGGGAAAACCATCCCTTGACATTTTCCTACTTATTTATTCTCTTCCCCCCCGAAGACAAACAGTCACTGGAAGGTCACGTACACAGGCCGCCGAGGGAAAGCGAATCACAGCCAGTTCAAGTCACATTTCCCAAAAGATGCGGGCAGCTCGTTCCCTGCGACTGCTGCCAAGGAGGGACGATGCAGGTGTCAGGAAGAACCGAGGGTATCCGCAGTAAAAGCAGCCCTGGCAGACTTTGCAAATTTATGCAGTATCGCCCCGTCTAAAGCAAAGTGACCCCCCCCCACCAATTGCCCGAGTGATTTAGCACCCACGGAAACTCCCAGCGAAGGGACCACCGACGCACTCTCGCTCCTTCTGAAAGCAGAGCTGCCAACTTCCCGCAACGGCAAGAGGAACAGTGATGTGGGGGCCCACCACCGCACAGCTCGGGAGAGGAAGACAGCCTCTCTTCCCAACTGAAATGAGTTGCGGAAATTCTTTTAGAGCTTCCACGTGTTTCAGAGACAGATATTTTGTTCGAGGAAGTGGTCTTCAAATGAAACGCTGACTCCCATAGCCAAAACTGAAACCAGCCGGCATTTCACGCAGCAACTGCTCTGGGCTGCTTCAGGATGCTGGTCACGCTACGGAGGTAACCGCACGTGCCAAGGTCCTCGCCAGTGCCCCAGGAGATGTCAGCTCTCTTACCGCGCTACCTTGATGCCCGGACGGCCCATCGCAGAGAACGGGGTGCAGCACGTACACGGGGTGACCAAAACGCCAAGCGCAGACAAAATTCTGCTCTAAAAGCAACACTTCAGCATGCTTTGACTGCTCATACTAACAAATCCAGATGTTACTCTCAGACCAGACCCTTGCTGTGTACACCATCTTTCTGTTACTGTTTTAACTGTGGTTTACCACTTGGAGCTGGGAAGTGGTTTGTTCTGAAGAATGCAGTCTTAAACGAGGACTCTGCATTTTAAGTGGATGTTTCTGTTTGGAAAGCAAAGCTTCAGCAAATAAGGCAAGTCACATAATGGAGAAACGCTTATCAAATAGCTACATTGATTAGACTGCAGCGGGAAGGAGCGGCACAGCCGAAAATAGCCAAAACGCAGAGTAAATATGAAACCTCTTTGGGCTGTTTGACAATGTGGTCTGGTCCTGGAGCCAGTTAATAAACCCAAGGGCTGGGAACGCATTGCACAAACTCTGACCCCAGCTAAATATAATTATTTGAACAATACAAATTAGAAAGAGATTTAATCTACAATAGCTGTGCATGAGATAAAGAGAGATTTATAGTTCAGAAAGTATTTACTCTATAATGAACAGACTCTTGCTCAAAGGCACTACAATTATCAGCTTTGAGCAGCTTTTGCACTGAAAGATGACGGTATTTAACCTACTTGGCAGCACGCTGCATTGACACGTAGTAATCTAAGGACGTTATTACATTTCTCTGCACCTTTGTGCCTTCCCGTATTTCTGTACATCACTTGATTCAATCCCTTCAAGAGACATTATTTTTTAGGACAGCGTTTCCAGTACGAAATATGATTGAAGAAATCCCTCCAGGATCTCCTTATGGTTTAGCAAGTACATAGGTTCTGCGTAAAACACTATTTACAGAAAACGCAACAAAAGCGTTTTTCTAGCGAGCCTTAACGTGCCAAAATTGGGCCAAGCAATTGCACGGTAAAAAGGCACTTGCTTAAAGACGCTGAGACGGCCACTTACAATGCACTCAACTGCAACGTTTAAACTGCCTTCTGATCTCACCAACACAAATTCGCACCACTTGAAGCCCATCAGATTCGGGGCAGGTATTCCACGGTGTAAAGAGAGTGCGCCCACCTGTTTATTTAGTTTGAGTTTCAAGTTCCAGGCTCTGGCTGGTTCATTCCTGGAACCAAGTCATCTTGGAGAGAGGCAGAGCCCAGCAGGAGCAGAGGGCAATATAAAAGGCGGGTGCTCAGGCTGCAAAAACACACGTGCAACTGTCTCAATGCCCCTAGAACAGACAGAAGACGGGGTTAGAAAAGCTGCAGAGATCAGCTGTAGCTGTAGCCCTTCACCCACCCACCTGATACGCATCGCAACGATTCCTGGCACGCATCTTTATCGCTTCCCGCTTTACTATTGATGTTGTATTCTGCAACTGAAGTGGGGTGTCTGCTCACGCAGATAACCCCGAACCGCCGTTTCGCAGCTCTACAACGTGCTCTTTCGGTCGCAATAGCTATCTTATATCCTTTAGAAACAGCGTATTTAAAAATCTGTTCAAGTCTGCCACTATGCTACCAGAGATATTAACAAATGTACAGAAATATTAGTCCCAAAGGGGAAATAAAAGGTAAATATTTACTATAACATAGCTACTGTGCAGAAATAATCCTGTTTATTAGTAAAAACAGAAACATAACTAGGGCAGTATCCTTCAAACAGGGTCTTCTACCTGATCCTAGATTCAGACACAATATCGTCTGGCTGACATACAAAAAGCTTTACGTAGTTGCCATTTTTATTACTCCATCAAGTCCAAGCGAAACCCACATCACTAACATTGGCAGTGCAGAAGAATAAAACACGCAGGCTATCGGAAAGGAATAAGCCACAGTGGGATGCAATGACACAGATTAAACCTTCCACAGTACAAGGAATTCATCAGTCCATTCTGGAACAAGAACTCTTCTAGTTCCCCCAAAAAATACATACCCTCGGTCCTCCAACCTCCTGGCCAGGTTGCCGAGTCCACTTTGCAACAGGTTTAAGCACTGGCTGTTGGGTTTGGGGCGTGTGAGTATCTACGGATCCTAAACACAGGCTGCGTTCTGAGCCGGGAGACGCGCTGACTCCAAGCTCACGCTCAGAATGCCTCTCTCCAAACTCGGCACCAACAGCTCTCCCTTTCGCCTTCCCCCCTTGCCGGCTGACACCGACGGATCTGAAGATCGAGAGGGAAACATTGCAATTAGTACCGCGTACTAATGAGCAAGCATCGTGCAACCGGGCCTCTCATTTGCTAGAGTTGCCCACCGCAAGAAACCAATTAATTGGATGTTTAAAGGGTTTGGGTTTGTCTTCCTGTGGGTCAAACCCCAACATTTCGGGCTGACACACACCATCGACAGGAGCGATCCCGTGGGTTTTGGGTACTTGTCTGCTAAGAGAGTACAAGCTAAAGCTTTCAGCCTCTCCCACGGGTCCTTAAAACATCAGCTCTTGCTAGGAAACAAACTGGGAGGGTGTTCTGAATTTAAGACTGTCCAACTCTACGGGTACTGTTTTCCTCAGGAAGCACCGAGCACCCCAAGAGCCTCGGCTGGCAGCAACAGAAGCGAGCGTGTGGAGTTCCAGCGAAAACCTGCACTGGCTTGTACCGTAGGAACAGTGAGATGCCCCCTGAAGACTCCAGCAACTCGGAGGTGAAAGTAAGCAGAGTTTGAAGATGAGCACTTTACAAATTGCTACCCAGGAGTTTGCAAAACACGAAGCAGCAGCAAGAAACAATGATATTCCGCACAGAACGAGCAAATTGGGCTTATCAAGACAGAAAGGATAACCTCCTTCTTTAGAACCTAAGAAATGCGGCTTCCATGTTAAGTTTTGAATTGAAAAACTGCTCTATCCAACACTCCCACCTAGAAAGTCACTTGAATTTCCAAGTGGGTGCCTGGTTTCAAAAGGATCGGTTACCTTTCCAGCTTTTATGTTCAGCTCTTTATTGGTCTCAGAGTCACAGTAAATCAACAGATGGATGTCATCAGCGTACGCAGTTTGTAAAACATCATGAAGCAGAGATGCAAAAACCTAACTAATTTTGCAGGAAAGGAGGTGCCAGAAGACTAATACACACGGCCAGGGTCACGGTTCCGGTACATCGGAAACCGGTTCCAGGGCACTGTTCCAGGCCGTTCCAACTCCAAACGAGAGCTGCGCAAGACCAGCAATACATCATCGTTTCAAATTGCTTATCGGTGTCTCAAAAATTGAGAAACAACTGGAGAGTAAGTTTACATATCATCCCATAGCGACACCGTCTAATTTTGAGGGGGAAGCGATAGCAAAGAGCATTTAGTTGAGAAACATAGCTTTTAGTATTAGGAAGAAAGGGACTGGTTTGATTTGCAGCTATATGACTTATTGCCACATCTGGCAATATAATGCTGGGGAATTTTATGGGGAAGGAAATGCCATTTGATGCTTTTATAATTAAAGCAGACAATATATAGATAGGTCACACAAAGCAACTATTTTCTTGGGGAACGTTTACCTAAAACCTCGTGCCAGGAACAGTGGGGAGACTACATTCAAAATGACAATACAGATTGCTTTGGCCCTTCGTTTCTAGGCTTTTCATCATGGTTCACAGCAGAGACTAAGACAGGACTTCTAATTCCCACTGCTCACCTGTATGAAATTATTACAGAACAAAAAGGTTTGCCTGCAGAAGGAGCACCAAGACCAAAGGTTTCTGAGAGCACGTGTCCGTGGAGGCTGATTTACTGAAAGAATATGAAACGTTTCACGTATTTGATAATTGCACCTTCCAGCTGGAGGGTCAGAGGACATCAGCATCCGGGTGAGAGCCCCCCAGGGAAGCCCGAAAAGCTGAGCTGGGCTGTCCCAGGGGAAGCTGCTTTGGGTGCAGTGCCTTCAGAACTCTGGCCCCACGGCAGCTGCCAAGTCCTCAAAAACGCTGCCACGCGTTCTTTAGAAAATCTCACTGAACGTGCCAGAAAACCACATGCCACCGCTCGGGCCAGCGACACAGAGCTGAGTTTGCGTCCATCCAAGCACAAAGATGAAATTCGTCTCTTACCACTCAAGCATAAAATTAAATTCTTCTCTTTATTGTCTTGGATGAACCAGATTGCACGGAAACGTTGGCTGGTCACCGCTAATCCAACTAGCCATTTGTCTGTAGGTTTACAGACCGGTGCCCTACTCTCACAGAATGGCTTCCCTTGTAGAAAATACATCGGGATTATGTGTCACTCTTCACAGTAATCATTACACGATAAGCATTTAACGCATTTAACTCATCTTCTCTTTATGCCTTTCAATACTTAAATAACTTTTTTTCTACAAGCAATGTTACATTCTCCTGGAGAATCCCCCAGCCTATTTGTCCCTATAAAGGAGTCACCCAAAAGAACCTATCACAAAAAAATTCGTCTTTGTAGGAAGGGATGCAGTGAACTCTGTTTCATCCTTGGAAAGCTAAGCAGGTCTTTTCTGTAAGCAATGAGAACGAGAAGTCAAGTCACCGCACGTAACTAAAACATCATACATATGGCTCGGCAAAGCCAAGCCAGTTCCTGCTGTTAGCTAAGCGTTTGGTTGAAACGTTCTTCTGAGCACACAGCTAGCGGAGGCAGCACCGCAGCCCCTGGTCCTGGTCAGAGGATTCTGGTCCTGCACGCGTAGAGGCTGGACCGCAGCGGGGTCCCGACAGCTGCCGGCTCCACGGGACGCGTCGGTAACAGCAGTTCCGACAGCGAGAGACGTTGGCGTATTGACAACAACTGTGAGTCTGTGCTTACTATCAATGCAGCCGTGCCGGACCGGCCCGATAGTGCTGCCCGTGCGGCTGACGGAGGTGCTGTGCACCCTGGAGAACCCGGAACAGAGCGCTTATTAACGGCGCATTGTTTAGCCAAGACAGTGTGTTTTATCTGGACAGACGCCGGTCCTTACATTTCTGCAGGTTTTGGGAAAAATTCCAGATCAACTGAAGCAGTTGGAGCTGTTAGACAGAATTCATGCTTCTAATTACTATAATTCACCCTAATAGGCCTCTGAAGGCTTTCCATTTTTTGGCTAAGTTCTTTTAATGAGGCTCAAGCTGGATCTGAACGTCTTTCATCTTAAAATGCTTTAAATAAACACACCATACAGCAATCTTCTTAATCTCCAGAAAAAACGAGCGTTTGTTGAAACAACAAGCTGAAAAACCTGTACTAATACAACGAAAAAGAGAACGACTTGAAAGGAAGAAGGCTAAGTGTCGTCCTGAGGAAGATTTCTTGTAGATCTTGTCGAAGCGTCGTGCACTTCCGCTGGACGTTTCTACCAGAATGACCCAAGTGCAGCGACACAGCTGGGGACTGGACTTGGGGTATATTAAGAATGTGTCTTGACCGAAAGCATTCAGCGAAGAATTTGATGAAATGTATGACTGACCATAAATCTTGACAGGCTGGGCTGAGGAGGGATGTATTTGGGATAAAAAACTCGCATCAGATACTGACTTCTGCGGAGGTCCGTGGCAGAGAAGTCTGGTTTTTAATATCAGTTTTCAGACCAGTGAAGTATCTTCGCAGACTGAAGAGCCTCACTTATTCCACCTTCTCACCTGGGCACAAAAGAAGATCACCACAAAATCCCAGCACGAGGGAGGCTGGAAGGAACCTCAGGAGATGCCCGGTCCAACTCAGAGCAGGGCCAACTAAACTCAGTTGCTCAGCGCCTTGTCCAGTCCAGCTACGACTAGAGTCATGGAAAATTTTAAGGTTCACTTGCACTGTTCTTTAGGTAAATAATGGCTTCCCCTGCGATCAACACAGAAGATGTGGTCAACTTGAGGAAAGCAAGGGAAAGCTCCAAGTTTAAGGGCTGAAACTATAGCACTGAAAATAATTCCAGTATAAACACTTGAATTTTCGTACCTCCCTAGGAAGGGAGTGTAAGAGCAGAGAAGAGCGAGGGGAACAGAAATATCAAAACAGAGAGTGAAATACAAAAAAGGCAGAGATACTTACTTAGAAGGTAAGAATCTAAAAGCAAAGATGAAAAGAAAAAGTCCATAGAAAAATAAAAATTGAGATGGAGACAGCTGGTATTTCCCAAAGAACTCCTATGGAAAATATTAAAAGTGAATGTATTCCAAATGTCTGAGCAGCCCCCCCCAGCACTATCTGTGATTCTTGGGCAGGATTCTCTTAAGTCGTCAACCTTTGACTCCGTTCGGTTTCCACTAAAACAGAGACGTTGTCTCAGCAACTCCAAACCAAAAGAAATTAGAGAAGGCAGAACCAGCTTAGGCGCTCCTGTACCACGATAGCTGGACACTCTGGAATACGGGAAACTTTGCTCAGGGTCTGCTTACGGCAGTATTAGACCGCTGACAGACTGGGCTGTAAATGGCAACAGGGGACTTTGTTCATTCTCACTAAAGTGGAAAAGGCTCGCTTGCTCTTCGGGATAAGTTATATTGTGTTTAGCTGCAACTGAATCCAGAGTGAATGGAACATTTAATGAAAAATTCATGTCATTCAAATTGGACGTCACTCAAAAAAATTCACAATACTGCCACAATTTCCACTAACTAAGCAGCTCTGAACTTTTCGGAATGAAAGAATTGTATATGCAAGACTGCGTGAAATCACAAGACAATCTGAGGTGGCAAAAGGAGGCTGGCAACGGTGGTGCTATTTCTGTGAAGGATTTCAGCGTTCAGGGGTTTTGATGACTCGCTCTCCTCACTACCTGAAGGTAACTCTTCTATGAGTTCACCTGCAATCACGTACAACACTCAGAGCTACACGTTAACGTACTAGGCGATACGGCAAGAGACAGATGTTTCTGTCAGTGTTGATTTTACGTGATCAAAGGATGGATTCCAGACTGCTCCCACCGTACGCTATGTTTTGGGGTTCCCCCCATCGCCACTGGGATGATTACTTCAGAAATCCTTGCGTCAGCTCTGCAAAACCATATCAGACACTGTTCGTAATAACTCCAGAGAACACCGCTGAGCAATTCCCATCCCCTTTTCCCCCGCGAGGCGCTCCTGTTCTCGGACACGCACCAACGGTTCAATCTGATGGCCTCGACCCAGTAAGTTCCCTAAGTTCTGGAGTTTTTTTTCAAATCGACCGACCCCCTGTGCCCCCACCGAGGTCAGTTTTACTGCAGCCGCGTTGGTACGCCAGGGTTCCTGGGAGCATCGAGCAAAGGAGGACAGCCCCGGCGGCTCTCGGGACAGAGCACAACCGAGACCGTACTGCGCGGCACGGCAACGCGGGGCAGAGCTGCCGCGGCACTGCCGCTGCTCGTGCCTTTGCGTGAGACACAAGCGCTGATTTTTGCCCCTTTCTGTGGCCAGCAAGAATTCCTCCTCTTAGGTTATTGATTTAAAAGGACAGTCCCAGCTCCCCCATCACATCAGAACAAAGGGAAGCGGTGACAGTCCCACAGAATTTGTTCTTCCCACAAGAAAGGCACAAACCAGAGACCTGCCTGTTTCCTGTTGGGGCAGGACACAAGACGGCTCCTGCTCAGAGCCCAGGATGGCGCCGGTAGCAGTCTCCCTTCGCAAGAACGGGTGGCAGCCTGA
Source organism: Balearica regulorum gibbericeps (assembly GCF_011004875.1). Lineage (NCBI taxonomy): Eukaryota > Metazoa > Chordata > Aves > Gruiformes > Gruidae > Balearica > Balearica regulorum. The sequence continues at coordinate 1,273,612 of NC_046187.1, read as the reverse complement.
GGATGGAAAAGGGACGAGGACTAACGCGCTCCCGCTGTCCCGCACGACAGCGATATTCTGCGGCATAACACGCAAAGGGCTTTCTGTCCCAAGGTAACGTCTCTGCCTCCTACAGCAGCTGTATGCAAATGTCACACCCGTAACTCCCATCCCTCTAACAAAAAAAATAAATCACTTGTATTAGACAATTTGTATCCTAGATTAACACAAACTCAGAGTTTGCCAAGCCATAACTTATTTCCCTACTCCTCTGCTAATGCCGGCTGCTGGTAAAATTGAGCACTATACTCTCCAGACAAAGGCGGTGCCCACCCTTCGACCCGCACGCTGCAGAAGTCACTCAGGCATTCCCGAAAGCCGAGGCTGAACCATCCTCCACATCACAGCGTTACAGACATGGTTAGTAATCATCCAAATATGTAGCCCATTAGAAAACCTAACCTCAGCGTTTCCTTTTAGCATGTGATGCTTAAGTCAGCTCCCAACCATGCCGCAGATGTTTAGTCAGCATCTGTCCAAAGCCCGTTGCCCTGTAGTACCGTACCAGGTATGTCTCTCTTCTCATCACCCGCGAAAGGGTGAAAGAACGAAAAAGTACTGACCGCTTTATACACTACCCTTTGCATATCCTTTCCAGACGAGGCAGGGAAACTCTAGGTTTATGCTCTCCTTCAGAATTTGAACCCTGTCCTCCTGGCTGCATCCCAGGACTACAACACAGTAGTAGCCTCTTCTGGTTTCACTGGGGTTTTGCTTTTGTAACTCATTCTGTCACTCTTACTCCTCTTGGCCGTGCCCTGGGACCGAACTTAGACTTCGCCGCAGTAATCGTCTCGGAGCCTGGGTGGTCTAGGCATCAAAACACGGCCAGGGACAGAGCTGGGCGAGGAGACGGGAAAACAGGATTTCTCTATTCATCCATTAATGGCTCTGTCCTGATCGCTACTAGTACCGCAGAATTTCACTCCCGCTCTGATAGGCATAACAGAACTGACACCTCCGTTTTTCCACCGCAATAATCCTATCATCGGTCTTAAATTTTGACTGCTCCTGAAATGAGTTACTGCTCTGTAAAAATGAAGTATACCGCTGCTGCCGTTACCTGTTACTTAGCATCAATTGGTTTCTGGAAAAACATTATGATAACTAACTATAAATATATCTAAAAAGGTGTTTTTCTAAGGTTTCCCTTCAGAATCGAACACTTTATTAAAGTCACAGGCAGGAAGGAGGGAAAAGAGCCCTCGGGGAGCTGATCGGCTGAGACAGGGCCAAGATCTTCATCGCTTTCAGCAGTTTGAAAGGAGAACTTTCCAATTTAAAGGAAGGCTTTATGATAGTCTGAAATTTAGCGCTCCTTACTGGAACTGCTTTTCCCAAGGGGCTAACGCCTGCCTGTTACTCCTATTTTACACCACTGCTTTCTTTTGGCAGTTTAATCCTGCTCCTACGGAAAGCCAGGGCCAAACTCTGAAGGATTTCTGATGCTGAAGACACAGGCAAAGTAAGAGACACCAATAAACAACTCACGTCCTAAGCGTTCTTTTTAAAAAAAGATTACTCTCTCTGACTTCTTCTGAGGTAAGAGATTAAGCCTGTTGGCTTTGGAAGATTCTTCCCTATCCTGCCTTTCCAAAAAAAGCAGAGAAAGGAGGGAGGGTTTGACTCCGGAGCCGCCTGTGAACAATAACAGAGAGAGAAGTACCACGATGTAAGGGATCGCACATCAGCACCGTTTCTAGGATTTTTACTGTCGTGAAGTTACTATTTCCCCAGGCGTGCTCCTCCCTTCCCGTTCCTTTCTTGCAGCCTCTGACTAGCCTCGCGCTTCCTCCGTCAGCTCCCACACTCTTCCTCCCTTTGCGCTCCAGCCGTTTATTTCTGGGCTCGTTCATTCTCCTCTTCTGACCTCTTTTGGCATCTCCTCCCTTTAGACTATTCCCCTCCCAGGCTCTGCCCCCCCCAGTCGCCCCCTAAGTGAAAGGCAACGCCCCCCGGCCTGGGAACGGCAGGGTATTGGGGCGCCTCTGACGCCAGGCAGAAACCCCTTCCCACGTCGGCAGCTCAGGGCGAGCCCCATCGCTTCGCACCCACCAAGCCCGCTGGCTTCGTGTCCCTTCGCGTTATCTCGGTCGAAACACGCAGGAGGGAGGTGTCAGCAGATGGAACCGATGTACACCTTGGCAATACGATAAAGGAGATTAGGAGAAAGAAAAGAAGGGAACGTCGGCTTCTGGATATACCTAACGGCTCTGACTTCAGAGGGGCGAGAGCCGGCGTTCCCACACCACTGCTTCAACGAGAGAAACCAACTCCTGGGACAGCGAAGGAGAAGGGAACACGGGTGCAAGGGGAAACCGCCCAAGTCAAAGAGTAAGTCAGCGCCCGCGCAGATAAACCTATGACAACGCACACAGATGCTGTAACAGGGAAGGCAAAGGAAATCCAAGGCACTAAACACAAAATGCAAAATAAAACCTGGCCCAAATGTTAGAACTCCCACAATTTTTAAACATTAGCGCTCGGAAGCACAGCAGCGTATTTTCAGTTTGCTGAGCGCAGCTTTGCACTTACATCCTCGTGCACGGACCGAGGTGAGGATATACCCAAAATGTCTCACTCTGACCCTTCCGAATATTTGTTTAAGTCGAGAAACTACTTGTCGGTTGTGCTATAAAAGGAAAAAAAACCCTTTACAGTTTCTCCGTCTCATTCCTACACCAGGCAATTCGCCCTTGTGTCCCGCCGCTGCCTGTCCCACCGCAGCAGCACTGCTCACAAACTCTCCGCTACAAGTTTAAAGTGCCTGTCTATTATAAGCAAGGACAATACACTGAATTTCAGGTTTGGTCTGGGAAATCTGGTTTGGTTTAACCAATTACAACATTTTCTCCAACAAAAACATCTACCCGTGTGTTTTCTGGTAGAATTAGCTGTATATTCCTGCAACGCAAAATGTCATGAAGTCAGTCAACAGTATGAGCCCATGAATAGTCTCCACTGTGTTGGGTTTTTTCCTTTACGGAATGAGTTAAAATAATTGTATTTATTGATTCCTTAAACCCTTTTTCTAATAAACGGGCTAATTCTGTTGCAATGCATTTCAGTTTTTATTACGATAATGTAAAATGTCATCTTTTTCAATTTTGGACGAATTAAGAATAGGCAGTGTGTTGAAGTATAGTAAAAATCCAGAAAAACCATTAGAACAAACAGCAAAAGAGGACACACGGATGCACGCAGCAGTCCTCTTGCCAATTTTTGTAGTGTAATTCTCGCAAAGCTGGTGACCGAGCACACACTATCCGTATGCTTACAATGGTAAGTGCATTTTAATACAAATGCTGTGCTCTCCAGCGACCTGCGGGTATACAAACCATATCTCCGGCTGCTGGCTATGGGCCAGGCCAACTCAAACCGCGTGACACGGCTCTTCCACGGTTTAGTGCTGCTTTTTTTACCCCAGGTTTGGTTAAGGAAAAATACTTTGCACATCTCCCAAGTATAGCCTGCGTTAATATAAGAAATAGTTTTTTCACCAGCATTGTTCAACAAAAAAAGGTCATCTTTAAATTAAGAATTTTTTTTATTATTATATATCATTATTATTATATTAACTATATTTAATGTGATGAACTATAATTAATGGTATTAGTATGATTAAGCGATGAACTGAATTATGCGTGTGAGTTAAGATGAGTAACCAGTTCAACATTACGGCATTTTTGACAGCCCTCTCGCCATAAACCAGTACAACAGTAATTGGTACATCCGTTCAGACACTCAGCTGCTCTAAATCAAGACAAATTCATTGACTTTAACAGAATTACGTTAATAGATATTATGTGGGTTATTGTTTCTACTATTTGAGACAAAATTACCGTTGCGTTATTGTTTTCGCTCTTTTATATCCTCATTTTTACAATAACGTACGACCCCAGTATTCTGCACCCCGGCATTACGTATTCTAACGTGACATTTCTCCAGCATTTGCTGCTTTGCTTGTTAAAAGGACACAACTGCAATAACACCATAGCAGAGAGTGAAAGAATTACTGCTAAAATACATCTGGACTTGCGCACCAGCTGAGATGAGCATCGGTGCTTCGAGGAAATCACTCTTGGCAGCTCCTGTAGCATTTGGTGCTGTTCTAACACCTCTGTTCCCGGGCTAACGTGATTAGAGGGCACACAACCGGCATGAGCTCTTCCGAGGGAGTCTAAATGCTTTAAATAAAGATCAGCCCTGGACTCTTTTTAAAAAAAAAAAAAGTTCCAGTACAACAGTAGCCTTTTACCTTGACTTTCATCCGGCGTTCGAGGAAAAGCCAGGTACTCCCCCTCACAAAGAAAATGGCCAACGACCGCAAGACCTAGACATGTTGAACTGCTGCCTGGACGGACAGATGACAGAAACAGGCATTAGCGTTTCTTTCAAAAAAATCCACACTGTATCTCACTTCTTATTTGTGCATACTTACATTCCACCATTTCCCTCACGTGTAGAAGGAACGTCAAGGAGCCAAATTCCTGCGTGAAGACACAGGGGAAAGAAGACAAGTTGTTAAGCACTGGCAATACACTTGGCATTTCAGTTTCAACTTCGCTGTTGGAGGCCTAGCAAAGAAAGTGAAAAATAGGGTCAACAAGTTTAGGTTTCATGAAACTTGGCACTTAAGAGACCTTACGGGAGACAGAGCGACCAACTGTCACAACTGTCTGGGGACTCACTGTAAGCAATTAGCTCAGAGCTCGTTAAAAGACATTCTTTGATTCCTGCCAGATCCCACAGCCTTTTTGACAGCATCATACAGTCAGCGTTGCAGAAGACTACTCAAAAAATCCAGCAGTTGTCTCAAAGAACACCACGCTGCTCGAAAGCCCTCATCCACCCCTCCTCAGATAATTGCCAAAACCCCAAGCGGCCGATAGTTACAGAATTGGGGGGTGGCTGATCCTGTTAGAGTCGGTCCAGCTGCCGCGTTCTCAGAGGTCTTTCCAAGAAATGAGAGGGCACAGACAAGGCAGGAGTAAGCAGGGATATTACCCTCCAGGAGAACATTTCCCTGCAAGAGCTGGACCGCTCCAAAGAAGTCTCTACAGGAGATCTGAAATAAGCTTGGAAGGTTTCAAGATTTCTAGGGGCTCCAACTGCAGCAAGAGGAACACAGGACGTTGGGAGTTTTATCTCCTTGTGATTTTAAGTCTTGCTGCAACTGCTCCTGAAAGCTTGTTCACAATTAATACAAAGCATATTGACGTCTCCTCAAAAGCAGCAAGCATCTTCCTCTGAAACTGTCTGGTGGCGTTAGAGGATTGGTCTGCAGATCTTACAGCGGAGGAGCAGGAAACTGAGCAAAAAACCCCAAACAAACAAAGAAATGGAGTTCTTAATGGCAGAGCTGATCAGACTGATGACAAAACCTTGCCAGTGCTACCTCACGTCCTCCGTGCTACTTCATAGCGCTCTAAGGGAGAATGCCCGTCCCTGCGAGGAGAAGACTTCCACAGTGCCCCTCAGGCAGCCTTTACGCCGGTCAGAAGGACAGAGGAGTCAAGGAAAAAGCTGCAGGACAGCGTTAACAAAACGGGAGCCAGAGCTAACCGACTCGTGACAAAATAGGCCCTTACCATAGACATTATGAAACCACGAGTAAGTGAGGAGAACTTTCCTCGGGGTCTGCATGGGTCCTCCCCCATTCAGCCAGACAGGTGAGCTATGACTGTCAGCGACAGGATTTATATGAACTTCACCACGCAAAGAGAAGACGATCATTTTGTGATTCCTACAGTAACGCATACAACGGTGACTACTCGATCTTTTAACTTCGAGCCCTTAAACTTTTACCGGCTTCAGGGGGATTTTTGCCACCAGGGAGATCCGTACGTTGAGAAGTCTGATCGATCATCTCAGAGTGAACGACTCCGACTTAAAACCGCAACACTGCATTTCCTCAGAGGCAAGGGCCACCGAAGCCCCAAACATCACAGCACGTCACACCAAGTCTCTTACTGACAGCAACTGGCTGCGTGTTACCTTCCACGCTCCTGTTACACAAACATCTGATCCCACAGCAACTTGTCACCTCAGCCCAACCACAGCAAGGCTACCTTAGATAGATACATAATTTATATATCTATATAAATTTGTATATAAATACCATCTCTTGACGCAGCAGCCTGAAGATCTTTACGCAGTAAGCAGTGTTCCTTTGCAAAGTTTCTGGTTTGCACGTTTCACCAGTTCTGCAGCTCCCTCGCTGCTACTTCTGGATCTGGTTTTGATTTAAAAAGAATTTGGAAATGTACATTGATTAAAATTGTATTACTAAAATCTCCATGGCTGTTACAAAAGCTCACTGTTTATGAATTAGCCTTACGTAAATGTACACGAAAGAACTCAAAAATCCCGTAATTTTAACAATGCCTTTTGATATCTCTTCTCCAAACAAACCTTTCTTTGGCTGACACCATAAAAATACCTGCCCTTGAGGTTTCTCCCTATGCCTTGCCTGACAAGGCTGAAGATGGGGTGAGAAGAAAAGAAGATGCTTCGAATCTCCTCATCAAATTTGAAAGAAGATCCGCAATAATACCTCAAAGTCACTATATTACGCTACGCAGCGCCTTCCTTTTGTTCACACCGTCAAGTGACACATGCTGAGAACTCAGGTACGAAGGAAAAGCATTCAGGGTGCGTCCGTGTAAAGCGCATTATAAGAAACCAAGGGGCAAACACAAACTGTCTGAGCAAGAGGGAGATTTCCAACGCGCCCAGAGTCGGCCTCGCGCCCATCCCACCGACTTAAACGAGAGACACGTTAGGCCGATGCTTGGGGCATCCCATCCACACCGCTCTCCCGTGACGTGCAACTTTTTTGGGGGGGGGAAACGTCTAACGAACGGCTATCAAAACAAGAATGAAAGAATGCGTTCCATATTACATGGCCTGAAGGAAAGAGCTTTTTAAGTCTGAATAGAAAGTAAATTTGGTTAACCAAATTGGAAAGAGGGGTGGATTTTTGTTTGTTTGTCATTGGCATCATTTTCAAATGAAGGAATCTGGAGAATATTAACATTTATACCTGAATCTACGCTGAAAGCATTTTTGTAACTCTAGAGCCAAAAATGCCCTCCTGCCAAAACCTGTAAAATGCTTTTAAAAAAGGGAAAAGAAAGAAAAAAAAAAAAAAAAAAGAGCACCTTCCAAATGGAATTCACAGTTCTCTTGGGTAGGTGATCATCAGCTCCAATTAGTCCCTGGCAGGGGAGTCTGAGCAAGAGTGATAGACACAGTGCATCCAAAAATGTTTAGTCTAGACTAAACCACGCTGGAATTCTCCAAAGACTAGACCTCAGCCCGCTGGATCCCCGACAGCCATCTATATTGGCTGCAAACACCACCGCTGCCTGGATCCTGCTCCAGGCTTCGCTCCCGCCACCCCTTATCTCCTCCTGTTGCTGTTCCCCCTCCGGCCTCCCACGACTCGGGGCAGCACGCTAAAAAGCTCTTGACTGTTGCAAGTATTTCAAGCCTGGTTAATGAATGTAGGTAATTCGGCTCCCCCCATCATCTGTACAGTAAGCATGTGAGCCAAGCCCAAAATACTAAAACCAGAAAAACATGTTCATCTGCTAGACGGCAGCCAGGACCGACGCTTGCCAAAAAGAAAAGAGTCTGGAGCTGCTCTTCATAAAATTTTGTCAGCACGATTAATTCTGAAATACGCTCTGAAAATGGAACGTGGCCCATATGTCACAGCTCTTCTTTTGCATTTAACGTCCTATCGAGAGGGTCTGAGTATCAACGCAGTCCTTCCATCTACAAACCTAGTGCTGCTGCGCAAAGGATTCAGCCAGTGGTGAAGAATTTCCTCCTTCCTCAAGCTCCGTGCGAGGCGGAGCCCCTCCAACAGCAAGAGGGTGGCTAACCGCGACTCCCCGGGCACCGTCCCCGCAGCGACGCACGTCTCAAGGACGTCGCTCCGGCCCTGCAGAGTCCCCAGGGAGGACGTGGTCCCGCGCTGCAGGACCAGGCAGGCTGCTTTACAGCCCCGTTTGGAAGAGCTGGGCCCAGACTAGAAGCCGGGTTAGTGTGTGGGACCCCTGAGAGCACGGCGACGCCATCTGCTACCTTCCCTGGCTTGAGAGCCCAGGGAAAGCTGTGGCCGCTTAGCCTGAAAGCTACCCGGAGCAGCAACGAAGCAACGCTGCAGTACTGTACTTCTTTCTTTATACTAGAACCCGGCCACTGGCATTAGCAGAGATAATGCGGCATAAAGAGCGGCTTCCATTTAAGCCGGGGAGCTGCAGCCATTCCCCCAGCAAAGCAAAAAAGTGGCTATCAAACGTCAATACGTGGTAGCCTTGGTTTACACGCGTTGCTTGAACTGCACCTCTTTGGGAGAATTCAGACACGGCTCCAGGTTTTCCAGCGCATTGTTTCATGATTCCAAGTCCAATGTCATGGTCACCAAACTCTGGAGAATGTCAGTTTGGGTATGTTCCAGACCTGAAATCCGTAGCAGAAGCCCATCACCAACCCATTTTCCTAAAAGAAACATCTCTGTTTACTTATTCCTCTTACTTCATTCTTGGCACCCTGCGCACAAATTTAAAGAACAGAAGCAACAGAAACATAAATAATTAGATGCTCTTGTCTAACGAGTCCTTTGTCAACAATCCCAATGCACCAGCAGGAACAAGAGCTCTTTCTTGTCTTTCTACTGACCGACCAGGTAGGTAAAAATAACAGATGTTTAGATCAAGCTATAGATTAAGACACAGGATTAGGTTCAAACAAATGACTTGGGCAGAACTGAGGGGGCTGAGACCCAAACCTGCCCGCCCAGAGATGAGCTGCTATAGCCAACTCTCATCTATAATTATTCAGGACTCAAAAATTATTTTTCCTCTAAATTCCAGGAAGAGCTCAGGATGCTCCGTAATCCCAGACCAGAGTTTTACACATGGGCGGGATCGCACGCTTGACAAAACGCAGCGGTCACGGCCTTCTTGTAAAAGACGTAAGGAAGAAGCAAAACACAAGGTCACACAACGTTACAACAAGAACCAGCACTCGAACACGCAGCAAACGGGCTGGCAATTTATTAATTGTAGTATTAGGTCAGTACTGAGTATTTTGGAATTTTATCTATCACGAGGCAGTTAGACTCATTCTCTCCAGATGCACATAATCCACTGCACTTGCACCAAACCATCAACTTAATCCATGATGATTTCCCAAGATTCTACCTAAAAGCAGTTAGCTGTCACTACATAAACTAAGGTAACAGGAGAGCCTTAACGGTCCATTTGTTTGAAGAAGTACAACAAATAGCTCTTACTAATATGACCTTTACATTTTCAGAAATAAACAAAATTGTTCTAAGCACCAAAAAGGCAGAGTTTTAAGCAGACAGATTTTTTTTAAGCCACACAAACCACACCCATCCCCTCTGTCCCCCAACGACACGGCGGCCACAGCCTCACGACGGAGGAGGCAGCGACGGGGCCGACGGCTCTACCCGCAGCGCCCCAGCAACGTAGCCCGCCTTAATTCCCCTGCAACACTACAGATTCAGTTACACAGGACTGAAGTTACTGACACACAGGTGAAATCTATTTAGAAGTCCACAGAGTTTTGGGGTAAGACAAAGCAGACCTTTCTGATGGAATCTGGGGGCTTTTTCACTAAAAAAACCTATCTCAGCAGTGGCACAGGGTACGAGCAATGGCAGCTTCTGACTTACAAAACGAATCAGGTACATTTTCTGAAAAAAATATGTTTTTCATATTGTCATTTAAATTTGTCTTCAGCTCAGCCAGGAAAACACAGAGATAATAAGCCTTCCCAATAACGAGTCGGGTCAGCCTGGCTCCTGACGGATCCTTAATGGGACGGGTAACAAAGCCCCAACCACAGAACCTTTATGACTAGTAGTAAGGGATTTGCCAAAATTAAAGTGTCTTGACTTGAACATCCCAAGACACATTTTGTAAGAGTAGCTTTTTAATTTTTAGTTCTATTTCTTTCAATTTTTTAGACATATAGCTGATCTGCAAGCTAAGCAAGTTTTGATGGGAAGTAGTGAAGAGCATTAAGCATGGTACGACAATAAAACATACCACCGCATTTGCAGAGGTAAGAACGTTACTGGCAATTTTTAGCTGCCGAGACTGAATAACACACAATTTGTGCAGTCTTCTGGTCTGTATTTCACTGGTGGATATTTCTCTGGAAAATTCCAAGAGGTGAATGTGAAAAGGTCTACCAAATTCCCGTTCTTAGTTACAACCACGGGAACCACCAGGATTAATTTCCAAGAGCACTGTGGATTTACTGTAGCAAACTAGGCTAGACCGGCACTGCGCGCTTTGCTTACGTATTAACTTTGTTAACGTAGGAGGGTGTCTTACACAGAAAGTATATATTGAATACGCTTGGTCCTAAAGGCTGTTTGCACCCTGAACGTGACCGTTCTGAGCAGTTCAATACTCGTATGCGCACTCTAAGCTTTTCAAATCGAGGCGCTGATGAATTATAAAAGTTCCTGGGAAAGCAAGCCCTGACCCCCGCTTCGGAACGTTGAACGGATACGCTTACTTCGCTTACGGGACGCGTTTAACTGCTCGCATCGAACAGACGGCGCCGGGAGGAGACGGGCATCACGGCTAAGCAAGCAGCCACCTCTCCTGACAGGGGCACGGCAGGCGCCCACCGCCATCTCCAGGGAGGCCCGAGCGGATGTTGAACGGGATTCTCCTGGGATCTCAGAGTCCTGGCAGGAAAAAGAAAATACAGCTTGAAGCAATCAGGCAAAGGACTGTAACTCTAATTTAAAGATAACCATTGGCAAATTAAGTGTATTAGTTAAGCAAACTTTCCTACGGAAACGATACCTAGTTTGCTTAGACTTCCAGGCTTATCCGCCTGCCCCGGGCGGAGCAGACAGCTTCTCCGGACCAGCTGTTCTCACGTCTTTAGGACAGACTCTGCCGCCTCCGTCGTACAAGAACTGTGCCCCGGCCCTCGCTGACACCCACCCCCACGTACGCACGGCCTGCCCGAAGCCTCTCCAACAACACGTGGAGGCGCCAGGAAAAGAAACGATCCGGAAAGGCCCTCCTACACCACTTTCTGTGCAAGCCGGCCTTGCCCGACTTTCCGTCTTGTGTCCCATGAAGGAAACACCATGCTTCACGTGGCTGCCAGAGGAGAGAGGGCTTTCAAGACAGAGACAGAGAAGCGGGGACGGTGAGGACAGAGGGGGCAGGTAGGATTGCCCCGGAGCTCCCCAGCCTCCTCCTCCGTGTGCTTCCTCCGGAGCCTCCTCCCCCCTGCCCGGGGAAGCTCCCCGGCTCTCCGCTCCTGAGCCGTTGCACAAACGGACACGGAGACGCTCTCCAAATGCGTGTGCATATTAGTGTGTGCATCAAAAATGATATTAGCATCCACAGTATGATACTGAAGTCACACTTCAGACACACGTTTCTAAACGTGCTTTTCATCCACACCTTCCTCCTGGGCAAAAAAGTGCAACAGTGTCGCTGCAATGACAGCAGGGCTCTGTCTCACGGTCATCCGGTGCTCGTTCAGTCACGGAATATCCTGTACGTTATAGCTCTAGAAACAATGCCGGTGCCAGATAAGGTTTACGTACGATGTGCATGAGTTAAATGTTCTCATCCTTCAGCACCGTAACTTGGCATAGCTTCTTCACTAACATTCAGCGTAGCCTGGGCGCAGCCTACGCTCTAGTAGTGACACTGCAATACCGTTGCCATTATCGGCGCCTTGCCAGCAAGACAAGGCTGCCGCAACAGTCGAGCGGAAAGACCAGCACAGCGTATTGACCACTATCTGTTACCTTCGTACCTCGCTCTTACTGTTCAGACAGCAACGAGTCCTGCAACTGTTCTTTTTGTAAAATATGTATCTTTCACACCATGGAAATAACAGTTACCTCTTCGTGCCTACCATGGAGCTTTAGCAACGGACGAGAAGGAAGCACAGATTTTCTCCATGGTCCTGGCACAACTGTTGTGCCCACGTGATCCAGCTCAGGATCGGACCTACCACATCCACAGGCTACCTACGTTCAGACGCCAACAGTACCAACTTACTATCATATTCCAACACTACTTCCAAATGTGCAAGTAAGAGCAGACAAAGAGCCTGACTTACTCCTCTCTACACCAAGTACAGAAACATTCTTGCCGTGAGGTCTGGTTAAAGGCTAGTTCTTTTAGACTCTAACCAGAAAGAAAAAAGGAAAAGAAAAAAAACACATGATCTGACTATAACTGCAGGAACATACCGAATGCTAAACATTTTGAAAACATGCATCTTAACAGCTCTTTGAAAGTGGTATATTTATGCCAACAAGACAGAAAATGAGTACTACACCACGGTACTGCTACTAGTTTCAAGTTGATTATGGAGAGCCAACTGAAGTCCTGAGCTCTCCAATGAAACCAAGGCTTTGAAAGTTTAATTTCTAAAAGAGCTTTCCCCTGGTATTATGGTAAATCTATTGATAGCACGAGATAATAAAGACACTACGGGGAAAGAAACATCATCTTTAACATATCTGCTAGATCCTGTTAATTTGCCAGGACACATTAACAAGAAATCATTTAAAATAAAGCAACCTACGGCATGACGTTGCCACACAGACTGTACAGCACCATGGCTACATTCACTCAAAAAGCCTCAATGCGCATTGTCTCTAGAGACAACGTCCCTGCTATCATAGATAGTATCATATAGCACACTGAAAATATTTGCAGGGGCTGAAGTTTACGGGCAATTTAAAGCAGGCTGCAGACTCGTGATGGTTCTTGTGACGCAGATCAAGGTGGTGCAGACATGTAAAACACATTCGTGCCTCCATGAAACGACCAGTTATGGCTAACCGCGACAACTGTTTCCTGTAATCCACAACGGTTCCTTCGGGAAGAGTCCAACCTTGATTGTGCGCTTTTACCAGCTGACCAGAGCTGCCTCTCGCGCGCGTGACAGGAACCCGCTCGGCAAACCTGTCTGAGCTGGAGCCTGACTTTGGGGAAGAAAACCCAGACCCTCTCCTCTTCTGCTGACCTGTTCCCATCGCCCTCGAGACAGAGCGGCAAGACAGCGACCCACCCGTGCACAGCAAGTTGCAGGATCGCCCACCCCCTCCCTCCCTCCCCTAACGGACTGCCCTGCGAGCGCCTAGAGAAACCCAACGGAAGCGGGGTGTAACCCGCGCTCCCCTGCCAGTGGGGTTTTCTGGTTCCTTTTAATGCTGTGGAACTGCCGAGGCACGCGGCAGCCCGTCGCCAAGCGTCTCGCCGGAGGTATAGAAACATAAAGCTCCCTCCCGTCCGCGAGCCATCTGCCGTGCATGTGGGAACCCGACATACGGTGCCTCTCGAACCCAGCGCCGCTGTCCAGGCTCGTGTCATAAACATTCCCAGATGCAGAAGCTCGGTCGACGCGCTGAGAACCGCGAAGCCGACGACCCAAGACGCCCATCGAGGGCTCTTCAACCAGACACAGTGAAGCAACACACAGAGCCCAGCCCGAAACACAGACCAGCGTAGCCACGCAATTAAAAACCAGCGCACGCTGCTTGGGTCTTGGTCAGCGCAGGGCTGACTGCTCATCTCCTGGGTGCCAGCGGAAAATCCCGACAGCGGGTTTTTTAACCTTATTCATGCTACACAATATAAACGTCAGTTCGCTTATTATAAATTGGCTGATAATAAGAAATGAGATTTCTGACTGAGCGCCATGTAAACAGCAAGTCATGGATTATTTTTTTTTTAAATAAAGTATAACTTTGTTTCCTCCATCCTGTTTAACTCTTTTCTGTGTTTAGAGGGTTCTTCAGCAGGGAAAAGGCTGGAGAAAATGAGATTGCATTCAGGGAATTGGTTCATTCTCAGAGAGCATTTTACAGAATGGGGCAGAGAAGGATTGAAATGGTTATTCCCAGAGGACAGCGATGTAATATTTGTGCACACACTGATGAGTATCTCAAGAACCTAATCCTTTGGAGGAAGTAGTAATTTTTTTCTGGCTAAACTGAAGCGGTTACTCTTTTGAGGACTATGAGATCGGTCATTCAAAATGAGATTTTTTTTTCATGCTGATTTGCCTTCTTTTAAAGCAAAGATTGCAAAATAAACACTTAATCTCTGTTGGACTAAATAACCTGGTTATTTGCAGGATTTCCCATGCTCACCAGCACGCTTCCTAATCCACGTCTGTCGCTCAGCGCTAACCCTTGCACAACTCCCATGCGCTGGCTAAGAGGTAACCCAGTTTGCTCCCACGCCTTTGCCTCAGCCCCGAAGACAGTGTCTGATTACTCACTAATGCAGCAGGAATTAAACCATCATGACTTATTTCCTAAGAACTCACATTTATTTCACACAGGGTGAACTTACGGTATGGATTCCCTGTAGAAGGGGGATTTTGTTTACAACAAGCCAGTGAAGATGAAATCAGGATTCTCCCTATTCCTCTCTTTCAAGAAGAGAGAAAAAGGCATCCCCGCAGGACGCGCTTGGGGCCAGCCATCGTCCCCGGGGACCAATCTCTTACTTTGTGCAGCAACGAATCCCTAAATTCTCCTGTGCTCCAGCAAAGGGCCCCAGCTCCACTGGCAGCGCGTCCCCTCTGCTCTTCCAGCACCAGTGCTTCCCTCCTCATACGAGAGCTCAGTCGCGTGGTTAACTCCCACATTTTCTCCCCAAAGAGGAGACTCCCAAGCACGCTTTGTTTCCCGCCTGCTCTCCGAAAGAAACGGCACTTGTGGATCGTGCTGCTGCTCTGTCTGTGCTCCTATCCCCACGCTCCTTTTGAGCCCAGCGGTTAATCTTCATCAAATTTAGAGCTGAAATCAAGGTCTCAAGGTTCTGACGTATTTGGTAAAAACTCGTGGAACAGCACCTTTGTGAACTGTGTAAGCCGCAGGAATCACGATCGAACACCGCACGCTCCAAGTCCATACATGCCCCTTAGCAAGGGAGATTTGCCTGCGGCGTGACGGAGTCTCTGCGAGTTAGATTTAGCTGCAAGGAATACATGGGGCTGCGTTGCTTATCTTAGATTGTCCGGACTTTAATGGCCTGGAAATACACAAAGCAGTTCTGCAAGATCAGATTTTTCAAATGAAAATTCCAGTACTGGTTGTGTTTCAACCTGGCTGGAAATCTCTCCAGCACGGATTCTTTTATACTGTTTTAATAGTTTGAGTTTCAGCCGAAATCTGGAATTTTAAAAGCATATGCAGACTTTTTAAAATTCTGCTTTAAAATCACAAAGCGCTTGGATTTGGGTGTGATGTGAGCGGTGACAAAAACCACACAAAACTCAACTATTTACCAGCACTTTTTCCTGTCGCTGTCGCTTTGCTTCCAAGCTGTGCCTCAGGGCTGAAGCATTTCTCTTAACGCTCTAATGCCACCTCCCACCAGAAACACTTTCCACAACCTGAAAAGATACCAGACCCCAAGACCTATCAGCAGAATGCCAATCCTTTGAAGGCAGGTGTGATAAAAACTGACAGTCCTCAATGTAAAACCTCTTCAAGTATCCTTATGAGCAAATTATTCCCCCTCCCCCCATGAAATAGGATTCTGCTGGGTCAGAAGAAATTATTTGGAAATTATACACTACTGTATTAAAATACTTCCAATAATACACTTAGTGTACATCCTCTGCAGATCATAGGCCGGTCTCATGGAAAGCCCTCATTTCCTCACCTGGTGCTCGGATGCAGAGCTTCTTGTGCAGTGATTTCTAGTCAACAGCAGTAGCGCTGTATTTAAAGCAACGTGAGAAATGCGAAGAGCCGAGGGAGCTGTTTACACACGGGTTATAAGCTCCTCTCGGTGTGAGGCTCGCTCTTTCTGCACAGACGCGAAGCTCACTGTGAAACGGCCTCGGCTGCTTTCTTGCAGAAATCACGTTAGGGATTTGGGGACTTTGACGGTCACCCGTCTCGCACAGGACGTGGCTGCTAGCTAGTTTCTAATTTGGAAACCAAAGCGGACAAGCATCAAGCACAAAGGAAGATTTTCTGTCACTAACCAGAGAGGAGAAAAAGGCACCTGGGGCAGGATTAAAGCGGCTGGGGGACGCGGTGAGGAACCCCACGTTACAGGAGCGACGGGCAGCCCACCGGAGAAGCCTGGCCGGGGCGGAAAGGCACATGAGGGAGGCACGGGCAGCACGGGGGCCTCCGGATTCGAAAGCAACCGTCGTTAAAAAAAAATTTACAGTGTGCTCACATGACAAAATCTTCATGGCAAAGACTGTTATTGTCACCGAATACATTGCCTGGACTAAAATACTAATTATTAAAGAAACTAATGCCCTTTGAAAGAAGAATTTGTATTTTCCAGCAGCTTTGACTTGAAGCTGATTTTTTTAAGGGGTGCTACACTTTTATGAAAGTAGAGATATTTATACGTTGGAAAAATGTTACTGGCTGGGCCAGAAGAGGTTCTTTAGTAACAAGGAATGCTTGGCAGAAAATAGCAATGCGCCATCCCAGAGACCAGAATTTAACTGCTAGCACTCACATTTGGGACAATTACCACTGTATTCGAAATGTACCGCTGCAAGGTTGCTTTCTTTTTGAGACATACTGTCCTGCGTTTTGAGTTTAGTACCTGCAACCGTCCCCCAAAAGCGTGGCGGTTTTCAAGAGCTTTGGTTCCAAGACGTTGCAATGAGCACAGCACTGGAAGCTAAGGGCTACAACTCATTTTCTAAAACCTGAACCTTATTTAGCTGTCCTACATAAGTCTATCTGAAAATCCTGGAACCAACTACGGATGCTTAAAACTCTTGAAAACGCCGCTCCATAATGCTGGTTTGGCAAAACTGCAGGCAGATGGTATCTGCATTCAGGTCTTTCCCCAAGCCTTAAAAGAACCATGGGACGCTGGAACACGGAATCTACCTGTTTTCTGCATCTTTCCTACAGCAATGTGGAGGTGCTCACTTGAAGGCAGGACTGCTGAAAGCACAGCAAACTCCAGCGTGTGCTCTCTCACTGCCAGCTAGCAGAGACAACCCCAGCAACGCGGACACGGCAGCACGGACTTCGCTGCCGTGCCTCCAGCACCTCCATCGCGCTTCTGCTTGCGGCACGGACGTAGCCTGGGACTACCGACCTTGTCGTACATACCCCGAAATCTTCCGGAAGCTGACCCATTTTCTGCTCTCACAAATGGCCCGAAGGGCCGAGCTTGACTCCTTGGCCAAGGGACACGTGGGCAGGCGCCCGAGAACTGGCACAGGGAAGGGAGGCAGGAGAAACGGTGCTTTTCCCCTCTTCCTTTCACTCGAACCTTACAAATGCCGCCATTTAAGCAATGGAATCGGTATCTCAGCTTGGTTCCCTTAAGGTTTCCAGCCTATTCACGTTTTATCAAAACAAGCATCTGTACTATTTCAACTGGGTGTCACAACTGCAACGTTTTTGTAAGTTCTCAACGTCCAGCATGGCATTTCTGGAGTCGTCCCCATTAAAACCACAGCAATAATCTCTTCAGGAAGTAAAACTTCCTGCCCACAACTAAGCCTTAGGTCACACACCGCATTCAATTGCTTCACTTTCTAGTCATTAGTAATGTCATTTTTTCGGTTTATAACCCAACACACCGCAAAGCTGCAGATCCTAAGAAAGGAAGAAGACGACACTTGCTGACGCCGATCTGTCCTTAGACTTTTTCTTCACCGCTCGTAGACACAATCGTCACAGATAAGGAGCGTTCCAACGTCAGAGCGTATGCTAGCTCCCCTCCTCCCCCCCGCCTGCCCCGCAGGGTGCCAGCCTGGGAACGGGGCTGGGATTTAATCCAGCACGTCCAGAGAAAAGCCGAGTATTTCCCAAACGCAAAGCACAGGCTTCCAAGAGAGGCCACCGCCCCAGCATCACAGCTCTACATCTGCGAAAACGAAGGGCTGGTTAAGCACTGTCCGTCACATGGGCGGACTCCTAGGATTTTTAATCTGTAACTTGATTTTGGTTTTCTGTTCTTTTTCGTAATACTTTAAGACAGAAAGGACAAAAGGAACATTGGAATGCTTACCAAGAAATACTCTTAACTAGCTGAATTCCAGAGGAAAGATGTTTAAGGTCTATTATTCCTAATTATATACTCCCTTAGGCAAAGATAATTACTAAAAATAACAGCTCTTGCCTCAGCAAAACCGTGTCAGTGAAAAAGAAGTCTACAAAAAAGCTGAAAAAAGAGAAACTCAGAAACCATTGGCCTTGCTTTTAGAATTACAGAGTTAACTCAGTGGACGAGCCAGCAGCCATAAAGCATTTTGTGCATGGTCCAAGCAGGGACGCTGCCGGCACCAGAGCCGACTTACCGCAGTTTACCCCTGGTTTACACCTAAGGAGTACCAACAAGAGACATTGTTACCATCGGAGTAATTTTGTTTGTACTCTTCCTCTGTAAGAAAATATTTAATGTACTGGAATTGAAAACATTGAAACATGCAGGGGAAGGCGGGAGATTTTTAAAAATGCATACATTTCAGCGTATTCAATACCAAGAGGAGAATTTCAAACTCTTGCACGTTTCTGAACACGCTTTCCACCGGTACTTCCGCGGCGGTCGATGCTGCAGTGGGAGAGCGGAAGCCCCAGGCCTTTACGAGCAGCGCCAAGCTCATGTGCAGTGAACACACGCTTACTGGTTCGGTGACGCTCCCTAATGGCTTCTTACTTGGCAGATTTTCTTTCATCTCTGCCTAAGCTCTCCCTAACAAAGATAGCCTGCCTGCTTTTTGCTTAAGCCCAGTCCAGCCGACTGGGGTCAAACGCAGCTGAAGCTTTCCACAACGTTTCCCCTCCCGGGGACGGCGCCTGCCGCTTGCCGAGGCAAGATTAAAAAATGATTGGAGGTAACGCTGTACCGCGCAGGACCGTTAAACTGAACCATCTCCTAAACCGACAGCCCAGGGAAATCCCGGGCTGCCCGGCGCTTCCCGCCCCCGCTCACTTCCCTCGCCTATTCAAGACGGGGAGCTGGGGGAATGACCTCAGCGCTGAGCGTTACAGCAACGCGATCGTCACGCTGCAGCAGGAGAGCCGTGGCTCTGCGAGGTAATGCTCACGCTTCCCAGGAACGCTCAGCTTCCCGACGGCATTTCTAACTACGCTCACAAACTTGAGAGGTGACACAGCGTCGAGCCACCTGCATTATTTTTCTTTTGGAATTCCAGCCGCCCAAAAGCTACCACGCGGCCGGTCCCACGTGCTGAATAATTTGTCAGTTTTGACTAGCCCATGAACAAACTTGGGACACATGCACCCACCCAAGCTCTTCAGCGCACGCTTATGCACAAACAGAATTCCAGACCACGCTTTTTTTCCACGACTCATGAAAAAGAGGTCAAAATGAAAATAAAGTCCTTTTTCACTCAGACTCATCAAAAATCCAGCAGCAACCAAAGATGTCCTGCAACAAAGAATCCAACTATTCTCTTCGCTGCAAAAATACGAATTAGTCGTCTTTACTGACCAGGCAAAACAGTGCATTTCAACCCAACGGCTAAAATTTTACTGTACCTTTGGAAAAAATTGTTTCAGTTCCACGGTGTTACAGGCCAGCTCCTTTCATCTCTGACCCAGAAGGCACAATTCCACGACGCGGCAGCTTCCAGAAAAAACTGCAGAAGCAATAAATCAATCCATCAGGATTCCAGGAAAACACATTTTACTCAGTAAACAGCACCTTTTGCAAGCCTCCCTCTAAATTAAGAAGTTGTACTCTTTGGAGATACATAGCACGCACAAGTTACGCCTGCACGTACCAGGAGAAGCCTTGGGAGGAACCTGCCAAATTGCGCCAGGAAACATGGCTGACATAACGATCGAGCAAAACCATCTTTAAACAACCTTTGCAGCCTACTGCAGAGAACACATCCAGCGCCTTCTCGGTGCAGAATCCCTCCACCTGCTTCTCATCTGGCCGGGGCTCTGCGCCTGTGACGATATAGAAAAGAATGAGCAGGAGCTAACGCGGGCCTTGTTTTCGGGCACCTTGGCAACGGCAGCAAGAACCGAGGCCCGCAAGAGGTGTTCCTGTGTGACAATTTGAGGACCCCTATTAATCTGCACAGCAGGAGAAGATGGATGGCGTAACAGTTGCAGAATCTGTTTTAGAAATCCATTCCTGCAGGTGAGCACCAAACAGAGTATCAAAATCTAAGTAATAAATCACTATTTAAAGTTCATATTTTAGAATATCAAATAATTTTTCCAGACTGTGTTCTACTGTCATTTAAAAGTTCATTATCAGCCAAGTTTCAAAGATTTTGTGTGAGGCTACAAGGCCCTGACAGAAGTTCAGGGATCGAGGGGGAGAAGGGAAACAAGGCTCCTGCTCACATAAAGGACTGCTACTGGGATTTTGTTAAGCCTGCCCTAAACATTCCATTCGGCTGGATTTTATTACGTTTAAAATAACACTGCACCATTAGCATCTATTGTTCGGCAATACAGACTCGGGCTCGGCTGGGCATCGCGTCAGGAGCTACAAACTCGTCAAGGCTTGACACAGCCACGCAGCTTTGCTCGGTCAGGGTCGCTCCCCAGACTTCACGTCATCCGTCCCTCGTGCTTGAGCGAAGATCTGCCCCGAGCTTCCCCGCTCCCCTCCCGCAGGATTTCACAGCTCTAAGGAACGCATCTGACCGTCTGTGTTGTGCGACAGGGCCCTCGGACCAGCGGTTAGCCAGGCTACCCCCAGCGAAGCGAGCGCTCGGCTAGCGCCGCGGTGCCGTTTTCCACAGAACCCGGGCACCGCTTGCTCGGGGCAGCGCGAGGAGGCTAACGCACGTCTTACGTGGTGCGTGGCAGCTGCTGGATGGCACGGAAATATCAACTCACGCCGATGCAAACGGGTAGAGAACGCAGAAGGAAATGTAAATAAACCATCCTTGAAAAGCGACCCGAAACGCAGCAAAAAAAATTACATTTTTTTTAATGCACAAACTGGTGCCAATCCACAAGAGTTCCCCTTTCAGCAGTTGCCAGGATAAATTTCCCCTTTGGGCAGACGGTCCGAAACCTGAGCCCATCGTGAATGAGAATGTGCAGCTTTACTGGAGCGCACACTGAAAAAAAACCACCCTAGAATTCTGTCCAGGGAAATTAATCATTCTCAGCACCTCTGCAGATACAGTCTATCCCTTTAGCGCTGACCTACATACTGCTCAGACTGTGTTTCAAAACAGTCTGACATTTAAACCCAAGCTGGGAAGGATCGCCTCCCACAACCTGCTGGTGATGTTTCTCCTCACGCAGCCCGTGACGCTGCTGGTCCCGCTTTGCTGTGAGCGTGCACTGCCGGTACGGTCAGCTCGAGGCTCTCTAGCACATCCTTATCGCAGATTATCACAGAGATCAACCGAAGGTACGAAGCAGGCTCTAATAAAATGCCTTCTGTTTATTTTCTCATGCGATTGATCTGTGGCAAGTTGAATTGGCCCAATTTTTAGGGGCACCATGTCCCTACTTCAACCGGGGAAACACAACCAAAAGCCTGAAACTCAGGCTTCAGGGTAACTCCCAAACTAGAATTGCAAAAATAAAGATCTAAAAGTAAGCTGCTGGTCCTAAAAAGCTGTGTGATTATGGCATGATTTCATTGTAACAGCCCAGAGGCAGATGCATCACAAGAGCAAAACAAGCTTCACAGAGCAAGCAAGTCAAGGAGAGTTTCCATCATCTTTTTCAAAATCATTTCAGAGAGGTAAAATAACACCAATGGAGTATACGTTAAGTACGAAGAGGTCACTACACCGGACTCTATCAGTCGTGAACGCGTTACGGCAGCATGCATCCAGTCCCGGTTTCTGCTCTGCTCCAACTGCGTTACTCCAGCGAAAGCTAACGCAGCTCCAACAGCCTAACTCCCCGTGCGGTGCCCGTGCAGGTGTGCTGCAGTAGCTCTTGCACCCGCGCCTCACACCTCCCTCCCTCCTCCTGCTTACACCTTCACCTTTGTGCCCGGGAGGGAAGGGGGAGCGAGTCGGCAGCCACGTACCGCTCTCCACCCAGACCCTTCCCCTCTGCCGCTTGCCGAGCAGCCACCGCGTAAGCCAGCCTCCTCTTCCAGGTGTCTGGGGAACCGAGCCGTCCCCGTCTGCCACCCGCAGGGACGGGCTGCCGAACAAGTGCCCCGTGCCTCGGCCCCGCTCGGCCGTGTCCCCCGGCAGTCTTCATTGGCCGAACTAGAACCTACGTTACACCAAGGCTTCTGCTACCAACTTCCAAGCAGGGCCCGGAGCAGCACTCCTTACCTGAGTGTGAAATTAGGGTCCGAGGGCTTACGCCCCGCGCGGTGGCCTCGAGCGGCTGTCCACAGCAAGGGGGTCACCCCCACCTGCTCCCATCGAGCTTCTTTCAGACAAGGGGCTTCTCAGAGAAGAACTTCACCTCGCAGCACAGAGCTACGGCGGAAAAGAACAAGTTTTCCAGTTAAGCCAAAGCAAACAAGATTAACGTAACTTTTTCGGATGAATGAGAAGATGATAATGGGCATAGGCCAAGGTTAATTCAGTTAACAGAAAGGCAGCTATTCAGGTCAAAGAATGACAACTATCAGCTTTTTTTTTTTTTTTGAGTTTTTCAAACTAAGACATAAAAGTTGCTAATTTAAAAAGCAAACACTGTGCCTTGAGCATTTCTGAACACTAACAGCGAGACACAACATCACTCTCAGTGATGGGTCTTCGAAACCAACAAGTAACAGTAGTTACAGCGATGGTTATACCACAGGTACGGTGATTTATCACAATGTACACAGAGCTGGTTTTTTCTAGGGGTCTCTTCTGAACAATGAGACAGTAAAACTTTATACATGTACATTTTCCAGTATGCCCACATGCAATATGAAACAAATGTCATCCTAGCAACAAGAAAAGCACAGAGTTAGTGGGGAGAAAGGCACGGTCCTGGTAAATCACTTCTTGCTCCTTTCAAACAGTTAACTGCAAAATACATAAAACTGAAGCACATAAAAATGGCATGTAGCAAACAGTAAAACATAATGGAAGCTTAACTGTTAAATGAATAATAACTCTAGCCAATGTGGCTATGATTTCATGCTTTTCCACTGTAAAAAAAAGAGGAGTCCGTCCACATTTCATAACTCCAGAGGGAAGGAGTCCCACATTTTCAGGATGGCCCCGTCGTACCGAGCCCCCCCGGCTCGAGGCGCTCCTCCTGCACGGAAAGGCTGCGGCACGCCACAGCTGCAGAGCCTACCCGGCTGCTTCGACAGCAGCACCTGGGGAACAGGAAAAAGTCATACCGTGCCACGATCCTGATGAAGAACATCTCCTTCGGAGCGCTTGTGCAGAAGTTGGACGCAGCATTGCAGAGCATGGTACGGCGTAACGGGTGGCTCTGCTTTTGGTTTTGTTTGCACCACATTACGCAACCCCCGTTGTTCACACTCCTCAGATCCTCTCTTTTTGCAGCCTCTTCGCAGCACCAATCCGGCTACCGGGCAACCCCAAGTTAAACCTGATCAAGGAGCCGATCCGGCTGAAACATTTTCCACAAATTTCTGCAAGATGATGCGTTGAGACGGCAGGGATGGGAACAAGCACGCATGGTGATGCCAATGCCCGCTTAGAAGCCACGCTCCCCAATATTTACGTGGCCGTAGTGATGCCAAGGCTTGCCCAGAACAAACAGGCCAATGCCATTTTTGGCTCCGGAGGTGTCCGGCTGTATTAGCACGGTGCTGCAGGGAACTGGACGTCCACTGCCTTTTATGAGACAGTTTGCCACAGGAAGACCCGTCCCTGCCCTGGAAGGGAGCGATGCCCGACTCCTCACGCCCAGTCGAGCGGCACGGGAAGGTGCGTCCATGGAACTAAGGCTGGGGAGAGCCTGCGCTTCAGCACCGCTTAGCGTCCTCCCGCTCTTTCCACATGGATGCACAGTCAGGAAAGGATTTGGTCAGATTGACCTACCGAGACAGGGAACAGAGTCCAAAAATACGGAGTCTCAGTCCCATGCTCTGATCACCGAGCCTGTCCCTCTTCCTATTACACTGGTGCTTTTGGATTTGTGATGGAATAAGGCCTATTCCTCTGCCCTTGCCCTCCAGAGAGAACGGCTAACGGGCAAAATCCCCTCTACCGAGGGAGGCTCCTCTCCGCCGGCAGGAAAGCATTACCCGAAGCCCGAGCAGCAGGACCAGCAAGAGCCCCGTGAGAGCACAGCATCACCCTGACGCCGGCGTGGTGAGAAGACGGGGTCGCGCAGCCCGAGGGCACACCACAGGCCCCCTGGGCGCGCGGCGAACCTTTTGGAGGGGTGTACCTTGTACCTGGAGAGTGCAATCTGCTGCAGAAGTCACCGTTAGCCATGCAAACGGCAACCTGGCAGATAAAGCCCGAGAAGCCTATGACATCCTATGTGTAACGTCTTCTATTAAATACCTCAGGATGAAAGCATAATACAATGAAAATTCTATAAAACTTTATGATTTCAATAGTTTCAGTTACTAAGTTCAGTTTTCTGGAGACTTGGCAGGCTTTCCTGGAATAGACTGTGATATCTGAAACCTCTTTTGTTCCTTTTTTTTTTTAAAAAATATTTGCAACCGTCAACGAATAGTGGCAAAATATGACATTCAGAATTAACCCTAAAGCCCTGGAACTGTCCGATGATTGAAAACCCAGAGCTGAATGCTTCAGTCTTCAAGCCTGAGTATCTTTAATCCTGTTTTAATAACTCTGTTTCACTGCGTTAAGATATTATCTTGTATCAACCCATCGATGGCTGACAGACTCCAAGAGCACAGCGGAAAGGATTTTTACTGCGGTATTTCACAAGAGTTTTATAGGGGCTGTGAAGCGTTCTTGCCATGTGTATCAAAACATCTGGGTCGGTGTTTTCATTCTATTGGTATCTGCATTAATCTCTTTCATTAATTACAAATTATCTGCTCATTGCAGGGAGCCCAAATGCTTTTGACCCCCTAAATCCAGAGGATTTAGATTAAAAAAAAAACCAACAAAAAAACCGCAGAGTGCCCCTGCTTTTTTTTCCAGCAGTTCAGATGTCTGGACCGACTGCGCATTCTAACACTTGCGAAAGGAGATTCTGCCTCGTGTAATAGCTAAAGGAATGTTCCACTGTCATTGCTGGGGAGGATGCAGATGGCTGCAAGGCATTTAAAAAGCAACTCAAAAAACCTAGTTCTGTATGGTTTTTCAGGTAGTCACCTAAAAATCTTGTGTCTCCTGGGTACGTTTTAATCTCCAGGCACCACAGTTCTGCTCTACCTAAGCTACCTATAGCAAAAACTCCCCGGCAGCAAACGAGCCCCCAGATATCGGACGGATTAACATGAACCATTACACACTTGTTAAAATTCTCCTTGCTAAAAACTCAGCTTCTCATTTCCCTGTGCCGATCCTCGGTCAGCAACCCAGAGAAGCAGGCTAGAAGTGCTTCCTAAACACGACACTGGGATGCACGGCACCGCGTCAACAACTCGGCACAGCGTCCAGTAACTTGGCACACAGGCACCCGAGGCAGATTCTTGGGTATTTCGATTCCCGCCACGCTGCTCACGCAGCCAAACCGCAGGGAACTGAGCCCAAAGCCAGACTCACCCCACATGTTTTTCCGTTTGCCCGTCACCGAAACACGTAAACATAACGGGACAAACTCTGCCCTCGCTCAGCCGAGGGGGGGTATCGCCGGTCTGTCTCGCGCGGCTGATGAACACCTCCGAAGGAAACGGGCGTGCAAAGAGCACAGAGAAAGGGCAGAAGTAGCCTCTTCCCCCAAGACAGAGCTGAAGCGACGACTACGCCCGCATGCTGCCGCTCCAGATAGCTTTTGACAGAAGAGGCAACAAAGCCTAGTGAAAACCACCCGGCGGGCCATGTTTGCGGTCAGAAGCCTAAAGCTGGCCCTGCCGTGCTTGCCGTGCCAGGCTCTCCTTGAAACGTTGGAACTGTCTGTGGCAGCACAGGTTCACGGGCAGCACGTTGCCCACAAGACACAAAGCGAACCCCTGTTTTTCACCTACACGTTGCAGTAGTCGGGCTGAACTCGGTCCCCGTGATCCACTGGATCCATCTCGGGGTGGGCTGCGATCAGGAAGCTCCATCAACAAGCCCCCCCTTTTGACACGTGGTTCATCGTAACTGAGGCACCCACTAGAACTGGGCTTCCTTTTTCTAGTAAGGAAGCACGGAAGAATCTTGGGTTTGTGTTTTTCAGAAATAAGCTTACAGCTGGTTAAGCAAAGTCACTCCAGCTGTTTGTCACAACTATTTTTAAACAACTTTTTATTGAAACGTGCTTCTCGTTAATAGTAAAATGTAGATGGATCTGAATAAAAATATGCTAAAAACCAACCATGCTAAAAATTCCAAAATGTGTTGCTTAAACTGTGAAATATCAGAATTTTTGTCATATTCTGTTGCCTTTCAATGCCAACATCCATGTAAACAGTCTGTTAGTACAGCCGTCCTAATAGATCAACTTATTTTATCATTATTAGAAATGCAGAACAGGACCAGAAACCTTTTCAACAGACCTATGTAGTATAAGAGGAATGAAAGCAAGATGCTGTTAACGGGATTTAATAAAGCTCTGTAGAAATTATAAAGCCTTGACAAATCAAATCATGTATAAGATTGTGCCAGGTTTGAACACCGTTCTACAAAACCGTATCCTGAGGATCTCACTTCCTACTAAATTTGCTCCTGCGATGACCGTAAGCAGGACAGGTTATCAATTTGTCTGAATGCTCATTCCCTACTCCGTCATGACTGAGACCCTCCCTTCAGCACCTGCTTGGGCGAGACGCTTCCACCGGCCTGGCTTACGGATGGCGGCACCCACAGTGGTTTCAGCAAGAGAAACGAGGTCGTCTTCTCGTGTGCAGGGATGCTGTACCCCACTGCAGCAGCTACCGATACAAGTCACATACCCTTCCGATCCTTGAATTTAGTCTCAACAGCCTGTTAGACAGCGGCGGCTGGTTCTTAACTAAGCGCTGCCTTCAAAGAACAGGAGGCAACAAGTCTGCAGGTTCCATCCTGCTTGGACACGTTACCGCCAGCAGACCACTAGTAGGAGCCTCTTCCCCCCCCCCTCCCCTTCAGATGCTACTCTCTTCACAGAGACTCACTGTAAATTCAGCCACAAGGCTTGTGTGATAAAACCACAACAGTTTTAATGAGATACGAACAAGTCACGAGCCTAGCCTACCTACCCCACGCACCCATCTGCGGGTCTATCACCTGTCCCTGGCTGCGGGCACGAGTGCCCCGGAAGGCTCAAACTCCTCTCCGGGATTTCCTTCCTCACTATCATGTTCTAGGACCAAGTAATGTCTAATTTGGTCATCTTGTGCAACAAGGAGGAACCTCCAAAGGACAGCTCAAAGGACATCCAGTCTGCTATGAGCACCAGAAAATGCTTTTCGACATCCCACAAAAGACAAACAGAAGACCGAAAGCGGTAACTATGATGTGCCATGGAAGAAAGCTTCACAGATGGTTACTATCTGCTTCACAGCTCACCAAAAATGGCGATCACAACAAACCAGAAAAGAATATCAACGTCTCCAGCCCTGTCGAGTTCTGCAAATCTTTTGGCCGTGCCTTTGTTTATTCAACACCATACGGTTCACCATACAGGACATGTTTCCGAGAGCACCTTCGTGAAGAATTCCAGGGCTACGAGGAGGCGTCGGGTGTGAGAACAATGGCAGCACACCCAGGAGAGGGGAGACAACGCCTCTGTCCGCACCGGAGCTGCCAGTCGAGCTCCGGGCTCTCCAGGACCAATAGGGAGAACGTTAGAGAAAAGCAGGATTGCTACAGCTCACACGTCTGCAACGCTTTCGATAAAAAGGGCCTTCTAGTGAGTCGCTGGGGACGTGGTTTTAGCAAAGACAAGCAGCATGCCTGCAGATGCTGGAAGCTAACGTGTGTCTCTGTAACATGGTTCTCTGCACTCCGAAGCGAGCCGCCTTCCGGTTACCCGGTCCAATGAAAATACAAATCAAGAGACTGCTGTGTAGAAATCTCTCCTGAGCAGAGCAAAAACCCCAAAGACTTTGGTTACAGGGAGAGGAGATGGAGCCTGTACTAAGCACATGCTTCATACTCCAGCGAAGACAGGAGCAGGGAGCCGACGCTGACGCCGAGTTCCCTACAGCGACTGCCGCGCAACTTCGTCCACTACTACCCGTCTGTTGGCGGCTCTGGAGTTGGGGGCACAACGACGTCCCACAACCCCCCGTCACCTTTGCTGGGACTCTGCTCCATGCAAGGAACCTCGGCATGCAAAGTCTCCAAATGTCACTCTGTGGCTGTATGGGAAATTCTTAATTCCCTTTTGCAATCAGCACGCTGAATTTCTCAAGTAGCGGAGAACGAAAATATTCATATCGACTTGTGAACAAACGCCATTACCCCTCAAGGAAGTAACGGGAGTGCGATTGTTCACAAGTGACCCATCTTGTCTCCCTTCGGCCTTAAAACATTTCTGAAGATCCTCACGAGTTCACAGCTCTGTTCTAGCTTCATCACCCATCACAAACGAAGGGCATTCTTTACCCCGAGCACCGGCGTGTGTGGCTGGACTACAGACATACTAACAGAGCGGGAATTAGCCCTGCCCTGCCTCCCCTCCCGTTGCCAGCAGCGAGACCAAGCTCCGTACGCTTTGGCACGGCGTGCTCCTGGGCGCTGCGCGCGAAAGCGTGGTGCCACCACGGCTGGCCCGCTTCTAACTGCACTAGGAAAATATCATTATCATATTTTCCACCTTTACTACAGCTGATTCTAAGAGCAGCTAAGTTTCCACATAAAACAAATGGTACTTTTTCTTTGTAATCTGCCAGTCCTTGCAAACCGAGCAACGGAGAGCATAAGAGTTTAACTGATAGTCAGTCATTCGTCTAAACGCGAGAAGGAGAAAGACGTCATTTGCCGCAAGGATTTTAATGGTTTACCTCACGGCGCTGTCAATCTCAGGATAAATAAATGCATAGACCAGCCTAAATACACAATCCTATATGGGCACAGACCAGAAATAAGATAGGTATGTTTAAGTGCTGTTTGTCTCTTTAGCCACCTTTCAGAACTTCCTCCATATGCCCAAGTCAAGGGAACGTGCTGAGAAATACCAGCCAAGAGAATGGAGACATGGCCTCAAAGGAAAAAGGGAACAAAGCTTCCTACCAGGCCCACATAAGAGAACTACATCTTTTTTTAAAAGAACAAACAAACCAACCCCAGACACTTTCCCTGTCTCCTACCCTGGCCCTATCTGTGTTTCCCAAAGCATTACATCATCCAAAAAGGTCGCCTCAAGTTTTCATGAGGGCAAACATCCCATCATGCAAATACCATCAAGTAACAGCCCAAAGCCACTGGACGAGCGACCTGCATTGCTCACTGCTGCTACTCAGCGGCAGCATGACTTGAGCTCGTCAACAAGAGGGACGCTCCCTGGACGTGAGGCTTACACTGAGGCTCTCCAGCCCATCAGGCGGGATAACGAGCCCCGAAGCATGAAGGCGGCACGCTGAAACGCACGGCTCCGCTCACGGTGAAAGGAGAACGTCGTATCTCTTCCAGCTGACTCTACTCTCTAAAGGTCACGTTCCCAGCAAACCTGGAACTTCAGGTTCACTCGACTTTTTGGAGGACGCAAAGTTCAGGAAGCTTAGGCTTTTATTGTCAGCAGTGCTTAAAACAGCCATCCGTCCCGTTAAGGAGAGTGGGAGACTACTGACGTAGGGCAAGATGAAACAGGAGTTTTCGTCACGTTTAATTGCCGAAGAACACCTTGCACTTCTCAAGAGAGAGGGGAGGGAGAGATGACCCTTGGACTCCCCCGCCTTTGCTCTGCGCAGATTTCCGCTGCCTCCCCCAAAGCGCCACGGAGTCTCAGCGTCCTGCTGCGGCCACCCCGCTGAAGAAGCGGCCGCTGAGCGCGGGCAGCACAGGTGGAAATACCCCCGGGGACCTCCTGCCTGCTGGGCAACGAGGATGCCATCCCGTACGTACAGTCAGGAACGTCACCTGGGATCTTTCAGGGTGGAAGTTGCTACACAAATGCACGCTGCCATGGCCACTGTTTAATTTCAAATGGAACATATTTTTCTAAGAAATAACCGAATCACTGGGGAATGCTGGAACAAAGTCAGAACATGAGATTCCTGGAATGTTTGCCAATCCTAGTAGCAATGGGAGTGAGGTGCAGGTTTGGCATATAACAGGATTGTTTTTCAGTTCGATAATAGCAGTGAAAATGAAAATTGGCCCATCAAGTCAAAATCTGGCAATGGTTACGATGGCCCTGGTAGAACACAGACTTCTTCACGGTCCATGAACGCAACACATACTGGGAAAAGGCCAACAAGTTTACATCTCATCTCCAGTTCTGACGCAGAAAACTAAAGGCCTCCCGTGTTGTTGTTCTTCGAAAGGCCAAAGGGAAGGCAAAGGCCTGAACAAACTAGGCACAAACAAGACTGGGCCCCACTTGGAGTTTAACAGATTTCAAAACTCAGTATTTCACAGAGATGAAAAGCATTTTCAGGTTACCTAACGCTCATGTCCTTTCGCTGGCATCGTACTGGTAAGGACTGAAGGAGCTGGGCAGTTTGATACCAGCCTTAGCAGAGCGGGTGAAAGAGCGGAGGCCCAAGTGCCCGTCGCCTCCCATCTGGGCGGCTGCACGCGGCTAAACGTCTCCATACAGCCACGCTACAAATTGACAACGGATTCTACAGTTCCTGTTGAACAAGTGGTTTCTACCAGGAAAGAAAAGAACAACAATATGGCCCTGAAGGAAACCCTGCTGCTGTGTGGATGGAGTTTGCAACGTATGAAAGCTAACGACAGAAAATGAAAAGCAGGTGTGAGAAATGGTAACTGGTTTTCCTATCAGAAAGCCAACCAATGCCTGTCAGAGGAGTCTGTCAGTATTGACAGAAATTAAAATCAGGTCCACTTGCAACTATTTCAAAGCAAGAAATCAACACGTGATTCAGAATCAGATAGGTAAGACCTGCAGACACGAGTCTCGGGGATGACTGCGTACTTACAAAGAACTTTACGAGGACATCCGAAGAAGCTATCGTCCACAGGTGAGACACGATAACCGTCAATACGGACATCTGCATTTCGTTACAAATGTCAGCTTAAAAAACTCCCACAGACTAAAAGTAAATGAAAAACCATGGGCAGTTTCAGCCTCTTCATTATCTAGAGTGCGGTTTAGGCAAATAGGTTTTACTTTGCACTTACCACGAGGCAGGAGGGTGCACGCTGTGAGTTGCGGCACCTCATTCTTCTCAACGCTTCCTCTGCCTCTGTTTTGACAGGAGTACTCCCCGCGAGGCTCCTGCCGTCAGCCGCCCTGCTGTGGAAATACCCGTCCCAGCAGAGCGTGCCACACAACGCAGCCCCTTTCCGGGCACGCGGCTAGCATCGCTACGTTAAACTGAATACTCACTCGCGAGGCCAGGCAGGGGAGTGCCACGCGGCTGGCTCGCAGTCGCTGCGGCCGCATCGTCTCTGCTGTGCCGAGTTTCCAGGACGCAGGCGGCCAGGTTTCTTCTCTCTGGCATCTCCCATCTCCTTTAGACAGCCGGAAGCCGGCCTGTGAAGTGTAAGACACGGTTGTCAGTGACAGTCCTGGCTTTTGATCTTGAAGAGCTAAGGCAAGACCGAAGCAGGTGCTGCCAGTGCTAGCACACAACATTTGGATCTCGTTTGTGTCTCGCATAGTCGGGGCAATGCGGGAATCCAATGGCGGGCGGCCTTCTCCAGCCCTGCACTCCCTCAGAGGTAAGGAAGGCATTGACTTTGGCTTTCAAAACGTACAGATGGAACTGCCCAGATGCTTCGGCCAAAGGCACTGTGAGGAAGAAACCGCAAATGAGACAGACCTAAATTCTGTTTGTTCACATCCTAGCACAAGAAAACTCCATCTCCAGCCTATTAATCTGGAAAAGACAACTGTGAGCAGAATGGCATTTCAGTATTCAAAAAGGGATACAGCACAAATGATTTACAAAATGAGCTTAACGAAGATACACATTTGGTCACAGCTGCTGCTAAGACTAGATTGGAAAGAATCCAAAGAACAGGAGGAAGCGAGAGCATTAGTAAATTAGAAGGGGAGATCAAGAGCTTGCTTCTGTAAAGAAATCCCAGCCTTGAAATCCAAAATATTTCATCACAGCTACCAGCGACTCTCCTAGACCAACGGACGGCATCCATCAAAAAACCACCTTGGGCCTTTGCAGACCAGCAAAGGGCCATCGCAACTTTTCCGTGTCCTCCTTGAATTGAGCCGGCAAAGAGGAGAAGTGCTCGTGCTCCCGGTGGCTGCTCACATTATCCACAACCATTTCAGAGCTGGGCATGCTCAGAAAATTAGAGACACTGCAGGGTGAAGAGGAATATTACTCACTGAAATTTGTACAGATGGAGGGCTGCATGTCATGTGGGGGGGGGATTGGGGTCAATCTTGTTAGACATAATAGGACTTTATTCATTATGGACAAAAAGATTCAGATCTTACCGTTATGCGAGAGGATCAGTTCAGCTGCGGTTTAAGCAAATTTACGGGACTGGCAGAAGAGTGAATTAGACCACCGAGACACATGAGTTAGCAAATTTCAAAAAGCTGCCGGCATATTTGTAACATTCCACCTCATCTGGTCGATGCCTGCAAAACATAAATATGATTTCCATTATGAAAAGGGATAAACATCAACTGCTGTTAGCTTATATAGGAATTATTGGGGCTATCAATCCTTAACATCAAGGCATAAGCCGATCGCCAGCTGGGATCGGAAAGAAATCCCCTCTGCTCCAACCCCACGGTGGCTACAGCATTAGATAATTAACAGTATATCGAGGAAAGGAAGATTAACACCTTGCTTTCAAGCATCCAGAACTGGGATATTAGGCCAGACGGACAATTATCTGTTCTACTAACGCAATTCTTCTCTTAAACACCCCGCCACTGCTGAAGAGAAATGCCAAATTATGACTGCTTTTCGTGCCACACGAATCGTTAACCGCTAGAACCACGGATATATTGAAATGCATTTACTACATTCCGTAGCTCCTGGGACATCTCCCCATCCAGACCTGCTCTGCCACCCTCCCTGGTCACCACCGCCCAACTAGGGAACGGCCGTCTCCGCCTGCCAGGGCAAAGCAGGGAAAAGATCCCCTTCAGCAATCTCCCTGGATTACAGCACGTGACAGTGGCTGCCATTACGCTCCAAATAAAGAGCCTGAATCGTCTAACAGATACGAGTCGCCTTTTTTTTGCGACGAGATGCTTGTGTCAAAGAACTTAAAGAGAATGAGAGAGCGCAAGTATTCAGCCCACGTAAAATTATTTTGGCAGTGACGCTGATGAAGAAAAACACAATAAAAATGCTGCAAAGAACTTTTCCAAATGTTTCTTTGAAAGAATTTGTACACAGCCAAGAAATGCTGGGTCCACACCAGACTCCTGTGCTTTCCCTTCTTTTTATTTTCTACAGATTTTATGGGTACCTTTAAATTTTAAAGTTTTTGTTACATGACAGGGAGCACGCCTTGCCAATGACTTTTCCTCTACAACTCTGAAAGGTTTGTTTTCACTGTTTTGCCATTATTTTAAAGTATTTTAGGTTCTAAGATCTTCAGACCTTGCACGACTTAACAGTTGCAAGACTCTACTAAATGCCTGATACGGCAGTGAAACTGTTAACACTTAACTGTCTACACAGAGACTGGAAGGGACAAGTTCCCCAGGCAGAAATGAAAACCAACTATCTGACAGTCCCGTGACTGCTCATCCACGCTTGATACTAAGGAAATCAACTGCAGCCCTTGTTTCCTAATATCAATGTCTTTAAAAACTCAGTTCCACATTTTTAAGACAGGAAAAGCTCTGGGAAGGTTGATTCTTTTAAGCATCATCTCACTGAAGTTATCACTAATCGTCACCCATTTCCTTCACGTTCCATGAATTCTAGACAACTGAAAGGAGCTATTAGAAGTTTTAAAAAGACAAAACTGAAGCCAAACACTAAAACTTTCAGTTTGCTTTCAGCAGCTTAAATTCTTCTTCAACATTCAGCTGCAATGAGAATTACACGTGACATGTTTTTTGAACTGTATTAAAACTACGGTTCATTAAGACTCTGGTTCGATTTTGTCCTAATAAAGTGTGTCTTTAATTTTCTATAAAACAGGACAGGAGTTTTCAAACTACATTTGCTTCTGGGAAAACTACTTTCTTTTACTTACCACAAACCAGATATCTGCTTGCTTGTATTTTATATCATAGAATCACAGACTGGTTTGGGTGGGAAGTGACCTCACAGCCCATCTAGTTCCTCCGCCCTTGCCACTAGCCCAGGTTGCCCAAAGCCCCATCCAACCTGGCCTTAAACACTGCCAGGATTTGAAAAAATGTTTTCAGAAAATTGCTTGGGAAATATTCTAATGTCAAGTGACCCAAAACTTTACTAGGATATCCTAGTAGTTTGGGAAACGTCCAAGCAGTTCCGGGTTACAGAGTCTACAGTAGACTCTGAAACATATGCAATGCTGGGAAAGACATCATGCTAACTTTTAACCCATGTGCTAGATGAGTCCAGGACAAGCAGAAATTCATTTCAGAAGATGAAGAGACAAAGTCACACCACACCTCCTACGCAATGAACTTCACCAGCACAAACCGGTGCCACTAGATTTTACGTGAACGCCGAGTTCCTACGTGCGCCTTTACGATGGGGGCCGCCTGCTACTCTCGCAGCTCGTGCTATGAATTGTACGGATGAAGCAACCCTCAGACAGCAGGAATGTCTTGCCTACCAACTTGTGAGAACAACTCCAGGGACCCGGATCGACCAGTCCGCAGAGCCATCCCAAACAACCGAGCTGTCTGAAAGGGTTAGCCATCCTGCTCCATGGGACAAAAGACAAGTGTTCCTATGTCCCCTTGGACGGCACTCAAAGCAGTGGAATTCTCCTCCCTCCACGTGAATCTCCGAAGAACAAAAAATGACATCTTTCAGGGCAAGGAAAAATCTTTTTTAACAAACAAATCCTATTGTTTGTTTGATTCTTGTGGTTTGATGCTGCCAGCTGGCGTCTGGGGACAGCACTAATACCACAGGCTCTAAATCAGCAAGTTGGCCGGTTTGGAGGCTGCTCTTGTGAGGACACCAAGTAGCCTCTAACCACACATGCCTGGCAAATGAAGATGGCTATTGCAAAGCAGAAATGCTTTCACACACACACACAAAAAAAAAATCTCAAAAATCAAGAATGCTTTCGTTAACGCCGTGTATGCCAGTCTGAATTCAGGCTCTCTCTAGGATTAGGAACGCTAGTGCAATTCTGTAGCAGATGCTGGAAACCACTCCAGAAGTCTCCCTGTTGCAAGTTCATACAATAATTCTGTAAATTCAACAAATCTAACCCCAAACTTTTAATTACGCAGTAATATAAACTGCAGAAACACTGCACAGAACTTGCTGTTTACATAGAATTATTCCGTTGATTAACAGGGGTTCTTCAGGCAACATCCTCTAAGTCCCTAAGCAAACAGATGCTCCTTGAACAGCCTTGGGCTTTTGAAAAATAGCCCCGTGCTTCAGGCAGCCTATTTGCTAGTTCTGCAGAGTTTATAAAACACAGGAAAGGCCAGTACGTATAAGAACCCGAGAAGAGCTCCTAAGCAACAGCCTAGCTATCATCTACTTGGACGTAAAGCGGTAGTAGCACCCGCACCACCCTTTTTCAGGTCTCGTTCTTTTCTTCTATGGCTTGTACTACAGTTCTCCAAAAATGAAACTTTCTGGTTAGGGGGAAGCAAAACAGCCACTTCGACTCTACTATTTGCATTTACTTCTAAGCTGCTATTTCAGCACACACATGAATGAACAAAGGAATCAAAAAATAATACCTACTAAGACCAAGTCCACTGGCCCTGGATCTGCTACTAGAATATGGGAAGAGTACTGACAGCCCCTGGAAAAAGGTAAAACTCGAGGGTTGCGATAAGGACAGTTGACTGGGACAGCAAAAGGAGAGGGAAAGAACAACAACAGTACTAAAAAAAGAATACACAAAGTGGGTGATACACAATGCCATTTGCTCAGCACCAGTTTGGGTCGGCTGTCCCGGCCGTGTCCCCTCCCACCTTCTGGTGAAAATTAACTGGATCCCAGCCGAAAACCAGGACAGCAACAGATGAGATCACGGCATCACCCTAGAGCACGTGGGAAGGGAGCTCAGGCCGGTGCTCACTTGGGTCTCAGCAACTAACCACGACCCCCCTCGAGAGTCACCTTGCACAAGAACGGAATTTTTAATGGAATAGAAGGCCGTACAAAAACTATTTTTCAAAAACCAAATAGATGATGATGATACATGTTTTATAACTAGTGTCAGCACAATAAATACTGGTGAAATTAATAAGGGTCACATTACGCAAGCATTAAAGAGCTCGAGTCTGCTACTCCCCAGAATGCGGTTATTTTTCTAAAAAATGGTTAGTTTTGGAAGCATTTACCATGCCTGTTGTATTTTTCTGAAACAGAACAACATTTACTCTATCCTTTATTGGATGAGACATAAAATAACAATCCTAAATAGGTGTGGCCATTAAAAATCATCTGCTATCTTTGGCAAGAGCATGGAGAGCCAGCTCCAGCAATCAAACCAGGTCCCCAGTGTGGAAAGAAGAATTCTCTCCCTGATCCGCTTCCCAGGTTATTTCAGATAACCAGTTAGGTCTTCGGCCGATGTCAATTTGTATCGTCCCACTCACGACACAGCCACGCTGCTCTACGTCATCTTTGGTTCTCTCTCACCTGAAACGACAGCTTCAATGGCTGGCTGTACTGAGCGAGGGCAACAATTATTCCAGAACGCTGCTTTACGCTGCCCTTCCAAATAATTCTGCTTAGCGGCGTTCGACAGACAAGAACTTTCCAAAAAGCCTCCAAGCTTTCAGTACGCTACTCAATACTGCCATTTCACAAGCACAGAGATAAAACTAAAAACTCCCAGGTCTCCACAAAAGTCAACTTCAAGGTGTAAGCTGAATTTTTCAAAACTTAGGTGCTCAAAATCCATCTGAAACTCAGCGGGTAAACTGCATCAGGCTTTGAAACTTACTTCCTCAAGCTGCAGTCAAATTCACGTTCTTATGTACGGCCTCACAAACAAGGTTAAGTCGCCGCCTTCAACTCATTCTGGGTGCGCGCACGGCAAAGCGGACAAACGGCCAAGCTTTTCAGACACACAATTCCTACCCGAACTGCAAGATTTACAGAAGAACCATAGATGAGGAACAAATTCAAGACCGGAGCAGTCCCGGGGTGAACCCCTTAACCTAGGACCAGGTAGCTAACTGGCGCACGAGGTCTCTTCCGACAGAAGTCCCAGAAAACCAGTCCTACAGTACAGCTATGAGGAAAAGCTTATGCCACTCCAGTTCCAGCCTGCAGATCGGTGGCTTTACCCTCACGAGAAAGTCTTGATGCTCAGATTAAACACGGGCAGGTCTAGGAGGTAACCGCCCTTGATGACACCTGTATTGTTGAAGCCAAATCTTCTCTCCTTGCTACGTCCTATCTCTCCTTCCGTAGCAAGGGGAAATTCTTGACTATTCACTGACATCTGGTATTCCCTTGTAATCTACAGGCACACATAACGGTAGATCTTAAGAATGAGATGATTTAATACTACAGAAAATCACTGCTATGAAAAACGACGTAAATAAGATATCTCCCTGAAATCTTCACTCGAAGACGGGCTTACGCTGGCTGTCAGCCTACCAGACAAAACTTGCTAAATTAATTCTAACTGAAGCGTAATAAAAGTCTGGGATAGCTACTGAATTTTTGGTGATAATTTTAAGTTTTGAACTGTATTCTACATGATTTTGAGATATGTAAATGGTTTAAGCTTGACATCATCATATATTTGAAGAAATACAGAGCACCTTGTACCTACTCACAATCTATGAGCTCCCTTTTCAATACTGCCGTTCTTTGTTTCCAATTTTTATCATCTCCTCTCGTTATTTTTTCCTCCTCCAGCCACAGATTTTTTTTTAACACAACCTGTAAGTCTACAACTCAGGTGCGTTCTTTGCCCTGCCAAACTGAAGTCAGAGAAATATACTGCCTGAAATCACTTTCCAAGTTTCTCTTTCCTTATTAGCTGCCATAGCTTGCTGCCCAAGATATTCATTTGTTTTACACAGACCTGTGA
Source organism: Balearica regulorum gibbericeps (assembly GCF_011004875.1). NCBI lineage: Eukaryota > Metazoa > Chordata > Aves > Gruiformes > Gruidae > Balearica > Balearica regulorum. Next base: position 1,235,284 of record NC_046187.1, on the reverse strand, counting down.
ATTGCAGCACTTCAAAGAGGCCCCTTTGCAGTAAAGTATCGGTGCTTTAAACAACTGGTACCAAAGAAACATTAGGTAGACAGAAAGGTAAAACCCTGGCCGTCTGTTCGACCAGGATAGTTTTGCCTCCTCACAGCGAGATTTAGTTGCTGTGTTCTTTCTGGAGAACGGCAAAAACTCTGTGCTGTGGAAGGATGAAAATACATTTTCTGGCTGAGCTAACCGCTTCTGTGGACTACATTTGCTAAACGTTCTAGCAGAGGTTAGAAAATTTCTTGGAATGGCTCGGAAACTTTGCTCTAAATTAGAGACAGCAGGTAAAGAAAATCTTTTCCTGATAATCAGAAAAATGTTTACATCCTTAATACAGGAAACATTACTTGTTGAGAAATAAAAGCTGCAATTTAAAATTGGCTGGCGCTTACATTTACTCACACAAGAGACAGCCCACTCCTACTACTGTATCGTTCCTAGCCAGGTACGGCTTACCAAGCAAGGAATTCATGTATAGCCAGCGGCAGAGAGAAATCACTACAGCAACATTCGAGTCGTGTCGATGTTTCCGTGCTCCAGAAAACGGAGGAGCACCTGAAACCCAAGGCAACAGGGAGGAATCAGAGCAAGCCCCAACGTTACGTTATCCCTGCTTTATAGCTATCGTGATCTGCTCGCTCTGGTAGCATACTATCCTGTTCTCTGTCTTCAGTCAGTGCTCAACCAGGACAGAGATGACGACAGCCACAGAACCGAATCAAATTCTTCCTTCTGCTGGCAAAGCTTGCGTTTACATGAGCCGCAGGAACTCTGTAGGCAAAGCCAAACCGTTCACCCCGGGAGGAACTCCACCTCTCCAAAAGCACGCTCCCACCAGCGGCCACTCGAACCCCGCTCTCCCGAGGCCAAAGCTAGCTCCAGCAAACGCCGCTCCAGATCCACCCTCCCCACTGACAAGCAGCCTGGCAGAAACTCTCCCGTACGCCAACGAGGGGTGTACCGAGTGCAGTAAATTCAGCACTGGATTAGGTCTACGGATCCACTAAGATTTACACACAGCTTGCCCTTCTTCAGACCTGATGGCCAACTCCCTGGTCACCGTCACACGTCACCACGTGAAAACCAAACTACTCTTTACAGGGACTCACAGCTGTTCTGTTAGTCAAAACACCAGCCAAGACAGTATTCAGCGCAGTTAAGTTCTGTGGAGCAAGTTGGTCAGAACAGAACTCCCCCTCGCTGCATCAGTTCCTCTCTCCACCGCTGACCACGCAGAAGAGAAGAGCATGGAGGCACAAGCGCTTCACCTCCAAATGTTTTCTGTCAGACTGCTCGTCGCTTGCCAGGCTACCTGCCTATCTCCTCACTCCCTTTTCCACCTGAACAAACTTGCGACGGCATAATTTCTTTTCCTTTTGGAAACTGTCAGGATATCTACTGATTTACCTACTTGATAAATCTAGAGCGGCTCAGGCAGGAGGCTGATCCTGGATGCATCAAAACATCTCCAAAGAAAGGCTCCAAGTGACAGCACTGCTCTCGCAGCTCAAGAGCAGACAGTACCGACTGCTTCTGGAACAAGCTTGTTGTCGTGCTTCTCACCTCAGCAGGAAGGTCTGATGGATCTGGGTTGGAACTTGGATAACTGGCTAAGTACCTGAAAAGTCTCCTTCTTCCTGCAGTGGAAGAACCATAAATCTTTTGAGATTTGCCCATTGCTTATTCTATGGGTGATGTATGTCTTCTACTTGAATAGATACCACGAGATATTTACTTAGTACGTTATTTTTCCAACACAGTTTTACCCACCTACTTTGTTCTATGAATACAATAGAGAGCAACCCGAGAAACATCACAGTAGTTTTAGAATCAGATCATTTCCATGAGTTAGCATTTAACGTATTCAGGAGACGCAAGAAGATTATTACTAACAAGTTAAGCCTTCCCGTCTAAGAATAAACTTTCAGCTGGCGTTTGAAAAAAATCAAATGTAATTTCTCATAGGCTCTTCCAAATGAGGGAACATATCAATTACAATCACAGGAAGCTACTACAGTTCGATTGCAAAAAGAGTCCCTGCAGGGCCAATGAGGGGACCTAACAGCGACAGGGAGACAGCACAGAGTCGGAGCTGAGGCTCGGGGACTGCCAGCACCGGAAAACGCCGGCTGCAGAGCACGAGGTGCCCCTTGGTTCAGTATCAAGTGCCATTACCTGACCAGCGCTCCGGTGTTTCACCAGAGGATCGGTTAGCGACCATCAGAGATGAAAAAGCACTGTCATGCAGAAACAAGGACCCTTTCTTTTGGGCAAGGATTTAGATCTTGGTTTGTATTTGCAAATTTTATTTATTCTCCTGAGAAAAGACTCGCTCGTCATTTGTAACCGTTAAGACATGCAAATAAAACATCTGGACTGAACTTTTCAATGACCAGAATACGTAATACATCCATTTTAGTACCATGTAATTAATGAGGTTCTAAATAAAATTTTAAATTAAGAGTGATTAATTACTCTTTTAATAAAGTATATTGAAACCCACAACTGCCAAACCTTAAAACTGTTCAAAAAAGCAGAATGCTCAAAAAAGACCTCTTAACTAGGTTTTGCAAGGGAAAACAACCGACTTAGTAAATAAACCACTGTCTGTAACCAGCGAACTAACCCCTTTTTATTGTTCTATTTTTCAGAGTTTTAGCATTGGTACGCGGCAGCTTGGCTGTATTCCTAGGGCCAAAGAGCCAAAGCAGCATCCCTGCTTCGCAGGCTCCCTCTCCTCCGTTTGGGTTCCTCAGCTGTGAGCGAACCAGGTTCCTTGGACTGAGCTGAGCAAACAGGATAACTCAAGCGAAGGGAAGACACTTGTGCTCCTGCAGAGGAGCATCTAAAAACCAGTACACCACCAGCATACGTCCAGTTTGGGCGACGGGCCAGAGACCTGCCCCAGTCCAGCAGCTTGGCTTTCTCGAAACCTTGGTGGCAAACGGGGACTACTCAAATATTATTTCTACTCGGATTACGCTGTTTGAATAGACCAAGGGTAGGTCAGACCTTGATGGAATAGTTAATTTGAACTTTAATTCTAAATCCATTTCTTCAACCAAAAAACTCCCAAATTAACAAACAAACCAGCCCCTCAGATCTCACTGAAAGGAAAGCAAGCTCATCTTTTAAATGCCTCTTGCAAAAGAACTGCTGATTATCCCACTCCAGAGTTCCCCGGTAGTCCATTCCCGGCTCCCTCGCACATGCCCAGGGAAGCACGGGTCTGCTGGGGAAACCTGCCTTTCTCTGCTCCTTGGGCAGGGGTGCCCTCCTCTGGGCACCGGCTCTGCGCTTCAAACCCAGCCCCTCCGCTGGCCCAACAGCTCCCCGGACTGAGCTTCGGGAAGAACGTGGCAAGTCGTGTGCAGCTGGCTCGGAAAAGCATAAGAAACAGTAAAAGGCACTTGGCTCCATCAGTGTTTCTGAGACAAGGCGCACCTGGGCGCTACAAAACACGTGGAAGCTGCTCGTTTCAGTTTGACTAAAACCGGAAGCCTGGCAGACCTCTACCGACGCGCACACCGGGCAGTCGAGCGCGCATCTCCAGCTGGTAACGTACCTGTGCGAGCTTAGCGCCGTGAGAGCGGATAAACGCAGCGGAGGAAACTCAGCAGCAGCAATTGTACCGTGCTCAGACATCCAGGATCTTTACCAAGTCTATGTACTTCATTTCATCTAAAAAGAACCAAATTCCCCTGCCACCCCTGTGAGAAAGCCAGAGGTGACCCACCCAGAAGAACGGACACAATCCTTTCTCCAAGGAGCCACTGAGTTACACGGAGCAAACGTGTAATAGCAAATCTGAGACCAAGTCTGCTTCGGGAACCGGTTACCAACATTAAACCCAATCCAAACCACAGAGAGGTCCAGTGAGGGTATAGGGTGGGATACGATGCCCTCTCCTTTTACTAAATACAAACTGAAGACTTTCCTAGTTTGTATTTGGGTTTCACTTCAAAGGTTTAACAGAAGAAATGTGCAAAACATTCATTTTAGAGAGAAATACTGGTATCGAGGACACTTTTTCAAATTCCTTCCAGACCTCTTGGACCATATAAGACGGTCTGATTCCTTCAGGAATAATTCTCCACCTCAGCAATCATCTTCGGAGGCGAACTAATCCCCATCTGGGAAGAACCCTGAAGCACAGTGAGCACCTTCCTCCCTCCCATTCCTCCTAGGACCCACCACTTACCGAAACTCTCTTCCCATGCAGGTTTCCATTTCAGCAAAGAACTGTCTGAAATGGATAGGTCGAGCACATCAAGTCTTATCTAGAAACAAAATTTATGGATTTTATTAGAGCATTATATTAGGGCCTAAAATCAAAAAAGGACTATGACGAGTGCATTTGTTCAATACACCAGCGGCATGGAAAATTTGGAAAAAAATCAGTAATGCTCTTGGATTATTGAAAATCTAGATTTGATTGTCCTAGACAGTGAAATAATTGGTTCAAGTATTGCTTACAAGGTAAGTGTCCTGAAAATTAATCTGAGAAGACACTTGATAGCCATTAGACAAAAGCACTAAGAAAAAGGCTGAAAGCAAACACTGGGAAGAATTGTAGTCTAGAACGCAAAAAATGCACAAACCTATGAAGCGTTTTGGAGCTGCCATTTCCCTTGATTTACAATGGCGTCGTTACCTCGCGATTCTGGCTAGCGAGCACCCTCTGCAGAGCTCAGGGGAGCAGCGGCAAGGCACCCAGCTGCGCCTGGTCTCGCTGCCCTGCGTCGAGGGAGAGCCTGCCCCACGCACGCTCAGCCGGGCTGCCCTGGGCTTTCCGTGACTTGCTCCAGACTGACGTCCCTACCGATGAAAGAAGGTCACCTGTTTTACTCAAAGTACAGCACAGATGCAAATGGACCAGGTAGAGCATCCGAGGGAACGGCCTGGGATTACGGAAAGGCATCACAGGGCGTTTCTGTTGTACGGTAGCATCACTCACCAGCCAAGTGACAACAGCGGGCTCACTCACTCCGGAGATGCGCTGTAATTCTGTCACAGCACAGCAGAGATGTGGTGGGAGCAGCAGTCGGCGCCGATTCTGGTAGTTAGTGCTTACTGTTTGACTGCTACAGAGTACAGCTAAATTTGCAAACAAATGCCACGTGCGATATCGACAGGAGTTTCTATTACACTACAATTAAAAGTCATAATTTTTCCCTTTACAGGCAGGAAATCACTACCAGATCAGCAGCAAAACCGCAGAGTTTCTTGAAGCTAGCACATCGATAGGGCGACCAAACAGAGCTAGAGCCTTTCTTCATAATAACTAACACATTCCATGGCATTCCTTCAGATGACAGAGGGGAAGAGAGCCCAGCAATTTACTGCCTTCTGTACGGCCTGTGCATAAAATATTCCTTTGTGGGCTCTTTCTTCATAGTTAAATGCCTTTTATTCTCCCTCCTCTCCTGCCAAAGGCACTTAATGCTTTAATAATCTTTCCAATCGCTTCCAATAGGATTTCATTTTGGTGAGAGAATGACCGATACACACAAATACAGCGAAGGGATAGATTTGAGGAGTCACGTTAACAGACGACTGGGATGCCATTTGCATAATGCAGATATGGACTTCAATATCCTTTGGGAATATCCATTTCTTTGAAAATATCACAAGGAGAATGTCAAAGAAGGAAGAAAATCTTCCAGTTAGAGGATGCTGACAACAAAAGAATAAAGGGGTATAATCCAGGGGGAATTCACACTGAAAACCAGAATAAAGCTGCTACGCGTAAGAGGACCGAGGTTGGGACGCACGTCCCAGCAAATGTGAATATTGCCTTAAGGCAGCACTCAACAGACTAGATTAGGATTTTCATCCTAGTTCGAGAGATTATAATGGACAAACACTAAGGTCCCTATGAAACCTTTCCTGATTCACGCCTAAGTCTCACAGCAGGCGATCACCATTTCACATGGCGTCGGCTTGACGCGCTCCAACTCCTCTGCTCCGTTCCCTTCTTGCGGCAGAGACCAGCGTAACCGCAGGAAGACGGGGAAGCAGTGAGCGGGCAGCGGCAGAACAGCCACGCCACGAGCACAACAAACGCGCTCGCTCTTCTCATACCGGTTCTCGGTAGCTCAGGCGCGCGGCCCCCGGCACCCCCGCTTCCATCCGGGAGGTGGCAATGCCCAGGGAGAGCTGCAGGAAGCACACACGTTCAAGACGGCTCTCCCAGCTCACGGGTTTGGATTAGCGTGACTGTCGCGTTCGCATCTTCCAGTTACATATGTCAAACTGCAAAGCACTTTGAAATATTTGCAAACTATCGGTTTCCACGCAGTTTGGTTATTCCTAGCGGTACGCGCAGCTGCAGCACCAGGCAGCACCTTTCCCGAGATGGGAACGCTCGGGTTTGAGCGGAACAGGCTGAAAGAAGACCCACTGCCATTTCTGGGTGTCCCACGCAGCCCTCCGTAGGTCTGGACAAACAAATTAACTACGGACGCTCCTCGGAATTCCAACAGGAGGAGGGAGCAAAGGAGACCGGAGTTATAGGTGCGTGTATGTCTTTAGGCACTAGAATATACTTCGTACACTGGTGTTTTTAAACCTCACTTAAAGCCAAACCATGTCTTTCTCAGCAGCAAAAAGATTTAGCCACCCCCTGGGATGTACTATTAACAATGGTGACATCTCTTCGCACGAAAAGAATGTCAGAATGTTCACCCGACTGAAGGATACATTTGCCTGAGCAGTCAGACGTAGCTAATGAAGAGATTAATTCACCCCAGGTATAACTGCAAGAACTCTAATAAGATAAAAAAGGCCAAACATGTTTCAAGGTCAATGCAGATTTTTTCAGAGCTTTACAAACAACTTCTTCCCACTACCCAGGGCTTCTCTTAGACAAAAAGACAACATCTGCTGCTGTCTTGGGTTTTTTTCTCTTTTTTCTTTTTTTTTGTTTTGTTTTTTCCCCAAACAACCACAAAATTCAGCAGTTCAAGCTCTTCCAGGTACAAGGTACAACAGACACAGGAAAATGACAAAAAAATCAAGTAAAAAGAGGGAACACGGCTAGGATAAAGGGCTGCCAAACACCTACACACCAACCACCAGGGATAACGAAGCGAGGAGTCCTAGTGAGCTTGTCAGAAGAGATTTTACAGAAGAATCACTGCAAGCTTGGGAATCGTTAGCGCTGCCCCAGAGGAGTGAAATCCTAACACGGACTCGATGAGAAGTGCAAGTCGGGGGTCCCCGTGGCAATACTGTCTCTGCAGCTCCGTGCTCCGGAGCACGGCCGGCCGTGCTCACTCAACCTGGTTTCAGGAGCTGTTTTCCTTAGAGGCATCTTCTGCCTCAGGCACCAGCGCCCAGTCCCGGCTCTTGATGTCCTCCTCTGTCTTTGCCACTCGCACGTGTCAGCGCTGGTTTGGGAAAGCACCAGCAAGGGACACGACGAATCGGCTAATGCTCTGCCTGACGACCGAAATCCCCATTTGACTTTGACCAGCCATAGCAAAAACCTGAACTGAAACACGACGCTGCTGCCCTAAGAAAGGAAAGGCAACTTTTTTTCTCGGTTGCCTGGGAGTTTCTGACCAGTATAACCATTCCATGTCACGGGTTGCATCTTCAATTAAGCACTGATTTTTCTTCTGATTTTCAGCAGTTAACTCTACTGGTATAAAGGACAGAACTGGCTGTTTTCTGAGCAGTGGCCCTGTTGAATACGCAGCGCTGCTGGCTCAGTTTTGAGCAGCGGAAACGGCAAAGGTTCCAACACTATCGAGGTACCCAAGAAGTTGATTCTCACTACTCTTGATCCTAAAAATCATGCATGGGTAAAAGCTAATTCTCCCGAGAAAGCAGCAGCAGCATGACAGAGCTGACCAAATACTCACTTAGAATATTGCTCCAGAACTAGTCTCTTCAATGCAGGCATCTCATTAATTGTTTTTTTTAATTCTGATTCCCTACTCCTCCTGTCATTTTGGCTCCCAACTCAAGCATATGAGAGTACGCACGGCCTCACTGCCCAAGCGGTCTCTCCGTGACGATTAGCCACACGGTGTTTGGGAGCCTTGGCCAGAAAACAAAGCGCGCACGTTTTTTGGTTTCCGGTTCTCTCTGAGCGGCCCCAGAGGTCGGTGCTGGACCCTCTGCACCGCATCGCTCTCCAAAGCAAGGCGCTGCAGGCTTCGCTCTCCCGACTGAGGGCTCGCTGCTACGCGACGCCAACCGAAGGAGGAGACTTCGTAGGCCGACCAAAGACGTGCAGCTCTGTATTATTTCCACTGAACTGACAGGCTTCTGTCTCCGCTTACAAGTAAAACAGGGACTAGGCTCTGACCAAACCCTGGCACAGGATCATTCATCCTGGTGCTTGCTCACTCCCCAGCACAATTTTTGCCCATGTCAGCTGTCACTGTACTGAATAACGTGTGACTCGGGGAAACCTCTCTGACAAGGCAGTGCTGACCCAGCCATTCTCTTCCAGGAAAGAAGAGTTTAGCTACGAAGCGTGCGGATGCAAACTAAGCTGTGACATCTAGCCTCTGAGCCAAAGAGCAGCATCTGGCTCGGGGTCTTCAACCGTGCGGAGAGCTGAAAGGTGTTACCTTCCCTGCTGAAACCACCGCCTGGGCAAGGCTGGCTTGCCGAGTTTCAGTCCAGGCGACACAGGGCAATTCTGGCAGAAGACAAGTAAGTTTTCTGGCGATACCTGCAACATAAGCTAGGTGGTGGAAGCAGGGACTGGGTTACTAGGTCAAAAAAAACCCCAAAACCCAGGCAAACGTACATCAAGCATATCATTCCGTAATGAAACACACACTTTTTTTTTTAAAAAAAACCCCCACAGTTTGCATTTGCAGAGCACAGGATCAGTCAACACAATGGGATAATAAAACAACCAATATAATTCTGTCCCAAGGGAAATGGCAAAAAGGAGGAAAAGAAAATTAAGAATAGCTTTCCTTCGAGTGCTTGTACGATGTCTGAAATCCTTCTGGTGACTAGCAGCTAGCAAGGAGGCTGGGGATCTCATCCTGCTTCTCAGCTATGTCTCCCCAATTTTCCTCCTCCTTCAGCCTTACACAAACCACACATGAATCCCACGCACACAATATGAAATAACCGCATATGGAAGCGGAAGGAAGAGCATTTAATGTATGAGATGACCCCGTGAAGAGACATTTCCTTTTTCTATTGCTTGAAGCCACATGAGGCAGCTCAGGTAAACCACCCTTCAACCCCTCGCTGCATCTGACACAAGAGTTGGTCTGTCTTTCTAAAGAAAGAAATCAGTTCAAATGTTTCCTAACCTGATGCTTTACATCTGGCATGTACCAAAGAGCGGGGCGTTTTTTATGGACTTGAGGGAAGGAAATGCTTTGAGCATTTGCACAGAGAGCAAGTGTGAGAGAAATACAGAAAGCACCGAAATACTACGGATTCTTCAGTGAAGAGAAGCAGCTACGGACACAGCACATGGGGCCTTCCCTCACATCTGGTATCCCCAGAAGGTTCGGATGCATGGAAAATCCTAACAGCAGATAGCTGGACTTCAGCAAGCTTAGACAAATCTTACTGCTGTATGCCAGTTCAGCTGAAAACTCTGAGAGAGTGTGCTGGGGTTTGGGTTAGCCCTCATTAATAGGGAGGTAGGGGAAAAATACCAAAAATCAATGGAGACTAATTAATCGTGCATGTCTCTCTGCATTTACACGATGCCATCTTCAGATTTTAAAAGCAATTTCACTGTTTGGTTGGAAGTAAAAAGGATCCACGCAAAAATTTAATACTCAAAAGAGGAGAAAAATTGGCGCTCTGCTTTTTCAACTTGCCAAGTTAAAGGAATGTTACTGAAGACTCTCTTACATAAATGTTCCTTGACCTCCCAATGAACCAACAGGTCTTAAAAACTGCATTAGCCAAAGCAAACTCCCATAGCAAACACAACATCGAGCCGAGTGCACCAGATTTTTCTCTCTGCAACACAAAGAAAACTCCGAGCCCAAAAATGGCAAGAGCATTTCCTGTTTGGGTCTGAGTGCAATCAACTAGCTGTGAGCAGTTGCCAGTATCTAGACAGCAGAACTGGAGTATACCACGCTGACTCCTCCCGAGTCCCCTCCCAGCTGGCCAGCAGAAGGTTCCACTATCGTGCCTAGCAATAGGGATCCACAGGTCCTTCTGCCTCTGGACAAAGCTCTCGCCATACATCAAAGTCCTACGTAAGATGTAGCTAAAGCTGGTGGTATCTGTGTTATCAGTTTAAGAGAAGTACGGAATGCAGCCCAGATTACGGCTGAACAACCTATCGCTCCTCAAGCGGGCCAGCGAGCGTTAGAAAAGTCATCCTACGAGGCCAGTCTGGATAGGAGCATGCGTGGATGCTCTGATACATTTCGGATGCTGGCCTATTATTAGTGTTCTCCTGTTCATACAAAGCAATAACGTTCTATAATAAAGCAACAGATACACAAGCAGCTCGGGAACAGAAAAGAGAACCAACACCGTGCCCGTCAACACGACACAGTTCATTACACGTGTATTATATATCCTTTCGAACCTAAGCATCTGCCATACCTCCTCCTTCGCAGGAAGTCCTATAACCCATCTCATCCGCGTGCCGCACAGACACGCTCCAGCTTCCTAGAGAGATTCCCGTACTAGCTATCCTCTGCACTGCCCACATTAAAAACACCAAAGCCAGGGAACGGTCAGCCACTCCAGCACAGAACCTCCATTCTGCTCTGGGGCTTCCTGACCTACTCACCAGGTTCCTTTCAACTTCATTCTCTACAGCGCGTCCAAGAGCTTTATGTAGTACGTAAACCCCTGAACACCGATTATCCTGCGCACTGAGGCAGAGCTGCCAAGAATAAAACAGTCCCTGGGCGTTTAACGCTGCATCGTAACATATATATATGCAGGGACCAAGAAAACTGCACAGACGACTTCAATTCTGTAATTTAAATACTCAGCTCTGCAAAGCAAGGAGCTTTTAACAGTTTTTGGCAAACATATGTGTATCCTTAGGTCACATTTCCTCTTCAGGTCTTCAGTAGGATACGTATCAACATACAGTCCATTCAATAAAAATAAATAAATAAATAAATATTGGTAGCTATCACATACATTGTGATTTGAAGGTCATCTCTTCCTTTCCTTTCAAAACTACAGTAGTAGCAAAACAAGCATAGGTTATGCCGAGAAGGGGATTTTTACGCAAACAGAATCATCTAGGTTTCTTTTATGACATGCCAGAGCAACAGCATCACGCACAGAAGTTTCACCATTTAACCTCCACGCTACAATTTTATCAGCAACCCTGCAGTCAGCAAAAATGGAGATAGAGTGGAAATGATATAACACCGACCTTTTGCCAAAATACCTCGAGCAAGTCTGGGAACAGGAAAAAGCTATATGAATCTAAGGAAGCTTTATACCAATTTAATGTTGTATCCCATAAATACCGTACTCTCGTTTAAACAAAATCCGAGCACCACAAAAACAATCGCTACCCGGATCGGTCGTAAACATACAAAAACCGCACGACGGCCAAACCTCACATGAAAATCTATGTGGATTTTCAAGACGGAAAACAGCTTCTAACCTCTACAGCAAAAAAATAATTGCCAAATCTTTTATTTTTACTAGCAGCTCCTCCTTACTTAATTTTTTCATGAACAACTGCATCAAAACACATTAGATGCAAAGAACTGCTGGGGGGTGTCCCATGAGAGAGAGCGCAACAGCGGCTTTTCCTGCTTTGGGAAGGTGGAGAGAGACTCCAACCAGCAACAGCAGCTGAGAAAAACTATAAATTTGTCCACGGACTAAAACGCTCAAATGAGCCAAGCTACCGCTACCACTAACAAACGTGCAAGCGTGTTCACGTGCGAAGAGCCACGTAGTCGGGTTAAACCACGGCAGTACCGTTATACCCTGGCTGAAACCGTACTGGAGAGAGATGCGACAGAGAAGGGAAGCATCCTGTCAGCAGGGGTCTGAAGGATGCGAGTTTACAGGTTCACTTCAGGCCACTGAACAAGTCGCTGCCATGAAATCCAGTTTGTGCCACTTATGTTACCTCCCATGGCAAGATTAAGCTACATACGTTAATATGTTATAAAATCATTTTGCAATCACGCAGATGCACCAATCTAGGGTGATAGTTACACGTCTCAGGAGGTGAATTAATGCCACATGTATCATTAATGAAGTTCCCTGAGTCAATTCCTTAGAGCAAAACTGTCTTCTGCACTTAAGAAAACAGCTCTTTGGAGTCACAGTTGTTTCCAGGGTTCAGCAGACTCCTGTGACATGCCGTAGAAAAACTTCTCTTGCCTGTCCTCGTGATGTGAAGGAGCACAAAAACCATAAATGAAACTTGATTTCAAAGTTCCTTAATTAGTTCTGTTTATAGGCCCCCTACACAAAGCTTCTATGGCACATGAATCAGGCCTTTCACATAGGCTTTTTAATAGTAAATGCAAAAGCCAATTTATCCGTGTTTTGTTGTCATTCATCCGACCAGTTACCTCAACAGTGGAGCAGCATATCAGAACGGTGCGAGGAAGGGTTAAGCAGCTATGCTACATACACCCAAGAGGAGGGTGGAAAGGACTGAACATGCGCAGCTCATTTGCAGACCTACATTAGAAAACAGTAACAGGGATAAATGACAGACCCAGCTCCCGAGCATGCAGTTCCCACTTGGAAGTCGTCAGCACATTTACTCTGTCACAGCAACACAAACTGCATGTCCAAGAGGACTCAAGGAATATTCCAAAGGAAATGCTGACTGTACACATGACTACTGTGTCACGGCACATATATTTCTTCCCGGCACGAGAAGCCTTCTAAGGATTCCAGGCCTCTCAAAGAGGCACAACGTTTTAATAAAAGACAGTCTTTGTAGCCAAAGACTTGACAAAACCGTTGCGTAATTTTGTCTTGTTCCCTGTAAACAGGGCCAGTGGAAAACTGTATTCTAAAGCGGTTCTGTTTTTTTCTCTTGAGCATGTGAAAGTACTACTAGGCTTTAATTACTTAGATTCTCCTACAAGTCCAACCAGTGCCAAGCTGTAGAAGCCTAGAGATATCTGTGCACCTCTCATTTTACATCCATCTATGTATTCCAAGATCTAGAATCGCCCGCGTGCAAATGAAGTACACCTATGGCCCAGGAAGCACAGCCCCCACGTCCGTAAAGCATTATTCAGAAACGTACGCATCGCTGTTGCTGACTGTGACCCTCGGTGGCCGCATTCTCAACGCTTGCCCCGACTTCGAGGGGGCACGGGAAGTGCGTTACCCCATCCAACCGCTATGCTCGCCACTGCCCCACACTCCAAATATCAGAAACCAGCCCCGGTTTTACACGAGGACTTTCCCTCTGGGGCAGGGTTTCGAGAGTTGCCGTGCTGGTGCTACTGAAGTCTCGCACGCCTTACCTGCTGCTTTTGTCACGGAAAAGAGCCACAGAGCACTCTTCCTGTACGCAAGTCACAGAAATGTGGCCGACCAAAGCACAGCGCACGCTCAGCGTCCTTGTCACCAGGACAGAGCTAACCGCTCCAACAAGACGGCCGCTGGGCAGACGTATTTGGCGTGAGTAGTTAGTATGTCAAAGATCGCTCTCACAATCCCGGGGAATTGCTCCTTAAGGCGTACAGCTCTTTCAGGTAGACTAGCAATTATGCACCGCTTCCCTGCCAAGGCAAGAGCGATGCCCTAGTTTCACCAGAAGCCTCGTGCACACATACGTCCCTCACCCAAAAGAAATGCATAGAAACCCAAAGGAAGTGCGCAGAAACCCAGCATTCTCACCTGGACGAGGGGGTTGTTGACACGGACCACGGTGGCGAGCCGGCAGAAAAGGTCCCTGGATGCGGATATTCGCTCCTAGGGCTCTTCTGCGGTGTTCGGGGATGGGGCCCCGGAGCCATGGCAGAGGTCTCTTTTGCCCAGGCTCTCCCGTATGACAGCTCTGGAACAGAGGACACGGATGTCAAAGGGGAGCCAGTACTTGGAGCCTCACAGGAACTGCCTGTGTCTACTGCGGTAAATGAGTTCTCTCTTCTTACAGCTGGGTTTCCTTATTTAAAGTCTCTGGATGAACGGTATCTTGTTATGGCTTTGAACCAACCAAAAATACACCCGATTCCACACCACCTTGAAAAAAGGACCCCCAACACATGGGACGGTTATTTACAAATGACTGGAGGCAGCAATGCAGCGTCTGGCTGGTGGTTACTGCTACTAATACCATATTCCATCACACGTAAAAAAAACCAGCATATGTTTTCATTATTCTAGGTGTGTTATCACATTCGGGAACATCTTTTGATATTTGCGTTTGAGTTTGGCAGAGTCTCCCCTGCTAAAACTGAATAAACAAAAGGTGTTCCAATGTGTATGGAAAGTGTGTCTGTGGAAGGATGAATTTAGTCAAGTGAAGCATAAAAAAAATATATTAAAAATCAACTGACTTGGCTAAGATCCTCCTGGAAAAACTGTGGAATGGGCTCTGGGTGGAATGGGCTCTGGGCTCCATTAGTGTGCACCAGTTTAGCTAAAGAACGGGTCTGCATTTGTTCGTGGGGGAAAAAGTTTCAGTTAATGGACCTTCGCTTCACCGTCCTCTTTTCACTGCAAGTGAAACTGAATTAGATTATATTGCATCTTTTGCAGCCTAAGAGTTACGTATCAAAGGGCAAGCACTAACTGGGCGCGAGGCCGCACGCTCATTTGGGCAATCGGCCTCCATTTTGCAGGTCAGAAAATGAGTGAATACTCATTTTGTGGTCCTGTTTGAGACGGGACCACAGAGCTTTCACAACAAGGACTAGAAAATGGTGCCTGACTGCAGGTCCGTAGCAGGTCATAGTGATGCTCATCCAAATAGAAACGAGGAACGTCAGAAACCATTAAAACCCAGGGGCGGCGACAGCCGTTCTAATGCCAGCAGAGTCAGCCACACAACAGCTCCTGCGCTCAGGCCTGCACCACAAATCTGTGGTTTGCGTTATTTATTGCCATAAGGACATCATCTCGCCTCGCAGAGCTTGGAGGAGAAATATTATAAAAGCCCAAAGTACCAAACAAATTTCATTTGGCCAGGATATCAGAATCAGTTTTCCGTATCTTTAGGATTTTGAAAAGACTATATTGCGGTCAGGTCCTCACTTCTGCATTTCAGCACCTCCCAGACTTCAGCCTGATTTTCCACAGAGATCTTCAATCCAAACTCTGAATTATCACAAGAGCAAATAGCTTGTGACAGCAAATAACACAACACATACTTACCCCCGAGCCAGAGCGTTCTTTCAGGTCCAGTACTTACGGGGGTTGGCTGCACTGTAAAAGTAACCATGCCAAAGCTCCAAGTTCCCGCAGTCCGTCCGCTACAGCCAGTTCTGCTTTGCCACGCTCATCTCTGCGCCGCCACGCTGGAGCAAAGAGCAGCAGAGTAAGTACCTGCAGCACTAGCCATTAATAAAAGCAACTATGCTGCACTAAAGCATTTTAAAGCATCGCTGCTCCTATTTTCTCTCGATTTCTACAATTAGTTCGTTCCAAATAATCTGCATCCAAAGGGGAAAAGGTCACCATATATTTTTAAGTAATTGCAGTCATGTGCATAGTCAATCTCTGGGGAATTATTATTGAAATCATTACTCTAAATATCTCCAAACAAAGCTGATCTCTCAGCTTTCCTGTAGCAGCATATAAAGTGGAGAAACGCAAGCATAGCAAAGCTTTTATTATCCGATTAATCTGAGGTTGTTTACATTGTAAAATCAAAGAGAATTATTAGTTGCCCTCTCTGGAGCGAGCACTTATACAGGCTGTAGCTAAACAAAAGCCATGAACTGCCCAGCGATTACGGAAAAAAACCAGAGCTTCTTTGCAAACAGCACCACTTGGGAATCGACAGACTCGGTTCCAGTCCCTCGCTATTTTCCTTCCGACAAAGCCGGACCTTCGCTGTTTACAAAAGCTGATAGGAACCCTAGCAACTCAACTGTAGTTCTGGCAATGTATTAAAGAAATTTCTAGAAATAAGGAACAGAAATATTTTCAAACAAGCAAGCGTCATAAGTATGTAGTATTTTAATCAGCAAATAACGTGAACCACATAGATACCTACAGAAAAGGTAAAAAGCATGACTCCTGGCTTGAACACTGAGTAGCAAGAGAGAGAGATTTAAAAAATAAAAATAAATTTTAAACAAGTGTTGTAAGAATGGTACGAAAGAAAACTCCACACGTTATTTACTGTTGCTTCAACTGCAAAGTTAATTAAGGCATTCAGATTATGAACTGGCAGGTAGACAAATGAGTCTGTGAAGCTCAACTCTTTAAAGAAAGGAACGTATGGATGGGTGTGCTCGCCTTAATCCACGCTCAAGTTAGGCACCGAACTTACAGAGCCTTCCTTAAAAATCCCTACCCAAACCAAAAGCCCACAGCAGCACAGGATAATTGGGCACACCAAAAATCGATCAAACACGTCACGCTGACATAGGTGAAAAGCACCGATCTCTTATTATGAACTCACGTGGCCGATTTACCAGTGTTCAGACGTTTCTGGCAGGTTAACTTCGTAGCTTCAGGCTGCCAGCACGCAGTGTCTGTCTGTGACTAACGTTTTGCTGGCTCTAGTATCCTCCATCCTCCCACAGCTGGCACGACGCTGGCAAGGAAAAGCCCTTAGGTCTCTGCATAAACTCCTTATTTCTATGCTCTAATTTGATGAAATGCAATTGCATAGTCCAGCTTGATCTAGACCGCACTTGTACCGCTGAGAGATCCAGCGATGTCTAGTTGTAATATCATGAAATCATAGCCTAAACTGGTTCTAAATCTACAAAATCGAGGGGGGAAAAAAAAATTTAAAAAGGGATTAAGGACATTCTGCCAGTTTTTGCGGTGCAAATTCCCCATCGGCCTGCTCCCCTCTCTTTTAAGATAACACTAACTTGTGACCCCTCAAAATTTAAAACTAGAGCAACAACCCCCACTTACGAGAACAGCAGCTGCCGTTACTCTTAGCACCATGCTGAGCTTCAAAGGAACGAAGAGTGTTTTATTTACTGCTAGAAAAAAGTCAATCGGTTCAATACAGGTAGCCCAGCAATGACAAATGAAAAAAGAAAGAGCCGGCTGGCCACCTGGCTGCCAGAACGGCTGGCTTTGCAAAGACAACCGGGCCATAGAGGGATTGTCCCGACCCCTGCCCATTCCCATTCGGCATCCTCAGCCCACAAAGGGAGCAGCTAGCAAGTTCTTGTCATTATTTTCAAGATCAGCGGTGTTAAACACTGGGTTACTTCAAAGGGACATGGCAACGAGGTGGAAAAGCAGGGCAGGCTGCAAAGGGATGGGCTGATTAAGCTCTGAAACAGCACCCGGGTGAAAGACAGAAGAAAAAAACTGTTTTGATGGAGGCTCTGCCTGCTCGCCCTTGATTTTAGACCTCTGACAGAGCTAACAACCCAAACTAGAGCTTGAGCACCCCCGTGTGTGCTGCAGCGTCTTCACAAATACTTCAGCACTTCTCTCTTTCCAGAAACCATGGGACTCAAGTGCCAAAAATGACACTTTGCCCTTGAAAAAATTATTGTGCTTCAAGGAATCCACCCTAATAACTCAGCTTTGAATTAAGAATTTGGATTCCCCAGGAAAACAACCACAAAGAACAACCAGGTGGACTGGCAGAGCATCCTGTTCTCTGGCAGAGCACAGCGCTCCCCTCTAGCACCCTGCAAACCATTTTACAGCATCCTGACATTTCCATCTTGACTGGGACACGGACCCACTCCTCCTTCTTACAGTGTTTCAAGCTAAGAAGCAGAGAGAAGCTAAGAAGGAAACTCTCTCCCTCTTTCTAAAATCTCAAATCTTTTATTACGAGCGGGTTTTGGTAATTTACTTATAATTTCTTTGGTTTCAATAAAGCCAGAATGGAAAGCATGTAGAATAGGTGAAGAAACACTGAAGCCAAAGAGAGCAAGGTATCACATTACCTGAATAACATAGTCTCATCCAGAAAGAATACTATACAGTCTTTTCCAAGACACTTCAGTTTTGTTTCTCCGAAAACACAGCAAGAGCTTTTCTGATTTCTCCTCCAGAAACCACCTCCGCTCGCTCACTCGTGGAAAGCTCACCCTCTAACAGGAGACGGCCGCTCGCAAGGTCGCTCTCACACGGTTTGCATAAAGTCTCGACCAGACGTCTGACCGGGATGGCTGCCTTTCCACAACTGACCCATCGCTGCATCTTCCGTTGCTCCAGCCTCGTCTCATCAACGTGGACCGAAAACAAAAGAATTACGTTACTATAGGCGTGTATCATAGGAAGGGAAACAGCAAAGCTCCGATCCTCTCCGTGAGAAACAGCATCGAAGATCAGACAAGGATTTTAGTACAGACAATGTATTTTAACAGAGTAGTTACCACGGCGGAGAAAGAAGGCAAGCTTTTGGACACGCAGCCTTTTTTCCAGGTCAAAACTATTAAAGCTATCAAGCATCGCAGCCCTGTTTTCAAAGTTTAGGCTGTGTTTTCAAGACAGAGAATCAAGCCTACGTGACCTGTAAAAACTTATGCTTTTAAATAAACGCTAAACTAAGGTGGTGAGTACGCGGTGCGTGCACGAGTAGGCTCTCCCGGCTCCATGCAGCTAAAGGAAAGCCCACCTGCGCTGGCTAGGCAGGGGCTCACGCTGCATTTAAAGTGGGAAATTTTTTTTTTGTTTTGCATTGTACATTATTACCAACAAAACAAGATTTTTCCATTACCTCCCGCTCATTTGCACCCTCCATCCTCTCGACTTGCCTCTGCACAATTATGTTGCATTAGTATTAATGAATACTTCACAACGGCTTGGAAAGTTCCTGTGCGTGCTCCGGCTTACGGCTTTGGAATAGAAAAGCAATATAGACACTGACGGCTCAAACTTCTAGTCCATACGGGATCTGTGCCAGGATATTTCAGCAATTCTGCGCTTTATCAGAACAGAACCCATTCAGGGAACTTGTACTTCGTTGAATATGACTTGACCGACTCCAGTCCCTCGCGTTTAGTCTCCCTCCCAAGCAGCTGCTGTATTTCAACAACCCTCTTCCAGCCTTAGGTTTTCACCTGCCGTAAGAAATTCACCTCCAAACACATTCAGCAGAGGAACCGTATTCTCTTTTAACTTACAGGGGCAGACCTTGGGTGGGATTTTGTAAGGTAAGCAGAATTAAAAGGGTGTAAACTAAACATGAATAAATGGAGAACCGAGCACGTAGAGTAACAGACTACGGCACCCACACGCTGCTAGATCAGCACCGACAATTTCCTCCGATGGTGGACGCAATCAAACTGACTGGCAAAGTTCGTGCTCAAGTTTTATGCCAAGGAAAACTTCCATCTGCAGAAATTCCCATGCTTATGTGCAGCGCACAAATTGCTCAGGCCTGCAATGGACTATTTGCGATAGAGACGACAGTTGACAGAAGCCCCAGACAAAGGTGAGGAATAAGCCGCTTGAGTCCAGCACAGCGATCTTTCTGCCGCAAACGGATTCGTGGGCATTTCACAAATAAACGAGAAACAGTCAAATGGTACCCGATATATCAAATTCATTGCTACAAAGCACTTAATATAAATGCTGATCACAGCTGACAACAGAGGCCACATTCAATCGGTGCCTGACAAGTATTTGCTGGGGCAGCCGTTACACGCGCCTTTCCCAAGGCAAGGATCTGCCGGCTCTTCAGCACACGCACGATTATCTGCGTATGGGAACAGCTGTTTAGGAAAACACACGGTGTACGTGTATCTATGACCTGTAACTCTACTGAACATGCCGTTTCTCCTCATGTACACATGTCACATATAGCTTGCTCCAGCAGAGACGTGATACCAAAGAAAACAAAGATGCTTCTTCCTCCAAACCCTAGGGCAACTCGAACCGTAGAAAGCGGCAGACTTGCAAACAGACTGAAGAGAACAGCAAATCTAACAAAGCCAGTTTCACGTACTAAACGTTTGGTGTCCCGACAGAGCTGTTGACCTGGCTGAGGCATTTTTCAGGCCCTCTTCATGCTTCCCAAGAAAAGCCCATGGTATTTTTTTACTACAAAAAAGACAGATCTGGTTTAAGGCCCTGCACCGTTCCAGAGCTGGAGAGACGAACCTGTTTCAGATTAACTGTCGCAAGGAAGAAACGGCGAGGGGACTGTTCTTGAGCTGCACGGAGTACCGACTCCCTCTACTGCCAGTTCACCAGCCAAAAATTCACTCTGCTGGAGATAAAATGACAGCATGACATTCAGACAGCTCTGTAACACCCTCCAACCATCTAGAAACAATTTCCTACATCTGCTGCAACCCTGCAAAGGGCTTTATCATATCAATTCTGACCCCGTGCCGTGATCTCCGTACCTGTGGTTTTGGGTTGTTAGATATCGCTAGATAAGATGCTTTTCGCTGCCTCATTAAACTTGCAGCTTTACACGCAGAAGTTTACACTTGAAGTTCTACACGCATACGAAGATCCCAGTAGCGTACAGATGTAGCTATATCATTGATGTTCTGAGATTCATGACAAGAGAGTGACAACATCTCCACAGGTAAACCAGCCAAATCGGTACCAGCGCAGCGTTATTACTATGAGGACATCTGCACTTTTGCTCCAGAATTGCTTTGCTCAGCCAGAACCAGTATCTCCCCCTGCCTGTACGGTTACTGTTGTGTGAGCAAAGCTCTGCCCGGCAGGCAGAACGTTCCAACGTATTGTCAGCGGTACCCGTTAACGTCCTCAGATGGAAACCTGACTTTTGAAACCCTTTCAAAAGCCTAACTGTGTTTGCCAAGGTGCCAAAAAGCAGCTGCAGGAGAACCGGGATTCTACACCTCCATCACGCAACCACCCGTGAAGCGGCTGACGCAGGAAATTGGTGGCAAGGTTAACCCGTGCCACGATCAGGATTGCTGAGCACGTGGTGCAGTTACTTCTCCTGCAGTTTCACTAAGCTGTCACCACAATTCAAATACATGCTTCAAATTCTACGTTAAAAATGTCGCTTCCAATTTTTGTTAATTTAGCTTACATCAAAGCAGTACCTTGGAATCTTTTAAAAACTTCAAATAAGTAATTCCTCGCTCTTGTTCTAGGCCCATCAGCCTATAGCCCCTACAGCTACGGGGAAGCACTAAAGTCCCGATACGGAACTAGAAACATGCATGCAACAACGCTGCTTGCTTGGTTCGTCTCATGACCTTGAAACCCAAATTACGGCTTTCTTTAAGACTTAAGCATGATTAGTCAGCGCTCGGTATCAGCGCTACTGTTAATGCAAATAAAAATCATCTGGAAAAAGCGCACTGTGACAGACGAAATACTTTCTTACTTGAGTTCAAGTTCCCCAACTGCCACTGCTTTTCATCTGAACATCATCAGCAAAGATGAAACCGTCTCCTTAAAATCACGGAACAGCGGAGAAAGGCTAGAAGACAGACGGGGGCGGGGGGTGGTGGTGGCGTAGATGTACGTCTGAAGGTACAGATACCGTCTCTCAACAACAAAACTAGTTTTTGCCCCTGTCCAGCCCTGTCGTCTCCTGCTTACGAGGGGCTTGTGGCATCAGCTCTCAGGCGAGACTGAAGTACCTCCGAGGGACGTGGATTCCTCAGCCCTGGGTGGAACACTTACTTCCTCTCTCTCAGTTTATTTTACAGTTTGTCCCAACTGTTTTCCAGCTTTCGGACAGTTTTGTGGCCGAAATCCATGAATCTCCTCTCGTGCCTGGGCTGTTATTTAATACTCCCTTTCCCTAAATCTTTCTTCCGTTACTGTTTAAAGGTCAGCTTAATGTTCTCAAGAGATTCCTGGGGTTTATGGTACTTATTTCTGCTTTTTGGGTGTTTTTTTGGCAATGCCAGGAAAAACAATTTAGAAACGCCAGCGCTTCTGACCGTACTGAAAGCATTTAAAGAATTTGTGGAGCAAGATCTACTGGCTGAAGTTCAGAAGCTATACAATAAATTCGAAGCTTGTTTTTATTTTATGGAAAACTTATTGTTAGGGAGTATTTTGACAGATACCATTAATTTAATCCAATGTAGGAATTTTTGAGATCTGAGTCGCTGTCTACTCCAGCGATAAACGGAAAGGCTGAGACCCTTCTCCCATCGGCACAATACAAAATGAGTTAGAGCAGAGATGAGGGACTACTGGCTGTATTTAGGGCTGAAGCATCATGCCAACTTGCATTATGCCTGAACAATGGCTACGTAATTCAAAAATACAAATACTAGCAGAAGCTATCAGTGCTTTTTTTTACTGGGAGAATAACAACTCCCGTTCCATAATTATCACTGTTTCCACCTGTTCCACAAATCCACACACATCCTTAAATTATTCCAATCTGCTGCCTTATGCCAGGCAGCGAAAAGACGACTACTGTGCGTAACTATCCTTCAGCAGTCCTTTTCTCAGCGCTCCCTTCCGTACGTACCAGCGTATTCAAGGACTGAAGGGAGTGAAAAAGATAAAAAACTCCCCAAATGTTCTGTTTGTCCACTTCTCACTTGCCCCTCTATTTGAGAGCCATCTACAAAGTAAGTGTTATACAAAATGGCTAACATTTCTGACAAAGATAAAGCAGTGGTATTGCACCAATGTTAACGTCTCAGTAAACAGAAGATGCTGAAAAAGCCTGGATTCTCTAGCATTCGCCTACGCAAACAGCAACACGCAAGGAGGAACAGTTCCATCGTGCGTGTCCGGTAACGATAAAACAAGTCTTCCTTCTTTTTAGAGCCAGGGTATTTCAGGAAATAACTGTATGAATTGTCAACTTTACATATCAAATTTTCCATTTAACCCACAGAGTTCCGAAAATACACAAAATTTCTGCTGTTTCTTCCCCCCCCCCCCCCCCCCCAAATATACAGGTGCACCTCTTATTTCGCACGTACAGAACACTAAACCGCAACAAAAGCTAGAACCTTACTCTGAGCACAGCTAAATTTGGTACGACAAAATGTCCTCACTGCAGTACCTGGAACAGCCCACGTAAGATACACCGTACAGTTTATTTACTCCCAAGAAACTTACGGACCTGCAGATAACCAAACCTCAAAGCCCTGTGAAGTTTATCTCTGGGATCCACTTCACTCAAACTAGTACCTTCTCTGAGACACGTCTGAAGAGAAACAGAATTCCTCTCATAGCGGCTCTTCAATTAGAAGTACGACTGCTTTCCCCGAATTGCCAAAGAAATCCAAATTCTTACCTTCACAACAGGTTCGTTCAAACTGAGCACTCCTACCCGACAGATTAACTGATGGAGCAGATGAGACAGAAGGGACTAACTAACCCGTCACAGAGAGCACCGGAGTCGGCCAGAATCAGCACAAGGAATTCCAACTTGCAAAGCCACAAGCGTGGCACGAGGGACCGGGTTTCCGTGCCAGAATTGTCACGAATTGTGTCCCGCATCCTCCCGCTGCCTCTAGCGGCACCCAGGAACAGGGACTTCAGAAGAAAGCGTGGGAAACAAGTAAAACGCAAGTGTGGAGTAAGTAATCTCCCGAGCGCTTCCCTGCAAGTGCTATAGTTTGAGTTTAGTTTTGTAGATTTTTGTTAACTTAAAAACATTCCAGACCTTTCTTACCCTTCCACTAACTCTAAACACATTTATCTGTGGCCAGTTCCCGTTAAATCTAACACCTTCTGGCCCTTCTGTCCATGCTTTTGCCTGGAAGAGAGTCGCTGCCCTCCTACAAGCAGGCAGCTCAGGACGAGGCAGGAGGCGAGATGTCACTGTCGCCTCCCCAGGCACTGCCCGGACCTGGCTGCCCAAGGAAACGCTGCCAGATCAGGATACCGACCTGCTTTGATCCTGCCAACAGCTGACTCTGTGATTCCACAGCGAGAAACCAAGCCCAACCGCTACTGCTATCACTCAGTCCTGGCTAACGGGTAGACCGCAGTCTGAAAAAAATGTATGGCAATATTAATCGCAAATAAAATGTAGTAAGAAAATACAATTTTTATGGTTTGTTTTAAGCTTCTGAAGCAAGCGTGAGAGAACGTATCACGCATCGCTCCCTAGCGACAATACACGCGCTAAAAGACAGTTTGAAGTGCGGTATTGGGACTGACAATCAGGGACATTCAGTTTCAAACACCACTTCTGAACAAACACCCCTGCCCAACCTTGATCAACTCCTTCAAACTCCTCTTTTGCTCAGGGTGACAGGAAACAATCTGACAACAGAAATAAGCCAACAGACCACAGATTCTTTCCACCACAACAAAGGTATGCGAGTGCTGGCTTGTGCCGTCTACATCTGACGGGTATTCCGCCTGCTTCTTTCTTTCCCAGGGCGAAATAGTTTCCTCTAACGACAAAAAAAAAAAACAAACCCCAGTTATTTTAAAAATCACTTTGTGTTGTTAAAGATTAATGAGCACTAGCTTTAACAGTTCAAACATGAAACATCCTGACTCTGCACTATGACAACCATCCAAGAACAAAGAATACAAGCAATGCTTTGCCCTCTATCCTGATTTCTCCTTCTCAAAAAAAAAAAAAAAAGTCAACCTTTTACGAGACCGAACTTGCGTGGACTTCTGCGCAAAGGGATGCTATCGAGCACAAGTTTCACAACAATGTAAGTCTGCTGACTTAAGATGTATGCAGAGCAAGGTGAAACGTGAATCCAAATACCCTTACAGGAAGCGCCTGCATGACATTACTCTGATGTTTACCTGAGAAACAGCGCACACGGGTCCTTTAAAGCACAAAATATTTGCACTTAACCTTTAGGACTTAGATTAAAAAACAGATTTGATATACAGTTGAACAAAGTATGTGGTTTCTTATCATCATTCATTTTCAAGGTGCTAGTTGCCTCAGAACAGTTAGTAAGACTGTCACGTGAACCACCTGAATTTCAAACAACTATACCCGATTAGCGATCAATCTGCACCAGTGTCTTAATTAAACAAACCATTAACTGCAGCATCAGTCTCTCCAGCCTTTCCCTCACCCCAAAACCCGCTGTCCCCCAGCCCATAGGTGAGATCAGCTTCGCTACGAGGCGGCAGCCTAGATGAGTCACACTTTTATTTGAAATCCACCTGCACAATTCCTTCGGTAATTCAGGAGACAAACCTGCGTTACTCGACTATTCCAAATGCAAAACAACAACCCTTGAAACAAGACTTCCCAGTAAACAGACCTTTGTGCCGAACAATCGTTCTTTACGGCCAGATGGTCAATGCTTTATTTGGAAAATAAATACAATTCCAGTTGCAACATTTTACAGTAAGTACATCTCGATAACGCAGCACTACTGAATTACCCATGCAACGTTTGTGGGACAGCTCTTCCGACAGTCCAAACGACATCATTTCTTAAAACTGTATTTGGCAGTCAGCGCAGACACAATATCCCTGTAAGGAGTAGCCGAGTCGGAGCTGGTCCTTGGTATGCGACACAGGCGACGAAAGGTCGGAGAGCGCAGCAGCAGGTTGTGCGAGAGTCCCACGCAGCTCGAGGACAGCCAGTACAACGCCATGGACTGCAACGAGACACATCCCGAGTTCAGCCTCCCTGGGGGCGAGGGAAACACGACACGCTTCGGCAGCTCTTCACGAACCACAACCACCGGGGACTCCCAGTTACCGAGAAAAGTGACTCACCTAACACCACTCCTCTCAATAACAATAATGGCTTCCATTTCAAATGGATTGTTCACTCTTTCTCAACTCTTCTGGCAAAGAGAGTCACCTACGCTGAAGTTTAACGATAGTTCATAAATGAATTCATATTCAACTTGCTTACACTTCTTAAACTTCTGTATTTCAGACTATGAGTTGATGAACTAGATGCTACTTTTTTTTTTTCTTTTTTTTTTTTTTTTTCTTCTAACCACTGCTAAAATATTTGAAAGTCAAACACCTGGTAAAATGAGAAATGGTTTAAGATGACTGGAAAATTTCCTAATCTAAGAACTACACTGCCTCTTAAAGTGAGCAAGCACTTAGCAAATCTTTGGCTATATGTCCTCATACCAAGTTTCCCTCTCATTTTTGGCGTGACAAAAAGGATGCTAACCCACTCTGAACGTCCTTCCAAGCCCTAGTTTGCAAAAATGATGTTTAGAAAAACTAAGTTTGCAGATTCTTCCCTCTTGGACAAAAATATTCCAAATAGGTTAAGAATTTAAACATGTACACAGAAAAACCACCTTATGTGCTTTAGTGCATGCTGTATTAGAGAGTACGGTCTATTAAACACACCAGACATTCGGGCTGCTCGTTACGCACTAGGAATATCCCAGAATCACAGGCTAAGGGACGCACCATTACGACTCTGTACTCACAGAGGGGACCGTTGCGGCAACAGGGATCATTACTACTGACACCACTCGAAAGAAATTCGTCACAAACTTCTGCAATCTGGAAACTTTCATTTTTGGCGAAGCAAAGATCTGAAAGGGGAGAAAGCCACAGTTACGAGTAAGTTTTGTGAAATGACTAAAAGGAAAAAAAGGCAGCAACGGGGTTTCCTCTAACCCAGCACTCGTGTTCACCCATCACTTCCATTTTGCATCCTCCATTTCAATTAACACACTGCTACAAACTTTCACTTAACTCGTCTGATGTTTCACGTGCTCAGCCCTCTGTAGACAACACCGTACTCACCTAGGGGCGCACCCAACAGTCAGTTCAAGGTAACATAAGTGTACACGGTCACTTTTGCGCATCTGAGGTTCCACCGCCTCGGACCGAAGCGCAGCCCTCTGAGAAACGGGTGCCAACAGCAAACAGACTGAAACTGCTTGATGGCTAACTGAATGACGGCAGAATCGGGTCTGCAGTCAGATACTGACTTTTCTACTCTAAAACAGTCTCAGTCCACATGACACAGAAGAAGACAGATTAAAAATAAAATCCAGATAGTTAGCGTTTGATGAGAACACCTAACAGAAAAATCCAGAAGAAAAATATTTCCATTAAATTACACCAAAAATGGGGAATGAAAACTTGTTTCTTTTTTCGTGTTTCTGTTGATTAATCTCCCCAGTCATCTTTAAAAGTTCCAGATTTTTTCCAATTTATTAAAACACCACATGATATTGTTAGTTTTCACCGCAAGGCAGTAACAAAAATAATCGGGGTGGGGTAGAACAAACCAAAAAACCCCACGGGTGCATTTGGATGCTTAACGCCCAGGCAGCTCATTAGAACATCGTTCTAAGAGAAACTTCAGAGTCAAGACTCAATTTTACTGAGGCTCAAGTAAAGCCAATAAAGTATCCGAGCCTTGTCACATCAGAATTTGTCATCTCTAAACAAGGCACCCGCGCGTTCAAACCCAAGAGCAACAACGTTATTTTTCAGTCGTGACCAGTGCATTTAAAACAGTTGTAACCTGAAGCTACCGCTGCATTGGCAGGTTTTATAACCGGGTAATACTGGCTTCCAACTCCCTAAAAAAGAGTTATGCTTTTGCAATCATCCTATGTAGTCCACCAACGTACCTCCACTATCAGCAGATTCACGAGCCCGAGCGAAACTGGCAAAATCCACGTAGAATCTGGTGCAGTGAGGTCCGTAAACCACAACGCTCCGCCTGCTGAAAACTGCTCTTGAACTACACAAATAATTTAAAGAAAAAACAGAATTAAGTGTGATTTTCTACCTCAGGTTAGTCAAAGCCAAACCAAATCAGAACGCATCTGTTCAGATTAATCACCTTCCGGGCCCGCGGCACCGACGCTGCAGTTGCGCAAAGCAAGGGACACGCAAACCCACATCGGAAGCTGTACCCACGCCACTAAAGTGGCTTTGAAGGGATGGCAGTTGTCTCGAACGTACAGTTCCGTAATAATCCTCTGCAGGTTCTTCTTAAAATGGAACCTTTTAGAAAGAAAAAAGACACGATGCTCCCTCACAATACCTGTTATAGAGTAACTTCTCAAATTCGGAAATAACACTTCTACGGGCTGTGCACGTCAAATTGCCTTATGTAGAGGCAACTCTAGAAGACCTGAAAGTCTTTCCTGCTCAAGCACGCCTCTCTCCTTCGCAAACCCCCTCCCCTCACAACTTCTGGCCCTATTGCTATAAGCACCTTTTCACAACAAAACTCCCAACTGCCATCTGCAGCTATCAGTAACTTGTCTGATATGCCATTTCTTGGTGCTTTTTGCCTGACCTAGGATACAACTTGCTCAACAGGGAGGCGATCAGGCAGTTAGGCCATCCTCAGCATCCCAGCTTAGATACACCGGTGCTGACGGGGTGCGGTACTACACTGTGAAACCAACAGGACCGCAACCGCCCGAGCTTCGCGTTCCCAGCAGTATTTAGATACTGTAACAGCCAAGGAAACTTCTGACACAAGCAAAGACCACAAGAACAATCCTGGATTTAGGCCGGTAAGCACAAGCCCGTCACAAGCTCAGAGCTTCACAGCGGACGTACTCTGAAGGGCAATATAACAAACACAAATAGGTCGCAGAAGTGGTAAGAAAACCTTCGGGCAAGGGCAGAATCTTTCCATAAAGACTCTTCCTCCTGCTACCCCTCAATCTGGAAAGGATTTGTAAGGTATATACCATTGTCATCTTACCTGGCCACTTTTTCGGACCAACCCACTTGCTTTCCACGAACAGAAACTTCATAGCGAAGACGCTCAGCTAGTTTTTTAATCTCAGGCTGCAAATTTTCCAACTAGCTAAAAAAAAAGGAAAAAATGTTTGTGTACAGTTACATGTAACAACTGCTTCCTCTCCCCACCCCATACTGTACAGAGGTTACAAACGACTCTGAAGGACAAGGCACACATCTGTGAACACCTTTTATCTTAAACAAAATAACCACAAGAAGATACTAATGAGAAGTGTTTACAGTAACAAAGATACTACCTTCCTACTAAATAAATACAGAAACTGATTTTATACGCTGTTCTTAACAAGCATCTTTTTGTCTTCATTCATGAATTCTAATCATCTACTTAACTAAAACCCATTCATGCCACCCCAAAAAGATGTAAAGCCCAGCACAACACACAACTTGGTAGTCACCAAAGTTGCTATCCCGAAGAATAAGAAGACACACCATTATGCAGCGGTACAATATGATGTTTGCTTTCGCAACCAGACAAAAAGGAAAAATGAACGAGCGCTACCGTAAAAACAAAACCAAAAACCACGATAAACAAACAAAACCCCACTTGAAACACGCTGCAATCAAAGAACTGAATTCTGCTGATTCTCTCCCCATCGCAGGAACACGCCAGTCCGCCCTTCACCCGGCGGGTGGCCAGAGACCCGGCGGATCCCACCCCAGACCCCGGTTCTGGCACCCGGGAAGCACCCGCATCCCCCCGAGTCCTGCCGTGTCCCTGGGGAAGGGAAAACACTCTGTGTGGTACCAGGGCACGGCAAAAGCTCCTTCCCCACTGCGGGCACAGCAACCGACCTCTTCAGTGACCTCAACCCTTTTCCTCGCTTTTGAGGAAAACCAGGTAGTTGGAAAGCGCTGAAGGCTAGCTTGCTTGAGGCGTTCATCGGAGCAACTTTAGCAAGGGCCGTGCTCACGCTGAGAGAGCCGCAAGTCCCTGGCACACGCCACCCGACCCTCCCGCTGCCACCACGGGCACTCCACGCCGTTACCGTGAAGCAGCACGTGCCCCTTTTCCGTTCCTTTCAGAGCCCCGGGCCGGGTCAGAGCCCCAGGTGCCCACCCCGCGGGGCCTCTGCCGGGGGGACCAGCCCGGCGCAGGCCGCTGCCCACCCCCCACCTCCCCCCCCCCAGCCTGTACGGCGAAGCGCCGCTCGCAGCAGGACCCTCCCTCACAGCGCGGAGAACCCCGGGCCGGCGGGCCGCCAACCCACCTTGGCCAGGAGGCGGCTCTGGTGGGCGGCCAGCGGCAAGGTGACGGCGGTACGGAGCAGGGCGGCGCCGCAGACGATGGCGGCCCACCAGGGCAGCCCCGCGGCCGCCTGCAGCGCCACCAACCCGTCCTCCGCGCCGTGCACGGCCGAGGACTGCGCCAGCCGCTCGTACCAGCTGCCGGGGCCGCCGCTCGCGGGGGCCGCCGCGACCGTTAACGGCCCGCGCCGCGCGCCCCAGCCCCGCGCGAGCCGCCACATGGTGCCTGCGCTTTCAGCGGGGTGGGGCCTCGCCCCTCCCTCTGCGCATGCGCCAGCCGCGCGGGCGCAGGGCGAGGCCCCGCCCGCCATGCTGAGTGAGGGCAGGCGGAAGGGCAGGGCAGCAATGGAGGGAGAAGGGAGCAGCAAGGCAGGGTCCGTGCCGGGCCCCCGCTCACCTCCGGGGGAAGGCGCCAGGGCCTGCACTCGGCCTTCAGTCTGCAGCAGCCTCAGACACCACAGCGCCAACCTCCCGCCGGGGTTTGGGCCGGGCGCTGAGGCAAAGGGCGGCCCAGTGACAAAAAAGAATGGGCCTTGGGTTGAGGAGGCACTTAAAAAGCATCACATGTATTAAAAAAATAAGTATTTAAAAAAAAAAAAAAGTTCCAAGCCAGAGGCTGTCAGGAACAAGGCTGCTGCCTGCCAACAGCACCACCCCCAGACCCTGTGCTTTGTTCCCAGCCCCGGTAGGGACCCCCAGCCTCAGGCACACCCGTCTTGTCACCCACCGAACTCACGGCTGTAATAAACAGAGCGCTATTTCAGAATAAAAATGCAAATAATGCGCAGCAGCACTGACCCCTCCAGCACAGAAGGGGAGCAGAGGGCTGGAGGCCACGCCGAGGTGGGGAAGGGCACCATTCCCACTCACGGCACGCTGCGCAAAGGGAGTTTCCATCCTGCTCCGGAGCAGCTCTTCCGTCTGGCGCTCGTTCTGCTACAGCCACATCTTGACACAGACAGCTGGAAAAGGAGCTTACTTTTACTGAGAGCATCACCTCAGGGCACGTGTACGGACATGGGTGCACACAAACCTTCTGCTCACCTCACAAATACCACAGTGTTTAAAAAGAGGGGTTTTGGACAAGTGTGTTTTCCCTTCTGGCTTTTAAAGGAATACCATAATAAACGCAAAATAGCACTTGTTAGCTTCTTGCCTCACAGGACGACTCAGCCTTTGCCTCCCGGTTCTGCCATTCACTCCAAGCCACTCCCAGTGAAGAAGGTGACAGCTCCCTCGAAGGGGTCTAAGGACATTCTCCCTTGGACTTGTCCAAATAAACCTTCTTGGAGCAGCGACCCAGCCCAGAGAAACTCACCGTCAAGCAGACCCAAACCACTTACTCTGCAACAAGCCCGCCTTTGGAACCTCACCGCTGCCCTGGCGCTCACCATGGCCGGGTGGTCAGACACAACGGCGCAGGCACAGCAAGGCACGCCAGGAATTGAAGCTCGGGGAGCGCGCGTGGAACGCGACAGCCCTTGCCTAACAACCCAACCCTAACAATAATTTTTAGTAGATGCTGCAGCATGATACATTTACCTCGTTTAGCGGGCAAGTAGGGGAGTTCACTGCGCAGACGACTCTCCACGTGCCAAAAGGCTCTTTTCTCAGGTGCTTTTTGCCAAAAAACCTTTCGCAGAAGGAAAAGGCAAATTCCTAATAGCTCGTTACGCTTGATGCATGCCTTCGCCAAAAAATCCAGCACGCATTTGGAAAAAGCCCTCTGATAATGCCCGTTGTTTTTTTTTTATGATATACTTAAATTACACAAGTAGAAAAGTTATGCTTATTAATAGTTTAATGTATGAAGGAAACATCCAGATTTCTGAATATGAAGGTACATATCTCACATTAATTTAAGTCTACATAAAGTAGAGCCTCTATACTGACATATTGAAATTTACTTTCTGCTTAGCCATTTGTTATGTAAACAATTGTACATTTATTTGCCATTCTAAAACTTCAGGATCAAGTTTACATAATTTTGCTAAATTTCTGTGTTTGCTCAGAAGCAGTTTACAGTACTAAAACCAACCAGCCAAAGAACAGCTTCAACAGAAAGTTATGTCAAAAAAAAAAAAAAAAGGAAAGGAAAGAGTAAAGGCTAACTAAGTTGAAACGTATGATGGTGGGGAATGGGCGGTCACAATGTTCACAGAAAAAGGTCAGTTAGTAAGTTCTTCTGCAAAAAGCCTACACACTTCAGTCAAGCACATCAGTAGAATGATCTGGGAGCACATAAACTGTTTCTGCCATTTGTGTTTTCCTCTGCAAAAAAGGAATCTCACGGCTAGCAAGTTGATCCCACTCAGCCAAGCTGGTTCATATGCACGCTGTTCATGTGAGGTGTCCAAGTTCCAGTCCACACCTGGAAGAGAAAAGCCTGGGTTAGCACCGTGCTCCGGGGCCGCTCTGCACTGCGCCGAAGACAACGCCACGCCGCAGCCCGTGCGGCTTGCGCCGCGCCCAAGGGAAGCCCGACGCCAGACAACACGGCCAGCAGTCAGCAAACCGTGCCGAGTCCCTTTCGGCACTTGTTCCGTCCTGCAGTAATTCAAGTGTGAAAAGAGGTAAATGGGGTTGTGATCTTCCTGCCTCTACTCGGGCATCTTCTTCCTCCTCCTTTCTACTCAGTGCAAAGTACACCCGCTCTGCCCCAGCCTGACTGCTTTCCTCCACAGCAAGAGGCTGACTACCTTCCCTCTTCACCCCAGGCACTTCTGACAGCCAAGAACTCCATTTCTGGCACCTTGAATTATTTCCCCCCGATGCATACCGGCGCCCTCAGCTCTGGGGAAACCCAAGTCCATAAAGTAACGCTGCCTTTACAGGGGGACCGGGGTTTCTCACTAAACCAGAAGTCGCCTCGGAACGGTCACGAGCCACTTTGGAGCAATACACGAGCTGTGGCCAAACAACAGATCGCCTCTTCCTCTGCACCTACCGGCTGCCAGAACCGGGAGCTGCCGTCTGCAGCTTGGATCGCTCCCAAGCAAATTAAGTCCAGAAATATCTTTATTTAATAACAGTATAGCAGAGCTCACTGTATAATTAAAAATAAACACAGGATATAAAACAGCAAGAGCTCCTGATGATTCATTTTGAGTTGCTGGCTGAGGAGGAACAAGAGGTTTAGGGGAACGTAATCCCTGCACCTCAATTCTATCCAGTGGTCAGGCCTATCACCCGGGCAAGACCCGAGCAGAGGACACAAGAGCTCCGTACTCCTTTCCTCCCCGCGCTCCCAACAGTGCGGACATCGTGCCTTTCACAGCCCACCAACAACCCTTTCGACCTAACGCTGTTTCCCCTTTTTGGGAGGGGAAAGCTTACGCTACAGCAAATAATGGCTTTTCTCACAAAAGCAAATTGATGATGTTTGCCCAAATGCAGAACTGCACAGACAGAAATAATGATCATTTTGAGCAAAACACAGAGAGTAAAACTATCTTTGCTATCCAGACTTGCCTCCACCACCTCATGACAGGAGCTGGCCCGCAGTCATTAACCAGGTGCCTACCTGGATCAAAGAGGCAGCTCCTCGAAGCTCAGCAGGAAGCAAGCTTCCCAATCCTCAAAGCACAAGCGCTCACAGAAGTAACAACGGCACGCTCCTTTGATCTGCGTATTAACTTAGTCATGCTGATTTTTCCTCGGGACAACTTACACTGATTTTTGGAAAAGTGAGTAGTGTTTAGAAGCTGTCGTTAAGCAGGTACTGCACTAACAGCTGGAGTGAATAGGGGGCTCTATCAGCTCCTTGGCGACACGAGCAAAGAAGAAGAAACACCACACCATATTTTCAGACATCCTAACAGCCAGGTTCTTATCTGCACCACACAAAACTGCAAATATAAAAACTGAAAAATTACCGTCTGAGGCCCGTTATTTTCTGTGGAATTTGAAACCATCTTTATCAGCGAGTTCCAAGAGGGGTCAGCAGCATGAGGCCCATTAAATATCGGGCCTCCGGTACCATCTGTGATGGGGGCTACAGGAGGAATCATTGCATTCCCATACACAGAAAAAGGCATACCCTTGGGGGAGGAAAAAGCAAGAATCAGTACGCGTCCATAAACACTGCTCCTACTGCACATACAGATTGACAAAAGGGGATTCGCGTTAAAGAAATCCCCTGTGTTAAAGCAGCGGTGAAACGCCTCAGTTTAATAAAAACCTTTCTGTGCATATCTCTATCACATCGGGACAAGTGATTTTTTATTACGGCTAGGCTTCTGCAATACTGGGAGGGCCAGTTAGCGTTTTCACTTAGGGACGCTCAGCCGCACAGTGAACGATACCTCCTCATTGCTCATCTGCCTCACGCACCGACACGGAAATCGAGCCGTACCGCACGAATCGGCTGCGGGAAGGTCCTTACCCCGACTTTTGGGAAGTCCATGTATCCTGCAGGAACGGGCTGATGGAATGTACCGGAAGGCGTTACGATTCCCGTGCTGTCTCTCTCCATGGCTTGGTGCGAGAACACCCCTGGATCAGACATGGGCCTGTGGATCATGTGGCTCCCCATTCCGCTGTGACACCAGTCCACTTTATCTAACGAGGCAGAAGACACGGCAACAGCATTATACTGACACCCGCTCATGGCCCGTTTTCCCGCCCCAAAGCCTGCACACCGTAACGGTTCTAAAAACGGTGTTTCCTCAGCTCGCAGTTCCCAACCATCTGCCCACGTGAAGACTTGGGTGCACGTGGGATGGAGAGCAGCAGCAATGGCACCTGCACGTAGCGTCACTCCACGGCGGGAGCCCCGAGCCAGTGCAAGGAGTTTTGTACAGATATACGCAACCCAAGCGTCACCTCCGCAGTCTTCCTTCATTGGAAAGGGCAAGCTGGCATTTGTGCTCACTCCTCCTCCTCCTCCTCAAGCCTAAATTCCCTGCATGTTTGGTGCTGCAAAAGGGCTATGGACGCTATGAAGACTATTTGCTCCAGCTCATTACCATTCTTTCATGAATTATTTAATGAACTAAGAGACAGAGAAGTACTTTTGAAAAGCCAAACCAGAAAATGACCAGCTGGAGACGTGTGCTCATGTTCTAATTATATGAATTCATCAGAGGCAGCTTGGTATTCTTACTACAGTTCAAGCCTCAGACATCCAGAAAGCCAATTTTTCCAGACAAACCTAAGGAAAGTATATTTGGAGGGGCGGAGAAGGAATACAGAAACATTTCTGAAGCCATCCTAATACTCAACAAGAGAAGAGCCAATCCCATTCTGAATTGAAAATCAAAATGTTGAAGTAGGTGAACGAAGTTGGAGGCAGGCAGCCTTCCAGAAGCACAGGCAGACATGAAGGGCAACTATAAAAGGCAACTTTTACACCTAGACAATGCAAATAAAAATACTCAGTTTCTAAAGCCTTAATGATGAATAGCCTCTTGCTATTCCACTAGTGAAGTTAAAAAAAAAAGGTTTGGATACATCCTATCCATTTTGTATTTGGGGAAAAAAACTCAGGACAGTATACTCATCGCACACAAAGCATGTGTACTGTCTATTAAAACCTTCGGCTGTTTGGACTCCTCAGTCAAGTTACTGTCAGCAACTGAAGTTTTTAATGAATTCTGAAATCTTGAATTCTATGTGACTACAGGAGAGCAGAGAGCCTAGCGCTGGTAAAATACCAATAGCGTGACTGGAAAGAACAAAGAAAATGCAAATGTGGAATACTACCAATTCATAAAAAGGTAAATAGCACCATCCTCAGCACTAAAATCTCCATCTTTTCTACAAATCCAAGTTAAATATTAACTCCTATTGTACAAAATCACCTGCTTATCAACAAAGAAAATATACAGTTATCATCTCGAGACATCTTCATTTCCCTTCTTTCTAAATCAAATGATCCTCACTCCGTTCATCCCTGTAAACTCCGTTCATCCCTGCGGCCTCATTTTCCCCATTTTTTTGCTTCGAGTAACCAATCTTCACAGCCATGGCGTTTCAGAGCCCCTGCAGGTTACCGAGACCTTGTCAAAACACAATCAAGCGGACAGGAGGGCAAACCCAAGTCCCTGCTCCAGCTCCTTCGGAAAGAGCACTTCTACATTTTGAAGCACTCGCTTCTGCAGCGTCCTGCGGCCCCAAACACACGTTAGGAAAACACAGTATTGCGGCCGATCGCAAGCGCGGGGACATCCGTTAACACTGCGTACCTTGACTGCCACCTATGCCTTCGAAGGACCAGATCCCACTGTGTCCCACTGGCGCAGCTAAGTTGCTCCCGATCACAGATGGAGTAGAGGTTCCAGTTTGCCTAATGCGTGCAGACCGTTCAGTCCCAATCGGAACAGGAACTTTTCTGTCCTGAGAAACGTTACTGGGTTTTTCTGATCCCAAGGACACCGCTGAAGGGGTGGGAGATGGCGCTCTTACTCCAGAAGACACCGACTGAGCAGGAGATTCTGCAAGAGAAGCAACAAGAGCACTTAGTCATGGCAGCTAGATCCTCTCCAGTCTTGAATATCAAGCCGTACAAACAAGTCAAAGTGGGCAGTTTGCTAATGCCACACTCGCACAGCAAACACTTCAGGATCCTTTCAACACTTTTACTTTCAGATCAGAGAGACATTCACCATCCATTTAGTGTCTTAGATGAAACAATTACCATGCCCTGACAGCTCAGCTACTGGACATACACCGCATCCGACCGCAGCACCCTGTTCAGAATCTTAACGAGGCATTACTGGGGATCAGCAACAGAGGGTGTGAGGATTTTACCCAGGAGTATGGCTGAAATAAACCATTGTTGCTGTTGAGTTTGTTTCTTCTTGTCTTTCTTTGTTTTAATCCTGATTTGTTCTCTGTGGGGTTTTTCTGTGGGTTTTGTTTGTTGTTATTTTTGCCAGTGAAACAGACCAACTTCTTCCCTAGACAAGCCAGCACTCAACAGTTTATTTGTTTTCTGTCCAAAAAAACTCCACTACATAGCCGAAACTGCAGGGGCCAAACGTGGAGGACGGTACCAGAACTCACCCTAAGTATTTTCTGCAATGCATTAGACTGTTCTGAGAACATCCAAAAGAACTAAGCAATCATCACTGTCGAGCTAGCTTTATTAGAACATCGTTACATGATTCACACAACTCACACTTGGAATTTTACCGTCACAAACCAACACCCCCCCCCCCGACCTTTTCTTTGCGACATTTTCTTTGTTAACATCGTATACGTTAACAGGCCAAAGTTAACTGCAGCGAGAATAAGGAACTCAGCAACAGCATGACCTCAGCTGCTGAAAAATACACGCTAGAAATCAGAACTTTAACAAGAAAATTTCATCTCAAAATCTGCGACTGCATGGAGGATTAAAAAAAAAATAATCTGCTAAACCCCTGAACACAACTAGAAAAGCCTACCTAAAAGAGGCAGCGCACAAGGCCACTTAATTAGCACAGTAGCTTCGGAACCCGTTTCCCACTGACTAGGACTCACCGTTTGATGCTGATGAACATGGAGGCAATAAACTAAGCGGGGAAAAATGCTGTCTGTTAAAATTAGCAGCGGCAGGTGCTCCGCCAAGAGGTGTCCCAGGCGCGTAGATCTGACCTCCCGACAGGTTGGAGGCAAAGTTACCCAGGTGCGTAGAAGAAGGTGTTACAGAAGCATACGGTGAATCCATACTGACGATACCTGTGAGAGAAATGGGTACAAGTAACAACCCGTACTCCGACAGCTCTGCGAAGAGGTCGCCCGTATCGTGGCAATAACCGAGGCAGAAGGAAAACTTTTATCTCTGCGATCGTTGCGGGGTGGGCGCGTTGCGATTTTCCAGAGAGACTCGCGAGCCTTAAGCTTCGTAGTCTGCAAGCCTGGACAGCACGTGGCAGCTGTGCTGCATACCTAAATGGGGAATGATTCTCTTATCACACACATACCTTGAATGCAAATAACTTAAGGGAATATAATACATCTTCTGACATACACCGGAAAAGTAACCGAGCATTTTATTCACCGCTAATTTCAATTTTGTAGGTTTGGAAAGTATGATTTTGCACCAAGAACGCTCTCCATGCATTTCTTGTTTTACAGAACGATGTCTATATACACCACGACCAACACTGAAGCAGGTTTTTCCAACCCAGGGATACATTTTCACACTTGCTTAGGAAAATGGTATTTTATGAAAGCCAAATGGCACCAATTAGCCAGGGTATTCAAAGGACAAGAATTACTATCCCCTTAATATTCTCTTCAATGAAGGAAGGGAAAAATAAAATCGCAGGATCTAAGTTTCAAAAACTACTATGGAAGGTTGTTACTACCCAACTGCTGTGGCCCTCGCATTTTTGTCCTACTCATAAAGCACATGACAAGAGATTTAAACGTGTAGTTTTAGTTAGAAAAATAATTCCCTTGCGCAGCGACAGGCAGAGGAATAAAGCAGCACAGCACCTGCCCCCTCTGCATCATCCACGAGCAGGATCCAGCCTCCAGTTTCTGGGAAATTATCGAGGCTCTGGGGGGCTGCCTGCCGATGAAGGAAGGGAACGCTCCCTGACTCGGCAGACGCCCCAAGTTCGCGTGCCGCGACAAAAATGACAGAGAGCACTTCAAAAGCTACTCAAAGCCACGATATTCACAAAATAGGAAAAAACTGGGTGTCGTATCTCTCGATTGATAAACAAAGCTACATAAACAACTCACAGGCCCTACCAGAACAGGCACAGATGGTGCCAACTGCGCGTGCGCTTTCTGGAAGCTCCAGACAGGTTCTGTGTCAAGCCCTCGGCCTCTGTTTGCCCGGAAGGCTAAACATCTCCCTACAAAGTTCAGAAAAAGTCAAGGAAATCAAGGGTTTTTTTAAAGAGAAGATCCCTCTTATTACAAGTTCATGTCGAAACACAATTTTTTTTTTATCTTCCTAACACGGTGGAGATGATGCATGTTTTTCCGCAGTCCCGGGACAAGCGGCAAGTTTATCACAAATTAAAATAGTTATTACCTGGTAGCAGGGAAACAACAAAGTGTTTTATTATCTGGGCTACCATAGAAGAGTACAGTAGAACAGCAAAAAGAATGCCTCAGCTCAACTTTTATCAAGTTCATCAGCTGCGAACTAGTTACTCGATTCGACAGGTGGCACTTAAAAGGAACACCAACTCAACTTGGCTTACAGAAACAGCCATCGACTCCCTGACAGCGCCCTGCAGGACAGAGCGCAGGGCAGAGCGCGATTTACTAGGAACGCCCACAAAAGCAGAGGCAGAAAGAATCACACGTTCAAAGTAAGAACGCGCAGGGGTTATCAGCTAAGTTCGTTAGTAAGGTATGGACGCAAAATACAGGCTTACCTGAGGGACTTGGAGCTGGCCTCTGTAACGGCGGCCTGAAACCTGGGGCTTTGGAAGTATCAGACTGATGTAAAGGATCTGAATTTGGCAAAAATGAAGACTTTCCTGACAGCATAGATTCTGGTGTTGTCTGCGATGAAACGACGGAACCACCCCAGAAGGCATGAGCAGACGTCGGACTGTTTTCAAACAACGTACTAAAGGGCCCAAACGGTAAAGTAGCACTGAAGTTGTTACCCATGGACTTGGTTGCTGGATGGGCCGAATTCGGAGAAGCACTTTGTGTACTTAAGGTAGAAGGAAGCTGCACTGAAGAAGGAACGCTGTGGGGCCTTTTGATGTGATTAACGTTGAGGACCGCCACGGAAGAATTTTGCGCAGGAGCTGGATTCTTATGGACGCTACCGGTTCCGTGGACAGGCGGTCTGATGGCCGGGGTTTCCATCTTAGCCGCAGGCTGAGAAGACCCCAATGACGTTTGCGACATGGGATAGGTCATCGGGGCATTTGTTGGGCCTGCCACAGGAGCAGATGAGCTCGTCACTGCCAGATTTGGAGGCACAACCATTCGAGGATCTGGTGCGGGAACCTGAGGTTGCTGAAGAGGGGGTCTTGCCTCTTGCAGGGGAGCTCCCGGAGGCTGCTGATGAGTGGGGTGCACAGATGAGCTGCCGGCACCAGAACCGGGCTGCCTACCGCTGGTCGAGCTGCTCGTTTCCACCGCCGGCGGACTACCCGCTTCTGGATCAGACGAAGGTGCACCTTTATTGGGAGAGGTCGCCGCGCAGTCGGAAGGACTGCTTCTGGAAACGCCCGCTGGCTGCGCAGGAGGAGAAGGAGATGAGGGGGAAGATGCAGGGTAGTGTTCTTTGGCAGTAGGAACTGGATACGTGGCGTTCGTAGGCGCCGTGCTCGTGTTGCTCGCCGTGGTCGTCACCGTGGTCGTCGTGGCGTTGGATGTCTTCACGACCGTGACGAAGAGCTGTCTTCTGACCGAAGGTGAACTTGGACTGCCGTTCGCAGAAGAACCAGGCACAGTAGAAGCCACGGAAGTTGTTGTAGCTGTTGGGCTAGCCGTCAAAGAACTTGCTGAATTCACCTGAGAACCGCTGCTGTTCTGACTGTTATGGCGAGGCACCATGTGAGGTTTCGGCGAGTTGGTAGCTCTTGCAGGGCTCAAGGGCCGAACGGGAAACGGACCCCATGTGGACTGGGCCGGTGGGAAAGTACCTCCAAAGTGTGTCATGGGCAACCGAGGCGGACGGATTTGCTGGAAAGTCTGAGCAGCGAGTAAAGCGTGTGCAAACTGTGGAGGAGGATATGCTAATGGAAGAGAAACTTGGAAACCAGGCCGCACATTATTCACTGGGTTCTTAATGGTTTTGTGAGTGGATGCTGAAGATATTGCAGGCACGGTGAGTGCGGAGGCGGTCTGAGATGTTGACGAAGCAGCTACGGTGGTCACTTTGATGCCCACGAGAGAGCTGTTAGCAGCTGTAGTGGTGGCCGGTGCTGATGACCCTATTTTGGAGTTTGCAGCTGAACTTTTCAAACGGTTCTTTGGAATCAGTTCATCTATTTCCTTATCGGGATCCTTAATCAGAGCATTGATCAACTGCGTGGCCTGTCTCGTTGATTCTGTGCCACCCCTATAAAAAGGAAGGGAAAAGGGAAAGTGCATCTAAAGCCTTTAGATGCATCGTAGCAAAGTACCTCCAACACTTGATCCAGCCCGTCCTCTGTCATGCGAAGACAGACAGGAAAATAACCCTCTCTGAAGACTGAACTTGGCACGTTCTTGCTGCTGACAATTATTTAAGAACCTCAAGTTGAAAGCTCAAACTCCAAAAAACCTCAAATGGCTAAAACATTTACTTCCCTAAGTGCATCTACATATTAAGCCACGTCTAAACAAGTCTCAACACAGAATCCTAACGTTTACCCTCCACCTCAAGTCGTCTTCTGCACAAACACGATGGCACCAATTGGTGGCTGTTCTCGGTTCTCCCACCCCATTCGTCTCCCCTGCCTCAAAGAACTGACTGTCTCAAAGGGATCTTGCAAGGGACAACCAGGTCAAGCCTTTTCATGTTTCTATACCAATTCAAATTCTATTCAAAACAGTTCTACATTTAAAAGTACCCACAGGAAGAAGCAAAAGAAGCAGCCTGCTTACCTGATCGTTATTATTCTATCTCCAGTTTTGTCCTTCTGTTTGTCAATGTCAATGTGCGCTCCCGTGCACTCACGTATCGCATTGATGTTACATCCTCCTCTGCCAATGACTCTGGAAATGACAGTTGACGGAACAGAAACCTTCTTGGATCTATACAAAAAAAGAAACAATATTAGGTGGGAAACGTTTCCGTGGCATGAAGCGGTGGGCAGGTTGGTCAAAACAGCGTTATAATTCATGATTCAACTACGCAGCAGTCATTTTGTGAAATCTATCAGGTCATTCGGTAACCCCAGAGAGGGCTACATCGGATAAAACATTCTGAAAAAGGACATCAACAAGGGAAATGTTTTGCTTACCTTCTCACAACTTCCTTCCACCCTTCTTCCCTTTTCTGACCACGTTTAGGGCTCGCAATGGTTAGCTTTCCATTTGGAGAAGAAAGGGGAGAAGGACCAGACTTTGTGCAAGTAGACAGGGAATTACTCGTCACTTCGCTAATAACTTCAGACAACCTTTAAAAGAAATTACACGCTGTCATTATGCAAACAAAATAATTAAAAAAAAAAAAAGGAAGGATGACTTGACTTGCACCCATTCTCCAGCCCCGCCAACCCATTATTCTCTTTTAGCACGAAAGCACTGTATTATTAACAAGTTGCTCGAGTCGAGACGCTTACATCTCAAAATACCCCAACAATTCTTTAATTCCAGATCCACGATGACAGTTCTTGCTTCAGAACCTACCGCTAAGTTCCAGTTCATACCGCAACAACGTTTATACTCCTTATACACGCTACGGCAAGGACACACTGCCTCATCCGCTTCCTAGCAGCTGATTTAAGAAGGCAAGTCCACCAAGACAAGGGCAACAGCCACCTTAAAGCGCCGTACACCGTCACAGCAACTTACTTTATGGATGACTTGCCGGTAACTGCTTTCCTCTCATCCTTTGGACAAGTGACAAGCACCGATGGTTGCTTTTTGTTGCTCTGCGTGTTAGTAACAGCTGTAGAAGAATGATTGTCACTTTTGTGGCTGCTGTTGCTATTGCTGCTTTCGTCGCTGCAGCTGGAAATCCTCATATTGTCACTATCGCCACTCTCACTGGTACTGCTGCTCTTAGATTCACCGTTCACTTTTTCTGGCTGGCTATAGGAAATTGGGAGTTGATCATCAAATATTATCTGAACATTATCAGGGGTTACTTTGTTTTTCCTGTTTTTCCTTTTGGAGCTTGTTGTGGTGATGGTATTATTCCTCTTCCCGTGGGAGCCTGCTAATGTTGTCCAAGTTGCAGATATACCGATGGTGGTCGTAGTGGTAGCGCTGGGAGGCTCCATTGGGACCTCCGGATCATCTGGCAGAAGAGGGAGAACACAGTACCAACTTAGCTGGCTTGAGGAAGCTTCTGCGGACAAACTATTACACACGTCGTACCCCGGAGCCTCTCCCCTTGTTTGTGCTCACGCATATAGAATTTCGTTCTTTTCTTGGAACAAATGCAGTAGCGATTTAACAAATGCCAAGTTGAATTCAGGCGCGGAGAGACAGATGCAAGCAACATGGGGACATGAACCAGCATATGAAACACCACGAAAAAAATTGTCAGGCCCTCCCTTTCTTTCAGCGTGTCAGAGGGAAGCAACAATCAGTGAGAAGCATTTCTCAGCACGCTACGTGAAACTCGCTGCCATAAGGTACAAAGGAGCCCGGGTTGGATGGGTAAGAAGAGAATGATACCTATCGGGCATCTCCATATTGGCGGTTTTTTCACCTAATCGTTATTGTCGCTCCGTTTGTAGAGCTAAACAAAATAATTGACCTGGTTTTAAGTATTGGGACCTGGAAGAAAAGAAAACCCAAGCCAATACCAACCCCACGGTAAAGTTAACCTGTAACTCGCTGGCAGCAGTTCCCTGCCACAGAAGGACACCAGTAAAGCCATCACACTGATCTACGGGCTTAATGGCAAAGGTAAACAAAAGGAAAGCTCAAGCGGGTCATAAGAAATCTTGGATTCAAGTTCTGACAAGAAAAGCCATTTTTAATACTAGGAATAAAATCAAGGCCCTATTTCCCAAGTAAGGCAAATAGTGTAAATCACCTTCAGCTTTTAGCTTCTCTTTCTCCTGAGCAGCTTGAAGTTCAAAATTCTCTTTATTTTTTGCTTCTATTTCTTCTAGTTTTCGTCTTTGCTCTTCTTTTTTCTTCCTCCTTTTCTCCTTTCTTTTCTCTCTTTTGGCAGCCAA
Organism: Balearica regulorum gibbericeps; assembly: GCF_011004875.1. Lineage (NCBI taxonomy): Eukaryota > Metazoa > Chordata > Aves > Gruiformes > Gruidae > Balearica > Balearica regulorum. Next base: position 1,191,569 of record NC_046187.1, on the reverse strand, counting down.
AGCCAGCCTCCTGCTTTCTTCTCTTAGCTGCAAGTCAAGCACATGGCACGGCGTTACAAGCTGTCCCATGCATTTCAAGAAATGCAAAGGCTTTCTGTTTCCTAGGCAGCTGAACTCGCATTTTAGACTAACGTATTTACAAAATCGAAACTGAATTCTCCATGGTCCATATTTTTACCTAATTACTTCTTCCAAACAGACTGGTCGCTCATGTTAGCAGAAGGTTAGTGTAGAAGCAGAGGACAGACACCATATCAACTTCAGCCAGAGTTTTCCAAAACACATTTTCAAGATTCTTTGCGTAACCTTGCGTGTCTCAGCAGTCTAAACAACACCCGTCTCCCTTGCAAAGATTACAACACAAAACATGCTTCAATACAAAGCATGCGCTCATTAGACACTACACTCGTATTTCCATTTTTCCATTACATTTTTACTACAGTACCTGGATTTCTAGTAACATTATTAGTATTTTCTTTCACGTTTAAGACAGAAACGGGGTTTAGACCTAAAATCCATACTACTGTGACTGGAAAATGCCCATCTATCATGCACTGGGCAAAAAAACCAGACTCAAAAATCCTTGTCCCGGTACAATATTACTCCAGAGGAAATATTTATATTGGGATTTCTTGATCCAATTTCTCTGAATAATAGTCCAAGCAAAGTTCAAAGATTACCTGAGCAACCAGATGCTCAGCTCTAGACACTCCAATTACGGTCATTACACATACTCCTATACTTTAATATATACTTTCGCTGATGTTATAATCTTGAATGAACACGAAATTGCAATTTTATCAAATAAATATTCACAACTCCAAACTCTTTCAACTTGCCTTCTCCAAGTCCAGTTCCTCTAAAAGAATGCTTGCGTTCTTGTTGGCCTCAGCAGCCTGTCTATCTTTGGCTTGAACGATTGATTCCATACACAGGTGGCACTTCTTCAGCATCTCCTAAAACGATAAAGTACATCAGCCATCTGTTTGAAAAAGGAACAGCGTACTATCTCAAGCTTACGCTGGTAATTTACTAACCGCTGCATTACTCCCACAGCAGTAGTTGAAGGGAGAATTTTAACTTCCCTCCAGCAAGCTCCTCTTCATGCCCAAGCTTGCAAACCGATATTCCGCTCACAGGTGTGACGTGCAAGCAATAGCCTACGTCTCAGCGTGCTATAAAGGTACAGAGACAGTTCATACCTACGCCCATTATCGAGACTTAAAAATTTAATGAAATAAAAGGCTAAGGGTCCACAAGGTGAAGCAACTGCAAAAATAAAAATACATCATCAAGCAAGGGGGTTTTTTTGTCTTTTTTTTTTTTTTTTTTTTGACACCTGAGCAGTAGGTGAGTATTACAGCACTGCAGTACTCCTCAAAGCTAGACTAGCTGCGTAGCAGTGAAGAAGTTTAAACGCACACGGTGCCTAACGTCACGGAAGTCGACAATGGGTCACAGCCACCGCAATAAAACACATAGCGATTTACACGTTAGCAACTCTTCAGCCTCAACGTGCTCATCACCACTTGATGCCCAGAAAGAAGAGAACTCAATTGCAGCGCAGTGAGCAGTGAAAAGACAGAAGCATTACAACCGTATTTCTACACCGGGTGTAGTTCTTGTTTCTCTCACTACAAAAATAAGGTTTTGCGCTGTTCAGCTGGACTGAAGAAGAAGCAAACAAAACCGACCCTCCTCAGGGAAGAGCAGTAGTTCACTGAACATGCTGCAAGAAACCACTTGACTGTCCATAGTGTTGCCTATCTTCTTTTCGGCGCAACGTAATGTCGTCTAACTTCTTTTCGGTACAACCTTTTTTTTTTTTTTTTAAAGCCAAGATTGTCAATCTTCATACTTAAGCTCACACACAGTCTTCATTCTGCTACCTCCACCCCAGTGCAAAAGCCTTCATAAATTCAGCACAAACTTACTCAACAGGGAGGAATGCAGAGCAGAGCGAGATCATGATTGGGAGAACACTTGAAAATAAGCAGGGATAATAAATAACACCACCTGTACTACTGTTCGCACAGCACTAAGGCACACAACATTACCGTGGCCCCCTGTTCCCATTTTTTGCAATTTTTTTCTCAAAAATTCCAACAGGACTCATCGTGCGGCTGAAGTCTGGTGTGCCAGGAAGCTAAAGGCCATCCGTAACACCGACTCTAGAGCTGAGTCACAGCGCCGTTCCTTCTCATATATTTTCATTTCTCACATTCTTACCTTATCAGTAATTGTTGCTATGTATCTCATGCATTCCGAGTCTGATGGAAACTGGTTTACTTCTTTCACTAGGTAGCGCACCACTTTTACGTGACCCTGAAAAAGAAATTTCCAAGGTGACATTTTCTATCGGGCCAGGTGCTCCTGCTTTGCTGAGAAACACTTTTGTCCAAGCACTCATTGCAAAATATTTGTTTTCAACTCCTTCAAACGATGCTCTCGACACTTACTTTTATTTAAAATCTTTATCACTTCCTAAACTTTTGAGGGATGTTCCTCCACATTTATGACGGAAGAGAAGGCGAGCAATTACGGTACCTGTTGTCGAGCTGCCCTCGCTCCAGCCGTACTTGCACATACTTCTGCCTTTGTTTTGGCAGTTTTCAAACGCCCAGCTCTGGCAACTCCACTTGCAGACTCCTACAGTGATTTGCAACTTTCCAAGTACTGCAGCACTTGGACGGCGCTCCCTTGCTAGCGACAATTCTCTCTAGAGTCAAATAGGGCTAAACTGCACTTTTTTTGGCAAGAGCGCTCATCCTGTCTGGCCTAAGAAACCCATCCGAGTTCCTCTCCCGTTCTGTCACACGCTCCCCTCCTCTGCACAACTACTCTGCCATTGTCACCTCCTAACAGACCCGCGAGAACCAGCCTCAGTTAAGTGCCTACAAATCCAATTCCTACTAGAACCTAAACACGGACATTATACAGGTGACACACATACCTGTTTTTGAAGACTCGATGCCAAGTATTAGAATTAGCTGATATATTTTTAAGTATGTTTTTTCTGCCAGCTACCTTCTATTTCCAACAACTGTGCAGGGATGATCCAGACAATAGAAGCTAAGACCAAAGCTGAGCTTCATACTCTACCTTTCGAAAGGCTGCCATCAGCGGAGTTATTTTCCTGTTATCAGCAGCATCCACATCAGCCCCAGCTTGAACTAGCAGTTGGACAACATCCAGATGCCCTCCGTTCGCTGCCAGCCACAGCGGAGTGTTCCCCTTCTTGTTGCGCACGTCAATGTGAGCTCCCCTGCAAAAACAAAACACGTCCAACCAAAACAACAGGGTAAAAACGCATATGGAATTTTACATCAAACCTACGCGTTCACAGACGGCTTTGGTTTCCAAAACCGTGTTTTTCTTTCTTCTGATGCCGTCAAGCCTTCAACTCAGCCCCAAAGCATTTTTAATGCTCTAAATCATGCTGTTTGTCAGCTGCCCCTGAAGCTTCCCTAATTACTTCATTAGCTCCCACCCATCAGTGCACTGTACCCTTCATTAGCTGAACTCGGAACAACTTCCGACATTTCAAGTGCAAGCCGACCACCAGTGCTACTACTTCGAAAACGAGATATCCAAAAGCTACCCAGGAAACATAATTACACTGAAAGCATGTCGTGACCAATCTAAAAGAAAAGAAATCATCAAGACGTATTTTTTGTGCGCACCCTCTGTTGTTTAGGGACTTAACGCTACCATCTCAAATGGCCGTGTGTCACGATTGTGAGCACCACATACGTAAATTTTACAAGAAATTGTTTATTCCTAACAGTCGTGATTCAGTGAGACAGGAAAAACTCAGTCCATTTGGGCAAAAGCAAGCAGTCTACCAGCAGAGAGAACTTTGTTTGATCAATAAATGAAAATACATAGCAACCGTCAGACACAGCATCTTTCCCATTTCCTACCCTGTCGTGTACATTGGGAAATACCAGTGTATAGTGGCAAAAATTAGTCTAAGTAAGGCCGTATTCAAGATGTTTTTCTTCAAGCGGCACACTCGCCAGTACCGTACCTGCTAATGAGAAGCTCACAGAATTTGTAGTGCCCTTTGTCTGCCGCAATGGTTAAAGCTGTATCTCTCGAGGAAGGTACCGGAGGAGCGTTTACATCCGCGCCTTTGTCCAGCAGAACTCTGCCCACCTCTGCATATCCACCAGAAGCTGCTTCCATTAACGGCGTCAGGCCAGTCTAAGACAAGCAAGCAAAACCCCAAGCTGTTAGTTGGGTGTCGGAGGCGATTTTTGTCACTTGAGCACCAGGATTTATTTCAGCTTCCAGCGATATATTTCTAGCTCTGGTGTACGGATTCCAATTGTTACCTGGCCAATTTCCTAACAGCTTAGCACCATTCTGAAGGCGAGCTCATCTTCAGCCAGCTGGAGAAGAGCTTTCACTGAGCAGCACAGTGCCCAGTAGCCCTCTGCGGCTGCCCAGCACCAAGGCTTCAGAGCCCACTGCTGGCAGTTCCTCAAAACTAACCCACCCAACCTCGAACGGGTGACAATCATCAGCATTAAGACCCATCAAGTGCCCATGTTATCGTACGGACGATGCAAATCACGTTTCCTACCTTCGTTACGAGATGCTACGTAGCAACACCCAGAAAGCACCTGGCTAGGCCAAGGGGACATCTAACTTGAGCAGCAAGAATACCTAGCAGCTATCAGACCGTGCAGGTCCTCTTGAGCTTCTCCGCGGCAGCCACGAAGGACGGTGGCAAAGGAGAACAGAATGCCACACTTGTGGCAGGTCTCTTTTTCCTTCCCCTCAATATTCCAGCCAGTTTCCTAGCGAAGAGCCTTCCCTCCCATTTAAAGAGTCAAGGTCCACTGACGCTCTCGAGCACCCACATCCCTCTTCAATTCTGCATCGCCACCGGGGATATAAGCAGCTCAGAGACAAGAGATGAGTCCACGAGCAGACCTAGACCACGATTCTAACTACTTTTTCAATACATTAAATCCTTCTATTTTTATTAAGTGACCAGATTGTGATTCTCATGCTTGAAGAAAATTAATTAAGGCTTGAGAAGAAACACTTGGCTTTAGACCAACTGCCTTAACCCCTAAAATACTAGCTTCTAAGCGCAGCCGTTATTTTTCTTCGCAATATACCGTTCGGTTCGGTCAACCAAACTAGAGCAGTCAACTTGCACGAAAGGCAAAAAAATCATCGGATGACCACAGAGAGCGGTAACTAACACGTATCTTTTTTCAGAAACTTACTCAGCGATTCACTCCTTACCTTAGCTCTATGTTCCACGTTAGCTTTGCGATCAAGCAGCAGGCTAACCACTTCAGTTCTCCCTTGGAAACAAGCCAGGGTCAGGGCCGTATTCCTGTTGGTCTCTATCTGGGCATTGATATCAGAGCCCATGTCCAGTAACAGCTTGACAGCAGCAGTGTGCCCATTCATGGCTGCCAACATTAAGGGAGAAATGCCCAATTTGCTACCAGTTCTGAAAGAGAAAAACAAAAAAAAAGCCCCACTCTTTAAATCATAACCACATTTCTGAGATGACTTGAACAAAACTAGCAAAGGCAGAGTACTTATCCAAGACTAAAAATCAGCTACACAGCAACTAGTACTGAAACTACAAGAGGCTCTCCATAGTAGCACTGCTTAGGCCAAATAGCTCTACTTAAGAGGTACTACGCATGCTACCTTTTATTTGCTGTTAAGTTTTAAGGCATCTCTTACGAGGAGCCTAACTTTTGCTTGGATTTTTCACTTGGCTTGTGCAGGACACAGCTGAGCTATTTTCTACCTCCCAATGGATGCAAAGGCGTTACACACGTGTGCATGCACGCAGAAAGAGCTTTCCTTAAACTACACAGGGAAAACAAAGGGATAAACAAACACGCACACCGTCTTCACGTAACCCAGAACTAATCTCAACCCAGCAGGCCAACCAGAGCAAAAAGAAAGATTTCTGTCTTGGACAAAGAAGATTGATCGTACGATATAGGAAAGAAGTTAACAAAATACACAGAGGGAGATGAAGTTAAAAGAGCATTAGAAATGCACAGCCAAACCCTTTCATTTGTAACTTAAGGAGAAAGAAGCCCACTACAAATTAAACAATACATTGGTTGTGATCACCTAAGAATAGTAAGATTTTGCTCGTCACAGTTGTCAAGTTATCCTTCCGGAAAGGGTGAAAACTCAGAACACTACAAAAACCGTGAAAGAAGGGGTGAAAAGGGAACTTGCCTGGAATTTATTTCTGCCCCAGCATTTAGCAGAATCTTGATAATGTTCACGTAGCCACCAGAAGCGGCGAGGCTTAAAGGTGTGTAATCAGAAACATTCCTGTGCTCTTTGTTTGCCCCTCGAGCTAGCAGCAACTCCACCACCTGCAGTGTTTTAAGAAATAACATCTGGTTTTCTCCTGAACTTGCAAGTCTTTCCAGGACAAATGTTTCTGAAGCCTACATATACCATTGACATCTTCCAACAGTAAGAAAGCAGTTTTACTCAGTTGCTTCTCTATACCCCTTGCCTCCGTGCACAGATGAGGCTGCACTACATTGCCAAAGCCACTGTAAAACTTCCTTTAAAAATCAATCATGATTGCTCATTAGTGGGCTTAAACCATTCATACCAAATTGTATAGCGTAGCAAGAAAAAATTGAGGTCTTTTTATAATTGTTTCAGCCTTCTTTAAAGACTGCCAATACCAGAGATTCAGTTCGAATGCGGCATACAAAGTACTCTTGCTTTTTGTCCTCTCCCATTTTAATGCTAAGTTCACTATCAAGTTAAAGACTCATCCTCAACGGAACCTGCGGAGCAACCGAGAAAGCACTTGCATGCTCTTATCTGACGTTCTCTATTTACAGCACTACATCGACCCCCGTGTAGATTGCACACAGAAATCTCATGCAAGAGCGGTTACAAAAATATATATTTGCGTCCCTGACTTCTCTCCATACGTTAACAAAACCACCACGAGTACTTCTTACATTATTCGTTCCTTACGGACTCACTTACAACGCAAACAATTTGCAGCTTCGCGCATTCTATGTGCAGCTTACATTCTGTAACGAAGTTTCTGCAGAAGACTTGACAGGAAGCGCAACTGTCTACCAACGTAAAATCAAAATGAACGCTGAGGTGCAAACCCACTGTGTCATCTCCAGTGCAATGTTTTGTTTGCTCCACTTTCAGCTTTTAGGCATAAAATATGTTCAGATTAGACCGGCACAACTGAAGCCGAGGGCTTTCCAATCCAAATGCTTTCCCGTGAAATCACAGGACAAACCTACTGCCAAATACAAAAACTGGGGCGGGAGGGCATCCTGCCATCATCTCTTTTGCCCAAAGCCCAGCGTTCTCCCGTCTTGTTTCCCAAAGCAGATGGGAGAGAACACGATGCGCTCCTCCAGGAAATACGGCTTGAGAAGCAGCGCTCCATCAAATCTCTACAAAGAGAAGCGTAAATTGACCTGCGCTCTCTGAGGCTGCTGGCCACAAAGGCCGCTGTGCCCAGCCAGCACGTCGGTGTCCCTGCAGCTAACCCCCCAGGGTCTGAGATCTTCCGACGGCACTGAAACAGGCCGCTAGAGCTACAGGCTTGCAGTAAGGTTTGCGTCTAGGCAAGTAATCACCTTTTAAGTGCCACAGTATCGCTGTTAAACACAAACTGCGCAAGTGGGAGAGGTGTCTTCAACCTCATTACCCTCCCGATGGCCACAGGGAAAGGTGATTCCGCACCAGCTGACACAGCTTCCATCGTGGATTTTGCAATCCACGTAGTAGAAGCATCAGAATTATACACAACCATTAGGAAAAAAATCAAAACACAGATTTCATAATTAAGTCACAGAATACACTGTTTGACATAACATTAAAAACCCCTTCCCCTAATATTTACTTTTGATCAATCGTTTCAAAAATTTTTTGCGTGTTTTTAGTCAAAGACCCTGGAGTCACCCACAGTACTCCGATATCCTACGGCCTGTCCTGAATCCATAAGCAAACCCTCTCCGCTCGTACAGGGAGCTGAATCGTGTCTAACTCCAGCTCCTCAACAGGAACACTCATCCCATTCGCTTTCCTATCTACATCTCGTTATGCTGGAAAAAGCCCCATAATGAGCCACTAATCATTACAGTCGTGAAGCCATCTCCACAGCACTGGTCCACCTCACAAAAGGAGAAAAAGCAATCTATACGAGACACACTGCAATATATCTTAGAAAGCACAAAGCTCTCCGCATTTTCTTTTTACAACACAACAATCCGTAACAGGATGGTGAATGAAGCTACTGTAACTTGTCTGGAAGACTGCTTTAGCGTACTGACTCAATACGTAATCTACACATTGCTTTTGAAGACTCGAGTTATACTTCACCTCTTGTCTCCCTCCCGAACAAGCCAAAGACAAGGGCGTGTCCTTGGTTCTCTCAGACTGGGCTTCAATATCAGCTCCGTTATCCAGTAAGATTTCAACAACACCCACGTGGCCGGCTGTAGCAGCCAAAATAAGCGGAGTAAAGCCTGAAACAAAAAAAGAAGTTTTCAGAGTCCACATTCATAGCTTAAGTGACCAAAGTTACGCCATCAGAGAAGCAAGCCTAAAAGCCTCACATGAAGACCATGCTTGTTGTGCATTTACTTGGCATGCCAGACCGGCAAACCAGAGAGGGTCTGCATTGTCGTGGCGAGATGATACCTACCTTTCTTGTCCCTGTGTTCAATGTTAGCTCCTCTCTCCAGCAGTGTTTGTACTAGTTCTTCGTGGCCACCAGCACAAGCAAGTGTCAATGCTGTGTCATGATTGCTCTCAGTCTGAAAGAAACAGACATGGTATATACAAGATAAATATTGCCTTTTTCAAGTACAACCTCTGTTTTATCACCTATTAGCCCAAGCACAGCCACACCTGTGACAACATAAAAAGCTTCCTGTAAGCTTAAGACATGTCTACCGATGATCTCACAGTTTCTTTTGTGTTCAAGTTCGTAACAGGATCTTACTTCTCAAGCCAGCTCCGTTGGGAGATGGGAGAACAACTCCTGGCAAGAACCGAGATCCCATCTGCGCTTTGCTAACTAGACCGACTTCTGTATAGCTGCTTGCCTGTGACCTTTGATGGTATAAATGAAGGTAAGAATTCAATCTTTAATTCTTAACCCTCCAGTTAAACCGACGGGGGAAAAATTCCCCATCTCAGCACTGCTGTTGCTAAAGCCTCTGAACACTACAAGTCAGCTATTGAGCGCCCACAAATCGCAGTAATTGAAAAGAACAAAACAAGATAACGTGCGCAAAAGTCTTCGAGCTTACGCTCTGCTTTCAAGTTTTTGCCCCTGTCAGAGCACTCTTATACCATCCCCAAGCAAGCATGTCCAGTGGTAGATAGCTCTTGGTACCAGCAGAGAGCCCACGTCAACCTTGATTCTGCCTATTAAACACTTGCAATCAAACAATGTGCATTTTGTTTCTCAGTGTTGGCACCATCCTATTTGAAAGGGCAACCAACAACCTGAGGACGGCTGGCACCGTGTGCTACAGCACAGGGCTGCCTACAACGCCATCTCTCTCTCTCCTTAAACAACAAACACCAAAACAAGGTAAACACCCAAACCTCACACACACACTTCCAAGCTACTAAGAGAACTTGGTTTTACTTTACTATGACCCAGGGTCGCTGGAAACTTAGCGTAACGTTGTTCTGCACCGGTGCCTACAGCTAACAAGGAGGCCAGACGAGTTATGGCAAGAGCTCCTGGACACAGCGACAGCAGATACCGAGCCAAGTGCCACAGGCAGCTCAAGCAGCCCAGGCGGCTTTTCCAGAGGTTTCTCTCCCTCTCTCCACAACCGTCTGACACCTCTTCTCTTCTCCACACTGCCCACATCTTAGCCACGTTAAGCACGGTCTAGAGCTACGCATATACGTATGCTAGTTAGTATACGCATGCTTATTTTTTTTGGTTGACCAGCTAGCTGCAAGTCAACACAGAGTAGCCCTTTTCCAAATTACCCTTCATACAGAAATGCCTTTTCCTTAGTGGCAATAACACCTGGTACTATTTCCTCGTTAAAAAAATTTGCATAAATTATTGGTTTCAGTACTTTTGTACTTCTGTCAAGCCAGGCGATCACCGGCCAAGAACTTCAAGCACAACCGGAAAAAATCAGCGTGCAACATTTCAAGGTTTGTTTTTGTCTTAGGCTATCAGGCCAAAAAAAGATTTAATTTCTCTCAGAAGACAACTTCCCTGTTTTTCATAACCACTCCAATAAAGAGATTCGAAATACAAATGTTTAGTCATTCAGAGACCACCTCTTTTGTTCAGCGAGACCACAGCGGAAAGCGGGTTGCAACTCTCAGGGAGCTGTACAGGCTTTGTAAAAACAGCCAATCAAGCCTCCAGAACCCAATTCCGTACACAACAGAGCTGTTTGCTCTGGTTGCGTTACTCAGGCCGCAGAGGCAGAGCAGCTCCCCGCGCCTGTGCTGCGGAGGCAATTGCAGGCTTACCTGAGCATCGATATCTATAGCAGGGTAGATTGGTAGCATGGCCGAAGGAGAAATGATGGGACTCGGAGTTGGCGTCTGCGGTTGGGAAACAGAAGTTGCAATGCTGTGGGTAGGAGTGTTTGACATTGCAGATGCTCTTCCGCTCACTGCTGTTGAACAGAACAATTACACTTAGTAAAAGCAAAACACTGGACTTCAACAGTTTCACGTGACAATCGATGGACAGTGGGACAGAACTCCCACCTACAGACACGACTCCCCAAAAACTTTGCTTTCTACAAATACATATTTTCCACACATTTAACCCAATCTTTGAACCTTTAACTCTTTCAATTTAACAACTATGAAAAAAGTTATTTGTTTTCAATCAAGGAAATAGGTAAATATCAGATTGGCATCTTTTCTAGAAGCCCACCACACACAAAAAAAAAGTATTTATTATTATTACTATTTTTCTTAAACCAAAGATCTTCCCTACAACAAGCCAGCCGTTATTTAGCCCAGGAGTTCCGTACCTTTAGAAGCCGGACTGCAGAACATGTCCAATCAGTGGGTATCTATGCAATTTTTCTTAAAACAGTGCACAGAATCTCATATAACAGTCTGTCCAACCGTCACCCCCCACCCACCGGCCCCCATAAACATAACAAAAAGCAACAGTGCTCGCGTCAGGAGGCTCACATGGCACAATTTGTTGAAACCAGAGAAGAGGAAGCTTCTCAACAGCCATTTTGCAGCAACTGTGGTCAAGGTTGTTAGGATAAGCAAAAGGCAATACCATTTTACAGACGATGACAGTGTATCAACATAACACAAAGTAGCACCGACTGCCACGCTTCCCTGAAATTCAGTTCATACGTATCACATTGAAATGTACAGAGCAAACTGCAATCTAAAACAGCCTTTGGGGCAAAACTCCCATTTTGTTACTTTTGGGGTTTGTTGGTTCTCCCCGTAAAACAACTCAGTGTTTTTCCCCTGCCTTTTCTCCAGTACTTCTACAGGTCTTTGTCAGGCGTGACCAGCCAAGGGGAAAGCAAAGTACTGTACAATTCTCCCATCAAGTTGACAAAAGCACCTTCAAGCGCAAGACCAAGGAAATGCAGTTTCCACACACTGTCAGTGTTCATACAGTACGAACGTACACCACCGTGTTACCTTCCGGAACATCAAATAATGCCCCTTTATCCCCAAGTTTTCACATCCTGTCCATTTTTCAAACGGGTTTAATAATCAGCCGTGTCCCTAACTGCCAACCTTTGGTAATTAGCTCCTGCATTTCATTTGAAGTGGTAAGTTTTTCAACATACACCACAAAAGTTGTATCCTAACATGCCATTCTGTTGTTTTTCATCCATTACCAAGTTCATTCCTGGACTTCCCAAGAAGCTAATAAACGTCACTGAGAGAAACAAAGAACCTCCAACTTGTAACACAGAAAGCACGAGTAACCTTATATTTAAGGGTAAATCCCGATTCAAACTCCCTTGACCTTTGTATTACATTGCCTTTTGAAAACTTTTCTCATGAGACAAATCACGCTAGGTAGGGATTAAAAGAAACAGACAGAAGCTAATCCAAAATATTCGGACATAAGGTCAAAACCTACGGCCTAAGCGAGTTCTGTACAGAGGAGAACTCAACAAAGATCGTGTGGAGCATCTCATTTAAACGCGTCCCATTCCGTATTCTGACTGTAAACTAGAGATATAACCTAAAACCACCGCTTCAAATTGGTTTCATACAGCAAGATAAGAAGTTGCCCGTTTCCGCTTCTGCTCCCCTCTTCACATACACAGTCGTAACAAGTAATTTGGAAAAACTAACGTATTTACCTTCGTTCCATAAGTTCAAAGAAGCAGTTAAAGCAGCATCAAACAGCAATGGAATGACAAGGATCATGATCCTTGACTCTCAGATCTAGTCCAAACAAACCCGATCAAGATGGTAAAATAGACCGGGAACTAACCGAATATGCATCAATCGGATGATAGAAAAGCAGGCTCATCAAATAATCTGCATGTGAAAGAGGTTAACCCTGCTACAGAAGCAGATGTATTTTAAACACTTGCTAAGAATTACTGCTGTAGTCCCAATATAGGGGAGGCTGGGGAGCGTCTCCTCTAACACAGGAGGCACTATTAAAGCTCTTAGACTTTAAAAAAAAATAATAATAAAAAAAAATATATATATAAAAATCAAGGTAGTTAGGAGGGTCTCAAGTCAGTAAAGTCTTTTTTTTTAATACCAAAGATGTTGCCATGGGGGGGGGGGGAGAAAACCACCACAAACAACAAAATACCCAACAAAAACGAAGAGACACGTTTAAAATTCAGCACCCCTCTTTCCAGGGGGAAGCAAGCCTTTATTGTACAACCCACAGATCAATGCTTTTAGGTATGCCAGCAGAGGAGAATATGCATGCTGACTTACCACTCTCATATTAAATGTATTCCAAGTGTGCTCCAGCAGTAATTCACCAACAAATATAGTTTATATGCCTACAGCATTTCACTGAGACAAGATATTAATTTTTATGGGTAATGACTTTGACGATATTTATTTCAACATCACCTGTACGGAGTTCAAATTTGTAATGAACAAGCCAAGGGCAATAAGCAGATTCTTCATGGTGTCCAAACCAACATATTAAAGAGTTTTCAATAAGCCAAAAGGTTTTCACAACGGTCTTGAGTAGTGAAAAGAGTAACCAACTAGCTTGATCATCAAATCTAAATGCACCAACAGCCAAAGGTTTACCTTTCCCCTCTGACTCTCCATCTACTCTAACGGACCAGTGGCAAAACTTAACTAAAAGTCTGTACTTCAACATTAAAATATCATTACTTCATGCCTGGGATAACAAAGTCGTCTAAGCTAGGTCATTATTAGAAAATTTTAGTATGTACGTGCCTTGGTACGCGACCAGCTACCAGTCTTCATCACGTTACAAAGCCAAGGTCAAGCTTCTTCGTCTGAATACATCACTCCAACCACCCTTTGACTACTCTAGTCAGGCTCTTCCCTGTTTGTTTGGATATTAGACAACCAGCTTTGTACTTGGTGATATTAGCAGCAGAGCTGCTCTTCCTATTGATTTCTTTCTGGACATTTCAACTTTCCCTTAGCTTACAGTAAAAAAAAGGTACATCCTCGCCGCTGCTACCTTCCGTCCCACGCCCAACGGCCTCGCCATCCAGAGAAGCATCCGGCTTACAAACACAGCGTGAGTATCAAGGGAGGAAAGAGAACGGCCGAGGCGGCAAATTAAAAAACCTGAAAGCTAACCCAAGGTAATTAACATTGGAGCCAGCACTATTTTTCCCTCACTGATCTACGTGTCCTAAATCAAAATGTGCATCTGGAAAAAACGCTAACATTTTGAAAAGGAACCTGGGGTTGTTCGCACTGCTCAAGTTTGCTGCTTCCTTGAACACTCTGCATTTTGACTAAGCGCAAGATGTTGCACAAACCAAGCACCTTTTTAATCCCATTTCATCTTTATGCCGACCGTGAAGTTTGTTACTAGTGTCGTCTGACGGCGGGCACAGCGTTGTTCGCGCTCAGTTATTCCCTATCTCCTGTAATGTCAACAGGAGATGTGTGAAACAACGGTTTCACCTTACATTCCGATAAGCCCATACGAGGGACTAGGGGCAAAAAAAAAAGTGACAAGATATATATTAGACACCTCAGCTTTTTCCAACTTGTTTCAAGCCAACTCAACAGGCTTGTTCCCCCCTCTGTTTCTTCTCCTCTGTCCCCAACTTTCCTGCAGTATCTGAAGCTATAAAAGCTAAGGTCCTGCGACACACGCTTAAAATCCATACGGAACACTGGAGATGCATAACATGCCTTGAATTACAAGAGTCAAGTTCTGTTCTGAATTCCAATACAAGCACACAGCGCTGCTTCTAGGCACTAGCAGCTCTGTGGAGGAAGCCCGAAAGCTGCAGCTCACCCGGAGCCCGGATGATCGTTAGTTAGCCTGAAAGGTGGGCTGCAGCAGGCTCAGTCCCGCACTAAACCTGCTGCCCAGCAACAGATGGAGTCTGGGAATACTCCAAGGACAAAGGGCTAAACGCATTTACCACCCATTTGCAAGAACGGCGTAACCATTGCCAGCAACCGCTTGTAGTTACACCAGCGCACGAAAGCTTGCATCCTCAGTTTTCCGCAGCTCCTGCACGGGTCGCAAGCGGGATAGATTTTTCTCAGTTTTCAATGGCTCCTGATTTTTCTGTCGTGCTGGTGCTCTACAGGTCTTTTTTCAGTCCTGATTTTCTGTGAGGAACTGACAGGCAATGCATATTCTCTCTCACGTATTAATTTAAGTCGTCACAGTTAAAATGGACTCATCCCACAAAGTAGTTTCCAGGGACTGATCTTACCGAGTTCTTTGTGAGGCTCTGTTACCAGATACAACCCTTTCAATAGTTATTACTTTCAAAAAAGTTTGCTATTAAAACCAGAAATACGTCTTTTCTTAAACCTCCTTAACACACCATTTCACATAGGCAATGTTTTCATTCAAGAGTGACGTGACTGAGCCTAAAAGACACTTCTATTCACTAACCTCACAGCAAGCAAAGAACTTGTTCAACATCTGAAGCTGAAAAGCAAACCTTTCGCTTGTGTCATCAATTCCAGCAGGATCAGAAAGGAGCCCCAACTTAAATCTGAAAGGTTATTTATTATTTTTTCAACTTATCCCTTTCCTTTACCTAAAAAAAAAAACCCCGACCCCTGAACTTTGTACATTCTCTCCGTGTGTTGCCAGACACAGTGTGTAAAGCTCTCGTGACACCCATTAGCTTCTCAAGTAGGAGGAAGCCTATTTTCGAGTCCCGTCTATCAAAACCACTTGACCTCTACAGCAACACCCATGTCTTATACTGGATATGCCTCTGGCTAATACCAGCATTTGCACACCTGGCCTTGTTGTAAACAAGTACTTAAAACAGGAAAAACAAACTCATTGTTTGCAACTAATTAAGCGCAGAGATGGACATGAGGTAAAGTTTGCACTCTCAAGGTGAAGTTTTGTTTTTGTAACCTGTGCTACAAGCCACGGCTCTGTGATGGAACTCAACTCAAGTCATCGCAGGATCAAAGGTTTAAATCCATGGGAATACTCTAGAGGGTTCCTATTAAAGCGATACACAAAGCCACCGATCAAACATTTCGCTGCTGCTTGAATGTTTCGCGTCACATTGAGCCCATTTCACCTCCACACTAAATTCTGATGTGTGGATTCAAGCTGGCGCTTAAGTTGCACCCTCAGATCTGTGTTTGCTCTCGCTTAGAAAAAGAAACCCCTACGATTAGCCACCTCTCAGAAAAGCCAAGATGGAAGTGCATCTGTGCAGCTTTTAACAGACTTGCCACAAATGCCTTCCAGAGCACAATTTGCTCAGGGAGGAAGGGATCGAGAGCAGCCCCAAGGAGAAGGACTTGGGGGGCGTTGGGGGACAAGAAGCTCAACGTGACCCGGCAACGTGCATTCGCAGCCCAGAAAGCCACCCGTGTCCTGGGCTGCACCCGAAGCAGCGTGACCAGCAGGTCGAGGGAGGGGATTCTGCCCCTCTGCTCCAGGTTGTTCAGCCTGGAGAAGAGAAGGCTCCAGGGAGACCTTAGAGCCCCTTCCAGTCCCTGAAGGGGCTACAAGAAAGCTGGAGAGGGACTGTTGACAAGGGCAGGGAGTGACAGGACAAGGGGGAACGGGTTTAAACTCAACCAGAGTAGGTTTAGATGAGACAGGAGGAAGAAATCCTCCCCGGTGAGGGTGGCAAGGCACTGGCACAGGTTGCCCAGAGAGGTGGGAGATGCCCCATCCCTGGAAACATCCAAGGCCAGATTAGACAGGGCTCTGAGCAACCCGATCGAGTTGAAGAAGTCCCTGCCCATGGCAAGAGGTTGGATTAGACGGCCTTTAAAGATCCCTTCCAACCCAAACGGTTCTGTGGTTCTATGAATCGAGACCTCATTCCCAATTGCAAGCGTGCACGCACATACTGAGAACTGGACAAAGCAGCGCAAAAACATTCCCTCAAACGCACGTTGGAAATACCTGACCTTCCCAAAAAGGCACACGTGAGCATTTCAGTACGTGGCAGATGACCTGAAATCGTAGATTCTCAAGATGTTATATGCAGTTAAACGCATAATAAACATCCTAACGCAAAGTTTAAGTTGTATTTAAATGCAATTGAAGGGCATTGCACAGAGTCTTCCTAAAGTACCCAAGAACTGTAATTATCCCATCTCTTAAATTGAGTGGCCAGTACTGGTATGTATCCCAGCAGCTCCACGCAACTATCAATGCACGATGGATGGAGTTTTATCTACTTTTTCATGCAGCCAGTTTGGTTTTTATCCGCTGACAGCTTCCAATGTGTGTGTCTAGGCTTTAATTCCAACACCTGGGTTTTGGAAAACAATCTCTGTAGCTCCACTAAGTTTCAGTCACCTTTAGCGAACAGCAGGTTACTCGTTAGGTGCCCTATCTGCAAAGCGTTGTTCCAAGAATTTTAAGCCTTCACCGCCGGGTATTTTTAACCATTACCCTATCTTCTGTTCACTCTGCACCTTTATTATACTCCAATAACTCCTGCAGTATATGCAGGACCAGCTCCACACGTCCACATCTCTGGGCTAAAACTTTCCTCCGGCACATGTCCCTCCTCCTAACACGCTTTACAAAGCAGACTTGTCAAAATAGACAGCACTTTGAAAAATCCAAGTGCACCAGCTTTACCAAGAGGACCTCAGCAAATTTTCATCGAACGACATCTTTTTTTTTTTTTAATACTATGTCCTAACGCTTAATCTGTATTCATCTAAGCAGCCAAAATGACTATTTCAGCGACTACTTTAACATGGAAAGGGGATTAATTGCAATCAAAGCAGGCGTAAATCAAACGCTAACAACTCACACTTCCTACGGTATTTAAAACCCATCTCACTTTTTTTATTTTACTAGGTAAGGCCCTAAAAGCACTGATCTCACGAGGTAAAGAATTTTCCAAAGCGATTAAGAACTCGGTAGGGCTAAATGTGGGTTTTGCCGACAAAGCGGCCATTTTTATGAATGGACATTTTTATAAGTCATAGGATTATCACCCTTCTTTCAAACACAAGTAAAAGCTTCCAATAGGTAGACTATTCAAGGCCAACTAGAGCAGCTCCCGTTCAAAAGACAAGCCTACAGGTTCCTCACACATTAGAGGCCTGAGGCGGTGCTACAGTTCCTCAAACCCTATTCCGAGGCAGTTCCAGTTCGCAGTTAGCCAGCCCCAAGCGCTAGCCAGTATCGTCAAGATGTCGTTCCTGAGCTACAAAGAGGCCCAAGTAGAACCGTCAGACCCTGGCGCGTGCCCTCCCCCCGGACTACGAAGAGTTAAAATGCCACTTCCGACATACCAACCTGGCAAACAGGCACCAGTTAGCTCAACAAAAGGAAAGGCAACCCTGCAAATTGAAAAGTTAAGACTAGTTTTCTGAACTCCTGAAGACAGGGAGCAGTAGGCGAGTGGTACTTGCTGTAGAGCTAGCAGGAATACACAAACACACACACACACGCACATATAAAGAAGTGGACATACCCTCAACTAGTCAAGCAAATATTACACCTGCTCATAACAATATAAACCCACCTGCCATGATGTCATCCAGCGTGTCATTGAGCGTCTGAGCAGGGCTGGCTACCATTAACCCTTGCTGTGTTTCTGTCAGTATTCCTTGCCCCAGCCCTGCTAGTTGTGCTTGGCCCAATACTGGCTGTCCAACTATAACACCTTGCAGTTCTGTAAGATTTGCGATGGACCCTGGAGGTAAGGAACCTGCTGCCAGAGGCAAAGCTTGCGGCATCGCCAGAGGCTGAATTGGTGCAAAGCCCGTCTGCGCAGCAGCTTGCTGAGGATCATCTTTAAGCAAGATGGGGTCCACTTGCTGTAATCGTGCATAGTCTCCCTCTGAGAGTTGTTCTCCTACCCCAACGGGAGTCAGTAGTCCCAGATGCTGGCAAGACTGCTGCTGCTGCTGCTGCTGGAGCTGAATTCTTTGCGCTTTTACCTCTAGATATTGCTTTTTTAGCTGCTGCTGAGTTTTCAGCTGTAACTCTCGCTCCACTTTCTGCAGTTCCTCCAAAATCTTTTGTTTCTTCTGAATTTGTTCCTCTCTCGTTTTGTTCAGCTCCTCAATCTTCTCTTTGGTGAGCTGGTCAGCGTGTGCCAATTCCAGGGACTGCAGCTGAGCGTTCTTCTCTATGGCTTCTTTTATCCTCTGCTCCAGCTCTGTCAACTTGCCCTGAGCCTCTTCTACAATGCTCTCTGGAGACTGATTGGTGATGTAACCCTGTACATCCTGGTTGTTTGCTGGCAAATGACTGCTGGACTTTTGTTTAGAAGCAGCTGTGTGAAAAAGAAACCCCCTCAGAACCAATGGAAGTGCATATGAATGGCATCCTCATTATAGAGCTACTGTTGGGACGCTAAATGGCCGGTTATGCACCAAGACACAGCACCCACAGAAGGTCAGCGTGTACTGTAAGGCCCTCAAAGAAAACCGCACCTTTCGCTATCAATTTTAACACAGCAGTCAGATTGCAATTTAACAGTACAGATTACTGCGCGTACATTCCCAATAACCCTGCGCTACGTTGACATATTTACTCCAACAATTGTTATACTTTTGCCAAATGAAGCGATTGTCTCAAGAGCCGCTGCCTGTTATCAAGTGGTGCTACGAGATAAATGGAAACCAAAAGGAAGGATAGGCTGTCTCTTTATTTGACGTTTTGCGCCTGGTATCGTGTTAAGACATAAACGTATGGTTACGGCCCTGAAAGCACAGCAAAAGCGAGGCAAAAACATCTCGAGGGACAGGTGACTTGTTCTGGGCCGCCAGCTTTGTGAGCAACTCGGAACGTTTTAGGAAGCGCTACGCTTTCTAGGACTACTGAATCCTTTCGCTACAGGTATCCAGCTTTGCTCAGTTGTCAAACAGCGCTAGAACCCAGGCTAGTCATTTATATTTAACGTGATCTAACAGGGTATGTTTAGCCACTACGTTTTACCCATAGCAGACATGGTTTTGCCTGTGTCAAAACTCGGCTCTCTGCCCAGGCAAGGCAAATATCTCAGCCTTCCTGTAAGAATGAGCGATGGACTAATCCAATTCATCTTTTATGAAGAAGTCCACAGTAACACAGCTGACACGGTCTGCCGTACCGGTTGGAGGAGGAACAATGGTTAATTTTGAAGGGCGAAAGGCAAATCAAAACTCAGGATTTGAGTCAGTGGAGGCGCCCAGTTTCTTCCAGTCATCCTCGCTGTATTTCCAGAACAATACAAGTGTACACACAGTATTAATTTTATGACATGCACGCCTGTATTTGCACTACTGCTGATCCTCGATAAAAATTGTTTTGGAAGAGAATTCTAAAGCACAGAAAGCGTTAAGTGTCAAAATGGCGATATCAAAATAGATGCAAATTTAGTCCTAGGAGGACCTGAGCCACATCAGACTCAATATTTTGTAGCACAAGAAATTCCGCCTTCAATCAAATTAGTCAAACCCACTCCAAGACTACTCTCCTAAGTAAACACAAGTTATCAAATCAACTACGATATGGAGATTAACACTGTTTTTACAACTCCCATTATCAAATTGTTATAGGCTTCTGGGTGACATTTTGCATTAGTCCAGTATGTCAGACTAATATGTATTTTAACGTATTTACTTAGGCAGATTTCTTGACGCTTTATGATTATAGGGTTAGATGACTGACACTTCGTATTTGGCGGATAAGCAAATCCTTAAAAAAAATAAAAATCATAAATTGCAGTTGCCTTGACTGAATCCATAAACGCTCTTCATAGGAGCTACTCTGCTAGAAGTGCAACCCTCTATTCTTCTACCTAGGAAGGATATTTAGAAAATAAGCTCCGGAACTAAGACTGACCTTTATTTCTGATGGGAAGGGTTGTGGCGACATTAGCAGGGGGTTTGTCAGGCTCCTGGGGTGGGACGACCATGGGCAGCGCCTGCACTGGTACACGAGGAGCCTAAAACGTTGGATACTAACAGATTACTTTTCTCATACTCTAATCTAGTTATACTTCAATAGAAGGTAAACAAAACCTGTTAGAAAAGCAGACTTTAATGGTGACTAATAACATTCAATACAGTTTTAAATATGCCGAGTTCAACAGTTAACTATTTCAGATACTCCAATTTCTTTATACTTTGCATTTTTAACCTAAGAAATTACTCGCCAACCATTACTCGTCTCAGCACGCTACAGTGCTATACTACAGTACGGCAGATAAAAGCCACAACGGGCTACAAATGTAATTCTAGAGAGCCTCATTAAAGCAGACCTTTTCACTTGCTGTTTTGTTTTTTTCCAATAATATTAATAGAGCAATAAGAAGAACGATGAAAGCACTACACACAGCGATGCTCAAAGCGTCTTCACCGTTCTCACGACAGCTCAAAGCTATTTTTTAGAGTGTTCACCTACAGTTCAGCAGTTCACGAAAGCTGCCAGACGAAATGCAAAAGCGCCCCACAAATCCACAGATAACCAGCCCTTAAATCTTACCCTATTTAAATCATGGGATGGTGGGGTCAGCTGCGTAGCGTCAGGTGGAGGAGCAGAAAGCAAGTTGTTTGGGTAGTCTAGAAGGTAACAAACCACGCTGGTGTGACCGCCCTTTGCTGCCTCTATTAACATAGTCGATCCATCCTGAAGAGGGAAAGATCTCAGTATTAGAAAACAGCATCATCAACACAAGACAACACTGAAGCGGTTTGGGAGACACGACACAGTATCTATAAGACCGCTTTCTTAAACACTCATTCAATCTCCCCTACGTCCACACCTAAGCCTTACGGACTCTGTAAAAGTATTTCCAAAAAGAATAGTACTTCTTAAAATTTTCATTCCTCTTCCTCAATTATGACCTTACAACTGGAGCGCAGCCTTCACATTCATCGTCATCAACAGACCCACGCTCCTCCTCACTCCAACTTCTACACCTACGCTCACGAGCACGATGGCTGCTTGTGAAACACCAGCTCTTGCATCTTACTCCTATTTAACTCATGACACGTTGGGTCAGTTGCGGAGAATACAAAAGGAGCAAATTCGCTTGGGTAGCGTTAGTTTTAGGATTAATGAAAGACCGCCTCAGAGGGAAGCAAGGTAGCTGAGCGACGAACCTTCAATCTGTGCGTAGGATCAGCACCATGAGCTAGCAGTAACTCCACAACTGCCAAATGACCTCCAGCACAGGCCAGCGACAATACCGTATGATCGTTGTTAGCCGTGGTCCTATTCACATTTGCTCCTTCAAAAATAGAGGGGGAAAGATTATTTTCAAGAGACTTCAACCCACTGTCCTCTACCAAAAGTAACAGTAAATTAACTTTTTTCTTAAATAGGAAAATCTAGTTCTCCAGGGCTGCAGTCTCACAACTGCTAAATTAAATCTAACAGTCAATTACGACTATCATCAGAACACCATTTAACATGTCACAAGAAAAAAAAGCAACACTACCTGGACTAGCACCCCAAACCCACTGTTCCAACGGCTACGTTATAAGCATGACACGTCACATAGCAGGTGAACCTACTGCTTTTTATTTTGCCAGCAACTGTGCCAGAGCTATGCCTCTTTTAAAAAAAAACAAACCAAAAACAAACCAACAAAACACACAAACCCTCCAAAAAGAACCAAAAAACCACCTAATCCATACATCTTGGCACCAGCAAGCAGATGATTAACTTCAGCCCTGCTTCTTTCCTCTACAATCTACCCAGGCAAAGCTATACCACACCGGAAGCGTTAGGCCAGTTCTGCTCCGTACAAGGAAGGTGCAAGAAAAATCCGTCAGTATCAGCTCAAGAGAGAGAAAACAGCAATTCCGAGCTCTGAATCAACTCTAAGCGTTCAACATCCATGTAAGGCTGGAGCCGATAGTTCTGACGGCATCAAGCAAATTATAATCAAAACTTTGAAATAAACGGGCACTTAAAGTTCGTGTTCTGAAGAGACAACGCTCAAAAGTTGCACCAGGAGCACGGAGATGCTTGGTAACCACTGCCACGGTCGCTGTTTTTACTATAACCATTTCCAGCAGTAACTGCAGTTCCCGCCAACCTCACCAGAAACCAGAGGTGATCATTACACACCCAGTTTGAGAACTAATGACCCGCTTGAGTTACAATATTTGAACCAAATCCAAGGAAGTGACACTAGTACTGACGTGTTCTTAACGTCCAGCATGTCTAAGAGCAAGAAAACCAAAGCCTTTGCACACTCTTACCTTTGCTAATCAAGAACTGAACAGTGCAAACATGACCTGCCCTTGCAGCTTTCATGAGAGGAGTTCTTCCACCTTCCGATTCGTGCTCCTACAGCAGATAAAGAAAGGCTTAAAATTCAAAACTCAGAAGCAGCACACGTGAAAGGATGCAAATCAGCCTTTTGGGTTTTTCTGAATGGAGAAATACCAGACATGGAAGATCCTTTTTCAGTGTTTCACTAACTACAGACATAAAAATTTAGCTAACAGTGGAACTGAGTGTATCTCGCAGACAGATGAACCTACCTACCTACCTTCGTACAGGTCTGAGACTCCTCAACAAGAAGCGCTCGAGCCCACGGTAGGGATTTTAGTTAAACAAAATGTTTTCTGTCATGCTTAACTTCACTTTGTGATAACATACTGGTGTACAAGCCTACTGAAACGCAAAAATCAATTTACCTCCGTCACCTTAATTCCATTAAGGTACACCAAATAGTTCACATCAGAACTATCACCTGTTTGCTGCATAAGGAATAGAACAAATTTGCAGGTACAAGTACTAACCCATAATCAGCTCAACAATTCAAAGCTGCACACCATTCAGGACTGCACATGACAAAAGAATCAAATCCCCCATTTTTCTGGACGAGCAACCTTGAATGGCTCGGAAATGCTTTCGACATCAATGGCCAAAGTACTGTAACTGACCTAAGCACTTTCAGGTAATTCAACAGCCTAAAATCCATTAGAAAAGCATCACTGATTCTCACTTAGTTAAAAGAAAAAGCTTAAAAGATAATTGGAATACAACTACAGCAACTAGCCAACTCCGGAAGTTTTCAGCAATGAACAACAGATAAAAAACCAAGAAAATATTTACAGTGTTATTTCCTAATTAAATTTTTTTAAGAAGGTAATGACTTACCAGATCTGCGCCTGCCTGAAGTAAGACATCTGCTACATCGGTATGGCCATTTTCACAGGCGTATGTCAGTGCTGTGTCACCCGTTGCTGTTGTTGCATGCACATTAGCCCCTGAAGCAGTATTAACGAGCTTGTAAGCTTTATGAAGTTCATTACAGAAAATACACAAGTCTCTCCATAATCTTTACCAGATCAGATAGCAAATTGTTAACTTCCAATCCCACATCTACAAAATCGACAACTTAATCATACGCTAGATGAATTAAAAAAAACCCCAACAAACAAAACAAACTAAAAGTTCAGTTCCAAGCGTATTTACGTCAACTTAGTCTTCAAAAACTAAATTGGGGTCCAACTGGTAAAGTACTTAGGGTTCCACAAACCTTTGCAGTCAACTTCAAAAAGCTACTACTGAAAATGTAATGAATATGGAAAAAGTTATTTTCTCTTAGGGTTACATTAAGTCTCTACAAAACTGTTTAACAAAATTGCTCCGTACCTGCAGCTAATAAATATTTAACCAGCTCCAAATGACCCTCTTGAGCAGCCTCCATCAAAGGTGTAGAACAACCAAGTTCTATGTCAGCTCCTGCTTTAATAAGAAAGTCGGCAACCTCCAAAAAACCTCCACAGCAAGCCAGAGTTAATGCTGTTTCTTGCGTCTCCTCTGTTTGAGCATTGATGTTTGCTCCTTGAAACGAAAGAAAACACCGAAACCACACATCCTTCAGAAAACAGTAGTTACTGAGACCAGCAAAGCCATTCCTAATGCACAAGGTAGCTTCTTACTCCCTATTTCCAGAGCTGCAGAAATTTTCTTATAAAAATCACAGTATGTGAAATTAAAAGACTTCAACTTTATTTAACTGCTTTGGAAGCCCCTCCGAGACCCTCAAAGCACTTCTCTACAGCTTTTCAGCACTAACACCATCTCGAGATAGGCCAAGGCCATCGTGCAGAGCGCAAGTCACCCACCTTAACCGTTGGCTATTCGGCGTCTGTCTGAAAAACACAAACTTCTTCTGGGGAACAATTCAAAACGACTGCTTACAAAGCAAATGAGCAGAGCAAAGGATATTCTGCTAACCCCCCCCCGCTCAAACTGCTCAAAAAGGAGGCAGGGGGAGTTGAGAAGTTGAAGGAGGAACCAACAATTAGAGTAACTTTGCTTTTTTCTTCTTCCCCCCAACACATGCAGATGGCTGTCGAATGACAGTCCACAGAAGGCACCGCAATAGTTACCTTGACCAAGTAAGAGTGCCACCATCTCTTCATGGCCTTCTCTAGCCGCTTCCATTAGCGGTGTGTATCCTTCGTCGTTTACCTCTTCCAAGTTCGCTCCGCGTTCAATTAACAAAGCCGCCAGTTCGACATGCCCGCCGCAGGCTGCCAAGGTCAACGGAGACTCGAAAGAGTCAGCAGGCATGTTGACCTGAGCTCCGCTGTCAAGAAGTAATCTTGCCACTTCCACATGGCCATCCTAGGAATTCAAAACACCAGGATCAAAAGACCGCCAAAATGGAAAAATCGCTGTTCTTCTCCAAAGCTTTAAGCGGTCACCAAGTCAAATTCTCTCAGAAGACACAGAAAGCAGTGAGTAAAGAAATCCGAAAACATAATTAAGCTTGCTTAATAGTTTTCCTAAATGGTTTTCCTAAGTATTTGGATAAAGGTAAAGATCTACTATTAAATAGGCACCTGAAGAAACTTCAAGCATATTTTGCTGAATACGTTCAATTCAAACTGAAATACTGTGAACCACATATCGAACTTCCCTGCTGATGGCCTAAGTAACAAGCTGGTCAACTTCTTCCTATCAGGCTCAAGTCGGAGTGGATGGGGACCATGGGACCAAAACAAAACCCTCACAGTTGAGAGGGAGCTCCACACTATCCTAGAAGCTGCCTCCTCCACATGAACAGTACCAAAATCCTCTAACACCCAGGACTCCTCTTTGTTACAGACTGTAGACAGAGAACAGTACACGCAAAATGATCTAAGGAACACAAATTCTAAGAAATAAGTTACCACTCAAATGTATTTCCTCTTGCGTTCTGCCAACAAGCTTACTGCTAACACCACAAGCAGCCTAATAAATGAGGAGTATAAGAGAATCGCAGTCACAAAAAAAAAAAGGTATCTTTTCTCAGATGTCAGAACAGGTTTTTATGTTCCTCCTAAAGACGATCGAACCTTTACACTGCAAACAAGTCACTCGATGCCAACGCTCCCCGCTTGGTCAAAGAGAGGGAATTTCGGTTTAAATACAACATGCACTTGCGTTATTTGTTAAATGCAGCGCGTTTTAGTTCTAAAAACAACACAGGTGAGGAACACAGCTCGTCCTGCGTCCATGCAGACTGCTGATGTCTCGGAGTATTTATGCTAGATTCCCAGCTTTGGGGGAAGGAGGGGGAAGAGAGGACAGGATTTAAGTTTAACAATTTTGCTTCCTTCCTTTCTTAAAAAGAAGCCGTGCACAATGACATCGCTTGCCTCTTGGCTCCTGCCAAACTATTTCACTGCTCAACTTAATAGCCGGGTCAGGACTTACTTTCTCCCTGCAAGAGAAAAGCCAAAACAAGACCGTGTGTCAGGGGTTCCTGATACGTCACAGGAGCCACCTGAACCGCAGCCTTCCTTCGGCAAGGTCGTGGCAGGGTTTTCCATATGCCGTTATCAAGCTGTCAAACTCGTTTTACCAAAAGGTAGCTCCTAAGTTTGCTTTCTTCCTTTATAAACAAAGAAAATATGTGAGCATATGATCTTCATCATCTTTTTAGTATGTCATAAATTCCAGACCTATCTTAAGTGGCTTTTCAGCTAGATGTTGACACTGGAGGCCTGACAGCGACATAGCCAACTGCCATTTAATTCTGCTTTTGTTTAGACAGAGGCTGGAGACTCGCTCCGTCACCACAGTCCAACAACAGCACAGACTCTCCAGGCTGCTCTTCTCCGTGAGGAAACTGCCATCATTCCAACCTGGAGTAACCGTAACGGGAAAAGGTCTGACGCACAAAACACAGCAGGGCTGCGTAAGAAAACCAGCAGCTTACCAGGAACACAAGGCTATCCCAAGGCTGCCACTGAATCAGGTACGCACGCCTAGACCTCAGGTTAACTGCAGCAAACGGCAGCCATCGCCGTCCTCGCCAAGCTAGAAACCATAACCCCAAAGAGCTCTTTGCCAGGCAGAACACGAAACTGCATCTGACATTTGTACGCTTCATTTTCGTAAGCCTTTTATACCTTCTTCTGATATCCAGGCAGCAAAACATCATTTCCTCTCATAGAAATATCTAGGGCATTAACTAGGACATATTCACCTCGTAGATGAAACGACAATACTATTTTAGGGGAAACCTCCAAGACTCCACGAAGACTGTTTCCGCAGGGAAATGCGGAAACGGCACCTTAACCGTCAGGCTCTGGCCAGACGGCTCACTAATCATCCCGGACGCGCGGCAGCCGCGGCAAAGAGCAGCACGAAGCTACGCTTCCCAGCTTCTTATATGGGCCAGGCAGCCTTGAGAGTAAGCACTGCGGTTTAGCCGCCTGAAGAAATTCTACCCATGCTTTCACAGACCTTGCAGTGGGGTGGTGCTGTTCAGCTCTTCTACGACAACTAGGAAAAGCCTCCTAACTGCTCTTAGATCCCCAAAAGTCCTCTGACCAATCTGCACAAGCTCACCCCATCACTCACTGTGGGCAATCAGTCCTCAGCCCTGCTGCAGAAGATGAGCTTAGTGCAGTAAGAGGAAGCGCAAACCAGACGAACCTGCTTTTTGCTCCCGCAAGGCAAGTCACGTTGCCCAGCGGCTCATTTGCATTAAACCAATGGTAACTGCCGCCTATAAAAAACCTCTCCGTCAGAAGACGCTTCCCCAACGCCTTGTAGGACAAGGTTTAAAAGTCTCGCTGGCTTGTATGCAAGTGCTACGCCACATACAAGCAGTTCTGTAACATACATTCAAGTTCAATGCTATTCTAGAGAAAATAGTTTTCTTCTGCTACTGAAGAGCAACAACCGTTTCTGCAGGAACACACGCGGAGATGAGAAGCCCCTGCACTGCTTTATTTCCAACTGTAACCTTTTAAAGTACTGCTAGAGAAAGCTGCTCCCTCTCTTGAGCAGAGCTCAAGGTACTCAGACTCTCTCAACTATCTGTCAACTCTGGGCAGCAGCGAGGAAACGCCTACTTAGGAATGGTTTCCTGCAGAAATAAGGGAGACAGACTTTTTCCTATTGCTCAGTAAATCTTAATAAAAAATGAGTCTCAACAATTCCGCGAGTCCGATGGACTTTTGTTAGTCTGTCGGTGGAGGGAAGAGGGTGGCACGGAAAAGAAGGCTTGCAAAACTGTAAACTTCTGATCTGAAGGCTACTGCAACATCAAACAAGATAATTTTATCGTCGCCTTCCAAGGAACTCGCTGCAAGGACAGCGCCCATGATATTTATATGGTTAATCTATTAAGCCTTCAGAACGAGATAAACAATAGCTCAAGTCCTGTTTATCTCCATGCCTGCCTTTCTAACAACTTCGTGAGGAGTGGTTTCTGTAACTGATTCCCCTATCTGAAGTCGTTAACTTCCTTCAACAGACCTATCTGGCTGATTTCAGAACCATTACAGCTATTTCAGGGAAGACTAAACAAGGATTCGCGCCACCGCTCTAAGGCCAAGATGCACAACGTGACACTACACAAGACCGATGACATGAAAAACCCAACCCATGAGAAATCTATTTAGAGACAAGGGTAAAAAGGGAACTTAAGAGACTAGTTTGCAGTTTTACCTTTAAATTCCAGAGTCAGACGAAGGACTTGGAATACGTTGGCGTAAGGCATAAACAAACTGCTGACCGACCCAAGCATGCTCCAGCTACGCGCCCTGAAGAGCAGGGGAAGCCTCTGCAGGACATGTTGCACAACAGCCTACCGCAACTCGGGGTCACAAAGAAAACTCCGCGCGTCCGTGTGTCTAAAAACACAGCGTAATTCTGCTCCGTTTTGTTTCATTTGCGTTTCTCCAGCAGAAAAAGTTCCAAAACATTCGCAGTTCTAGAAACCCAACCTGACACCTGCTGGATGTTCACCCTGCTGGCTTACCCCTGCCAAGCCCTGGCGCGGCGCAGAGTGAATGAATACACTGCCATGAGTTTACTTCTCTGAGAGGGGGCACCAAAGCCTGAACAGTTCCTGGAGGAGAAATAAAGGGAATAAATAGACACATTCACTCCATCATTTAAAGAGATCTCCTAGGGAAAAGGCCAAAGCAATTGAATACTATTACCTCGGCTAATAAGAAGGAAATAGATTTCAAATAGGATACGTGCTTTGAAGAAGATGCAGATATAGGAGACTTACGTAGCTGTTCAAGCCTAACAGGACTTCAAACAGAGAAACTATCTGAAGACAACAATTTAGCGAGTTTTCTTCACCACTAAAGCCTGGTGCAATCTGAACTCCGGCAACAGCGACACCATTCCAGCCTTAAAACGTACCCATACGCAAGTTTTTCAAGGGGAAGCTTGACATGTATTTGTGTCCTACGGCTAAAAGCTATTATCCAGAAATCAGGAGTTGTTCTCAGAATCTTACTAAATTTCATAAAAAGGTCATCTATTCCACACTGTCATTTTACAATTGCCTCGAGCGGGCAAAGCAACATCAAAGTACTCTTCACTAGTAAGAAGTTAACAATTTCCCCCTTCCACTTCCCAGCTGCTTCCCACCCAGCTCCTGATCCTGCCGCTTTCTCAAGGAGCACGTGGCTATGGGAAACCACCTACACTGGGAGAAACCTTAGCTTACAAACTCCTTAAACTTGACGTAGGTACGTTAAATGCCTCCAATAGCCAGGCCACGACCGTATTTGCTGCCTACGTTTAGCGCATTAGAATTGTTAAAAGCATCTCAACAACCAGCGAGAATCTTGCACTTGAAGTTATTTTGTTTGGAGATTCCTGTATAAAGGATTTTCCCATCGTAAACTCAAAGTTGCTCACCCAGAAGCCTGCAAAATTACACAAAGCAAAAAAAAAAAAAAATCCGTTCAAATGAATTACTAGTATTTCTTTTTGGCTACCTCTTGCAGTCATTACTTTCTCTGAACTGAGGTCACAAAAATATCCATTTCAAACCAGGCCCCGCGATCATCAGAAGAGCAAAGAGCAAGTGAGATGTCACACCGCAAGGAGAGATGTCGCCTGCAGAGCCTGCTTTGGGACAACAAGCGCAGCCTTAATCGCTGACTTCTGCCACGTCAGGAAAAAAACCAAAGTGCACCTGGGCACACAGAAACCTACTTTGTCAAAGAATGGGTTAAGAGAGCTCTCCTGCTAATGCTCACGTGATTTAATCTTTTGCTGATGTCTCTTAAGGATTCAACTACTTTGTCAGCCACGAGAGGAACGAGTTCAATTTTGCCGGTTGAGGAAGTTCTATTTTTCAAACAGGTATTCCCCCCCCTCCAACTTCTTCTGCCAAAGGGCCATCGAGCACACAGGAGAACCGAAACAGCACACCGCGAGGTTCTGTACGAAAAGGAGACCAGAAGGAATCACTTGGTTCCTCTTCAGAAGTGACGAGAGAGTACGTACGCCTCATTGCTCGAGCCATACACCTCTTACCATGCAAGCCTCCATGAGCGCAGTATGCATTTCATCTGTCTTGTGTTCCTGATCTGCACCAGCTTCCAGCAGAAATCTCACCATTTCTAGATGGCCTGAAAGACAAAATATTTAACAGATACAACTACTTTAGAAATCACAGAAAGGGTCCAACGTACATAACAAAGGTAGCAGAAGGCCAGGTAATTTTTATGCCCTAAACGTGAGATTTCGAGCAACACAGAAATACACAAAACATAGCCGAATCATAAACGGTTAGGTGAAAAACCTAACAGCCTGATTATCTTCACTTCCGTCCCGTATCTCACAGTCAACAAGGGACTAAGCACAGAGTTTTTGTTCTTCCTCTCCGCTCTCCAACCTCACTTCGGGATTCAGAGCTCAAGCACATTTTCTCAGGGAGGCAAAGTTTTGGGGTCCCACTCCCCCCTTTCAAACACAGCCTTGCTCTGACAGCCACCACCAAAGACAGTTACCATGGCTTTCGAGGGCCTTCAGCAACAGGGAACCAAGAATTTGTCAAGGCAGATAAAAGAAACGTAAGAGAAAGACTAAGAGTAGCTTCTGCCGCGGTGCCACAGAAGTAACTCTGCTACTGACATCAGTTACTCCACGACGCCAAGAGCCACTTTAATAGCTCTAATAAAACACGTCCTAAGTGACTGTAACAGCAACTGCTCAGCTGTGCGAACACATTTGGCCTCTTAATGAAATATCTTCAGCCCTTGCCTGGGCAATGCAAGAGAGCTGCCTAATACCCTGAGGGAGGCAAGAAAGGCCTGCTGCTGAAGCACTGACGCCTAAAAGGCAAGGTCCTAGATTTTGCGTGTTTTCCAAGTGCCAATTCCTTCAAAATTAAATAACTTCTGTACCTAAGCGGAGGTATTTTGCATAATATAGCTAAAATACAGAAAGTTTACCAGATTTACTCTATGACAAAGCATATTAGTTCCTCGTCTCCCAATTCATTTACTGGAGAATCTTTTAAAGCATCGTAACGACTCGGACAAAAGGTTTCTATCTTGATGCTTGACGCTCTCCTCACTGATCATGGTTTTACATAGAGCACATACATGCTGTGTGGTACCACAGCTAGGATAAAAGCATCAGAAGCGTCTGTTTGTAGCCTTTAAATTCATTTTGTCCTGGACAGCAAGGCTGAACGAATGCAGGTTCATAAAGACTTTTCACACCTGTCACACTCTTCCACGCTCGTTACACCTTAGTTACACATATGGTATGCGGTACTATACCTTTGTAGCAAGCCAGCGTAAGCGCGCTCTCCTTGAATTCATTGGAATGCGTATTTATGCCCGCTCCATTTTCTAACAGCACTCTGGCCACTTCCACGTGGCCAGCACTTCCCGCTTCCATCAGAGGCGTGTGACCATTCTCGTTATGGTCCTCAATGCTAGCGCCCGATTCCAGCAGGACTTTCACAACGTCTACGTAGCCTCCGGCACAGGCGTACGTCAGGGCTGTATTGCCTAAAGCCAGAAGAGAAAGAGGTTTGAAAACAGAATTCGACAGCGTTTCCAGACTGGGAGCTTCAACCTTCTCTCCGTTTCCTCGCTTTTACCTACCTACCTTAAGGAACAGGGTTTTTTTCAGGATACGGGCCAGTAACTACAGGGGAGGAGGGAAGCAAGTAACCGCACAGAGTAGCTCAGTGCTGACACAACAAAGATCTCCATGTGCCTGGTGACCGTATCGATGCGCTTCTCTTCCCATTTCTACCCCGGCTGATCCCAGCTTCCGGCACAAAAGCCCATCCCTTTTCCTGTTAATCAGCAGGGACATACTATGCTGGAGAAAGGAAAGCTCAAAACAAGGAGCAGAATGAACTGCTGCTTCTAAATCAAGTCTTAAAACACCTCTAAAGGGCTAGTTCAAAAAAATGCTCACAGCCTTTACAAGGAGATGAAAACAATCTCCGTGGAAAAACTACGAACACGTCTCCGAACAGAACAGTACGAGAGCCTGCCTTTAGGAAGGATATCTTGAAAAAAGTTAAGGTCAAAGCAGATAACTCCTCAGAACTATTTCACTAAAGAAGACAAAATAAAAATAAAGTCTCTTCTGGCATCCCAACTGTTCTCATCATTCAGGGACAGTACTCTCTTTGTCAGCGACTGTTGACTACGCGCAATCTCTCCGCTTCAAGGCCGCGCAAACTAAGAAAATTTCCCGATCTGGTCACTTCAACACAAATGCCTACAAAACCGCCGCGGGCGGGGGGAAGGGGAGGACCATCTTCTGACGTTTACTCTTTTCCCTTGGTTTCCTAGACCTGACACCAAATAATTTCCTACGTACACACAAACTTCCCAAACTGTGCTTTAAATACTACGTGGCAACAAACCCTACGTACGCAAATACCTTTCAGTTGCTAATTGACCTCATCCACCTTTGCATGTCCACAATCAGTATTTTACAGGCTCATAAAAATAAAAAAAGCAGAAGCCAAATAGTAAAAACAGAAAGCAGCATTCTGCGTTGCTTGGCTGAGGGCCGCTCTCCCCAAGTTTTCACACCACGTTTCCCGCACACTGCAAATCTCAGCTTGTCAGTCGTTTTCGACAAGCTCTAGCACACTTACTTACCTGTCGAGGACTGTGCGTTCACATCAGCACCATGAGCTAGCAGCAACTTGACAATTTTGACGTGTCCACCATTAGCAGCAGCCATTAAAGGTGTTATGTCTCCTTTAATACCACGGTCCTCTACATTAGCATGCATTGCCAGAAGAACCTGTGAACAGAAGGGTGATCAACAACACTGGCAAGTGACAAACCTGCGTGCCAAGACGGCTGAAAGGCTTACGCAAAGCCCCCACCTTCACCACCACACAGTTTTGCGTTAGAAGCACTTAGAGAAGCAAGCACAAAGAACATTCGGTTTACGTAGAGTCTTCATTTGCCAGTTAACTGACCTTTTCCGCTACCTTAACACGGCCTTCCAGGTGCATAAGACCAGAATACATTAATTCAACACTTATTTTTGTACAACACACACATACTAAAATACCAACAGCCAGGAAACCAACCTGTGCAAGCTCATAATATCCTGCCGAGCAGGCTAAACAAAGGAGGCTTTCCCCTTCTTCTGTGTGCTCGTTCACACTTCGTCCTTCAATTAGCAATTTCCGCACAGCATTTACATCTCCTTCTGAACAAGCCTCTGCCAAGCTGCGGCTAATAAAAAATAGAAAGCATTAAAAAGTGAAAATGGACTACGCTCGAAACGCTCGCTCTACGCGCGGAGTAAAAATCCAACGTGCCGCGAGGACGCGGTCAACAAATAAGGAAGCACAACCTGAAGAAGTGCCAATTGCTAATTGAAGAGGTGCCATTTCTACACTTGAGGCTTTCCACGTAACTTGTCTGTAAATTGAGCAACGTGCATGCTCAGCCTCTCCCGTAACTAAACTTTTAACAGACGTTTACAAGAGAAACATCTGCAGGATGACCACTGAGGTTACCCAATTCTGCGTGTTGAGAGAAGCCGTGACCGTGGACTGCCTCGGCACCATACACGCAGCACGGTGTTACGTCCTACAGAAGTACAAGACCTCTCTGGTATTCATTTAAGAATGAGAATTAAGTACTAACTTTCCCTTTGGAAAGACTAATCATGTAGCACTGCAAACAAAACACTCCGGGTTTCTATCACTAATCACGACGTAACGTACGGTCCCGGCTTTTTCCTGCTTTGTAGTTCCAGTTTGAAAACACGGGCTTTGTCCCACTCATTATCTCAAGTAAGGTTCAAAGAACAACAAGATAAACTGCTTCTAAAAGTAGCAAACGACTGAAAAATCCCAGTATGAAGTTTGGCTTACTTGTCCGTCTGCCCTGCATTTGCTGTGCTTTCTGCTCTCATCCGGGTCAGTGCAGCGGCAGCTTCATCCAACGCACAACTGACCGACGACGTCAGTCTGCGAAGCACCTCAGGATCTGCAAATGCTTTACCATCAGCTGTAGACAGCTTACCTATTCCTTTCATTCCAATTTACAACAAATCGGTACGCATGCCAAAAAAGGAGAAAACAGAGAAGTTGAAATTGAGCCTACGAGATCTGCTGGCAGACACATTCCAAGCATAATGAACTACAGCTTCCAAAATGAAGGGATTAACTGTTTACAACGTTAATTTAAAAGCTGCACTCGGATGCGATGCGCACGAATGAAACCCTCCAATCCACAGAAGGCGTTATTTTTCAACTATCGGCAACTACTTAATGCAAGCAACTAGTAAAGCTTTTCATACGCTAATTGTGACAAAATGACAGCCTCATTCAGCAACTGAGTCTGTGACATAAGGCTGCAAGCCAAGGTCGGGTGTCAACTTTTACTCAGGCTTTTAGAAATCCAACATCGGAGGACTCCTAATAGAAGCACGGCCTTCACACGAAACTCTGATTTTCCAAAATTTCAAGTGCTTTAACGAATTTCTTTCTCTTCCATGACTTGCACAACCTTGCCAAGCTCACACTGCCTTACAGCCTGCATTTGTAGCATGCTCATATGGATTAGCCTTATGCAAGCAGTTCCCGTATGACCACATGTGTAAGGGCTTCGGGGTTAAACCCGTATGGGACACGAGTACTTACCTGCAGCTTCAAGTAAAGCTTCTAATCTTGCCTGGGTTTCTGGATCTACTGTTCTCAGGTCAGCACCATCGGCAGTACTTGACAAAAGCAGTTTAGAAGCCGTTTCCAGCATAGGGTTTTCGAGATCATCCTGATCCAAGATAAACGATTCCACCTGAAAAACAACAGATCTGGTTTAAGAAAGATAGAACCGACCAAAATATACTTAAAACACAAAGAAACCACAGTTGTGCTTATCACTTAAAAAGTAAACACTGAAGCACTTTGTTAGCCAAACTGTCCTCAGTTGACTCAAAAGGCTGTTATTTGATCAATGGAAGCAATGAGATTTTCCGACGTCGCACACAAAGAACGTACCTTCTGTCATCTCATCCATTCGCTCTGTGACTAGAAGCCACGTGTTACGCTAGAAAAGTTTAAGACTGACGTCACCTCTCCGCGCTGCACACCACACTCCTCAAGTCCAACAGAGCACAGGGAGGGACAAGTGAACCAGCAGATACCACTCGGGAAGGCCTAAAAGTAGTGGCTGCCCTGGGTTTCCACGCAAGCTCTTGGTTTGGGTTGGTTTGTTTTCCCCTCCTCAAAGCATGAAAGCGACATCTAACAGATGGATTAATTCTGCATCACACAACCCAGGCATCTTTCAAAGAAGTAACCTACCCTCCAAAGGCATTAAACTCTACTTGCACACAAAACCAGAAGAACCAACAGTCATCCACTATTTTCGTGTCGACTGTTTTCTTCTGACTTGCGGAAAAATTCTCTCACCTCCCACTTCTTTCAAGTCTGATGTCTCCTAATCCAACATTCAAAAAATCCCAACAAAACCAAAAGGACCAGCAACCAACTCACGTGCAACATACGGGGGTTTCACAGAATCCCTCTCAAGAAAACAGTTCTTTAAAACACTACCTACAGAATATGCAACCTATTATATCTGCCTTTTCCTGAAACAGATGCTGAGTTGTCTAAGTTCTTCTGAAGATCTTACTTTGCTGTACTCTCCATTTCTTTTGGTTGTGAAACACATCGAAATTAAAGAAGACATCAGTATATTAGAGAGAAAACCCTCCAGCATCCATTTGTGTTTCACTGCCTGTTAAAGAAGGACCGGGTCAGGTAGTTTAAAGAAAACACTCCTCAGGGTTCCATGAGCCCCCCCCAAGCCTACGAACCGGCCCTCGAATCATTTCTTAGATTATAAAGACCAAGTTTAAACACCCCCCTACAAAGCTCACCTACTTCAAAAATCCACACCTTTAAAACTCAACCCCCACCCCCCAACTCCCAAAGCCAATCCCAAACCAAAAACAATCTAAAGAGGTCCGCAAGACAAACCAACCACATGTGTCAGCCGCTCCTACCACGTGATTAAAAATTTCAGTTATCTCTGGATAAAAGCCACTACTGTCGGTAGGACAGCAGTAATATATTTCCGCACGGAATACAGTTCATCAAGACAGAAATACAATTCCTAAGATCCACGTGTGTCTCCAAATTTTACAAGCAGTCTCATGAACATTATGAGTTCAGATTCCTGCACATAAATGCCCCAAGAATCTAAGCGGGCAGATAAACCAGAAGAGCGAGGAGTTCACCTCAGGCCTCCTGACAGGTTTCTCGCCATCCTCCCATCCAGGACACGGTAGGAGCTGGTAGCTTGCACCCAAAGGCCTTGTTTGTTTAGGAAGGCAGGCCGAGAACTACTTTCAGGACTACTTCGCTTAATCACTCCAAGGATCCCATTGAGAGCCAGATTCTCCTGCCAGGCAGCTTTCGGCAACGCTCAAGGAGACAACTCGGGGGAATCTCTGAAGCCTCCTTCCCCTCCTTGGAAGCCTCTCTGCCCTCCTCCTCCAAACCTAGGAACGTGGCAGGCTCGAGGGGATGACTCCAGCCTCCGATGGAAGCGGCTCGGCTGTCAACAACCGCCCACAACAGGACTGTCCCGCGCTGTTACGCGCTGCTCCTCGGCACCTCTTTTCCAAGCGACACTCACACGGGCTGCAGCTTTCCAGCTCGGCTACTGGTGAAGGCACCTCCTAGTTTCCTCCCCGGTCCCCTTGGCCGGTCGCTGCCAGCTCCGCTCCGTGCTGTTCTTCATCCGGTTTTGGTTCATCTGAGGACTGGTCATTTGTCATCTTCCAGAGGACTAAGCCTGCTGCAGCAAGAGAAAGGAACTACTGCGCTGTTCAGGAGCCAAGCGACAGATTTCACCTCTGGAAGGCAAACTACTGAGCAATCGGAAGGATTCTTGGCTCACCCAACTCATGCTAAATCCCCACTACTTAGACTAACTGCAAAAATCTCATCCGAGTGAGATATTTAACAGCTGGTCACGCTTCTTCCTAACACTACAAAATATTTGCTAAGAAAGAAGTCAAAATAGGAAAACGTCTCTCCCCCACTCACATCCTCTCCCCTCAAATTAGGTCCTTTACGCAGTTTAAGTTTCAAATGGAAAAATCTTCCCATTTTCCTTCCAGCTAAGAATATGAGCGTGGTACGATTTAAAACACCACTATAACACATGGAGAACGGGGAGGAAAAACAATCCACCTACAAACAGCACGGCACCAAAACGGCCGCAAGTTAGCGGGAGGAAACCTCTCTGGCAATCAAGTTTTGAAAATGTTTGTGTTACGTGTTGTCATTTAAACCCTTCCAGAGCAACATCTCAAGAAATTAACTTATTTAATAACAAATTTAGCCTACTTTATGACTTTAAATATAACTGGGTTTCCTTTTCTCAGGTAGAAGAGATCCATCTTCAACCCACGGCTTGCAGAACTTTTCCTCAAGCCTCCAGTGACGCTCTTCCGTATTCTCACAATCGCCTTTTAGCTTACAAGTTTCATCAGATCTACAGTCCTGTCTTTCCAGGGGGTTCAGCACGACATAGAACACCAAACAGTGATAAAATACACACCGTCTAACAGCGATGACTAAAACTGAATTCTGGTAGAAGTGAAAATTCCATTTTCGTTTCTCAGAAAATACTGCTGCCTCCTCTACAGAAGCTACAAACTAAAGACAAAGCATTTCCATTTACCAGGCCAAGTAAACAGACATTTCCTTTAATGGTCTTCAGATGTATTTTATTTCCCTTAACTAAAAAAACGTGTAGAATAGTACACAAATGCTCCACCTTACATATCAGAATAGTTCATCTGGGTTCTCAGTCAGTACTTCTCCCACCAAACAATACTCTGACATAATCCAATTGTTCAGACACTCCCCAACAGAAGGCCTTTTACAAGATTTCTCCCCCTCTCTCATCCTGCAATCAAAATCTCTTCTGTACTTGCCCAAGTTTACTTTGCCTGTAATCACCTCTAGTGTATTTGATGCTTCTACAATCAAAACGAGGAGAACAAAATTACCAAGCGCTGCCTACTCTCAAACACAACAGCCTACGGTTTTGATGCATTGAATACAACTGTAAAGAGAAATAAAAAAACCAGCTTAAAAAACCATGGAGTTAACAGGTCTACAAATCCAAACCCCAAGGAAATTTCATGCTACAAGTACCTTAGCATATGGTCCGAGTCCTATTTTTCTAGGCAACAAAGCAATTCTAAGTTTTCCAAGTATTGTAATACTAGACGTAACTTAAGTTTTAAACATTATGTGCTTTTATCACCTCTTATTACAAAGACGAGTTCTTCCCTATTTAGGAGCAAAGCTTTGCCACGCGACCAGACCGGGTTCTGCACGCTGGTCCTCTCCCTCGGTGACCCCCTTTGTCCTCGTCCCCGTGCACGCTCCCGGGCTTCGACGCGACACGCCGTTGGCTGCACGTACGGAACTACACGTTCTGTTTGCTCTGTTTTCCGAAGCACAGGCTCAAACCCCGACCCGTTCTTTCCTCCCCCAACCTTGGGGTGACCGCTCCGCTCCCACCAGGTAGGAAGCAGAACATCAAGGGATTTCCTCTTTGCCAGCCCGTCATCGGGAGGCGTAACTTTTTACAAAACCCATTCTATGGGCAGGGCTCTATCTTGTCTTTCGTAAAGAACGGTACCTCTGCATTTTTAGTACTCATTTGCCATCTGCTACATGGACACGCAGACATCTCAACCGAGCAGAAGCTGATCCACCAGGACTCATGCCTAGGCAGCCTTGCAAGATGTGATAATTTTACGTTTTGACTGCCAAATACCAAATACTGAACAAATGTTTTCCTAAGTGCCAGGTTCGAGCAGAATAAAAAGCACAACCGAATTCCTTTGCTCCACCTGGCACGGCTCTTGCCACCGTGTGATGCTACATCAGCTAGAGACATAATTCAGCTCTTGACGCTCACACAAACTTCATCAGTCTCTCACCATCGAGCCACACGCACAGGAACCTGCCATGGGGACAGATCCCCCAAGGATGTGAACGGCCCCCCACATCGCCTACCAGTGGCTTCCAAGTCCACACATACGCCTCTCTCACACAGATGTAAACTAAGGTCAAACAATAAACTTCCTCCTGTGTTTCCCCCCACCCCCAAGAAACCCCACGCAAAACACCTCCACTCATTAAGGATTTGAAGAGACTTATCAGGCTAAACACAGATTAGCATCTCCTTATTTTTACGTCTAGCCAGGGAGGGAGGAGAGAAGATACATTCCATCTACAAATACATGTCTCGCCACATCTTCTACACTTCGGAGATAGAAATCCAGTACTCAACATCAAACAGCTCCTCTAGAACCACATCATCAACTGACGTCTCAACCCAGTCAAGTCTCTGGACTGCCACGAGTGGCATTTAATACCTAAATTAACATTACGAGCCTAACACGACAGCAACTCTCATCTTACACTCAGCAGAAATACCTGCCACATATTGGCCATTTAGTATTAAAAGTCTTCAATGTTACACATCTGACCGCAACACGATTCTACTCCGATGACACTGCGCAACTTCACCGGCAAGAAGTTCTCCCTCTTGTTTGATGCCGCGCCGTGAACGAGCTCAAGAGCAAAGCTAAGCCTTTTGGTTACGCTCCTGACTTTGGTACCTTTAAAACATCACTTGGTTTAGTGTCCGACCTCCCTCTTTCACGCATACCTAACCCGTGGGAATACTGACGCTTTACATCAACACAGGTGCCTACCAAGCATTGCTGGATAGCTTTACGACGAGCTAATACCAATAGCAGAGAACAACTCAAGCAACTATTTCAAATGTCATTTACGACCAATGGCAGAAAGCAGTTCGTTTCCGGCACCCACCACCTACCAAAGCCCTTAGTGCAGAACGACAAACGCTCACTAGTCATCCACCTAATCGGTACCGAGCTGGCACGAATAGCTCTGGTCATTGAGAGCGCATCTCTAGCATTTCTTTGTCACAGTTTTACAGTTTTTCCTCAATCGCAGCTGGGCTATACGGACAACCCAGAGGCTTTAAGAAAAAAGCTGTAAAAAGTCATTCTCTCCTCCTTATCTCAGGTTCCCCGCCTGATCTCCAGAGCCCGTTTTGCTGATTGCATCCCCTAGTCCTCCTCTTTAAGGCCATCCCGCATGCACACAGTATTTGTGTGCTACTGCTTTCCAGCACCCAGTCAGAAATTAACGCAGAGGAAACATTCCAGATACATCATAAAAATTAACATCCTATGAGGCTAACATGCCATCTGAAAGGGGATGCACAGAGATGGAGGGCGGCAAACATTTGCTTAACTGTAGGGTACATTTAGGCACGCCGTGTCATTAACCCAGCCCAAACACTTGCTCCCAAGAACCTCAACAGCACCAAACACCCAGCAGCACCTCCCTGGAAGCAATGCCAGTTCGTAGTCGTGGTTTCGCCACTGCTGCTAACCACCAAACAGATAATATACGGTTTCTCCATCTTGCAGCCTTCCGTGAAGACGTGCTCAAAGAAAGTAGTCAACAGTTCTTAAAGTATCAAGTCAACAGTGAAATCCAGTTGAAGTGTCTGGCAGTTAGGCTGCGAACAACACATCTCCAAGCTGTGAAAGAGCAAGTCCTACTCAGCAACAGAGTAAGACAAAACAGTTTAAGCCTCATTGTTTTTAAGCTCCATGAACAGCAGCATCTGAAACCCGATTTGATGAACAACACTAGCACAGACAAGTATTTAGAAGGCCAAAAAAAACCACCTTTCATGACAAAATACTTTCTCTGCAGGTTTTTTGGTTGGTTTTTTTTGTTTTTTTTTTTTTCTTGGGGCTGGTCCCTATTTTCTAGACTTACAACCCAACAGTAGATTTATTTCTCAACTTCTGTCAGATGACTTTTGTCTCTTATTAGGCACCAATTACAATTTCAGAATTTGCTAAATTTTTACCTCCAAGGCACTTGGGCCTTTGGAGTTTCATACCCACGGGGTGCCGAACGGATCCTGTGAGAATCAAGACTTAGTAGAAAGCCCTTCCGAAAAACCTAGCATAGGAGGAACGGCTAGCTGCTATTGCCCCGTATCCAACTTCGGCACCTCAAATAGACCTTAACCAACAGTCCTTTGGTATTATTTCTTACCGAGGCACAGAACGATTTACTGCCAATTTTCAAGCACTGTAGCAGGTTTTTTTCCCAGCTCCAAAATTTCTGGAGAGCGAGGGAAGGTTTTTAGAGACAATACGAAATTTAACAAAGATTTGCAAGTCTGTCAGGTATTGCAAAGCCACCTTCAGACCGAAACAACCACCATTACCAGGTCAATTAAAAAACTTTAGTCTCACTGTATTGACAAGTTACTAGCTTGAAGAGTAAGGAAGCTTCAGATTCTTCACTTTTTCAGCTACAATGCATCTCCTCGAGCGAGCAGAGTTAATCCCAATTTACACGAGGAACTCCTCCCGTGAGCAGCAGAGCCTGATCCGCAGTTACACCGCCCTCCCCTTGCGCTCCGGCAAC
Organism: Balearica regulorum gibbericeps; assembly: GCF_011004875.1. Taxonomy (NCBI): domain Eukaryota; kingdom Metazoa; phylum Chordata; class Aves; order Gruiformes; family Gruidae; genus Balearica; species Balearica regulorum. Next base: position 1,149,693 of record NC_046187.1, on the reverse strand, counting down.
TCACAGCCAAGATAATCTCAGATTTCGCTCCAGAACAGTTTTAGCTCTCACACCTCCGCTGGCAGACAGCTCATTATTTCTGTCCCTGTCCTTCATCTTGCTCAGACAACAGACTGGTTTGGCAGCCAGTGCCATCGACTCATCACAGCTGGGCCTGCAGCACTTCCACCGCACCAAGGGCACGGCGGGACTGGGCAGGCAGGATGGGGCACCAGGCTTACACCTAGACAAACAGTTTGTTGAACATCACAGACAAGCCAGCCAGCTCCCCTGGAGGCTGGGATCAGGACCCTGTCAGGATTTTCTTGTGCCTGTTTTCATATGAAAAATGGTCCCCAAGTATTTCTGGGCTGTTGATCAGTTCCATCTGCTGATCATATCTCATAGTCTTGGGGATTACTGTGAAATCGTTGCAAGTTATTGCAAGACAAGGCACCAAAAAACCCTCTGATATATATGTCTTTCATACAACTTTCATGAACACTTCCTTAAAATAAACTATTTCCCCCACTGTTCACTTGATGAATAGACCCTATGAGTCTGTTCTACACAGAAATAGCGGCTTTTATACTATTACCTTGCAACTGGAACACAAAAGAGGAAATCAAACAACATAACCAGTGCAAGAACAAAGTCCAACTCTGACTAATAACCAGGTAAGTTTTCTTTGCATGACACTGCTAGGTATTTTTAACGTTTTATATCTAAACATTCAACAGGCATCAATGGATTTGCGAGGTATGAGCAAATGAAAAACAAAGCAACGATGTATTTGGAACACGGCAAACCGGGCCAAGTTTTCCAAGCACCAATTTTTCACTTAGGCATCCAAAATCTAACATACAAACAGGCAACCCAAAAGCTCTGCAAATTGCCATGCATAATTCCATCGTGGTTTTAACCTTCACGGGATATCAAAGTCTTTATATGCAGCTCTCAATTCTAAGTGTGAAGAACTCATCTGGAGCCTCAGAAAGACAAACCACCCATTATTCCCAAGGTACTCCATAACGCACATCCAACGTACACGCACTGCGGTTTTTTGTTCATCTTAGTCACAGGTCAGCTCTGCATAAGAAAGGACAGGAAATTTTTTTTCAGCCCCTTGCAGGTCTCATACTAAAGCAAGGACTTCACGTCGGCTTTGGGTTTGCGTGGCAAGGTTTTGATAGTGGGGGGGGAGGTATAGGGGTGGCTTCTGCGAGAAGCTGCTAGAAGGTTTCCCAGTGTCTGACAGAGCCAGTGCCAGTTCGCTCCAAGAGGGACTCGCCGCTGGCCAAAGTCGAGCCCATCAGCAACGGTGGTAGCGCCTCTGGAATAACAGAGTTCAAAAGGGGAGGGGGGGGGGGGGGGGAAAAAAAAAAAAGGAGTGGCAGCTTTTGCTGCCAGAATAAGATGTGAGAACCTCTGCAGACCCCAAGGTCAGTGCACAAGGAGGGGCAGGAGGTGCTCCAGGTGCTGGAGCAGAGATTCCACCCGCAGCCCGTGGTGGAGACCATGGTGAAGCAGGCTGTCCCCCTGCAGCCCATGGAGGGAGGATGAGGGGGAGCAGAGATTGCATCTGCAGACCCTGGAAGACCCCACGCCGGAGCAGGAGGAGGCACCTGAAGGAGGCTGTGGCCCCGTGGGAAGCCCACACTGGAGCAAGCTGCTGGCAGGACCTGTGGACCCGTGCAGAGAGGAGCCCACGCCAGAGCAGGTTTGCTGGCAGGACTTGTGACCCCGTGGGGGACCCACGCTGGAGCAGTTGGTGAAGAACCGCGGCCCGTGGGAAGGACTCACGTTAGAGAAGTTGGTGGAGCACTGTCTCCCATGGGAATACCCCCACCCTGGAGCAGGGGAAGAGTGTGAGGAGTCCTCCCCTGAGGAGGAAGGAGCAGCAAAGACACTGCGTGATGAACATCCCGTTCCCCGTCCCCCTGTGCCGCTGGGCAGGGGGGAAGGAGAGAAATGGGGAGTGAAGTTGAGCACAGGAAAGAAGGGAGGGATGGGGGGAAGATGTTTTAAGATTCGGGTTTATTTCTCATTGCTCTCCTCTGTTTTGCTTGATAGTAGATTAGATGATTTTTTTTATTTTCCTAAGTTGAGTCTGTTTTGCCCCGATGGTAATTGGTCAAGGATCTCTTCCTGTCCTTATCTCAACCCAGAAGCCTCTCATCATATTTTCTCTCCCCTGCCCAGTGGAGGAAGGCAATGATAAGAGTGGCTTCGGGGTGCACCTGGCCTCCAGCCTGGGTCAGCCCACCACAACCCTGCCACCTCTTCGCCTCAGAATGTCACCTCTTACACTTTCAGACGACATTAACCCCTCTCAGTTGGAAGCTAGCTTACGGGGAAAAAATACTCTGATCTGAAACATCAAGACACAGCAATCAACGTCTTGAAATAAAACAGCGGGAATAGCTTCTGACTTTATCAAACTAAACGTTAAGGCAAGGTGTATGGTTCTGCCATTTCGCCCAAGGCTACACGTTTTCAGGTGAAATTACCACCTAGTTAACACAGGTTTCAAGCCATGTCAAGATGTAGATCTTCACAGCGTTAATCGTGTATTATATTAAAAATTCCATTCAAAAGTTGATCGAAGACAAGCCTCTGGCATCGCCTGCCATTTCTGCAGGGACAAACCAGAACATGACGACCACCTCATTTACACGGCATAACCCTGGAGTCTAAGTGATGGTTTACTGGAGGTTTACACAAGACACCATTTTCCTGAGATAAAGATCAAGCACTGACTGAGGCCAAGTGAAGCAGACTATTTTGCCTACCCCATTTCAGCCTTGCAGGTTTTGCGTTTTTTCTTCAAATCTATTTAGAAACAGGAACAAGCTGTGTGATTCTCCCTCGCCCTACCCAGCTACTACAGCAGCGCTGTCACCGCAGACACAAAGTCTTACCGCAGCATTTCTTCCCCGTACAGTGAGGATTGCTTCCAGTTATCTGGGAGACACATAATCAGATCTGTTGTCTTTCCAACACGCAGTGACCCTCCCCAAACCTAAACGCCTTGTTCAGCAGAAATCCGAAGCCCGGCAGCTGGAACGCCTCAACAGTGTCTTCTTTCATTTTATTCCATCAACTATACACTCCATTTCTCTCGCTGCTGCTAAAAAAATAAAAAGGGGAAGGGAGGGAGGCAGAACCGTGAGAAGAGTAACAGCCCGTGCTGCTGAAACGGCGTAACACCGTCCTCATGACTGGCACCAACAGAGTTTCTGCTGCAGGGACACCTGCATTATTACTGCAGTGTGTTTCTGATGACGAGACAGGTGCTGATGTATTCACATGAAAATTCCCTCCTCTCCTCCGTGGTCCGTATCCCCGGCATTACGAACAACAATAGATAGACAGGCAGACCGATCCCTACCGCTCCAAGAAGGCTGTGAAACTACACGGAAAAACACCTTCCGTTAAGTATTTTTTTTTCCCCATTTGAAATCTTCATCGCGAACACTCGGCACACTTCCACACTAAGCAAATTTATGCATTAACTGGTATTCAGCTGAAATCGTTTGTGCGAGAAAAATTTCATGCCAACGTAAAAATAACAACACTTCAACTCATTATCTCACTAAGTTCCCTGCCCCAGTTTCACATTTATGCAGAGGAAGAAAATACATGTTTTAGTCTCTGACATGAATAACAGGATATAAAAATCACCCCAAAAAAATCATCATCAAAACGCTCTGAAACTGCCTGCCATCGCGCTCCTGAGAGCTCAGCTTCATACCTTACTTAGACATTAACAGTAAGAAAGCTGACACGCTTCCAATCCAACCACGTGAACGCAGGTTTGCACCTCCACTCTCCCCCCAAGCCCCACAAAAACACCGGAGCGTGCACATTCGATAGAAACTCTCTCTTTTGGAGCGGGCTTGGAATGAATTGTCCATAGAAGCAAAACTTTTTTTGACAGAGTATGGACAACTCACTCGGACTGCTGCTGTCTCTGGACCAACCCCGAGATGCTGTGGTGTGCACCAGAGCCACCGCCAAACAGGCAACACCTCTAACAAAGGTCCATCCCCTACCATCCCAAAACCAGAACGGAAACGGCTTTCTGCAAAACGACCCTGACAACTGAAGGATACTAGGCAGACAGCCTGATCCTACACAGGTGATTTCTGCCGTCCTAGCGAGCGACCTGTCACGTCTTCCCAAACAATACAAGTCTATCTACCAGAGGCACAACAAAGGGGACAGAAAACAGCCGTGGAGAGACGAGATGATGCAACCGAGCTTCCCGGAACCCCCCAATGTCAGGCTCTAACAACAACGGCAGCCCCTAAGACTCTCTCTCAGGTATCTGCGGTAAGCATCACTTAAGCTACTTAGCAAGTTGCTTATAGGGCCACACAAACCAGAGGCTACTCATCGCAGCTGCAGGAGCTTAGAGGGCCTCTGCGCCTCTGACCACCTCGCCAGTTCTCCACCCAGACTGCACCACCGGCTCTTTAAGACAAGCCGTCCGAGCTATACACATGGCATTTTAGAGTTTTCCCACCTCTCCTCCCGCTGAAGGACAACTCAAGGATGCTAAATCTCTCGGGATCAGCTTGCACTTAAAGCACATCCTGAGGACCATCACAGACTCACGCTGACCCCTGAACGTGCCATGGCCAGCTTCCACGGGCCTAATAGTAAGGAACACAGAGAGCATAAGGAGTACAGAACAACGCAGCCATATCAAAGTCTTTCCAGTTTTGTCATTCAATATCTAACCACTGGGAAGCACATTAAGCATGCCTCTGCTCCTAACTAAAGATTGTGGATGTCTACCTGAAGAGCACCTGGGTTCCCAGCACGGCTGGCACCTCCGAACGATGCGCGCGCGCGCGCGCGCTACCGGAAAAGCACTAAGCAGTCCTGCTGTGCGCTGTTGCATCCTGCTCCTCGCTGCCCTACTTACAAGGGACTAAATATTCTCTTAAGCCTTGTTTAAGGAAGGTAGGCTCACAAGAAAGAGAAAATCCTTCTCTAAGAGTTGGTCACGTTCCTCTTCCACTAGACTCACCTTTTGCCTGGACCATCTACTCCAAAGACTGACGTAACGGACGCATTCTCAATACGAGCATTTCCAGTGCAATCAAGTGCCTCGCGACACTGACAGACCCCCATCGACTGATTTAGAACCCTGAAGCATCCTCCTTTTAAATGACACCGAAGGAAAAAGCAAAGACTTAAAAAAATTAAAATCCCAAGCTGTTAAAAGCACTAACGCAGTGTTTCAACTCTGCTGTCTCTCTAAGGGCCAAGCTTGAAACCACAATGCTTATTTATTGTCTCTACCATGGGTTAAATTCAGGGGGCTTGCCCCCGTGTTGGTTGCCTGCGGAGCCCTCAAGGAGAATTATCTTGAGCTTTCTTTTCACAGCTCAATAAGCAGCCACTTCTCTGTCACTCTCAGGCTTTGCTGTAACAGATCAAGACCCTTAACTAATCCTTTGAGAAAGGAGTTTAGAGCAGCTTAGCACAACTAAAGGTGGCCCAACTTCTCACAAGCGCTTTTTCTCCAATCGCACCTATTCCACTTCACTGGCCCGACGCACTTTGTTGAAGTTTCAGTTCAGAACTGCGCACACCCATCCATTTCCAGCTGAAACAAGTTGTTATTCTAAGGATCGTAGATCAGCACAGCTGAACAATGCAAGCACGGCATCGTAACTTCTACGTAGACAAAGCTAGCAGCAATCAAGCTCTACGCAGCAACAGCGCCGCGGGGCCTTGCCTTCACCCGGATCGCTAACAGCATCGCTGAAGTCTGTTAATACAGGAGCGGTTCTCTCAGGTTTCAACGCACGCTTATTTCTCGCGGCGAGGCCAGGCCTCAGATGACCCAAAGCAGCTCCTCTGTAGTCCATGCCAAGCAAGCTGCCCAACTTAGCAAACTCTGCTGATTCAGGTAAAAAAACAGGACGGGCATTTACAGCTATTCATGTCAGTCATAGGCAAGACCACCCTCTCGTCCCTCAATACACACAATATAAACCACCAAAATCCTACGTCCATTCACAACAAATTTCCAAAAAGAAAGCCTCTGCTAACACCGGTGCACGGTGAGCTTTCACAGACAGAGCATGCTCCACTTGTAAGGTTACGAGGAGGGGAACCACTGACTCGCCCAGCCTTCACCAAGAGATGCTTCAGATTTGCTCGGTCTGCCAGGAAGCATTTCTCAGTCAGCACAACACTTCAACGATTAGCCTAGTCAGCTTGGCTGCATTCCTCCCTGCATCTGCAAGTGGCTACAGCAGTGGTAAATCAGCTGCGATTCCCACCAGGGGTCCGCTCCCTTTCCCTAACTGCTGTCAAATCACTTATTTCTGCGCCTTTCCCAACTCTGTTCTCAAAGCCAAACTTAACCCCAAAACAGAGGGCAGCTCACATGCCCGTTTAGACCGCAAAACCTCCAAACGGAGGACAGCCCACTCGACTGCGCTGGCTGCAACACCCACACAGGAAAACCTCCATTCCCTGAAGCTTTTGACATGCAGACAAGCTATTAAACCAACAGTATTTTGCTTCAACAATATCAGAAGGCAAGTGATGCATGTTTGTCCGCGTATTTTCATCCCCAAACACAGATACTGAAATACACAGATTGATCAGATCACAGGACAAGAGAAATAATGGGAACCAAAAGAAAGGATTAAATAGCTTGTATTATGTCAGAACAAGTTACGTCACCCTCGGGACTAAACCTCCGATCTCCCGATACCTAACTCACTGCTTTATTGTCCTCCCCAACACCACGTCTCCCACCTCCGGGAGACTCCTCCCCCCTCTCCCCAAAGCCTGGAAGCCAAGGGCTCTGTCGTGCCGGGAGGAGGCCCTCCTGGCACCCTCCGGGGAAACCCACCGCCCGTCAGCTCCCAGCAGTGAGGAACGCCACGCGCTCTCGTCGTGGGGAAAGGAACCCGCGATGCTACGGTTCCGTGAAGGCAAGATCAACCTTTACCAGTCCGACACTTAAAAGGCTCTGTGCATCATGCCAATTTACTTTACAACTCCACTACTCAATTTGGATTTGGGCATGCACAAACCTGACGCTTGAGAGACTGCCCCTTCCCAACCACAAAGCTGCTCGGTCACCAGCAAAAGGAAGGAAAACCAATCCCCTGCTGCACAAACAACTCCACTTCTACTTCTGTAGCGGCACCTCGAACTCCCTCTCATGTCTACAAACCACGAGGAGAGGGAGCCCGAGGAGAGGGAGCCCTGGTACAACATCAGACTAGCAGCCAGTAAGAAGCAAAGACACTCACAGCTTTTTTTTTTTTTTCCTTCCCCCCCCTTTTGTTTTCTGGTCAGGATCAAACATATATACCAGGCATCTACACGAACTGCTTGCTGGAGAAATCGTAGCAAAAGCGCAGTATCTTGACAGTGTCCTGCCTGAAACCAACTTCCCTTCAAGGAGAAGGACCTGCAGGAGTACTGCAAGGCCATCTGTCCAGAGGAGGCACAAAACGGCTCTGTGCACGGGGCTCACAGCAGCCGGCGGCTTTTTCGGATACCTGCACTAGTGCTGCTGTGCTGCAAGAACTCCGGTTATTTACTCGATCGTGTTGGTTAAAGTGCTGAGGGCTTATCTGAACAGAGATCACAAACTGCAGTCTTCCATTACATCAGCTGTTCAAGAGAAGCTTGTGGCAGTTACACCAGTATCATGGTGTGTAACCATCAGAGACCTTTCACCAAACGGCTTGCAGAGTCACGATGATGCATACCAAAACCTACATTTCTGAGTGGAACGTGCTGAGGGTAAAACACTGAAGTTTCCCCCCACGGCATCCCATTTTCCCTTTTCAGTAGAAGCCTATGTTGGCATAAAGAGTCAGTAACAACAGCCAACTTGAAATTGGCCATTTAAAGAATGATATGCCAACCCTGGGGCAGCAAAATCACATTCTGTGGTCGCAGCGCAGTGGGCTGACGAAGCGCAGGAATCGAAGCGTGGCAGAGGCCTGCTCTGCCTCGGGGAAAGCATGCGCCCCGCTAGACCCACCAGCTCCCTGTCTTCTCTGCCGCAGCGGTGGAACGGCTACAAATCCAAAATATCATCAAGGATTTAAGAAACGCTGTCATGCACCACAAAAAAATACCGTCACACAACACACTCCCTACCCCTCCCTGTCTGTCCCCTCCGTGGCAGCAGACTGTCTCTTTGCTTGCACTCAGAAAAAGGAACATCTACTTTAGAGGAAAAGACACATCAATGGCAGACATCCATCCCTCCCAGCACAGCCAGAAAGAAAAGCTGTCTGCCTCCCACTCCAGTCTGCCTGTCTTGCCCACTGTGTATAACCTGTACTCCATCCAGAACCTTTTTTCTCCTGTACGACAACACCAGGGATTAAAAGCCTTGAAAAAAAAAAAACGTAGTGAAACATCCAAGATCACCATGTTGGATAAACAGTACTTTCACTGCCCTCAACGAACGAATGATGCTCGGCAGCACTACCGCTCCTTTCCACATAAGCTGCACGTTGCTTCCTCGTTGTTCCCGTTCAGAAAACATCCTCTCGGATTCTCAATCCCGATCACTCTCGCACATACTCTGACAGGTGCAGTTCAGGCATCGAGTCCAGTCACCGAGAGGACACGCAAGTTGATTCTGTCACTCAGTGTGGCTACTGCGCCTAAAACACAGCGAGCAAGTGGCCCGAACTGCTTAACACCAGTTGGTTTTAAAACAGAAGTAATTTTATGCTGCCCACATGTTTTCGTACACAAATTTGGCAGGAAATCATCCCCTTCTGTGAGAAGTTTTGGTCAGCCGCTCTTCACACCAGCAAGCAAGCGCTCTGCAACGAGGGATGAAGCAGCAGAAGGGAAGGAGGACATGCGGAGGAGGGAGAGGATGAACGCACAAACAGCTATTCTGTTTGAGTCCGACTCAGAACTCCCTTCGCCATGAATGAAACCCTGATGTGTGCAAGGGCTTGTTCACAGCAATACAGTATCAACTTGTATGCAGAGATGTAAAATAAAATGCAGGAACGCCAGAACAATTTTTTTTCTTCAAGCAACGCAATGCATAGCTTCGCGTAGTCACAGCTTTCCCTTCCCATCGTCAACGCGATTAGAGCATCCGTCCACTGTATGAGTATCGGACAACTTGGTCCGTCTTTTCATGGTCTTAACGCAATATGCTATTCCAGGGACAAAAACAAAAACCCAAGGAAACATTAACCACGTCCCACAAGTCATCCTCCTTGACACTAGGCGGTAGCTCCTTTAGCCAAGCCATGCTACGCTAAGTGACCAACACACAAGACACCCAGACACTAACACACATTAGAAACAAACAAACAAACAATGATACAATACAGGAAAAATTGTAGTTACTAGGACAGAGTTTTCAAACATTACTAGTGAAAAAAAAGATCGAGACACAGCAAACATTTGCCTTTTGTTTCCAGTCTCCCCACCGCGTAAGTAAAATTGCTATTCTGTTTAGCACACGCAGGCTTAGCTACCGTTCCCTCCCACCCGAGCTTCCAAAGCTAGGACACAGCAAAGACCCCAGCCACACTGCTACTGCTCAAAAATGACCATCACAGCGCAGCCAGGAGACTGAAGAATGGCTCCTTAAGGAAAGCGCTCCAAGTCAAGGTCAGTGAAAAGGTTCACCCCAAGCGAATCAAACCCTACAAGCCGCTGAACTGCATCGCAAACTCTACAAGTCCCGGTTCCTGTCCCATGCAGAAGCCAATTGAAAACTCGCTAATACACTGCCTCAACAAGTGCTGCGGCCCGCGGCCAATTTAACCCGTCGGGATCAGCGAGGGGAAAGGAGAAACTGGAGGTCTTGAGAGGACATCTACCTTTCTCCATGTAATTATCCTGCTGAAATCTCCCTTCAGTGTGTCTCGTCATGCAGCGTAACCCATTCTGAGTATTACACAGAGATATGGATGAAGTTAACCAGAATTACTTTGGGAAGTTACCACTAGTTAGGTTAAGAGCTTTGAAATTACTTCCAGGCATTCCAGTCTTGTTTATTGGTATTTAGTCTTGTCCTATAAAGGTAAATGGAGAAACAGCTGGGCAACCACCCATCACCCTGACAGATATAAAAACGGAGCCCAACAAAAAAGTGCAATGGAACCAACTGCAACGTAATGCAGATTTCCTTTTTCAGCATTGACTACTGAAGTCTTTTTTTCCATTAGGGAACCGGTACAGCCTAGTTTACCAATTTTCTCTTCTGATGAGAAAAGAGAGGATAAAGTTACAGTCAAATTCAGCATCTGATTAGAAATCCTACTGTTACTGCCTGGGGAACCGAGCACAGAGGGAATTATTTCTACTAATTTCAAATCATTTGGTTAAAATTCTGACAGGCATGACAGTCACTGAATTCTTCCTTCAATACCATCTACTGTAAGGCACACCTAAAGAAATGAATCATATTTTTGGGTTGGTTCCCCCCCCCCCATTTGGCACACCCAACTGAAAGCTGCTGCATACTGAACAGATTTGAACAGTTTTTTACAGATGGTAAATTAACAGACTTGTGAAGGTAGCTAAAGCAATGCACAAGTATGAGACAAGATTCAAATGTATCTTTTTTTTCCTCTTTTTATCAAAAAGAGGTCCCATTAAAATAAATAAATAAACAAATCAAGGTTTAAGGGCAAAGACAGCAATTTTAAGCAGAGTCCTTCCTTTTCAATGTTTGTTTCACATGCTAGATATAAAAAACACGTGCCAAATTCCTTCAAACCACTAGTGCAATTTTGATTTCTACCCTCCCCTTCATGCTTCCCATCACATCTGTTCCAGGAAGTTATTTTAGCGTATTTATTCAATGTTTACACGAACATAGCTCCAGCATCAGCTTCTCAGTAGGACAAGCTGCATCGAGAACCGTTTCCTCTGCTGCCCTCCCCGAGCACAAACTACATTCAGATCACAGATAAAACCGCTACTACAAAGTTCCTTTTCCTATTACGACGCGCTCGTCCACGGCGAGAAACAGGAACAACACATTTCTCCCTAAAACAACATCTACGACGTTCAAGTCAGTCACCTACTAGCAGGAACGTCGCTGGTTTAAGCGCAAGGAGACTGAAGAAGCCGTGCGAGAACTGTGCAGCGCGGGAGGTGGTGGCCGTGCAGTGACAGAGAACCACCGTTTCGACCAGCCAGGTAGCCTGATTTCCTTCTGGCGTGACTCTGATGCTGAGGCAGGGTAACGGGTTGTTTTGAGTGTGGGTTACAGCTTTAGAGCATGTGACTTCCTATGGGACAACACAGCCAGCAAATTCCAGCAAGGCAAAGATCTGAAGAGGTTTTATGCGCATGCAGGAAAAAAGGGACCAGTACCTTAGCAACGCAAAGGAGGAACCTTTTTATACATTTCTACAGAAGTTGAAAGACAAGATGTACAAGGGAAAAAATGTACACAAATTTACCTGTCTAAAAATTGTGTCTCAATGCTCTTTCTTTTTATTAAGTTCCTGATTTGATCGAACGGATTAGGAGACAGAAAAGCCTGGGCTGGAAGAGACCTTTGCAGATCATCTGATCCCACCTGCTAGTCAAGGCCGCGGTGATGTTATTCCAATTAGCGAGACACTCACTGGCAGACACCACCACTGAATAACGGTGACCTTTTAAAAAGCAGTTACCCAAGTACCAAGTCACTTACTGCCTCAAAGCTTTCTCACGCAGTAATTGCATTTTCCTATTACTGTACCAAGAACAAACCATTACTGAAAAAGATAAAGCAATACAACAGAAGTAACAAGAATGGTTTCCAATCGTACCATCAAGCTTGTGATCTCTTCCTGCAAGTCAAGGAGAAACAACGTAGACGCAATCCCATCTACCAGCTTTTACTTCTTGTTTGTCACACAAGGGAACTCAGATCCAGCAGGTGAAAATTAGCTCTTTGCCGTGCAAAACAGTCTGACCACATGAATGGGAAGGAGGAAAGCAACATGCATCAACGACAGGGTTTGCCTTTCCAGCAGGCTCCAGGCGCGGGTTTGGTCCAAGCTCTCTGCCTCGCACCGCAAGCAGAAGGGCAGAGCAAGCAATATTAGGGAGGGAGCGGTCTGCGGGGAAGGGGAATCACCTCCCTGTGCTTTGCTTGAGAGCACGAGGCAGCGATACAGAAAGGGCCCTTGGGAACCAGCCAGGCAGCTTCACTCTCGCTTCCACGCACCTTGGTGAAGCTGCGAACACACAAGCTGGCAGGGCCGAGGGGACTGCCATCGCCGCTCCTCCGTCAGACTGACACCATTCTGTCAAGTCCACCCGGCCGGGGGAAGAAGGCGGCAGCACCAAGAGTTTTTCGCTACGTGAATAGTTGCGTAGTAGATCAGTGAGGTGCATAAATCTCTCAGCCAGCAAGCTCAGAAAGACTTCTGCTTAAAAAGCCCCTCTTCTCCAGCTGATTCGAGAGAGGGGCAAAACCAAGTATTTTTCCTCTAAAATTGCCTATAGATCACATGATACTACTAGCCAGGCAACGATATGGTACAAGTTCCTGCATCCTGGTCTTCCTTGCGGGATGAAGCAAGGCCGCCCCTACTCCACTGCACGTGGCTAGGGGCACTAGTGCCACCTCCTGAATATAAGATGGCTGAAGAACTTCAGCCTCTTCTGTTCGGAGGTTGAGCTCACTTTCCTTCAGGCCACTTTTCCTCCCTGAACAACACCACCTGGGGCAAGGCACCCTCGGCTACGTTCAGTTCTCCTTCACCCAGAGGGCTCCTAGAACGGGAGCTCACCTCAGAACAATTTAGTCCCGCACCCTGAAACAGAAGCAAAACCATCTGCTTTTCTTCAGGTTTGGGCAAACTATGGCATGATCAACTAGCCATCGACTGACACAAGTGCACCAACGCTGACCAGATCCAAACAACTAACAAAACCTAAGGTCACTCCTACTCTTCAGCAGAACACACATCCCAACAAGAAGTTCATTTCTACTTCAGACTGTCAGACAACAACCTCACAGCTCCGCAGCAAGAGCCCAGCTCCTGAAGTACGTACAGCGCTCCCTACCACACTCTGGCTGCCTTGCCACCACCTTCAACTAAACCTTTTAAACGTCATTGGGGGAAAAGACCTCAGAGCATTTAAGCGGGCGTCCTCTTGTCAACATTAGCTCGGTATTTCTTCAGAGTAAACCTTAAGAGTAAACCCTTGGACGCAGTCAGGAACATAAACTTGCAATATTCATCTCCTAGGGTTGCGACTAGACGTGGCCCCAACTTAACAATGATGCCTTGCTGAGCGGCACGCTATGGCAGTGCTCCAACTTACTTGAAAATAACACACGAAGTTGTTGGTCTGACAGACAACGTATGAACAACTGCAATGAGGCACTAGGCAGTGCTGGAGCACCGTAGTAGCCAATGCTGGCTCCATATAGGCAAACTCTTTAAAATGACTGGAAACTAAGTAGAAAGTAGAACAGACAACACTACCAAGACAAACCACAAGAAAGAAAACGGGGAAAGGATTACCCTGTTTAACAACTGGAACATGGGAAAGCAACTAATGCCCAAAATTTGAAATACTGTAGTATAACCCCCATTTTACTCCCCAGAGCAGACGACCGCAAAGTTTATAAATATTAAAAGTCTTTGCCTGTTAAAAAACTAAAAGCTAAAAAAAAAAAAAAAAAATTGAAGCAAATACGCATTGCAGAAGCCTCCCTGATCTCCGAGCATGCATTATAGACACTACTCTTCAATTCAATGTTTGCTGCTACTTCCGTGGTCATTTCATCAAGCCCCCGTGCACCCAACCAGGGTAGTCTCCACTCCACGCAAAGCTTTTGCTCGCCACGTAAGCTACGCTCCACTGTCTGCGCTGGCTCGATGAGGCTATCGGAGATGTAACGGACCATCCTCTTGTATCACCTCGCCTCTTCCCCACATCGGTGGCAGCTACATACAAAGCAACCGAGGCAAGATCTTCGGGGTTATTAAAATATCCCCACGACTCTACTGCGAAATTAAAAAAACATGTCTGCAGTTAAGAACTAGTCCCGATACCACAATACGAAATGCAGGTTTGTTCACAATGAGTTTCAGTTCAGGGTAGGTGACAGATATTTACCTTAAGCTACAAAGTTAAAATTTCTTTTGCTCTTTAAATGCACTTACTAAGGACGTAAAGAAACCACCACATCTGGGCTAGCGTTACACTCCGGTCCGCTTAAGTCCAGCGCAAAGATGCTTTCAAAGAGCCTGAAGGTCAAAACACATGGCTGCTTCCCGTGGAAAGTCTCAAACCAACACCGGGAATATCAATTTGCCCCTCTACTGTTACAAGCTTCCTAAGTGGTTTTCTGTGCTGTCAGTCTGAGTTCAGAACTGGACAATGCAGACCACATCCTCATCCGTCTGGACAAAACAGACCTCTTCTCCCTCCTGCAAAAATGGTTTTGTTGACTAACTCAAGCATCAATAACACAACTACGGGCTTATGCATACCACAGTAAGGTCTCCCGTAGCATAATTATTCCTTCACCAACAGGCAAGACCTGAAAACTGAGCAGTTAAACCAACAAAAAAAAGCCTTGCTCTCAGCTGGGCCACAGGTCGCCAAAGAAACACGGCCGAGATAGACCCATCAGAAGAACCGAACGAGCAGCAGCTAACTGTAGATTAACCCCACGGTACTTACACTGTATTCAACTTTATTCCCACACAGCTCTTTCACTACCAGATTCAAGTAACAGAGCCCAGACCATGTTCACCTTCAGCTGACAGTAGCAAAGCCAGGTCAAGTTGTGCATTAAGTAACACCTTCTCTGATGGCGGCCTAGGTGCACAGCGGCTAGGACGCCGCACGAAATCCTCCGAGCTCGCGACCATTTCTGCCTACAGCTGCATTCAACTTGCTGAAGAGGTATTTTAGTTTCATCCTCTGATGGGAAAAAAGCATTGGAAAAAATTATTTCTAACCTAGTCCTCCAAGTTCAGTAGCGAAACAAGCAGAGACTACGCTTTCAGCTCATCTTGTTTCTCCCTCTCTCCGAGGAAGTAGCCTTCACACTAGGGCAAGCTGGAACGCGTGAACTATGAATTACTTGATTATTATCTACATGTTTAACTCAGAAGTGATTTTTGCCCCAGAAACACCCTCTCACTTCTTGCGGTAAGGATCTCTAACACAACTTGAACCTCGGTCTCTACGTTAACTCATCGACCTAACTAGCACGCTACAGAGAAATGCCTTTTTTTCCTGTTTTACAGTATAATCAACTTAGAGGTGAAAACATTCTTGAAGATTTTATGAAAAGGCAACGACTGATCCCCCCCAAATTTACCTAAATACCAAGCAGTACCAAGTCTGTTCAATAAAACAAAGACCAGACAGATTCTGCTGCCTAAGCAAGAGCAGTTCTGTCAATCTTCACGCTGCTGCCTCTGAATGAACATCAAGAGCCGCTCCACAGGAGGAAAAAAAAACCTAAAATGGGAAAATAAACACACATGATAAACACACTGTTAAAAGCTACAACAGAAACCAAGTTTTACTTCTGGATCCTCGCTGGTGACGCAAGACAATTACGTTGCTTCTACTGATGCCCAAAGAAATTCTGAAGAGCCTCTGACGCTAGGAGAGCATTTTGGAGACGCACGAACACGTGATTCGGTCATAGTTTACACACATCTAAAGTCTGACAAGCCATACTTGATTGTTCAAGATGTTTTAACTGGATACAGTCGGTCTCATGACCAGGAAAAGAATGTGTGATGAAATTATCAACAGAAAAGCCACCGCATCCTACTCTGAGATGCAAGATATTATTGCTTAGTTCACAAGTACAAACCCAAAATACTCCTATACTGACACAATTAATTTGCTAACTGCCTTTCCAAACAAGAGTACTAATAAACCCCAAGCACTTTATTCATCTGATGTACTATGGAGCTGCACATGACAATTATAGTTAAAACAAAGGGGGGGAGAAAAAGAAGTAAAAGCTTTCAGCATTAGCATTCAGTAAGACAAGCAAAGTACCAAAACGTTTGTCTGATGGCAGAAAGCCCAGGTCACTTTTGGTTTTCCTACCTCACCACAAAACCCAGCCACGCTGACAGATACTGCTAGAGCAGTCTTGCTCGGACACCTGCACCAGTTTCTTTAGCACACGCTGAGGAGTTAACATTCTGGATGTAACCGTGTTAACCACGTTAAACAGTTCCATGTAAACAGTTCCAGCACCCTAAGTATGGCGGCTGAGGGAAAACCCTCTGCAGGCCGAGCATCACTGAAGGCGCTGCTGTGGTTTACGTTTTGAGAGCAGTAATAGGCAGCAGCTTCGCGTTACCATAAAGAATATATGCACGATATTTTGAAAAGCCATCTAGCAATGAAATCATGGTTTTGCCTGCAAACTCATACAATCCACAGGAACAACAACGAAAAAGAGATTTCCCTGAGCTGCTACAGCTAATACAATCCGGAATAGAGATCCGTGTCACTCAGTCCAGGAATTTCACTTTAAGATTCCTAGGCAGGCCTCTCCTCAGTTGGCTGCAATAGTACCTTCAAGTTTCGCTCCCAAGAAGGGAAAATGTCATTTATTTCATAACGCAGGACCTACTTCTGCAGAGGAAGTCCAAGCAGGCTATACCTAGGGCGACTGGAAACACAGAGATTAGACAGGCCTAACACAAGCTCAGTGCAAGAAACAGGAGCACTGGCGATTAAAAAAAAAAAAAAGCAAAAAAAAAAAAAAAAAGCAAAGAGTTACGAGAAGGAGTTGTTCTGCAGCGGGTGAAAGCTGGAGCGGCGGCACTGCAACGCCAGCCGCCAGCACAGGCCGATCCTGCAGCGCAGCCCTCCCCAAGGCCGGGCGGCCTCCCTCCTCCCCCGGCAGCGCCGTGCCCCTGCCCCCGAGCGCTCGGCGCGGCAGGCACCCCGCTCACGGCACGCCGTGCGGGAGAAGGCCGAGGCGAGCGGCCGCGCTCCAGCCTAGGCCCCGCCGGCATCCCGAACCGACCCTGCTGGGCGCGGGGCCGCCGGGGCCCGCCTGCCCTAAGGCGGGAGGGAAGGCGGGAGGGGAGGGGAGGGGAGGGGCGGGCGGCCGGGCTCCCCGCCGCCCCCCCCCCCACCCCACCCCCGGCCCCGCTGCCCAGGCCGACCCCGGCGGTGGCCCCGCGGCCGGGCGCTTCCCCGGGGCTCGCCCGCCGCCGCCTCCCCCCCGCCGACCCCGCGCACCCCTTTGTTCTGCGGCCCTCTCCCGCCCCTACCTCCAGGATGTCCTCCAACACGTACGCCTCCATCGCGGCGGCCGCCGCCTCCGCCCTGCCTCACCGCCCGGCCATGCCCCGCCGCCTCCCCCCGCCCCTGCCGCCCCCCGCCGTCGCCGGGACGGACGGACGGACGGACGGACGGGCAGCCGGCCGCCCGGCAGCAGCACGCTCGCTCCCCCCCCGCTGTCAGCACGGGAAGAGGAAATGGACTGTTCCACCCGCGCGGGGCGGGCACCTACCACCGAGACACGGGGGGGGGGCGGCCCGGGCACGCTGCGCTCCGCTCCCCGGCCTGGCCGGCGCCTGCGGCGGGTTCCCCTGCTCGCGGCTCTCCCAGAGCACCCCGGCGTTTAAATAAAGGAAGAATCAAGGGGGAAAAAAAATAAAGTAAAATAAAAAATATCTTGACGGAACCATCTGCTTCTCACGTTCTTCGTAACGCCTTTCCCCGCTCTGCCACCCCGGGGCCCGGCGCACCGCCCCTGCCCGCGGCCCCCAACTCCCACACGAAAACATCACCAGGACCTTCCCCGGGCTGCCAAGGCCTGGCCCGGCTGGGCCGGGGGCCCCCCAAAGCTGCCTCCCCCCGGTACCTGGGGAAGCCGGGAGGGTGCGGGAAGGCGCTGGGCGCCAGCGACGCGGGGACCGACACGCTCCTTCCGACACGCCAAGTTCACCAACCCACTTGGGGTGGCTCTCCTTCGGGCTGCGCACTGCCACGCTGCGCTAACCACTCTTCGTAACACGGTGCGCTTCTCAAAAAGGTAAAAAAAAAAAATCCCTGCCCCTAGATTAAGCAGATCTATGGGACGGCCCGTATTTTATTCTGCGCTACGATCTGCCTTCTCATTACAGCAAAACCTCCCGACACCAACTAACCCGTCCTACGCGCGGCATTGCCAACCACCCCATCCTTTCCTCCCCCACTGCTCGAGGGCAACAGGAGATGGTACGGATTCCAGAAATAGATTCCAGAACCCCAACCATCAAGGAATACAGTCAAGTCACGCCGCCGTACAACGGGCAACTGAGCCGATGTGAAGCCACACGAGGAGCATCTTGTCCTTAACAAGCCAGCCCCAGCCAAGCAAGCAGCTCAGCTCAGAAAGGTTGCCCTCACACCACCCCACGCAACAAGTCCCAGCCTCACCTCGCTGCAGAGCCCCAACAGAGCTCGAGACACCTCCGAGCTTCTGCTTCCAACCAGTCCCGCACGGCCGGACAGACCATCCTCGGGGTGCTGCGAGAGGGCACGATGGCAGCGGCAGGTCAGCCTGAGCCTCTTCTCCACCCTTCCTCAGCTGCCCTACAACCGTGGCTGCGTGCAGGTGCCACGGGCTTTTCTCCCACGGTACTGCTGACCACGTGAAGCAATGTCTCCACAAGGTTGTTTTGAGAACCATCATCATCTCCACTCTTCTCCTCTGCTTCACCCAAAACATCAAGTGGTAGCTCGGACCAAGAAAAATGAAATTTCACAGGCTCCTTCAAGCACTAGGTGACAGTGATGCTCATTCTGCACGCAGCAGGTCAAAATCATTGATCATACCTACAGCTCTCAAAGTATTAATTTTCCCGTTCAAAATCAACGGCCTAACAAATCTTGCCAACCCCACGAAAATCTCCTCCCTCATTGTAGCAGAGCACAAAAGCATCTACCAGCCAAAGGAATTAAAGTCACATTTTGACTTGAAGAAATGCTAGCAGCAATCACTTTTTTTAATCAACACCATCTTTTTCAAAACAATGCTCTAACTGTAACAAATACTCTCTTAACGGCACCAATGTTCTTACTAGGTTTTACACAGCTGACCAGGCCGACTACTAACACCTCAGAGAGAATTTCTAGTTGATCAGTTTAAATTTTAGGCACAGCTAGGTTCTCCTGCTCAAAAGTCTGTTCTTTAACCAAAAAAAAAACCCAACCAAAACCAACTCAACAAACAACCCAAACCAAAACCCACAAAATAACCCAAAAATACCACACAAAACATACTACTCGCCTGGCACAAAGTCCCTCGTTTTACACAAACTCTACACCTCCTCAGCGGTCCATTCTATTTTTCCACTTCAGGGAACACCCCAGATTTTACCCTGTTTTACTACAATTCATTCATGGAGCACCCTCTCTACAGGCTGTTCATCTTTGACACTATAACTTGTCCTGAGCCTGTTGTTGGAACTCATTATGTCCTACAGAATTCATGCTGTGGAAGAATTTTTATGCTGCTAATCAAATAGCCGACTTGACTTGGTCTGTTCAGCTGGCCAGGTTTCCTTTCAGAGGTACTATCCTGGAAAAGTTAACTGATAAATCCAGCCACAACTATTCTGTCTGCGATCCAGCCATGTGGGATTTTTGAAGTTTTAAATAGTATCTTTAAAAAAAAATAAAATTATCTAATGACTTATCCTTATGGGAGGTTAACTCTGAGGACAAGACAACATTTGCCAACACTTCCCGTAGACTTCAACCCGCTTAGCTTTATCTTAACCGCACTTGCTGCAGGATCACTTCTAGTAATGCCTTCCTGACTTGCATCAAACTTGGCTGGGCACACGTACCTTTGGAAGCCAAAGCTCAGCGATCTGAAGTTAGGCAGTCAAGAAGATTCATAGAAGTCTTAGTTGCCCTCAGGGAAATGAATCGCACAGACATCTACACATCACAGCCTACTTTGCATAGGAAACTGTCGGCCGTGCAAAGAATCACAGGACAACGCTCCCTGGTTCCTCTGGAGCAGCGTCTTGAGGTCAGCGTTACTAACGTCCTTAGCAGCCCCTTGCAACTGATCCTGCGTACACGCAATCTAGCAATCGTACGCCAATGGTAGCCCAAATACAAAGCCATCCCCGCCAACCTGAAGGATTCCTTCATCCAAAAAGCCCACACCTAACCAGCCACCGCTTCCTACCTAACACTCAGAAGACACGTCTCAAAAGACTCAAAAGTTATTCAGTCTTCGGAACATTGGAAACAATTAGCAAATACCTTTAATCACACACACAAAAGAAAAGCATACAACACAAACTTAGTGGTGAGATTAAGAAAATTCATATGTGACAACAGCGACAACATTTTCAAATGCAAAGACAGCATAACACAGGAAGAAAAGGAGTTGTCTGTTCCACACAAAGCAAACCCAATAACATTGTCTTCTCCATTTTTACAAAACAAGTGCTAGATTTTCAGGAGAAGGAGAAACAAGCTCACCTCAAGAGCTGAACCATTTCCCATCCCACTTGGAAGACCACAGAGTTCGGTCTGCAACAACAGCACTCCATTTACAAAACCTTAACTGAAGAATAACTCGTAGCTTCTCAGGTTGTGTTACGCCATCACAAACACCAGGAGGAGTCAGGTTCTACGCGCGAGCAATGAGGGCGGCAAACCACCCAAACAGCTAGATCCTCCCCGGAAAGCCAGTCACGCTCTACATTTGATTGCTTTCCCACTCAAAATCCCGATGCTCCCATCCCCTCCGCGCCCCCGCTGTGCCCTCTCCATCTCCCCTCTCCCGGCCCACTTTCCTCCGCAGCAGGCTTCGAAAGAGGCGTTCGTTTGCCAAACGGCATCCGCTACTTTGCTCAGTACTTCAAAAAAATTACCGTCTGCAGCACCAAATTCCCAAAACCCCATTCCCGACACTTCACTTGACACCACTGTGAGATCTTCAGTAGAATGTAAAGGCTTTAATGCAGGCTTCCATTCCATTCCTGCAAGAAAGAGAGGCAGCTGTGGGGGGAAAAGCCAACCAACCAAAACCCCCTCCTATTGAGAGGTCCGCGATTAACTTCTGTCATGTTTCCACTGTGCCATTTTGGGTTTTAAACGCAGGTCAGGAAACGTATCTTGAAGCTTTGCAAAAGTGAACGCAAACCCATTTCTTCCTTGCTTTCAGGTCCAGCTCTAGGAATTAACTCGAGCGAGCTGTTTTTAGAAAAAAAAACATTACCTTTTTGAAACATCTCAGCTCCTATTTGAAAGCTCATTATCTTTGTTTCGCCTTACTCCGAAGGACATGACCTAGTCAGTGCTCTCATCTATTACTACCCACGCCTAAAAAGCAGCCTTCTGAACAAGGGGTAGTTTAAAACCGAGCAGCCGTCCAAGCTGTGCACATCCATCGTGTTTTCTGATTACAGTCCCTCACATTCTCTCAGCCTGAAACACAGGAAAGCCCTTACGTTTCCCAGGCAGAAGGTGGGAGAGGAAACATTTGAAGCTTGAGGAGACAAACTTAGCACGGCACTGCTCAAAAGCAGGGCAAAGAGTCCTACTTGCAGCCACGGGGAAGCGTATTAGACGACAGGAATAGTATTCTGGGAAAGCCAAAGCCGGGGACGGGCACCCATCACGGCTGGTTTACTCTATGCCACCTTCCCCATACAGCACTGGTAACTAAAATCAAGGGAAAAGCATACGAGATGACCAAAGGGAGAATAAACACATCCGCAAGAATGCGGTCGTTCATGCAGGATGAAGTACACGGCGGAGCTATATGTGCTCAAGAGCCAGTGGAGAGTCTTTAGAAAGATTCTTAGTTCCATCTTCCAGTACCGCACAGGCCACCAGGAATTGTCAACTGGCACCGCTCAGATGACGTCACCCTGAAACACAAGCATTTTCACAATTGATCCGAGACAGATTCTGGCACCCAGAAATGGAAGCATTTGAACAATTGATCAGACAATTCCCACTCTTATATCACAAAAGCACATTGTTGTCTATTTACAGCTGATCGAGCAGTACTGGTCACCAACCGTCCCAAAGCACATGAACACACTTTTTTGTGTGTTTTCAGAGTCACAGAGCTCAGTGTCAAGGTTGGGTTGTTTAAACCGTGCCCCAGGCAGATGCCAACACCTCATTCAGCAGAACCATGAGGTGCATTCATTACTTAAAAAAACCAAATCATTTTGAGATGGGGGGGGGGGGGGGGGGGGGGAAGAGTTGAGAATAGCCCTTCGATACAGTACAAAGTATGTCTCAGTTATCCCCTTCAGCATGGCCTTCCCAAGTATTTGTCATTCCAGCAGTAGGGAAACGGTCCTACCAAGACGATCTCGGAATCAACAAGTTCCCAAAGACAGTTAAGACCAAAAAGCAGGGTGGATTTCCTGCCAAAATTGTGCGACACCTGATTTTCCGCTAAGCGTAGAACGCCAAGAAGCAAAACCCCAACCGCTGCCACATGAAACACCTTGCAAACCGAGGCATCTATCACAAACCAAATGCAATCGAACGTGTGCAATATGACAAGAGAAGACTGTCATTTCATATGGATTAGAAATCCCCGTGAAATCAGAAAACTCAATTAATCCACAAAGGGAAAAATTCCATCATTTTAACTGTCAAGTGACCAGGTTTGCTCTTCTAACGCAAAACAAAAAGCCATCACAAGATACAGGAACACTTGTTTATATGCTAGAGGAACATTCAATGTGCACGTAATACCCAGAGAGCTTTTTCAAAGGCTGCCCCGACTCGCGCGTGAAAGCCTACGTGGGTGAGCAGCACAGCCGAGCCAGCAGCAGTAAAGCAGTGAGCACGGCGGGACAGTACCGCGGCACTCCACACGTCAGAGGCTGGCCCAGCTTTAGCCTTGGTACGGGGAGAGCACTCCTAATACTGCTTAAGGGGAGAGCAAAAAACACGTCTAAGACAAGAAATCACCTGCAGAATACAGAACAAAAAATGAAGAGGCTTCACGAGTCATCGCATGCTGAAGGTATGGCTTTTTGTAGTCTGGACTTTCTTTTTTCTGTCTCAAAGGTTGCAGAAGAGGATCACCAAAATGGCACTTGAAATTCAACAGCCTCAAGAATCTAGGAAGCCAGTGTCCCTCTACAACACATGCAGTTACTGAAGCTATTCTGTATTCAAGAACATGCAGTCACCAACATTATCTTAAAGATAGCACAGGGTAAAGAAAAAAAAAAAAAAAGGCAAGAAGCCTAACTTAATTGGGAGAACCACGAACGGGTAAACAACTCGAAATTACACACTACAATTATCCACCACCTAACATACATCTCCTCCTCCTCCTGCTGCTAATACTGGCTGTCAGCTTTGTGTCGGGTCCGTTTTTTCCTTTTTTAGAGAGTGATGATCCTCCTACCCACGCTCCTTGTGCTGGACTGAGCCAAGTTCTTCCTATCTGCTCTTAGAATAAAAATAGTTTTTCAAAATCCTCTGCAACTAAAGTCAGAACTGAATGTTTCCCCAAACAGACCTCCCTCAGGGAGTCAGAACTCCTCCAGATAAGCTCACTGCCCTGTCCAATGGCAGTGGTATTTATCAGCCTTCACCAGGAACTCCATCCCCACCTACGCGTACACCTTTCACCGCTCCACCATAGCAGGAGCTAGTTCACACCGCCACTAAGACACTAAACACGCTCTTCTCTGCTACTTCTCGGATCGTGGCTTTTTTTATTTTTAAATACAAAAACCTGGCTATAGCACAAAAGCATGACCTCTACATCCTAGTAGTTTGCATCAGTTATCACTTGGTGCATTTTGTAAAGACCCTCCGTTCTATGTCAGTACCAAAACAAGAGCTTCACATTTACTGTTTCAGCTTCTCTCTCCAGCCAGACTCAACAAACTCCTAACCCTTAATCCTCAGTGGTTCGTGATTACATAAAATCTGATCAGTCCAAAACCAAACCTCAGGAACCACCTGAAGTCACGACCCTCATCGGCTTTTTCTGTTTTCACATAGTATATGGTTTTCTTTTTCCTCGCTTCTTAGAGCGATCACATCTGTGCAGTTGTCAGCCTGACTAAATTTCCAACATCCTTCAGGTAGGTGCTTTAGTGACTTGCAAAGCAAAGCAATCGACTTTCTTCCTTTAATTTTTATTGGTGGGGGTGGGAGCACATGGGGACTATGGGCTTTAACCTCATAAAATCTACCATTTTTGACACATACTTTTATCTAATTTTTTTTTTTTTTATTCCTTTGTCCTTAGAATTCAGTGTCTCCTCCTGAGCATTTCCGACTTGCCTGCCAAAACTGCAGCGGAGCATTCCCAGAGTCGTACAATCGCAAGATGATCCCTGCTGCCCATCCTTACTATCACACCAGCCTTGTTTCAGCTCTGTTTCCTCCCACAGATAAGGAAACTTCCCTAACGAATCCACGTATTTTTCTTCTGAAACAACCATGTAACAACCTTTTCGACTGTCCAAGATGATTTCCCACTCAAAAACTAAGCTTTCTCCCAGGGCAGATCTCTCACTCCTGCCCAGCATATTCTTCACTCATCCTCGGGCAGCAGCAAGGCCCTTCTGCCACGTGCAGCATTTTCCGTTCACTGGGTTTTACTCATTTTGCTAAGCACATCAGGCGGGAGAGGATGGAATTCTATTCCTTAAGGGGCCTTAACACGGTATTCTAGAGACCTAGGTTTCCCACAGCTCCAAAGAAACTAGTACCTTTGAAAGGTGTCTGTGCTTAACTAGCTTGGAAAGCGCCAAGACGAACACATCCCAAGCTTTTTATGTCAATTTAAAGGCTGCAGCAAACTCAAAAGGTTTCAAGACTGCCTGTTGACAACAGGCTCCGATGTTTATGCCCCGTTGAATGGAATAAAGCTGCCCGAGTCCCTTCACGCACCCTCCTCAGATCCGTGCTCCCTCAACAGGACCACTACGCTTCCATCGACTATCAGTTTCTGGCGGCATCAGGGAAGACGACGACTCCGTAACGAGAGAACACTTTGCACAGAGATAGGAATAGGGGGATTTCAGCATTCACGCTGCGTTACCATTTCATCGAAGATTTCTCATTCGAGGGCCAGCAAAAAAGGCAATCACTTCCACAACTGGAAAAAAGTTCACAAGACAATGCCAGGAAGCTAAGGAAACCAGAAGGATTCACCGACAGCACATACAAGCTCAAAGCAAAAGCCTTCAGCTTTCAGCACTTCTTCCAGGAACTCTAAGAGAAGGGACGTCAAAAGCGAGATTGCAACACGCAAGTCAAGAGTCCTAAGTTAATAGTCTGAAATTCTACTAGCAGCCCCTTATTCGTATACCGTCAATCTCTAAACAGAAGGTAGATGCACAATATAAAAATAAGTCTCAAATAAGTCTTCATCTCTGCCCAGATGAATCTGACATCCCAGTAGAGTTTTATAGCGTAGCAAGTCAGCAGCATCCTGGCACAGAGCGAGAGAAACCCTTCTAATCAGCAAAAAGCCTTCTTCCCCACTAAGTGCTTACATCAGCCCGACTATTTTGGATTTCAATTCTGTAAGGCAAGTCTAAGCATGGGAAAAGGAGGGAAGAAAATACCTTTGCTCATCCATAGCACTGCCCTGAAGATGAACTAAACTAGAACATCGTTAAAAAGCCACTGTGTCAAGAAAGATCCCGGCAGTTCCGCCTTCTCGTTTGTCCAGCGCGTTGTCTCTCTTATCGGAGCAGCCCCTACAATTTTGCTACGGAGCAACTGCCCAACACTACTTCAAACAACACTGACACAAAGGTGCAAGAGTAAGACAAAATTACATAGCATGAGATGAACATTTTGAAAAGGGTTTTCATCAGAAGTGTAAGATTACTGGCACAAGTTTTTGTCTAAAGGGAACTTTTTCTAAGAGAACTTTAAAGTTCATCGCTTTAAGCAGCCCGTTTTCACTGGGTAATACTATGTTCCAAGCCTTGAGTCCAAGAACTTTCAACGCACTCAAGAAATCTGGTTTTGGGCTAAACACAAGTAAGATGGGGAACGTGTTCAGAAAAAAACAACGATCTGGGAGAGGGAGAATCCTTCTTCAAACAAATTAAAATATAGTCCTTTCTCATTCCACATGTGAAATATCGGTGACGGGAAAGCTATGTATAACATAAGCAGCATTTGGATAGCCTCTGAACAGACTAATAATTCCTCACACGTAGGAGTCACGGACAGTCCACCAACAGCATGCCAACACCTCTCCAATTCTAAGAGAGATACTAATCCATGATATCTTCACATTAGTATGTGAAAATTTGAGTACAAGGGCAAAACCACCCTCATCTAATATCCGCTCTACCTGGGCACTCTATTTGCAATGTGAGTAGGAGAACACGCCTTTGGGAGAAGCTGCTCTTCATTTTCACTCCGTTAATACCGGTACGCAAGCTCCCAAATATAGACGCTTTCTCTTGTGCCTGCTGTGAAACAATGGATTTTTGGTAATTTTGGCTCTGCGCTCGCAGAACGCAATGAACAAATAACAACGCGAGACTCGGTAACCATAAAACATGCAACATGCAGGAGGCTAGTTCCTTATTTCCAGTTCTTCAATCATTTAACTTACATGAACATACACTGGAACTTGCCTAGCGTTGTACACCTAAGCGCTTGTTGCAGGTAACAGCTGTCAGCCACTGCAAGTCCTCAAATAGTTTAAGTGCAAGTACATTCCCCGCAAAGAGTTGGGAAACTTTTAACCAGAAAAAAGTCACTTTCTAGAACAAAGTCTCCTCCTCCTTTTTAAGTGGCCTAGTCCATCATTTTCTTCTATGCATAATTATCCAGTTAAGTGAAGAACGACACAAGGTATTTCCCTGTCAAATTCTAATCGCGGACCTGCTGGATCCCGATGTCCCTGTCCCTTTTCCCAGCTGTGAGCCAGAGACTGGTTTCAACAGCTCTACGTTCGGCTAGGCCGTTCGTAACGAATTTGGACTTGGATAGCATCAGATTGTGAGACCTGTCCTAACCGTTACGGAAACAAGCAGGACCCATAACCGTGTACTTGATGTTTCTTTCTTTTACAAAGCTCCCGATAGCTGACATCTTCAAGTTCACTGACTGAAGCGGCTAGAAACCTCTTCCATTCACGGACAGCAATGCCAAACCTGGAATTTAGCAGAGAGCATGCTATCAGAAAAGGCTGGACAGGGAAAAACACCCAAACTGAATAAAAGCAATGAGACACTTTTGTGTTCTCTATATTCTTTTAATACAGTTTTTCACTTCTTGTTTCATCTGAAGTTACTTGGAAGATCAAGACAGACTGGGGTCCACACAGCGGAACTCGCAGCATTACTACCGGCAGAGCTGAACCCGCTGCCAGATGGAAACGCTTCTAGGCGAACAGCGCTTGTTCGCTCGAGTTTGCTACCTCCTGTTCCCCACCTCTGCTTGCCTGGGTCTTCAGATGTAAGAACGCAGGTTCAGTTTCAGATTACCAGAGCAAAGATGCAACCCTTAACTCACACGCATTTGCCCCTCTCAATTCAAGACGTGCTCACACCAAGAGCCTGACTTTGGCCCAAGACTAACCCTAAAGGCTTTCAAGAGTCCCAAACCAAACAATCTTCAGCACTCTTCAACAGCACAACTAGACAACTCGCCACCCTGACAGGAGAGGTTGAGGTCCCCTTTCAACCCAACGTACATGCACCCCGCTCCCACGGCGGAACCTCTCCCCCTCCGCTGACGTTTTAGTTAAATCCAACACGCAGAGCCTAAAGGAATTATTTTACTACAACAGAATTTAATAAATGCATTGGAAGTTCACAAAAGGTTAAAAAAATTATTTTAAATATTTCCCAGACTGTGTGTACAATACTTTTGTTACAAAATCAGTTGCTCAAGTTATTTCTATTAACAAGTATTCCAATGGTTTGGAAAGACTGCATGCTTTGCAATACCCATCTCTGGATTACCATGAAAGCCACCACCAAAGACATCTGCCATTCCTGAGAACATTTGGGGTTTTTTTTTTAGGTGTAAAAACAGGGGGGGTTAAATTAAAGTTCATTGGGAGTACTTTTACTAACCTTATTTTGAGTCTCGTTCACTCAAGGAAGCGCTTGCTGGGTGGCACTACTTCACACACTTCTTCCAAACCAGTAACGTCGATAAAATTATCGAAGGCAGAGAGATGTGCAACCTAACCGAGGTTCTGGCCGTACACTGACCTAACCAAGCGACGCTGGGACGGACCAGCACGCCACAGTTCCAAAGCACAGGAGGAATCGGCATCGCCATCAGTTTCATCGCACCCCCCGCAGCGCCATTTGATCAGTGCTCGGCTAGAGAGGGTATCGCAAGTCCCACGCAGGTGAAGGCGGCACGTCCCCAGCCGCTGCGATGCCTCGGTTCCAGACTCAAAAGAAAACCCAACCGAACGCAAAGCCCCGCACAGCTCTCTCCCCCTTCCTCCTCGGTACCCACTTTACCCCCTTCCAGACAGACCCCAGGCCAGCGACCCGCTACTACGTATTTCTGCAGAGCCCAACTTTGGCACACGTACTAGCACGTTTCTAAAAACCCACCTCAACTCAAAGACACAAGTACATTTCGAGTGATTTTACACAGAAGTTGTGTGAAGTATAAACATTTCCTCCACACGCAGGCTTCAGAAAAGCCCTTTTTCGAAGTTTAGCACGTAAAGTTTGCCGCTATATTTGTCACTGAGGAGATCCTTTATCGAGCTGATGCTTCGCAAAAATACCAGCATGCTGTTATGCCAACTTTCACTTCTGCTAGTGACTGAGATGGACAGAAGGCATATGTTCATCTATCTAGCAGACTGTTACGTTCAAAGTGCTCTTTTTCTTTAAACTAGCTTGGTTATTTGTATTACGATTACCACGCTGATCACAATTGTGCTTTGTGACTGCCAGCGTACAAAGCGACTCCTCTGCTGCACCGCGCTAAGTGACACAAAAGCGGCGATGGGGATACTCAAAAGCGCGGCGACGTGTTAAGAAAATACCGCTTCGCTCCTCTCTTTCTCCCTATCCTTAATACGCTCCTTTCAAGAACCTTAACAAATACCAGAGACAAAACAAGTCAGTGCGGATTTTATCGCAAGAAGCTTTCGAGTTTTCCAAGCTGCTCGCAAAAAAAAAAATTCTGCACAATTTATCTTTCCAGGACTGCGCCAGCCACTTTCAAACAGAAGACCCAAAGGACGCATCAAGACGACTGCTTTGCCCTTTAATACAAAAATTCTCACAGATCCGTCGCAGTCTTCACAATTCCAGTCCTCAAAGACAAGGCGAGCGTGTCTTTGACAGGGATGGAAGCGCATAGCTCCACCAGAACAGGCGTTCCTCGTCCCTCCTCCCTGCCCGAGTTCCTGGCTCTCCGCTGCGTCAGCACACGCTCTTGTGCCACTGCCTGACAAACTGGATCAAGGAGCTCATCCACTGTAAACATGCTGTTTGTGTTGCTGAGGTTTTTTCCACGAGATCATTTCCCAAATGGCTAGGAGGAGCAATGAATGCCCTCTTTTTTTTTTTTTTTTTTGGCAGCGTTGTGCTCACTGCAACCTTCCTACAAGCCCAATTCCCCTGACTTCAGTGGGATTAGTACCCACGCTGACACAGAGGCTGAACAACACTGAGCACTTGAGGGGGGAAAAAAAACCTAAGTCACAGCATGACTTGAAAATTTAAACTTCATTAAAGCATTGTTCACCATTCTGTGGAGGAGAACAATTCACACCTGCAGAAGAGCATAAAAAGGAAAATTCCGCTGGCAAAGCATTTCGGGACACGACCGAACAAAAGGAAAGAAACACCTGAAGTGTGGAAACGGTAGAGCTCAGGGACAGGAAAACATGTGAGTCACAGATACCTGCCAGACACAGATGTACTAGGGACCTCCAGCTTCTCCTTAAAGAAAGCGTTTAGTTCTATTCTTGGGTGTGGGAAAAGCTGGGAGGATAAAGCGACCTTCCTCCGCTTATCTCTGAATCACTCCCTGCCCTGGGGAGAGGTTTCAGATGTTCCCTTTCTGGTGAGGCTGTACTCCACAACACAGTTCCTGCGAAGAAGGACAGATGTACAGGCTGAGAAACAATCATTCTTTTTTTTATTAGGGCAAGGGGAAACAAACCTGAGCTCAAATACGAGGTAGCCCCCTTAGCAACAGAAAGAAGTCAGGTTACTGTGTGAAAGATGGCTTTAATTTTAACCTTAAAAAAAAAAAAAAATCCAGAAGCTTAACTTTTTGACTGTTTCAAGTCAAACTTGAGGAGAATAGAAGCCAAAACCCCAAACCTTATTCTCAATAGCAACATTTCGTCATACTTGTTAGTACTCCAAACTTCTTTCTAGCTCTGCTTTCTAGCATCTGAACAGCTGTGTATTTGGACACAATACCCATTCTCAACGATTAACACCACAAATACCTAAGATATTGGGGTGGTGCTGGAAAAAAAAAAATTAAATCAAGGTTTATTTCAGCTCATGTCCTAGAATAGACCATTATACTCCTAAGACTTGAGGATTCAGCTAAAATCCAGCAGAGGGAAAACACCTGCACATTTGAATTTGTCAAAACCCGCTTTGGCTAACACAAACAACATCATCCTCGTTACAACATTCAGCCTAAAAGAAAACACTGCGAGCACAAACAAAGATAGATTAAAGACACGCTTGGTTCCGCGGCTGATTTTTAGCCTGGTGCACAACTAGTACCCAACCTGAAAATAAGGTGGCACGACAGTTAAGCAATACCTCCACGTGGCTTTAGCTCTTCAACAGTCACGAGCTTCGCATTGCAGATGGGGGGAACGTGGCTGAAAAGCATCTGGAATACCGAGATAACCTCTGAGTACCGATTAACACAAAGCACTAACCGCTTAGTGAAAAGAGAGAGGAAACGCTGCCCTTTGCTGGTCAAGCACGTATGTTTTTGGAACAATGACCGCACAGAGGTCAGCAGAACTCACACACTAACACCAAGACATACTTCCATGCACTGGTAAGGCTAACCACACATTAAGGAAGAATTTTTCCCCTTAAGTACACGTGTTAGCTGAATGACCTTATCCAAACCTTTTGCCAGCATTAAGTCCTTCCCCACCCGCACAATTAGTATCCTTTCTCGAAACATCCGAAGTTGGGGACGTGACCAAAGAGTCCCACGTAGGTACAGAAGCTCTACAGATAGAGCACATCGTGGAGATGTTACTTCCGCTTGGTCACCTAAAACGCCGTACCTTCAAGAAACCAGAAGCACGTGATCACTTCAGAAAAAAAAAAAAAAAAAAAAAAGCAGAACGTCTACCAAGGCAGCCACGGATTCTGTCGAAACTGACCTAAAAAACTGCTATCAAATTTGTGCAATTTCTTTTAACTCAGAGTTAAAAGGGCTTGTTTCTTTAACCTGAGAAACAAAGCACTCTTACTTATCTTCCATCTGCAGCACTGATTTTTCAATTCCTAAACCCAATTTCCAAATTAGCTATATCCTAAATAAGCACAAATAGTTTTGTTTTTAAAATGCAGGTAGAGAAAAAAAACAACATACATAATCCCATTTGCCTTCCAAGTTGACAGACGAAGAAATTCTCTCAGCTAAATCTCTTCCAGACAAATCATCCTCTTGAAAGAACTAAATTAGTAGCTTAAAAGATGGGGTGTTTGGCTCCAGCCTGCACACAGGAGTTATGTTTATAAGGACATTTCCTGGAGAAATATCTGCGGAAGTAAACAAATCCACGTAGCGCCACCAATACCCAACCTCCACCTTCTGCAGAGGACATTTTATGCAGAGGACTTTGGTTTAAACCCTGATATTCATTAATAACTTCAATTACATAGAGCGGACAAAAAAAAAATCAGTACATTTTTTTTTTTTTTAAATATGCGCTAGGTCTTAGCAGGCACCATTTATCAGCTCTGCATACCTAGACTCTTTGTCACGCAGATAAAGACACTGCTCAATCCTTGCTTACCGCCTCGGCCGTCTCACAGTACGCTGAAGCCCCTGCCCAGCGTATGAATTCTAGGAACCCAAGTCCCTCAGATAAGGGGGCATCTGCTGGTCATCATCTACAGGGTGATGGCAGTAAGGACTGAAAGGTGCTTAGCAGGGAACGGCCAAGCCAGCCAGATCGTTACTCCGGTTCTCCAAACTCACGTTGGTAGAGCCGAGGCCAGGGATGTTAAACAGTTTGGGCTAATGCTCCCTGAGGTCAGCTACAGATTTCGCTGTTGTGAAACTCTTCTGGGATTCACCCACCAACAGCCCGGTTACTTCAGGGATTTTTGGGAAACATCCCTCACCCGCTTCCAATCTCTCATTCCTTCCATCTGCAGAGACAATTAATGGATGCTAACTCTTGACAGTTCTATTACATCATACTTACCATACCCCTCGTGCAAAATAAACCAAAAATCTCACCCGTAGCACCAACCCAGTAAGAACATTGTCTCTAAGAGCGGGCTTTGAGCTGGGAGTGCCTAACATTGGCGTGAGAACCGGCGTTTCTCAAGTGTCACGACCAGGTTCCTTCTAGAGCTGGAAGAGAAGTCTGCCACGGCTCCTGCTGTGGCTCACCCGCTTTTTCAATCACGTCACTTCAACTGATCTAAGGCAGCTATCGCTATACCAAGCTATACGCTGTAGTAACTACACCGATGAGGAAAATGCCAAAGTCACCTTAGGTCTTACACAAGTTTGGGTTTTCCTCTAAGGGATTTCACTACTCTTTCTTCTTTTGAAGGGAAGAAACAAAACAGTACAGGCAAAAAAACCTGCCAAAGTAGACAGAAAGAAAAGAATGACGGCACAAACGACACGGCAGAATACGAGACTGAGCTGTACATCAGGATGTCACACACGAACAAGGACAGAGCCCAACTGGTCGCCCGTTCAGTCAGGTCTCTGAAGCTACAAGGAGATGAAGGTAATGGGAATACACAGACCATCTCACACAGCGGTCCAGCCAGACCCGCTGGCTCCTTCGCAGCCCTGCAGAATCCAAAGGTCTTATTCCAGGATGCTAATCAAGACAGTTGGGATTTAAAAAAATAAAAAAAAAATAATTCTGCGTTTCAAACCGACAGCTTACTTAAACACTTAAGCTGTTAGAGCCTTTTACAACCACGAGCCTATGACGCTCTTGACGTCACAGCCGTAAGCCCAAGTCTTCTGCCGAACACCTTATTTACACCTGAAGCTAAAGAGGTTAAGAGTAGCTTCTTCTGCATGAAGAAATTTTAGAGGACCGGTGGTGTTTTGTTGTTTCATTCACTTCATCTTACTAGTTCAGTTGCAGCTGAAAAAACAAACCCGAACTTTTATTTACAGCAGCTACGAGGCCCAAGTTAAAACCAGAATGCTTAAGTAACAGTCGAAACATCTCAGAAATATCCTTCTCATCGGGCAGTGCTTTCAGGTAGCGCTAACATAAGCGAGGTTTACGTTTAGGAGAGCTAATTTGCACCTCGTGAGAATCCAGGAACAAACCATACCAGTCAAAAGAAGTGAAAGCCAGACAGACGCGTAAATCCAAGACTGATGTACATCTAATCATCATGAGATTTTTTTGCTCAAGGAGAAAACCGAACTTACAAACTCTCAAAATGGATACAATATTAGGAAAAGCAATTATAAACTTCACTGCCAGCAGCAAACATCCTGTGAGTTCAAAGACTTGAAATAAGCTTGTAAACAGTTTTTATTATACAATTAAACCTTTCCGTGTTTAGCGAGAGAAGTCCTAATGCACTCTGAACATCACATTTCTAAGCGGCAACTCGCTACTAGCATTTGCTCACTTTTTGCACTATGTCACTATTTATTGAAGACAAATGTTCAACAAAATCCATACGTACAGGAACGCTTTCAAGAAACCTGCGTATTTATGGGGTTTTATCTGTGCCTGCTCAGAGGAACTGCTAAATCATGTTTTCACAAAAAAAAAAAAAGGCAAATAATCAAGTTCACAAACAATAATAACATTCCCAAGCTTCACATTACATGTCAGCTTTCACTCATCTTGCCTGCTCCACCTCCCCCTCCTTTTTTTTTTGACTCATTCTTTTAAGAGGCTGGGAAGACAGACCTTTGACTCGACCTACGGCACAAACTGGACGAGCAGTTTTCTTCGTATCTGTTTCAGATCCGTCCATACCAATAACAAGCCACGCTCAATGCGGGGTGGACGGTACGCTGTACAAAGCCCCACTAAAAACTCAAAGCAGCTTCCCATTAGGGATGCGATGAACATCGTGGCCCAAGAACGTAGGCTTCCTCAGCGACGCTCCTCACGCAATTCTCACGGAGAACAGAGATGCACCTTCGTCTCACCCTTAAACATCTACCACGTCAACCGAGGACGTTTCCCACGTGTCACCGCACCTACCCAGTTTTGTCTGAATGCCCGCTCTCTGCGAGTGGCCACCTGATCCAAGCGGCACTGCAGTCCGATTTAATTACAACAATACACCGCCTTCAACACCTCAGGAGACCACCTCTACGAACGCTGACCAACTTCGCCTGTTGTACGCAACGGTCATAAACGAAGGGCAGAATTCCGCCAGGAAGCAGGCGAGCTGACCCCCCCCCGGTAGGCAACTTCTACTGGCTTTTTTGCCTTGCCTGAAGATTTCTCTTCCTTCGTATTGACGAGAGTTGCCATTTCTTTGCTAGCTGGCGGTTAGGGAACGGGCAATTTGCCCTTTACAGACAATACCGGACCGCACTATCTCGAATCTTGGGGTTTTGGCAGGGAGCCATTTGCCCCAATTTCAAAAAGCGACCTCGAGGTTGCCATGAACGTTGTAGTAGGAACTCATCAAGTTGTTGGTATGAAATTTCAATTTCACTTTCCCAAAGCTCTACCCAGTGCCTACGCTTCCACGCTCAGATATAACGGAGGTTACAGAGTGAGATGAAAACATCTGATCACAACTTTTTTTTCCCGTCCCATCGGCTCAGCAACGACCGAGCCAAACTACGTCTTTCCGCTCGGGGGGGGTCTGCAATTTACTATCTGCCAGGTTTCCGATTCTAACTCCTTTCACTTGTTGCTACCGTACGCATGATTTTTAGAAGCTGGCTCGTTCCTAGTCAAATCTAGAAATACTTCGCTTCAGAGATTAGAGAAGTCTTAGGGTGTTAAGCATGGGCAGGGCGAAAAATAGCCTAAGAAAAACTGTCTTAAGTTTACAGAGATAATGAACTGAATGGTTGGAGGGAACACCATCTTATGCAGCGTGTTTCCACAATAGTTTCCATTTACAGCAAAACCATAAACTTAAGATTTCTTTGTGTTTTTCATTTCACATGCCTTCCAGACTGCCGGTGGTCAGAAGACTGCGATCCAACTGCTGAAACCCACACAAGCTATGCACATCTCAACTAAGTCTGAACTAAAAAAAATTTAAACCCCAAACAAATAGAAATCCCACAGTAGAAACAAACTTTATTTTTGTTAAAGCTTCTAAAAGCCGAAAAGAAACATCAGGTTGCTTTCAGACAAGAAAAACTCCCTTTCGCTGAGAACGCTCAAAACACATTCCCTCCCCAAGAGCTACTAGGAACTGCCTTGAAGTTAGATCCTCCGCTCCATTAACCAGGCCATCCTCACGGTCACGTTCCTAAAAATGGAGATTTCGGCTGCGCACATTCTACAAGCCGTAACATTTCATCCTGAAGTCAGTGCGAGAAAGACTAGAATAGGTTTTTTTTTGCAAGCAACGTGAACGATCAAGAAAAAGAGGTATTATAAGCAAAGCTGATACATGACAAAATGTATGGTATCCTGGCCTTAATAAGCTCAGTATTATTTACTTGTTTATCCCTTACCCCCGCTCAATATTTAATCCCAGACCCCCCAGACTGGGAAAGCCTTGACTTAGTACCAGTAAGATAAAAACGTCGGGGAAGCTCCCAGACACCAAAACCGCCTTCCCAGCTATCCTATCTACAGCACACGTCATTCTGTCAAAAAAAAAAAATAAAAAATTAAAAACATCAAGTCTTCTTCTGCCACCTCATGATAGTTTAATGACCATTTGCTTTCTTCTCTCCCTGCAGGTCTCCGAGCACGTTAAATAGGAACCTACGGGTACATAGGGCACAGCACGCAACCCAAGGCTCACCTCACCCAAGACTACCTATGTTCCTCGGCCGTCTCCGCCTCTCTCGCCACGCCACACACACCATACCATTCGGAAGGTACCGCTACAAGGACCCATTGGGTAGAACGGCTACGGATCGCAAAATCAATCTGCCTAGGATTTTGCCATTTAGCCTCACTTTGGGCAAATTCTGTCGGAGATTGCCATCGCACGCAGCTAATCTCAACGCTTAGCCATCAACCGACGCATCTGCCAAGCCACCCGAGGGCCTTCATCCCTTCCCTCACGCCCTCGCAGCACAACTCAGGTGGCTCCCTTAAGACAGTAAGAGAGTTCTTCAGGTGCCCGTAAGACTGCCGATAGCTCAGCGCCTAACCACGGCTGCCGGTCTTACACGCTGTACGCCTCAAAACCTTCTACCTACGCGATCATAGTGGCTTTCCTAAAAACAAACGCTACAGAAACAAAACGCCAGGCGTAATTACTTCTTAATTGAGATGGGCTCATTGCGCGCAATTTGTCTCACACAAGTTGGATAAAACGCTCCTTGTATCGACTTGTGCAGAAAGAAAAAGCAGAGCGCTTCTTAACCGTGGAAAAACCTATCAGCATCTTAGCCCAGCCCTTCCTTAAACCTATCAGACTCTTCCTTCCCTTTCTTCCTGCTCGTTTTCATTTCTAACGCAAAAGCAGATACACCACTTAAAAGCCAAACCGCTTAGAAATAAACTTCAAAGAAAAGCTTACAAACTTGAAGTGGACTTTTTTTGAGAACATTATTCAAAAAAAAGCGGAAGCGAACGTTCAGCTTAGAAGGTTACAGACTTAAAACTACTATGCAAAGCGGCTCCAGGCGACTACATATGCAAATAGCAAAGGGGCTTCAAGTCTTGCCTGGCCTTTTCCAGCCGTACCTACCCGAAAGCCCCAACGTTAGACGGGAGCAAGATCGTAACGCTTCCCGGGGCTCGGTCCAGCCCGACATTGGCCAGGGCGGGCGTCGGGCGAGAGCAAGAGGCCCGGGGCTCCGGGGCAGCCTTCGCTTCAGCCGCACGTTCACCCGCTCGTCTCCTCGACGCCCCGCTCCCAGGACGGACACATCTCCGGCTGCGCTCCCGGAGCTCAGGCCCACCCCGGAGCCCAGCCGGGACGTACGGGCACCGCTCCGGAGCGGACCCCGGCTGCGCTGCGGCACACGCAGACAGCACGCAGGGCGTCCAGCGGCACCGGCTGCGGGGCCCGTCCCTGCCGCCGCGCCCCCCACACGCCCCCAACACCCGGGACCGAGACCGACGGCAGCCCCCGACCCCCGGGGCGACCCCGGGCCCGCCCCGCACCGCCCCGCCGGACACACCGCCTGCCCCCTGCCCCCCCCCCCCCGCCCCTGCCCGCACGGAACCCGGCACCGCCGGCCGCCCCCGCCGCCGAGACGTGCCCGAGGCCTCCCGCACGGCCCGGCCGCGGCGCCCCGCCGTGCCCCCGGTGCCGGCAGCCCGGTCCCGCCCCGCCACGAGGCCGCCCCCGGCAGCGCGGTGCTGCCCCCTTCCTGCCTCTGCGGCAGGGCCCCGCGGGAGGCGGGGGAGGCGGGAGCGGGCACCAATTATGAAACCGGATCAGTAGGGCAACCCCCGCGGCCGCCCCGCCGCCCCCCCCCGCCCCGGGCCTGCCCGCCCCGGGCATCGCCCCCCCCCCCCCCCGCAGCCCCCTCCCCAGGGACCCCCTCCCCATCCCCGGGGTGTGGGGGGCCCCTCCCCGCGGTACCTCGGAAACCTCCTCTTCTTCTTCCTCCTCCTCCTCCTCCTCGTCGTCTTCCTCCTCGTCCTCCTCCTCCTCGCTGCCGTTGTTGCTGCTCTCGCTGCCGCCGCCGCCGCTCTCGCTGCTGCTGGCCGGCCGGCCCGCCCTCCCGCTCCGCTTCGCCTTGGCGGGCGCCTTCTTCTTCAGCAGCAGGTCGCACACCCGGACCAGCCCCCGCGGCGCCGCCGCCGCCCCGGGCGGGCACGACGTCGGCGAGGTGCCGGTACCGCCGTTCAGCCCCTCCGGGGGACCGGGCCCCGCCGTGGCGCTCCCGGCGTCGCCGCCGTCACCGCCCCCCTCCGCCACCGTCGCTGCCGCCGCCGCCGCGCCGGCCGCCTTCTCCATGGCCGCCGATCCGCCTCCCTCAGCGCCGGCGCCCGGTGAGGAAAGAGGAGGAGGAGGAGGAGGAGGCACCCGGGGCCGCCGCCGCTGTCTCGGTCACCTCTAGCGCCGGCGCCGCGCCACCTCTCGCGATACTTGTCGTCGTCGCCGCCGCCTTCCCCCGCGGCGGCCGCCGCTCCCGCCGCAACAGCCGCCGCCGCCCCGCGCGCCCGCCCCCCCGCCCCCCGCCGCCGCCCGGCTCGCGCGGCCTCGGCTCGGCCTCGCGCTCCCCCGCCCCTCCCCGCGCCCGCTCCGTCGCGGCACCCTCCTGGCGGCGACCCCTTCCGTGCGTGCTCGGTCACCGCCCCGGCGCCGGAAGTGCCACAGACGTCATCACCCGCCGCGGCGGCGCCGCGCTGCCGCTTCCCGCCGCTCTCCTCTCGCCGCGCCGCCGCCTTCGCCCCGCCCCCGGTCGGTGAGGCGGCCCCGGCCTTCGGCGGGATGGCGGCCCCGGCCCCGCCGTCCGCTCCCGTGGGGGCGCGGGGGGAAGCGCTGCCCTGCGGGGCAGCGTCGGTCGGAGGCAGGCGGCGGCCAGGCCGCTCCTGTGACTGCGGCCTGACGTTGAGTTGCTTCGTCAAAACGAACCGGCAGGAGAGCGGTAAGACCGGGCCTCTTCCCGCGCCGCTGCCGCTGGAGCGGTTCCCCCCGGGAGCGGGCGCCAGGCCCCGTGAGCCGCCCCGGGAAGGGCCGAGGCGCCCCCCAGGCCTCGGCCCGCCGTGAAGCGGCAGCTGCCGGTGACGTCCTCGCATAGAGTGCCTACGCACGGCGCGTTCCCCGGCAGCCCCGCTGGGACAAAACGTTGGCGGAGCATCGCTCACCCGGCAGGCACCACGGAGAGGCCCGAGCCCCGGCGGGCGCTGAGGAGATGCGGTCCCGGTGCCCCTGCCGCCCCCTCCCTCCCTCCCGCAGCCCCCGGCCCCACGTTCCACCCCTGACCTCAGCTGGGGACCGGCACGGCTCAGCCTGGAACAACCGCTGGCGCAGGTGGGGGGCTGCAGCACCGCTGTGGGGCAGCTCCCGCCCGCAGGCCTGTGTGCTCACGGAAGGGAGAGGCTTTTTTCTTTTTTTTTAGACTGTTGGAAACCAACGAGGGAAGTGTTTTTAGCCACAGAAGCACACGATGGAAAAGACTGCAGTGGCTCAAAGGCGCAGGTACGCTGCTGACGTTTGGGAAGTGGTGTTTCGAGACAGTAGTCGGTATTGCACTTACATTTTAAAGAAAGGCAAAGAGCTTATCTTTACTTGGTTGGTCTTAAGCCTTGTCTTCTGTCTTAATTTGGATAATGTTGGACAGCACGTGTCGTGCGGGCAGTACCTCTGAAACAAAACGTTGATTTTAAAAAAAATTCTCAAAGAACTAACACTTATCATAAAAGCAAGACAGCACGGTTTCCTCTCCCGAGCCTTCACGTTCCTTACGTCCCAGCAAAACCTGCCTCTATGTGTTCGTAATAAACAGACTGCATTAGGGGTAGGAGCACCGCTGTTAAGTTGCAACATTAATCCTAAGGCGCAGGGCTCTAACCGTAGTTCTTAACCTCTAATCTTCAGGTACGAGGTCTAAACTGAACAATACATTTACAAGTAGCTCTGCAGGTGACAGGAGGAATAACCTGAATGTTCCAACCACCTACTTGCTACTTCCTGGTGTGACTGCACTAAAATCTCAAAACAGCGTGAGATCCACGATGGCAGATCCGCGAGAATAACCCTTTTGTCCTCTTGTGTCAAATACATTGATTTTTACTGACGTATAGCTAGACAAAAGCACAAATTAAGCGTTTGCTGTTTGTTGTGCTGACAGTAAACAGAAGGGTAAGTGAATGTAGGTAACCTCAGCCTTACCACCTGAGATTGGTGGTGTGTGTGGGGAAAGAGCAGCTCTTTTTCCGAGCGATAAGCCTGGAAAAGTGACCAAGTCTGCAGAGTTTGAGCCAAGAGGTGACTGACTTCTTGAAAGACAACAGGCGTTACAGTTCTGCTCTGCTGTACAAGCAGCCCGCAGAGGAACACATTGTCCGAATGCACCGTGGCCACGTCCAGCTGCGAGACTGGCTTTTACCCTTTGAGCTGTCAGCAAGGAGTAGCGCGCTCCGTGCCTTTCAGGTGCAGCGTAAGGCTGGGAAGCGGCATCAAAGGGTCAGTCCGCCGCTGCGCTGATCTAGGCCAAGCGGGGTTGCAGTAACGCTCGGTTCGATTGCGTTACAAATCTTGATTTTAATACTGAGCTTCAACTTTTGCACGTGACTTCTAGTGTCCATTTAAGTTGTTAGGCTCGGAAAGGGCCTTTTGAGCTGTCCGGTTTCTTGCTAATGGAAGCAACCGTGTTATTGTATCACCCTGCGTGGCGTTCTCAAGCCCTGCGTCAGATGGAGCGGTTACAAAACACCACTGTGCGGGCACAGGCAGCGCCGCCTATCTCAGACTATTTGTTCAGTTTCTTTTATGACGGTGACCTCTGTTCTGATCAAAGAGTTGCTCCTTCTAATCTTGCAGCGCAGAGCAAGTCGTTTTCCTCCTTTTTTATAACGCACAGTTCATACCTGCTCTCCCTACCGCCCTTACCGGTTTGAGCCTTGTGCGAGAGCAACAGCAATAAAAGCACTTGTGCTCTTTAGGGAAGGTTAGCTTTGGATTCGTCAGGCTTGTAAGCGTTGGTTTTGTCATGGGCGAAAGCTGCTGACCAAAGGCAGCTATCGGTCTTGCCCTGGTTGGAGCCTTTGACTAGCAAGGGAAGTCAGGGAAGTAACACCTAACAAGTACATTTCCTTTTGTGAGGCTGATTGACTTTGGACGTTTGGTTTGGGTCGCTAGCATAAAGCTGCGGGAAATCTTGAGAAAATTAATAAGCCTTCATCATGCCTTTGATCTGCAACTTTTCCTGAAGTATTTATTCAGTTCCCTTCCGGTTGTCGATTGCTCCACCGAACACTCAATGCGAATATAAGGAACACCGGAGGTTTGAAGTCAGTGAAGGCTTTCAGGAACGGCCTCATGCGTGCCAGATGCTTTACAAAGTTCTACGGAACAAGTCGCGTGTTTAAACCTACGCTGTGGTGTAATTACCTGTATAGTTCTGCTTTCAGTTTCATTTATGGCTGCTGGCAGCAGCCGCAAAGTCAGGAAGCAGGGATATTGGGGTTTGTTTGCAATTATAACTAATAGAGGAACTGAAAAAAGTTATTCCTGGTTTGAGTTTTAGTAACCCCCACACGCAGAACACATTTTTTCACACCCCATAAGTCTGACTTTTGCGTCCACGTGCCATTCTGCCCCGATTTTACACGTGCGCCCTCTCCCTCCCGGTTTGTACGTGTGTCGGCAAAGGCAGCGCTCCTGTGCTCCGTGCTGAGCCATCCAGCGGTCGTAAGCACACGCTGTTCTCACACAGCTCTTTCTTATTTCGTAGGTATTTTTTCACCCGAGGAGCTCCCAAACAACCATCAGAACTTCTGAAATTACCAGTTGAGGGCTGGAGAGAATCAAGGGTGAAAGAAGGCATCTCGTTCTTGATGTGCCAAGATTAAATAATCCAGCTTTTAACTTTGATAATTTTTATTCTGAATGCACTGAAATGGCACTTCTGAATCGCTGAAACAGTTTTCCTTTTAGGAAGGGGTGAATGTATTTTCTCTCTGTATTTGTTTTTGTGAAAACAGCCTGAATTTGTAACCCAAACTCGGGCCCGCCGCAAGGCCACCTTTTCCCCACTATCTCACTCGAGCCGTTTCCGTATCAATTTTTCTCTTATTTTGACTACGACTGCCTCAGTTGAGTTCCTCTCAGTGCTAAAGAGAAACTGCCTCTTAGAAAAGCTGAAGGCTGTCAGCCCAAAACCACCACCCCCCACTGTTTTTGTCTCTCCGTGTCCAGACTACGTGTACTTTTAATGTTTGTCAGAGTAGGAGGAACACAGAAGGAGCACAGAGGTCCCACCTCTCCAGATGAAATGATTGTCCAAACGAGCTACGAAATTAATCCAAAAATGATATCATGGCATTCTCGCTGGTTATCGAATGAGTGGATTCATTCATTATCTTTGATGCATACAGTTTTGCATCTGAAATGGGAGACAAGAGAAACTAAAATTAGACCATCATTAATTATTTTAAGCAGAAATAATAAAATCAAAGTTGTTCAGCAATTATGCGGTTACTGCTGACCAAGTCAAAGGGAGAAGGAAAGAAAAGAACACAAACGTCTCTACGTTCAGAGAAATGCTGTTTTCTGTGATATGTATTTCAAGGTTTGTCCAAAACACTGTGTTTTAATGTGTAAATTACACATGGAAAAGAATGATTAAAAATTGGTTTTATGCAGCCACGGCATTGACCTTAAACTATTTTTTAAAATAGCTCTATTTCTCCATTGCAGCAAGCTTCCTGTGAGCATCTCAGCTGGTGTGGCCTCGGGAGCAAAAAAAGTAAAGAAAATCCAGCCAGATTCAGAATTTGACAAGAGCGGTGCTAAGCCTGGGAGAACTGCTGAGAGTTACAGCAGCCCTGTTCATCGCGGGACAGCACTTCCACACGTGCAGAAGGTAAAGCATTTACGTCAGTGCTACCGCACGGATACACCCAGGTGGAGGGCCCTTTCGGCCCTACCTTTGGCTGGTAAGCCAGGTGATTGTGCCATTTGCTACGCTTACCCACGTCAGCGTCGGTCTGAAAGACATAGATATCCCGCTTGAGTGTCCTGAAAATTATTTCTTTTTCCACCTCAGGTACTGCTATTACACGTTCTGCCCTTAAACCTCAATACAACATCCTGCCAGCCATGACCGCTTCCCCAGGGGGAGGACTGAGAAAGTAAAAAACAGTCCAGAAAGCAAAGCCTGTTAAAGAAGGATTCGCTGAAGAAATACGCAAGCGCTCTGTTAAAAAAAGAAAAAGCGCAGTTGTTCTACAGGAAATGATGGCATTCCATCCAGTTAAGCCTTAGCTAACAAAGACTAATCTTCTCCTGGTTCCTTCATGATGTCATCACTAGAAGCGATCGGCTAGATCTCAAGGAGCGCCGGCGGTCGCGTTCATCCACCTGGCAGACATCAAAGTGCGGAGCGGTGTTCGATGCCGGGGCATTGCTGGGCGGTCAGTAGGAGTGCTGGAGGCTTCCAGCGGCACGGAGTAGTTCTGCTTCGGGTCTGAGCGCGACGGCATCCACCGCTACGCCTCGGGTTGGGTCAGATGGTTTCGTGGGACTCGCTGCTGCTTCTGGTGCGTTTCTGAGGGAAAGCACTCCCAAGTTTGGGGGGGCGCTTTTTCATCCTGCTGTTCTAGCCCGAGTGTTTGGGCAGAGGCACGCATGTTCACGTAACAGCGAGCTAGCTGTGGCTAGTTTTTTCAAAGAGTCTGGCAAGCGTTAAAACGTACGATAATGGCACAAGAGAAAATAGCGAGATATGATACACCGCTACTATTCTGGGGCTGGAAATTCAGAGCTCTGCTTACAGATACGAGACTCGGAAACGGTCTTCCTGTGAGAGTACTGCGAGCAGAAGACGGCAGCTTAAGGTAGCGCCTCAGAAGTCTGCGTACAGGTGATGCGAGCTGATCGACTCTGACGCAAGACTGGGCTGAAACACTGGTGGCCCCGGACAGGCGTTGCCTGATGATGCAAAGGCAGGCAATACCTTGTGTATTAAGATTAAGGCTTTGATGCAATTCCTGTACTTGGTATTTTTTATGATGAGCTTTACAAACTAGTAGCGATTTGATACCCTTCTCTGTAGTCCCTGTACTACCCAGCAGACAACCGTATTTTGAACTTGAAATTCTCAAG
Organism: Balearica regulorum gibbericeps; assembly: GCF_011004875.1. Classification (NCBI taxonomy): domain Eukaryota; kingdom Metazoa; phylum Chordata; class Aves; order Gruiformes; family Gruidae; genus Balearica; species Balearica regulorum. The sequence goes on along the minus strand of NC_046187.1, from coordinate 1,105,663 downwards.
GGACGATTAGCTAACAGCTGACCTCAAGTGTTCAGCTACAAAGACGTTTACTCTGTAATATATTCAGTACTGGGGGAGTCTGCATCTGATTTAAGAAATGGCTTAAGCACTTGGAATCCTAAAACTTAGTACTCTGAGAGACTTACATTTTTACATGCATAAATTATTTTTGAATTTGCTGCACACGTTCTCAAAATGTTGACCCTTTGTGAGTATAAAATTGAAAAATACCGTGGCAAATTGAGGTAAATAGCATCTGGATGAGATTCTGGATTTCTTTCTGATTCTCTTCAAGTGCTGTATATGATAAAAATAAAATTTAAAAAAAGAAAAAGAGAAATCATAAGACAAAGAAAAATCTGTGTGTGTTTTGTGTATAATGGATCCGTAACCCAAAACTGCGACTCAGACCTCCCAAGACAAAACCACCTGTACTTGAAAATCAAAATTTACTTATCGAAGTAATGTTCTGTTGTTTGGGGGTTTTTATTACTGACGTTGAAGGCAGCATCGACTGTAGACTACCCAAGACTCAGCTAGGCGGTTAAACATTTCTTACATTTTATGTTTTGCCCGAGTCCCGCCAGTCCATAATGATAATTTCTATAGTAACGGCTTTTTAAGTAAACAATTGATTAGTTCTGAAATTAGACCTTGAAATGGCTTCTCTTTGTGCAGCCCAGGAGATCTTGAGCAGCAGCCTCGTGCTGGCATGCAGAACAACAGGTTCAGGCTGTTGCTTCTCTATCTTCCTATAGAGCGTGCCTAGAAAATAGCGGTACTACCAGGCTGGTTTATCTCTGGACAAGAAAGGGGGTGAGAATCTCCGTGTAAAACTTCCTGAGATCTTGGTTTCAGTGAAGGCAATGTAAGAAATTGCTTTGATATTGCAGAGAGGTATGTGGAAGAAAAACATTTTTTGCAGAGTTCAAAGGATAACTAGAAAAATTGTCTAAAAGCCTTCAGTCATCTAAAGTTACCTTAACCCCCCCGGGACGCTGCAGAGCCTCTGTTTTTCAAAACAGAACCTTCCCTACCTTGTTTATTGTGTGCTCTTCTACTTACCGGCTCGTGCTACTTGCCATTTTGTCTTCCCTTCAATGCACTTGCTTTCTACAGCTACGTATTGCTGATTCCTCATCTCCTATTTTAGGGGGGGGTCGGGATACAGGTTTTTTAAAAAAAGGATCCATCTTTCTGTCATTTCAGTTTGACACAGTAGATGGAGCTAGAAGCTGGCAATCCATCTTCATCTAAAAGCAGCCAGAAGTGAGGGCCATGAATGACAAATGCTTACTCTTCCCAACATTCTGGAAATTAAGTTGTACTATAAGCATTTGATTCTTAAACATATATGTCCTAAAAATCATTTTCTTTCCATTCAACAGTAACTATAAAGCAGTCTTTTGGTCATTTATATCTAGCAGGCTAAACAGGGCTGTTTTTCTTGTGTGACACGTATGATGCCATTGACGTTAACGCAACCTAATTACAGAGTTAGGGGCCGCCGTGAGCAGCTTTGTGTTCCTGAATTAGGAATCTACCTAATTCATCTACCTAATTCATCTACCTGGGAGGAAAAATGCTGATGGGGTGAACTTTCACTTGTCCCCTGCCGTGCTCTTACTCTCTCATTCACGGCCACGAACTGAGATACATTTCTACGCGAGGAAGAACCACCGGACAGTACTTGAGAAGAGGACTGCGGTACGTCAAAACACGCGTTTACCTACCGACGCCTGGTGAGCGAGCTTGTCAGGGCGTTGAAAGGTAAGTCTGGATCGTCTGTTCTCGTTCATGAATTCTGACACCCAGGCTCAGCCTAAAACGCTCGATACGTTTTCTCAGGCGTGTGATTTTCAGTGAGGCGCGAGATGTTACTTTCCAGTACTTCACGTGGCAATCCAGAAGCCGGTTTGAACACCAGGTGACACGCATACCTTCAGTCATTGCTGGGGTCTCTCCGTGTCCTGCAGAGCTCCTGAACGCCACTCGACTTCCGTGCGATTTAGCTCACACGCTGCAGCCTCCTTGCAGTCAGCAAAGCACCTCACACGTAACCTTTCAGTACCCCGATTCCGAGTCTTGCACACCTCTCTGTTAGCTAGTGACTATTACCAGCCAGAACAGCTGTTCATCGTTTTTGGAAAGCTATGCTTTATCAGCCTTACCTAGTATCTTAAACAACTTCTCATGTTCTATATTTCAAATTTCTTTTTTTTTTTTTTTTTAAAAAGACCCACGTAAGAACAATGAAAGTGTTTTTCAGTACAAGTACTTCCTACACAAATACTTTGCCTTAAGAGCACCGAATAAATCTCACATCCTTATTAACGGACAAGTCAAGTTTTCTCTTTGTTATTAATCAAAACCCCAGTGCGAGCTGGTCTCTGCTACGCAGTTCGTTACGGCAATTTTCTAAGACTGTCACTGGAATATTAGATGTGGGGTTTTCGTCTCGTGTGCCTGAATATTCTAAACAAGGTGCGTTACTTACCCGCCTACGCGCTCTGTCAGCCCCAGGCAGATGCACCTGAGCTTTGTTGAACGGATAACGTCAGAGACGATAGCTTACTTAATGACTGTGCTACTCTCAATTTTAACCTGGCGTGGAATTATTTGCCATGTTCTGCTCGTTTCTTGTCAGCATCTGTGCGTGCGTTCGAGAACTCGCGACTTCGGTGCCTTGCAGACAGGTCCGCGTCCTGTTAGCTTTTGGCTTTTATTTTTGGATTCCAACAAATACAGACCCACTAGAAGTAGGCAGCTATTGCAGAAAGAATACTTGTTTAGCACGAGATATTCACGCTAATCGGTGCAAAGGCTTGACGTCGTACCTGTTGCGACTGGATTCGACTGACAACGAGCTGGGGAAGACTGCTCCGGTGTATTCACGCTGCCGTTACGGCTCCAGCCGCCGCAGAGGCCAAGGTCCGTGCCGGCCTCGTTCTTCCTCGGCCGCATCCAGCAGAAGCGTTCTCGGCGCGGGACCGGGAGCTGGCCCAGAGGAAACCTTGCCTGGGTCTTACCTGGCCCATAATAGGTTTGACTGCAACAGATCAGATCCTTAGCAGGAGCTGGTTTGGGGAAACGTGTCTTTTTACAGGGTACAGTTTTCATCCGTAATGCGAAAAAGCTACGTGACGACTCCTGACTCTGCCGTGGTGGCGGGGAGCTGCAATTCGCAATGAGCACGGGATAAAAAACCCGGTTAGCGTGGCAGTGGTGACTTCTTTTATATGATGTCTCCTGGAACACATTTGAGTTTAGGGGCATTCAAGATGACGCTTACCTGCTAGTAATTGCAATCATCAGGTGACGACTTTGCCGACGAAAGCATCGCGGCATCTACGCACGCAGAGAACTCTGAGCTTGAGAACGCAGCCTGAGCCGAAACCGCAGCTCTTTACAAAGGGTTCAAAAAGCAAAAAGAAAATGTCACCTTCTGGCTGGAAGACAGACAATTTCAGAAATGAACACACAACAACCTCAGGGCGGAATCCTTCGCTTCTTCCCTCTCTTGTACCTGTATAAGCTATTTTCCTGGTTCCGCCTGAATTCATTCTCCCGTTCCAACCAACACGTGACCATTCCCTACGGCGTTTCGATACAGTTCAATTTCAGGCAGCTTAGCCATACACGAAACTGTGATGATTTAGAGCTAAGCCGCACGCCAGATGCTTCCTCATACCGCAGTTTCTGCTCGGTGACCGACAAACGCCTTGTGCTGCGCGTGTCCCCCGATGCCAAGCAAGAGGAAGGTACGTGTCCCTGCTACCAGAGCCGAGGCAGGAGATTTGCAGGTAACGATCATCGCTCCACTACACGTTACTCTTTAGGACACCCCTGCATCCCTCAGCGACCACGTTTGTAACGGACGCTGTGATGACAGGACCATTAACTACCTGCCTGTTTGCACATGTGGCGGTGTGCGGACCCACCGAGACGGGCGGCTAAGAGCCGCGTGGTTTGGGAGCCGCCGGCTCTGCAGAGCGACGTGAAACAGTCCGGGCAAAGGCAGCGGGGCCTGCCGCAGCGTAGCGCGAGTGACAGTATTTGCAGCTCTTTAAACCTGTCCCCTAAGGAAAGACACGGGTAAGACGATGACGTATCGAAGTGGTGTTTTACAGTGAAGAACGGACATTTCGTCAAGCTCCCCGCGCGGCCAGAGAGCAGGATGCCGAAGGCGCTGGCGCCCAGAAACCAAAGGGAAATCGCAGAGACGCACCATCTCTCTCTCTACTGCACTGACATCATCGCCTGATGCTTGTCCAACCTAGCTACCTAAAGCAGCAACCGCTTCGGCAAAGCTGCTCAATGAGGCAAACCCAAAAGGGCACCTCGGGATTCGTCTGTCGGCACCGCGCAGATCCTTTCTGACAGGCAGTCCTGACCCCAGGCGTTTGTGCTCTAGACCGAGAAACCTTACAAAAGGTAGGAGAGGAAGCAGTTACGAAGAGATCTCGTCAAGTAGAAACGGTCGCGTTTACAGCAGAGGCAGGAACAGGAGCTACCCGTCGCAAATGGTGGTGGCTCTTTGGGCTTGTTCCCGTGCTTCCTGCTCGGAGCGTTTGCTCGAAGCGGCAGCAGCCTGACCATTTCCAGCCACCTGTAACGCGCCATTATCGATTCAACGGGCTTTACTTACAGCAGCCTGAATAAAAGGGAAGAAAGTACAATTAACGGAAAGCAAACCCTGATCCTGGCGTGACAGCACGGCCTGACTGCCGCAGTACCTGTCGAACTAGCACAAATAACTGATCCCTGGATGTTTTTAGATGTTGCCGAGGCGTTCCTGCGTTAAAGCATCTTTCACCGGCACAACAAAGTACGGAGAATCCCCTCACACACGAGGTTTTTATGCTGGAACAGTCAGTAAACGGGAACGGTTTGTAGCGATGCTGCCTCTGATTAACTGAAAGGATAGCTCTCGCTTTGCCCGCAGGAACTTTGATGTTTTTCTCACGTTCGGGTCCACGGCAGCTCTGTGCAAGAGCTCTGTTAGCAGCAGGTGGCATACTGCTCCCGGCAGAGGACTTGGGAAAGGTTGCTGCACGCTAATCCGCACTCGTCCTCCTCGAATACGGCCGGACACGCAGTAGCTTTCTCTGCCCGAGCTCTCTTTTAGGAGAGGATTAGGCTCGAACATGGGTTTTCGTGTAATCTCAACATAACCCAAGACACGCCTGCGCTTCACGGCCCAGACCTGTGCGTTACGGCAGAGCTCCTCCCGGGCTCTGCTCTCCCCACGGCTCCCCGCGTGGGCTGCGCCCTCCGCACCCCTCTTCACCCGCAGCTTGGTGCGGGCATGCACGAGCTCATCGCACCCGTACTGATTCCTTGGTGCGCGACACGGGCGTTTCCTACTGTTCCGCTAGCCTGACTACAAGTATTTGTGTAATTCAGTGCAAAATAACTTCCATAAAATACCACAGAGAGTGTCTAAAGTCCGCATGGAAAGATCCAAGACACGATGTGTCTCGGCGCTATTGTAAATGAAACCCCTACCTTCCAAAAGCAAGGCCTAATAAAAAGCTTTGGCACAAAGAACAGCATCCCACTTGCAATGCTGTCCGCTTGCGTACAGCAAAACGTTTCTGCGCCGACCAGCGTCGCCGCCGGAGCTCAACCTCGCGCACGCTGTCGGCCGCAGCGGGGCCATACGTCGTGCACACAACAAAGCGTACTTGTAATTCTTATCTTTGAAGATCCACTTGATGCGGACCCAGACTTCACGACAGGATAAACATTTGAATTTTGACCTGAACTGATTGGATCTGTGATTTTTGATGTTACTTTACTCAAAGTGAAAGCTCGATTATTGCTTGACTATTCAGCGGTTTCTCACCTTCTTTTCTCTGCAACCCAGTTGCCTGGTCGCAGGCGGGGTAAATAAGCAGCGCGCTTCTGGGGAGCGCGCAGGTTTATCTAGCTCCCTTTCCAGTGAAGCCAGGCAAGTTTTAGCACCAACTTCGACACGACCAGAATTAGGCCAACGCTGAATATATTTCAAAATCCTGCCCCGTGGACCCGATAACCTTATGGAGTTGTCAAATAGCTTCTTAGGCAATATCAGTGCCCAACAGACAGGTGTCTGATTTGTCTCATTTAAACCTGTCCTTACCCCACTTAAAGTGGGGTTACAAACCAAAAGGAAGAAGGGAGTACTTGATTTTCATTTCAGAAGTGGAAGTAGATAGATTGCCTACTTGATGACCAGGAATAAAATAAAACAGTCTTTATCTTTGGGGGGGGGGGGGGGGGGGGAGAATAAAATTCAAAAACTACACCAAAATTCCTTAGAAAGGCTAGTCTAAATTTCACCTTCTCCACACAATAATTTTTAGTTCCCAGTGTTACGTCGTTCCGTATTGAATTTTATGACCAGCTTGATCACGGAGTTTTCTTTTCGTGGGTGGCAAGAAGAAATGACCTAAGTCCGTGTCAGTGGAGTTTTTGTTTGCTGTCACACGGTACAAAACTCTGTGTTTTTCCCAAACAACAGAAAATTCGGTGCAAAGTTTGATGCATAAGTGCCACGAAGACTGATAAAAACACATGTTATCAGGGAAACGGTGAAGGTTACTAGCCCAGGGCTTCCACCTTTGTTGTGCTAAAGCCACGACAACTACAAATCTTTTGTAGGGTCTGGGTCTGTAGGGCTTACAACAGGAAAAGTCACTCCTGACTTTCCACAGAGATGATACCTTGATTCTCGAGGCAGACCTCTCGATTTTCTACTTGGTTCAAATATTTTTAACGGAAGGTCTCTTTGCAAGGTATGTTCTTATTCACACCTGACCAGGGCCCGAAAGCAGGCACCTGCGGGAAGAGGGGAGTTTCGCGGGTAAGCACCCACGGCGTTAGTCCCTGTCGGTACCGTTTTGCAGGGCGGTGGGCGTAGGACAAAACAGGGCCGGCATGATCAGCGCTCCTGTCCCGTTTCGCGGTGGCGGGAACGGCCTTGCATGTTCTGAGCTCACGCTGCCGATGCGGATGGATCCCGCGCCGGCCAGGATTTTAACTGCACCACGCTACCTCCTGCACCTCCGGCTTGGCTCCTGTTGTGTTCCTTCTGACGCAGCTTTCGTGGCAGACATGAAGGACCCGAGGAACATGAGGCTTGGGCTTTTGAAGACATATTGAACTTGGTATATTTTCCAGCATACGCGCTCCAGGAACTAATCATCTTTTGGGTGACTATTTCAACCCTTTCAAGTTTTTAGATTAAAGATAGTTCCTGACCATTAGCAGGATAAATTCAACACTCGGACTTGCATTAAACCACCCTAAAAGGCGAAGTCTTTCACAAATCGCCAGTCTTGGTCTCTGAGAAGAGCCATCGAGGTCTGGCAGAGCAGCTGGACCCTGTCATTGCTCCTCTGAGAAATGCGCGTGCGTCCGTGTAGGTCAGAGCTGAGTACCGGTTCTCGGGTACAGGTAGTGTCGTTTGTTAATTTGCTTTGAATTTTTATCGGGCATCAGTCAGGGTTAGCAGATTAAAAGATGTCTGTCATTTGAAAGGTTTGAGCGTTTTAAACATTGGCTCTTTCTTGAACTGCTTTGGCTGTAGATCACAAAACACCATGCCTGGGGACAACGCACGCATTCAGAAGGGTAATTTCCCACGGAGTCGGTGCTGCCCCAGCTCAGACTCCTGTCGGGAGTTTGACTCTTCTCTTCGGAAGGAGCAAAGATGAGCTGGTGATATTTCTGGTCAGGCAACCATTACAACATAAAGCAGACCCGGTCTACCTATTTACCGCACAGTTTTCATGTAAAACGTCAATCAGTTGAATCCAAAACGTCTCCCTGGGAACATCCTAGGTCTGATAAACTTTGGTGAAATCCCAAGTTAAGTTTCCTACAGAGCCATGCTGGCTTTACCAAACCTGCAGGGCGTCAGGCCCCGCGCTCGTAGGACTTCTCGCTCGGGGCACGCAGCCAGCGAGCCCAGGACATCAGTGCTCGGGGATGCCCAAGCACCCAGCCCCCCAACAAGCAGCCGGGAACCCCCAAACTGGTACGGCGCTGCCAGCGAGGAGCTGCTGTGCCCGGCCACGCGGCGGGACCTCGGGGGCCGGGACACTTGCGTTCGGGGCAGGCGCTCAGCCTTCTCAGGCATCCTGTTCCTAGAGCGGGAGCCGCGTCCCGGGTCCTGGCTCAGCGCTAGGCTCTCCCCTCTGCCAAGAAGGGCTCTCGGAAGTTGGGTTCAAGGCGTAATTTGCACGGCTTCCAATTTGCCTTCCCAGGGAGCCGGGAATCGGGCAGCCTTAGGCAAGCCTGGCGCGGGACACACTCACAAAGACACGGGAGGCATATGTAACACAGAAATCCGGCGATTCGACTCGCTATTTACAGATGGGGGGGTCCCCTCGTTACCGCAGGGTATGCGGGGCAGGGCTCCTCTCTTTCCAGACCGAGCACCTACAGCTCGGTCCGAGGACAGGCGCCCTCCAGCCCACGGCTGCACCGACGGCATCTTCGCTGACTGCCCGTACTGCGGACACCTCGAGCCCAGCGAGGCGAATCCCAGGCTGCGTGTCCAGCGCTCGCGGAGAAAAGACAGAGACCTAAGTTCACTAAAAAGCGCAGGAGCCGGGTAAAGCGAATTCTAAATCCATTCTCATAATTTGATTTCATGCGATATTTTTGAGACCGACAGACAGATTATGATTATGCTTGAGGGGCTATATTGAACCGCCGTTGGTGTTAGAATAAAAGGCTTTTGAACAGAAAGCAAATGTCAAGGACCGTCGGCATGGGGCCGGAGGGCAGCGCAGAGGAATGGCCTAGCGAGTACAGCCACCCGCTAATTGATCCAAAAGACAACACTACAAGCTTCACGTGCAACGAGTTTGTTAATATTTCTTTCCATGACTTGAGAAGGAGTCTCAGGTTAGCATTCGAATTAAAAAAACCCGAAGAGCACAGCTCTTCAGACTTCACCAAGGCACAGATCTCTCCAGTGCCCCGTTTGATTCCTCTGGACCCCGCTTTTTATCCCCTATTTGAGAGAACCACGGGAACCACACGATCTTTGCTAAGCTCGATTGCATTTTTTGGTCTCGGATGAAATTTTTCTGTCGTCGGAACGTACCGAGGAACCTCTCCTTTGAAAGCAGGTCTTCCTGAAGGCTCTCAAATGAGGTACCCCAAATCACCTGTCTCCTTTGAAAAATCAAAGCTTGCAAGCACCATTTGAAAGAAAAAACAAACAAACAAGACAGGCAGCATTTCCTCCATTGCACGCTAATTTTAGTCACTTTGTTAACATTGGGAATCCCGGGTTCCAGTATTACCGGCTGTTTTGTAACAGGGGAAGGAAAACGACACCGTCTGTTTGCTGCTGCGAATGGAATTCTCTCCTGAGAGACCATTACGTGCTGGAAATGTCATCGGGGGGTTGGTTCGTGTCGGAGGTGATACCGGCCCTGGTACTACAAAGCCAGAGAGCCCCTAACAAATGGGGCCTGCTTCAATGCTGCAAGAAAAGCTTTTAGCTGTTAATAACAATTGATTTTTTTCAGGCAGAAAAGTACACATGCTTCGGTTTGACTAATTGAGCTTTGCTTCTGAGGCTAAGACGCAGATGTTGAAATGTTTCACTGTGCTTTTGGATTTCTCCCGCGGGGACGGAACGCTTCCCGTTTAACTCACGGAGGCTCAGAATTCGTTACAGCAGAAGGATGTGCACGAGGGGACAATCGCCTCGTCTCAGGGAGTCACTGACCGTGCCAACTTTCAAAACCCTGCTGTGAAGGTGCCGATTCAGGCCCTGACTCTTGGCTACGGGAATTCCAAAGGCAGTAGGGGATTTTTGAGGTGGGAAACGCCGCTCCTGCTCCTGGACTTGCCATTCTTCAAAGCTGTGAGATCTCTACCTTCAGGAATTGCTTACTCAGCAATAGAGGAAAGGATGAGAGCAGGGTCACCCTCTTGTTCTCCTTAATACTTGAGCATTTACAAGTTGTCGCAAATAAACCGGTATCTCCCCAAGAAACAAACCAACGTTAAAAAATCCAGAGGCTCTAACAGGAAAACCAGCACAAAATCCGAGAACGGTTACAGCAGTAACACAGAATCTGTTTCTATGGAGATGGACATGCAAGAGGAAATATTTATCAGCTCTGCAGTTCTGAGGCCAGAATGGGAAAACGTTGGTTTATGATGAACCTCAATGAAAACCGGGAGGAAGCGCGAGCACCAGCGCTGCCGAGGCTGTCAGGGATGCACCAACGTCCCTCTGCGGCGGCTGCAGAGCCGGGGCGTCCGCGTCAGATCGCAGAGATGTGCCAGAATCCCACAGCCCCACTAGACATAATGCTCCCAGGATCATTAATTCATTCTCAATATGCTTTTCTTCTGATTTTAGTACATACACCCGCTTACACTTACACGGAAGTTTGTAGCCATGGTTTTTTGTAAATTGGAGGTCACAAATAAATGCCTTAAAGGAGTTAAAAACAAACAAAAAAAAACCCCTCCAAATGTTTCCTGCCATTCCTCCAAAGTTTTCAATATCTCTTGCATTGCTAAACCTCAAATACGTCCAACCTGGGAAAGAAATAGAACCAATCTCTCGCCAAACAGGAGCTCTCAGCTTTGGCGCTCGACCGCGCGGCTCTCCTTTCCTGCCAAAGGCCAGCGAGCCGCAGCGACAGCAGTTGCGCTTTCCCAGGCACAGCGCCACTGACAAGTTCTTGGAGGTTGAATGCCGCTTACTAGCGATCGGAAACCAACCAGCCGCGACGGAGACGGACCGATGCAAAGGATGACCCGCAGAGAGACTTGGTGAGACCTTTCAGAGAACTTTGAGCAGCTCTGTTGGGATCGTCAGAAACACACCAAGCAGCTCACAGCTAATCATAAGCATCAGCAGGACAGATTCAACAATGGCTTAAGAAACATGAAAACACATGAAAAACATATCAAAACTGGTGGGAAAGGAAGCACAGAACTAAAGAGTTTGAACAAAACCAATGCTTCGTGCGCTATTGAAAATACACGCTACTGAAACGTATGCGGTTGCACACTATCAGCTGCGCCAGCTGGTTTTACAAGGCACCTCAAAGAAGCGTGCAAGCAGCCACCGAGAACGTGAGCTTCTGCGGAGGTATGACATCAGCGGGATACAAACCGGCCCAAAGAGGCGGTGATAAAACGCAGAACACCGCAGGCTGCAAAGCTCAGGCAGCAGCGTGGAAATTGGGAACCGAGCGCCAAACTGTTTCTGGGGCACAAGTGAACGTGCTGGGTTCCAAAGGCCTCCCGAGAATTACCTAAGAGGAAGAAAAAAGATCGCCACCGACGGTTACATCACGAAACAAACATCAGTCACACCACCGCAACCATTTCAATTGCAGATAGCCTATCAAAGAAATTTGTAAAAAATACAGAAGCAAAAGGTTCTTTCTGATAAGGACTTTGCGAACTGAGTAACGCTGCACCTAGAATAATTCTTTCCTACATCCGTTTTGTAACGAGATGTGCCCTCCGCTCATACCGAAACATCGCTCCGATGTTTTCTGAGGAACCCTATAACTAGAAATAGATAAAATGATCAAGCCAGTACCTCATCTGCTCTGCAGATTACCTACTTGTATTGAGAGAAATAAAAAAAGTAAAAAAATAAGGGGACATGGGAAGAAGAGACTGGTTCTTAGAAGTCAGAGAACCTGCCAGTTGAGAGCCCTCACCAAACACAGAAGGCTGTGTATTTGTATATATAATTCAAGCTGTGGAAATAACGCATTGTAGAGGAGTCAGTATGAAATGTCTACAGTCAGTAAGGTATTACCTCACAAGGCACAACAAAACCGTTCTTGCACGCTTGCTGCCAAAGGATGACACTGGCAGCCGTCACGTGGTAGGGAAGCAGCTCCGTCACCACGTTGCGGGTTTCAGGAGACACATCGGTAAGGCTGGTGGAGTGCCCCAGGGACCACATGTGCAGGATTTGAAAAGCAGGACAGGCCACAACTCTCACGAACAGGACTCAAACACTGGAGAAATTAACATTGAAAGGGAGAATATTTGGGGCGCAAAGACAGCATAACAAGAAACGAGCAAGGTACGAACTCCATCTCTTGTCTCTGATCCAGACGTAAACAGGGAAGGTGGCAGAACCACGTGACTTCTGGCTTGTTGCTGACCATACATGATATACTCACTAACTGACCTGCTGCACACTTTCAGCAGGTAAAACCAACAGAGGAGATAACCCACCTCTAAAAGATGTTATTACATCATATCAAAACCTTCATTAAAAAATATTTCACGTGGGTTTTTCGACGTCAGCCTTGTGTATATAAAAACCCCCAGGATGAGTAGAGGACAGAACGGCCAGAGTTGCAGGCCCTCTAAACAACAAAGCAAAGAGCAGGGACTAACTCGCCCATTCCGACCAGCAGCAACGTCCGCAGGGTGCGGCCGCAAAGCACCGCGCCGCAGCCCCGGGGATCGGGACGTTCTTCCGAGAAACACGGCAACCAGGAGCTTTCGCGTTCATCTCGCTAATACCCATAGAAAAACATCGGCACAACCGAAGCGCGTTGCAGTCGCCTGCATGTGCAATAAGCTCCAGCAGCACAGCGGGGAGGGAGAGTCTTCTTGACAGAACAAGAATAAGCTCTGATCGGAGGACGCGATTGCTACTAGGATCCTACGGATGCCCGGAAGATCTGCGTCCGACAAAAAGGCATCACGTATAAGCAAAATACTGTTAAATATGTATTCTCGAGAAACTTTAGTCTTGAAAACACACATCGAAGCCACTTGAACTTCTCCTATGCAGATAAGTGTAAGAGAGATGGAAGACCTGGCAAACGGCTGTGTCAAACAGGGAAATCCCGGGCCGGGCAGTGAAAACGTGCATCGTTCCCAGGAGAGCTCAATACGCATTCAAAATGTACGTAAACTATTACCGTAAACCCTCATGCAGGTTTCCGGAAGGGATACACCTTGTCAGCTACTGCTGCCGCAGGACCGTAGGCAAAGCCACACCGCATCTCAACGGGTTCTATCCTACAGTAACTGTTTCGGAGCCGGTCGGTGCAACCGGGCTGGGAACGGACGGTTAGTTGCATCTTCGCTCTATCACAGCCAGTCAAACGGGACAGGCAAACGACCGGGTAAACGTCTCCGTAGCGTAGTAAAGAGCACAGCAACAGAGGAGCGTAACCCAACGCCACGGTGAACGGGGCAAAGCTGACTCGGAAGCCGGATGCCAACAGCTTTAATGTCACCGCCATCGCCAGTGAAGTAGAGGACCAAATTGGCAGCAGAGGAAAAGCGTGTATTGTCTGCAGCGTAACAGAGGTGAACACCGTGGCAGGCAAATTCAAGCAGGACACCGTGCCTGAATCATTTTCAAACCGTGCACGTGCAAGTAAGAGTCTGACAAGGGTCCTCGCTTCTTCAGGGAAGGCAGCACTGAATTCCCTGTAAGGAAGCTATCGGTCTTTCTAGTCCCGCCAAAGAGAACAGGTAATACGGACGGTACAGCGCACAGCGAACGAGGCAGCCCCCGAGACCCCGCCAGCAAGGCATAGGCAGAACACCAACTTGCACTGCCTTCTCCTCCGTCTGCCCGCGAGGCCCGGGGGCTAGCACGGTGCCAAAGAACCTTTTCCCGACTCCTGCCACTGCAAATGCCTTGTTAGCAGGTAATTAATTAGGGGACTACCTCAACAAAAAGAAAGGATTAACTTAAACAAGCAGAGTCATTCCTATGTGTGTGCGCGCCCGCGCACGTGTGTCTTGAGCTGGACTTTGGAAGGTATAATGTCACATTACACAATCAGGTTCCCAAATTCAAGCTTAACTTTGCAATCGGGGACACATACATCCACCATACCTAACAATGCATATACAAAACGTTTTCATACATACATGAAAGCCATTTTTTCGGCATGCTTTTCATCAGCATAATTAAAAAATTGCCTGCTTTCCAGATAGACCTGATGATGGAGAGCGAGCAAAGAGGTCTGCACGTTACCCTGCCTGCGGTCCTTCCCCCCCTCTTTGACGCGAGCGCCTAATACCGCACGGTCCGGCCGCTCGTGTCTCCGGTCTGGGTTTTGGCATGAAGTTCAGGTTTGCAAAACTGTCGAGGTGTTGAAGATGCAGATTTGCGGTCTTGAATCTGTTCCCCCAGAGGACTACAGGAATAAGACAGTAAATTATGAATTGAGTTTATTGGAATTAGGTGTTCGAATTATTTAAGTGCGGTGGGACTACGAGTAGTCAGTCTGGCTGATTTAAAAATGCTTCTTTTAATGAGAGAAAACTCTCTAAAACTGCAGATGAGCGGCTGATCAGCCAAGATGACTGACTTCCCATCGGAACTGAGGATGTGCTCGGAAGATACGCCCTGTCACGGAACGCTCGGTGCTACGCCTTAGCAGGTCTCTGCCTGTTGTGCTACGGCGCCCAGAGCCTCGCAATGTTTACGTTTGCTCATCAGATGGGCCTTCTTGCTCGTTTTATATCTACGAGTCCATCTCTGTTCAAATAAAAGGCATATATCTGTTTGAGATGTTTGACTTGTTTTGCCTGGGAGCCAAACATCAGCGATAAGAATAGCAAACATAATGCACCAGAGCAGGAAAAGACCGGTACCTGACCACGCGTCCAGACCTACAGCCAGTTAGTTAGAAATATACTGATAATTACAGTTATTTAAAAAATGAGCTACTGTCCAATGGAAAAAAAAACCCCAACAAATCCCACGGCTCAGCTACGCGTCTGTAGGTTCAGGACTGGCAATAGGAGATGGCAACACCTTTTTCAGCATTATCCTACCTCTACGTGCAGACAGGGGAGAAAACAAGTACCATTTTTTTTTGCTGGTTCCATCCGCTTTGGCAGAAGGCTTGTTTTTATTTTGAGGAAGGAAAAAAAACACGCTAGTTGGCTGCCCTCTTTCATGTTATGATTAGATACGCAAAAAGCCAAAACAAAGAACAAAACCACCTCCAAATCAGAACTGCAGGTACTGGCAGTAGTTGTGATCCTGGCAAGCGAACGCCTCAGGGTTTGGGGTATATCTCGTAGCCTCTTCACGCAAACAGAACTTTTGGTCTTTAAGACAAAAAAGAAATGGCGGTAAATAAAATTGAAGGCCCCAACATTAGAGGGTTACTAATAGTCTCTGGGTTTTGAGATATCCCTTTGAAAAGGGCTTACTGTCCCAAAGCGCTCTGGCAGTTGTCCTTACAACAATCTATCAAATTTGGTACTCAAGCGTCTCGTGCAATTTTAGTACGCTTCGGTCCGCATGTGCGCAGCCGGTAGCAGGAACATTAATCCCAGTGAAGCAGGAGCAGCTCCCCCTTCCGTTTCTGAACGCTTTCCCCAACCCTGCCATCTCCTTCAAGTGCAAAGCCCCCGA
Source organism: Balearica regulorum gibbericeps (assembly GCF_011004875.1). Classification (NCBI taxonomy): domain Eukaryota; kingdom Metazoa; phylum Chordata; class Aves; order Gruiformes; family Gruidae; genus Balearica; species Balearica regulorum. The sequence goes on along the minus strand of NC_046187.1, from coordinate 1,090,269 downwards.
ACAGCGAGGCCCAGGGGTGGGGGGTTCTGATAAAGGAGGCGTGCGTGTAAAATTCATGGCTCTCAAATTCCTTAAGAGCTATGGCTCTACCGTGGCATCTCCTCATCCTTAGTAACTCTGTTGTACCCAGAGTAAGAGAGCACACTGCGCAAGACAGAGCCCGGCCGCGTGCAAACACCGGTTGGTTAAACAGGGATCTCTGAAAGAACGTCTCCAGTGGGAGCCTGAGAGCGAGGTAACAGGCTCCGAATCCGCTCTTTCCCTTTGCACAGCAGGCTGCGATGGGATATTTAAAAGCCATGTACCCTTTTTTGCCAGGTGAATTGCTCTTGGAATTACCGTCCTTTGGTCCCCCACCTCTGAAATAACACCAGCTACCATCTGTAACTTTAGACATTAACGTGTGTGAAAACGCATTTGTCTTAAAATGCAACTGATACGGTCCTTTCTGTAACGCCAGGACAGCCGGGCTGAAAGTGTACCCAGCGCCGTATGGAAGAGTTGAGTAACAGGAAGCTCAGTATAATATTTAATATTGTTAAACAAACACCAGCATTGGAGTTCGGATCTCTCTTTCAGCAGTTATATGAAATGTTGGCATGAAGTACAGGACAGACAACAGAAGATATCTAGAAATAAACATGGACCCTGTATTACAAACTTACATATTAACTCCCGGGGACCAGCCGTGTTCTTGCTAACACTGCACAATGCTGCAGGGGAAAATTCCAGAGAGCGTTCAAGATGCTCCATTACATATCGAGACTTTTCCTGCGCTAAGCTCCAGCGTAACAGAAACCGCTTTCCCCTCCGGGCGCTCAGCTGTCACTCTCTGAAGGCGGCTCTGATGCACCCCGAGAGCATCGCGAGGGCTGTTCGAAGGCAGGACTCGCCCCTGCCACGCCGCTCTCGCCACTGTGACGTGGACCACATCCCGCTGTGGTTGCCTTCTACAGACACTTTGTGAATATCAACAAGACACCCAAACGCGTGTTTACATCTCACTGAGCGCTCCGTTAGGGTTTGACAGGAGACACGTGTCCAAGGCACAAGATAAATCAAACCGATGGTCGAAGGACAGTTAATTCCATTTTTACAGTGGCTTTCATTGGGTCAGAAAGTACTCGTCAGATTGCCGAGTCAGCTCCTCGCGTTCATTTTACCTGAGATCTCGGCGAAAGCATCCTTAAGCCCCTGGACGCACCGTTCCCCCTCTCACCATTTCTATCCATGCAAAGCGTGTGCAGCAGTTTCCACGCTCGGAGCGCCCGCGTCTCCGGGCGTCAGTGATTTAAGGGACAGTGCGAAAAAATGCCAGGTAGTCTTCAGCCAGGCTGAGGGTTACAGGTTAATCAAAAAGAGATCCACATTTTAGTGATTCTGTGGGTTCTTCCCTCACAGAGGGAAACGGCCACTAAAAGCAATTACAGACTGAAGCCTTTAACCAGCTCTTTCCTGGGATTCTGTTAGGCTAAAGCAGCGCAGGTCTGAAAGGGCCAGACTGTTCATCACAATTCCCAGCGTTCTCTACAAAGTCGGGAATTTGCTACAAGCACCCGAAAATAATCCCTATTTCTAACATGATGACAAAAGCGGGGCGCTTTTCTGCAAATTTGACTTGCCCCCACCATCCTTCATCTAAGAGTTATCCAGATAACCGTCAATGGCCAAAACAGAGCCTTGTTCCTTTAAAGCACTACCAAGAACGCAGTTTTTCACCGACAAAGATATCGGCCGCAGGCTTGAGAAAATGCAAAACTCTTTTGCGAAAGCAGCAGCCAGTACAAATTTCACAATATCAAACTATTCTGTAGACTCATCTGTGTTTTATGTGGTTACTCATGGAGAACGGAATGGTCTTTCTGATAGACAAGACGTATTGCCTTGACATTTTTCGAAATGAAAACTGCCTGCAGATATTTTATGCTTAGACGCATCATTTGATTTATTTAAGACATGTTTAAAAACTCAAATTCAGAAACAAAGTGAAGCCTTTTTTTTTTTTTTTTCTTTTTCCCTTTTTTTAATGTTGTCAAATTTCCAGAAAAGTGAAAACCAAATTATTCAGCTTTAGAAGCCCTCGTTCCGGGCTATTACCAGCTAAGTACTTGCTACCAGAAGCAAGGAGTTGTGAGGCAGAGCACAACCTCCAGCAACGCACTGACAATAGTTGTGGGGATTGCCACCCGGCCTCGGGGAACAGAGATTCACTAAAAATAAACCTTATAGCTTTGGGGGCTTTTGGTTTGGTTTTTGGTTTTTGCTTTTGAAGCCTCTTACTGAGCGTTCTGGGAAAAATAATTGCAATTTTATTCCTGGTCCCAGGGCCCTGTGCAAGCATCACACTTCTTCCTGTGTCTGATCCCCAGAGGTACCGACTAAGCCATAGAAAATTTTCACAAATGAAAGCAGTGCTAATTAAGAAATTACTTTTCAGAGGATGGCAGCACAAATGAAAAATCACAAAAATCATGAAATGACAGCCCGTGCAAATGTTTACAGGCGTGCCGGGCGGCGGCACGGGTGCTGGTGAGCAGCGATACCCCCAGAAGAGCAGGACGGACCCAACGCCTCAGCAGGTCCCAGCACCGCGGCTGGCGGAGCAGCCTTCCTCGCGGATCCCACCCCGAGCGTACGTCGCGCAACGGGGAGCGCGATGGGACAGCAAAGCGTCTGTTGCACCTCGCTGCCACAGGGCCGCTGGCTGCGGGGAGTCGTTCCGCTGTGGAGCTACGTGTGTCGGGAGACGCAGAGTCCTCGGTACCCTTCCACACCTGTACCTTCTCTTTCTTTAAGAATTTGGAAAGCAATTGAAGCGGGGGCCGCTGCGTACCTGTGTCTGGGTGCTCATGGCTCTATTTTACCAAGCTGTCCTTTTTATACCAAAGTCTAGATGAGCCATCTCACCTTTTACAGTGATTTCAAATTAAAATTCACTAATTAGAAGCAAGTACGTAGCCTGAGTCCTGTCCGGGTGAACTGTTACTGTACAATACCAACATGCTCTGCTTTTGGACAAACACTAGCAAAAAAAAAAATAAAAAAAAGAAAAAAGGCACAGCTATAGGATTAGACTTGATGACTTTTTTGTCTGATGCCTTGAACCCCTTGTTTGTCATTTGATAAGGAAATTTACGCAAAACTTTATCTGTTTGGGTGCTGGAAGGTTCAACCTTTTCAGGACAAAAAGGCCCAGAGGAGCACATAATAAACAACTAATATCAAATTCATTTTTGCAAGGACAGTCCAAGTTTTGTAATCTTCTTCAGACCAAATGGAAATGTACAAGTGCCAGCTCGGTGGTTAATATTTTACAGACGCAGGTAGGAAAGGGGATATAAGCAAAGGCTTTCCCTTCACTCTTCCTAGCATTTCTGAGCAAATTAGCCCACATCATAATCTGCAGCCATGAAGTGGGTAACATTAATTTCATTTATTTTCCTCTTTAATTCCGCTACATCCAGGAATCTGCAAAGAGTTGCTCGCGAGGCAGGTAAGAAAGGACTAATCAGTTGTCTTTGCAGTCTTTGTTATATCAATTTAATGACTTTAATGCAATTTCACAAACAATTCTTGCAAGCCTGATCCAAAGAGAACAGAAAAATTCTGTTGACTTGAAAAGAAACTAAACAAAGAAATGGCGAGGAGGTGGGTAGAACATGCCAGACAACTAAACTGGGCGAGTAAGTTTGGTGCCGTCCCTTCGCAACACCCGAGCAGGGCATGAACAGATGTTGATTATTCAGAACGCGTTGCTTTCCAGCACGGAGAAGGCTGACGCACTGCGCGTTCGCAAGCGCGCTCTTTTCAACGGTAGCTCCTAAGCGGGCTCCTTGCCGATTGAAGGCAATGCTTTTCACGTGAGTAGGTCCGAAATCCAGAAACCTACATCTCAGTCTGGGCTATAAGGCAGCCACCCAAAAACTCCTCATCGTGTCATTTCTGTCTGTACTATCAACCTTCAGACCTTCGCCAAACAAATGTCTCTGCAGGCAGTCCTAGAATTTTTTCCACTGATATTTAACAAAACTGGGGTTTTCTGGAGCTGGCTGGAAATGCCAATAAAACATCTTCAACTTTGAATTTTCTGCACTGAAACCCTTATTATCACAGCAGGTCTATTCCATGAGGTAAACTAATTACTCCTCACGTTTTCTAAATGCTCCTGAATGCTATTTTTAGAACAAAATGACCGCCCCATTCTAGCTCGTTCGTTACTGTAGCCGTATGCCTCAGTATCTCTTGGGACAATCTTGTGGGAGTCTTCTCGCCAAGAGCGAGGGAGTCCAACTCCCACCGTATTTGTTACCATGAGGACCAAGGGAAGGGATTTATCTGCCTTCCCTCTCACGAAGGGCACAGGTGATATCCACCGGGTGGAACAAGAATAGGAATCTGCCAAGTTAATAATTTTGTGTTCAAAAAGAGAAAATTCTGCTAACGCTTGCTCTAATTGAACTGCAGTTGCATTCCTTTAATTATAGCATAGACATGATATGTTGGTTACGGCAAGGACACGTTGGCCGATCCTTAATAATAACCTACAGCAGTCGTTACGAATATTTGAATTAAGTATGTGCTTACAGAGGTAAATACTGTATTAGAATCCTAAAAATCACATGCTCGGGTTCCTTCAGAAAGATGAGCACGGGTAAGAGCTAGGTATCTCCACAGAAAGGGACCAGAAGGGTCATCTGAGACAACAGAGAGCACAGGGCAGCCTGAAGAAAGCCTTAGACTGAAGCTCCCGGAAAAGCAGCACGGATTACCCAGATTACCCGCCCAAAGGTGTGATTTTACCAGGACCCAGCATTAGCTATTACTGCCCTCAGCATCAGAGCTGGGCGAGCGCCGAATGCTTCCCCACGTCCGGCACAAGGTGCCCAGAACCTATTCCGCAAGGGGTCTAGCACAGCCAACGTGACGGTGAGCATCACTGTTCTCTTTCTCTTTCTTCCTAGACCACAAGAGTGAAATCGCCCATCGGTACAATGACTTGAAGGAAGAGACATTTAAGGCAGTGTGAGTGAATGTTCAGTTTACATTTTCTGATTGTTTTCCATCTGTGTTGATAGTGGACAAAAAAGGGAAACTAAAACCACACTGTACGTGTCTCACCGAAGCACGGCACTGAGTTAGCATCCTTGCCATTAGTATACAAAGCCTACGAATATTACTATGACTTCCTTGCTGTGTGGGAAAAGAACTCCCTGCAAACCTTGTCAGGAAAACTGTATTCCTTACATGAAAAGAAAATTGGCCTGAGGAATACAGTTTTGATAACCTTAGGATGGAGAGGAGTTACGCTGCATACAGGCATTACAAAAAAAAAACAAAACCAAAAAACCCAACAAACCACACAACTGAAAAATAAACCACCAACCTCAAAAAAACAACCCTGCAACAGGGTTTTTTTTTTTTCTGAGGCAATTCAATTTTTTCCTTTTCAAACGGGTTTTGGGAATGGCAGAGGGCCCTGACAGGAAGATAACCGCTTCTGAAAGAAGGCAGCTTGAAATCACTTCTAACAATGGCAAAACACAGCTGAGTTTATGGTGTTTACAAATATGCTGGTACAAGTGGCAGAAAGCTCGAATCACAGTCTTTTCTGTTTTGTTTCCAATCTATTATTCAAGACTTTTGTTCCTGAGAAGTAAGGTTAAAAACATTTTTCCGAAAGGAGGGGAGAAGAGGAAGGGTACATGACCCGGTATCGTCCTCTTCACGCTGCCCTGCCTGAGCATTTGCACGTGTCATTTGAACAAACCATTCTGAATCCCGAAGAACCTTTGAAAACATTGACCGTTATGTTTCCTGTCTCCATATTCCAAAACGTGCTTTGTGTTTCAGTACCATGATCACATTTGCCCAGTATCTCCAGAGATGTTCTTACGACGGACTGTCTAAGCTGGTGAAGGATGTCGTAGATCTGGCGCAGAAGTGCGTGGCCAACGAGGATGCTCCCGAGTGCACGAAATCACTGGTAGGCAGCGAATCCTTCGCTCTTGTGTTTCTCCTCGGTCCATTCAGCCGCCAGACAACTCCTCACTCAGGACCTATACCCGACCCTTTCAAGTGTTGCCCTTGTTGTCGGCCAACGCTCAGATTTTAGCGCTGAAACCAAGAACCTGTTTCGGTCAGGTTCTGCAACTCTGCCTTTCAGCAGTGCCCAAATGCTCTGCGGAGCCACGTGTCGGGGCCCAAACACCACGCGCAGGCACCTTCGGCTTAGCACTGCCTGGGAGTAGACCTGAGCGCGTAGTTGTGAAATACAGGTCTAATTCCAGGTATTCAAGTGACCAGAGCGTGTGGGTTTTGATACTGGGCTGACTTTAAGAAGTTTGTGTGCTAACTGAAGGCACTTAATTTAAGAAGTTCTAAAAAACTCCTCTAAGATCAGGCAACCCAAGAAGCGTGCGGGTCTCTAAGATCCCTGGATGCGTAGCAGGTGCCACCCGGCCCTTTGGAAAGGTGCTTGTGCTCCTGCGAGCTCTAACGTTCAGTCCCGAGGGCACCGCTACGTTACATCTCCCAAAAAGGCATTCTGAGCTGAGCGTCAAGTAGAATATCAAATCCTGCTTCAATTCATCTGAAAATTCAGTTTAGTCAGATTATAAGTATAAGGAGATCATCGCCTTGCACAGAGTATTTTAAATTATAATTACAATTAATTTTTTTCAGTTAGGCATTGCAACAGATTTGATATTGGACCACATAAAAATGTATCGAATTGTGTTTCAAACAATGGATTTCTGATTTACGGCCTAAATCTGATGCAGTAGAACGTACATTACACCGTCTATAAACAATAATTCTGACACCCAGCATCTCCCTCACAGCCCACCATTTTCCTGGATGAAATCTGCCAAGTGGAAAAGCTCCGCGACTCATACGGTGCAATGGCTGACTGCTGTAGTAAAACGGATCCCGACAGAAATGAGTGCTTCCTGTCGTTTAAAGTTCCCCAACCAGACTTCGTGCAGCCCTACCAGAGACCGGCTAGCGATGTGATATGCCAGCAGTACAGTGACGACCGGGTGGCACTCCTGGGACAGTAAGATGGCCGTTTCGTGCTCTTTAAGTATTTAGCCAGGCAGAGGATGGATCCCTGGTCTATAGGGAACGTGCAGGCAAGGAGATGAACAAGCTGCAAGTATTCAGCCTCGTGCCTGCACGTATAAACCATACTCAATCATTAAATATCCAAAGCTCTGAGCACATTTTTGCTTTCCATGCTAGAGCAGGTTTTTTCCCCTTCAAAAATGGGCTTTCAGGCATCCCATTTATAAATCTCGGGGGACTTTTTTTTTTCCCCCCCCAAACCTCCTGAAAAATCACAATGTTTCCAATTCTGGTTTAAGAATTTACCTGCTCCAGCTTCCCAGTACCCCCACTGTAACTGGAAAGGATGAAGAAAGATAAAAATAAAACTAATAACAATTGGCAATGAAATCTTGGCAAAATGGCCATAGATTAATTTTTAACACTCAAAATCAGAATTTTCAAGTGTTTGACAAAGGATTTTGAAAAAGCACGTGTACATCAAACTAAGTGGCTGATGAGATAAGGAGTTCATCCTTCCATCACTCTTGCGAGTCCTGCTTTGCAATCAGATTTAGTGCAGCATTTGCCACTAGCAGCCGTTATGTTAGCAAAGTGACTGACATTTCTAAACTAGACACAAAAGTTAGAGAAGCTCTAAGACATTTAAGGCCATTTGCTGTTGTCATTGGAATATGTAACGTAGGTTTTCATTTCCCATATAGTTTCATCTACACTGTTGCAAGAAGAAACCCCTTCTTGTACGCCCCAACAATCCTCAGTCTGGCTGCTGATTACGAACACGCGCTGCAAAGCTGTTGCAAAGAGAGCGATATCGGTACTTGCTTGGACGAAAAGGTAAATCGAATTTTTCACTGTGTATGAAAACTAAGCAACTGATCTGCTACGTAAAGGTCTTCTGATCTCACCAGCAATTCTCTTCAAAGTGAGAAGGGACTTTAAAAGGCTAATGCTAAGCTACAGTTTATCATTCCAAAATTGTGCTTTCCCACAGTGGTTTTCAGTAAATATTTGTAAATGGCTTCATAGAAACTAAGATGGTCAAAATATTCATACTTGGATTTCAGTGAAAAAACCAAAAGAATCAAACCATAGATAATTACGCTTGTCTTTTTGTCCCTTTGCTAATACATGATCAAGGCAGCCACGAGCATCGCGCAGATGCGCCAAATCCAAATAACGCTCGGGCGTTTCCATCCGTGGTGAGCCATAGCGAGAAGGCACGCTACCCAAGAGGCACTAGGCAAAGACGTATCTCCCTCGGCAGCCTAACGCACCATCGCCACATCCGACACATAGGCGTACGAGATCTCTCTCCCATTCTTCCCGTATTCGTTGCCCAAAAACACAGGACAGAGTGAGAAACGGGTAGAATCTTCCTGTTGACGCAAATCTTTGCAGGAAGAACTTGTAGAGAGGCGTCAGGATGAATCCTGTGTCAGCCCCATGAATCAATAGCAGATGAATTCCTCGTACCTTTGCTCTTGGGAACTGTAGCCAAGATTTCGTGTAGCCAAACTTTCCCTTTAACTCAACCTCAGTCCCAGTAACTTCTGTGTGCTCGCTGCAGAGCGCTGAAAGACAACTTACCCTCAAGTCACAGGGTTTCAATGACATTGAAGTATTTGGTGAACAGCAGCATGCCCGTAGGAGGACTGCACCGTGCCGTAAGGTATAGCGTATAGGCTAGAAGTTAAATGCTGATTGTGAACTGGTCAGGACCGCCTAAGTAATTCTCCGCTCGCTTGGCTTTTCATCAGAGCTAACAGGACCAGACTCCACAGTGTTTCTCAAGTGGGATTTTCAGGTTTGCTTTTCTCTCCATCCATTACACGTAATCAGTTTAACAAGACTATGTGCATCCTGTTACTATAGGCAGCTGTCATAAAAGAAAGAGCCAAGAAAATTAGCTTGCAGCAGCAGTACTCCTGTGGAATCCTCAACAAGTTTGGTGAGAGAACTTTCAAAGCAAAGTAAGTTCCAAGCAGTTTTTTTATAACAAGTAGACTTGTTAACCTAAACCTGAAACTACTCAAGAGGAAAACATCAGCATATATAATTCACTTGTATATGCTGAGTTTGAAAACCGCGCTCGTAGTACTTCCTAGCATCCTTTTGGCTGAGGACCATTGTCCAACAGAATAGAGATCAGCGGGTCAGTCTTTCAACACTACGCCGATGGAAATTTCTTTACCTGTTTATTTAAACGCAGAATTTAATCCTGATCAGGTTTCTCCCTAAAGACAGGACGCGGAGGGGAACCTGCCTATTCCAGGCTGATAGCAAGCACTAGGAAAAAGATCAGCTGTACAGAGAACTGAAACCGCCTCTAGAACCAGTCCAGGAGATGCCGAGTTAACAGTGTGTTCAACCCACGTTTTTGCCAAAGCTGTGCCGGTTCCAGCTTTTAGCGATAGGCACGTCAGTAATCAAAGCAAATTGTCAGTCTGAACCTTAGAGCAATCAAAGTGTCCAATTTGGCAGAATCCCAGTTGTTGCCAAAGGTGCATTTTTAAGGTTAGGAAAGACTTATGCTGTTAAGATGCGGATCACCTGCCTAGCACAGAGCCCTGCCTTCAGTCTGTGGCTAGCCTAACACGCCAACATGCACTAGGATTACCTTACCGCGGGTCAGCAGCTTTGATTAGGACCGTATACATCTGTGCTAAGTAATCTAGAGATGCTTTGCAGTTTTACAGTCACTCAAGCGCGATGGGGAATTCTAGGATGCGATTCTTACATAGACAGCTCAGAACAGAACAGCCACAAACTTGTTTCTCTCTGTCTGTTTTAAAGGAGCACTGGGTTACTGGTGCAGGTGTCCATGTCCTTTTTTTCAAGCCACTAGAAATTAGATGAGGAGAAGGAATGAATGTTTACTTGAAACAACGCTGATCTACAGTATCATAAGTGTTAGTGACTCGCAAGGTTTCTGTTCAATACGGAGCTTTAAAACAAGTGTCTTTTTCTTCTTTTCCACCTAGAAAACTTGCTCTCCTGAGCCAGAAATATCCCAAGGCTCCATTCTCAGAAATTACTAAAATTCTGCAAGACATTAAGGGTACCTACAAGGAGTGCTGTGAAGGGGACATGGTGGAGTGCATGGATGACAGGGTAAGCTAAGGATTTTTCAAAAATTTTTACATACCTGAAAAATGTCTAGGAAGACAGTAATTTGTACAGCTATCCACCCACAGTCCAGGGAACTTGTAACTCAACACTGCTGGAAGGTTCCTCAGCCCCTGAAAAGCTCCTGGCCAGCTCAGCTGGCTATTACTGGAACCAGGTTTTGGACCAGTTCCGGATCCAGCCCTTGATGATCGTGACAGCGGGGAGCTGTTACTTACAGCGTAGCGCACGTGTCCGGTTGCAATCAAAACATTTAGCAGGGAGATCGCTCAATGGCGGTTACTCGCTTCAAATCAATCACGACCAAGGCAAGAAGGCCACATTTCTTGTGCCGTCCTGTTGCGCGTACTGCCATCGATCCAGCTTCCCCGGAGCGCCCGCCAACCCTACGGGACAGCTTGCAGGGGAGGGCTAGCAAAGCTGCGCAACAGTGGCAGAATTTCGGTATTGCCGGGCTGGAGCTCAGAGACTGTTCTTCCACCAGCTGGTGCCCAGTGCCGGCTTTAGGAAACACTGGGGTTTCTCAGGCTTTGTCCTCTGCCAGAGCTGGGCATCCCACAGGACCGACACGATGGATCAGGCATCCTTGTGACGGGCACTCAGTGACTCTCCTCGGCTTCCCAGGGTTAGCCTTCTGGAAGTTTCTAAGATCGGAGGGTAACCTCATCCCCGCCCCCGGCCTGTGAACGTCGTGCTCAACAGGCACAGGACGTGCCCGTCCCTCTGATTATTCTTTTTGTATGGAGACAGCATTTCTTTAGGAAAGTGCTAAGTAGGTGACCTGACTGGAAAGGGAAGAGCATGAAAAAGAGAGGAGATTAATTAATCCAGCTTTAAATTATTATTTCACAGCTTGTCTGATAATACGTTTTAATTTTACAGGCAGAGCTTATGGCCTATATGTGCTCTAAACAAGATGTTTTCTCAAGTAAAATCAAACACTGCTGCGAAAAGCCAGTTGTGGAACGAAGCCAGTGCATCATCGAAGCAGATTTTGATGACAAACCTGAAGATCTCCCTTCGCTCGTTGAAAAATACATAAACGATAAGGAAGTGTGCAAAAGCTTTGAGGCAGGCCACGACGCCTTCTTGTCAGAGTAAGTAGCACCAACAGCACGTGTGTTTGCGTTCAAATGCTCCTGCAAACGATCCTCTGTTTTTCCGGGCCTACGGCCTTCTGCACCGCTGAAAAAACCCCGTCCTCTCGGGCGTTTCCGGTGCACGTGGAGAAGAGAGATGGCCGCAGGGAAGTCCAGCGTAACCGACGTAGCTTCAGCCCTCGCTGAACCCCTAGCTTCCCATTCGTGCTTTGTGACTGTTTCTGTTCAGCCCTGTCCTGCTCAAAGCTGAATTTATCTGTGCCTTACTTTCATTCGAGGGCTTCGTGGTGCCCACGTACATCATCTGCTCAACAAGTGCTCTGTCCTGGGGAACTATTTTGTTACCTGCTGGCAACAGAACCACAAAAAATTCTACCAAAACAAGCCAACAGCATTCCAAGCTAATCGTCCACCTTACTTGAACTCATCCGAGGAACTGTCATTGTCAGTTACCATGTTGTGCGTGAAGAAAACAGCCTGTTATTTGGGAGCTCTAATTCTGTCAGCTTGTGTGTCTTTCAGGTTTGTTTACGAGTACTCACGAAGACACCCTGAGTTCTCCACACAGCTGATTCTGAGAATTACCAAGGGATACGAAACACTCCTGGAAAAGTGCTGCAAAACAGACAACCCTGCCGACTGCTACGGAAACGCTGTAGGTGCAAAGCTTTGCTTGCAGATAGCTAGAACATCGTGAAACAGTTGGGTTGAGAAGCTCCTACGAAGAGCAGACAGAAAGCATTTTGAGAGACTAACCCCAGGGGAAGTTAGTGTTCTGATGGGAGATGAAGCAGTCCAGGGCCCACGACAAGGATACCGTTTTCTCAGGTCACAGACCAACTTCAGCGGTCACCTACGAAACCTCAGACTAGTCTCACAACTGCCTGATGCCTCAGAGACGATTCTGCTTCTCCTGAAGATGACTAATAGCTGGTTAGCAGAACTACTCTATGGGCTCCACCGACTATGGCTGCTCATGCATTACAATGGGAACCTGGACAGCCAGCTCAGAGACACCTCAGCTGAGGTCTCCTAATCCCCAGCTCAGTCGCACACAGCTCACAGCACCAGTTGAGTCACCGACACCTTTGGCCAAGGGATAGAAAGAGAATGTTCCCCTCACGGCTGATAATCCTAGGCTGGAAAAATACCCACCCGATTTAAACAAACAAGCAAAAGCCTCCCATTGTCTAGAAACTAAGTCCAATAGGTAATCAATTTAAATAAGATTTTGGAAAATCTTGCAGCCTTTTTAATGAAGTTTCTATTAGAACTTAAGACTCGCATGAGAACCAAGTCCTCCCTACACCAGCCAGGCTACGCGGAAGTGATCGGCCTTGCAAAATGGGTGTCTTTCCGCTAATAAGATTTAGAGGAGGTCAAAAGGTATATTCGTACAATTGTTACCAGGATGTCCTGCTCTAACGTTACTAATAAATTTATACTTGTTTGCAGCAAGAGGAATTGAACAATCACATCAAAGAAACCCAGGATGTTGTAAAGACAAACTGCGATCTTCTCAATACCCATGGCGAGCAAGACTTCCTTAAAGCGTAAGTACTTTCTGATAAATATTCCCGAGGATAAACAAAGACGCTGGCTGCTTTGGGCGAGTTTGTTTGGTCTTCGCTTCTATTTCCACTTCAGCGGTGCAGCTCAGTAGGGCATTCTTCCCAGGTGAGCAAACAGTCATTTCCATATGACTTTTTCAGACTTCTGATCCGCTACACTAAGAAAATGCCCCAGGTGTCAACTGAGACCTTGCTTGAAATCGGAAAGAAAATGACAGCCGTCGGTACCAAGTGCTGCCAGCTTCCCGAAGATAAACGCCTGCCTTGTTCTGAGGGATACGTGAGTCCATTTGTTTATTCTCTTATTTCTTCTCTTCTCAAAAATGTTTGAATTCTGGTGAGACAGTAAACTCACACTGAAGTTTTCATAAACCCCGAGCTAAGCATCTGCCTAACAGAATTCGAACTCTGTTCATTTTTAATGGACGTGAGAACCTAAATAGTTCCCTGATGGTAGCCAGTGAAAATTTTTGCTAAACTTTGCTCTCCCTCAGAAAGCAAAAGTAATTCCATTGGGTCTGCGCAGCTTGCATGTGGAAAAGCTGAAGAGTCTCTTAACCACCAAACAACCAGCAACAAACGTACTTACTGATTGTAGCCCAATGGGCAGACTGTTTGCAGATTAAGAAATGCCCAACTCCAGGAACAAGTATTTATTTTAAATTTTAAGACAGTGCCATTTCAGAGCAAGTATTTAGATCGATCAGCTTTCCCTCCAGCTGTTGTACTGTGACCCAAACCTCACATATTTCTCCTGTTCCTGTAAAAGGGGCAACTCATGTTTGTCCTGCTTGCCTCCCCTTTCCAGCTGAGCATCGTGATTCAGGATATGTGCAGGAGACAGGAGACCACACCTATCAACGACAACGTTTCACACTGCTGCAGCGACTCCTACGCATACAGGAGACCGTGTTTCACTGCCATGGGAGTAGACACCAAATACGTGCCTCCGCCATTTGACCCCGAGATGTTCAACTTTGACGAAAAACTGTGCACTGCTGCTCCTGCCGAACAGGAAATAGGGCAGATGAAGTAAGCAAAAAGAAATACCACGCAGAGAAAATTCTGAAGCATAACACTTTTCGGGAGGGCAAAAGGAAGCTACAAACCCCCTGGTTTTGTTTTCTGATTGGGACTTCACTAGAGGCAGAGAGAAAACCAGATGGAACTAGGTGTTAGTTCTGAGCTTGTCAGTGCATAACATCGTGTAGTTTGGAACAGGCAAAATAGGCTATTTTCCTCAAATAAAATCAGTGTCTTAGCTGACCGGTTTCACATAGGTCCGCTGCCAGTGCAAGTCTTAATATACAGACCATTTTTGTAAGCTTTTCCCCACCTGGAACCAGGATGACAAAAGAGCGAGCAAGCGGTTGTGGTAGACTGGGAGTTTAGAATCACAAATAGGCGCAGGCTCCTCTAGGCATGACAAATGCAACTCATAAATAAGCTGTGCTTGCATAGAATGGCTTATTTTAAATTGGGAAATCAAACTACGACAGGTAGCTTTAACTATGCATTGTGGCTTTGTTTTCAGATTGCTTGTCAACCTCATTAAACGCAAGCCCCAGATGACAGAAGAACAAATCAAGACAATTGCCGACGGTTTCACTGCCATGGTAGAAAAGTGCTGCAAGCAGACGAATATTGAGACATGCTTTGGCGAAGAGGTACTTCATATCTCCTTTAAGAAAACCAAACACCAACCCACAACACATACAGAGGAAACTGGAAGCTCAGTAGGAAACCGTGCACCACGGAAGCGGTTCAGCAAACTGCTCCGGTTACTTGTCCGTGAGCCCTCACAATAAGTTACCCTGCAGAGCGTAACGTCTATCTTGTCTGTACAGATTGCAGTCCCAGATAGCAGTCATTGAACAATTTCCTGTCAAAGGTTGTCTGGAGGTCACGATGTCCGATACTCTGCTCCAAGCACAACTAAAGTTGAGATTAGATAAGGTTGTTCAGGGCCTTGTCCAGAGGAGTTGAGTATCTACAAGCCATGGTTGAAAAAATACGTATGGGTAGATTTTAACCTGTATCTCTAGCACACGCAAACTTCCTTTTGTGCTACAGATTCTTAGAGACCTCTGAAGGATTACCGGTAAAAAGCGTGTCTGCATCAATTATCAGAGACGCCTAGCAAATATAGGTACATCGGTAGGGGTAGTCCACCTGACTACGTCCTATGCACAGTCTCTCCATTTTTTTTTCAAACTCATCAGCCACAAATACATCCGTTCACTCAACAATTATTTGTCTCTGCAATAACCACAGAAGTTTATCTGCAGCCGTGTCGCTGAGCAAGCGCAAAGCGTTTGCGGGAAGTATAAATGAGCATTTCCAACAGCAACCACGTTATCGTTCGGAGCATAGAACTGTATTACTAATACCTTAAACTGCTTATTGATTGAAGCCTTGTTTATTCATAACCAAAGTATTGCATGGGTAAATATATTAGAAAGACTTTGGAAATAATTTTTTAAATAAGCAACATACAAGAGCGCTCAGATTCTAAGGTTAGGAAGTTCCGCTAGAATTGTCCTTCAAAACCTAACGCACACACAAGTTTAAGCGCACAAAAGTTCCTGCTCGAGCACTACGTACTTCGCTCCCTTGTTTTCTCTCACAACTGTTTGTATTCTTTCTTCTAGGGTGCAAACCTAATAGTGCAGAGCAGAGCCACATTAGGAATTGGTGTTTAACACGTGGTAGGTAACGGCAATAATACATATATACGGGATCATCTACCTATCTATCCCTCTCTCTGCCCGCTCTTCCACCCATTTGCCTCCTTCAACTCTAATAAGCATCTACCTCCCCTTTAACCACCGGACGTTTGTTTTTTCTAATGGGTGGTTTACCAGCTGCCTTACACAGCCTACATAAAGTTGAAGTACTACCGCTATGCTACAATTTTAGAAAATATTCCTTTTTGTTTCTTCCATCTAGGTTGCGAGTGGGAAAAATATGAAGAAAAATACTTCTGTGTAACTTCACCTGCCCATTATCTTTTTTCCTTTGGTATTGAATGAGTATTTCGTCAATCTTCAGTGTTTTGTCAAACAACATGCTTTTCCAGAAGCTTTTCAATTATATTACTTTAAAAAAATGAATAATAAATAAAAGCTTTATAAATCCGCATCTGTCCTTGTCTGCTGGTGACTACCATAAAGCAAAGCTCTGCAACGCTCCCTACACAAGTAGTGTATTTGGACAGGGATTCCTTTGGGGTTTTTTGCCGGTTCTTGCTCTTGGAAAGTACATTTGAAAGAATATGAAAGGTGGTAAGGCATTTACCTAGACTTTAATACTCTGATTCAATTACAGGTTCATTTTACGCTTTACTTCAGCAGTTATAATGACCTATTAAGAAAACGTTCAAAGGAATTGCTCAGTCTAAATAAGATGACTAGCAACGAGCTCTTATAAAAAGAAAAAAAAGATATTTTTTCCATCAGCCACAAATCAAGTGTGCAGAGAGCTGCAAACAGATCCACTTTTAGGCAGTCCTTTTCACCTCTGAGGTTGTTTTCAAAACAGCTTTTGACTTTAGAGATGTTTCTTGAAAAGCTTGCCATCTAAATCCTGCCCTTCATTGCAGGAAGCTCCCAAGAGAGAAACGTTTCTGTTCTATGCCAGTAAAGCAGCATCATTTTCTAGCACACGTTTGGTTTCAGTCCACGAACACAAAACTCCACAATCTTCTACGCTTTAAGAAAGACCCTTGCATAACCCTTGAATCATTAGAAGAGCCCTTGCATAATAAGGCATTTCATAAGGGCAGTTCTCTTGGCCTTGAAACTCTTTGTGCCTGCAGCTCATGAACTGGGAATCTTCTCCAGAAGCACGGGAGTACCCTCAGAATGAAACACTCGGAGACATTGCGTTGAAAACTTGAAAGGAAGAGTCACCAATCTTGTTATGACTGAAAGGTTTGAACACCCAATCCCTGCAAGCCATAGCTATGTATTGGTTTAGAAGAGCTTATGTGACCCCCCCCAAGGCATTCACAAACATCTCGTTCAAGTTTTAAAGTTTGGTGAACTTGAGCAAGACTCATTTGCCAGCTGCAGTTCAGCACCTTTTCCCTCAGTTTAAGGGAGCACAGTCCGTCATGCTGAAGACCATTCCCCTTATCTTATTCACCATCCAAAGGGCTGGGTGTCATTTACTGGAGCTAAAACTAACCTGCTCTAGGGCAGCGTAGCCGTAAACAGTTAGGACAAGTTAAGCTTGTTAGAGGAAGAGGTCCGGTGAAGATTCCAAGACACAGAAATCAGCACTAGCCCCACAAATCTATCAAGAAGCTTGAGTTAGGAAACGGTATCTAAGGCACTGCGCGTAAGAGTGGCAATGTCCCTCTACAACACGTAAATATTCAGACCAACTACATAGAAAATTATATGAAAAATTTCTCTACTATACTATCACATGTAAAACCTAATGTCATGCGACAACAGGCCTCAGTCCTAGAAAAAAAATTACAGCAAAAAAAGTGGTAGAAGAGAAGATTTCAAACCACAACAGAAAGGGCAGGAACACTCTTGGCTCAAAGAACTTTGAGACGACGAACTAGACCTCTTCCTTGACGCGAGCACCTCTCTAGTATCGCCGGCACTAAAGGTTTTCAACAGCTGGGACTCGCGTAATGAATCAACGCTCTGTTGAGATGCCGGTTTTGACAAGGCACCCACAAGGTGTATCAGGAAATAAATGTCCCTTTTCAGCACACATTAAGGATGGCTTGTACAACCTGAAATTGATACGGCCCCGCAGTCAGGGAGATCTCTGGGGCTTTCTACACCCTTACTCCTTTTCTCTGGGGGGGCGTGTGTTACAGTCCCAATTCATGAACCTAGTTGCTTTTGGAAGCTAAAGCTCATCTTGCTTCCGCCCGCTCAGAGGCAGAGAGAGACGGCATTCTGGAGGCCTAGCACTAACGTGCTTAAGCCTGAACTGCACCTTGGACTCACCAACATTACCGAGTGACTTCTCGGTGGTTCACGTAAGCATCGTATACCATCTTTTTTGTTTCTCTCCATTTAGGTTAATAGTGTTAACGATGGAAGAGCCTTCTGGTCAGCCTCTACTTGTCTTTTCTTCCTGACAGGAACAAAACCACTTAAATTGCTGAGTCTGGAGTCACCTTCGGAGAGCTACGGTGTAAAAAACTGACCCAAAGAGAGGACAACTCTGTCAGAACAGAAAGCCTGGACAAGGCCATGCCAGACACTGGACTCCAGGAGTCAAGGGAGAATTTGTACTCCAAAACCTAACACTCCCCTAGACCCAGAGCGAGCTGTACAGTACTCGACATCTTGGAAGCACAGTGCCTTTCACATAGCAGCTGCATGGAATTCATTGGGGCCTTCTCAACAGCCCGTGCACCTTGTTTTGTTCCTAGTGGGCGCCTATACTAAGTTTGCTACCTTACCCAGAAGTGCTGTGTAAGCAGGTCGCTGCAACCCAAGGTTGCGTTGCCTTAAGATAACAGCGATTGTGTTGCATCAAGATAAGTTGTTTTGACATTCAGCAATGGTGTTTCACTTGGCTAGACCATCACGCCTACAGGTGCCAGATAAAGACAAGGACAAGTTGTAAATGTCACCCTTTGTACTTTGTTGTGTCTAGTTCAGTTGCAATCAGCTACGGTGGGATTTGGAACACAGATAAAAGTAGGAGTGTTTTTGCTTAGGAAGTTAAGGGGAGGGTGGGTCAGGGGGAAGGATTTTCTTACTTATTCCATGCCAGATATCATAGGTTCGTCTTAGGCTCTCATACTTAGCTGGCATATAGGCTTTGCTTCCCAGAAAAAGAGCACGTTGTGTTGGTAACTAACAGGTAACACATCACTGCTTTAAACCTTCCTCACTAAATACTGGGCTGCAGACCCCCCTCCCCATACCCAGCAACCACCCAGGATCAATGGTTATTTCTTTCCTCCCTCTTAGGGGGTGATAACTACTTCAGTCCACAATCTCCAGAGGGACACTCATTGCACTGAACAGACAAAGTAGAAGAGCCTCTCCTGGAAGTGATCCTCACCCAAGGCAAAACAAGTTCTCTTGAAGGAACTACACTGCTTTAACTACACTGCAACTAGAGCTCCTGAATAGAGGTGTCCTCCAAGTCCAAAATAAGCATTGGTTTTCTCTCTCTCTCTCTTTTTTTTTTTACTATCAAAAGCAGTTGCTATAAAAGAAACTGCCTCTGAGGTGAGCGATAGCTTCTGGAGTTACTAGAATGTTTCTTTTCTACTGTATTGGATAAGCGTATTTTGCTTTTGACACGGTCCTGGAATTAAATGGAATTTAAATAGTAGGGCAGGGTGGAAATCCGAGTAGTACAACTCACAAGGTACAACTCGGTCCTCACATCACAGAGGTGGCCACACAGCATTTTAGATGAAGCTTGATATCCTGTACTCGCAAAGACTGAAGCGAGAAGCTGACCGCCTGCTGCAGAGAGCAAGCAGGAACAGTGCCGTGGAGCTCCACGAGAGCAGTGCTGGGGTGGTTGCCTTTCCCTCTTAGGCTCTTGTTGCTTAACAACGTGCCTGGGAGAGAGGCACAGCTTTCTGCCCCTGACACTGGGAGAAAAGCCTCGAACATGGCTGAAACCTGGCTCTTTGCTTAGAAGGCCAGGAGTAATCCCCTCAATAAGAGGTCACCTGGGAATGCTTCACCAGGTCTAAGCAAAGCTTTCTCCTGTGCTGGCACGCTCAGAGACCTACGCTACCAACAGCCACCCAGACAAGTCCTCCCGGGACACCTATCAATCGATTCCCAACCCTGGGACCAGGCAAAGCACCCAGAGCACTTTCCACCCACGCGCCACAGACACCAAACACGCAGCGAGCGTGCCCTCAGCTCCGCAGGCACAGAGACCAGCGGGCTAAGAGAAGCCCTGCCAGAAGAGCAGAGTTGTTTCCTTCCCGGCCAAGTGACTCAGAGGAACCAAAGGACAGAGGAGCTGGTTGCCAGCGCAGGGCAGCACGTAGGCGTGCGTGGCCCGGGCACGCTCCCACCTGCACTGTAAGAGGTTATCCCGTCTCCTGTGCCGACAAGCTCGGACAGCCGCGGGGTGAACGCTCCCAGAGACAAGGACTGCGGGAAAAACTGCCAAGTGCTGTCAAAGCAAGGGGCCGCGCAAAACGACTAAGAGTGACTTAAAAAAAAAAAAAAAAGAAGAGGAGAAGCTGGACATCATACATGAATCTTGTCATTTCCCCAGGTTAAAAGAATTTGATCAGGATGCTTTTAGCTAGACAAATTATGGTTTGTGTTATGCCACATACATCTTTTCAAAATGTATCAACAAGGAGACATGGCTGGGGAACAAAAGAATACTGTAATACCATGTCAAAAATCACCTATTTTGCAGGCAAGACTCAAGTATGTTCTGCCAAAGTGAGTTTTCTTATGGAATCTGCATCTAACTGAGTAACATGGAAAAGTTGAAATGGTTTTGGCTTTCAAGGGAAAATTCTGTGTATTCAACCACAAAGCAATTACTGGAAGACGAGGAGGAAAGGGGTCAGGGTTTTAAAGAAAACTAAACAAAGCAAACCTGCAAAAACAAACCAGACATACTTTGTTGCATTTTTAGCATTTAAAACAATCCTTTCATTTTAAATCCAGTCATGACAAGCTCTGGCTCTTCGTAGCAGGGAATTATTCCTCACTCCCCTGAGGCAGAAGGGTCTGCTGGTTGGGGTGCTCAGCGGCCCCTCGCCCCCCCTCTCCACCGCGGCGGGGGGCAAACGCGTTCGGCGGATCAACAAGCGCAAGCTGCACCCTTCTGACCGGGTGCACGTCCTGACCAGCAAGGGTACGTGGAAGCCGCGGTCCCTGCAGACGGGCCAGCCACAACGCTCACCGTCCGTGCTGGACGCCTGACAGCCAGCACAGGCCCTTTCCACACGCCCCCACCCACCCCCTCACCAGCTGGATTCTTTGTTTTTAACACCACAGAAAGAAAGTCCCTGTGGAAGAGTTTTTTCAAGGGCAATCCATCACCACCTCAGCTTTACAAACTTGACAGAGTAATGAGTTAAAAAAAATAGGATTTTTTTAAATATACGCATGCATATATACACACGCACATAAACCCATCTGCATGCACACCTAAGGATTTATTTACTTGTGTCTTTGGACACAACTATTTACACAAGGCGGTGAAGAGCTGCGCCAGCAACCCCTCATTCTCTCACGGTCATCTTTGGTGTTTCTCTTCCATGAAAAGCCAAAATAAAACGTGTGAGATAAGACAGGGCTGACGAGCCTTTACCGAGCACAGGAAGCAGCAGGCTCAGTCCCACAAAGACAGACTAAATTGGACATGGATCAAGCTTTTGTGAGCTGCAAAGCAGCGATACTCCTGCTCAGCGCAGCGGTAGGCCCAAGCGGGGAGGCCTCGGGTTTAGGGCAGCAGGTCCCTAGGGCTCCATCTTGTGACGCTTACAACACTGCAAACGACGTCTCGGTTACAGCAAAGGCCGATTTGCTTTGCAGGGAATGTGGGAAACTACAACAAGTTTATCTTTTACACACTAACACATTTGCAGTTTTTAAAAGCACGTTACCTCTCACTGCTATTTCCAGCTCCCCTCTGGCCAGCCCGTGCCTCAGCCGACCAGCAAAAAAAAAAAAAATAAAGCTGCAACAAGGTAAAATTTGGCCTAGATTCTCAGGTAACATAAATTGGAATAATTACATTGCCTTCGGCAGAACCAGTTTACACAAGCCAGGACTGTCACTCTTCCTAATTAGCATTGCTTCCTTTGGAATACGATCCGATCGCTTCTGTAACTCAGCTGGGGGCATAGGTTCGCGGGGCCTACCCCGCCAAAGGAGGTGGCAGGGCAGTCCTTTCTCCGAGCGAGGGAAACCAGAGCAAGACGCATTCAAAAACACATCACGGGCTGAAGCCCAGCCAGCTTCCCTCCCCAATACTGCCATCTAACAACACAAACAGCAAAGGCAGTTTGTTTAGAAAACACTTTACAAAGTTTCGACATGCCTCTTAGGGAGCGTATCCCGGTACCTTCAGTTACTTTCAGGGAAAATAACTCCAACCACCACCTCAGGGCAGCCCCGATTTTTCAAGACAAACCTTCTTACTACTTGAGCAGAAGCTGAGCTCTTCCAGGTGGGGGAACTTCCTACTAACATTACTTCTTTTAGAGTCAGCGCTCAAGATTTGACAACAATCCTCAAAGAGTGGATGTAAGTGAATCCTACACACACATTGCTTACCTTACCAGCAAACACCATCCTGCCATTTCAGTAAACACAATTCGAGTATTGATACAATCCTGAAGAAACCAACCCAAGCAAAAGGGGGGGTGACAAACTCTGCTCTCAAGAAGAACAGGAACAACATAGCTGAGCTCTGTGCACACACATTTGCACTTTGCTCGCCTAGTTTGAGCACAGTTATCACTGACTGCAGGCTATCAGGAACATCCACCAGCCTGAGACACAGACACCTTCCCCTTGCATTGGTGAATATCAACAAAAAAATGAAATAGCCGGTAAAAAAACTAACCCACCTCTCTGCTGCATAACACCCCAAGCAAAAGGGCTCCAAAGGGCCTCTGGGGCCCAGCTGCCCAGCATTTCAAGGGTGACCTGAGCATCCCCACCTGATGGGAATTCCAGCTCCAGGCCGAGGGCAATCACCTGCCCGTAGCTCCATCTGCACCTTGCAGGACAGTTTCTAAGTAGTTCTGGAAACAGCTGGGTCCTCAGTAGTGCAAAACTGAATCTGTCAGCATGGTGTCCCTACTTTTTGAAGGACAACGGGAACTCTTTGTGAGGACCTAAGCTCTTTGTTTGATCTCATTTCTAGTGCTGGCCACATTCTTTCTTTCCAGTGAAATACTATACAGCCACTTGCCTCCTGCAAAGGAGAGAGCGCTCACTGCAAATAGGCAGATCGCCACCCCAATAGTGGCAAGTATTGCCACAGAAAAGTGAAAAGGGGGGGGGGGAAGTTAAAAAAAAAGTGAAAAGCAGTTAACCATCCTGCTGAGCATGGCAAAGGGCAGTGCGGAAATTTAATTGAAAGGATTGTAAATTCAGCAGCCAAGCGCAGCTTCCAGAAATATTAGGCCAATGCATTACGCATAGGTAACCTCTGAAGTGCGTTCCCCTGGGCCCGGGAAGAACCTGCTATACAGTCTCTGACATCTGTGTCTCGGCTGTTACTGCAGCTCTACCTCAAATAATACCCCCCCACCCCCTTTATATTTATAGCACACTTGAATAGTACCGAGGGTGTAGTGAGGTGTTCTCGTGCAAACGAGGGCCACTCCGCATCTCTCCCTGCTGCGTCTGGGCAGCGGCAGCGGGAACGCACCGACGGTACCCAGGTTGCCCCGCGGGGACCCGCTCCGGCTGCCTCAGCACAGGACGCTGCCGAGCCCGGGGCTGGAGGGACGAATCTGCCGCTAGCAGCGATGGCAGAGCGCTGGCTCCCCAGGGCGTAAGGGAATCGGACTTTTGGAAACAGCTGGATGACAAAAGCTTTCTCTGATCTGCTCCTGCAGACATAATGAGGATCGTATATGTAGAAGTACAGTCCGCAACCTCCAGACCTGGTTCTTTGGAGCAGGGTTCTCTGTTTCCTATAGGGCTTTTTAGTCAACAGTGTGACAGAGCTTATTTGGGTCCCCCTCCGCAGGTGGGGTTTCACCTTAGATTTCAGATCTCCTGCTCTGATGACCGTGCTCGCATCTTCCCACTCAGAACACTTGTTCCTTTTGATACCATCTCACGTGATAACAAACAGCCCCCCTCGTCTTCTGCAGCACAGAACAAGGAGAATTGCCATTTTCTCTCTAAAGAAAGAAAAAGCTCTGTCTTTGCCTCTTCCTTCAGACCAAAGACAAGCATCCTTGCCCACCTACCTCTTTGTTACTAATACCTGTGGCTCTCCAAAGCCATTCTTTCTCAAAAAATTTGTCGTTTTCATCGTGCTGATGCTTACAGCATACTTTTTAAAAAGTCAATAAAATAACTGTATTAACTGCAACTTTTACCTTCATTCTACAGTTTCGGAGTTGATTTTGTTTCAAAATTCAGAGACATTTTGACGATAATTGTTAACACTGCAAAAATATTGTAGGGGGTGCTAAATTCAGCCTTTTCGCCATGCCGCCTTGGGAGCTGGGAGCAAGAGATACAGCGAGGAGGGCTGCCGAAAGGTCAGGTTAACAGCTGAACTTGGGATTTTCCCATCAACAATGTGTTACGAAGGCATCTTCTGTGCAGCCATCACCTTTGAACAAATGTCTAAGTAGGTGAGATCGGTATGCACAATAAAAAGCCCAAGGAGTGTTTAAACTTCTTGTTTGAAGTGAGATAAGTTAAAAATGTCTATTTGTCTAAATTTCAAGAAAAAAAAAAAAAGTATCTCCAAGGTCCTTTCTTTGCAACTAGCCGGTCGGTTCATCGTACTGAGCAAATAACGGCATGTCTAATTATTGTGGGAATATTCCAAAAGGGCTAATGTTATATATGACAGTAAAAGGGTTTTGATTAACCAGAAATCGTTCGGGAGAGTATAAAAGTAACTCTTTCCTCTTAATTCTTTCTGCCTTTCACAGATGAACCGAGCTCACCCCAGGCCCCTGCCAAAATCTGACAGTATGACTCGGAAAACAATAATTTATGTTAGTTTATTGGTGAGCCTCACTGTAGTCAAAGCCCTGCCTAGAAGTTACTGGGACACAGGTAAGAATATATCTCGTATTTTTACTCTGTTCTTTTGTATAATACCGACGGCTGCCGCTTCGCATTCGCGGTTATTTGGTACCGCGCTTTGCCACTGCCAGTTCTATGTGGGAATTTATTTTCTTATGCGTCAAAGGTATAGAACAAAATCGTGTCTGTATAATTGTTTTGTGATCCACCATCTAAGCTGTTGCTCCTTAGCGGCTTGAGAATCTGTGCAGCGTGCAGGACGGCCGGTGGTTGCTGAGAGGAAGAGTCCTCCAGGGCAATTTAATCCAGAGGGATGTGGTGGGGCCACTGATTTTAGGCCCCCAAAACCTGCTGAAGTAAAGCCTGTGGTTATTCCAGCCTCCCTCCGTGCCCACGAGGAAGCGAGACAGAGTTCCCCAGAGGGATGCTAGCTCCAGGTGGCCGTTCCGATCCGCCGCCTTACACCATCACTCGGTGCGGTCCTTCGGAGGGGACCTACGCTCCCTTTGCCAGCTACCGAGGGAGCCTACAGTGACCGCGCTTCTCACTGAGGTTCAGCGCCTAACGTGAGACGACTGAACACCTCCGAGAGCGTGCTGTTCAGATGCTTCTTCCACATTACATATTGCTATCATTAGTCAATTTTTTTTTCCTCTTTCCCAAATGCACTAAATTGCCCAACGGTGTGAAACAGCCGATGTTTGTGTTATTTGTCTCACATCATTGTCATCTCAGCTGACACCCTCCCATTACTCAGAGGAGAAGCCAGCTTATTTCTGTGATTCGTTTGATCTCAGCCCTACCGACACAAGGGTGAGACGGTAGCATCCTGATGTGGGAACAGGCCCCTTATTCTAAAACAAATCTCTCAGAACATTCTCTGACAAACTAGGAACTCAAGAAATGATTGCATTTAGGTTTGCCCATTCATACAGGCCCAGTGGCAAAGGAAAAATGTTTGCACAGGTTCTTCACAGACATTGGACACGCTTGATTTCCTCTGGGCCCGTTCCCACCGCAGACAGAAGGATGCAGCTCTGAATTTCTGAGGAGCTTTGCCTGCCAACGCAGTCCTCAATTTATCCCATGTTTTCCACACAGGAAATCCTTCATCCGTAGCTAAAGAGTGGCCAAGCGCACCTTTAACTAGCTGCGGCAGGGCGAAAAGGTGTTTCGTAAGGTGCTTATTTAATCACGGGAAGCGCATCACCAAACTCGCTGACAGCCCTCCGGGTTTTAGCGTGTTCCTCCCCGCAACACTGGAGCTAGGCAGGGGAATGATATTGGCCCTACGGTGTTGTCGGTCAGAAACAGTTTCACATCCTCATGCTTAAGTCAGATAGGAAGTTCAAGCTTACGCCTTCCTGCTCCCCATGCTACTACCCCAGGCACCGAATTATTTTCCTCCAGTACTCCGGTACTGAAAAAAAAAAAGTATTTGATGAAGCATTTAGTAAACATTTTTTATTCAATTGTCTTGTTTTTCAGAGGGAAAAACCAGCATTGGGCAACGTTTTTCTCAGCTGCAGGAGAATAATTTTAAAGCCATGTAAGTTGTCCAGGTAAAGCGTCTACTTGCAAATTTGCTGCCGCTGAACATCCTTGTGCGGTTTGGAAATGTACATGCCCGGCGAGTCCAACGCCCATCCTGCCAGCCAGGGGCGATGCGGATCCTCTTACTGTCTCACGTGTGAAAGTTAAAGAATTGGGGGGTTTTTTGGTTTTTTTGGTTTTTTTTAGGGAGCCAGGAACAGGTTTAACGCTGTGTGTTCTTCTCGTAGTGCCATGATCATGTTTGCTCAGTACGTGCAAGGAGGCACGCTTGGCAAAGCCGTCGAAATGGCTGAAGATGTCACCGGCCTTGCCAAAAGGTGTGCTGCTGCTGCCAGCGACAGCCCGGATTGTCTGAAGCCCTTGGTAAGCACGCTTACGCTCCTAATGTGGCGAGCCTTTTCAGAAGTGACTTGTAATTTCAGAGCCCTGGTATGCATTGTTCCAAGAGGCATGAATACAGGATTGAGAGACTTGGCTTCCTCCTGTATGTGTGTTTGGCCTTAATGACTCGCTCTCCAGCCTCCCATCTATAAAGCATCTCAAGATAAATGATGCTTTATAGATTCCCCCCGCCCCAATAGCACAGGATCCTCGACCTGTATCTTTCTAAGAGCTGTTCAGAAAGTTAAGCTTTCATGGCTGGGGCAACAAAATTCAGAAGCCAAATTAGATATTTCTAGCAAATATGGTCTTTAGAGGCATTTGCTCCACTCCGTTAACTCACGTTGCTCTTTTTTGATGGTGCCTGCTGCAAGACGCTTGTGGAGCTGGCAGAGCGAATCGTGGAACGTGAACGTGAGTCCGTGTTACGGCACATTTCTGATCTGTTGGACGCACTGAAACAAACCCTGAGGCCTCCGATTGCTCACAGGAGTAAAACGGAATCCGCACACAAATTAACTTCTAATTTTTCACAGGACAGGATTTTCCTCGATACAATATGCCAGGAGGAAAATCTTCCCGGGTTTGCAGACTGCTGTGCTAAAAAGGATCCCGAAAGAAATGACTGCTTCCTCTCCCTTAAAAATTCATCCAGAGGGTTCGTTTCTCCTTCTGAAAGGCCAGATGCTGAAGCTGCCTGCAAAAATCATTCACAGCAGCAACAGCCATTAACAAGATAGTAAGTAAATAAATCATAGATTCGTTGCCTAGATATGACAGTTCTGAGCCCGGAGACAGCAAACGCAGTATCAACCAAAAAGCTCAGCCTGAGAGTCCCTGTAATCTCGTACTCCTTGTTCTTCCTAACGTGAATTTTTTTTTCCATAATTCATCTAGCTGGAGTTCTCATTATGCGAAGCGCCTGTTCTGGCACCTCCTGCTTTGGCTATAGGTCCAAATGACAAAGGATCCGGCCCACGTTATTGTAGTCTATGTGAAGAACTTGTCTGAAACCAAAGGCTTCCCGTTAGTCCTTAAAAGTCAAGGAGGAGATTTGCTGCCTCTAAGCCAGAACTGGCAGGATTCGAGACTTCAATTTCCAGGAAAACGTCCGCCCCGTTAGAATTTTCCAAGATAAACACCGCCCTGCACAGCTTGTCGTTACGGCAGGAGAGCAGTCGCTTTTAGCAGCTATCATTTTAATACGTGGCAGATGCCACAGTAACACCGTTGCTCCCTGCGTGTAGGGCCTTACTCCGAGACTAAAGGCATTTCTCTCTCAGTTCTAGTTTCATCTATGAGGTTTCCAGAAGGCATCCTTTCCTCTACGCCCCAACAATCCTTTCTGTCGCTCTCCGGTACGACGAGATGGTGAAGAACTGCTGTGGAGGTGCCGAAGCCCCTGCTCACAACCTGGGGGAATGCTTTCGGAGACAGGTAATCCACCGCAGGCGTTTAGTTTGTTCGGGTGCAACCCGGGACTTTCCCGTAGCTCAGCAAATACCAGAGCAGAGATGTCAGGCATTGCTTTTTCAGCATCGGAACCTGATATTAGAATTCACCTTGTTAAAGTCCAGCTGACACCAGACTTCAACGCTCTGTCGAATCGTAGCTTGAGCTCCTAAATGAAAATGCCCGACTTTGGGGCGTTGGTCTGACGGAGCATTACAGCTTCCATCTCCCGCTCGGCCGAGCGCTTGCAGCACAGTCGTGCCCTGCACGTCACCAGTGTCAGAAACTCAGAGCAAACTGCCTGTAGCGGTGGAAAATAAGGATGGAGAGCCTGCCTTTGCCGAACGGCTGAACGTGCCTTTCACACAGCATAGCTGGGCTGCGAGTGACGGTGCGGTTTAAAGCCAGCCGTGGAGCTCCCAGATGACGATTTCTTCCCCTGCGCTAAAAACACTGAACTATTATCCAAAAGGGTTCTGGTTTCTTCTCACAGAACTCTTAATAAATGCCGGTGTCTAAATAGCAAGCACAACAGGTAGTTCACATAAAAAACGGTCGCCGCAGGAGTTTTAGTGTAAAGCGTTTTCTTTCCTTCCACCCTGATGGTCTGCATCTTCTTTCCACCAGACACCGAAGGTGCTGAAGCCGGTCAGAGAAGATGGCCTGAGGCAGGAACACACGTGCGGAATCTTGAAGAAGTTTGGAGAAAGGACCTTAAAGGCTCTGTGGGTCTTCCCCAGGTTTATCGTGATTTTGCAACAAAGCGTAGGTGTCGCACGTAGCTGTGGGTGGCTCCGCACCTGCACACGGTGCAGTGACCCCAACTCGTCGCTCCTAACCGGTTTTGACACGAGGATGCTCCTGTAATTTCCTGCTCCCCTGCCACATTGCGTCCCGCCACTTTGCACCGAAATCCTTACAGGACCCTTAGATAACTCTGAAAATCTCAGCTACTGGCTTCAAGGGACGGTTATTTGTAAACTTCACTGGGAGCAGGGAGAGGCCATTCCTGAGCAGTTTGGATTCCACACCCCCCCCGCCCCAAAGGACAGCTATCACAGTCTCACACCGTGAATATAAACAATAACTGTTTTTCTTTGTTGTAGGAAACTTGCTCAGATAAGTCAAAAATTCCCTAAAGCTGATTTTGTTACCATTAACAAACTTGTGATGGATGTTGCTAACATGCACAAGGACTGCTGTCGTGGAGACATGCTGGAGTGCATGCACGACAGGGTAAAACTCATTTCGTATCTCTGTGTTTGCAGAATTTCAATGCATTTTGTTGTTGCTGCTGTTTTCAGTTTGTTTGTTTGCTTGGGGTTTTTTTTCCTCCTGTGCTCTGATGATTGCTGTCCAAACCTGGAGTTTAACTCTTCACTCTAAAAACCTGGTTGATTTTCCCAGTTCACTTTTCCTGGCGTGAAGTCATCGAGACGGGCAGAACAATCGCTTTGTGACTAAAATGACCTCACACTGCTTCAGCAGATGTGGTTGCAGCTCCCGGCTGTGCCGTGCATTTTCTGCGCGACTTTTGGCAGAGCACAGTATCTGCCCGTCCCCCGTCCTCTGCCTTCTTCTAACGTCCCAAGCCCATCGATCTCACCGCCTGCCTCTGGCGTCCGGCCACACCACGGACCTCCGGGTGCGGTGCTCACCCGGTAGTGCCGATCAAACGGCAAGCAAGGGGCTGCGGCCGCGTTCCCTGTTCTGCCAGATGCACAGCCTGGGCCAGGCACCTCCGCTCTGCGGGAGTCACCTTCTCTGTCTGTAAAATGGAGATTAAAAACACTGAGAAGGAAAAAAACAAACCCCAAACCCCCCAAACCAACAACAAACCGACCACCAAAATCTGGTAAAATGCCCTTCCTTCCCTTTTTTGCTTTCCAGGAAGAGATTCTACACTATGTCTGCACCAACCACGACATCATATCAAGTAAAATTAAGAAGTGCTGTGAAAAGCCTCTGTTACAAAGAAGCGAATGCATAGTTAATGCAGAAAACGACGACAAACCTGCAGACCTGTCGCCCCGCGTCAGAGAGTTTATAGAAGACAAAGGAATATGTGACCGCTTTGCCCAGGAGAAAGACACACACGTAGCCAGGTAACGCGGGTCTTCCGCTGCTCCTCGCTGTTGCTGTTTCGATATTGGGGGCGAAAGGTGCCGCTCTGGCCGCTGAAGCCCAGCTCAGACCCCAGCTCGGAGCCGTCTGCCCCGTGAGTGTATGGGCATGGGGCACCGTGCAAGCGGGTCTCAGCAAAACTCCGCTCGACCCTGGAAAGCGTGGCACGGGAACAAACGCAGAACAGGGCACGACTGTTGTGTCAGTGACAAAACTGAAGAGACAACGTGTGAAATTTAGGTGCTACCGGTTCCCGCCTCAGGCCCGAAACACAGCTTTGGTCCGCTCTTCGGCGGGAGTTCAAACCCGCTTGGTTAAGCCAGACTGGTGTCTGGGTTCAAACAGGATCGGTCCGTTTCTGTTCCTGCCATGTTCCTCTGTGCCACGAAGCCCTGATCCTACCTGTAGTAACCTTGGGCAAGAACGTCACAGGCTGCAACAGAAACAGCATCGAGTCCCAAGGCAGAGAATTCACTTCCAGTCACGTACATCGCTTCCACTTGGGAAAGCGCAGCTAATGGATTGGGCACGGCTGGTGTGCGGGGTGACTGCGTCTGTAGAGCTCATCTTGTCAGCGTCTGCTGAGAAATAGGTCTGTTACTGGAAATTCCTTCACTATCATTTAGACAGCATTAAAAAAAGAGCAAAACCCCAAGCCCCACAAGCCACGACCGTGCTTGACCCGAGCTGACGCTGGGCTGGGACTGTGGGATGGACGGGACTCGCTCAGGCAGCGCTGTGCTCAGTCAGCCGCGTTGTGTTCAGGTTCAGTCCCGGGCTGAGATGCTTTGAAATCCTCCGTGTTCCGCCGGACGTCAGACAAAACCATCCCCAAAGCACCCCCGCTGTCCTTACCGCCCCCCCGGCCTCTTGCAGGCAGTTGTTGTGGCTTATCTCTAATTCCTGATACTCCTCGTATTGCAGGTTTCTGTACGAGTATTCCAGGAGACACCCTGAATTCTCCGCTCAAATGCTTTTAAGAATTGGAAAAGGATACGAGGACCTACTGGCAGAGTGCTGCAAACCCGGTGCTCCAGACGACTGCTGCAGCAGAGGGGTGGGTGCCACCGGGCTTCACACAACACGCGACGGGTTCCGGCCAAACCGCGGACGTCCCTGCTCCGGGTCTGGAGCGAGTACCCGCGGCGCCTGTAACAAACCCAGCAAATATTACCAGGCCCGAGCGATTCCCAGATGGAAAAAGCATCAAGAGAGCTTTCGCAGTCATCACTGGCGAAGCAATTCAACACGGACAGCCAGGGATGCCGGGGAAAGGGACGGAGCTGACGTTTCCGTGCGCCCCTCTCCCGGCCGGGCTTCCCGGCATTGCCGGCTGCCCCTGGCAAGTGCGCAAGGCGCTTGGGGTTATTGCCTCGGATAAAGGCATCGGTGTTGCAAATAGCCGAAGCGAGGCGCCGCCCCGTGTCCCTGAACCTAGCCTTCCGTCGGTGATACAGAACCATTTCGAGGTGACCGAAGGTGGACATGGATCACTCCAGGCAGGTTATAGGGGTTTCAGACAGACGAGGGCATTGTAATGGAATTAAACACAGGTGGTAGGTGCCAGGTGAGAGGGAGCTATAGGTATCCAGGCCTTACCATGAAGCGATAGGGCGTTCTGCATCCCCCCGATACAATGACTCCTCCCATTAATTTCTTTTTTTTTCAGGAGGAAGAACTGAAGAAACACATTTATGAGACTGAGAGTGTGATGAAGACAAGCTGTGACATTTACAAGGAGAAAGGAGATTACTACTTCCAAAACGAGTATAACTTTCTTATATGCTTACCTTACTCCTCGACCAGCTGGGCACAACTCGGGCTGGGGTAAAGCCACGCGTGTCAAACCAGCTAGGCTAAAAGATTGGAGCCAATATATCAACGGCTTCTAGGATTTTTTTATTTTTTTTTTCTTTCCCAAGCCAATGTTCTGGCCTCTCACGAGTTCTCTCCTTAACCCAGCTCATGAATCTGTGAAGTGACAACTTGATCAGTCTCCCGCCTGTGTTTCCTGTGATGTTCTGGCTTTGTAGCTGCGTTTTGGGCTGCGAGCTGTAACTTAAGAGCAATAAATTTGGCCAACAAAAGACAGTTGCCGTGTCTTTTGCAAAAGACTTTGCTCTCTCCAGCCCCTGCAGCAGATGTAAACATTAACAGCCGTAACAAAAATCTAACTACGGCAGACAGAGCGCAGCCGGGCCAGCTGAACCGTACGTACTACGCTGAAAAGCAAGATGCAGGCACAAGCCTCCTGGAGGACCTCTGGCCCCAATTTGCGACGTTAATAAGCATGTGCCTACCTTAAAGCATGACGGCGGTCGCAATGAAGCCTCTAAACCGCTTGCATTCTTCAAGTCAGGCTTCAGCTAGCCTCCTCTGGGGCGACACGTTGGGCTTTTTGCACTCCCGCGCACGTTCGATCTTTAAAAGACCTTTGGAACTGGAAGTTTCCAACAAACCTGGTGGGCCGCTTCTGCCGGCGCTATCAGTTGTTAAGGCTTTCCTGGCCATGATGGTTAATAAGCTCAGGTTTTTAAAAAGAAAAAAACAGGTGAATTTTTTTAAGCTTATATACTGTCCTCATCTCATCTGCCAAGAAGTCACTCGAGTTCAACTTTGCTCTTAGGCAACCTCCCTAGGCTCCCAGGGAAATGCCTAACACGGGAAAAGCGTAGGTACCACCTGGTAAGAGGGCCCACCAACACGGAACTGGCACTACTGTCATGAATGTTATTTGTTTAACGTGGTAAGAGGCTGGTCAGGAAAAGGAGAGAGGTCAAACAACCAGAGCACGCTTACGCCTGCCCACGCGAGTCCGTAACCCCCGGGCTCGATCCTGCCCTCGTGTTCCGTGGGGTCCGGCTGCAGGTTCAGGCGTGCGAAGGCAGTGCCTCGCTCACTGCTGCCTGGTGGAATGAAAACACCGATATCAACTACATTATCATTTCAGGCTCCTCATGAGCTTCACCAAGAAGATGCCTCAGCTGACATCCGCAGAGCTGATAAAATTCACCAAGGAAATGACTGCCATCGGCTCCAAATGCTGCCAGTTAAGCCAGGAGAAGCTCCTGCCTTGTGCCGAGGAAAACGTGAGTATTTTTCTTCCGTATCTTGGTCCCACTTGTTCTTGAAACTCTGCCACAACTGCCGCTGCCAGCAGGGTCTGAGAGCTTGGAGTCAAGGTAAATGAGAACAATCTTCACGGAGCTGCTGAGCTGGCCCGAAGACGTACTTCGATGCCGAAGCAAGCGTAACTCGGCATCGTCAAAGTTAAAGCTCGAATTAAACTCGAGGAGGATCAGGAAACGGTCAGGTTAGCACTAGGCAGTCACAGGCAGCGCAAGCAGCCCGACCCCGTTCCCTCTGAAGCTCGAGCTCTCTCATCCGCGTTCAGCCTGCCGAGGTGCCGGCAGCGCTCTCTGAACAGGAGCGGGTCTGTACAGCTCTTCCGGGACACTGCTCCAGGCCCGCGAGGAAAAGCAGTTAAAAAGCTTCAGCCTGCCCTGCAGCCACCCCGGGTACAGCATCGCGTGTGCAAACAGCCCAGCGCGCCCGCAGAAACCCTGCTGATGAGAACAAATCAAACGCAGGGATGGCTTTATGAAGAAATCGCATCATTTCTGTGCGCAAAGGACAGCCCCTAAAATTGCACATACATATTTATTCTGAAAAATCCCAGCCATTTTTGCGCTGACAAAAGTCAGCGGTCGATAGAAATATAAACCGTTACCTGTCTTACAAACAAGGTTTAATTTAAATTCTCAGTTATTTTTTATAACTTTACTAAGAGCAGCAGGCATTTCAGGGATTTTTGAAAAGGAAAAAATAATGTAAAATTGTTTTTTTCACTTGTCCCGGTACAGCTGGATCTCGTGCTGGGCGAGATATGCAGAAGACACCTGACGGATCCTATAAACCCCGGGGTTTGCCACTGCTGCAGCAGCTCCTACGCTCTCAGGAGGCCGTGCCTGGGGAAACTAGAAGTGGATGAGCATTACGTGCCCTTGTCGTTGACTCCGGGTCTCTTCACTTTCCGTGAAGACTTGTGTACGACCGAGGAGGAAAAGTTGCAGCACAAGAAGCAGGAGTAAGACACGTCCTGCTTTACTGCCTCACCCCCGTGTTTCTTATTCTCACCCTGGCAACGCTCGCCTTTACTTGTCCTCTCTGTCTACCCGCCTCGGTCTGCAATACGCCGCTGGCAAACCAGCCCTACGCCCCTCAACCCCTCTTCCAAGCTCTGTTTCGCGCCTCTCACGCCAGACCCCGTTTCTTCTGCTGTCTGGTTCGACCTTTATCGTCTTGCCTGAGATGAGAAGAAAGTCGTTTTCCGAGGCGGTAGCTGCCCCGGCACACACACCGCCCGAGCGGAAGCAAGAGGTGCCGCAGCTGGGTCTGACGGACGTGCCCCGCACCGTCCCTGCCAGGAGAACGAGGGAGCTCCTGCCCAAAGTGCTGCGTGACCCCTGTGGCTTCACCAGGGCTCCTTTCCCAGAACGGGACAGCCCGCATGTTTTCCCTCATTCTGTGCACTCCCCCAGTCTCTGAGAAGCTCCGGTGTTGGGTTGCCTTGGCCAGAGAAAGCTCGTGTGCCAGACACACCCCCCCTCCGAGTCACTGCAAAAAAAAGAAAACCTCTGTGGCCATTGCTTGTGCTGTGCTGAACCCACCGGGTCCTGGATCCCCTGGAGCGGTGCACAGCACGTAAACCACCTGCACGGCTCGTTCATGGAGATTCACGGTGGAGCAACTCCAAAACAGAGCCGTGGGAGTTCATTTCACAGGGGAACGGGGCGCACGCTTGCTCCCTGCTGCAAATACGGATCTGGGTGGTGAGTAAAGTGACAAAGGTCTAGAAAGGACGCGGGCAGCCACAGAAGAGGGACTTTGCAGGAGCAGCGTTTGAGAAATGCTTCGTAAGCCCTGTGCTTGCCTCCCAGCCTCACAGGGCTTGCTTTGCTTTTCTTGCAGAATGCTGATCAACCTCATCAAATACAAGCCCCAGATCACGCAGGAGCAGCTGACCTCCGTCACGGCGGCCTTCGCTGCCATGAGGGAACGGTGCTGCAGAGATGACGACCGCGAGGCGTGTTTCGCCAAAGAGGTACCGGTTCTGCCTTCACCCGTACGTTCTGAATCAAAACGGGAACGTTTCTGCATTAAGCAGCGAAAGCAAAGCCTGGCTGGCCAGAAATGCAGTTACATTTCCAAAGGCAAACTGTATTGCCTGCACAGGCAGGTATGCGTGCCAGCTGCGTGATCACAACTGCTCGAATTAGTCTTGTGTTTCTGTGCAGCCGCCGAGAGATACAGAGCTCAGCTCCATCTCTTGCTCCCGCAGAGTCCCTGGGACTCGCGCTGGTGAAGGCTACGGGCAACGGCCTTTCCCCGGCTAACAGTTCTCAATGGAATTTCTCTTGAAAAGTTCCTCTGCAACAGGAAGGAGAGGAAGGATATATTCACATTTTAAGTCAAAGCGTTTTCCCCATTTATTCTCCCTCCCTCTGTTTCCCTCTTGTCTTTCCTATGTTATTCCGAGCTCACTGAACGTCACGCCGCAGAGCTACTGCGGCTTCTCTTTTCCCTCCAGTAAATCTGCTTTTGCCTCTTCTCGTGTCTCTCTCCTCGATATTCCTTAACTGAACTTTAACAAACCATCCACAACCCTCGAGCCTTGCTCTCTCTTTTCCGACATCTTTGCCTTGCTTTGCTTTAAATGATAAAATACAGAAAATGCTCTCTTCTATATGAACAGGAAATTTCCATCTCTGAACACACCAAAGAGCCTATCTGCGAAGCAGCGTTCTGCTAGCTCTTCCTAATAGAACTGTATTTCAGTATTTTTCTCACAAAGGCCAAATCTTCTCAGGCAATCGGAGCTGAACAGTAAAAGCAAAACGTATATTAAACGTAGTGATATTTGTATATACACTCTGCACACATGGAGTTTATACACAACTTGCGAAGATTATAAAACATTACCCACTGCTCCATACCCATTTATCCGGTTCACAAGTACAGCATCTTCCTGACTCTGCTGCTCATAGATATTTTGCTCTTTTTTCAGGGTCCGGAACTTATCAAAAGAAGTGAAAAAATGTTGTCAGCATAAAGAGCGGGCAGAGCATATTGGCAGACACTTGCTGAATGACAGGAACTGACACAAACTTAACGGTGAGCATCTCTTCTCTAAACGTCCGTGAAGTATAAACAGGAACGTATGATTTGGCACAGGGGAGAAAACTACCTTGTGGCTCTTCCCCCGCAAACCTAATGAAGTCGTGACGGTTTACACCAGCTACGGTTCTGCCACCGTCCCATCTGCCGCTGGGAACAAGGTAACAGAGGCGTCTCCAAATAAAACGTCGCCTTTGCGCGTAGAACCCGCTGAGCTGAGGAACCCTGAACCTGGTCTGCTCGCAAAGCTCGGCTCATCTGAAAACTAAACGTGTTTGTCCATTTTAGCCAGACAGGGAGAAACTCGGACGCAAACTTCATCTCTGGCTCTTCCCGCTTTGATTCAAAATGATCAAGGATATGTAAAATTTAAACCAAACCAGATAATTTAAGCCAGTTTAAGTCCAGCGAGAGGATGCATCACCTTAAAGAAATCCAGCGGAAGAACAAGTTAAATGGATGGAAATTCACGGTTTAAGTGTGGCTGCTATCTTTCGTTATGGAATATTATTTTACTGGTACCAAATAGCCATAGCCACCAAAAGAAAGGCATTTTAAATCTTAAGCTTACAAAACATAAATGCAAAGTAGATCAAATTAAGAAAATCTGCCTGTAACCACTTCTAAATTGTTCTTCAATCAGCAAATAATCATTTTTGCATTTTTATAGCACTATCCTTGAAATACAGCACACGCACTCACTAATACGGGCTGCTTTAGGGGAGTTATAAAGTTGCCTTTAAGCACAGAAAAACATTATCTTGGGCATCCCAAAGAGGGTGAGAAAGAAGAAAAATGAGCAAAACGTCACGGAAAGGACAGAACGCAAACTGCCGAAGCTCCTGGTCAGCGGAGGAATGTTTACAGCAAGCACCAAATCCACACACCAAGTGGTCTGACACAAAAACAGCTTTTGGGGTTTTACTGTCTTTTCATATTAAAAGAAATTAGATGACATGTTAAAAATCGTATGACAAAAACACTACTAGAAGGAAGAGGTATTTGTCCGGGAAACCTTTGGCTCGAAGGAAGAGACACCGCGGTATCGGATTCTTTCGGTGGAGGTACCTAGCAGTAGTTATCCTAGGAGCGTTTCAAAACACCTGTAAGGTAAAGAAACCTTGCCCATAAAAAGGTCTTATAAAATGCAAACCCAGCCTAAAGTATCACCGTCAGAAAGGAGGTTTCAGAGCCAGATTGAAGAGGTTGACTAAACCGAGTCCCATGGGAATCCATCCTGTATTTACTGCTAGGCAATATTTTCATTAGGATATAGGTAACGAGAAGAAAACCCATTCATTAGATTAGCGGCTGACAGCAAGATGGAGACACACCGTTGCAAATCCCTTAGCAACATTTTAAACGTCAAAATTATCTCGACAAATTAGAGAAACAGCCTAGAAGAAACCAGCTATGTTCTGTGAGACCCAGCGTAAGGTACGACATTGGAACGAGGAAGCAGCTGCATCATTTCAGTCCAGCAAAAGTGCTCCTTAGGGAGCTGTGCGGATAACAACGCAGTTAGAGCAAATCATAAGCTGACGAAGAGTCACTCGTGGTTTGCTGCTAATTAAAGTCTGACTTTGGGCTTGCGCACCCGGGGCATAGGCAGAGCAGCAGATCAAGCAGGAGAACAAGCCAGGTAACACACGTGTCACGGTTTCCTTTCCCTCACCTCTGGTAAGGAGTTGGCTGGAGCGTTAGGGCAGATGTTGGGTACCTCACCTCCGGAAAGCATTTCGCTAAAAAGAGAACAAGGGTAGCAAGGATCCAGGAAAGACGAAAAGGAAAGCTGAAATGGATTGGGGTTGCCTGGTTTAGTAAAAAAGGCTGCAGGAACTTGGAAATCTTCGTATCCCCAAACAGAGCGATGCCAGGACAAAGAGCAGCCCGTCAGTGCCCGGTAAGGGGAGCAAAGCGCCGGGATCGACTCGCTGGGAAACGGGGGGAGCCGAGAGACACAAATATCCAATGCTCTCTGCCCAGGTACCAGGGATGGTTGCAGTACCAAAACAACAACTGCATGGCCATCTTGGGCTTCTCTCAGCACTGTGTTTTCCTCAAGATTTTATGTTCTGATGAAGATCAGTCTTGCGGAATTTGGGGGGTAGTTCTGGTTTTCAGCTTTTTAAAAAAAAAAAAAAAAAAAATCCCGTGATGACTTTGGATGTTTCTCACAAGGTAGCACGGTAGTACCAATTCGGGTAGGCTATGTACTCTAATTGCTGTCTTTATAGTGAACAAGGGCACAGGCTCTGAATTGAAAAGCAACCCCCATTTCCTCTCTCACCCCTGCTTTTCCTCGCTGTGTTACCTCAAATATACAATAATGCTTTGCAATAAATTCTTCCCCTGCTCAGCTGTATTTGTCTGAAACGATTCATTTGGGCCCCGCGTTCGCACAGAACTACCACCGGCAGCTTTGTTTCGCTGGCCCTTCCCACGCAGCGGGCTCCAGCCAAGCTGTGCCATCTTCCACAGTTGTATTCCAGCATCTTTCAGTCCCAATTCAGCAGGACAAGTGAAATAAAACAGGCTCAAGTATTTACCATCAGGGGGCAGTGAGAACAGCTGCATTGAGGAGTTGTGTACATACACACACAGAGCATGGGAAAAGCTGCTTGGGAACGCTTTTCTGTTCCGCACTGTCTGGACATTAATATTGCTTTCGGTCTCAGAGCAGGGAATGATGAATGTTTCATATTCCACTCTTTTCAGACTGCACCTTCATCCAACTACGCTAACATTGATGGAACAGAATGCGTATCAGGAATAGCCTAAGAAATACTGAAATACTTTTCCTGCGTGGAAGGGGTGCGGCAGCGCAGACAGAGGAAGCTGCAGCCCTCGCCCTTTTCTCATGAGTGCAGCCTCACCTCTTTGCCTGCTCATCCCTTTGAGCTCTGACTATCCCTTGGCAAATGGCTTTGAGTTGCTCCTTAGAGCGGTTCAGTCGGAACAAAGCCAGAAATCCCGACCAAGAGCCTTGTTCTGTTCTGACAGCAGCACCATTTCGAGGCGCTTCACAGAGCCAGCCCGTGCTGGGCCCATTCCTGACCTCGCAGGAAAGGGAAACGCCGTCCGTGACGTGGCTGAAACTGCCAACTCCTGCTCGGGCCTGGCTGGGAACTCGACTCCGCTTGAGATTCCACTGACGTGTGACCTTACCTTGCAAGCAGAACTGGGATGTTTTCGGGTGAGCTCCCTGGCTCTTAAAGCTTGGCTAACAGGGAGCAAATGGGTCCCTAAGGAGGTTTCAGCGACGCTTAGGGCATACTTCTGTCGCTTTGCACCTCTACCGCAGCTCTCAGTTCATACCATGCATCTTAACTGCCAAATTACTGTACTTATTTCTCTTCTCTGTGCTCCCTTGCCCATAATTATTTTCCTGGGCAGGATTATAATAGATGGTATATTAAAACAAACCCCTCCCCCCAACCACAATAGCTTCAATTATCACAGACTTCTCATTTTTAAATTACCATCCCAGTAACATCATCTCAGGCAGCATAAAGGTTTTCACATTTGATTTATTCCACATGATTTCTAAGAATCATTTTCTGCATATCCGTTTCCTCCCTCTCACAGTGTTTACCTGCGTAAGCCCAAGGCAACTGAGGCAAAACAGATGCCCTGTGAAAAAGCCAAGCTAGCACAGGAGGGCAGTTCATTGTGCACAATTAGACTTTATTTACATCTCTACAATTTCAGCTTTAACATTCAGCAAGACTCAAGCAGAGGGGAGCAGAGAGCTGCTGCGCTGGGGCCAGACTGTACCCAAGCGCATCTGCGGGCAGGCTGCCGACCCAGCCCGGCACAGCAGCAACGTCCTGCCTCTCGCCTCCCCTCCTTCAGATACACAACGCGGGAAGGAACACCGAGTGCTTTGTTTCAACACCACCACAAAACGCTGAGGTGCCTTCCAGGACCCCGTTGAGCAGACAGAACAGCATTCAGTGAGAGTTCTGACTTTGCAGTTCAAGAGGTGTTTCACAGAAAAATGCCCTCTTACGTTTAAGAGCTGAGTAGCTATGAAGGGGGAGGGTTTCCATTTAGATTTTTCTAACTGTAGCTCAAAGCTTAAGCAAGTTAGGCATCTACCAGTCTGAAGCCGGGGGGATTTCAGGTCTCTCTTGCACAGGTAGGGTGGGGTGGGTTTTTTAGTTTGGTTCGTTTGCTGTTGATTTTTTGTTTTTGTTTAAGATAATAGAGAAGCCTAACTGCAATCTTAGATAAATTAACTTTTGACATTTATCAGTACTGAAAAGCTTCCCTGTAATGTAATTCAACATTTCTGTAATAGAAAGAAAACCATATACTTAACTTTCCTATTTTCTGTACAATTAATACATTGGTTATTGCAATATTTTTCTGATATCCTAGACTTTTGATAATGGTTTGTAAAGTAGTAGGGTTTAAAGCCTTGTGCTTTTCAAGAGATTTCCCCCCCCCCCCCAACTTCAGTTTCAAGCTAGATTCAACCTCTGCCTTTTGGGGCAATCTAGTGCATCTTGTTAGGTGGTTCCCAACTCGTATTCCGGAGCTGTAGAGGAGGGGGTTCAGTTTCGGTTGCGTAACTAGCAAGAGAAACTTCAGCACTTGGAACACGCCTGTGCTTTAAGTGCTCTTCAGCCATGGCACATTCAAGCAAGCGTACTGGCTTTGCTTCGGCAAAGGCGGCACGTGGGCTCTTTGCAACGGGCCGTTCACATCAAACGGCAGTCTCTGTTTTCCTAACAGTTCGGCTCTGAAGGTGCTGGCGTATCATACTCTTCTCTTTTAGGTACCTGAGATGGGGAGAGAGAGACAGAGATAGCATGCATTGAATTAACACAATCCTGCAAAACTTCAAGGCCGATTCTAACGTGCTAGTTGAATGGCTGAAAATTTCTTCAAGGAAAGCTTTTCTGATAGAAAGTGGCAATTGCAATTTATTTTTTTCTTTATGTTTCCTGGCCTCTTCAATTCAAAGTGATTATCAGTGCATCATTTGCTAACAAATCCACAGCTGGTATAGGCTCTTCTTACTTTGGACCTCAGGACTCATATAATCGTTCAGAAATACCAGTGTGTTTCTGTCTTGTACCTGTGAGAGGAACTCACGCCATTTATAGGCAGTAAAGTTCTGAAGGGACATTAAGAATTTGGCACTCATCTACCTTAAAGGCTATGCTACCTAAATCGTACCACAGTACGTACTGCATTTATACTTCCAAGCACAGACAAAGCATCGAGAAGCAGCTGAGGAACCAGTCTAAGGCTCACACAACTAAGTCAACAGAAGTGACCCTGAGGGTCCGAATTTTCTGCAGAGATCCACCCATGTGTATGCAGTCACAATTGATTATGGAATATTTAATGGCAACAGGTCGTCTGGGTTTGGAGGATAGAGAAAGGATTCTAAATCCCGCCACGTTTCACTTCAGTAGTCACAGCACAGTGCTCTACCTGCGCTCCGCTACATGAACGCATTCACCTCTTGAGCCGACCCATAACTGTCAACATTCTCCTGGACTCAGAGTGACTCCACTCCTTTTACTCCTACTCACCTTGCAATTGTCTGTTGAATCTCCTGTTGTTCTTCCTCATTTATTCTGTGCAGAATCGATTCCAGAAAGGGAAGATGAAATTGAATATACTGAGCAACCTACCAAACAGGTGACAACAAACGCCCATTAGTAACTAAGCTAACTGGGAAAAATACTGTCAACTATTAGAACTGACAGTATACATACATCACTGCTAATCTCTTCCACGTCCCTGTCCATGAGAAAAAATCTGGCAACCTTCTCCGAGGGCCCCTGCAAGAGTCTGTGCAGTAAGGGAACGTCTCCGCTCCTCAGCTGCTTCTTTTCTGGGATTTACAAGAAATGTCATGAGGCACAGAACATAAAACAGTCCTTTTACAAAGAACTTTTCTTGACAAAGATCCTGTATTTGACTGGCAACAATTATTAGATACCCAATATGTCTAACACATTTGCAGGAGGATGTGGCACCTAACATAGACTATGCATTTTGAGAGAGATTGGTAGATGCCACACCAAGGCGTTGCAACTTAGGTAGCCGACTAAGTGTTTAAGAGACCGATCCCATCAGCCCCATCAGCTTGACCATGACTCCCTAAAACAAAAATTTATTCCACAATTTTCAAACATGGTTTCAATTTCCTATTTTGACATTTAAGGCACATGCCCATCAGTTCTTTCTCCCATTCCTTCAGGTGTTCCTTTTAATAAAGATCAAATTTCCTTTTTCCTGAACAAATGAACTGTGTTGTGGAAGTAAATATGTTCCACTGACAAATGACTACTTCTAAGTGATCCAGGACTACCATCCAACGCCATCAATTAAAACCTCCCAGAACAGCGCCAGCAGGAGCCTGGCATCCCACGGCTGCAGCGGCCAAACAAAAGCTAGAGCAGAACAAAATCTTAAACACCACCTTTCATAGAGAAAAAAACCAAGGCCTGCTTAGCTGCACCGGCCATACTGGCAGCACGCGGAAAGCCCCCAGAACACAGTTACGCAGGTTTTGCTCTGCTCCAGAGGACCGCACGTGGCTAAGGGCTTCCGGAAAGGCCGAAACGCCACGCCACACCCACGCTGCCCAGCCCAGGACAGCCTCCCGTGATGAATCCTGTCGCTCCAAGTTAAGCGGCCCACGCAGATGCACGGAGGATCATTAAGATGAAGCAGTCACGCAGCAGTGTCGGGCTTACCTCCGGATGCATGGATAATATAAAGCGCAAATTCGTGTGGGCTGTTTTCTATCTGTTAAACACACAAAAAAAGTCTGTTCAGGCTGGCTGATACACTCTGCACATTTCACTGTCAGCAGATATTCTCTGTGCTTCTCCACTCAGATAATTAGATCCAAGTCTGGGACTGGGATCCCATCTGTGGAAAGGTTCAGAGATACCAGATTTAGCTAAGACTGAAAGCCGTGCTGCCACCTCAGGGCTGCTCACGCTTCCGTATCGCCCCAGTCACTACCCTACCGTCTTTGGCCACACCAGATCCTTCCTGTTTCCTTGGAGCACCCTTAACTACTTCATACAACTTCCTTTTCAGGTGACCCGCAGATGTCCCAAGAGTATTACCGCAATTAGGGTGAACCCGTCATCTCTTCCTGTCCACTTGTCCACACAACCACGTTCAGAAAATAGCAGTCCTTTTCAACACTTGTTTTCCAATTTATTCTCTATAACTTCACCACCTGCTCTGTAATTACATTCCTCATGTCATTATTCATAAAGTCAACTTCCCCTTTTAGTATTACACTACAAGTCTTACTAACAGTATAAAGTAATTCTGCAATAGCAAAGTGTCTAGACAAGTTGAATGATCAAAAATTGCATGCTAAGAAGGTAGATAAAAGTATTGGAGTAACCTACGGCACGTATTTCTGACCGACTATCATCTTGTTAATGGTACCAAAGCAATCCCAAAGGAAAAAACCCAAAAAACTTGTTGTTTCAAACAATGTGGCACTGATCCTGAGCACTAGTTCTAACTCTTTCTGAGTTTTCTGTGCGTCTGGATCTAACAGAACGCATCTCCCAGACACTCCCGCCGGTTTTAAGCGCAATACCATTCCAGCGCCCGACAGCAGAGGGAAGCACGTCCACGTCCACTAAACAAACATCCTTTATCTGTGCTGGGAAATGCTCCAAGTGCGGCCGCCTTTTCCCTCCTGTGTGAGTTCATAGAGCAGCAGTTCTGTAGTTCTTCCTTCACCGCACACTCTACACCCAATATAGCTTTTCTAGACTCAAACGGCAGCAAGACATTTGTAAAACAAACCCAACCCATTCCTTAAAAACAGCCCGTGTGGTTTTTTGTGCTCTGTTTATGCACTATCCCCTCCCAGGTACTTCCTGCCTTTCAGGCAGCTCCCGTGTGACACGCTC
Organism: Balearica regulorum gibbericeps; assembly: GCF_011004875.1. Classification (NCBI taxonomy): domain Eukaryota; kingdom Metazoa; phylum Chordata; class Aves; order Gruiformes; family Gruidae; genus Balearica; species Balearica regulorum. The sequence goes on along the minus strand of NC_046187.1, from coordinate 1,046,098 downwards.
ACATTAACATTTCCAGAACGTGGCTCCACTTGCTTCTGCAAACACGCAGAGTTACCTTAAACTTGCGAAGCAATTGTTCTATTACTTGTCTCGTTCTCATCTGACTGTTTATTCTTATTTTGGTTTCTGATCCAAAAGCTGGGGTAAAAACCGACGTCTAGGAACAAAGAGAACAGCAAAAGGGCATGAGGACTGCGGTACTCTGTGGCTGGGACTCACAGGGATAGAAACCAGCAGAGCTCTGGGACAAAGCAAGCTGTCGGGGACGCTGCCACTGTTGCCGTAAAGGGCAGCGGTGTCCTGTGGAGAGCACCCCTGGTAGGTAGCACCACTGGGGAACCCAACGTGCGGTGGCCGCGCACACCTGGAGCCCACCTCCCGCAGCAGACCCCAAAGCAGACCTCCGGGGACGAGCCCAAGGCCCTCGAGGGGAGGGCCCCTCTCGGCTAAGGGCGGGCAGGGGAGTCCAGAAGATGCTGCACTTTTTATCTGTCCAGCACCCAACCGCAGGTGATGGAAAATGAGGATAAACATTCCTACCTCGTAGTTGTAGAAGTGGCCGTTAATTGAGAACCTGTGAGTTTCTACTTCCGTCCTCGCTATCATGGGGAACTTGGTCCTCTTCCGCACAGCCGCAACGCTGCTGCCGGCCCTGGGCAGCGTAGCACAATCATGTTCCGGCTCGCTCTTGGACTTCAGAGTGTGGCTTTCATAACATGAATAACCTGGACAACATCAAACCGCATCAGCATATTGTACAGCTGCTCTACCCTCCTTGCCAGCACCCCCACGGAAAGGACCCTTTTAGTCGAGGTTGTTTTTTTTTTTAATTATTTTTTGGGTGCGTGGGAGGAGTGGGAGAGGAGCGAGGCACAGGCATACGATGAACAGCAACAGGCTGTCTGCAGCAGCTGCAGTTTGCTCTTTTCTTCACTTCTTGGGAATGATTTCTTTGGTGAAAGCAGCGCCTGTTAGCACTTGCTGTTTGACAAGTTACCTGCACAGCAACGTCTTCACTAACCAGTCACACGTCAGTGTTTCACTACCACGTCACAGGCGTTCAACAGAGACAGAAAGAGATTGCCCTTTGCTGGTAGGGAAGGCCTAATGCGTCAAATCGGTTTTGCACAGTCATGGAATAGAGACTTTTTAGCGAACCTAAGAGCACCGACACTAACTTGGCTCAGGGTTTGGCTTTTCTTCAGCAGATTTCAGTGTTTCCCCGCTAATATGATGTAGGTCATCGAATTCTCCCCAGCGTGTCATTCCCCTGAAACACCAAACACATTTACAGTTGATTACTCCTCATTAACTCAGTGATTTCAATTTATCCCGTAGCCAGGCTTCATGTAACACACTCCTATCCCTGTTCAAAACTTTATGGAACATGACTACAGAATTCCATGTGGCATATAAAGCCAAAAATTTTACTTTATGTCATAATACAATGAGTTAGTACAATGTGGTGGGACTAGGGATCCCCAGTGTAATGCAATCTTAGTGGGAGCCTGTTGAACAACATCCATGATGTCCGTTAAATAATTCTCACTGATGATCTATTCTATAGCAATGCCCTGTGGGATACCAGGCAGGCATACAGCAATCACACACATACTGTGGTTTAAATAGTCACAGGACATCCCGTCTGTTATACAGATGAGGACACGAAAGATTAAATTCCTATACTACCCCCTCACACTATCCAAACTCGTTCTGTACTGAGCAGGGAATTCCATCCAGCCAGTTTTAAACCCCAACTTCCTTTATGCCAATATTTCTGTAATTCATTGCATAAGCTCTAGCAGAAAGCCTTTGGCCAGATACTGCTCTGACTGAGAATAAACCAATTTGTAGGAAAATATTAAAAATTCATTTCCTATATGTATTCAAAACAATATTCAACTAGCTCCAATGAACACACCAAACAACTATGTCAGTTGCGTTCCACGCATTTAAAAAGTTCGTTTAAGATCAAACAGCCAAGCTGCTCTGCATACCTTAAAGCATGTCAGGGCAGCTTCACGTTTCTGTGATCATGAATTAATATCTACTTTAAGATTCAGATCTCCAGTAGTCTTCAGTTTTGGAAGAAATAAAAGGCAAAGCGTAACTTGAACTGCCAGACCGGACCCTACCCTACCGGCTGCACGCACTCCGTACCAGCAGCCCTGGTCAAGGTAAGCGAAGGACCAGATTTGCCTCAGACTCGAGTTCTTTGCCTGTTACTCCCGTCAGGTTACAGCCCTTGGTTTCAACGGCAAGACGACTGTCCCTGCAACCCCACAGCTACAATGACGTTGGAGAATTAAATCTGCAATTCAAACACGTACCACAAGCAACCTAAGATTATGGATAATTAAGGAAACGAGCTCTGAAATACAGAATTTATCAGGGAGTCACTGAGGGTAAACATTGGCTCAGCCTCCATATTACACATTACTCAGCTTCAGCTCATGAGATACAACTCAATATTCACCAGCCAAGGCTTGGGAAACAGTGTTCAAAACAGAAAAAAAATACTCCAAGAAGCTACATCAGTTTTAAAAAGATACGGCAAATCTAGCAGGAGTCAGCTCACCACAAAGCACTCCGAAACGAGATGCCCTATCAGCTCAGGCGCAGCCGATGTCTGTCTATTTCTAAGGGGTTTTAACATCAGGTTTTGCACAAAGCCAGTATTTGTTCCCTGGCTTTAACTTTGCCCTGGGAAGCCAGCGTTTCACACCTGCGGTACCTGGGAAGGGAGCCTGCCATCGACAAGCACTTAGCACTAACCTACCAGCCTGTTGCTTCACCCTGGAGAACATGCACTGACATGAGCTCTTTCAGGAACGTACACCAACTTCATTAGGTGTACATCTACACGTGGAGAGCATGTGTAAATTTTTATGTGTGTGAACTCCCCAATACTTGCATGGAAATAGTCAGTATAGACCAATCAGCCTCCTCCACCTTCTCAACTGTTTTCAAACTGAAAGCCAAAGACGCAACAAAGATGGACCCTTCTGCCCAGCAGCAGCTGTTGAAAGACCACACCAGTTCCACCCGGCACACAGTTCTGCTGCACAAGCGACCACCACAGCCTTTGGGCCATCTGGCATACACAACCAGCCGTATCCGTTCAAGCCGCCTCCACGAGCCATCTGGAAATACTAGCCTGCCTCTTTTATGAGGTTAATACATTACCTTTTACTAGGGAATGAGCCCACGTTCTCCGTTGGCTTCAAGGTTATGAAAGAGGCTATCTGCTTCTCATCCTGAATTTTTAATTGGATAGGATGTCGGACTCCCCAAAATATTGACAAGATACCCTCAATAAATGGTTTGCCATCTTCTTGCTGGGAAAAACAACAGAAAACGAATAAAGAGCGCTGCATAATAATCAAGTAATCTTAAGTGATTTCCCCTCAAACTAACAGCAACACAGTGAAATCGCCAAGGCGGACACAGCCCCGGCACAGGTCACCTAGAGAGGCTGTGCTATCTCCATACTTAGGATATTCCCAAAACAGCTAGGTAAAGCTGCAGCTGACCTGACCTCGTGTCCGCATTAGCCTGACTTTGACCAGGAGGTTTTCCAACCAACATGTCCGTAATTCCATACAATTACAAGTCAAATCCTATGTGTTCTACTTGGATGCCTAGCTCTTCTGAAACCAAGGTGCTAAGAAGGTGGTGAAGGGGAAGAGCAACTGCTGGTAGTAGAGGAAGAAGTTGTTAATGAAGTCATCCTTGCTGACACAAAGCACTGCATCAGTCCAAAACCTGTTATCGGTCCCCATGCTTGCTGACGTAGAACTCCGTCACTGCAGAACGAGCTGGGACAGAGAAGGGAGGACTGCCTGTTTGCAGACCATTGTTGCCCAGAATTGCTGTAATGTCCTTTCAGGTCCTGGTATCAGCAAAACAACAGAAAGGCAGCTTGCGAAGGAGAAGGAAGTTCAGACCTCTGAAGTGGGGTCTGTGGTACGAGACACACGATTCATCTGTCCTCCAGCTCTGCAGGCCCTTCTGCTCTCCACCGAGGATGCATTGCTGGGGCTACGCTTACAAGCGTTTTCTCCAAGGTCCTCAGGGTTCACGTTTGAGCAGAGCGCAGTAGTCTCTGCTTGACCCGAGCGACAGCAGTCCCACCATTACATGCTGGGGGTTCAAGCTGAAGGGGTGAGGCAAAACTGCACCCCACAAATATTTGCAGTACTGCTCCCTCCCAGCTAAGGCTATGAGACTCGAGAGGTCAGCCCAGAGAATGATTTTCTGTGATATGCTAAGAAATGGGACGGCAAAGAGATCACACTGGTAACAACCCGAAACTCCCATTCGTGTGAACATGCCTATTTCTGCTCGCTCCTCTCCACAGCATTCGACTCTAGTGCTTGCTGTGGCCTTTTTATTCCAGCGATACGTTCCATCCAACATACTAACACACACACACACGTATCCACAGTGCCCAGCCTAGCCGCATTAACCATCAGCACCCATTGGCACTCTTCCTACTATTACATTGTGCTTTTTGTATAATTTTTATGTAGACGCTTACCTGACTATGCGACAGTTGCAGATTTTCTTGATCAGAATAGTAAGAGTTATAAGTCTTCAGAAGAGAACTGAGCTGCTCTCTACAATAAAAGATCACAAGAAAAAGAAAAATTTTTTAACATCTCTGTCACTGTAAAATCCAGGTTTGCTAAGCAGCAGGGTAACACCCTGTATCTGTGTTGCTTGCTGCATCTTTGCACAGATTTGTTAATGATTAGTACATCATTTTCCAGGAGTAAAATTACCTGATACACAGAGTAAGTTAATTACTCACAATCTGACATGACTTTAATAACACTGCCCTAGAATAACTTGCACTTTGGACTTCTGTTATAGTTGCAAGGGGAAAGCAAACAGGAACAACACTCCCATGCATCAACATTGCAGATTATTTTAGTTAAGTTACAATTTGTTTCCCTGCCTGATGGTTTCCATTGGATTTTTATATTTTTTCAAGTACTCTTCTTATTACAAAATATCCACAATAAGCCTAGACAAAACATTTCAGTTTCCTTCTGCTTGAAATGTAACAGCTTTGCACTGTCTTTGCTCAAAGGAAAAAGGATGGAGACAGAGAACCTCTGCCAACAAGCAAGGGTTATAAGCCTGCCCATCCTCACAGATTTCAAACACAAATTCACACTGCAATTAAAAAAAGGAACATAACATTGTGCATTGAAAACAAACACTGCATTCAGTCAGGAAGGCAGCGTGAGGCACACTGGTGCTGATGATGTTTCAACCTTGGTATTTAAGAACCACCATCCCAGATAACTAGACCTGTCTCCATCCTTGATAAACTCACTACACTGCAGGAGAAGAGCGTTTCAGAAAACATTTCAAATTTGATGTCTTTTCAAAGTAAGCTAATTAGAGCTACCGCACATCCCAGTTTCTAGGCCAGGGCCACCGCCGCCTCCTCCTTTGCCATCTTGGTCTGGGAAGAAGGAACTTGAGCTACTGGATTTTAACTACATGCTATCCAAACAGTCTGGGAAATTTCAGCAGAGACCGGGCTACCCAACGTCCCGAAACCCTGAGCAGCCTGGGGGAGCAGAGAGAGCATTCCTGCGCCACCCTAGCGCAGGGCTCTCCGGCAACGGCCGGTGCCAGCGCCGCTCCCAGCCGGGCGGACGGCAGTGGTGCTGTGCGCAGCTCACATCACCCACGCTGCCCGCTTCGCCCTCGTCAATGGGTAAGGCGAGATCAACGCCACGTTGCACAAACACGGGCTGGGGGACAACTGCTGTGGCACCGAAAAGAACCTTCCAGTTACTGCTTAGCAGCTGCTGGTCCCAGGTGCCGTCCTGTTGTGTAATAAGTAACCACCACACAAGGAGATACCCACGGGAATATCCTCTGCAGAGCAAGGCTGCCTGAATTACAGCTCAAGCCCAGATTTTCTCAAAGTACTCTGCCTTCTCAGCACTACTTTTGAAGAAGGATAGACACAAAGTTGATAGAGTCCGGAGAAGAGTAGGAGAGCTATAAGTGGCATGAACCATGAAGACAAAAAGCAAGTTGCAGCTGAGGCTAAGGAGGACCAAAAAAGCCAGAATTAAGCAACACACATTTCAGGACTATCAATAATGAAACCCTCTTCCCCACACCAATTAAACAGCAAAGACTAATCCAAGAAAGCCGTTTCCACCAGCAGAGATAGCTAAGCATGAGAAACAATTGCATGGAAGCCTCTGAAACCTTCCTCAGGGACGGTCTTGAAGCACCTAAGAAGATGAATAACAATCAAGACAGTTTAATGTACTGTCTTGCAGTGGTGAGCAAAGACACCAAGTTTGTTTCCAAATAACGTCTATTTGTTTTCTAGTATGAGATATCATAACAGGTGAACCACAGGCAAAACAGACAGCATTTGGAAACTCTTTTCACAGGAAGTTCCACAGAGACCTACGGAAACTATTCAATACCCACATACCATCAGAAGTACTACAACAATTCCTACATCAACTTTAAGAAACAAAACACCCACCCCAAAACCAGAACCAAGAGTTAACTTCTATCACCGTCACTGAAGACCAATTCACACATGGCAACGACGCTCAGTAGAAATTACATTTTAATATTTCAACAGTCAGAGATCACCAAGACCATCAAAGAAATAATGCCAGAAGTGCAGGAATACATGGACCAAGGCTACCCGGAAAGTATTACACACCACCTTCTGCGAGAGATATATTTAGAAGGCAATGTTATAGTACAGCCTTGGGGCATCGGAATCATTCGTATGAATAGTTTTGGCAGAACTTTTAACCTTTGTTTTCCTCTAACAGTCACAGCAGAGCCACGTCCCAGAACACGAGGACATGACCAACGGTGACACTGGCACCCTTATCAGAGACGACAAACCTAAGAGTGATCTCTCCCCTAGGAACAAGATCACTGCAAAGCACTTCAGAAGGATATTTTCAGGTGTGAAATGAATATGATTTCATACCATCTCCCCCTGAGTCTGATCAGATTGTGACACTATTTACCCACACTGACTGTTTACATGGCTGCGCAGCTGACTGCATAACTTAAAAAAATAAAAAAGTCAGTGTTGCTCAGGGGATATCACCTAAGATATTAAGAAACTCCCAGAAATTGGTGCAAGAGAATAGGAGAAGGATAGATTACGAAAAAAATACAAATCATTTTGGTTGCAAACTGCTGTGTGTCAAACTGCTGTTTTAAGTGTGTCAAATTTGACAACAAACCTATCTTCTCCTGGGACTGTCTTACTCCAGCAGCATAAACCAGCGTGTGGCTTCTGACACAGGTGCTCTTCTTCCACCTTCAGCCTCCCCTGCCTACAGCCTCTCGGAGAGCCCAAAGCAGGAGCCTTGCACAGCAGGATGGTGTTTCTCAGCCACCTCTTAACGTTTACGCACATGCAAAGCACCTGGACAACACGGTATCTCTGAATATCGCTACACAGAACTGCAGCACAATGCGAGTCTCCACATGGGGTACAGAGCTGTAGCATTTCAGGGCAAGGAGGGCCAACGTCCAGCACCGCATCGAAGCGGAGCGCGCAGAGGGACCGACGGACACGGCTGCCCGAGAGCCTGACACGGACACTGGTCAGCAGGAACATGGCCTTGCCCCAGGCTTGGGGACAACACACTGCAGAGGGAAGCAGGGGGAGTCAGGAGGGCGGTTTGTGTGGGCACGCAGAGCGTGCGAGTTAAAACGTTTCCCGGACGTACCCGACGCCTCCCTTGCTCCACACACTGAACTGGGCACGCTCCTGTTCCCGGTGAGCCCCTTCCTGTGCTGAGAAGGGAAAAGATAAACTAGGCTTTAACTCCGCAGCTAGGACTAGGATCAAGGCCGCACCACTAAACTCCACAAGGTTCACTGCATTCCCTTCTTACACTCCGGATGCAAATTATTTTACTTTGCTAGCCTACTGCAACTCCCCCCATAATATTTTGAAGTGGCTTTACCAACAGAGTGCTGGTAAAGCGGTATTTTTAACATCTACTTCAAATCACTTTGCTCTTAAATCCTAGTAACAGGGGTAGCAAAAGCCTTCCTTTTCATTGTGTTGGAAAAGCTCATTACAGGTTCTTGGTACCTCGTGAGCTTTGAGGGACTGCATTCGGGTCATCCCATCGAAAGGCAAAGTTTTAACAGACTTAGATATCAATCAGGTACAAGTGAAATTTGGATCACACCGGCTAAAGGTAAGCACGATTAACCACGTCTCGGCCTCACACACGGGCAAAATCCAGCTGCATCTAAGATGAACACACAAGTAAGAGAAAGTTTTGTTTGACTTCAGTTGTGATAGGCCAGCTGACCCTGCTTGCCAGGTGCTTAACACAGAAGCCTTTATGCTTCGCAGCCCAATACCTTTGGCAATCATTTTATTGACAGCTGTTATTTTGCAGGTTTTTTCCAGGTAGAAAGTTGGGGAGATCAGTTCCCTGAAGACAGATGAGGAAAAAATAAGGACTTGGGCCAAACTCTGAGGTCCATCTGTTACTCTTAGTCCACGTTGGCTGCAAAGGCAAATAAAACCATCGGCTGAAAGCATCAAGTGATGTGGTCAGGGTTATCTGAGGCAGATTCCATTTCTCAGAGCAAGCTCTGAATATTTTGACTTCGTTTCTTTCCCCATCTAGAAAAGCTCCTCATTAACTTCCACAGAAGTTTGCACAAATAAATCTTTCAGGTTTCAGTTTCGCATTAGTGCAACCAACGGTGACGAACCATACAAGCGATTAGAAAAGCCCCGAGGGAGAAATTTAACAGCAGCGCACACTGACTTGTTTGTCCTTGTGTAGCAGAGACATTAGAACAGAAAATCTTTCTTGGCTTCTTTTAGCCCCAGAAAGGGCTAACACACCCACCAGCGTACCAGTTCCAGAAGGAATCTCACTGTAACACCTCTTGGCCGCGAAGGCCCAAAGACTGCCCTAGCCAAGAGGCAGATGGCCATCTCTTCAGAGTTACGCCACCCAAAAATCAGCGGCTCTGTTGTGTTGCAAGACTGTTGCTCACAGCACAGCTTTGTGACAACAGCCAAATGCAGCCATTAATGGCAGCCAAAGCTAATTAACTGGCAGAACGACTTCAAGACAAACCCAGCAGAGGTAACATTTACTGCCGATTCACCGTTTTCTTCAGTAATGAAGGCAGGATACAAAGGAGCTGTAAGGTCAAGTGCCCCAGTGGTAAACCACAACAGAGCCCAGACTGCGTTTGCTGGAAACGCTAACCCAGGACAATTCACCTGCGTCCTCTTCTCCCGAGCCCTACGCAGTTATCCAGGGCTATTTATGGCAGTTATGCTTAAAGACACAAGAGTTCAACCAGCCAAGTAATCCCACCGGTTGGGTCAGCCTTTTGATCCAGCCATTATGCAATTCCCAAACAGCAGGCTTGCAACATCACCAAGATTTGCATGATACAACTGGAAGAGGAGTAATGTAACAGCAGATTCGAGGTATAGATGAGGGGCAATAGTCTGGAAATTGCATTGGAAGCAAGCTTGAATGCACACAGAGTATTTTAGTGATTCTTGAAACACTTAGTTGTTTTTTCGCAAGGGAAACCAACTTGAACAGTACTTTAAAGCGTGACTGGAATGCACAAGGGTCTCAACCAGGACCTGCATTTCAGTACTTGAACAGGCAACTATATAGGGGAATAAAAACCCAGACACATCGGTTCATCTGGTACATTTCCAAATGCTTTTGTATGCCAAGTATATCAAAGTTCACACAGATTAATTACCTCTGACACAAAAGCACTACGTCTCAAATTAGTAGCAGTATAAAAGGAACAACTCTTTCGGAGAAGGGGATGCGCTTATCGCCTGCGTGCTTTGGGCAAAGCTCTAACACCCTGCTTTAAAAAGGGAGAAGTCCACAGCCCTGCTCATGCCACATATAGAATTATCAGGATTCAGATGCAAATACCCATTGCAGCAGGAGAAATTCTATGACAGGCCCCATCCCCGGGTGCGTTTACAGTTAGCTGCTTCTCACATCAAGCGGGATGAAAACAAAGTGAGAAAAGAGCCCCCGCTTCCAGCTCCTGTGCTCTGGCCAACAAGGGACAAATCAGTCCCCCCCAAAAAGGGGAGGGAGCTATACGCCAGGCAGCTCACGGCTTAGGGCAGCATCAGGAAAAATTCCTACCAGTCAGCTTGAACTGTGGAAAAGCATCCCACGACATACAGTTTGAGTGCAATTCCAAGCTTTTTCAAGTAGGTTAAAGAACCCCTTTCACTCACCACCGAAGAGAGCAGGCAGCCCCATCGGTCTTTCGCCAAAGCAGCCCTGCCATCAGGGGCTACAGACCGAACAAGTGGAGCTCAGTTTAAACACTGAATTCATGTTCAATTCCAATAGATTTCAAAAATACGAAGGACTTGCTCCCTAATGTGGATTTTTATTTCAGTACCCTCTGAAGGTGCTGTTCTACCAAACGAACAAAACCCACTGACCAAAAGGTTTAATGCTCTGTTCTTTGAAATCCATATAAAGGGCAACTTTGTTCTGGAGATACCTCCCAAAAAACCAAGTGGTAGGAACCGCTGCTGCAACAGACTCAGGTCTGCACAGGATCACCTGTTCATGAGTAAATACGGAGTAGCTTGAAAGGTAACAGCAAAGTCATTAAATGCTGGGGTTTTTTTAAATTATTTACCTGGTTATAAACTTCTCCTCATTAATGGAAACAGAAGGTAGATGCTGTGCTTTCATACTCACTTTCTTCATTTATTCAGAAGAGATGAACCTAAACAAAAAAAAAATTATAGCCACCAATGCCACTAAGAAAGACTAAATGGTAAGCACAACAAAGCCTTAGTTGGCCAAGTCAAACAGGCTCGGACACTCGAGCTAACTACACCATATTCTGACTGCTCTGTACTTCATCTTAATACCCCAGTATTTCCCCCACCTAGTAAAAAAGCAGTAAGCAGTTCTCACCAAGTATGTCACAGCACCTTAAATCCCAAGTACTACATGCACCAGGACTTTCTCAAGCAGTTTTAAAACTACTCTACAACTTCATAATTAAGCTTCACTTGTTAGTAGACCGAGGCTGCAACCCCATCGACCGGTTTGCGTTCTTTCGTTGATTATGGCTAGAGCATTGCCCAGGGTCACCGAAAGACCTAAAAGTGACTCAGCAAACCACCCTTAAGCAGGTTCGTAAAACTAGACAAAAGAAGGAAAAGCGTTGATCGCTAGCAGTGTCCTGCAGCGCACCAAGAAAGCGGCTGACACATTAAAGAGAGAACAAGGCTATAATTAAAAGTGATGTAGCAATATAATTTACAGATCACCCTGTAGTGATTCCAGCACATTGTGTAGGCAACAAGCCAGACCCATGAGACACTGACAAGGCATTCTTCAATAAGCTTAATTATGGAGTCTTGCCTGCTTTCATTCCCCCTCAGGTACTAGGGGAACAGGCAGACTGAGCAAAGTAACTGAACAGACTCAGACTCAAGACTGACAACTCAAACTGCACAGAAACAACCCTTGGTCTCAGCACATGAAGTGGCATCATACGCGGAAAGTACTAAAATCTCCAAAGACCGCATTCCAAGTGGATTATTCCCCGCTACTTCTCTCTTCTGCGGGCACGACGACAGAGGAATTTGCCTAACAGCCCTTGATGTCCCTTCTCCCTTACTCCAGGAGATGGGCCCCACTCTGATTTCAGACTGCATGGGACAGAGCCTGGTCAAAGACATCTGAAAAGTAGCTTATTGTCTACAGTACTAATGACAAGTAGCCTTCAGAAAAAAAAGTCAATTTAGAAAAGAAACTCAAGCTTGAAAAGATCACAGCTAGCTAAAGAGTAAGCACCCAGCTTCTGTGTAAGTGATCCTACACTACCGAGCTGCTTTTTTAGAAGCAGTTAAAGAACGTTTCCGTAGTCATCGATAAATGACTTTTAAAAAATAAATATATGTGGACAAGTGAGAAGTTTTGCATACAAACACGTTATCTTCACCCTACAAAACTTACAGGAAGCTATTTCGCAACCTCTAAAACTAGAGCACGCTATCGAGATGAGCTTTGCACGAGCAGCTGGGGTTTCTAACAGCGCTTGGTCAGTAGCTCACAGAGAAGAGCAGGACCCATCCCACGTACCCACTGTCCGGTGGGTGACATCCACCAAAGCAAAACCATACCTGAACACCAAACGAGCCCAGGGACTCCTGTACAGACAGGAGTTTGTCTTTAAGGAAGACATTGCTGTACACCAGCATAATAGTGTTGTTTCTTTGCCCTTGAAATTAGTTCAGTAACCATTGGCCCCACCTTGAAATCCCATTTTAAGGGATTTACTAATACCTCTAACTGAATCAACTGCCTATGTCAGTGTAGTTTCAAAACAATTTTAGCAGATGCAGAGGAGTTAATGTACGCTGGCACTTGAGTAACTGGATATACACGTGGCGTCCTCCCATCTGCCAGGAAACAACACGTTAAGAGCAGCAGATAGCCAAGTCACCACTATTAACCTCAGAGCAGCGACTCTAGCAAGCCCTAGCACCGCTTCGTTGCTCGTGGTTGCATTCTTCGCAGAAGCATTGAACCTTAAAATGATTCATATGAAGGAAAAAGCTGATCTCTACACATTGCGAGAAGTGACCTTCACACAAAAACGCCCATTATCACTGAACTACCCATTTTGTTACACAGTGAATGGCTCTTACTAAGTTATTTGCCTTAAAAACCTTGAGCATATCTTAAATCAGCTGGATGCCATTAAAAGGCTGACAACGAAGCAAACCAGGAGAGCAGTTGGTGACAGGGACAATTCTTCACCAACGCCTCCCCCTTTTCTCTCCCTCGCCACGGGATTAGCCCCAACTGACTGGCCTTCTCTCCTATAGCTGATGCAGAAGCACAAACAACGTTCGTTACATTTTCCTCAGCTATGGGACCAGTTCTGCTTATCAGGCTTGTACAAAACACTTCCACACCACTAGCCCACCCTAAAGATAAAACGCTTCTCGTCGCACCCTTCCCATCTGCGCGTTTCGCCTACGTGCATCTCGCGCCCCTTATTTTTAGTTAACCCTGAAACCGCGGGTTGAGAACACGCAGCGACTTCTCCAGCACCGCTATGTGACACGACAAATGACAGTTTATTTACACTGGCGCTCCTTACATCCACAAAGCTGTCACATGTTCTATCACCTCCCGGAATTTTCTTTTTCCATGTCACTTGCCTGCAGTTCTTTTGAGGAAGCAAACAGAAGCGAAATGTGTTTCTTCCCCACTGTTCGCTTGGATTTGAACTAACAAAGACATGCCAATTTTCCGGCTCTTCCAGCAACATCTGTTTGTGGCCATCTGTTCCAAGCTGACTCTTGACTTGGTTGGTGTCAGACAGGCATCTTCATCATTACATTAAACTGGCCTAGAACTGCACAATTCCCTCAGACAGGTGGGACTTTGAACATGGGACCTCGGCTGGACTAACCTCTGGGCCAGAGACCTGACTAAGAAGAAACTTAACGGTCAGAGGAAGACTGAAGCCTAAAACACTTGTGGAAGGAAAGAAAAGAAACAGAAGGGAAAGACAGGAGGAAATGAGAAGTGGGGCAGATGCAAAATGAGCAACTCTAGAGAATAAAACCTGCAGCTACTGGAGAAGCCGAGGAAAAGGAAAAAGGGACATAGGACTGCTGCGCGATCCCAAAGCCGTGACAAGATCAAGAGTCACATCAGGGCACGAGACGAATCTCAAAGGTACTGAACTTGACTTTTCTATGAGATTTATATCTTACCCAAAATGATTTTTTTTTCCAAGAAAAAGTGGAAGTGTTAGAGGAGAGGCAGATGAGAGAACTGTTGTATTTTATTAAGTACAGAGATCTTTGAGTTACTTGCTTAAAGGGACACAGCACAGGGACAGGACGGTGGGGGAATGACAACGCCAAGGTAAGAGCCAGCAGCCGGGCAGATTTTTACACAAGGGCAAAGGAGGCGACTGTGGAGGAGGGCTGGGAGGAGAGGGACGCCCGACATCCAGAGCTGAGCCACGCAAGAGCAGCGAAGCAGCCTTTTTGTTTGTCTCTAACAGCCTGGATGCGCTTTTTGGCACATCCATATATTAAGATGGGGACTGCAGAGAGATCAGTGCGCTGTGCAGAGCTCCTGCCACTGTTAAGGGAAAAAACACCCCCAATATTTCTAAATATTTTAACCCAGTGCTTCCCAAAGCTGTTCAAAATGAAGGCAGCCAGGATGGGGCGAACCATCTCACTGTCTCGTATAAAAACCACAAGGCTCAGGTGCCCTGTCAGCTATCAACAACAGTTACCTCTAACGTTATGTACAGCAGCAAGAACCATAGTACATTTACCTAAGTCATTTTGTAAACTCTCAAGTGTCAGTTATTTAGCAAAATTTTGGACCATTATCTCTTTCTATGAATATGAGTTTAGGATTTTTTCACATACCTAACAAATGCAGTATCAACAGAATAATTTTACTAATCTTCACCTAGTCACACGCTCTAGTTAGATGAGCCTTCACGCTGGGATTTTTTGTTTGGTTGCTTTTTTTAAGTTAGATGTCCTCAGCACCAAAGCAAAGGTCTAATCAAAACAAAGTACTTAGTCCAAACACTGGCATTTTCCCCAGTGAAAACCAGGGGTGGTGGGTTTGGTTTTTTTCTTTGTCTTGCAGACTTCTTTATACTTTATTTTAAAAATTAACGACTACAGTACACAGCAGTAATGGCACTACTTGAATACAAACCACAGAGTAATCCGTCTGCTGAGGCAGGATCAGAATGGGCTTTGGTTACTGAAACCAAAACTAGGTTGGTATTTATCTGTGAATACAGTGCCTGAACTTTCTCAGTCACCAAGAGATGCATGAATTCCCTCCCTTCACGCAGTGATGAGAGAGCAGGGCTTGCACCAGATCTATTCCAAACACTAAAGTAACCCATTATTATGAAAAGGTACTTTCTATTTCAGGTTGCTTAGGAAAGATAACTTTTACCCACCAAAAAGAACAGACAAGGTCACTGACATAACCTTTTAAATCACAACAGGGACTGAATCAAGGGCAGCGAAGGCTTACGGCCACGTACGCGCTTAGCAGTGGTGCTACCTATTATCTGCCCGTTTTAATTATAAAATCCTGCCTCACACAAGCCGTCTCGAGATTTAGGAACATCTTTGACCAGTATTTGTGACCCAACTTTTCTCCTTCCCTCCGGCACCCTAATTACCCAAAAGGAACGTGACTCGAGTTCTGGGTGACCGCGAAGGACCCCGCTTTCACTGACACTTAGGCGGCAAGCAGAACAGCTCCCGCTTTCCGTGTCACTTACCTGTGCGTAGATCAGGGGAGGAGAGGCGGAGGAGGAGTTTCACGTACCTTCCACTGAGCCCTGGAAGAGGCATGACAGCATGCGCTGGCTGACAGTTACCTCTGCTACTCCATGGAACCCACCGAGCTCTTAATTACTATTTTGCCTAACAAACTGGGAGCGCTGGAAACCCAGGACACTCCCCGCAGCTCGGTGCATGTCGGGAACCTTTACCTGCCCACTTTCCTTCCTCCGAGCAGCTGACAGGAGCACTCCCTTAGTCACGGCTACACCTACGGGGAGGCTCCAGTTAACACTTTAATCTCTAACTTCATAATGAAAAGCAACCTGCTGACTCTACGTAATCATTTGCTGACAGGGCACACCCTCAAACATCCTGTGCTGCAAGCACTGTTACGCTTTAACCTCTTGTCTTGTCTGTTTTCCAACTCATAGGAAAAAGTCGTTTTTCCTGCCCCAGATATATGCCTATCTTTAGCATTTGGTGGAGTAACCAATACGAACAATTAGATCCTGCCTAAGCGGTTTTATAAAATTACGACAAATTGTGACAACACAGCTCGATCACTTAATCACACACAGCTATACATTCAATTTTTTGCTCATCTGCGCTTCAGCTTTATATAATTTTGCATTAAGAAGAGGCAAAACAGACCCATAAATATTTGGTTCCCAATCACATCGTTATCCTCTGGTGTACTCCTCTCAAGAGCTAGGCTCACTGCTGTACACACAACACTCCACTTGATATTTGGGACTGCAGTTTACGCTGCAGTTTCTAGCTCTGCACCTTAAAAATATTCAAATAGGAATTTCATTGGCATACATAACGTTGAGACGTCTCTCAACACACGGAAACCAACACAGGAGATTTTTTGCTCAATTCACAATAGCACAGAAGCTCCATGCAGCAGCCTGTCACCTTCGAGTCTCCGCACCAAGATAACGTCGGATCTGTTTCCAACAAGCATGCCACCCGGCTGGACACTCACACCGTAGAGCTGCTGGGTTCCAGGAGGTATCTCAGTATTTTTAGATCTGAAGATCACACTATTTGCTTACAAAATGGCAATGTGATGTTAACCCTTCAGTGTAACTCGGGCTTCATTCCGACTCCCAACTTTTAAGGTTTCTTTTCTTTGTTTTTTTAAGATTAATTTAAGATTAATAGCTTTTTAAAGTTAACCAGCAAGTTTTGAAAACACAATGCTTAAATTTCTTAGACTCATGCAAGGATATCTCAGTAAGAAATTAATACAATAAGGCAATAAAATCCACCCAGCTGTAATAAAGGACTAAAGGTCTCATTTCCAGGTAAGCCAGGTGTGCTGATTTCTACAGTGGCTTGGTGAACAGGGCTCAGGTTTGTTTTTAGTTCACTCATGCTCGAGCTACTCCTGCCAATGGCCTAGTTCTGATCTCATTTGAGTCATACACAGTTACCTGATAAGGCCCTTGGGGAGACCGATCGCTGCAGACGTCGCATGGGGGGAAGGTCTTTAGGGCCACATAGAAGGAATTAGTTTAATGTAAACCCCAAGAAAGAGAATGCCTCTGATCCTTTCATAGCAAAGTAAATAATCAATGCACAGAGAGCATGAGTTTTTCAGCTTTCATAATAAACATAAACATACGCCCTGGAAATCCAGCAACAAGTCACAACTTGGTTATACTATTTCACCCCTTAAATGAAAAGGTAAGAACGATTTCCTTAGAACAGGCAGGGAATGGGATGATTCTTGAGTCTTCAAAGGCTGTGTTGCATTTCTGGCTCCTTGCACGATCAACATTCAAATAATTTTCAGTTAATAAATAATTGGAAGTTGGAGTTCAGACGTTTTATAACTTGGCCTCAAATCATTAACTAACAGACCACTAAAGCTAAAACAACATCTCCAATGGGAAAAACTAAGATTCCCGTTCTATTTTTGTAGTACACAATCATAACAAGCAGGCCGGCCACGGCAAGATCACGCACACACGCTGGACTGCAACGGAAGCGATACACGTGAGCTCGCAACAGATTTCTCTGCTTTATAGTGAGAATGAAAATCCCTAATACTATTCACAAACAGCAGTGTCTGGACAACTTTAGATCATTAACTCCAAACATGGAAAATGTTTCTCTGACTTCCTGAGCCAGCTACTGCAATGCAAAGGTAGACCCTCAACTGACAAGATCAGATATTAACATAAAATAAATGATCTGCTCTTTCCTTTATATTACAAACCTTGCCAGAAAGATTGCATCGGTATAGCAACAAATCAAGGAATTTATAACGACTGGATTTGCCCTGCAAAGGGCCTCCCATTCTTTAGCAAGATCATTTTCTGTCGTCGCACCAAACTGCCAACAGCAATACTTGTCTGCCAGGACAAGTTTTGCAGACACAACTGATAAACATGGAAAACAGAAACTAGGAAACAGATGATTAACTCAGATAATTAAATATGCCATGCACACATCCATTACAATGCCTTGTAATCTATCACGGGCCATAATCCCTCACACAAGCTATTTTGTGAATTTTGGGGGTGACAGGTTTCTAAGGATTAGAAAAGAAGCAGAGCCCATGTTAGCAGCAGCGCACATGCTAAAGGCTATGGTTCCTGACACAGCTTAAAGAACCCGAACTTCCCAGGTACTGACCGTTGCCCGCACAGAAAGCGGCTTGCAGATACCGCTGTCTTCATCCTCATGAGCCACTGTTAAAAAGAAAGGTCTTACCTAAGCACCTGAAACACCATTAGTCATGAACCACAACTTACCATTGACTACATACCCCTATGAAGTCATACTTTTGATATCACTCAACTTGATAAAGCCATACAAGGATTTTCATTGCCTGAGGCTACAAAATATTATAAAAGTAAGTGCCCTGTCCAAAAGAGCTACAGTCATGCAGCTTCTCCCTCCCATTAGAGCTCAGCCAGGAGTAAAATCACAACCTCACCACACCCACCAATTTACACAGCACTTAGAAGCCCTAACTCCTCCACACTCAGGGTTGCCAGACCTAGATTTTTATCAAATTCTTGGTTTTCTATAAAACATCCCTTCCTCAGATTTCTTCCTACATGTCTTGTTTTATCTGTGCTCTTCTGTCCCTAAAATATAAAACACCTAGTCTGTCTGCCTGCCTGTTGAGAGCCACATCCAAAACCTCTCACAGTCTCTCCCCACACCCAAAAAAACCCCCCTCCTTTACCCTTCCTTCTATTTGTAGTATAGGATCCTTATATGCTCAGGTCACTCCTCTGTAATGGTCAATTGAGGGTCATGTGAGTGTAGCACCTGACTCCCATTGCCATTATGCTAATGATTTTTCTGTAATTAATTCTTTCTTAAGGCAGTTGAGTCATAATGCAGACTGTCTCTGACTTTGTGTTCCTTTTCAAAATATCATTCTGGTACTCGGTACAATCAAACGATCATACTAGATCTGAACCAGAGTTTTGGGGAAGCTTCGGCTCTTCATTCTGGCTCCTGACTGTGGTGCGGTATGTGGCACCGCGTAATGAAATGATTACTATCTCTGACCCATGGTCGCAGCACTGTCCTAAGCCCTGTTGAACCTGCCGGGATGTTACTGAACTCCAGGGGACGCGGGAGGCTGTTTACTGCCATGCTGGCACCGTTCGCTACCCTACCGCTCAGGCTGTCAAAGATAGTCTCTTTTCTTCCTCAGAATTTCATCACCTGAAAATTTACACAGTTCCAGATCCTGAGATGCTCTGAGCACAGAGAAGTCTGGCAAAATTCGGAGAAGAGCTCGGCAGCAAAGTTTTTGTGCATGTAAACAGCAAGATATATTTGGAAAAAAAGTCTGAAGTAATCCGCACTTGAGGAGTGTCACTGCTACACGGTGTAGTACTAAAAGGCCCGTAAAGGTCCCTTCCAACCCACCCCATTCCATGATTCTACGAATATACTACTGCACTAAGATAAATATTCCTGCTTCGTAGCAATTGATGCTGAGTCATAATTATGAAGCAAAAACCTCCTAATGTTAAATTAGCTTCATGCTAGGCTGGATATGGGCTAAAGAGCACTTGTGTAAATACCTTGCCATTGTCTACCTAAACACGTTAATGGTTAAAAAACGTAGCCCAGATTTCTAGCTATCATTCTCTTCACGCTTGCCAACAGAAAGAACAACTTTTTCACAGAATACTCTGCTTTGGGGCATTAAATGGAAGTCACTTTAAGAAAGAAGGATAACCTATGCTAGCCAGCCTAGTGAGAGTTTACAGACTTCAAGAAAACGGTAAGGATGAGAGAGGATGTGGAAAGTGGATTTAACAGATGTTTTGCTGAGATTGAAATTCTAAAGCAATTTTAGTAAAGAACGTGTGATACAAAACTGTGATGTGTCCACCATATTTTACATGACTGTAATTTACCGGACCAAGTTTCCTGATGGCATAAAATGATGAAACTCCATCAATACTGAAGGAAGATTACCTTTTAGTGCACATAGCAGCATTAGGGGACCCCGGAGACTAAACCACAAGGCACCTAGCAAGAACTCAGCTCCTATAATGTGTTCTCCTATCAGGCGCCCAGATAAACAGTAGGAAGAGCACACTCGCACTTACGCCACCTCATTTATTCTAGCGTCCGTTCTAGTAGAAAGTCAGATTTCCTCAAAGAGCCGTTACACACCAGAGCTTCTCCAGTACAGCTGAGGACCTAGCCTGTGACTGCAGCGAAGCACACGGAAATAAGTTTCCGTTGTCCTTACATAGGTAACTCCATGGATTCAAAGTGCTCAGGTTGAAAAGGCACAGTGTGAGAAACAGTGCTCTCTTGTGTTTGCTCTGTGATTACAAAGTGAGGAATGAGAAGCTGGGTGGCACGGGGGAATGCATGGCAATTGCAGCCCACCTCTGTGTCTGAGCAGCCCACGCTCCTTCGCTCACAGTTGCTGCGCAGCACAGACATTCTTCACGTTGTGTCCCGCTGGCTCTGCGTGGCGTACAGTTCTTCATTGTATGCTGCTAAGCACAAGGAGCTTGAGCGATACACCAAACTGCTGGAAGCTAGCGTAAAAACAGCAACATCTGAGACTTAGAAGCAGTTCCATAATGAATATTGACTGTGAAAGCGAGTAACATCCCTGAAGCGCATCAGAAAAATTGTTCAGAGAGAGAACTGACTTTTTAACTGTTGCTCTGCATTAGATACCTAAACAGACAGTAGATCGGATGATCTATAAGCGTCCGTGGCATTTATTTATTAATTTGCTCTTGAAAATCTCACACGAGCACAGAGAGCACTGTGACGGAGAAAGCGCAAAGCAAAGCAGACGGGGCTGACTCACTGAGGTTCTGCCTGGGGTTTGGCGGTTTGAAGAGACCTCCGTGACTCCTCAGTTGTCCCTAAGAAAGTTCACCCTCTGACACAGAGCCACCCCTCAACTCTGCTCTATCTTCTTGCTGAAAATCACCCCGCAGACACTGCAACTGCTCGCTCTGGTTGGCTCCTGTCCTTCCACAACGGTACTTTTCTATTAGACTATCAAATAACCCGTTTGGGCATTCAGCTGCCTAGCGCATTTTACCAAAAGTAAATACACGTATATACTTACTGTGCCATATTCATATTCTTCTCCTGAGTGTCTGATTGGATGGATCACGTTTTTGTCATTCAGGTATCCAAGGCCCAAACTCAGTTTTGAGCAGGGTCCTGGAGCACAGCGCGCGCTGCGTGCTGTGGGTGGGAGTTACGTGTCAGCTCGATGGCAGAGGCGGTGGCAATCCCGGGGCGCTGAATGAAACAATACCGCCTCTAATTTTGAAAGGGTAAATCTTCTCTCAGTGCTTGGCTAACACATGTACAACCTACGCTAGGTTTCATGGCAATTAACAAGCCTAAAATCTGATCTCATCGTTGAGGACATCTGAATGTCTTTCTGGTCGAGAAGCGCTTTAGAAAAACAAAGCCGGATGAGAATGGAGGCATACGGAACACAGCGGTATATAAAATCCCTATCTGATTTGAACTACAGGCTCTGCCTGTTCCTGCGTAAGGCAACATACACAAGTCAATAGCTGTTCAGAAGATGCTGAAATCCTGGAAAGATTCTTCCCTGCGCAGTTGTTCGGAGGGTGTGTCTTCCGATTTGGAATTTGACCCATCTGAAACTGTCATTCTCAGCCCTGCGGGCGATCCCTTGCTTCTAGCCAGTACACATGTCCTTACAAGTGAAGAATCCGAACAAGCTGCCCACTGGAAATGGAAACTCAGCCTCTCGGACGGCGTTGTCCCAGCTTCTACAGCGCGTGCCGCACAGGGGAAACGTACCACGCTTGCAGGAGGCAATCCTCACCGTGGGAAACCGTGGGCTGCTGGGTGACGGAGGCAGTCTCCAACGAGAGGATGGTCAGTTAGCCAAAAAGCTGTGGAGAAATAGGAGCGTCTGCAGGACCATAAGCTAGATGGTATGCTCGCCCAGGTCCGTGCAGAGAGCACAGGTTCTAACCGGTGCAGGAATGGAAGCAATTTCAGGCGTGAAATCTTAGGCGAAAGGTATCGCAGAAACGGGAACTGCATCTGGGCAGTAAATGTCCGGCTGTTACTGGAGGCATGTGGCCAGGGAGCTGAATGCTCCTCTCCCAGAGCACCCCATATCTGCACAGATCCTCTTTGGCCCCCGTGCGCTTCTGTAGTAGGCAGCTCAGTAGCGCTGCAAGAGCCGGCTCTGAATTTTCAAACCTTCATTTAAGGCAATAAATTCCAGAATTTCAGACACGTTTGTGAAAAATAAAGGAATTTATAGTGAAATACCCTGAAATCAAAGACTCACAGATCAACAACCATTTTTACAAGACTGATGTGAATGTTCAAGCCTGGCATCGCTCTCTTTACATATAACATGGCAGATTTGCACTTAAATGATACTGTTTTTTCCAAGAGGGACAGTCCTTTGTCTCTGCTGTTCACAGACAGCTGCCTTGGTTACCTGAAAGTTCATCAAAGGTGACATTCTTCTGGGGTGGGATCCTTCTGCATCATCTTCCCCCCACCGATGAGCAAGGCCCTGCCAGGTGCAGGATATGCTTTTTCCCAGTGTAACGGACTTCATACGGCAATGACACGCGCACAAATCCACGCTGCAAAATGAAAAGTAAGATTTCTTTCAGTGGCTGTGTTGTGAGGGCACCAATTCATCTTAATGACCCTAGTTGGCCTCACCTGGAAGCTCCCCACCCCCTGACTCCTGCCCATGGACCCGTGATCCTATTTAAGCTCAGCCTGAAGAGCCAGCTCACTTTTTGACTTGTGCTGGAGGGGGGTTGATCTCTGTTTTAGTGGCATATGCATTTGTGGCTGGCTGTGGACTCATCCTGACTGCAGAATAAGTTATTTTCTTGTCATTCTAGACTTGATAGGTAATTGCTGCATGATCTGGTTGTGGTTTGGGGATTTATTTCTTGGTTTTATGTTGGTCCTGTTTCATCACCATGATCTTGCCTGCTACTTGGACTCCTGGTTCATTGTGGCTCTGCTCTCTGGTTCTGTTCCATTTGCTGTGTGAAGGTGCCAGAAGAGACTTTTAACAGGTGAGATGACCAAGGGGTTTGCTGACCAGCTGAACTGGTGCCAGAGCAGTAGTGGGGTAGGGTGCCTGCTGGTGCCAGCTGGGTTTGGGAGGCAGGCAGTCAGCACCCCAGCACGGTGAGCTCGCACTGGCCCCTGCTGGCTTCTGCTGCAGAAGGTGCACCAGAGACCCAACGGGAGTCATGGCTGCTGCGGCTGCTATACTAGGTGCTGGATGTTCGGACGCATCTATTCAAAGATTTTCATTTAAACTGGACTAGTTTGCATTTCTTCTTTTACTATAAAAAACCCAAACATAGTGGAAAATGTAGTTTAAAAAGGACTGAACTCACATGCTCCAATCATCATGCTGTTGGTATCCAGGACCTTAGATCTATGGCCCAGTTGAGTGTGTCACTGCAACACTAAAATTTTACAAGCTGCCAGGGCATCTCTGGAGTAAAAAAAAAAAAATATTTATCATATGCTGTTACAATATTTTCAGGGGTGTAGTAATTTTTTTAACTAAGGCAGTAACTGTTCAAACACTGATGTTTGGAACTAAAATTTCATAACCTTAAAATTGTCTTGCAAAATGTATGATTTTATACTTAATTTACCAGCTGAGAGAAAACCAAAATGGGTCTTGGATTTTGTCAGAAGTTCTTGTGAATGTAAAAATAACGTCTGCCAGCTCTCACTTAGCTTGTCTATCCTGATCTCTCCTGATTTTCTGTAGCTCTGTTTGCCTCAAAGTCTGTTTCCAGAAAAACATGTTACTGCAAGCCTTCCCTGGTGTATAAACTGAATAAATGCTGTTGTGTTCAAAAGTTGACTGTGAAGATGATATACAAATAAAATTATTTTCTATGCCAACCTCTTGTCTTGCATGGAGCTTGTTCCCAGGTACCTCATCTTTTTGTGACTGTTGAGACTATAAACACTTCCAATGACACACTTGTTAGCCTTTGTCCTGGTCTCTAAAGAACTGAAAAAATCACTACTCCAATAGCAACACTAATACTAAAATAGTATCTAACTCAAGAGAGCAACATTGTAATACAGGGAAACACCTATGAACTTAGAGTAGTGCCTGCCCTCTGATTCCAGCATAATGAGGATACTGGGGAGTGGAAGTACTACAAGGTGGGGCAGCCCCAAGGATGCATCTATTCACTGACAGACTTGATTTTCACAAAAGCTTGTGTTGAACTGGGCCAAGCTGAGATAAATTTACTCTCCCACTGAGGAAGGGAGTGTCAGAGCTGTCAGGGTTTGCTATTCAGAGTTACGACTTGTGAGAATGCTCTATTGACTCTGCACTACAGAAAACATAACTCTTAAATTGATGTTGGAAAGATGTTTTAAAGGCCCATGTAGTTAAACGGTGTTAAGGAGGCAATTAGAATGCAAGGTACCTTCCAAGGGTAAAGGAATGGTGAAATGGAGAAAACATGAAATGAACACGGACTCCAGCCAGCTACACATGGAGATAAAACATAGCAGGTGCCAAACCTCTCAGCTACACCTGCCTTGGTTCCAGGCTAGAAAGTGGCCTGATGTTAAAGGTACGGCTTCTGCAAGTGTAGAAAACTACAGACCAGTCAACTGAGGCCTTTACCAGGCAAATCAGTGGAAAAGAGAACAAAAGATAGAGCTGGTGAACATAGACTACACCTAACATATCGGGGAAGGGTTACCGCAGCTTTTGCTGGAGAGAGCTGTGGCTCAGGCCCTGCCAGGATGCCTGCAGGCAGCGGGGACCCAGGCGGTAGGGGTACTTGGGACGCAGGGAATCAACCATGTCCATCACCAAACGCTGCTTGAGAAAGCAGAGGAGAAATGACTCGCGTAGAAGAATAAAAGGTTAGAAACAGAAGGCAGGACTAAATAATGGTCACTTTTCTTATTGGAGTGGGCCGGTCTGAGTCGCACAGAGATGCTTTGGGACCTGTGCTGTTTGTCATGAGGCGAATCTGAAGGTGAAAACTTCCGTCTTAAAGAGCTGTTACGTACAAAGAAGAAACGCTTCTCCTTGTCCTCTCAAACTGTTCACGTACAATATAAGTATAGTGCTGCGTGT
Organism: Balearica regulorum gibbericeps; assembly: GCF_011004875.1. NCBI lineage: Eukaryota > Metazoa > Chordata > Aves > Gruiformes > Gruidae > Balearica > Balearica regulorum. The sequence goes on along the minus strand of NC_046187.1, from coordinate 1,021,103 downwards.
ATCGGTCAAGTCTCCCACCCGTGGCCTTTTGATCCTATCTGATAATACTAAGGTGTGATGACAGCGAAGGATAACTGTGGGGAACAGGTCCAGGCACCGCACAGCCGTAGGTTCCAGGGTCGGAGCAGACCATTCCTGTACAGAAGTAGTAGGTGGGATGAACTCCCCCGGCACGAAGAGCGCAGGGCTAGACACAGAGATTGCGGATTTGGTGCTGAGCTCTCCCAGCACCGCGGCAGCAGGCTCCGCGGGCTGGCAGGAGGCCGCGGTACCAGCGGTGGCCGCCAGGTGGGACTGTGGCCCTGCCTGGCCCCAGCGAGAGGAGACGGGGCCCCCGGGAGCTGCCCGCCTGGCTCGGGCTGGGAACGCCTGCGGCCGCTGCACCGGGGGCCCCGGGAGCCCCTTACCCTGCTCTGCTGAGCGGGAGAGGCGCGGGGGGCACCTCTCGTGCGAACGCACTGCTGCCTTGCCAGTCTTTCATATACGTCCTGGCTAAAAGATACCTGGGGAAAAACCTTGAGTTCCTGATGAGACTGCCGTAAGAAGCCCGGTAATTAGATTTTATTGCTGTGCTGACCTGGGGCAGAAAAGAGGGAGGGAAGGGATGCGCTTCTCCATGCGTGGGTCTTTCACGCGCTCTCCATGACACGCCAGCTGACGGGACCTGAACATCCACACTCGGCGTTTCCCTTCAAACGGGCATCCGTGCCGGGTCTGAGGCTGCCGGAGCAGATGTGAAACAGAAAACGAGTCCATCCTCAGGGAGATCAGTAGATCTTCCTGGACAGGAAGTAAGAGCAGAAAAAGGGCATGAGATGTCCGGCTTTGGTTATAAGCTCTGCAAGGCTTCAATGACAGAAGAGATACCTGGTCGTGGACAAAGCAGCTGAAATGGTACTACAGTCTCCTGCTTGCTTAAGTGAAGCACTTGCAAAGAGAAATCCCAACATTCCTAGCAAAGCCGAATATTATTGAAGGAAAAGATCTGGACCAAACCCGCTAAGTCCTGGACAAAACAAGAAATGGATATGGCCACTCTAGCCCGTTCTGTCGTTATGTCCCTGCCCGCAGCAGGGGGGTTGGAACTAGATGATCTCTAAGGTCCCTTCCAACCCAAACCATTCTATGATTCTAAGTGCAAGAGGCTGCTTCTGCTGTTGTTGTGAATAGGAAGATATCCTTTCACCTTTCAGGTGAATGAGTTTCTAGACTGCAAAGTGACAAAACATTGTCTCCCCTCAGATGCTGCAATCACATAAGCAGTGCTGAGCTCTTATCCGCTGGATCTGTCAGCACCCACAATGACTGAGATACGCGTGTGCGGCAGTGCTTAGGAGCATGCCAGCACCGGACCACCTGCAGGAGGTATAGATCTTACTTTTCAAAACTTGGCTGCTGTTCTCGCTAAATGGACAGCACATAAAATCTTGGGACTGGTGCTACAAGAGGGTTCCGTTGAGAGGACTTCTCCTGGGATGAGGACCTCGCTGTCTATTAGACACTGTTTCCAGTGAGGCTGCTGAAGGGCACGTCTCATTAACAAACAGACCTTCTTACCGGCTAGGACCCATACGGATAACGTGGCAATTTCCAGGACAGGCCCACGTGCCCGAAAGCGACAGAGCAAAACACTACAAGCACCAACTGCAAAATACACTTGAGGATACAATGCAGCGCTTGTGTTCAAAAGCGAAGGCTCGGTGACCTAGTCAACAGTTTGCTATTTCCTGGGTGGTTTGTGCGTGCAAGCAGTAACTTGCTGCTGCTGGTTACTTTCCATGTACTGTCATAAATTACTCTGTTTCTCAGGAGTACCTCTTTGTCACCAGTTCTGAAAAATCACATGGGCATCACTTTATTCTATTCCTGTTCAAAACAATCCTCAAGAACACAACTTAAGTGCATGTTTGGACACTCTATTAGGGCAGAAACTTAAAATGCTTTGGAAAGCTTTTAAACATGCAGATCAAAATCTACAGGAGAGCAAAGCATTTTATTTCTGGTTTTATTCTACGTTTCTCGTGCATTTCACTGACAGCACTTCTGGTGCTATCAACGTGCCCTTTTAGTATATTATTGTATCTTGTTCAAAAATAAATACCAGACCAAAATGTGTGGGAAAACACTTGATTTCATTGTGCATGATGTCGGTGGGGGAGGGGGGGAATACTTCATTCTTTTTTCTGCTACAACAGTAAAAGCAATTTCCCTACGAAAAAAAGTGCAATGGCTATTGATAGTAACAAGCTTCCTCTATGTAACACCTCTCACTTGGGAATTTGAATAAATTTAGTCTAAAACCTCATCACTAGTGACAAAAGTATTAGCATTAAAACCCTAAGAAATGGTGAAATCCATGGACAAGGGTTTTGCCAAATGATGACACGGTTTTGGGTACCAACTCTGAGATTGAAATATACCTGGCTTACAAAAAGCACTGAAAATCACGGCGCTTTCAGCAAAACCAAAGGCATTTGCAGCCAACAACGGGACCGCGAAACACAACACTGGGAAATTTTGCCACTGCTGACGAGGGACACAAGATCAAGCTCGGAGCAAGCACATGTGATTTAAAATCCCTTCGGTATCCGGCACTGAGCAGGTAACCTCACACAGGATCGAAGTAAAGGACTGTCTGCACTGGGGGGGGACGTATGGGAGACAGTTCAAAAAAAGTCTCTAAAGCTCAGTTGTCATCTGAAGATGGAGGGCAAAGAGATTCAGAACGGCTTTAATGCTGTGCCCTAACTGCAAGGAAAACCTCTGTATTTTTCCTTTGCTGCTCAAAAATTATTCAGATTAAGTTTGATTTCTGTTCAGAAGATTTGGGTAAGACTGAAGAAGTAATCAGACATTCAGAAAGGTCAGAGACGGTCTCATACACTGAAACTTCAATTTCTGCAGTCTGTAGCTTAAGGAAAAAGGCTGTTGAGCCTCACTAAGTTTTGCTCCTTCAGTATTTCCAACTGAATCTTTGTTGAACTCCTCTAGCAATGACAAGCAGGTGAAAACATTATTTCCACCATCAGGGATCTGCCTGCAGCAAAGGCTGCCTGCTGGCGGGGCCCTCAGTGCACTGATTGGCCTTAATAGCCCTGATGAGGCTCCCCTGGAGCCTCCCCAAACACCCCCTCGCCCATGGGCCCGGAAACCCATTTAACCGCTGGCTGTGGCAGTTTTGCTTCTTTTGAAGTGTGTTGGAGGAGCTCTCAGCCTAGAGCGTGCCTGACCGTGCACTGCTTTGATCTGGACTCTTCATCTGTCACTTGACTTTCCATCTTGACCTTGGACTTGCCTTGCTGCCATGAATTTGCCTGGTGATGTGACCTGTGGGCCTGCCTGGCTCACCTTGCTCAGGTACCGGGGGGGGGCCAGAGAGCGTCCCTGCCGTGCCTGCTGGGTTGTGGTGCTGTGGTCCCGAAACTGGGGGTTTGTTTACCCAGTGGGCAACATGTCAATACACATGCAGAGCAGAGGTGTTTTATTGCGTATTTGCGCAGATATGGGTGTCTGTCCCAAAACAGTACGCCAGAACTCCAAATCAGGCATTATTTATACATACAACATTAACATAGTCATCTTTCTAATACATATGTATTATTTATCATTGTATCATTGGTTGATAAAAAACCCCTTTGCCTCCTGTGTAAAATAGTGCGTGTGCCTAATAGTTCTTTCTTTCGAGTGGGTGGTGTAATTAGGGTGGGTGGTCCATGGGTCGGTGGGCACGATCTCCCTGTGTTGGAATTACCTTCCCCCAATTTCCTCCTCTTTTGGCAATCCTCAAGGATTTTTCAAGACTTGTTGATCAAACTAACAATTTATCAGTTACGCTTCTACTTCTTAACAAGCATGTCTGCATTAGTCCATTGTTTGGATAAACACAAAGTAACGCAGGCATAGGACTACGCAAGGGCCGTCCTTAGCAGCGATAGTCTTGGTTACGTGTGATTTGGCTTTAACAGTGCTGGGCCCCAGTCCAGCAGTCTGGGCACTGCTGCCCGCTGGCCATGAACTCGAGCGCTGACTCCTGACAGTACTTTCTGGTGGTTTTCTCACTCACGAGAGAATAAATTGTGATGATACTAATGGGAAAGGAATTTGGAGGTATTTAGATGTTGGGATGCAGGTAATAGCAGCGGAGACTTGTTGCTTTGCAATCTGTGTTTAAATGAAGATGCTTTCAAGTGGAAGTAAGGATACCCTCAGTTGGTACCCTCCTATAATGTCCCTGTCTTACTGATGCCTACTCATATAATGCTTCATCTCAGGCTTTTTGAAGTAAAATATTCCCATGTACTCTAGTGGCCATTAAATGATCAGATGCTTAGTATATTCTCCTGCTTCACATTGTTTGGAACAGAGCCATTAAACCTCCAAATTCAAAGGACTGGTGAGCTATCCACATGCAGAAGGAATTTGATGTTGTAGAAATGGCAGTGGTGGTGGGACTTGTGTCTTGGACACCTAGATGCTGGAAGCTTGCACTGTATTGCATATCAGAAGAAAATCCTGGTGCTGTATTTAAGTGCTCCTGTTAAGGCATGTGAGATGAGGGAAAAATCTCAGGTTACACAAGTTAAAAGTGTGATAGGGAAATCACCTCGGTGACTCCCATGGGGTGAATAAAACACTTGCAATCCCCAACAATGTGTTAGGTCAAACAAGGCGAGAGAGTAATAAATCATGCAAATCCCACAATAGAAGTGTGACCTGTGCCAGCCTCTGGCGGGAAGTTCAGCTTTAAGGTAGTGCCTAGAACTGGCATTACTATGAAAACAAAACAGGTTGCATGGAAAACCAGTGTGTCACCTGTGGCTGAATTTCCTGGCTCTAAGGTGCGGAGCAAAACCATAATCCAACTTACATGCTTTTTTCTGTGTTAGTTTATTTGTTTATGAAATGCCATGAGGGTGAATCCTTTCCAGAGAATTATAAGGTAGATTGATTTCAGAAAGGAAGAATGCAAGCCTTTGTTTTTTCTGAATTACAGATTCTGTTTGCATTTTAAAAGCTTGACGTGCCTGAAGTGTTAAGGATAAGCTCATAGCCATGATACACATCTTTTCATGCAAAATACACCGAACGGAGGTGATGTTTCTTTTGAACGTCTTTTAGATCCATACTTTAAAGTGTACTCGGTAACTCACAAATCCTACTTTTGAAAAAGAAAGCCTAGTTTCACTTAGATTGTCTGAGCTCTGTACTTGTCTCTAAGAACTGTGCCAATACTTCATTTAATCACGTAACCCATGGCAATTCTCTGTGCCTGTTTTTAAAGCGTATATAGTCTTTAACAAAATGAAAACATTAATCACTCGGTTCTCAAGGCCTTTAAAGTATCTTTCCTCCATGCTGTGTACTTGAGAGTGTTTCTCTTTCTGAACCTCTAGAAAAGAGTCATGGTAACTCAAATGCATTGCCTGGGAGACAGGCACCTATTTATAGAGGAGAGGTCAGGCACAAAGAAATAAAACTTAAGTGTTCAGAGGTAATTGATTTGCTCTGGAATGACCTTTGAGGATGACAGCCTGGTCTTGGATGAGATCTTTGCAGATCCTGGCCTAATTGACTGTCCCAGAGCCACAAAACTCTGCACCAGAGCCAAGAGCTGGACTGACCTCTCCTGAATTCCAGGTTAATGCTTCAGGGGTGTGATTGTCTTGTCTTTGACTTGATTGGTCTTCCACATCATGTACATGAAATAAATCTAATGGATTTGCTGATTTTTGTCCTGGGTTGTCCTTATATTTTTCTTCCACAAGTAGCTTGCCTTAGGCTGAAAATTCCTAATGGGCCCATGCTTTCACATGAGTACTGATCAAGTAAGATACTGAAATTGTCTTGATTATGGCTCTTGCAGACACCCAGCAACTTCAACAGCAGTTACAAATGTGAAAGTCAGGCCACTCATCTGAATATCCACGTGCAGATTCAACAGAAAAACTTCAAATATCAAAGGCCATGCTGTTAACTTGCAAAATGTTAACATCACATCTCATTCTAGATAACATTAGCTAGAAAATATGCTCCTTGATGTTTTCTTCTCACAAAGTGATTTCATACCTTTTGGGTGAGCCTTAATCAAGATTTCTGTATTCAAATACTCACACGGGGAATGGGAGCTTCAGATCCAGGTTCTCATCAAAGCTCTGTGATTCAGGCCTCTTCTGTGCTGCTTGGGGCAAAAGCGAGTAGCTGCGGGTTGTGCAAGAGCACTGAAGGGTGCGGAAAGGCTCTGTCCGATTTCAAAGCGCTGCGGCTCGACAGCGTGCAGAATACTGCGGGGCTGAGGCATCACTACCATTATTCATTTTGGCTGAGGCAGTGTGCAAAAGCTCGGCGTCAGATAAGCAGCCCATTATTATATAGACTCTCCAGCAAAAGGCAAGTGACGTGCTTGCTGGTGCGAGGGTCTTTCAAACCCGCCGTAAACCCTGCACCAAAGGCTCGGAGATGCCACCTGGTATGACTGCAAGTGCTGCTAGCAACCCTGGATATGCAGTCTGCCGCTCCTGACTTGCATAAGCGTATGCTGCCTGCTGGGTTTATGCTGGAAGGGAGGACCTAATGCTTCCACTTACAACCCTCTTACAGAGACAGATGATTACTCTCAACCCACAATGAGCTACACCAGGAACTTAAGCTGAGGGGTGGTGAAATGCCCCCTGCTTGAAGCAGAAGCATTCTCACCCAGCAGAAACATTAAACTGCTGATTGGGGCTCCTAAGCAGGAAGCCTGCTGTCCTTAAAGAGAGACCACCACAGCTCTTTCAAAATGACACTGTCCTTGCTTGCGTGCCATTAGTGCAGAAGTGACTTCTTACACAGGGCTCCCAGGATGACACTGTGTAACACAATGAGGTTGCAACATAATGCGGGTATGAGTTTTATTGCCTTGCTGGAACTCATTACCAAGTTCCTGCCTCCAAGCAAAAGAATGACATGAAAATGGCCTTTGTGTGCCCCCATAACTAAAGATTCATTTTGGAACGAGCAATGGCCGGTACACAACCTTGAGGACGGGGCCCTGAAAAAAAGATGCAATGTACTGGCATCACCTTTTGCAAATAGACAGCAAGGGGAGATGTATTCACAGTCTGAAAGACAGGAAGCACATCTGTGAGCAGCTCACCTCAGGCAACCGCTGCTCTCCTGCCTCCAGCCGGCTCCTTTTCCCTTTATAGCACAGCAGCCACGTGCGACGCAACGCTCTAGCTGTAATGCTATAGCTGTGACAGTAGATGTACACTAGGAATAGTAACAACAGTATGGTCTGACGGCTTGCTGAGCAGCACTGATACCCTTACTGGTTGCTGTTGAGGTGAAGGGATTCAGCGTGTTATCAGAGATAGCCGACTCTTCTTAATTCACACCCGTTGCTGCTAGCAGGAAGAGCCAACGTGACTGAACTTGCCACAAAATGAAGTGATCTATAGGTTAGTAAGGCTCAGTAAAGACACCTTTTGCTCTGTGATAAAAATGTCATTACGTCTTGTAATTCCATTGTGTTGTATAACTTAATTTGACGGCGCCTTAGTTCTTTACGGCTCTAGAGCAATCACGGCTAATCCTTCAGATGCTATCTGCCAGCTAACACAGCACATCTGATGCTTCTTACAATGGATTAGGGCAAATAATAATTTTCGAGACTATGTTGTTACGACTAAGGATGTAGTTTGAGACATATAGCTTTGGGGAAGCCGACGTGAGAAGTTCCGACGCCTTCCTCAGCCCTGGTCTCTTGTTTCCACCTCTGCGGTGCAGCTTTTGCACCATCTCCTCAGTTATTTTGCTACCGCTATTATACAGCCAGAGCGTAAAATGGGAGCTCCTCAAAAAACAAGAAAGAATCACCCTAAAAATAAAATCACCAACATTGCAGTGAAAAAACCCTGTCTGTAGCGATGAGCACCTCAGGAATGCAGCCCATTCCTATTCCCAGATTTCAAGGTAAGTTGCAAAAGTCCTCCACTGAAACTCTGATTTGACTACATGTTCATGTGATGTGAAACGCTATTCCTTTCTGGATTAATCTGTCCAAAACATAGTAAAACAGTGCAGTAACCGTTGGCTATCGGGAAATATCTTTGAATCAGAGAAGGAATAAGGAGACGCCAATAAAGGAGGAACTTGCCACAGTGCAACGCAACTTGCCTCATTGTTCTGCCCAAACAGTAAAATGTAATTTTTAGTACATTCAAGAATGGAAGCAATTGTGCCACCTGGTTTACACTTCTTACTGTCAACAAATCATTTAAGTACATAAAGAATGTATATGAAAACCAAACTTCTTTGCTCTTATGCCTTCTGCTGCAGACACGTGCTTTTCATCTGGATCTTTTTTTGGTAAATGACTACCATAATGTTTGGCATTTCCTCTCGGTCTGGGTTGTGAAAAGAGTAGGACAGGCACTGGCTTACACGGAATTACAAGCAGCCCTTTCAGAATGCGCTATGGTGACTTTAAGGCATGACGCACAATTTTTAATTAGTAGCTTCTTAAAAAAGTATCACAAAACACCAATGAAAAAAGTACAATGATGAAAAGTCCTGCCGTGACACAAGGCTTTGGACAGGATCTTCATGTCTATCATGGCAGGAGTGTTTCTACCAGAGCAACAACAAAGATGTCAGCTTTTTCATTCTGAAGGTATATTTCAGTAGACGGTGCTTCAAAAGTCGATGATAAATCGAGCTCTATCTCAAAACTGGGCATAAAAGACTAAAAATTTCAATGAGACTGCACAAAGATACTCCAGAACTCATTTTTTTCCTTCCTCCCCCATTCTATACCTTGAAACTCAAGCCTTACTACTTAAAGATTATAACAACAACAGCTATGAGTTCAAGTGTGATCTGTAGCTATCCCCTTTCCCACACTTCTATAGCACACTTTGAAAACTCACGTGAAAGGTGAACGGAGTGACGTTCAAGTCAACAAGTGCACATCCTGCTCATTTTGCAACGTCAGCTGGAAGGAAATTGTTTACAAACTCCGGTTTAGTAACCATTCGCGGATCAAAACTACAGTTACATCTCCCTCGCTAAAGCACAAAACAAAACCGTATGAACTAATAGTTGCAGAGCGTTTTACAACTAAGCACCACTTGGACAGAATGAGGTAAAGCGCTTGAGCCCCTGTCACTGCTCCTGGTACACAGAACTGGAGAACTTTACTGTCTGCAATACTTTCCAAAGCGACTTTCACTTCACAGAGGAACACATTTCAAAATTCCAGAAACGGAGCCGAGAGGTGCGGTGCGGATACAGGACCTTTGCAGTTCCACATGTGTAACATAAAGCTTTCACCAAAGGTGGCTCCAAGTTAACACAATTGTACAAAAGGAGATACTTACTCAGGCTGGACGGTCAAATGCTTTGAATATGGCGCTTGGTAATTACTCTTTAAGGTACCATGGCCTGAAAATTGTTGACGTCCCAACCGTATTAGCTGGCACGGCCGCCTACGCTCATGAAGACTTCTGTCGCTCTTGAAACGCTCATCGCGCGCCACCTGCAACCAGTAGCGAATTTGCAGTTGACGCAAAAGTAACGATAAAGCTCACGTATAGCAGGAGGAGTGTGACAGCATCCACGTTCATGTGCTACGAGATCTTATAAGATTCAAGGTTGGACGTAGAGTTCAAACTCTGTGAAGTCTCCATCCTTAGACATATTCAAGACTCGACTCGACAAGGTCCGGAGAAACCTGCTCTAGCTGACCCTGCTTTGAATAGGTAGGATGCGTGCGTGTGCGCACGTATGCGTTTGTACGACCGCGGACTGGGCGTTCTCCAGAGGGCTCTTCCAACCTTATTCTCACATGTCTTTCTGTGAAACCGTGATTCTCCTTCTGGCTCAGGAAGAGGCAACGATGTCCGGTTAGATGATACCTGCAGTGCCATCGGAAATCAGTGTTTTCACCCCAGAGTGTTCATGCAATGATTTGTTGAGTAGGTTGCCTAAAATAGGGAGTGAGAAATCTCTGAAGTCAGACATGGGAGATTTGAATCCAAATAAACCTGAAAGATGGCCTAGGGGGATATAGTGAAGCAGGGATCTTTTTCCAAAACAAAATGAAGCCTACAGACAAGGGCTACATTTTTGAGACGGCAGACAGCAAACCTCAAAGTAACATGGTTTTGTTTGGCTTCGGAGAAAGGGAAAACGCTTTTAACCGTGGTGATAGATTTGATGCTAGTACCAGAAAAAGGTGAACTGGGGAAGTTCTCGCTCTCGGGGCTGTGTTACGAATCAGACAGCTTACAGTGTCGCTCCATTTATTTCCTACCAGCTCTGATGAATACCTCAGCTCTACGGTTTGCTCCATCAGACCTCCTGGGTAGTGGCAAAGTCAGAGTTGCTTTTGGACCATCTCAAAGATTCCTAGGGAGGACACGCTAAGCATGAAGAAGACAAAAATTGTCTCCAACTATCTCAAGTCCTTTAAAACTGTTAAATCCTTAGGGGATTTGGTTGAACAGAACTTGGCCGAATGCCTCAAGTAGAACAGAAAAACTAGAACGCGTGAGGACAATCTTTTCAGGAGAGATTCTTTTCAGCCTCACCAAAGCCAAAACTTAGATGCAAACATAAAATCTAACCGAGAAGAAGGGGTGCTATGTCTCTCGCATTTCTCATTTATTCTCTGACAGTCTATAAGGTACTCCTCTGGAGGACATCTTACTACCCAGGGAGTGTTTGTCCTCCAAAACTGCAGAAATCATGGAGATTTTGCAGAAGCAATGCAAATCTTTTCCGAAGAGTATGCGTGACTGACAGGATGAACCTTGCGAAAGACTGTCAGCCAGTGTGCGGTAACGCGTGCCGCTTCAGCAAGGAATAACGACTCTTAACAGTTCCCAAGCTCTACAGTGGTTATTATGCTTAAGAAGAATGGGGAAGGGATATTGTTTTGTGTGGGTGGTTAAACGTTTGGCTCAGTGACTACCCCCAGTGCGTGCCTTACGCTCGGAATGGATCCTTTCCTGGTTAACCGTACTGGGATTGGATACCTCAACAGGTGGGACTTAACAAACAGGTAGTGGCAGACCTTCGGGAAGAAAGTGCCAGGGAAAATCAAACTCTTTGCTGCAGGTGTATATCCTTGATCTACACAAAAGATTCAGACGTTGGGGCTTGGCATTGACCGCTAATGGTCTGTGTCAACACAGCTGTTTACGCTACATTCCTGTATTCTAATAACGTTACTGTTTACAAGAGTAAATTAGCTCGGGGATGGCAGTAAGAGAAACTGTGATATATAAGAGTAAGTTTCACATCTTTCTTTGAATCCTGATGACAAATACTTTTCCTACAATAAATAGCAGAAGATGCCTTTCATTCAAAGAGAATCCAAGCCCAGAAAGGCCAAACACTCAGTTTGGCAGTACAATGAAGAGAGGGTAGGGTGGGAAGGGCAGAGGGAGATTAGGTCTGTCGGGAATTCAGGGCACACCTTAGGAATTGCTAAAGGAACAAAACCACTTGCAATTCTAACCGTGACAGTTCGAGCTAGCTCAGATCTTGGTTGATGGCGGTTTGGTAAACGTCAGACCCACAGTCATACTGTACACAAATCAGTCATGCAGAGATAGGATCTACCTCGGATTAAGAAGACCAATCTGAGCAGGAAGTGTTCAGGTCAGATTACAAATGACTACTTTCAACTGTCAAGTCACTTTCTTTTGAAGAGTTAAAAAATAGCTTCATCGCTTTCCCCAGAGCACCAGGGCAAATTGCAAATGCGCTAAAACCTAGGATGTGAGGAGATATGATTCGGTGTACAGCTACCAAGATGGTTAGACGTAGATTTACACTGCTGAACAATGGTATTTTTAATTTCAAGTTCACAAAATCTGAGAAATTCTACACGCAAAGAGAGTCGCTTTCCAAAAGTGCTATAATACTGCAGGCAATCTATGCAGGCTTAAAAAATATGAATTCCGTCTTCGTACCACTGGGCCTTTAACCATCTATAGAGCTACTCATGAGCGCTTTGAAAAAAACGAGGTGCAAATTCACAAACTCTCCCTGTCACGCAAGTATTCTGGTTTGCTATTACGTATCTATGAGGAGTGGGAGAAGGCAAAACAGGCCGTACCTAAGGCATTTGTTTGACCTGCTGCTGACTTTTGATCAGTGTTACAAAATCCATTGGAGTTAAAGGAAGTTCTCCATAGCAGGAGTTGCCAAGAAGTCAGAATAATGTAAATTATTCCCTGGGTTTTTCAGTTTGATACAGGAACAAAAGTACAATATGAAATGAAGGAAAGAAGAGGGGAAAGCCAGTGACAAGAAAAACGAGTTTGGTTCCCCTCAAAACCGTTACTTTCCAGCGCAGAGTTACCAATCGGAAAAAGTATATGGCGAAGGTGCTGCCTTTGCTCTTTTTTCTTGAGGAGCGGGACTGGGTGGGAAGAAATAGGACCCGGGGTCTGGTCCCATCTCAGGTGACCTTCCTGACTTCTGCCCGGCACCTGAACAACTGCAGGAGGAAGCGGAATACCCAGTTGCGTTGCAACTGCAATGCAAATCCTTATTCGTACCTATTAATAAGGGAAACCAATCTCTTCCGCAGCAAATATTCAAAATCAGCATACCAGAGAGCAGAACAAACACAAACTGTTAATCTGCAAAAATCGATGCCAAGCAGTCAGCAGGGCAAATATTTAACCTTTAAATAAACCAGCAGAAATGAATTCCCGGGGAAGAGTTACCTGCTTGGAGTCAGCTAATGTTTCTGCAGTGTCCGACCAGCAGGACTGCACCAGGAGCAGATTCCCTAGGATGTGTTTGTTCCATTTGGGCCTCCGGTGTGGCACTTACTCAGGAGTGCTTTCCCTCAGCTCCAGTGTCAGGGGTCTTTGTTTAAGGAGCTAAAAACTCTGTCTTGGCTTCATGTGATGTAAACGTACGTACAGTCCGCTCGATGACGGTCGGTCCCGCGAGGAGCCGGCTTCCCACACCACGGGGACGGGCCCTCGTGGATAAAATGCAGACTGCAGTTCGCTTCCTCTCCAAATTCGTCTGTCTTCACCCTTTGTTCTCTCAGGCGCAGGCAAGAAGCATACATGTAAGCCCTCTATCTCCAGCTCAAACTGATTTTTCCTCCATACAGCTGAAACTTCGGAAATAAAAAAATGCCTTGATGATTTACACACGGGAATTTGAGGCCAACGTGCTCTCTTCTGTCTCCTCGTAGCTGCTGTGCTTCGCATCATCTCACTGCCTCTGAGTTCAGGACCGTGCTCTCTTCAGATTTAGATCCAATGCCAAAGCGTGATTCCATTGATTTTAATTTATTCCCGATTTACATGAGTAGGTGGATGATTAGAATTGCAATACTCACGTAACGCAGGGTTGTTAATTCTGCTTCGCTTTGCAATAGGCTTGAAAATACAATAGCTTTGGAAAAACTGGCATTATCTTACCCTTCTCCCTCAAGGCTACCTAGAAAATGGACTTCTAGTTTTGGCACAGCTGAGGGCATAAAATCTTGCAAAGGGGAGGCCACGGAGTAAGGGAGCCAGTGTGAGCAAGTGCTACTCCTAAGTATCTTCTCCAGTCCTTTCCTTATTCTCAGCTACTGTTTCTGCTCAGTCCTGGACATCTAGGCCTTGTCACGTTAAATAAAGTACTTGTTTGAATAACTCTTCGGTTCGTGTATTGTAATTGGTGTTCAGTTACTTACGATGATTAACGAAAAAAGGTATTTAATATGAAAGACAACACATGGTGATACCAGCTGAAATACTGGAAAGTCCCTGAGTAATCCTACTGCCATTTTTTTTTCTTAAACATGCAGCTAATGCAATTAAACCACAGTGGTCACTTTTTCTTTGAAAAAGTTGCTGCATGTTGAGTAGCATTAACATCCTGATCATGCTTCAGGCAGCATCCTGTCTGTTTTCTTTCTTTTCTTCTTCTTTTTTTTTTTTTTTTCCAATACTACTTCCCTTTCTGGAGATGACTTCATTTCCTATACAGTTAGTACATACACGGGAAAACCCCAGGAATATACAAAGGCAGATATTTTCCATTAAACCTGATCAGTAAATGGCTTTTAATTGTATTTTAAATAGGCCAAAGGGTACAGAAAGGAAGCACTGCAATTTTGGATTCCTTCAAACTGCTGAAAACTGTGAATAAAGTTCTGAGTCAACCACAAATGTTCTGCTTGGGGCTCAAGGATGTCGCTGAAGCAATGTTCAATGTCGCCGTTAAGGAAGTCCAGCTGCAAGGGTGGATGGAATATTAAATGCATGGCATTAGGATCCAGAACGGCTAGCGAGATGAACAAAGGGAAATTAAGCCGGCTAACAGAAAATTCAGAAGAGAGGGAAAGAAGGGATAGCAATGGTTTGAGATGCGTTGTAGAACTGCGTATTGCCGGAGCACTTGCTTGTGCTGCAGGCAGATCCACGTGCCAGGTCCACTCCAGACAGAACTGGAAGGCGCTTCTCCGGCCTCTAAACCAGAGATTTCATCAGCCGTGCAGGTGGAAACAACAATTCACCAGCACAGGCGTCGCACGTGTACTCCTCCGCAGCAAGACTCACGGGCCGCACGGGAAGTACAGGAATAGGGATCATCACCTCCTGCGCTGTGAAGAAGTAGCAGTGCACTACAGCAGAGCTCTGGCTCTCATCTCTGTGGCTCCCATCCTTGTGCAACTTTATGACTAATTCATACTCCTTCGTTAAAGCTCTCGCACAGTGACCTTTGTAACACCTGCCCAGTAGAGGACTGACTCAGAAAATAAGACTTTGCTCCATGCCCAGCACTTCTAGAAACAAATGAATGCGATTTCCATTCTTGGTAACGGTGGTAAATATCAAGCGCAGACAGCTTCAGGAAGAGGGGCAGAGACAACCACACGAATTGCAGTGAGCCTTTCCTGAGAATAAGGGCTCATCCAAGTGAGTTGGGCTGTCAGAACTGCACATTAACTAAACAAAAGAGAACAAATATTTCTGTAGAGGGCTAACTTGGACGCTGCGGAAGCTGATCAGGAAGATAGGTACTAAACATCTATCTCATGGTTGCATTTCTGTTTACTCCGTATCTTTAATATGAAAGTCATTCAGCGTGGCAGTTTGCAAACTTAAAATCTTGGGGTTTTTGTTGCTAGCTAATTAAGAAATAGCTAGGGGGGAAAGACATATACTTACGGTACTTGCAACTCTAATTAGGTTCTCTCTTTGGCCCTCTCAAGTCAGTCAAGTTGCCTCAGGTAAGGTTCACAGGAGAGACTGTCTCACTGCCAAAATATAGATGACACTAAAGACCCAGACTGCCAAAGACGCAAAGAAGTCGAGACATCTTCCCTTTGCAGATCTAAAGTACGCATAGATTTTGCATACGGCGTCACAGAAGTATGAGAAAATAAGAGGAAGAATTTGCCTGAAGGAAATCTAAAGCTCAAGCAGGACTATCCTTTCCTGCTGAACCTAAAATTCTTTTAAAAAAAACCCCAACAGTTGTCATCGCATTCACTTACTCAGCAGCTCAGCTATTTCTAAATGATCTTTACATGTTGGAATCTAAAATTCCAGGCACGAGGCAGGATTTCTAAAGATATCGGTGAGCAAACCTTGAGGGAGATGAGGACAGAGCACTGCAAGGGGTTCCCCAGGGGAAAGAAATCCCCCACTGCTCATGTGAGCATAAGGAAATGTAAAGTTCCAGGTCACACACCAGTCAGGGGAAGCTGGGGAGAGGCATACAAAAAATGATCTCAGAAACTCTCAATTTTTTCACTCGGGTACCTCCCTTGCCCTTTGCTATGCCATGGCATAATGCGGAAGCCTCGATTAGCGGAATTGGCAAATTTTATGCCCGCGGTAGCACCTACGGATTCATTCGAACTAATCTGGCACGTACCAGTTCGACATGTGATTTAGACAGGGACTTCTGTACCACACGTCGGCGTAAAACGTTGGAGCAGGACACTCTGCATTCCACTGTGTCATATATTGCCTATAAGCCCGGCCTTTCTCAGAAATCTTATCACCGGGTAGGTGTGAAGGCACTCATGCCGAGAAAATTGAAGCTTCTCAAAAACTATATTTATGACCCTGATGACAAAAAACCCAGTGTTTATTCAGCTGGAGGCTAACAGATACTGTTTACGATACTGATATTTAAGGCTTAGGAATTGTTCTCTTCGGTTAGAGAAGTACGCATTAGAAATTCAGCAGCTTTTAATTCACCTGCCTCACGTCTCCAAAACTAGGTCCTTGCAAATAAATTGAAACAGCAGCTCCTCTCTTTTCCCCAAATCAAAAGTGTTTACAAGAAAACTAGTGATCTTTTCATTTATGGCTCATCTTGTCTGACTTCTCTCTGTAACAACAAAAGGAATTTCTCTTTCTTGACTGTGGGTTTTTGGCAAGCCAAGTCTTCTGCTCACTACCTCTTAAATTACAAGTCAAAACACGGGCTCCAGAACTCTACTCAGTTGTTCCCACAGCTCCCTATCAAGATTTGTTATACTGTAATCATGACATCATATATGACAGAGGTGAGACACCTAAGCCTTTTCTTTATATTTGAGTAGTAACATACAAGAGCCACAAACATCTTATCTGTCTGGATCAAGAAAGCAGAAATAATGCTTCCTTAAAGCACAACAGGCAGTAGGTCTTACACAAAGATGACAAAGAATAACACCTTCATTGCATATACAGTACAGAAGCAATAACTTTGAATTCATGAAATTAAAGACAAAGAACAGTTTCCTAGGTTTATTCGGAAAGGAGGTCTACATTCCTCAGGCAACGCAATTTATACTGCCATTTTCTGCTTGTATGCAGGCCAGAAGACATTTCCATTGATACTCTAATTTCCATTTCTGTAAACAGTTGGCTGTGCATGGAAATAGCGTGTTAGGGGGAAATAAAAACTCCAGAGATGATTGGAATGAACAACGCAGTCCGTGCTGCTATCGGGCAACAGGACAACTTTTTGTAAAAAGAGATCACCTGGAGACGTGATAAACGTCTACAAAACTATGAAGGACATGCAAATAGGGGATAAGGATCAATATCTAGCTCTTGTTTTACCATAAAAGAATCAGGAGGCATCAAATGAAACCAGGCTCAGAGTGGGAGACTACTAGGGATAAGTCTCAAACACACTTGATCTTGTCTTACACATTCCTAGACATCTGCTGATGGCCATGACTGACGAGAGGATACTCACCAGGCAGACTTCTGCTTCGACATCGACGGGCCGTAATTAAGTGCTTATGTGCTCACTTTAGCTAACCCAGCTATGTTCACTGCAAGCTGAAAATTTACAGGAAAAACAGGTGCTTAATTCTATATCCACACATCTTAGGCTACTATTCACAACACGTCCCCTAAGACTAGTTATAAACTTAATTGTGTAAAACCACAGACACTCATACATACGGTAACGCTAAGTGGAATTCAGTCTGGCATGCACAAATCTCTGTGTCCTTCGTGATGAGTCATAGAACGATAAACCTCTATTCGTTCCTATCTGGTCCTGTGCTTTGCTCCTTTGACTGTCTCCATTACCTGGCAGAAGAACAATAATGGGATTCCTTAAGGTTTAACTTGTGTTTTAGCATTATTTTCTATTGCTAATAAAAATGGTAGTACATCTCTGACTTTACCTGAATAATCCTCCTTTACAATCCCATCTTCACTTTTCCTTTAATTTTATCATAACTGGAAGAAATCTTCTCTTTATGGGGTCAAATTTAAATTTGCAAAAGTGCCTCAAGTGATTTCAGATGCAGAATCCCACAGCAGCTTTTAGAATTTTCCTCTGCCCGAATTCAAAGCAGCAAACAGTTAAGAAGTTTTGGCTTCAGCAGAAGCAGTCATCCTCAGAAAAAAAAAATCCACCTGCTTAGGCAAAGCCATTCATCGTATTATCATAACATATTCCGTATGTTCTCAATAGTACGAGAAAGTCAGTCTGGATTCTGTTGCTTATTTCAGTGATGCTAGGTTTTAATGTATCAAAAAGTACTGTCAGTATTTCTGCATATATAGCATATAAAGAAAGATTTCTTAAAATGTAGTTGCAAGTAAGGACAAGGGGAGCTCGTTAAAATCCAGTTCTAGTACTTACCATTTCTAGAAAATATTAGCTCCTTCTTCTATCATGTTTTAGAATGAAAAAAACCCAAACAAACCCCAAACTAAAGCCCAGAAACACAGAGATGGAAAATCACAGATCAAATGCCTTCCACCAGAAGCGGAAAGTCACAAAGAGTAACGTAATAACAACATTGAAAGTACGAAGGCACAGAAGAAAATAATCACAAGAAATAGAGTATTACAAAAACCCCACAGATTCCATAAAGCCAAGTACAGGGCAATTTTGTATGTATTCTATTATTTTATATTTCTTTAATTAATAAAGTGGTTTGTGCTAATGAAAAGCAATTTCGTGGTCATCTAGGGAAAGGGGCTTACCCCACTCACCTGTGACTCATTTCACAGTAGCATCGTACGGGTTGGGAGTTTCCACTGGTGTGACCCACCCCTGATGCTGGGGTGCAGGGGGGAGGCCAAGGCAGTATATAAACACGGCAGGTCCCAGAGCACAGGCACTGAACATCCTCGGGGCTGCGGGAGCTCACCTCGCCACAGAACCAGACCCAGGCGATCCAAGGAAGAAACACTCTTGCGTCATGATGGGCAAGGCTGTGGCTGCCATCCTGACTCTTCTCCTGATCTCAGCGGTTGGGACACAAGGTAAAGAAACCCTTCCGAAAGCTTTCCTAATTGCTCGGGGGACTGCTGACAGGGAAGATACTACGCTGTCTTACAAGCTCAGCAAACAACTAATCTGATACCGTAAGCAAAATGAACGTGTTATGCTTCCTTCTAGGAACAGTGAAAGAGCCCACCTTTTTTTTCCTCCTTGTTTTACAGCTAAGGCCGTGCCACGCTCAGCGATTGAACTCCGGTGCCAGTGCGTAGGCACCCACTCCAAGTTCATCCATCCCAAGTTCATCCATAACGTGAACCTCATCCCCAGTGGACCTCACTGCAAGAACGTTGAAGTCATGTAAGTGCTTTTGCAAAATCCTCCCGATTACTTAACAAGAAGGAAACAGATTTTACATTCAGGATGATGTAAGTGTTCTCAGAATGATGTAACAAACCAGTAGGTGCGGCTACGCAGAATGTAGAACAGCAACGCTGCTCTTAGAAACAACATGCTATGTGTTGTAAGTTGCATGTTGGTTTTGCCAAAACACCCCATGCAATATTTAAACCTAAAGCTGCGGTCATCAGACAGCAACTAACTTTCTAAAACTCTGAATTCCACCAGCATATGAGAAGAGAATTAAACTCACGGCACCATGCTGAGGAAGCGATCAAAACGTGAATTTTAACAGATAGGTCAAAAATATGATCGCACTCATACTTAAGTCAATGCAAAAGCTACCATTAGCATAGAAATCATCTAATCCGGTCACAATTCCAGAACGCTTACTGTAACAAAATTCCTACGGACTAGGCAGTACAGTTTCTGAATCAAGATGGAAAGATTTAGCCCTTCAGTTAAACACCACCACAAATACAAAGCAAGCTGGGGGCGGAGCGAGGAAGCAATTTTGAAAAGAGCGAGAGTCCTGCAAACGATTTAATGCATTCAAACAAACAGATATGAGAAGATATGAAACCATTTAAAAAAACCAAACCTTTATGTTAGGCTACAGCCTCAACCGATACAGCTCAAAGTAAAGGAGAACGTCTAAGTGTACACCTAGGATGATGTTACGCGAGAAAAGGGAAATTGCCGTGGAATTCACTAAGTAGACCTTTTCCCTTCCTTTTTTCTCTGTTGCAGAGCTACGCTGACAGACGGCAGAGAAGTGTGCCTGGAGCCCACTGCTCCCTGGGTGAAGCTGATCATCAAGACAATTCTGGACAAGTGAGTGATTTGTTCTCAGTGAGCACGGCTTACCAAAAACCTGCATTTTAAATGAGCTAGCAAACATGTACAGCGTAAACTGTTCAAAAATTCTGACTCCTCAGGCAGTTACCACCGTGTGTGATTGCTTTGAGCTTCAATTAAAGTATTAGGTTCAATCTCTTCCTGTGCCGTGCACCCCACGTGAACGTTGGCTACGTCTCTCGTAAGGCATGAGCGTATTGAAAACCTGCAGCTCAGGTGCTCAGGAAATCCAGGCATTAACCGACTGCTTTCCTCTTGCTTGCAAAGGCAGAAAGCAACAATCGTTTTTTCAAAACTAACAACGGTATTTAGATGGGTTGGGGGAAAATCGGGCCCAAGAGGTGGCAAGTGAAGCATAAAACTGCGGAAGCCCACAGTTACTGAGTAGGTGTGGAATGGTCACCACGTCCCAGGGTCCCTTAGGCTCAGTAACAGCTTTTAAGGTGCGTGGACAGAGAAGCGCAGACCCTTGGTGGCGGATTTCATCTGATTCCAGCGAGGGATACCTGTCCCGTGGACAAGTTCTAACTGTCTCCTTTTCCATTTCCTTTCTTTCCAGGGCAAACGCCAAACCTGAGACAGTGTCGTAAGGCGAAGAAGAAAAAATTCCTAGCTCTTCCAGGAAAGCAACAATGGGAGAGACGCTCACCCAGCTTCTGGCAGCTCACCTCCTCCTGCCTCCTACATTCACGCTGCTAACAGCACCTAGAGAGTATGGATTCCCTGTTTTTGTAGTTAGTTGACAACGGTACTTTTAAGTCTTTTAAAGAGGTCTCGTTACATAGGAGAGAAACCACTGACACCAGAAAAAGCTGGCAGAAAAAATGGCTTGTGAAAGGAGATGGAGACGATTCTGGAGTCATTTTTGCTCAAGAGAGCCAGATCAGGGCAGTGCATTCTCAGCAGAGCTTTCACAAAATGACACCTTCCCTTTTTGCTAACAGCGCAGGAAAAGACCACTGACCCCTCTCCAGGAAAGCACGGACAGGTAGCATCAACTGTACCTAAGTCACTGACACTCAGAGCGGGCTCTGGGCCGGAAAAGGGGAGCTTGGCAAATTAGCAAGCCAAAATTCCGAGACGTCAGGTTTTGTGCTATCATTTTCAAGATCTTATTTATTGTGAATTAGTGTTTTGAAGGTATAAACATACATTTAAATCCCATCTTTTTTTAGAAGAAAGCACTTTATTTATTTATTTATTTATCTATTTATTTATTTATTTTTACTTTTGCATACGAATGTAGTTGGTCTTCAATATTTATTTATTTATGAAAAATATTTATGTTTATGTACTTAATAAATGCTTGTTGAAATGTTTTCACTTCAATATTGTGTGTGATTAATTTCCTTATTGAAATACAGAACTGAAAAGGAGGATGCGTTTTCTTACATGTTGTATCTTGCAGTGGGTTCTCAGAAGGGCAAGTGGTGGCTGAAGGGGGGGGGGGGGGTGGGCGGGTAATTACAACAGCAAATTTTTGCCTCTAGTGAGGGCAGATGGTTTCCAATAGGAGGAATTATAAAAATGATCTACTTCCTTCTTCTTTTGCTGCCAGACTCAGTGTTTTCAGAGGTCCGTGTGGTAAAATTCGCAGATAGAAAGTAATGAACAAATAATGGTTAGTCACAGACATTACAATGCTGTAGCAGTGGCCGTGCTTGGACAGCACGTCAGCTGAGAATCTGGCACTGAACAAGGTTTTTCATTAACTTAAATGAGCTGGGAAACCTGATAAAAATTAAGGAAGTCACTGAGCATGCTCCCTAATTCCAGCGAGGAGGGAGGACTACCTCACAAGAAATCCTAATAAATAGAGCTCCGATTGTATGGCCGTGCATCTGCCTGAGACACAGCGATTTACAGAGGAATGGCTGGAATACGAGCAGTAAATACTGGAGAAAATGGGAAAGTTGAGCAAATGTTTTGATTTTTTTTTTCCCTTGGGTCTTTTCCCATAAGAAGCCACTCCATATTCTGCACAAACAGTTCATGTTTGCTCATGGTGCGAGATAAAAAAGGGAGTTTCTGGTACTGTTTGAGCAAGCTCTTGTGCAAGATGACAACTATTCCAACCGCACTTTGCCCCCTATCCCCATCTCTGCCCCTGTCCCACAGCACGGCACTACACAGTCTGCAAACCTCGTCCCCAGAAGCTAAAGGAGACAAAGTTTCTCAAGAGGACAGGTCTTGTTCAGACTTGTCTTACAACACTAAGCCTTCCTGTTTTCCGACTGATTTTTACAAGCTGGCTTCTTTCAGAAATCTAATTTGGAGGTAAGCATGACAGAAATATCAGCCAAGAAGGGGGAGAGGTGAGGAAGAACCGCTTTACATGCACGCCCATGAAAGTATGTGAGTATCCTAAAGGACTGGCACCGGTTTCAGTGCTATACAGATACTTACAGTAAGCACGTAACCTTTGTTACCAGCAAAATCCCAGTCAAGTTACTGGGAGCTGAACCACAGCCAAGGAAGGGCTCTTCTCATAAATTCTTCTGTCTAAAACATCAGCAATGGCTGTGCTCCCAGGACCCCAGGCAGGGCATCTGCACAGCAGCTGAACCATATCCCATCTTTCTCCAAAGGTTACGATTCAGAGGCTGGCTAGGAACGATAAGCTGTCACATTTCTTTTCTGTGCGTGCTCACAAGATACCTTTCTTAGGAACGCAACAACCACCCTCACGCTTCCAAACCACGTTTCGGTGCTCTCAGAGGCTGCTAAGGGAAGCACTGCTGCTCTTCTGACTTGATGGTTACCTTGGTCTAACGTGGGCTGTTCTTCTGTGTTGTTTCTGCCAACACTGTCTCTCCAAAGCTGAACTCGGACTCCAGGAAATTACTAATTCTCCTGGCAAAATATTTTTACGTTGGGACACTTAATTAAACCAGTTATGAACTAGTGAACAATCTCAGCAAACATATCCAAAGTGTTGTCCTGCTCCCGAGTGAGCAAAAGCCAGACGCTGTGTATGTCCAGGATAAACTGCCATCTCCCCTACGTACATTTGGCAGGGTCCTTCTTCTCAAAACCCAAGCGCATTCTTAATTTTAGGGAGGTACTGAAATTCACATGGACAACATATTCTATCAGATCACAATTTGGTCCAGTTTCTCTCCCCGAGAACTCCTTTTTTTCACCTCACAAAAATAAGAATATCCAATATCCCAGTGACTAAACCATACACACTCCAGAAACGGATTCCTGAGGAATACTCGAGAGATTTCGCTCATGACACGTGTTCATCTTCTGGTTTAAACACCTGTGATTATTCTAGATGCATGAGGTTAGAAAGAAAAACAAATAACTTCCTAAGTGTTTCTTTTAATCAGGGGATATTACAACTCTTATTGTCAGATACTTTCTCTTTCCATATTCTGAGCAAATCAAATTTTCAGAAGAGCTTCAGTGACTAAGGTGACAATGCCTCAGTCATTTTAAGCTCATAATTTCCTGTTCAATGACTAGAGAAGCTTTTCAGTACAGAATTAAGCATCTAAATCCCTTTAGCAAAACTGAAAACGACAAAATCCTTTCAGAGAACAATACAAATCAGTTATGTCTTGCCTTCGTAAGACGCTGGCTAAATAACTTCATTAGGGTCATACCAAAATGCAGTCCATAAGATCGGGATGAAAAGTTCCCATAATGACGTTGGGTAAAAGTTTTGGCACAAGATATTTAAACTCAATGCAAAGAGGTGAACAGAAATTCTGCGTTCAGAGAGGGGGTTGAAAGTATCTTTATTTGCGGTTGGGGGATGCCTGGTAATGCTGTAGTGATTTCTGAGTGCGAGCTCAGCATTGTTGCTTAAAACTAGCATCTCATGGAGAAGTACATACGGAAAGTGATGGATAATAATCACAATTTAAACAAATGATTAAAAATAGACAGCAGCAGAAGTAAGTCAGGGAATTCTGAAGTGCCACCGAACGGACTGCGCAGAGAAAAAAAAGTATCGTTTGCATTTGCATCTGTTACGATGCTGTGGCTGTTTCTGGGCTTAAAATGTACTTCTGTCAGGAAATTAGTTTATTCCTATGCCGTAATATTTGCCTAACCCTAGACTTTAAGAAATGTTTAAATTAAGACAGAACCTTTTTTCTGAACCTGTCCATACGTCTCTTTTCCAAATGACAACTTTTTCCTATTTGTACTCTTATTCTTGGTAGGCAGGTTGATGATGTTGCTTCCTCAGAGCAAGAATTATGCGATTTGCAGAGAAGAATAAAGAATATCAGGAGATGATCACAGCAGAAACTCGTAAACAATACAGGGAGATAGCTGATAACGTTAACCTACTTTGTTCAAGTGATGCTATTTAGGTGTAGAATCTAGCCAGGCACAAATGCACAATGAAAACATCCACATATTCTCGCTTAGAGATACGAGTTTAACTTGAAATGCATCTGCATACCAACAGCTCGGAGACTGAAACTGCTGCTGTTGTGCAGATGCAGTTAATTTTATCTCAAAATCTTCAGCAATCAGAGCGTCTGAGTAACAAGATTAAGGCTGGCAGAAGGGAATACTCTGTGCTTCACAGGAGCAAATAATGAGATTGTTCATTTACCTAGACATAAGTTACTTTTGTTCCACAGGTAAGGCCCTGGTGAAGACAGAGGAAAAAGGCTTCCAATGCCACTGCGTAAGCACTGGTTCCGAGTTCATCCCTCCCACGGCTACTCAGAATGTGAGATGAAGCCAAAGAGGACCTCGCTGCAAAAATGTGGAAGTCTTACTTTCAGTAGGAGGAAGTTCAGCATTTCACACTCTAGTTACTTATTTACTTTGGGTGAATTATATGGCCCTTGCAAAGCCTCGTAGGCGCTAAGTATCAGTATTAGGCCTTCTATCCAAAGGAACGAGCTAATTTCCCGACAATGTTACAAGCCGCTTCCAGACCGTATTTTAAAAGTCTCTCTATGCTAATATCTTCGTTATGACCAACATAAGAGGAGAGAATTAGATCCCCATAGTACATTAAGGGCACGATTAATAATTTAGACAATGAAGAATCAAAGATACAACCTCAACCTCTCCGACACGAATTCAAACGATTTCCACGTCTGCACATGGAAATTGGTCTGCACGTGGCATGGTCTGCACGTGGCAAAGTTCGAAATGCCGCGAGTTATTCCCTGTGTCAGAATTGCATGTTGAGCATTTTCCTGTGCGGGGACTGTGGAACTTAAAATCCACGGGAGTACAAAGTGAAAGATATGGTAAGCTTCATTTAAAATCCATCAGGAACTATTCAGATGGATTGGATCAATGCCTTTATGTAATCAGAAGGGAGCTTTCAGGGGTTTATGCTTTCAGTACGGTTTCATAAGCAAGTAATGCTTGTACAATCATACCCTCTGTGCAGCTTTGCGTGCCGTCCAGTTCCACCTCACTAGTAATTGGTAATTTCGGGTTTGACTTAAAATAAAAAAATGTTTCCAAGATAATTAGGTTCCTGAAAGATCTGCTAAACTATGACCAGATAGAGAACAGAAACCAAATAAAAAATTAATCAGGCTCATTAAAAAGATTGCATCATAAGCACCTATATTGACATCGGTCATTAAAAAAAAAAAAGCCCCAAACTTAAATGCCTAAGTACAGAAAAAGTACAGCAAAATAATTTTCCCTAGTTTTCGCAGAAATGCTAGCTGGAAAATACCAAACAAGATTAACAAACAAAAGTTTGTACCGTGTCCTCCAGTCACTTAATTGTCAAATAGCTAAGATAGATTTCAAAACTTTACGAGACTGGGAGGGATCTGCCTAGCCATAACTTCTTTGTTTCTTTCTTGGCAGAGCTACGCCGAAAGGTGTCAGACAGACGTGTTTGGAACCCGCTGCTCCCTGGGTCCAGCTCACTGTAAGAGCTATTTTGGCCAGGTAAGTTGTTTTCTTTACTAGAACAGATTCAGTTGAAAGCTATTTCTAAAAGGCATCTTTTAATTTCTTGGCAAGAAAACGTTCACCCTGCTCAGGCATTACTAATTCCTTCCAACAGTTCTCTCTAAATCTGTATCTCTAAATGCCTGCGGATTAAAATCGTTTCCTAGCTTTGATACCTTCCCTGCGGGTCAAGCCACCCAAAAGGCCACAGGTCTGATGTACCAAAACATCCGCTGACAGCACAATGCGGGTGTGTGCTGGCCGCTTCCAAAAACCAAGCTCGGAAAGACTCGCTTCCTCTTTCTGGGTGCAGCTGGCATTTCTAAGCGTATTAGCTCTCACTGCTGTAACGGGCACCATCACGTCCCTATTTCGCACGGTTTGGACAGAGGCGTACGGAAGTCCTTTCTGTTGGGGTAGTACTTGTGTAAACACAGGAAATTGTCTTTGTCTTTGCACACGTGTCAATGGTTGAAACAGTAAAAGTAGGTCATTAACAACTTGTGAGCACCTACTGCTCTCCCTCTAGCTTGTATTAATTGTAATTGTTTCATTAATAAATTTCTGAATGCACTTTATACTTCCTCTAATTACAGGGCCAGAGACAATATTGAGTCACCAATCAAAGAAAAGTCAAGGAAAAATACACCTTGGGGTTCTTCTAGGATATGAAAGGAAAGGAAACGCTTGCTGATGAGAATGTCAAGGAACAGATCCCCCCTTCTGCTACATTACTACATTTGATTATTTTTTTTCCACGAGCCAGTTGCTGATTCTACGTATTTCCTTTGCTGTGTCTATCTCTGAAACTCTATCCATAATGGACCAAGGACTTAAAGCTTAATGAATGTGTTTTAGTGCTGTAAGGACAAGAACAAACAAGAGGAAATAAATTACCCTGAAATGGCCTCACTTAAAGCAGAAATGGACACAAACAAACATATAACAAGGAAGAGTCTGCGTAGCTTTGAAGGAAGTCTGTCACGCAGTTCCTACAGTTCTTTGAAGGTGACAACGAGCCTGTGGATGTGGAAGGCCCCGCAGGTGCACTCAAATTGTCTTTCTGAAACCCTTTCACAACCCTCACCAAACATTAGAAATACTGAGGCTAAGAAAGAAGCCTTTCACAACAGGTGAATACCTGGAAAGGCAGACAGAATTAAAAGGTCAGCCTGCTTTGGTAAAGGGACATCACCCATGGATCCCTACACCAGTTTGTGTAGGGTCCTAATTGGTTTGGCATATCCGCAAGTGGTCTGGGAAGGTCTTGTGCTACGAGCTGAAGTATTCTGATGATACTAAATGAAGAGCAGTAAAGACTAGGCTCAACTACAAAGAACTGATACCTCTGGGTGGCCATGAGAGAAGTGAATCACACCCATTTCTCCGTGAAAGAACCGCCTTGCAGGAAGTGGCAGGGTCCCTCCACCAGCCGCTCCTGACAGCCGTAGTAACGTGTTCCGCAAAGACCAAAGATTACTTTGAAAAGAAAATAATTTCTTTGGCGGCATATCTTTAAAATGATCTGAGACAGACACTCACTGGAATGGGGAATGGGGGGTGCTGATTAAAATGTGACTGACTGAAGGAAAGGAAGAGTGGTTCTAAGTGACTTTAGCTAAACAGTATTTGACTGGGACTGACCTCCACTGGATCCCCAAAGCAGAGCCGCTCTGGATTCAGATGCGAACTCGTAAGCTGACTAAATACACTGATTGTTCCTTCCCGCTCATGCTCCCCTCCCCGTTTTGGTAAACAATAAGAAGTGACCCATCCAGTGGCTTGAGATCCAATGGACTGGCAAGTGTATGTACAACAGCTTTTATGCAAAACAGATCTCATTTACAACACTAACCGGTATATTTTTATTCTAGATACCTTATATTAATACAGTCAGTGACTTTTCATATTGAATTGGATTAAATGAAACATTTCATTTAAGCCACAATGTTTTAACCGAAAGCTACAGTGCGGAATTGACTGTTTTCAAGCAGAGCTGAAGCATGTATAATAAATAAATATGCAGTCACATAAGTACACACTTACAGTATTATATTTGTAAATACATAAATTAAAAGGCAAATCAACCAAAAAGCTGCACGGCTATTTTGCGATTCCAAAGGGAGTCAGGAAAGTCCAACACTTACTGTGATCTGACATAATCATCTATATTCAGAGACCGAAGTCTAAAAAAAAAAAAAAAAATCACAAACTGGCCTAAGCTTTTCTCCTTCCTTTGCTATGACTTCCTCATACGGCAAGTCAAATCCCAGATGTTTAGGAGACATTCTGCTTTTTACGTATCGGCTCCCTACACTCTGCCTCACTGCAAACTTCCACAAGTGTTGGCACAACATCGTGCCCAGTTTCTGAGCCGCGGAAGCGATTATTTCCCAGCCCCTGTATTTGCCCCTTCCGCTCTCTGCAGCTCAGGTGGACTGGCAGGTGAATGCCAAGCCCTTTGTGGGGAAAAGGAGGTGGCTTCAGAGGACAGAGTGGGATTTTCTCCCTGGGAACAAGAGTAGGCTGGTAGAGAGGATGCACAGGAGACAGGATTTGACAGAGTTGGCCTTGTGCAGGCTGAACCCTCGTTCCAGCGAAAGCTTGGTCTCCTGAGCCTTTGGGGTCTTGTGTGCACAACTTCTCAAGTGGGAGGTCTGAATTTGTCTAAAACAAGGTGGATTCTTAATTTTCTTAGAGAAAGTAACTTTATCAGCCCAGAGGCTGGAGCATTGCTCTGGAACTGGGCCGACTCAAAACAGTAAGGGACTGAAGTCCAGCACTCCTCCATCCCTCACGATGGTCTCGGTCACCAGAGTACACATGAAGGCCCCTCACTGGGTCCCTTGGGCTTGAGTGTCCTTTGCTACACGCAAAGACTCTAAACGATCCCGAAAGATTCCCTTTTGACTTTTGTGTTCATTTGACAAGGCAATGAAGTCATCAAAAAGAAAAACCACTAGTTTCCATCCTGCAGCACGGACAACACGTCCTGTATCCTGACTTAAAACACAGGCAAGGGAGGCATTTACTTCCCTTTTTAGCAGTCTTTCAGCAATCGGACTATTGCATAACTGTTGTTTTGTTCGTTACAAGCGTGCTTTTAACAGACTTAAGCATGGAAGGTCTCTGCCTGCAGCGGTATCAGCTCACTCAGTGACGTTATCCATTTGCACAAGTCATTTCTGATGGCTGGCGGGAAAACACACGCTGCCAAGATCCGATAATGGATGTGGAGTTCCCACAGGCAGGGGCTGGGACGAGATCCTGGGCAAAGCATTGAAGGGATGTAGGGAGGACTTGGGCGAAGCACGGCACTCCCAGGAACGCAGGTTAGGAGCGCCTGGCCTTTGGGCTTGATCTCACGTCTCAACCTTTTTACGCCACTATCGTCTCTATTACACCCCCTCGACACCGTCCCGATGAAACTCTGTCACGCCAGAGAAAAAGCGGAGGTAGAGGAGATACTTTAGCTCTCTGAAAACATAGTGGATTTTTATTTCATTACAAACATCCTGCTCTTCTAGACAGATACTTACTCCTAGCTCAGGGGCAGGGTTAATCATGTAGGTGGAGTAGGCTCTTGGCTCCACTTTTGACCTGGGGATTTCTGCGGATCCGTTACTGCCACACTCAGGAAATAGCTGAGTCTAGCGATAAGGAGGACAAGCAGTCATTGGTTTTATTCGGGGATTCGAGGGGGAATTCTCTTTTTTTGCCTCAGACATTAATGACATTTGAGCGCACACCAAAAGATAATAGAGCTGCAAATAGTAAGTAAGAAAAGCAGGATCCCTAATCAAATTTTAATTACCCTGTGTGTGTGCATACATATGTAGAGACACAGAGAGAAAGAAAGTAAACACAAAAGAATCAGCAAAACCTCCTTCCAAGCAAACTGGCTAAAGCTCCAGCATCTACAATCTGACACCAGTGAAACCATCCTGTGAATGTAACATAACCTATACGAGGTAATACAACATAAACAATAAAACATAACCTCCCGTACCTGGTAAAATCCTCTCCTTTTTCGCGCCTTCAGAGAACCACACGTATTTTTCAGTAAAGCTCTCTAAGACATACAGCTAAGGAGAAGCACCACTAGGAGTCAGAATCGCTATCTTCTGTTGACTCAGTCTTCGGCAAGAGGCAAGAGAGACAAATCTCTTCTCTTCATATCTTTTCTTGGGCCAGCTGACATAGTGATGGGAAACAGATGAATTTTGATCACAGAGTTCCTTTCATCAAGTAAATTAATGACAAATGGTACAGAGTAAACCATACTAAATTATGGGCAAACTATTAAAATACTACTGTAAATTAATGATAATGCTTTACATGCTAAAGATAATTGAGTTTTTACGAACTCCTCAGAGTTGGGGAGAAGCACCTCTATAAATCCACAGATCACAGGAACATGAAGCTTTGAGGACGGAGATGCCAAGCAGCAAAAGTCATCACGGTCAAAAGGACAACGCTTTTACGGCACCAAAACAGGATGGCTTCTCCTAATGACACACGCTCCAGATGGGTTAATAAACCAAATGAACGTTCATTTAAGCACGGATCATCATTTGAGCCTGAGTCTTCCCTGCCAGCCACAGCAAATAAACACCCTGCGCTCATGCACCGAGGTCCTTTAGCAGGAATGTCTATAGCAGTGCTGTAATACTGCATGTGATTTCCCTTTGCTGAGACCTAGGGCTACGGTCACTGAAAAAGATTACAGAAAAGACTTATTAAAAATATCTAGCCTTACAAAAGAAACAAAAGCAGTTGCCTTCAGCAGGTCATGCTGTTTTGGTTGCATACAAAGCTTCCTCTGTTTACCAGTCATTAACGTGTGTGACATGAAAAATGCAGGCAGGATTTTCAAAGCCATTCAGAATTAAATATCTGCTTCTCACAGGAAGCTTGGGATACTGCAGCCTCCATTCCTTCTCTGAACAGATAGTATTAGGGATGCATTTACTTTGTGAGATGTCACTTGAACAGAAGAAAAGAACAAAAAATTAAAACGATTAACTTGAAAATAATGCTGAGGTAAAATCCTGACACCCCTGAAAGAGCTGCCCGACTTCCACTCCAGTGGCTTAAAATCAGGCAAGTAGAAGCTATCGCCATAAACAGAGATAAGAAATTAAATCGCTCAAGTCTAGAGCTGGCGTCCCTATGAAGAACAGTTATTACCCTGAAGAAAATAACAAAAAGTTGTGTCATAAACATAACTGAAACCATCATAAAGTTATATTACTAAATAAGGGTATGCATTAGAAAAAGCACCAAATTTACAACCGTTTACAAAAGAAATCGGAATGTGTGGCTATTATTGACATATTTTAAATTAATACATTATTTCATGCACAGTAGATTAATTCCTCGTCATCTAGGAAGGAGTTTCACAACAGTCACGTGACTCATTTTTACTGCATCTGGGAAATTCCTCTAACGCAACACACAGGCTAGCAGAGCACACATGCTGGGCACCACATCGTATATAAGCAAGATGGATCACCCGGCTCAGGCATCAGCAATCCTCCGGGACAAGAGAGGTCACTGCTCCACAGAACCAGAGCGAAAAACTCCTGTCTAACCATGAACGGCAAACTTGTGGCTGTCCTGGCTCTTTTCCTGATTTCAGTGGCTGTGTCCCAAGGTAAGCAAATCCCTCCCCAGATCCCCGCGGCTGTAGTATTGTCTAGGCATCGACCGAGATGCTTGTCCTTGCAGAGAGGTAGCTTTATATTGGTTTCAGCAAATTAGCTTCTTTTGAGAGATTTTCAGCAACTTCTCTTCAGTCAGCCATCTACCACATAGCCCTTCTACTGAAGAGTTACTGACATCTCGTGGGAAACATTTTAAGCAACTTAAATTTGCTTTTTTCTAAGTTTTGCTTGAAGTGTCTGCAGCTAGAGACAGGATTTTCTTCTTAAGCGCTTGAATGTTTCTCTCCCTTCCCACACATAGACCAGTTTCTGATCTCATATTTGTTGCTTAATGATCACGCTGCCTCAAGCAAGGAACATACAGCTGGGAACGGAGAACAAACAATATGAATGTAGAAGCACGGACAAGCCTCCAAGTAATGAAAAAATCTAGGGCTCTAACTTCTGTAGAGTTGCCAGTTTGTCGATCCAAATATTAAAATGATGCCATTAACCGTACAGTGTGGTCAGTACAAGTAACCACAAAATATACGGTTTTATTTTAAAACGACGTGTTAATTTAGTTTTAAATGTACTTGGGCATCGGCGACATATCTTTATACTGTGAAGGTTTAGGCAGCTTGGACAAATGCAGTATTTTAAGTGAGAACGTTGTTAAAAAAGAGCAGTCGTGCTTTACGTCTGAAACAGCGATGGTAAGCCCGCCTCTCAAACCACGATCGTCCTTTTCTGCTCACAGGGAGGACCCTGGCAAGGATGGGAACCGAGCTCCGGTGCCAGTGCGTAGCCACGCATTCCAAGTTCATCCCTCCTAAATCCATCCAAGATGTGAAGCTGACCCAGAGCGGCCCCCACTGCAAGAACGTCGAAGTCATGTAAGTAGCTCTGCGAGAGCCTCCCTCCTCTGCACCGACACCCTGCTGCCGCTGCCGGGGCTCTGATGCTTCGCGACAGTTAGCAGGCTGAGACATGTAGTCGGATTTGGGTTTTCTTCTGAGAGAGACGGTTTTAAGTAATACATCATGTTTTTCATCGTCTCTGTGACCTTACGTATTCCTCAACTGATCATTATGTATCTGTCATGGGACACGTTAAATATTTCTGGTGGCAGAACATGAATTTCAAGGACTGGTCAGTTCTCAATGCACGCGGTAATAACGGAGTTTAAATCCTGCTTTTATGAGGCAGGCAAAACTCCCGTTAAAAGACTCCGCGTCAGTCTCAGACAGAAAAAATAAGCTCCCACAAGCAGATTTAGGCAAACAATGAAACTAATTCGGTCTTGAATAGCACAGAGGAGGGACTAAAATGTTGAAATCCTGGTACTGCTGAAACACCTTTTCAGCGCTGGAGGTTTCAGTCATTGTGTAAGAAAGCTTTACTAATGTAAACAAATTCAAAGCAAGGACCCATATATATTGAGAAAGATTTCTGGGAACGGGTGACTGCTTTGAGAGCAGGAACACAGACTCACAGAACTTCTGGACGGTTTTAGTCTCCTCAGTTGTGGACCACATGTAACAAAGTGGCCAAGTCTAACCTAGAGCAGTTGGGATGAATTTATACTAAGTAATCCGAAAATGCAATATTACATTCTGGGAGTAAACCAAATTCATGTAGTAGTTGCCTGACTTTTCTTTATTCCCTGTTTTGCAGAGCTACTCTGAAGGACGGCAGAGAGGTGTGCTTGGAGCCCACTGCTCACTGGGTACAGCTGATCGTGAAGGCAATTTTGGCCAAGTAAGTCCCATTCCCTCTCAATTTGGGCAGTTGAGTGGTAAACTTGCCAAAAAAGCGCCAATTTGTAGCATTGCTTAGTGATACTTTCCATTGTCTCTTAATCAGATTTAAAGAACAAGGTAACTTGCTCAGGATTAGTCTTAGTCTTTCTGACTCTGCTGCAGGGTCCTTGTTCAAGCCCGTACGTCGCTACTAAACCTTTAAGTACTGGCAACTCCGTCCGGAGGGAAATGAACACAGAAGCGTTTGGCTCCTTCCGAAAAACGAGGCTTTAAAAGATTCATCTTCCCCTTGCTTACAGTAGCATATGTGAATAATTCGTATTTCTGAGTTAATGAGTTTCTTGATGGAAATAAATGCTGGAACTTGTGCTGCCAAGTTTCCTACGTGGGCACCAGATAGGCACACGCTGAGACTTCAGTAATTGCTTTTGCAACATCACCTTTATTCTCTCTATGCCTCAAGATAGCACATAAAGTTGGAAACAGACCACTCATCCTTAACTGTTTGTGCAATGCTAAGCAATGATAACCGTTCTTGAACCTCCTTTTAAATTATCCTCTTCCCTCACCTCTTCAAAGGGCTCAACTGAATTCTGACTCACCACTCTAAGAAACACAGGACAGAAAAACATCTGGGAACTGCTCCTGCTCCTCCACTGAGAGAAAAATCAGGAAAAGCATCAGTCAAGCAGTGTGCCACCTTTCACCTCCTGCGTCAGTGTTGTTATGTTAATTATGGATGATTTATTTATTTGTTTATTTATTTATTTAACTGTAATTATTTAAGGGTGTCTTTCAAATGGTCAGTGCTGTCCGTGGGACACGCTGCCCATTGACACTGAAGTCGCTGAATAGGAGAAGTGGTTTGCTAAAGGAAATGAAGAACCCTTGGCAGCCAGTTCAGCCAAACACACCTAGTTAAGTGCAATGCACTTGCAGCACAGCTTATTTACACTAAGCCTTACTATTTTGCTCTTACACCAGCAAACTGGTAATTCCTCCTGCTCCCCTGGAGTGCCCTAGTATGTTGTGTCAACAACAGTCTCCTGAACCACGGTCAGCCTGTGGCTAGGCTGTGAACTGTGATTTCTGACTTTAAAAATCTAGCCTATGGAATCTGTAAGACACTGGGTTTTGTATTTATTTATTGTGATTTCCATGGTATTGTTAAATGTATTTATTGAGTAGTTGCTATTCAAGAGGGAGTATGATGATAATTTATTTAATTTCTACTGGATTTTCCATTCCTAATATTCATTGTTAAGAAATATTCACAATCCTATTGCTCTGTACAAGAACTTGGTTGTACATCTAATTAGCTACTCAATCAGCTAATGGAAAAAACTGCATCTCAAATACACAGAATTTGCTTGTGAGTGTAATTATTCCTAACAATGCATTATTAAATGTTTCCTACAAAAAACCCTGTTTGTTATCTGGTTGTTATTTCACATGTTGATTCGTTTTATTTGGAAACAGTCTGCTTTGGTTTTGCCACCTCGGCCCGTTTTCTGGAACGGAAATGAAAGTTTTTAGTACATGGGTACCATAACTCACGCCTTTATGGTAACCTGACACGACTGAACGCAGTAACAAACTCTGAGGGTAGGCAAAATGCTCACTCTCTTCTCTTCGGGCTCCTCCCAGTCCTGGGGACTGGTGGGCTGTAGGGCAAGGCTCCTTATTTAAGTACCTTGCACACAAGAGAATTTTACCCTCAGGTGCCTAAACACTGCCGGTGTCCAGATCAGTCCCAGAGTGCTAAATCTTTACTACATAACAAGGCCACCGTTTGACTTTCAAAATGGCCGTTTGTGACCTTTACTTTGGGTACCCAAACACGAAGCGTTTGTCCTTGTGTAACAACGGCTTCCTATTCTGATCCCTGAAACGGAGAGCGTTGAGTACACGATGCCTGCCGCTTGCCAAAGGGCCGGCCATTCCTCCCCATCATACACAGGCACTCATGCTTGGCCCCTTTGGGAGAGAAGCACTCATACCGCATATGAACACCAAGGAAGGATTCCGGCAGATAAACTGCGACGCTTCGTATTATTACCACCCCATCTCCTGTCCCACGGGGGCTGTTGGAGACCTCGGCGCTCGTGGGCGTAACGTGTCTTCCCACAGGAGTCCCAGTGCAGTAGCATAAATCATCCCTGCTTAACAATTCTCTGAAATCATCACCTCCAAGTGCAACAGTGGCCAAATGAAAGCCAGCAACATGTTGGGCATCTTCATGAAGGGAACTGAGAATAAGGGAGGGCACAGGTTTAAAGCCTATTGCTTTAAACTAGCGTATACCTACACTTTCATTTCACTTTTACCTACGATCCAGATGATAATCTTAAAACGGCAGAAGGATTTTTGCCAGGTAACATTGTGATCATAAAAGAAGAGAGCTGTCTTTGGCTTGCTTCTTCTCAAAGACCCTCTGCAGTGAGATTGAGGTCAGTCCTCTCCTCGACCCAGATGATTTTGGCATCAGTTTGAGGCGTTCAACCTCTTGAACTCTATGCAGTTTGCTCTGTGGCCCTCCAGCTCTCAGGCTCTGCAGAAACCACAGGAGAAAACTGCACCCTTTGAAAACATGTACACTACTTAGTAAGTATCTCTGAGTGTATATGCGCGCGCACCTGTGTAAGGTACCACAAAGCTGACCAAGTGGTCAGTAAGAGTCAGGACATTTGCACCACAACCAAAGGAAGGACCCTGAGATTTCACTGCAGATGGACATGTTTCTGTCCATCTTCTTTTCCCAATCTCATGTAAGCTTCTGCTCCCCTTGTTGGCCACTTCGTTTAGCATCTAAATTGTATTTCTATGACCCTGTCCGAAGGCCATTCCACGTTACAGCTGCCAGGTGTATTCATCGCCCTACATTCACTTCTCTACTGCCCTCCTCGCAATTACATGTAGCAGAGGTGTTTACGTGTCCTTTCTGTCCTCGGCTACTTTCTTGGTCCCTTGCCTCATCCTCCTTCAAAACCACTTTCACTTCCTTCTTTCACCAACAATTTCAGTTTGGGGGCAAGAGGACAGTAGCAACAACCAACCAACCAACCACCTCGTGTTGTTTCCTCAAACTCCCTGTGCCATGCCTGGTTGTTCTAGTTCGGCTCTGGTATCGACAGCCTTTTCAATCACGAACTGTAATTTGTTCCCTTGAGTTTCAATGTAACTGTTCCTATAATACCCAAAGTGTATGTCTGTCTAATGTATCAATGCTGCAAACCACGGAGGAAGTCATTGAAAGAAATACTGGAAAGTCCCTGAAAAATACTTTTAACTCTTCCTTAGAAGAATATAGAATACAAATACTGGCTTGCTGGCCTCCACTTCTCTGTCTGTGCTGAATACTGGCTAATACAAACATCCTGGCTATGTATCAGGTGACAGAGGCATTATCCATGCTTTACTTTTGTTTACGGATTGCTTCCCATTCTGGAAATGATCGCATTTCTTATGATGTTTTCACATAACATGGGAAAATCCCAGCAAAATTACACATCGTGCTGGCTTGACATTGGAGACTTGTTCCAAGGGTTGCATTTAGTCTCGTTTATATCAGGACATTATAAGAGGCTCCACAGGAAATGGATCCTTTAGAAATTACAAAGACTGCCATGGAAACCTCTGGATCAGCAAATAGGCATGTTGTTCCTGGGTGCCAAAGTGAAACAAGATTTTTGCCACCTATAAAAATAAGCCTGAGACGGCCGTTGTTGAAAACCGTTGTGAAAAATTATTGCTAATATTACCTGCAGTTAATGATTTCTAATAACAACTACTATTAAATAGTCAGCATGCAGATGACTTCACCATTTCTGTGGCTTTCTAGAGAGGCAGACACTACGCGTGGAATAATCTAGAAGGCAGGCAGAGAATCTAAGCGCAATTTGGAAATTACAAAAGGAGTAAGCTCTTTTCCTTCAGTCAGATCTAATGCTTAGCAAGAGTTCAAGTGCAAACGCTGTGTGCTTACAGCTACGTATCTACAGTACTTACATTTCTTCAAACTCATCATACTTCTGGCCTGCTCAGCATCTTGTGACAATGACTTCTACCATTTAATTACATGCTATACAAGTACACACATCCTGTTGTCATGTTGAAAGCAATACTATTTTCTCATATTGTCTCTTTTTTTTCCCCCCATAATTCCTTTCTAAATGCTTCCTAAAACTCTAGATGCCTTTTTGACTGCCATAAGACATAGCGCACAGGTCTATAAAAGCATCAGACCTGTGACACCCTGATGTATTTCCTCAGTGACAGTAGCTAATTTACAAGTCCTTCTGCACATATGCAGTTAGGTTACAGGCATAACCAGGCTCGCTGATATTAACTTCCATCCGCCCTTTCGTGAAACAGGCTGCATCCCGACATCTTTCTACAACTTTCTGCAGGCAGATTTCAACGTAGCTATGCTCAGTAATTTTGCATCGTTAACAAATATGATTCATTTAAAATGATTATCAGCCTCTGACAGGCCCAACTACCTTATTCCACGAAAGTTAAAATTCACGAGGCACGTGATCAAATGTTTTGGAAAGAGAAGTAGTACTAGGCTGACCCGCTCCCACTTGCCTGTATCTCCACCGAGTCAGGCAATGACTCGAGTGGATACGTGAAGTCAGACTTTTCCCTCCAAAGGGCACATTGGCAACTCCTCTATCAGTCTATCGATTTCTCCTACTCCTTACCGGATGACAGGCAAACTGGAGAAAATCGAATATTTTTTTCTTTTGCAGAGCGCTATTTTACATGCATATACACCTTATAAAAATCTGCGGAAATGAGAGGTCATTAGTCAAGTAGCTTGTTTTGAGAGCACATTTGGACTCGGCTAATCCCCTTACTTCCAAAGCAGCCTTCAGTTTTTGAGAAGTCGGCGGAAAAGAGGACAGTTAAGCAGCTTTTCTGACTCAGCTAATACAAAATGTCAGAATGCCAAAACCAATTTTTAAGCACTGAAGCGACACTGAGCCCCTGAAATTGATTTCCTTGCAACTGTTTTGCAGAATGATCAAAGCTCCGCAGCACATAAGCCCACGCTTTTAGCCTGGATTTTTTTTATAGATACATATTACGTGCTTCCACAGAAATAATTAATCGTCAAAAATATTGACTATTCTTCTTATCCTCCTCTATTTTAGTTTTTGAGGTCACATTTTTTTTCAAGATGGCGAGCAGACAAGACAATCAGAATTCAACTGTCTATGCTAAACCCAAAATGTCGATACGATTGTAAAAGCTTGAAATACCACTTCTATTTACCTTTAGGGAGGTCCTCTGTAAATGCTTCTTTCTGTTGACCTTTTTATTAAATAAGGCTATCACGGAGAAGGGAGCCTGCTCTCATACCCAGGGGCAGGGACACATATTTCAGCTTTTTCTCTACCACCAATCAGGACAACGAGAGCATTTGCAATTCTTGGATTCGTATCTGTTCTTTCTCGGCAGTTCTGTTTTGCACCACACCAGGGCATTTCTTTCTGAGCGAGATTTAAAAATAATTTTTTGACATCACTGCTGCCTTTAGCAGAAGCTGCTATCACCCTTCTTCTACCTTGTCTCCGCATTTCCTGATTTCTTCCAACCCTTCAGTAGCTCACATGCAGACACAAGTGTTTGTGCAGCTGTGTGGTGCATCACCACTAAGAACTGGTAACTGAAAAATAAGAGTCGGCTCCTTTCTCTCGACTGGTTCGTTCTATGAACACTGTGTCGGTGTAATCCACAGGAAGGAACAGAAGCTAGGAGTGAATACCTGCAGTGGGATGGGGACCATTCAAATCAGTGCGACCAACTGTTCAAGAGCGGCCTGGGATTGTAGCGCTCTGGTTTCACCACATACTGGGAACACACCAGTTTGCCCACGTTTAGAAGTAGAGCGAAGTGAGAACAGGATTGGAGCAATAGCATTTAACTACAGCATCTAATAGCTTGAGTCTGGGGCACAATGATGCCCTGTGATGATCTGAACTGGTACCAGTCAGTGCAAAGGCTTTATGCAATCCTTATACCTTTACATTTAGCTTTATTTTATTTTTACTCCCGATGATAGCCACATATTAACAGATTGTAGACTCCTTACAAGGCATCCTGTGTGTTTCTACGAGACCAAAGATCTTCAACCCCATAGCACACTACAGTAACTGGCTTTGAAAGAAACAGAAACATAAATTCTACCACAGTGCAAATTTCTTCCCGGCAGGACAGCAAATAAAAGCTTTAGAAATAGCAGATATTTGAACCCCACCCCATTTCTGGGAAAACCATAGAAACTGAGCCATTTATTTGCTCAAGGTAACAGACATTATTCAGTAAACACCCTAACCATAAAGAGCAGGGCATATATACTCAATGCAGTCAACTGCACTGTTCCACTCAATTCTGATCTGCGCTACCGGGCTTTTGGCATATTGCACGGATGGCTGTGGCTGACGTTTTCATGGTGAACGCGGTGGGTTTGGTTCTGCAAAGCACTCTTCCCTCCCCTTGCATTGAATGCTAAAAGTATTCGCCCCAGATAGCCAGTACTGCGTGTTCACCACTGATCTGTCCGGAGACTGCTCCACCCCAAAACACAATGAAAATACCTTCCTGGGCTTTCCCGAGGTATGTGCCTATCCCAGGGATCGGCATTTCTGACTGACGAGCCTGATAATCAGCAGCTTGTTTACAAGGCAGCAATTTCCCCTTCATCTCTGGTTTCACACCATCTCATGGTAATTTGCTGAGGACAGGTATCAAGGGGGAGCTCTGCTGCTCCTGAGCCCTCTTGCCTTGCCTTCTACAATCTCACAGGAAATAGGACGACTCTGGGACCCTGTTGGGCAAAATGACCACGATACACTAGCCTGATAGTAGCCATCCACTACTTTTTTGTACAAGTGGGTATTTGTGCTACTCCCGAGGCTCCTACCACCTGCAGCCATTTACACAGCTATAGATGGGATACTTGCCTTCGGCATTAGGAATCCCTGACAGCCCATCGTATTACCATAAACCAGCAATAAACTATCTCATACTAACGTGGCAGGCTGAAAACTGCACTACCTCAGGAGTAGCCTGACAGGTGGACCCAGCGTCCGCACTTTGAGGGTGGGAACCTTTTTCACAGCGTTAGGCTAGACTGCTGAACAGATCCAGCAGCTCAGTTTTAATTCATTGTCCCAAGTCTGTCAAGAGACTTAGCCCCCTTATGTAGATAGGAAGTAGATATCTAAGTATCTCAGACGCTTATCTGTGCCTCTAGAATTTTTCTTTTCAAACAATGCAACTTGCTTTATGAGCAAGACTTGCTTGATTTATTTAATCCACAGACACCTTGCTTCCATACAGAACTAGCCTCCAAGCATGTGCTTACCTACCTGAAACAAGCGTGTTGAGACGTTTCCATCCCTAATGCTTCTTAACACCGGGACTGGATTCCTCTTTATACCTGCTGCATCAATGGCGCTCATAACAGCTGTGGTTAGCCCTGCAAATGCCACAGAAACAACATGTGAGAACTGACTCCTGAGAAACGTAACGTAATCTGCAAGGAGCTCTACATGAGCATCAGGATTTCTTCAGCACATGCGGCACTATATCACTGGTACAGTAGCATCTAGAGCATCACGGGTTAAGGTTAAATCATACTGAAACTAAGAGATATAACCGCTGTCCTTCATTAGTAATATCTTCTATGATCAAGTAATATCTCTTCCAGATGAAAAAATCAGCAGCAAAACAAAAGCCCATTTCACCACGCAAACCAAAGACCTATGAAAAGCATACACAAGTAAAGGGATATCACTGAGTGACGTAAACCAGGCTGGATAACACCCATTGCCAGCAGCTCCATCTACAATGACGGATTTGAAAGCATTCCCCAACTCTTGGAGCTGCACAAATGATCCAGCTGCACCACAACCCCCTGTTAGGACAACATCTGGATTTTCTTCACCCATGGGAAAAAAACCTGGACATTTCAGGTTTCCAGGGAACAGGAGCAGGCACCAGGCTGGAAAACATCTCTTTCCCACATACAAGGAAGACAAGGTTGGAGATGGAAATGGAGCAGGATATAAACAAATGCGTATGCTCAGCCAAGAAACACACTGAGAATATGTTCCTCATAAAACACGAGGGATACTCTGGGCTAACTGCTGTCTGAAAAAAAATCACGTCAACAAATGTTTCGGTACTAGCATCCAGGCAAAAATAAGTATACTTTATTTGTCAGCAAAAACAATTTCATCAAAGTGTTGACTTGGTTGCAACCTTCTCCTATTTAATAAATTTACCGCCCTGAACCCAGAATTTAGGTCTGTCACTTGGCATAAAAACCGGTGGTGTTATTTGCACATCTCAGCAGGTTAACTACAGGTTCTACAAGGAACTCTGAAGGGAATTTGGTCTTTTGAGGGGGGGGAATACAAATAAGAACTTGTTCACTTGGCCATGGAAACCAGAAGCCTGAGCATGTAGACTCAGTATCAGTGACAAGGGACAACTGAGCACCTGAAAATAAGGCCTAAGATCTGGAACATTGTCAAAATCCTGTTTTTAGATCTGGCCCCTAGAAAGCCCTCAGATCTGTCCCACCTACCTGATAAAAAAAAAAAAAAAGAAAAAGAAAACCCAAACATTAAAGCAGTTTTATAAGTAACCATGTAAGTTGAGAACTCCAGGAGGAGGGCATTTTGAAAACAGAAAAAAACCCCCACTTTTAAAAACTGATCTTTTGTTTTCTGGGGTCCTATGGGGTGAAAAGATGCTAAGTGAAACATGTCTGGCAGCATTGCTAGAGCTCAAATATGATAAAAGGAAATACAGATTCTGTGTACTTATTTAAAAGTGGAATATCTGAGATCACTAAAGTTCTCATGAGTGCGCTCAGTTACGTTTTGCATCTGGAAGAGAGAAGGTAAGCCATTTTTTTTTTTAGGTACTCTGCAACAAAGCAGAGAGCTTTTACTAAATGTCAAATATCATCTGCATCTAATAATCATCTATTGAGAGAGGACTTAGAAAATGCAACTAGCTGCAGCTGTTACTGTCCTTCTGAAACAGTGTGAGCCACAGATGATTTATTGGAACTTGTCTTCAGGATACTGCTCCAGACGCCTTGGTGCTGAGGGTGTGGCAGCTAGGTATGTTTGTGTGCATCCTTATTTGTTTAAGTAGCACTCACAGGTTTCCAACCATGAACTCAGCTGTCCATAAACAAGAGCATAACTGAACTCTTCCTAGCAAGCCAGAGTTCACTGCAAGCTGACAGTATCTTAGAGAGACAAATCTGGGGGAATACATCTGCTTACTTCAGGATCTACCCAGTAAGCAAAAATTGTGATGATTTTGCAGCTAAGAAGTTCAAGTTTCTGGGCCATTCCTCCCAGTGGAATTGACTAAGCAGGGAAGCTGACCACTTCTTGCTCTTACTTCTGCAGAGGCAGGCAGCTTTTTATCTTCCTTATGTTAGGGGAACCTTTTATTAGTATGTCCCCAAGAAATAAAATCTAGAAAACTTTTCATATTTGGAAGTTAATTCTCAAAGTCCCCCACGTCATCCAGGAAAAAGATGACATCTGACTTTCACGTAAAATATAGGTGAAAAAAATAGACTAAGAATAAACAAAAGTGACACAAGACACAGAAAGAGCCCTCACTAGCATTTAGTTACCTTCCTCTGGATAATTATGCAAGAGAGGCTGCATAGAACAAATAGGTGCTATTTTCAAACTCGGTGCATCACGAAGAATGAACTGTGCAACTGATGAGAGGACAACCTG
This sequence comes from Balearica regulorum gibbericeps, assembly GCF_011004875.1. Lineage (NCBI taxonomy): Eukaryota > Metazoa > Chordata > Aves > Gruiformes > Gruidae > Balearica > Balearica regulorum. Next base: position 978,062 of record NC_046187.1, on the reverse strand, counting down.
TAGAATACATGACAACGTGCCACTCCTAGCCCCTCCACCCGGTAGCTCACCACTCCACCCTTTGCACCGAATGCTCTGCTGACAGTTCTCTGCCAATCCCTCTGCACTCAACGGCTTTGCCGTTGCTGTTTCTTGGATGCAGTGCGGGAAACCTCTCAGAGATTGCCTGCCCAAATGCAAGGTGCTGGGAAAGAAATGCTTGGTTGGAGACATTTCGGGGTTTTGGTCTGGTTTAATTGTTTTTCCCAGCTGGCAGGAAACCCATGCCTATGAAGTGAAATGCACAGACAAGAGGCAGCAGTAGGTGGTGACCGCAAGACATCGTTCATTTCCCTCAGAGGCAAACTGATTGGAGTTCGACAGTCACATCTCCAGGTGCAGGCTGGGAAATGCCAATACTTCCAGACTATACAGGGCTCAAGGTGTAATTATGTAGGTAATTGGGTGATGACTGTCTCTCACATTTTGTAATCCAAATACAGGAAACAAGAACACAGAACCACTCGGAAAATACCATCAAAAAGAAAGGCTGAATGACAGGCCTCAAAGAACCGTTCTGTGGTTTAGATTAAGGTCAGAGCATTAAGACCAAAAAAAAGAAAAAAATTGGTTTAGGCCCGTACAACCCTCCTGTGACTCAGCAAGAGTCTTGCAGTGTTTCATTAAAGTTGCACAAGGGGACTCGTCAGGCCACCCCACCACAACGCGGTCAGGACAGGCGGTCGCAGCCCCGCAGGCTGGACCCGGCTTTGCGGCCCAGAGCCGCGGGAGCCAGCTCTACACTCGGCTTTGCACAGACTCCTGCCTGGCTGGGCGGGAAGTGCAGAAAGGGAGCACACACAGAAACCAGGCAGGGGGAACAGGCGGGCAGGCACGCCAGAACCCTATAAAATACATGGGGTTACACGAAAAATACCTGATTCCATCAACAAATCTTTTCTTCTGACTGTAAAAACACTTTGAACCCCCACATTTTGATCAAGAACCAATAACAAGAAAGAGTGACACTGATACGAGGAGCAGAATCAGTCTGCAAAGAAGATAACGCGGTCAGCTAGCATTCCTGGTGGCACAAGCTCAAAGAAGTGGAGGAGCTGGTGGGGGTGGGAGGCTGTGGAGGGCGGCTGGAAGAAAACAGACAAAAGGAATTAAAATCAAAAGAAAGTGAGACTATGAAATCCAGGAGATGGAGAAGGTTCAGAATAAGTTATGATGTTCTAAAACAGGGTCTGGAAGTCTTCCAAAGAAAACTGCGAGTTGTGTGCGGTTAGAGGGGAAAACATTTTTTCTGGAACAGCAAACATGACAGCTCTGCTGTGAGGGGAAGGCTAGCTGTAGCTTTGCCAGTTCAGAATGCAGCAGAAATTAAGGAGGAGATAGGAAAATTGGTCCTCCCCTCAAAATTGTGGAGGACAGTAAATTTTCATTTAGTCTAGAAACCACAAGATCTAAATCACTGTTCGGAGACACCAGAAATAAAATAAAAAAAAATAAAAAAATTGCCCCAGAAGAACAATCAGTGAGAAGGGGATTTCCACGACAAGAAGAAATTTGAAGGAGATATGGTATGATTGGCCAAGTCTCCATAGAAGTCCAGAGGTGCAGTTTGATAGGTTTCTCATCCTGTTAAGCAAGACTTATTTTGGAATTGCTTTTATTGCAAAACTATTATACTGGCTGAGTGTAAAAGGAAAGTAGTCAACACTATATTTAACTCAGCAGTTTTACTGCCAAAAAGAGCTTCTGGCTTGAACTGCCCATGTCTCCAAACTTCTGTCACATCAGATGTAGATGCTAGTGCTTACAGTCAGGAACAGCATGGACTGGACAACCTAAAGCCCAAGTCTAAGGTTTCCTGCACAAAATAACTTCTAGAAGCTTCTGCTGGGTGTAATTATTAACCTTTTTGTTAATTTTTCCATAGAAATAAACCCCTTATGGTCAAGATAAATCAGACCTCCATGCATCAAAATCCTGGGACAGCCTCCCATCAAGTTACAAACTGCAATGCTAAGAAAGAGCTCAGTTTTACTCACAAATCCAAGCATAATCACGACAGCGCCGGTACCTTGCTTAGCTAGCACTGCTGTGCTAACTGCTGCACGGAACAGTCTGGCATTGACTGTGTGCTCCTTTTGATGTGTGCTCCTTTTGGCTGGGGAAGAGTTAATTTTCTTCATAGTAGCTAGTAGGGGGCTACGTTTTGGATTTCTGCTGCAAACAGTGTTGCTAATGCAGGGATGTTTTCGTTATCGCTGAGCAGTGCTTACACAGAGTCAAGGCCTTTTCTGCTCCCCACACCACCTCATCAGCGAGCACGCTAGGGGTGCCCAGCTGGGACAGCTGACTCCAATGACCAAAGGGTTATGCCGGGCCATGTGAAGTCATGCTCAGCATATAAAGCTGAGGGAAGAAGAAGGAAGTGGGATATGTTCAGAGTGATGGCGTTTGCCTTCCCAAGTCACTGTTACATGTGATGGAGCCCTGCTTTCCTGGGGATGGCTGAACACCTGCCTGCGATGGGAAGTGGAGAATGAATTCCTCAGTTTGCTTTGTTTGTGTGAGCTGCTTTTGCTTTACCTATTAAATTGTCTTGATCTCAGCCCAAGAGTTTTCTCACTTGTACCCTTCCGATTCTGTTCCCCAACCCGCCGGGGAGGGAGTGAGCGAGGGGTTGTGTGGTGCTTAGTTGCCGGCTGGGGTGAAACCACAACAACCCTCCAAAAAGTTAAGTTGCTGGGACAGTGGCAGATGGCCTTGTAAAGTAATTACTCATCCGACTTGGAGATCTAGGTGGCTTAACAAGCATCAAGAGTATTTCAGCAAGTTAATGTATTGTAGTTTCATAAAACACATCCTATATCTGCAGGTCGACACTTCGAGTGGCTGTTGGAAAAGCTCAACAGATCTTGGGGAGAGTGAAGCACCTGCCTCTGCAGAATGTAACACAGGTGCAGGAGCCGTATAGCGTATGCCATTGCTTTTAAGAATTTACGGAACATCAGTCAGTAAGAATATAAACCATGCCTCAGGACAGCTTGTGTTTGGGCTTCACCCAGCATGCTAACGTAACAATACCAGTGTGAAATGGGTGCAAATAAAATCTGAATACAACCTGTATACTTTTACTTCCTTCTTCCTGCTAAATCAGAACAAATGTTGAATATATTTGCAAGCAGAAGACCAGAGCCAAAATTTAATTTCCACCTCACTGTGCCACGTGAGGTCTGGGAGAAGTTTGTAGATAGCATACTGTAACTGGAAGCAGAAGGGCGTGCTTAAAATCAAGCACAATCCACTGTGTGAACACATAGGCTCTATTCTCTTTCATTAAAGGGATCTGAACTATAGCCTGTACTTCCCCCAGAACTTTTGGGCCACCAACCTCCACAGTCTTTCCTTAAGTACTAACTCGTATTTAACACAGCTCAGTTACTCTTAGTGAAAAGTAAGAGTTGTCCATGCAGGCGTCAGATTGTTATGTAGAAGGCACTTAGTCACTCAACACAAATAATGAAGAGCAAGTGACTTATCAAGAAATCTGACACTCTGAAAGCTTGATGTTTGAATTATCCATAACCGATAAACGAACGCACAGCAATCCGGGCTGGTGCCTGGTGACTAAGACAGACATTACCAGCAGCAGATCAGTAATCAAGCCATAAAAACATGTTTGCTGACTCACTGAATTCCTCTTGTCAAAATTCTATCAGCTCCTCAGTCTCTGCTAATTCCTTTTCCAGAAAGTTACGACAGGTGGAATCCCTATGTCCTCCGGCTCCTATTGCGAGAGGCAGAGTGCACAAAGCTGCACCGACTCCTGCTTCTCTCTCGCTCCCCTCTGGGCTTTCTCTGTTTGGTACTTCATCTCTGACAGCAAAGACCACCAGTCTACAAAAGAGAACCAATTTATGTAAGCGCTGCTCACCTTGAATACAAGTTTCATAAGAAAAGAGCCAAAGACAACAGGCATTGTTGTAGCTACTTCCCATTGAACACTGTAGCTTCACCCACTCCTAGTTAACACCAAAAAAAGTGGGTTGTGCATACCCGAATCTTCCACCAAAGTCAGCGGGAGACCAGATTGAGTAAGAAACATGCGAAAGAACTGTAAATGTATCTGGACACACGTGACCTGTTGGCAGGCCAAATGGTATGGAATAACGTCACTGTTGAAAAATTCTCCTAATATTTTTCCTGCTTGGAGGAAAAGATGAAGGAGAGCATGCAAGTGTCTTCTTATACTAACACGACTAGTAAAAGAAACAGAGTAAGAAGCAAATGGGTAATGCTGGATCACTACAGTCTACAAAAGTGAGTTCTCAGTGAGGAGTACAGAGTACAGTTTGTTTCAAATGATGCGTACCATGAATACAAGCCAGGGCCGACCAGGTGGAAAGCCTGCTGATGGAACACTGCTCCACTAGAAAAATGAGGACTCAAACAAATGGGAAAACTTGACTAGAAAGCAATGATTTTGTCAAATCCAAGCATCTATTCAAACGCTAATGGCAAACTGTTTACCTAAATTGAGCTACTCTGATCTCACAGCCAAACAGTATTTGGAGATAAGTGAAATGATTCTTTTCAATGTCCTGATCAATTTAATTTTATGGGAATTTCAACTATTTAGAAGAAAACCAAAGGTAAAAATGCTGAATTTCAAGTAAATCTGAAGTTGCTTTGTTCAGTAGCCTATTTTCTAAAGAATCCCACTAGCTTTGTTACTCTTCTGCTCACATTTGTTGGTGTAATTTTCCTTGCACATTCCTGTACCCTGTGTGTATTGAGGCTATCTGAAGTCAAGCACTCTGAAAATTTAAAAAAGGAAAAGAAAAAAGAGAAATACAAAATAATGGGGAAAATAACCATTGACAGTTACCTCAGTGGTGATCACATTTATCAATACTGTGATGGATGTTTTTCCTCCAGACACCTGCTCCTCTAAACATCTCCCTTAAGCTGAAACAAATGCTTGTCCCTCTTGCTGCTTTATATGTTATTTTGCATAATTCACTGAAAATTAAGCAAACTTATCAATATTATTTTTTCCTTCCTTTCAACTACAAAGCAGACATTTTCTGTTGCCAGGAACAACGCAATCAATTTTACTACGGAGTCCAAAGTGATGAAGAATGAACCTGCACGTAGCACTCAAAGTGTCTTAAGAAAGTATTCTCCGAGATGGCTGCTTTATTATCTTCTAGGGTGTAAGTCAAACATGACTTCTTCGTTTTTCCTTCATTGCAACACAACCGATGAAAGTAACATTGAGGATTAAAATGCGGGTGTCATAAGAGAAGACTTCAAAGATTTTGTGATGATTCCAAAAAGTGTTCCCATTTTCATATGGCCACCAGTCTCGTGTCACTGCTTTCTCAACTGATGTCATCACTTCAACCAAAAGACCACAACTATCCAAAGCACACCCTCAAAAATTAATCAGCTCCACTGAACATGAAAGCTTAGTTGGATTGAAACTGGCTTAACCCACATTTGCGTGGGGGGGGGGTGTTCAATTGGGTAAATAGTTCATTTTTTACTAGACCTGCATTTGCTTCCCTTCCAACTATTCACAGATGTAACAAATTTTAATGTATTTGTTTTGAGATAGCAAAGATTTCTCTCAACTGAGAAATGAGCTATCAGGCTTAAAGTATAGGGATGGGAGAACTTTGTTTTCACAGCTTCTATGAGGGGTCCCCTTGGGAAACAAAAACTTGATCTTATTTAACAATGCCCTAAAGTGAAACATGCATTTTACCGCTCATGTGCTGGTCAGCTTGAACTGAGAGTATTCTTTTAAGTTTTCAAACTGAAAAAAAAACCACACTTTTTTTTTATCTGTCTTTTGATCATGGTCCCTGGGGAGCCCCACTGCAAAACAGTGCTACCTAGAAAGCATCAGCTCAACAGCAGCATATTGCTGGCTCTGCATCATTTCTCCCATGCTCAGGTACCACCACTGGAACAACTGTCAACAGCTACAGGATATGCTGTATCATGCCTCTACAAGGCACCAACAAAGCATAAGTCCTGCTGTCAGATATTACAGCCAGACACACAAGCAGCAACAGCTGGCAACATGCTCGCTATAATTATACCTGAATTAGTGTGCAAACCATAGAAGCAAGATCTGCCCCAGCAATAAGAAAACCTGTCTGCTTCTGGCAGACAAGCAGGACCTAACAGCCCACAGCAAGAAACGCACTCCACCTTCACAAAAAAAGAGTTGCTCCTGATGCTTTTACGGATCCAAGGACAAAAACCTGCAGGAAGCTCATAAGCTGCAGAGCATGTTCAGCTGTTAGTAAGGCCAAGGGGAGCTCTTTATGCCTTTCAGGAGTTCTGATGATCTCAAAGGTTTATCAGCTGAACAGCTAGGTGGGGGTGGGAAGAGTCACCCAATTGTAACCTTTATCCAGGGTCATGCCTGTTACTAAAGAGCCTGGAGGATCTTCACTCTCAGTTCGAGCAATTTGCTTCCCATCCTCAAAATGAAGCTCTTTTTGTCCTTGTGTGTTAGGGGTAAATTACTAGACCCAGTCCACCTACCACCACCCAATCAATTTATGAGCTTTTTGAAATTGTTCTATGTCCAGGGATCACACAAAGTAAGATCACAGTGTGGCAGTAGCTACAATCCCATAAGGTATCTCGAAAAGATAAATTGGCACTTGAAATTGAAAAACAGAGAAATGATTACCAAACAACCTGATGTCAAAGCCAACCCTGTATGTTTGCTAAGGTAATGCTTGAGTAATACAAACACATTCCTTTGCAGCTATTAACAGTGTGTTGCTCATGCTTTCATTGTCACCGGTGAGCACAGGTAAAGGAGGACCTCTAACTCTGTTGACGGGAAAGAGACAGACCTAAAGATTCCACAATGTTAAAATTAGGTGACGATCCAGGAAGACAGGTAAGAAAATACTGACCACCATTTGCTATAGCTAATTTTAAATGCAAATGTTAATATCGCAAAAGGTATTAAAGAAACGAGCGCACAACAGCGTGTGATGCGCGCCACGACGCAGTTGGCAAAACTGAGTTGAGATCCTTGGTGACACAAGCTGAACAATGGGATGCTTGTGTTTCTTACGTATTCAGGTGTTATTTACAGGGCAATATGGACTGGAAACAGTTCAAAACTAGAGAAACCCACAAGGAAATTCAAGAAAATAAAACATCTGATAGATGTAAAACACATTTTGCACAAAATTGTAGCATGACATTGAAATTTGGCTACAACCTCCAGCAAATCTTCCTGGAGATTGAAAAGCCACAGTATTGGCTCTCTGAGAGCAGAGATGATTATATGTTTGTACCTCAGGACAGAGCTGGATCCGCAGGAGGACTCATAGGTGCTAGGGAACAGCACCCTGTCATAGCTAGCAAATACTATGAAACACAGTATTGGTATAGAAAAAAAGGTAACCTAATAATAAAGGTAGGACTGGATATCATAGAATCACAGACTGGTTTGGGCTGGAAGGAACCTCAAAGCCCACCTGGTTCCAACCCCCTGCCATGGGCAGGGATGCCCTCCACTAGCCCAGGTTGCCCAAAGCCACATCCAGGCTGAACAACCCCAACTCTCTCAGCCTGTATCCATAGCAGAGATGCTTCAGCCCTCGGATCGTCTCCGTGGCCTCCTCTGGACTCGCTCCAACAGCTCCATGTCTGCAGTACTGGGGGACGCAGTACTCGAGGTGGGGTCTCACGAGAGCAGGGTGCAGGGGGAGAATCCCCTCCCTCGACCTGCTGGTCACGCTGCTGGTGATGCAGCCCAGGACGCATCAGCAGCATATACCCTCTGACTGTAGACACTAGTAGGTAGCAGTGACTTGACATTTTTCTAGTGCTCTCTTACAAATCAGAACATAATTCATTCCTAACCAAAGCACTGGAGGAAACACCTGCCTCGTTAGGAAACGCTCTTGCCCCTTCAGTGATTGCCCATGTTAATTGGTTTCTAGGCGATTGTTAAAAAGTTGACCCAAGACTTGTGTCTGGAATATACTCTCCAAACTCCTTTTTGTGCAGTTAGGAAAAGTCCTCACTTGTTGAAATGAAAGAGACGTTGTCTCTTGTTTCATTGTCTTTTAGTTTTTCTGGGTCTGGTGCCAGTGAATGCATGCTCTCCCTACAGATGCCAAGCCAAATACCTGCTGCGGAACGGCAAGCAGCCAAAGTGTGCAACAAATGCAACGGAATCACTTCCGGCTTTTAATGAATTAACAGCTGGATAACACAAAGAAGATTAAGTCATGTGGCTAGGACTACTCTGTATGCATTTCCTTAGGGCCTGCCTAAGCTGGGACAGCTTTCTGTGCTCTCGTAACCCTGAGGCCCGCGCTAAGGACACTGAGGGATTTCAGAGGATCTTCACACATCAGCTCTGTCATGGTTTAACCTGGCCGGCAGCCATTTGCTTACAACCTCCCCGCAGTGGGATGAGGGAGACAATCAAAAAGAAAAAGGTAAAACTCGCGGAGTAAGATAAAGTCAGTTTAATAGGACAGAAAAGAATAATAATAACAGTAATAATAGACTATACAAAACAAGTGATGCGCAGCACAAACGCTCACCACGCAGAGCCGACGCTCAGCTAGTTCCCGAGTCGAGCCACCTCCCAGCCAACTCCCCCAGTTCTGTACGGAGCACGACGCCATACGTTATGGAATATCCCTTTGCCCAGTCTGGGTCAGCTGTCCTGGCCGTGTCCCCTCCCAGCTTCTTGGGCACCCCCAGCCTTCTCCTTGGCAGGCCGGTATGAGAAGCTGAAAAAGTCCTTGACTGCTTGGCAACAACTAAAAACATCAGTCTGTTATTAACATTATTCTCATCCTGTATCCCAAACACAGCACTATACCCGCTGCTACAAAGAAAATTATCCCAGCAGAAACCAGGACAAGCTCCTACCAAAGAACCTATGCAAGGTGGGTAACTTAAATGGTAACTTCAGCGAGGCGAATACAATCGCTTTGGAGAGTTTTGCCATAGCTATACTGACACCATCGCTCACGATAACCAATTTAAACCTAAGTAAGTCAAGCACATCTGTACTGCCTGCAGCCAATGCATGACAGACTTCTTTATAAGGAAAGAAATCTGGCAGCAGGCAGGGAAGAACTCAGCTTTCTAAATTCTGGCTGACATGATACTATCTGTTCCCTGTCTTTTCCTCAACTTGCAAAAGGAAAAGTGCCAAAGGTGGTGAGGGGAGCCGGAGGAAACGGTAGAAGCCAGGAGAGTTCATCTACAGCTCAGCCTTGTTGCTTCTGTCATCTGGACTGAAGGGTGCCTACCCACATTCACACGGAAAGTAGCCAGAGGTGATCTGGAAGTCTGCAGGTACAGAGCCTTGCTCAGGCAGACGGTCCTGCCTTCTGAAATACTCCCAGAGATACCCGTTTCCCTTGTGGCAGGCCTGCTTGCACGAGTACTGACTCACAGGATCAAGCTCTGTACTGCCTACTGCATCTCAGCATGTTCACCACCTCTCTGACTACCGCTCATCTCAGCACACGCCTCGGCCAGAGAGCCGACTGCCGAGTTTCACACGTTGCTGCTCCGTGTCCAAAACAGCCTCACGCTTCAGACCCCAGGAGACTTCTTCTGGAATTTCCTCAGCGGTAACCGCTGTGGAATGAGTCTGACAGTTCAGATATTGTGAACAGTCATCCAAGCATAAAACCGAGCACTGTCACGTAAACTGTCCTTACTCATGTGTACTGTCCAAGAAAAACACGTAATCTGACTGTGTATGAGTGACAACTTACTCAACAGATCTACTCCCCACATTGATTCAGAGCTGGATCTGCTAACGATCGTTTTAATGACCTGCACTGGATTATCTGTGCATCATCCTAACTGTTCATTGCTTCAGTTTGCTACAGCTGGGCAAATCCTTCTTCCTGGTAATATAGCATAAGCCTCAGTTTTGCTGTTCAGCTTGTGAGGGCTCTGTTTAGGAGAAAACTAGTTACGGACACACAGAGGTCTGTGAGGGTGGAATAGAGCACCTGATTCCCAGAGATGAAGGTATGCAAATAAATTCTGCATTCATTAGTGCTGTCCTGCAAAGAACGTGGCACTTCCTTGGGGCAGCCATACCAGGAGCTCACACTGCAATGCTGGCGGTGCTATAGCCTGGAGGGAACGGTGGCTCCATCCCTATGATCTCAAGGGATGCCAGGGAAATTTCTCACTTTTCTGCTTAGTGGTTGCCCCTAAGCACCTCTGGGCAACTGTCCATTCTTAACAGCTTTGGTTTTATGGTTTTCTTAAGCAATCTCTCTAGTTTTCAAGGAAAGCATGTCCCTGCTCTACTGGCTTCAAAAAAAACCATACACGCTACTTACCGGGGTCTACTACTACTATTACTACTTAGCCAAGTGAGTCAGGCTGCAAAAATAGAGCCTGGAAGAGCACTTCTGCTACAAAGTTCTGTCTCGAAGATGGAAGCTCAAGTTACATGATGCATCAGCTTTATGCACAATTTCATATACACATCAAAGGAGAACTCATTTTCATTAAAAATAATCAATTAGTTTTCAACTAAAAAAAAAAAGATGACATATGACTCACGGGAAGGTAACAGGCCCAGATATAAAGACGTATGCTTCTTCCAATCTACTCAGCGTAACCGGACTCCTGCACAACCTCTACGTCCTCTAGTAGACTGCAGGTTCTCTCGGAACCTCTCCATTTCTCCCCGAGGCTGCATAAGCCACACCACATTTCCCCAACATTTTCCATGTTCTAATCGCACCTAATGAGCCGGACAAGAGGTAGCACAGGAGGTAGCCAACTCCAAGCTGCGCGCTGGCTGCAAGCAGGAACATCTGGATTGGCCAGCTGGCAAGGTGGAAAGAGCACAGCTTGCGCTGCAGATTTTCAGTGGCAGTGCAGGTCTGGCTCCCTCTCTTCCTCCATCCAGCATTGACTCTCCACCAACCTGCACTAACTTGGTTGATATCCCTTGATAGCCCTTCATCAAATCTTTCTGAAGTTGGCCAAATGACACGAACTTTACTAGAAGAGTGAAATTGGGGAGGGGGGGAATGACAGAGCAGGACAGAGAGACATCTTGATCATGTAATTTCCTTTCAAGACCAAGCTACAAGCCAACAGCTTCCAAGGATGTCATCAACAAACTGGAATTGGAAAGGGGTGCAAATTAGTCATCAGACATTTCCTGATTATATGGGATAATCGCCATTTGCTTATTACATACAATCTTCCCGCACGGCTGATCCCCCGAGAGACTAAGCCAGCAGCCATATGAACGATCTGATCTGTAGACGACAAAGCTCAGGACTGAGAGTCTCTGTGTAGCGCTATGTTGCCACCTGATTAAGCTCTCGCTGGGACTGATCCACATGCTGCATCCTACGTGTTTTTAGTCCTGATTTGGTTTTGTTTTCAGACAGTAAATCTTCTAATGGGATTACTGTACTGTGATCCTTGTAATTTCAAAAATAACCTCATTTTGCTTTCCATCTTGTCCTGCCAGTATAGTTTTACCTACAATTAATTCCTGTTCTGTCCTGTTAATGTCATTATGATACATTGATTACTTGGCTTGTCTCCAAAAAAAGATAATATAATCTACATACTTTAGTTGCAAGAAGCTACCTCTGTGCTGACAGTCCTCTTATAAGGAAACAATGTCACCCCTGAAAATCAAGTCAAGCTAGTTCAAAACAGTGACTATAACATGCTTGGTTTCAAGTCATTCTAATAATGAGTCATGAACAGATCTCTTCTTCACAAATCAGGAATATTTTACTGAAATCTGGCTGACTTATCTGATTTTGCACTAGTGCTTAAAGTTTCAGATGTATATTCTACAGCAAAGAAATATTTATTAGGTAAATAAAGATTAGAAAGTTGCAGGGGGAGGGAGATCTAAGCACACACTTGCAAATTTTAAATTCCTGCATAGCCATAACTATCTCACAAATCAAAGCAACATGTAACACGTGGTACAAAAAAACTGACCTAGAAGCTTTAGGGATACACAAGGCATTCGAGTTGTTGGGGCAAGACACACGGCAGCCTGACCCAGGAACAATTCGGTTTGCTGAACTCCACTCATGTTTCTACCTGTGGAAGAAAGAAAAAGGATCAGCTGCAAAATCATATTTCATACTGAAACTAATTACAAAAGAAAGTGCTTGACCATAATTGAACTAAACTTATGTGTAAATAAAGCTAAGAAAAACTGCATCTAATTTGCTTTAAAGGCTCCCAGAAAACTGCTTTTTTGCTGCTTTCTAACAGAAGATAGCACAATGCCTTGACAGTCCTGAAGACAAAGAGAGTGACCTAGCTGTGCTGACTGGAATAGAAGGCTTGTATTAGTTGAGCGTAGGTATGGAAATTTGAGCATCTCCTAGTTGCAGGAAATACTGATTTGCAGTTTTCAAAAAGCAGGTGAAGAAAGGGGTGCACGGGGGAGCAACCCCACTGGATGATGGTGCATAGTTGCAAGGGCTTAGCCAGCACGGCAAGCTCTGGAGCCCAAACCCTCCTTCGGCTCGGCACCCTGCACCGAGACTAACCGAAAGCAAACCGAGATCCCCCACAACAGAGCCGCAGCTCCTTCCAGAGAATGGAGTGAGTCTTCTCGAGGTTCCACGCAGACCCTGAGCGATCCTCGGGACTGTGCAGTGCATGCTTCCTCCTCCCGTATACCTGAAAGAGCCGCTGCACCGGGAGCCTCTCGGGGCAGGGAGCAGCCCCCCTTCTCTCCCTGCCCCGCTCCTCCAGCACCCGAGATCCGGCGGTGGAAAGAGGCCAACGCGGCTTCCAGTCCGGCCCGGCCCGGCCGGCCCACCTGGCCCGAAGCAGAGGAGGTGGGGAGCCCAGCCAGGAACACCCCCCAGCCCCCCCGGCTCCGCTCCGCGCCCGGGAAATTCCCCGACAGCTCCCGGCGGGGGATAAAAGCACCGGAGGACAACGGGGCCGCAGAACCTCCGCCGCCAGCACTAGCCATGAGCCCGCACCTCCGCCTCGTCCTCCTCCTGGCCGCCGCCGCCGCTCTCTGCCGGGGTAAGCGGCTGCGGGCTCGCCCGGCAGGCTGAGCCGGGAGCACCCCGCCGTCCGCGGCCGGGTCCCGGCAGGGGTGCCCGGCGGGGGGGGGGGGGTCGGGGCGGGGCGAGGGGGGTCCAGGGTCCCCGGAGCCGGGGCTCAGGCGGCGTCTCCCCCCCCCCGCCAGGTGCGCCGCTGGCCGGGGAGCTGCGCTGCCGCTGCGTGCGGACCGTGTCCGAGGTGATCCCGCCGCGGCGCCTGGCCCGCGTGGAGTTCGTCGCCGAGGGGCCGCACTGCGCCGTGCCCGAGGTCATGTAAGTGCCCGGCCCCGGTCCTCGCCCCGGCCCCGGCCCTCGCCCCGGCCCCGGCCTCACCCTCTCCCTCGCCCCGCAGAGCCACGACGAAGCACGGACAGACGGTCTGCCTGAGCCCCTCCGCACCCTGGGTCAAGCTCATCGTCACCAGGATCCTCAACAGGTACCTGCGGGGGCAGCGCGCCCCGCTCCGGGCACCGCCGCGGGGGGCGTCCCGGGAAGGAGCGGGGCGGCTGCCGCTGCACAGAACCCCCCCACGGGTAAAGCGAGGGGCGGCCTCTCTCACCTCCCCCGGACCCCGCTTCCACGCAGGCTAAAGGCCCGCGGTGACGGCAGGCAGCGCTGATCTCGGTCTTCTTGGCTTTTGGCTTTCAGCTCAGCACAGAAAAACTGACGGGGGAGAGAAACTCGCTGGAGGAGAGAAGACATGGAGCCTGAGGCTGCGGGGGCTTTCTTCTCCTGAATGCACTGCGTTTGAGCTCAGCCTATTTATTGAGGACTTTATTTAATGTGATGATATCTGATTGTATTTATTTAAATATTGCAAGTACTACGTAAGATGTATCTTTAATTTGGACATTGTCTGAAAAGCACAATTCCAAGTGCTGTACTAATCTACTGCCTTTAAAACCTTGCTTTTGGGGTGGTGCGCAGGAGAAAAGATACAGAGAGTATCCTGAATTCTTTCAGAGGAAAAATTTGCCTGGGCTCCAGCATCAGCAAACCACTGATGAGGCTTCAGCATCAGCATGAAGTCTATTTCCATGCTACGCACCTCTGTAAGGACTTAACTCACATAGAAACAGTTACTCTACATAGCAGCTCAGCGTATAGAAGGGAACTGCTGCCTCCCAAAACACGTCTTAGTTTTGTTTTGCACATCGTACAGCTATGTGCCTGGGAAAAAACTTTCCCAGCTGCTGTGGGAAAGCCGTGCAGCCTGCGCTGCCAGAGCCAAAAGTTAACCCAGCAACGCAAGTTCACCAGCAACTTCGAGTTCCCTTCTCCTGCCAGAAGTCCTGGTGCACGCAGCACCGCTTACCTTGTGGGTGTGCATTTTGAGGGAGCTGGTGGCTTTTGCTCCTTGCAACCTTAGACACGTGATGTCTTTTTTTGTATGGCATAATGTCATAATTTAGAGAAAGTTATATGTCAGTGAACGTGCTGTTGTGTTAGTGGATGTTTATTTATTCTAGTCCAAATTCCTTTGGGAATTCTGTGTATGCAGTTTCCTCTGCTCTTCATACTTCTGTCCAGCAGAAAATTAAAAAGAAGGGGGATCTAAACCACTGTTAAATACTAGTATTTAAATGTCATCATGGTGAGACCATACGATTTCTATTCATCCACTCATTTTCCAAAATGCTGAAGAAACTCTCATAGTTATATATGTATAATTATTGTGTAGTGGTATTATCATACATCCATAATAACTGTAATAAGTTCCTGTGAATCAAATGGAAGATTTTTTCCGAATGTTTTTATTACTATGTATGTTTCCTAATTAAGATATTTTCCGTTGTTACTTACAGAGTTTTGCTTTTAAAAAATAACTATTTCTATACACTTGCCTGGTGTCTGTTAGCATAAGAGATCATACAATATCAAATCTTGCTGGTTTCATTAATGGCTTGTATAAGCTGTGCCCATGGATGTACTTTCACCACTGCAAAACTATACTCCTCAGCATTCCTTTGCCTTGCTGGGAGTTCTGGACTGAGAGCAGTAGGATTGAGCCTCTTTTGTTTGGTCCCATTTGCAGGGAAATGAAATAGTTTGGGAGCTGAGGTGAAAAGCCTCCCCTCCGTTTCACTGCAGTCACCTAGCGGCTGAAAACTGGGCTAGAGACAATAGGATGTGGAGCAACGAGACAACTCTTGCCCACACGTCCCCCTAAATATTTGTGCCAGCTTCTGATTCCTTTTGAAATGAGGGAAGGGATGGGTTTCCTAGGGCCAAATGGCATAGACCTTTTCTTAGCAAGGTTACGAGAAAAAGTTTTACCTTTGCATCCTCTTGCTGTGCTTGAAATGATCTAGTGCTGCCACTTGGAGAGGCTGAGAGGAAACCCTCACCTTTTGGCAGACGCCTTGGAGGCCAAGGGCAGGGAGCGACTCTGACCTGGCTTAGGTTGAATGAAGCCAGCAAACTGCTGTCCGGGTGGCACGGAGGTCAGATAACAAAACTTCATTGCCGATAACTGATTGATGCTAGTTTAAATACGAAGCTGTGTGATTGTCTCGGGTTTCTCAAGCCAAGGAGGCTCTTCTTTCTGCCTACTGACACGCTTCTGGCATTTCACCTACTGCAAAGGAGCAACGCTATTCTTACAATGTATTTTTTTTAACACAGTCTCCATGAAAACACAGCAGGAGGTGGTAGGCTGTGGGTAAAGCAAGGGTGATACTACCTATTTCAGCCCTGATTAGCCTGCTGCTAATTTGTTCCTCAGGCAAACTCTCTCCTAAGTAAATACTGGTCACACCAACATTTGTGATGGCTTTATAAAGTTAATTCCCAGCTTCTGTGAAAAACACGACCAGGCTGGACGTTCTCTTTAATGAAAGGGAAATCCACCCTGCAGATTGCAATCGGAGTCTTGCGGAGGCACTACAGTATCTGTTGGTTGCAACGCCTGACAGTGCCTTTCCCAGTTCATAGGGATTGCTGTGACTCAGCTGTGGAAGCCTTTTTTGTGGAAGAATGATCCCTTTTGTCCACACTTGCACAGTGCCTAGGACTGAGGCTCCTGTGCCTCTTTGGGGGACACACGCGCTGCCTTAACACAAATCTGGCTGCAAGGCCATTGCTGCAAGGAAATTCTGCTGCTCTAACAGGGAAAGAAGGCACGATCCTTCCTTCCTCATACTTATATCGGTCAAAAAAGGCTGAGGATCAGAAAGTTCACAACAGACAAGCCAAGTGGGCAGATTTCCAATGCTGTTTGGTGGGGCAAAGAGGAGATGTGGCTGCCTCAGCACTCCCTCTGTGACTTTTGGAATCCTCTGGCTACTGGGGCACTTCTAGGTGGCCGGAGGAGACTGTGAAGGACAAACTAAGGGAGAGCACAAGCTTGACAGTGATTCTCAACTCACTTTGAGAGTGGCAGCGGGATTTCAGCATTTTTGTGCTCATCTGAGCATCTTTCTTTTCACCTCCAGCCCCCACCTCCTCAGTACATGCATATTTAAAGAGGTCCAGGATGACTGGAAGTCCCTTTTCGCACTACCCCTGCCACATGGCTGTGGCTGCCACAGACAACATGGGGATCTTCTGTCTGTACAGCTATTTTGCAAATGTGATTACTTTATTTGGATGACCACCTGGGAGTGGAAGAGTACTGAAATCCAGTTCCACATCTGTTTGGCAGCATCTAGCCTGGTTTTCTTAGTAAATAAAGTCTCTTATGCGGTGAAGCTGCCTTAATTGTTCTGTATTCCTCTGTTCCCCCGGCAACTTTTGAGTGTTGGCCCTTTTCAAAGTATTAGGATCAAAGATACTCACTTTCTAGATGTTTTTGGAAAGTCTGCGGGTAGCTGTAGAAATGGCCATTGCGCTCACATCGAGGAAAAGACTGCACCGTAAGCACATAACACGCTTTCATAACATGCTAGAGAACCTAAGGCAGAGGGAGAAAGAGAAGTTACGAGTGCCTTAATTGGTGGACGTTCTTGGCTGGATTGTGTACCTAATTAGACATCAGAGAATCCAATCGCAAAACTCAAGTCCATTGAAAAACAGTTTCGTCACTTCTGCTGCGTGTTTGCTCAAAGCGCCTTAATCGTGCACTGCAGTAATCCTCACCTAGTGGGAGCAAGGCTCAGGTCTACCCTGTCAGTGTCAAGAGCTGGTTCATGTTGCTGGGCCTTCCTTCAATTTCCTAAAAATATCGTCCATGCAGAGCGGCAGGATGAGCTGTGCAGATTGCACATTTTCCTTACGTTACGACATGCGTTCTCGTTCTCTTTGTGTCATCAGACAGACCTCTTGACACACTAACCTCATCACAGATAAATGCTTTTAAAGTTACTCCTTCTCCTTGGGCTTCCCTGATTCATACTCACTGGCATTAGAAAATTATCGGATCTGCCTCCCTTTCCTATCCCTACTTCCAGGAGGCACCAGTGCAAGAGCAGAGCATACCTATGGCCTTTCATCACGCTAAAAGTGGCAGCGGACCAGTCAGCCTCTCTTATCTCTCACCAGTAACTAGTGACCAAGCGTGACCAACTGGTTGTGTCAATTGGCAAAGGGAGGGGAATCTCCCCGTAGCCGGAAAAATCTGGCCAGGAGGTTGGGCTGATCCCGTTTGCAAAATTCAGCTAATTGCCCAGGGCATAATCCTTGAAATAGTCCATTCCTTTGGGATGATCCTGAATTATTTTCCTCTCAACTTTGTTGAGAGTCTATCTAAAAGTGACAGTGTGGATCACGTACTCATAATTTCAGCTGCCTCCTAGCCACAGCCTTCATTGAAGATTATTGTATTGGCTTCAATACAAAGGAAAAGTTGCAGGATATTCTGGGCACCAGTGCAAACAGCACACGGAGTTCTTGTTTCACAGGGACACAGATGGAATAAATGGTGCTCATCTGAATTTTTACTGCCTTTTTTTTCTAAACCACGGTCCTGATAGTAGTGCTTTTGAGTGTGCCTTGACAGAGCCAGATGTGTAGGGTTAGCCTAGCACAGCTTAAAGGGAAGTGACTGAGCAACGCTCCTGGGCACACGAGACATTTTTTCGAGCCTTCGTACATCTCGAGTTTCCTCTCGCTCTGTTGGTATGGTGGGTATTTGCACAAGACTTTCCCAAAACTCTAGCCTGGGCTAAAGGCCAGGCCAGATGTTGAGGAGTTTGATATGTCGGAGAATGAAGACATTCTGCCTCATCAATAATGTTCTCGTCAACGTCAAACAAAATGGTTAATTACATCACAGGAAAATGACTGAGCAAATAAGCTTCTCCATAAGCACTGCAGATGTTACACATTTGTCAACAAGCCACATTTGCTGATTGAAGAGTATTTCCTTTTTGGCATGATGAAGCAATCCCACATCTTCTTCACCTCTTTCTGCAGTGAGTTTCTGCTTCCCCGACACATCATTATTTCATTGTTATGAGCCGCTCAACGCTCAGGTCTCCCTTTAAAAGCAATATAACAGCTTATCTGCTGAATTAATGCTGAATCACGTTATAATTCACATCAAGACCAGTCGGTGGCAAATGAATGTATGTGAATGAATTTTTCCTAGCTGAAGAATGATAAACCAGATGATTGCTTTGAAAAGCTGTGTCAGCACAGGGAGGCGGTGCTAGGTCCAGGAGAACGTGGGCGCATTGTTCAGTCGATTTTATGAGCCCTGAACAGATTAAGTTCCAAATCCCACAAACACCTGCCCTCCAGATTTTGAACAAGACTGTCCTACTAAAAAGATGGAAACTTTTCCAATTCACAAAAAGCATAGCTTTACTTGAAGGTAGCTTGTTTTTTTTAAGGGCTTCTCGTTCATTTGTTATGAAATCTCCCACTGGGGACAAGAAAGACTCAGAAGCAGTTTTCCAGATGTTTGAGAAGGCAGAGAAAAGTAATGTAGTTTCAGATCCTGTTGCTGGAGCTGACAGTTTGAAACGCACGGGACAGAAGGCTCACTGAGGACTTTCTCACTGTCCGGGGAATTTGTGGCTGCTGTTTTACCACTTGCATGTTTAACTGCCAAACTAACGTAATCACTGATATTGCTATATGTATCATTTAGCTCAGCCTATTCCTGGACATAAATTCCTGCTGAACGATAAGGATAAGACTGAAGTAGTTACTCTAATGAAATATGCTCTGTTAATGCAGGTTTCTGTGTGACACAAGACGTTGGCCACTCTCTGACAGAGACATCCTTTTCCTCCACGAGATCGGCCCTTAACGTACCACCCGCAGCAATTTTCTAAGAGCTCGGCCACTGCTGCCCTCTGGGAATTGCTCAAAAAAGGGGTAAAATGCAGGTCAACCCCAATTGTTCTTCTATACCTATGTCTACTTAAAGTGACAACTGAAGTCAGCAATGAAAAACCGGCTTAATCCAAGTTGCCATTGACGTCAGTGCGATGGGGTCTTCACGTAACTAGTGAAATCTTTACCCTGAAATCTAAGAACCAGGCTGCTACGGAGCTAGTGCTTTCCAAAGCAGAAAGCCTGTTTGCACAGAACATTGCCACAAAAGAAAAACAAACTGAGAGCACAGGAAAGATTTTCCCAAATAAACAAAAGCCAGCAGCTAATGCCATATCTTATAAACAGCCACAAGCCAGGAAATGTTAGCTTATACAGGGGGTGGGGTGGGGGGCTGAGGGAACCTGAAATATGGGGAGAAAAAAGTCAGAAAACAGTTCACAGGAACTGTATGTCTGACATTTTAAAGCTCGTTCATGTCTCGATGATCCTTTTGCATCTGGCACACCTAGCATATCGCTTCAGGTTCTACTCCGAATAGTTTTGTATTGGAGAAACAGGGTTCTGAACACAAAAATGTCATTTTTCCCTTGGCACCTTGTAGGGAAATTTCACAATAATAGGCAGGGTTGCAGCTGAGTTTTGGTGTTGTGGAGCAAGGACTAGCATCCAGGCTAGCGTTTGACAGTCGGTGCTTACCTATTGAGCTAAAACCTGCCCTTCTTTCAGAACACTCATGAGCAAGGCACAAGGATGTACAGACGGGTAGGAATTACGTATTTGCTCCCTGCCCTTCGGCAGACCGCGCACGATGAGAGGCAGGCACTTTGGAAAGAAATACAAACCCCCGCTGCTCTGAGATCTTCCCCTCCTGGTTACTTTAGCACTTCCATAACTTCCTGCAGGGTGGCAAAAGCAAGAAATAGTGAAGTGCCCCAAGGCTTACAGATCTGATGGACCTAGAGCCACAGAGACTGCATTGGCGATGCCCAAATCAGTCAGTTCACACCCAGCTCCGAGACGAGAAAAGTCACCTCGTGCATGGCAAGGCAGTCAAATTGGTCAGCGTGCAGGGAAATAAATACCTTTGTGAACACAACGTTACCTCTGTTCTCAGCTTCCCTCTTCCTCGGACTATTTTGCAATTAAGCATAGAGTTGATTTACGAGCTTGCAGATACTGCACTAACAAATCAGTCTGTGTTGTCATCTCCCCCTGCCCAAGTTAACAGAAATGAGGTGTCCATTGCCTAATATCAAATTGATTCTTTGGCTCCCCAGACCAAGGAAAAAAATTAACACAATTATTACATCTTTGGAGAGATCTTAGGGGAAAATTGTAATCACTTTTCACTGCCCCAGAAAGCACAACAGCAGTCCAAAGCAAAGCTGGTGGACTGAAATAAAGCAATGCATGATTTCCAAAGACCGGGAAGAAATGGTGGGATGGCATCTCTGGACTGCACCTGCTGCCCAGAGACATCCCTGGATCCTCTGGCAAACTTTAAGCCTTGACATCTTTCCAGCCGGCTGGAGAGGGTCCCTACCACTCGCTGCTTTGCAAAACATTCAGGGCCCTTTGCTTTTCAGCTAACAACTAAATCCACAATGAAATTAGTGTGTGCTTGGCAGAGAAACCCAGCTGCTAAAATGAAATGTGAACTTATCCCTAGATGCAGAAGACAAAGGATTTTATGTCTCAGTTTTCACTAGCATCTTTCAGGCTAACATACGTAAAGAAAACTTGGGTTGGGCTGAATTTAACCTCCAAAGTCTGGTGTCTAAACGACAGTCCATTCCTGTAGGAGTTCCCAGCGCTGGCTCCCTGGCACTGCTGGGCTCCCGGCTAAGCGGAGCAGGCTGAACAGACACCTGCGGCCCGAAGCAGTGGGGCAGGGAGACTCGCCGGGGCACGGAGCCCGACCCCGCAGCCCGTCGGTGCAGGCTACCGGGTGTCGTGCCGTGCCGACTTGGAGGATCACAGGCAGGGAAGAAGGGGAAGACGGCGAGCAGTGGTCGCCCGAGGATGTGCAGGGAGGAGAGAAAGATGCGTGACGGCGTGTGAATCACGTTTCTCCTGCCCGACAGCTCCCGGCGGGGGATAAAAGCACCGGAGGACAACGGGGCCGCAGAGCCGGCTGCCGCAGCACCTCCGCCGCCAGCACTAGCCATGAGCCCGCACCTCCGCCTCGTCCTCCTCCTGGCCGCCGCCGCCGCTCTCTGCCGGGGTAAGCGGCTGCGGGCTCGCCCGGCAGGCTGAGCCGGGAGCACCCCGCCGTCCGCGGCCGGGTCCCGGCAGGGGTGCCCGGCGGGGGGGGGGGGTCGGGGCGGGGCGAGGGGGGTCCAGGGTCCCCGGAGCCGGGGCTCAGGCGGCGTCTCCCCCCCCCCGCCAGGTGCGCCGCTGGCCGGGGAGCTGCGCTGCCGCTGCGTGCGGACCGTGTCCGAGGTGATCCCGCCGCGGCGCCTGGCCCGCGTGGAGTTCGTCGCCGAGGGGCCGCACTGCGCCGTGCCCGAGGTCATGTAAGTGCCCGGCCCCGGTCCTCGCCCCGGCCCCGGCCCTCGCCCCGGCCCCGGCCTCACCCTCTCCCTCGCCCCGCAGAGCCACGACGAAGCACGGACAGACGGTCTGCCTGAGCCCCTCCGCACCCTGGGTCAAGCTCATCGTCACCAGGATCCTCAACAGGTACCTGCGGGGGCCGGGGCACCTATTGCTTTCTGCACGGGGATGGGGACGTGCACCGCGCTGCAGCCGACGCGCACGTCAGCCCTTTTGGAGGCCACGCTTAGCTTTGGGCTGGGTTTGAAACCAGCGTGCGTGTCACAGGTGTAACAAGCCACACTGTGCCATTGATTTCTAAGGGGAAATCTGTTTTGTTATGCCACAAGAAGTGGCTTTTTTGTTGGGAAGAGAAGACCCTGCGGGTCAGGTAGAGTATCCACAGCAAATGCCCGATTAAATGCAAATCTAGCCGCAGGACCGGGCCGCCGTGGTCCACCATCACCATCAGGCATCTTTTCCAGAAGGCACAGCTCCTACAGGACCTACTATCTGGGGCGTGCAAGAAGACTTAAGGAAAGATTTCCTGACTGGCTTTATAATTTGAATTCTACCCATTGCAGTTCACATAACCAGCTCTGAGGGGAGAAACATCTCTAAATGAAGCTACCTGTGTTTGCCAGAAGGTACTGGGAAATGGATGCTGGAAGAAGATAATAGCCCGACTGTAGTTTTGATGAGTTTGTAGACCAGCTGTTCTATGTTCAATCCCTCTAAGAGTCTCCCCTCATATTTATTATTGCCTATTCCTACGCATGTACTTATTGACCGAGCTGAAGCGTTTGAATCCGTTTGATAAGACAGCATAGGCTTTGCTAGGCACCGCTCAGCAACCTTGCTGCAATTCTCACAATTCGAGTAGCCCCACCTTTGTTCCTTCTCTCCAAATACTATTTGCCAACAAGTTCTTATAAATAGCATTAATATCCGAAAAGAAGATGGGTCCATTGTGGGGACCGTTGTGCAAATGTCTGCAGATAATCTGATTCACAGATGTTTGAGCGAGCAATGTTGATGATCGTGGGTAATCCTTGCATTAGGAATAACGAGATCGCGAAGTTGGAGTGCTCTCGCCTGGCACTTTAGAGTTTTAGTGCCCGTTCGGGATTACACGGGAGAAAAAACCAGTTGAAGCAAGGGCATTACTGTGCTGCTGTGCTCAATTTGCTGCCTCAGGTGCCTAAATGAGCCTTGGGCTCAGCATGTTCTGCTAAATCTTCTTTCCCTGCTCTAACTTACGAGTATTTAGTGTACAATGCCTAGGATCTTTTTGCACAAGATACTGCACAATGAAATTACGGAAGCTTGCTGCTGAAGTCTCACTCTATTCAATACTCATGACAGTTTAAGAATTTCCATGAAATTGTGGGGTTTCATGCCGAGATTGTTTTGGTTTCTAAGAAGATAATGTTAGGGTTCGTTTGTTTTTTTCTTTTTGAATGACTTTACATTTAATTATTTGGTATTTATACACAAGATGTAAAGGAACAATAACTGTTCTGAAGAGGCTTAGATATTTTATGTCTACTTGTATGACATACTGTCATGATTCATACAGAATAAGTAATTTTCCTTATTCTGCTTTGGAGAAATGTATTTATATGAAAAGGTGGATTTATCGTGAAATGCTAATGTAATGAAATACAACGCAATAAAAATATTTTCTTGTTGAAAAATACACTGGGTTTTTTTTTGTGAATTCCATGCCAAGGTGGACCCGTGTACTTGCGTCAGTTTGCCTAGCTGGGAGGCAGGGAAGCAGTAACCTCTGTGCGTGCCCAGGGGTTCCTGGGCGCACCTGCGGTCCAGCTCTCTCTGAAGTGTGGGGGACACTTTGCAAACGTGCTTTTAGATTCAGAGGCACGTTATTTAAAGCCGCCTTCAGTCAGAGTTGCCGATGTGAAGAGAGATGAACCCCATTGGGTTGGATGTATTGAATGCAAGTAAGCCCCTGCAATCTGCAGGAACTTGTTTTCTGGTCTCACTTCAAGTGGGGCTGTGTTTTAAGTTAAACACGTTTTGCTGGGCGGGAAGGAGCTGCTGCGGTAAGAAACCGTGACAGTGTACAGCAGTAAATTTGTTTCCAGAAGAAGAAATGCTTCAGGTCCCAGCTGTGACAAGGAGCCCTGACACCTTTCAAAGCAAAGAATCTCCACCTCTGCATTCTGTTTTCCTGCACATTTCTAGTGCAAACAATATCTTCAATGACTAGGTACATAGTACTTATTTAGTGACAGAAAAAATTGATTGCCACTTGCTCGTGAAATTCAACAGAACCTTATCTAAAGGTATAACCATATCCTGGCCTTGTTGACACAACTAAGAGTCATACAGTGTTCTCCTGTGACACCTCATGAAAGCTGGCTTATCCTCCTAACACAGTCCAGCTCTTCTTTGAGAGAAATCCTTGGAAAGCAAATTCATATGAACAAAGGTTGTCTTTGTTCCTTATTTCTTCCTCTTTACCTAGCAAGTAACTGGATGTTACTTTTTCAAGTTGTGGACATAGAGAAAAATCTTACTGAATTTTGAAAACTTCTTGATGTATAAAGTAGCTTTTCTCTCTGTAATGCCAGAATTTTAAAGTCCAATATTTAGGCTGTTGTGGTTAGGAGAAGTGTTACATTACTCAAAAAGGGAGAATTAATTTTTTTAGAGTGATACAGTCATCTTGCTCCTAAAGGAAAAAAAGTCTTACTATATTAAAAACCTTTCCAGGGAAAAGAATTTATTTTGCCTGACTTATCCATCAGATGAGTGCAGAAATTGAGAGTAGTAAAGGGCTAAAAAGATGTCCTGCATCTGAGAAAAACAATGAATCCAATTATGCTACTTTGCAAATATTAAAGAGAGAAGAAATTAGGGGAGAGCATAAGCTGGACAAAGAGCTACATGCCAAAAAGCAGTGGAGAATGGGAGGGGTTCCTTACAGAGATAAATATAATTAAACAAATAAAGCATCTATCAAAGGGTGGATTTTACAATATGACAACTATGTATATAAATATATATACATGCGCCCATCTACTTAGATCAACTGCATATTATGAAATCACAAAATGACTCAAATGATAGATATTCTATACCCAACTGGCTATTCTGCTGGGTCATAACGTGAACTACCTGGAAGCTGAAAGCATTGAAACGACCAGTGTTACTGGTTCAGTCATATGCTGAAATCTGGCTGTAAGGAAAACCAGCAGCTTCCAAATGACTGCGATACTATTTGTCAGACAAAAATATTCAGAGCTTTCCCCTGTAGTCAACATTGCTAAGTGAGGTGGAGCAATTATTTACTGTCTTCCCAAGAACATTTTCCTTCTCAAAATTTATAGACTGTTTCCTCTTTGCATTTTTCAACCTTTTGCCCTCTTTTAGACTTTTCCCTTTTTATTAGCAAGAAAAAGAGAAACTTTGCTCTTTTTTCCTCTCCGTGGGAGTCCTGTTTCCTATGGGTGTAGGTCCCCGAGCCCTTTGGCACCTAAGCCAGAGGTTTCCCTTGCAGTGACCCTGCCTGAGAGGCACCTGCGCATTGAGGAGTCAGTGATCCCCCCAACTGAGCTAACTGTGCTGTGCCGCACGTACAGCTTGGCCCTCGGGCCGTACCGCACCCACCCCTTGGCTGCAGGATGAATTTAGGTGGCTCATTGTAACAGAGAGGTCTGCAGGCAGCTCCCACTCGATGCTGTGATTAGGGACATCTCCTTGCCCTTCTTTAAAACTGCAGCAACAAATTCTTGTGCGAACATTCTTCTTATCTGACAGGAGACATGATTGAGTTGCCTTCTTTTTAGAAAATCCTCAAAAGAGCTTGAACAACTCTCAGTGGGATAACCTTTCTGCAGTCAGGATCTGCACAGAAAGCTGTGCCCTGACCGGACCTCTGTTTGATACCACACAACTTAGGGTTGCCAGCATCTGAAGGGATGGAAGACTATCTTTACCGTCCTCTTCTTTTGTATAGTGAGACCTGTAATAAATGGCATTTCAGGCAATACTTGACAGAGAAAAAAAAAAGAGCCTGACTGCCTATGCTAGCCAACTTGCTTCTACCACACAGGCAATGTCAGCTCTACTGCAGACACGCAGAAAAAAGGTGTTTCATACAATGAGCCCTCACTGCTCTAGGCAGTTTCTGATGAGGCTCATCCAGACGCTGAAGCAAGTCTACTGGGTTTCCCCCTTCTCCAAGCAGAGCAAAAAGTTCCCAAAAAGGAAGTACAATGACAAATGACCTCAGCCCTCTTCTGCCTCACCTCTAGCCACGCCGTGTTGGGTTGCGGAACCAGAGTTGCGCTTGGCTTCTCCTCCCCTCCTACCTCTACCATCCAGCTCTTTTTCAATCACCCTAACTCTACCACATAAATGGATGCCTCTTTCCAAGACAGGACCAATGCAGTTCACATTTCCAGGGGAGCCCGTTATTATGCTGAAACCACAAGTCTACCCTCCCGACCATCCCATTGATGCCGTTTGTCACTATATGCCTGGAGCCCCGCCTGTTGGTTTTGCAGAGGTTTTTCCTGTTCATTGAGGAATTCCACAGGATACACCTCTGCTGGTCTCAGAGCACAAGTCTCTTGCCAGTCCCAGAATTTATGCCGTGCCTTGCACTCTAGTTGTTCTCCTTTAAGGAAATGCTTAAGATTATAAATTTTCAGGTGGCGGTAACAAGCCCATTGGGCTGCGGGTACCCGACCAGGAGGTGCGGGTTCCTCCACCAATTACAAAACTGCAGATATTACAATGTCACCGAAGCATTTAGATATAGCAGAGCAGCCCTGCAGTTGACGCCTGCTGAGAATGCAAAACCATGTGCCTCCACGCTATTTACAAAGGACTGAAGTCAAACTCTATGCAAATTAACATATGGAGCAAAGCTGAAAGGTTATTTTGCGGGAAATGTTAGCACCTTCTTAGAAAGACATATATACAGGTACACAGAGATCAAGTCTTTCATCCCGGTCCTCGGAGTAACCGATGATACTTTTCTACTGTGAACTATTCACTTCACAAAACCCCCAAAGTTTTCCATTGTTTTATGAAATAACCTCAGTTGTGAAAATAATCGTAGGACTACAGTTCTAAGTGGCCAGCTTTACTGAATGTTTTTGGAAGCAAATGCTTTTCTAAATACATACATTAGAAAAAAAGTACCTTTGAGTACTCTACCTTTCAGTTAATAATCCAAAATAATTGTAACATGATACTTTTGAACATTTTTACCTATTTTTCTAAAATTAGCAACATTTTAGTCATTCCATGAAATGACCAATTTCACAATATGCAAATACACACACAAACCCACAAATATCTGTTCATTTTGAGAGCTACCACTAACTTGCATAACAACGCAAAACGGTTCTGTATCATCGACTGGATAGAATTGAGTGCCTCGGTTTCAGGAATGCTTTCTGAATACAATATTTTAGGTCCCATGCGGGTCTGAAGATGCAGCAGAGTTTCAGTGCACCATAAGAAGGCACAGAAAGCAGTCATGGATAGCAAGACTGTAATCTCCCTCCTGATTCTCTCTTTCATGAGCAACTTGTCCTTGCTTCTTGTTGATACTGTCCTCAAAGTACCGAATCTCCTCTTTCATATATATTCTGCAGTTCAGCCATCAGGAATGTCACGGTGAAGATGCAGCTTGCATTAGTAGGAAAAAGGGACAAATGTGAGAGTTGTGATTGTGCGTTTTAACCTGTGATAGCTGATTTGAAAACAGGAAGATATCCCAGTGTCAGCAGTGGGTGGAGCTGGGAAAGCCCTGGGCTTCACGGCTTGTGAGCTTGGATAAATTCGTCATCTCTCCAGTGCTCTGTGATCAATCCCTAAAGACGGGATAATTTTTTTTTTTTTATTTTTTCTTCACTAGGGCAACATGGGTCTGGAAGAACTGTCAGGCAACAGCAAATTCGCCCAAGGACTTGGGTGCTGTACCACGTGTGGCATAATATAATCAAATTCCATCCCAAAGGTTGCTGGGTTTCTTGCTCCTAGTACTTACCCAGAGTTGCTTCCTGAGAGGCGCCCACACCTTTCCTAGCATCTTGATTAAGCTTCTGAGCTAAATATTTTCATGTCTTTTTCACACCAGGTACCAGTGTAGAATTTTAGCCCAAAGAGGTTTCATGTCCAGGCTGTATTCATGGGGAGCAGCCGTCTGCCTCTTCAGCTAGCTTTTTCTTCCTCTCACAAGAGAGGACCACCACACTTCCAGTAGCCTTTCATTGCACTTGATGTTGCAGGATGCCAAAATAATTGTAGTAGTAATGGGAACTTATAAATTGTTACCTGTACAAAGTCTGCAGATCATAAATGCCCCGTTATTGCTCAGTGAAGGTACTACCTCAAACCCATGCATAGCAATCCATCTGTACCTTGAGGCACGAACTTTTTATTCCTCCTGCTTTCTCTAATTAATATTTTCATGTTAGTTTGGTTCAGTTGCCGACATCATAAGCTTCCCTTTCCTCACAGAGATGATGCTGGCAGCGGAGCTGCAGTATCACTGCATCCAGACTGTCACAGGATTAATGTTGCCAAAGCACCTGGCCAACGTAGAAATCATTACTAAGGGCCCACGCTGCAACGTTATGAAAATGATTCAAGTCAGCAGGCAAGAGAAGGTACGGCTTACGAATGCCGAAGAGTTGGCAGCCCTTAAGTTTATAATCCTAAGCCTTGTCTGCGTCCTCCTCTGACCTACTCAGGTGCCAATATTAACTAAAGTGAAATGTTCATTCCACTGCAGTGCAACGCTGAAGAACAGCCAGCAAATCTGTTTAGATCCCCAGGCCAAATGGGTGAAGAGGATAATTAACAGGATTCTACACAGGTAACTGCCAGATTTACCTAGTAACTGCAATTATTCCACCAAAGGGCATATTTTCTCCAGTATAAACATCACCGTGTGTGCAATCTTCAGCGCTCTTTCTCGGAGACCCACTGAATAGTGCAGGAGGACTTGATTTAATTCATCTTTGGACAAGGCAGAAACCAGACCTACCTGACATATCTCAATAATTCAAAACAAACAAACAGTTACGAGTCATACTTTTCAAACAAGTATATTGATCCAGGTTCCTCAGGGCTGTGTTCAGCTCCACATTGCCAAGGGCAACGTTTGGGCTTTCTGGAGGAACAGTCTGGGAAGCAACACAGAAATGTCATTTAGCGCTGCCCTGTGCCAACTGGTCTGCCCAAGAGACGAGGTGATCATTAAGACAAGTTTCTCTTCTGTCTGTGGGTGGGTGCATCTTCTCCGAGACAAATTACACACACCAGCTATCAGGGCAAACTTGTTCTACAATAATTTCAAGTGACTTCTCCCTAGTGCAAATTAAACAAACATTCAACTAAAAAGAAACAAAAAAGTAAACAATTCTTTTATTTCCCACTAAAAGCGAATCTGGTTCTGTCCGGTTTCCATGTTTGTAAATTAATCTCGCTGTTTTGTGCCTGCTGTCATTCATTACAGTATCTGCATTACAATTCATCCAAGAAATGGCAGGAAACAGAGGTGTCTCTGCAATCAAGAGAGCTGCACATAGAAATGCAATTAGCCTTTAAGTGTCTCCAGGGTCAGGGTATTCATAATTTCACTCTAGCTTTTTCTATCCTCACTGCTCTCTACGTGCAGACTGTTCATCCGCAGAAGGAAGCTGCTGGGCTCAATAGGCTGTCACAACACTAGCAGACTCTCGTATTTTATGGCAAAATGTTACACGGTGTTTAACTGCAGAGGCATTTAAAGCAAAATCCTAACCAAACTCTAGCCTTGCATTGGTCAGCTGGAAACACCTGCACAGGGTTAGCAACGCCGAGGAGTCGGCATTCGCTGAACTGGTCGTTATACCAAATCATCTCTAAGCTTCATTCTGAAGGGCTATGAAGTACAGTTTTGTCTAGTTTATGAGAGCTGTAGTTTTCAAAGTAAAGAAATATTAACCAAAAGAGATTCTTAATGAAAGAAAAAATAAATAAATAAAAAGGAAAAGAAAGGGAAGAAAGGAATTCTTTGATATCAATAAAAACCTTGCTTAGAGACAATATGGTCAATGAAGCGAAGCAAATGCTGTAAGATTTCAGTGTTTAAAAACTGCTTTTTGGTCTTACGCATATTAAATATACCTCTAGCCTTAAAACAGCAGAGTGATAGTAATTCTGGTTTTGTCACCAAGCTATCAATATCATGAGGACTCTTCCATAAAAAAAGTTTTTGAAGCAATCAATTCAACTTCTCATAAATGAAATGCAAAGAAAATATGTATGAAATATCTTTAATGTTTTCAAACACGCTCAGAGTTTTGCCACCTGCAAACCATTGTTAGGGTTTATTCATAGTGCACCAGGGGCTGAAAAGTAAATAAAAATTTACAGTAAGTACAAAACTGTACGTGATTCTCTGAATTGCTATACCTGTTTTTCAAAGAAAATAAACTAGATTTCAAATTTATTTTCATTAATGACTGTTTTGCTAAAAGAAAGTTCCTTTTCCCTTTAAATAACATGTTTGAATACTACCTTGTTTTCAAAATTAAAAGTGCTCGTTCCCCATCTGAACACAGGCACATTTTTCCTTCTTATGTACACAAGAGATCATGACATCGTCGCTGAATGCTAGCACTGCAGGTCTCCAAACACATGGGAGAGATGATGTCTCAGCTGCGGAGCATGGGAGGCTATGTAAGGACTACCTGGCTACTTAATAAAGGCGAGAAGAAACCAAACGAAACCAAACCAGATTTGCCCTTAAGACCTTACACTTAGAGGTAACTGAAAAAGTATTTTCTGCAAGAAGAATTTTCTTCCGAATATATTGAAAAAGATGCCGATCGAGTCAATTAATTAGAAACAAAACTGTTGATCTTTTTGTCAGTGCTCGGATTAAAAGAATATTTCTTTCAGCTTTTAGGGAAATAAGGTAGCTTTTTTGATCATTTTACTTTGCGAAGAGCACGCTCATACCGAGTTGGTATTGGGAGCGCACATGCACATTGCACTAGGAGTTGATAACGAAAAATGTCTGATAAAGGCAGTTTTTCTCTCTAGGCTAAACTCAAAATTGCTATCTCAGATTCCAGTTTTTGTCTCTGCAGGCAGCCAGTGACTGCACTGACACAGAGGATTAATACCACATAAATAGGATGCAGAAAAACAGCAAATGAATCTCCTTCCAAGCCTCTAGGAAACAAAAATGCACCTTCTAGCCAAATGTCACAGCCCCCCTCTGGGGTATCATCTTAAAAAGATTTAAGGTTCCTGCCCTCACATCTGCCATTGCAAAAATTATTGCAGAAACATTACTCCTCAAACACCTAACAAGTTCTTCTAACTTCCAATCTATCTTTGCCCAGAATCAATTCTTATCTCTCGGCCTTTTTCCACCACAGTCCCTTTGCATAAATAGGTCTTTCCTTCCTTCCCCAGTGATGACTCTGTAAAAAGCCCCTACAGTACTTTTCAAGAGTGTAACCCCCTTATCTCTTTGCACAAAGAACATAAATACGTCAGTCTTCTAATCATCCTCATAGTTGTTTTCTTCTTTGATTCAAGTTTATCTTTCTCAAACATAAATAATCATCTTTCCGGTAAAATACTGATCTTGTCACGAAAGGATGATAGCTAAATTCAAACCCACGGATTGTTATTCTTGCTTGCATGGCAGTTTAATTGCACTGTAGAAGGTTGTCCAGAGATCAGCGTGGATTTCAGCAGAGGCAGCAGTGACAGCCCTTTTATCATCAGGCAGGCATCGCATTACGGATGAGAAAAGGCACAAGCCGAACCACCCAAACAGTTTTGAACTATCCAAGTTTCCAAGGCCGTGGGAGGTGATCTGGCTAACTATGGGAGGAGTGGAGGAGGAAAGACATCTGTACAGTAGAACAAGGTAAAGTTCAGAGGAAAACGACAAAGATAGTAAGAGTTATAGGATGAGAAACAAGTAAGCAGCATAGGTCTTTTTAGCCTGGAAAAGAGATGTCAGAGGGAACATGCCAAAATTCTGTAATGCTATAAATGGCACACATAAGGAGAACAAAGAATGATCCGTCACCGATTCCAATCTAAAAGAAAAACGGGGCAAAAATGAAGGTAGCAGGTGGCAGGTTCAGCAGAAACTAAAGGATTGTGGTGTTCTCACAACAAATAGTTGAACTGTGGGATTCTTTGCTACGCCTATTTGTGGATACCGAATGCTTCCAGGGGTTCAGGCAGTGAGTAGACAAACTAATGAGGGAAAATCCTGTAAGACCTATTCAACACAAAGATGCTGTCTTTGGCTCAAGAAGTTCCTCAACTTCCAATTCCTGGCATCTGGAAAAATATAAAGGAAAAGTAATAACGTATCTTTTCCCTGTTCTGTCCCAAGCATTCGTTACTGGTCACTACGAGTGTCAAGATACTGTTCTAGATGAACGTGTTAACGTGACGTAACGCAACTGTCGTTATCCGCTTTGGTCCTGAGGCCCTGAAATGTCATGGCATTTCCAGGATACAAAATAAGGACTCCCTCGGCTTGCATTTTGTAAGCAGCTGAAGAAATCTCCCTTATACAGCAAATAAAACAAAGGAGGCAATAAAACAGAGCAGTTTGTTTCACAAAGGATGCTGAATCAATCTTCTCATCCTCATGTTGCTGATTTCATGTCCTAGACTGACCAGAGCAATAGCAATGTCAGCATGAAAAAAAGGAAACTATAATTTCCACCGTAGAAGGATGATTTAGAAACTTCACAGCATGACAAAGAAGAGTAACCATAGTCTTGAAAGATTACACCATTACTGCGTATCAGAACCATGACTGGTGCATAAATTCTGCTTGAATTAATCATGTCCAGTGAAGTACAGAAAATAAACCCTTTCAGAAACTTCTTCAACTGATTTGAATTGGGTTTCCTTGTTCCTGGAACCACCACCCAATTTAATATGATTTATCTGATTAACACACACTTTTATCAGTGTTAGTTCATCAGTGAATGAGGACTCGGGCACTTGATGGCCTGTTGCTTTGTCCTCTGTTCCTGGGAGTCTCTGAAGAGGGCTTTCCCCAGGCAGTTCTATTGTGCTTGCAGTAGCAGCAGACAGGAGATACCTAATTAAAGGTCAGTCCCTTTAAACACAAAAAAGTTCAGGTGCTAAAAACATCACAGGTAGACTTTCCTATCTTTTTAGTCAATTTTGAGGTGATCTGAAAAAAAAATAGTTTGGTCTCTGTATGCAATATTTTCACTGACATTTAAAAACGTTCCTCTTCATCTTGGGTAGGGGGAAGAAATAAAAATCTTTCCTAAGGATAAGCAGAACACAGTGGCTGGTGGGTTTTTGGTTGGGTTTGCCTTGTTTGTTTGTTTGGGTTTTTTTCAAAAACAGCAAATAAGAACTTTCAAATCAAATAACAAGTATTCTTCATCACTGTGATTCCCAAAGCGATCAATTGGCAACTGCAATAAAAAATGGCTCATCATTATGAATTCCAACATGGTATAGCAGTGCTATATTCGGTCTTTCCTGGGAAGCTCTGCCCATCTTGACATGAGTACCTGTACCATTTTAACCGCTCATGAAGCATTTTCTTGATCCAAGGTTATAAAAAGCCAATGATAAATAGGAAAGAAATTGCCCTAATTCAGACAGTCACCATCTCAGAGGATTTTTTCCATCTGTGCGTTCTGAGTAATGTAATAATGTTGTCATTGAGCTGAAACCACCAAAAACCAAGGCCAAGTTATGAGATAATATTGCTGCTGAGTAAATTGGTGTGGTGAATGAAAACAATTAGCTACAAGTCCTCGGACACTTGCTAACGCAGATGCTAAATGGTGCCAACATAAAAACATATGTTACACCGCATTGCCAACAGGGCTATTTAGGAGTCTGAAACATAGCATCACGCATGCACTGCCACAATTTTTTCGCGGGAAGGTAGCCGCAGAAGTCTGCACTTTTTGTCCCAGCATTCTTCATTCTTGTTCCTAATGCCAAATTTATGTAAGACTGGCCACCACAGCGAGGATCGCTGCGGGAGCATGCCAGTGAGCGCATAGCACCAGGGTGAGATCACATTCGGACCAGACCAGCTGAAATGTACTTTGTTAGGCCACATACAGGATGCTGCATCCTTGCTGTTGTGGCAATCCGTGTCGTCTTTGGACATCATGAGGCTTTAATAAGGTGAGCTGCTTTATGATTCTTTCTCAGTGAATTACGGGAGAAAAACAGGAGTAAGCGGTCACTAGAAGACTTCTGCATTCAGAAAGCTTTGTGTGGTCACTGCAAAGGTTGTGAGTTATCTGCAAAGGAATCAAGTCAACAGTCTGAAATGGATCCAGCTAACGAGAACGAAAGCACCAATAATTCTGCATTGAAAGCCTTTGCGCAAGTCTTTAGATCAAAACCCCAACGCAGTTAATTGTAGCCTTCTTGCCTCCTTCCACAGGCTTCACATGAGGCCTCTAATTCTAGGGTGCTCTGCTTCCCAGCTACATGTTACTTCCCGGCTCAGATGATACAGGTTCCACCAAAAGAGCTGATACGAATAGTTTCTTACAACAGCTGAAGAGGAGATTAATGAGAAAAAACTGATCGAAAGGGGAAAGCAGCTGGACAAGGCCAGGCTAAAAGGAAGAGAAAGAAAGATGAGGAAACAAAAAGGAAATCTGGAAAATAACGAAATAGTAAAGATTCCTTAGAGGGTGTGGAATCTTCCTGCTCCTGTCTGCACTGGCCTGACTCATTACAGCATTAGTTTTAACACTCTAAATTGTTACCCATGTCATCATATGTCAGAAGGAAACGTGCCATTCTGATGCTATATGTAGGAAATTATGTCGGAAATACTGATTCACTGTAAGGAAAATAGTATATTCATAAAAACTCACCTGTGAGGCTTGTGGCACACTAAATAAAAATAGCCTGCTTTCAATATTAAATTAAAATGGTGACTTCTTCAATCATATGCAGAGTCAAAATCAGAAAAGAAATGTAAATATTTTTTTAACAATTTTGATAGTTTGAATACCAGCACTTGCGGTTTGAAAAGGCCACTTCTGCCCAGTGCTCCATTCTTAGCCACAATGGAGCAAATGTCCATTGGTCAGCAAGACAAGATTTCTTGGTAATCGTAATATCTTTATTAGACTTATTCATAATGCAAATACCTTTATGAGATCAACTACTTTATGCGGGAGAGATAAATATATGGAGCACAAAGCCTTCATCGTGCCTCTTGTGTATTTCCTTATATAGCGAAAATATCTAGGTTATTTAACTGTTTAGGAGAGTTTTTTATTTTTTTGACAGAAAGCTCAGGAGGCACTTCAAGAACAACGCTCTCAAACCACCGTGCACTGCAGGCCACGTGTCACTCTGTCACATTAGTACAACGACGGAGTTCCGCACGGATGCACGAAAGCAAAAAAAATACTTTTCTTAACTTCAGAGCCTTCTCCAGAGAGGAACTGAGTCTCTGCTCTACAGGAGGTAATGACCTATTATCACCCCCGGCTTAACGATGGGGAAACTGAAGTCATAAATATCCCAGGAACTGTGACCAAGGTCTCCTCCCTTCTAAAGCCATAGACTGTTGAAGGATTCTCCTCCTAGTTCAGCACATTACCACATTCAGGAATCTTTCCTACAGAGACAAAAATCTTCTCTTGTCAACAAAATAGAACATCATGGTAATATGATTAGAATATTTTTGAGGCAAACATGTGGTCTTTACCAATTCGTTCAGCCTAAATGGAAGAGAAAACTCTTCCATTGCATTTCTTCATGCCATCCAGCAGGGAGGACTGGTAAAAACAGTTCTTATCGAGAAATACAATGAAGCACACAAGATGTACATATGTACCAAACTGCTGTTCTCATTCGTTTTTATTCTTACTCTATTTCACACACAAGCTTTTCTAGCAGAACGACTGCATCTGGGTTGCACTGTAGGAAAGTCCGGCCCTTTTTGTTTTGTGCCAGAGCTGTAGCTTAGCACTCTTTTCCATGCAAAATAGCAACAGGCCTTTGCTGTTTGAACAATCTTTTCTACATCGTCAGCCTGTTTTCAAACCCTGTGAAGGAAAGTTGAGTAAAGGGTGGGTGTCTGGTGCTAACGAGAAAGACTTCTCTAAAGCTCTTCCTCAGTAAGTGTACTATGGCAAAGGCTGCAATTTCAGATTCCTTAAATCTCATGGGATTTTTCCCACAATATGAATTATTTGTGTACTTTTCCAATGAACTTCTGTCCCACCCCACCTGACAATTAGATATCTCCGTCACAAGGTGTGAAAAGTTACACCGGCGTCATTAGAAAACAGTCTCAAACTTGTTATTTATGCTGATCCTAAACAGAAAAGTTCAACCTAGAAGTCACTCCACTGCAGCCAATAGAATTATCCTACCGGTGAACGTAGCCGGCAGATGCTTTTCCCTCATGACTGCCATACGTCTAAGTACTTGCCCTGTGGATGAACTCATTAGTATTTACTATGAATAGCTTACCGAACTATGGAAAATACCAGTTCTCTCTACTTCTGTGCAATTGCAATTTTTCATTTCAGGGTTTTTCCGAAGGCACACCCTATTTACTAGTCATCATCTCTTAACTATTAGCAACATTTTCCTTCCATGGCACATGAATAATAGGACATTGCAATGGCAGGAAAGCATCATATACCTTAAACTCACTACTAGGCAGGAACTGGGTAGCACATTATGATCAAGCCTGACTCTAATCTCTTCTTAAATTCTGCTTTTCTGTGGGAGTGCTCTTAGACAATTTTTTTTTGAGATGAAATTGTCCTCATGCCCATTCCAGAAGATTTTCATGTATGGAAACTTTTCATGACATCTTTTCAATGACAGGTGAGTTGTTTTATCCGAAAGTACAAGTACCACCACACACATCCCCCTGGTAATGCTATGGTTAGATGAAAAATGAGAAGGATTGAAACGGACAATATCAGAGCTGACACGTCTTAAAAACCTACTTAGAATAAAAACAACCTAGCGAGCAGATGGATTGGGGAATGAAGACGAAAAATAATTGTGATTTGGGATGCACATTTCCTAGAGTAAATGCCATTTTCAGAAGTGATGTAAGCGTGTCAGTGTCTAAGTCAGACTGAAAGCCAGTAAAACCTACGTGGCTAAGTGAGCTCACAGGTTATGAATTTAAGATATGAGTAGCATTTGGTGGTAAAACTTGCCAACGGCACTTATTCTGAAATACTAATGATTTACCCAGGTCATTCTTACCACTTTGCAAGTAAGAAAAGGCCAGTGTTCACATCTACGGTAATACCGATACAATTATTAATATTACAGTTATACCATTCTAGTTTGGCTTCGCATTTGCCCGTTCAGACAAGCAAAGCGTCACTTTCAAAAAAGTAATGTTTTTACAGCGCTATTAGATGTGGACATCAAAGTTTAGCATCTTTTGAAACTTAAGGACCTTTACTAACTGCACCATGAAAATCTTAGGTTGGCTCAGCATTTGAGGGTGCTGCTGTTCGACGCTTTAGATAATCCTCTTGAAGGCTATCAATTTAAAGAGCGCCAGATTCATTAAAATTCTACACAATGGCTAACAAGAAAAAACAGAAAAATAGTTGTCGTCTTCTGCCTAAGCACCTACATGGAAATTAAAAACCTGTAAATACATTTTCAGAACTCAAGTACACACAATAAATGAAACCAATTTTTTCATTCCCTCCCAGAGGGGACCAAGACACCACATGCACCAAAGCCAGGGCCAGGAACAAGACCGGGGGCATGACATACGACGCACAAGCCTGCTGTACTGACAAAGCACGCATGCTTCAAATTCAGGGGAAAAAAATCATGTTGTAAATATGTCATGGTTTCAGACACTAAGAATGCATTTCCTTTCTGGCTACGTTCATATAGAGCAGAATAAATCATATCAATATTATTCTTATCATTACAGCTGCCTAAATCCCTTTGCCTGACATTCAGGTCAGCTGAAGCAGTTGCAATTCAGATTGATTTCCTTCATACTGCTAAAACAGATATAAAAAATCTTAATGTTTTAACAGCGTAAGGAAGGGGAAAAGACTTTTTTCCATATCAGCAAACATTAAATTTTGTCTACAGCAAGAATGGTAAACAAAAAAGTCATTTAGGAACATAGCTATGCAACTCACATTGTAATGTGAAAGCAGATTTTTAAAAAAGCCTTCCTTCTCCCAAGACAGGTTACCCTGTGTCGTCAAGGAAAGCTGCATCTTTGATGAAGGGGTTCACTGGAGCACGACAGCGCCAACATTGCACTGCTTGCATCCCACTAGAAGGCTACCCTGGAAAGCTGCACTGCGAGAAGCCACAGCAAAGAATGCAGATCCACAAGGAGCATTTTTTTTCTGCCAGCACATCTACCTCACTTACTGGAAGCCCTCTAGTTAAAAGCTTGTCTACATGTTAGGGCTTATGCCCCCATAATTACGCTGCTAGAACCGCCTCGTTGGTGCGCTTCTGTCTGCCCTTGCTTTGTCAAGAGGAAATTGGAAGGATTTTGCAAGTAGCTTTGACAGCCCATTATTCAAAGCTGTGCCACTACCAAAAAGTTGGCAAAGCTGAAGAAGGTGCTTTAAAATAATACTAGTGTGACGTCAAGCAGATTAAAAGAACTACCATACCTCCTGGTGGCAGAGCTATTGGGTGATTACATTCTCAGCTGCTCCTAGAGACCGAGGAGCTTGGCACAGGTTGGAAGGCTGAGGTACGGATGAAAACGGGCACGGCAATGCCGTGGTCCCCCTAGCTAATATGGGTATGCCATGAAAGCCCCAGGCAATGACATGGCTGGAGCCATCTTTGTGAGTTTCTAGGGATAGAGGTCAACTGGTTTTGATATTCTTAACCAGCTTAATCAGTGCGACCTGAGCTTTTTTTTTTCCCCTGCAATCTGTCAGGAAATTAGAAATAAAATTGAATAGTGAATTCTTACCTAACTGGCTTGTAGGGTAGCTATTCTAAATAAGCCCAAGTTTGCTGTTGCATGTTCATGGTTCAAACCTGCAGATACTCGTAAATCATACACAGGCACGGAACAGAGAACTCGGATCTTCAGGGTCGGAGTCATGGATAACGAAACAAGCAAGGTTTAGAATATTAAGAAAAGCGCACCCGGTTATAGCTGACTGGAGCTGAACGTTGTTTAGGTGATCAATACCTCCGTTTTTTGGAAATGCCCACTGTGGTCAGACTCTGCAAATTAGGTCAGTAATTTCATAATGTTTCTAATTCATTCTCAGAAGGGATTTAAAAGAAATGGCTCATGTTATAAACAGTTCTCTCCACAAGTAATATTTTTAAACCACACCGAGAATGCACACCCATGTAAATGTGCCTGGTTTTTTTTTTTTTAAATGCGGACTTATTAACCTTGATGAATATGAAATCACTGAGTTTAGTTAATCTACTCCAACATACAACCTTGCCCCAAATTTACCGTCACAGTTCTTACTTCTTAGTGTTGTTGGGCCTCAATTCTGAAAACCCTAGCACTTTATATTTAACCCACAAATGGCACCAAATCACATGGTTGACCTTAATAGTACAGATAACTATTTCCCTGTATGGCAGGAACAGACTTTAAGGAGTTCAGCCAGTCTCCACAGCAATTTCCCTGCTGTGTTTAATGGATTATTCCCACCCACACAGGTCAGTAACCACAGACAGCAAAATAAAAGATTCATATAACTGCTTACATCCAAATACAGTCAAAATAATTTGTCAACATCCCTTGTAATAAAAAAAAATAACAATTCCAAAATTCTATGTTCCACCTCACTGCGACTCAAACTTAGAAAACAGAACATGCTAGCATGACTTATGTTCCTAACTTTTGCCTCAACAACCATCTTTATCCTTGACCTTCATACTTTATAAGTCTGTAGTGGCCACAAGTTTTATGACATAAGTTTTATGCATCATCTCACAAATCTTTCTTCATACTCAGGCAGTAGTTAAGTCAATAGCACTGTACAGTTCACATATTTCAACATCAGCTGTCTATTAAATGGCATGAAAAAATGACTTTGTCAGATTACAGGCTGCCATTGATTAGGAAATCATTATTTAAACCAAAACCATGACAGTGTATATTCAGAACCACAGCTTTAGTACCCTTTCTGCTCCGCCCGCACCTACAACACTGAGGTGAGGACAGAGGCACAGTTCTAGAGCACAAAATTGGGTCCTACGAGTAACCCCGATGTTTTCCAAAGAGCTGAGCATCCACCAGTTCTTTCCAAAATCCTAAGAATCACGTGAGAACTAATATACACGCATGTCACTTCAAACCTTGGCCGAAGTGACAAAACCTCTTTAAAACTTAACAGGCCCTCTGCATTTGAACCTACTTCAGAGATAAAATCAGGACCGGATGAGCATTAAGGAAAGAACCTCATGCTCAATGACGAGAACTACTTCACAGTTCATTCAAAATCAGCCTTTCCTCAATCCAAACGCAGTACATCTGACTGACATCTGGCATGCGAGGATATACAGGCAAAGAGCTCCTTAGGACTACCCCTCTCACGGCACCTGCACTAGATGAAAGCACTTTAGCAGGAAAAAGGAAGAACCTGCTCTGTGGTCACACAGGTAAAACCACACGGTGCCTCGTGGCGTGTACTCTCTATATCCTCTCTCTCAAGCAGAGGAACGCTTACTCCTAACAGCGGAGATCCTGGTCCGTGCAGGTGGGCAATAGGACGTATTCTCTTTGACTTGCTGGACCAGTTTCTCCACTGGGAGACCAGTTCCACCACATGGGTCATCCCCCCTGTGCCCCCCCTAGATTGGTTCTCCAGGAAAAAAAAAGGTAGAGAGTGTGATTATTAATAATTCCCAGGAGATAGCGCCCAAGGTACGGAAGCGACAGCAACGTTGAATACACAGACCAAATCATTCTCATGGCCAATAATCTCATCTGATCATAAGCGAGTAGTACACAGTGCAGCAAAAGGAAAATCCTCATACAGCTCCGAGGGGTGATAAACAGCACAGTAGGGAATACATAACGCAAGGAAGGGCTTACATGACACAATCATGCGAACTAATAATACAACCTTGTGACCAGCGACTATTAAACGAATATAATGAATGCTTACAACAAATTTTGTTTTAACACGCTCTGATCAGATCTGTCATTATCTCAGCCCTTCATGCCCCACGTTGGGTGCCAAAAGGACTGTCACGGTTCAACCGGGTCAGCAGCTACAACAACCACGCAGCCATTCGCTCACTCCCCTACTCCCAGTGGGACGGGGGAGGGAATTGAAAAGAAAATGGTAAAACTTATGGGTAAGTCGGCTTAATGGGACAGAAAAGGAAGACGATGATGATGATGATATAGTAATAATGATAAAAGACTATACAAAACAAGTGAGGCACAGCACAAATACTCATCACCCAGAGCTGATGCTCAGCTAGTTCCCGAGTCGAGCCGCCTCCCAGCCAACTCCCCCAGTTCTATATGGAGCATGACGCCATATGGTATGGAATATCCCTTTGGCCCGTCTGAGTCGGCTGTCCTGCCCGTGTCCCCTCCCTTGACCTTCCCCAGCCTTCTCCATGGCAGGCCGGTATGAGAAGCTGAAAAGTCCTCGACTGCTTGGCAAAAACTAAAAACATCAGTCTGTTATTAACATTATTCTCGTTCTAAATCCAAAACACAGCACTATACTCACCACTGCTCAGAAGAAAATTATCTCCATCCCTGCAAAACCAGGACAAAGTTCACGTATGGTGTTATGTGGTTATGACAAATACAGCAATACAGAAGCAATTATGAAATAAAATATATTCTACTCTTTGTGTATCCTGCTATTTACTTATTTCTCATTTGTTTTGCCCTTGAGTGGTTTTCCTGAAAGTATTTGGGGTGTAATACAGATACGTTTTTTCCACGTGGATTTACTACGATAGGGACT
Source organism: Balearica regulorum gibbericeps (assembly GCF_011004875.1). Classification (NCBI taxonomy): domain Eukaryota; kingdom Metazoa; phylum Chordata; class Aves; order Gruiformes; family Gruidae; genus Balearica; species Balearica regulorum. Next base: position 936,241 of record NC_046187.1, on the reverse strand, counting down.
CCGCAGGGCATGCCAGAGGGATGAATGTCCTCTCGGTTTATCACATGAGCAGCAGAAAGGCCCAAAATACAGCACTCTAACCTAGAGTGACAAATAAGGCTCTCCTGAGAGAGCATTGTGACACTCCTAAGAGACTGGAGAAGGAAGTGCGTCCTATTTAGAGCAATGTTACATGAGGGTATTTATACCAAAAAGCCACTATACCAAGTGACCCACGTTTAATCTCTTGTGTGTTAATACCTCAGGATTGCACAGACATAGCCAGCTGCCTGACTGCAGCGAACAGGCTGGAAACCAAAGGAACGTGGTTAATCACACAATTTGTAGCTAAGTCATAGCAAAAGATGTTGTAAATATTGTAAATAGCCTTACAAGAGTCTCCTATAGATAACGTGCAGACATGTGGCAAAAAAACCAGAGACAGTTGCCTAGCTCAGGCAGTCCGTGAAACACAAATGATTGGGAGTAGAGGAGCAACTCTGCCACGTGCCCAGTCTGTTCTTGTCTTCTTTCCAGAAGCAAGTTTTTGGCTACCGTCCAGGACAGGAAGCTGGGCTAGATGGATCTTCAGTCTCACTCGGAGCGGCGGTTCTTATGAAAGTCATGTGCACTTCACTCTGCAGTCTACCACCATTAGAAGAAGTTGGATTTATCCCTTACTTTCCTCTTCTCTTGTGTAAAACAGACGCACGGATAGGTGGTGTCTTACTGCATTGCAACAACAAAGCACTCTGCATTTTGATAAACTAGGACAGAGCAAACTAAGGTATAAGAAAAGCTGTCTGCTTCACCAGCACTAGGGAATTGCTGTAGGTAAGCAACCTCTGTCTCTGACCTTGGCAGTGCCAAAACACACTCGTGGGTAGACAATATGAAACACGTTCTTCCCTTTCCCCCCCACCACTCCCTTCCTGCCGTTTACAGGTGACGTGAAAGTACCGCTCCCTCTCCACAACCTTGAGAAAGTCCTGCCTGCACTGGCCACCACTCAACAGACTTTAGTGCATCTGCACGCATAATAGTTTTCCTCCCGGGGATGGTGTCTATCAGAAACCACTGTCAGCACATTGTCCTGTTGCAACACGTCTGTCTCAGGAATAGCATGGATTCCAGAGAGAGCTACATCCACCTTCACTTGACCAGAGAGCAGCAGATATTTGCAAAATCCCAAGTCTCTAAGGCAGAATTTTCACTTTCACTGCCCAGTGCAAGCTAAAGCCTGGGACTAAAACACCGACAACGACCAGTTTCCCTCAAGAGTCGAAAAATGTAATATACCTCCTCGAATAGATGCCTATGTTACATGTTATTTTTGAAAACTGTGGATCAGTGAAAACTGCTACAATTCTTCCCTCCTGCTCTATGTCACATGTTTTTCTTGAGATGCAAGCTAATCTCCTAAAACAGCAATGGAAATATCTTCTTGTGCAACTCTGGATTTTTGACTCCCAGCTAATTTTGAGCATGGAAGTATATTGCCCAACATGAAATGCTAGTAAAGCAAGACACATCAAAAGCCTCTCATTTTTTTAAAGTCCTCATGGGACTTAGGACTTTTTGTAATCAGTTCTTTGAAATTCTCAAGACACTAAGCATGAAAGTTAAGCTTGACAGTACCCTAAGAGCTTCAGATAAATGCCTACAGATAGTCAAATGTACACAGTCACAATAAGCCTATTGTTGCAACTTTAAACTGGATTTAACCCTTGCAAATGTTTTTCTTGGTGTAAAAAGTAGAACCGGAAAGAGGGTTTCCATGTAAAGTTCCAGCTTGGAGCGATTAGCATAATAGCCTTTGTGCTGTACTGTAACAAATGTGATGAACTGAAAACGTTTATGAGATATTTAGAGGAATGGCTAGGAAATTGCTTTGTTCTCCATCGCTGCAGACTGTGGAAGCAGAATGCTTTCACGGAGAAACTAGAAATCGCTTACTCTGCAAGGGTACTCAAAGATGATGAATATTAGCATCTGAATAACATGTCAGTTGTTTGCAATGACCTCTGTGGGAAGCCAGGAATATTTCTTGGAAAGTCAATTCCATTTAGCATTAAAAATAGACACCTACTCCAGCAAAGACACAGCCAAGTGTCTTGCTCCATGGACACAAGTTCACTATCCTCTTCCACACAGAATGAGCGTACTCAGAAACTCACTTGCCAAGCTAGCAACAATTATTATAGGGTTTGGGGGCGTTTTTTGCCAATACTATTTGAATAAAGTAGCTGAACACATTGTCAGTGAAGGCGCCGTATTTGAAGGGGCTTCCACAGTCAGGCTAAATAAAAAGCAGGTTCTTATGCCCTGCGCAGAAATGGCTTTGCACAAAAAAGAAATAGACTACAGGTTTTCTATGTGAAACATCTGGTATCATAAATAAAACTCACCTAGTGATCTAAGAGATTTTTCCTAAGGACACATTTGTCCTTATCATTCCTGACTTGCGTGTGAGCATAAATCTGACTTTTCAGCTCAGCCCAGAATTTCCTTCGTACTCTTACCTGCCAGCGGCACAGCTGCACTTCTGATACCCACGCTAAATACGTAATCTCAGTTAAGATGCTGTACTTGGTACCAACATTTGATGCTTCCCTTGAACGGATGGTCGATATCGCCAATTTCTATTTTTAGGATGTCTTGCATATATACTTGTATAACTTTTATTGTATTAGTGACCTTTCAATCAAGTGCTGATTTCCTGTCAGTTTCCAGAATAACACTGTTTCTGTAACATCCAGACAATAAATATAACACACCTCATAGCAATGATTTTTATTTCAACAAGCTTGCTAGTCCTCTCTTCCTCATTCAATATTACCTTTCAATTTCATCTATAATTAAATCCAAATTAAAGTCGCAAAATGTCCAGTTTGCACAGCAAGGAAAATATAATTATGTTAATGACGTTTTTTAAAACTACAGGGAAAGCAAACAAATTCAGATCCAGAGAAATGCATTGAACGTGGGCTTGCTTTTAAAAGGCAACATTCCAGATTTTTCTTTTACTTGCACTTTCATTTTGACCAGCATCTTTTGCTTTACAGAAACACTGCACTCCTGATCATAAGGGTATTAAACTAGATATTTACTACTACACCATCGTGTAAAACGGGCCCTTTTTCTTTCTACACTTAAAACAATCTAGAACATTTTGAGACGTTTCTTTGTAAGTTTTCTCCTACGCCCTTCTCTCCAAGAGACAAGACCCAAGATCAGCTACACATTTTCATAGATTCATGTAAGCGGTTTTTTTGTAATTCTCCTGCTGATCCTAGACGGCTGCCAGCACACAGGCTCTCCAACAGTGACACACCCAAATCCCTTAGACCCTGGATACCAATTTACCAACCGTCATCAGCACATAAAGGTGTCCTCCAAAAAGAAGAGTGCTCAGAGCAACCTAAGGCAAATCTACCCCTGTCTTTCCCCAACCCCAGCCCACCACGGCATTTGTAGCTTTTCCCCAGGTGATTTTCAGCCCTTTACAGCCCTGCTCATAACGTTCAGTCAGCTGCTCACCTCAGCCATAAACGCCAGCATTCCACCGTTTGCTCAGAACGAAACGCTTCCTTGGCGCCCAGAAGCAAAACTTGGGTAGGAGCCATCTGTCCTCGCCTGAAAGAAAAAACACAGAACAAAAGTAAGCGATGGAAAGGTAGAGAATTTCATCTCTCCGTCGGACCGAAACTTTGTGCCGTAAAGCCCCCGAAACCAGATAGGAAGAGAGGGGAACTTTGCACCAGTGGCACATCGCTGCTGCTATGTTTCTAATTCCCTGCAAAGAAGGATGGTGAAATTGTGAAGATATGTAAGGGAATAGCAACTGTAATACATAGATGACAGCTATTTTGGAGTCTACGTAATTTTCAGGAAGATTAGAGACAGTACACACGTTTTCAATAAAGAAAATGCCACGAGCTTAGAGAGTCTCATATAGATAACATTAGCAATACAACATCTTTTCTGAATTTTTAACTTGAAAACCATATTGAACATTGTGGCCTGATTTTACATAATTTCCAGGGGTTTTTAGTTATGCAAATGAACTGGAAAGAAGTTACTTTCTGGGATTGTCTACAGATGAGTGTTTTGCCAAAAAATTTAGTCATCTAGCGAGTAGATCTATCAAAAACAAAGACAGCTGGAGAACATTTTGGCGAGTGATAAGCATGAAGATAACTAGTATGGGTTTGCTGGGAACTTCAATGTGTATTTACATTGTTTTAAGCTCATGAAGACATCTTTTGTTGACTTCGGAAGTCTGATATCTGCACACCAAAGTAAAAGCAATATAAAATGCTGGGTTTATGTTTTGCTGGTGTATGTTACCAGAAATTTGGTTTTCCTTTTTAATAGAATAAGTTTTAACATAAGATCCACAGGAAGATCCCTTTATCAGACACAATTTGTAATGTGTGGTTAAACTACATGCTAAAAGTCTTGGCACTGTTTATAATTCCTAATGATTATTTTAGAATAACCTAAAAGAGGTTATAAACGCAATTAAGATATGCCAATCAAGCTTAAGAGAAGCTTCCCAAGGTTGAAAATCCACGTTCCCTGCTGTTGTACTCATAGCAAAGAGCTCAAGTGCCAACTAGATACCTCATTTTCACTCATGCAGAGTTCTATAATGAATCAGAGTATTCCAAAAGAGTCGTGGAAGAGCAAATACACCTATTACCAATGTAACCGATCTAAACTTGACTGGGAAATGACGCAGTATGAGTAGAATCTGCTTAAACTTACAGCGCATTTTACATTCCTTGCAATTCAAATCGACTATTTGGTTTGTTTGACTATTAATGAAAAATGAAATGAAAAAGTCAAAATATTACATACTTATGCAAATATATTACAGAATTTGGAGCTTGTTACTATTTAGGAATAGCTGTTAACTATTAATAATAGTGATAGTCATTACTGTCTAGCGATGATTTTGTAATAACACAAACTGTTGTTTCATTTAAAATTAAATCAAAATAATTTCCTTGTTTCTCCATGAAAACATGCATTTAAAGGATCAAATAATATTTGCGAAAGGCATTATAAATGTTTATTGTTGTGGTTAATGATTCCTACTTTATTTACTTTTTACAAATAATACCAGAACCTTTGCTCCAAATTCAATCCCGCACCAAATGCTAGAATTTTCCTTTTTCACATAAAAGATCCTTTCTATTGTTTCCACTGTAAGGTCCTTTAGAGTGCAACATTCAGACAGGATGTAGAGAAAAGGAAAACCTTCGTTTATTTTAATTGTGCTAGAGAAAGCCAAGAAAGAAGCACGTGCAATATTTAGGAGCTGTAGAAATACAATGCACTGTTACTGAATGACACAATCTACCTAACTCGCATCAGCACGTTCAATACTGTGCTCACTTAAGAAGACATTTCAGAGTCAGACCGTGACAGACAATAAATGCTAGCTATTAATCAAAAATGCATCTATCCATAAACTTTAGCACTCTGAGAGCATTGACTTACTGTAGAAAGGGATGCCAAAATAACTCAGATGAAAAACTCTCATTAAAACAGACTTGGCTGGGTATTTATTTCTTCAGTTTGTGCCTTAAAACTGCATATTTGAGCCAAGATTTTTCTAAACATACAGTGTGGACGGGTAGCCTGAGGACTCCTAATAGTTCTATGGAAAGCATAGAAAAAGAGTTTTTAAAAGATTGCCTATGCTTTGATGTCTATATTTCTCTTCAAGATCCTAAATATGAATTTCCATCTTGAATCTAGTTCTCTTTCATTTCCTACAGAACAATTTAATACGCATATGTTTTCTATTTCAGCTGACAGCTATGGTGAACAGAACTCGCGCTCCGGTTTGTTTCCCTGCCACCATCATCTGGTAGCAGGTCCTAAGGGAAAATAAGATATTAAAACAAGTGAAATGACTGGAGTCTCTTATTTGACGACTCACAATAATGACTGCACGGCAACAGATGTAGTTAAGGCACTCGCTAACGATCGTTTGCCTTCCCAAGTAGGGTGAATTACGAGGAGGGCAGCAGAAGGGATCGGGTAAGGCGAGACTAACGTGTGGGTTGAGTGACTCCTGGTGGCTAGCTTCCCACATGGCATCGCAAACCAGGGAGAGCAACGCTTGCCTTTGTGATTATCCCAATATACCCACAGACTTTCTGCATAAAAACAAGGTGAAGGCACAGTCCGGATTATTGATGTGCACTTTAAGAGAGTCACAGCACATAGTAACACACGTGCACACACACACAGATGCGATCCAGAACGTACCGATGAAGGAAAGCCCTTCAGGCCTCGAGCCATGTTCTGCACTGCCTCTTTTCCCTCTTGTGAAACAGCACTTGCGAAGTTGAGTTATGTTGGACCAAGGTGCAAAATATGCATCTGTTAAATAAATCAGTAACTCAGCTTTTTCCTTTAGTATTTCTTCCGGCTCCAGCAATAGCGGCGACTCTCACTTTTGCTCACATTCCAAAAATTCCCAGTATTCTGCTGTCAGGGCCCAGGTTTTATACAGAGTTTGTCGCTGTAGAAAGCAGACTCTGCAGCAGGTGCTGAAAGTGCCACATCACGGGATCCTGAGCAGGGCTTCTTAAAATACAGTAACATGTTTGCCGCGGATGCTACGTTCATCCCCAATGCTGGTACCCTTCAAAAAGAGGGGCTGCGGGTGGGGTGGGGGTAGGACTTCTAGAAAGCAAAAAAGGCCAGCAAATAAATTTTCTTAAAATGGAAAGCTTCCCAAGGGTAACAATTTTTTTTCTTAAACTAATTTTTCCTCAAACTATTTTTTTCCTAAACTAAGATTCATTTTTGCCTTAAACTAAGACTGCAAAATACTCACAAAATTTTTTGCAAAGCAACATTTCCTGCACCGAGTTTTCAGAAGATGAGAGAACAGCTCTTCTTACCCAAGAACCGCATTTGACTTCCTCCTCTTCACACAAAAATAATTATTAAGAGATAATTTTAAGTCGATGGAATTGTTAATGCCCAAGACAGCATTTTGTAACTATAGTCCTTTATCATAAGCGCATAAAAATACTCCAAGTATAACAGACTCTGAAACAACCCCTTAAGAATATCCACCTTCTTCACAGCTGTCAATGCCTAACTCTGCTTTAACTGTTATGCAAACCAAATTGCACGTTTTCAGCTTTATCCTTTGTAGCGATTTCATCAGTGCATTTTTGCGGATCATGTGCATACTGTTGTTATTATTATTGTAGTATTTTCATAAGATTTTCTATATAACATATTCAAGAGACTGTGAGCAATAGCAACGTGGTCACTTTTTGTAGGCTATGCTCTGCAAACTGTTCATTCTAAATATTGCTATTAAAGCAGTGGTGAGCTTTCAGGTTTGGATTTTTTCAGGAATGATAGGAAAAGGCAGTGTATTATTTTGGTGTGAATGACTGGTATCGGTAGCATTTTTTTTATATGTACTTTACTACACATAGCTTCAGGTCAAACCTGAGGCTGCCAGTATGGTGCAATTTGACCTGTGTGAAAGTTAATTTAAAATGTTGTGGTGTTTTGCTTTTTTTAAAGTTGTGATATTTAAGTATCAAACTCAAATGGGATCTAAAACCTAAGCAGTTAACTCAGGTCAAGAAAAAAGGTTTCATCCTCATATTACTGAAAACCTATTTTTATTTGTCTGTAGGGGTCAGTATGAATAGCAGGAATCCAATTGGTACAAAAAGTGAGTTTGTAGAAAACATAACGGATGACCTTTTTTTTTGTTGTTGTGTTCAGCGTAACTGACTGCAAGAATATGCTCGCCTACAGTTGTCAAACATTTCCTTGCTGATGTACTTTTGAAGTAAAGCAATTCTTCAGTCACAATTTGCATAGCATATTTTATCAAAAGCATTTATAATACTACTGTTTTTTCCTAGTGTACTAATTTGGTAGAAAAGTATGTGGTGGACATTCCATCTGTGGAAAATTTTGACAACAGCAATACAAAGTTTTGTAGTCAAGTATACAAATCTTGCATTAAAAAAAAAAAAAAGAGTGGACAACCTTTTTCATCCTAGACAAAAAGAAACTTTTGATGGAATTCTTTTCTGTAATACCAATTTTTAGGACTACTGACATTTTTTTCATTTGCCCATCGTGTTTTCTGTTATCCTCTTCAGCTTTTCTTTCTTTTAATATTTTCCCTATTCTTTGTGTGTGAGAGAGAGAGATATATCTGTCTCCTTCAAGTAACCTACTCCCTTTTTCAGGATTACTTGCAATTCCTTTTCCCACTACCACATGAAGTGTCAGTCTATCTGTATTTGAACATACCTGTTTTTATGAACCATCGATATGACAGTTCTAAACCAAAAAGCCCTCAAAAATGGCTAGATTTTATATAAATGAGCTTAAATATTCAATTTACATTCATAATATTCAGTTCTTTAGAAGCTGGATAGATTAGCATCTCAAGATCTTTCTTCTATCTTAAAAGATCTACTATCTGTTCAGGACGGTAAATTTTCATAGGACTTCCTGTATCCTCACATGTTCATTTTTCTCCAAACAGGATAGTAACAAATATTCATGGGAGTAAGGGTCAGTGTATATAATTGTGTCGACGCATCTTCGGTAAGCATCCTTTTTCAAAAGAGCTTTATAATGAATGCAGTACATACATGCTAAACAGTGTGTAAAGTTTGGTGTCCCTACTGTTTATAAAATGAGAGATGGCAACCTAAGGGGGAAGATTTACATAATATCTACATTGCTGGAAAAGGATGAGATTCTAGGAGGACAAGTCATTAAAAAACAGTATGCACATTGTCTGTGGAAGCATCTGAGCCATGTTCCTTACGAAACACCCGACCGATCAAGACGTTTTCCAGTGCCATGGCAGAAACTGCAGCCTCAGTAATGTGTTGCATCTTTTCAAAGATTTCACCAGCTTTGTAAAGGAACTTGCCAACTGTGAGTAGGCTCAGTATTGCAGATCAGGTTGCCGTTATTATTTTGGCATGCTTTGTACATGCTATTTCAGATCTCGGTTTGTTTCCTTCTTCCCCTTTGCACGGAGGAATCTTTCCACACTTTTTAGTGAAAAATCTGCCGTAAAACATGACAGAAAGCACTAATATGTGCGTTGCAAGGGAGTCCACGAGACTTCCCCCGGGAAAACACGAGGGTGCAGCTGAGAACTACGGAGGAGATCGGTGCTTTCCTGTGTAGCTCTCACTCGATGCCGGCTTTGCCCGTACCGCATTTTGGCGGGAACGGGAGTTGATACGAATCGAAGGATGCAAATGAAGGCGGCCTTGTGCACCACCGCCTGCAGCGGCTCCTGCCGCAAGCCGCCCCTGCCGCAAGCTGCCGAAGCACTGCAGGGTGGCAGGCGCTGGTGGTTGGATAGGAGCTGTGCCGCTCGCCCTCTCAGCACACAAACCCGCAGGGTTTGCCGGCCCCGGGGCCTGCCCACAGGTGTGCCTTCACTGGAGGCGCTGGCGCTGCCCGGTCAATGCAGCCGGGCGGTGCGCCCATCTCGCCCCTCAGGCCCGCTCTTCCTATCACGGCCACCGGCAGCTCCGCCCGGCCCTCAACGACGCGCTCCGCCCCGCCGCGGCCCCGGGCCCGCTACTTGCCCTGGCTCCTCCCCTCGTCGCTTGGTTGCGGCGGCGCTTCCGTCCGTCGGGACCGACATGGCGGCGGTGGCCGCCTTCTCCTCCTCATCCTCCTCCGTGCTGCGACCGGGCTTGGCGCCGCTGAGGAGATGGCGAGCCCTCTCGCGCCCGGCACCCCGGGCCGCCTACAGCACCAGCAGCTCTCCTCGCAGCGCCGCCAGGTACGCCGCACCGCTCGGGGCATCTTCATCCTCGTTCCCTCCTCTTTCTTCTCCTTCCTTCTCCTCCTCCTCCCGGTGCGGCGGGGAGCGTTCTGTGGAAAGGCGGGCCGCGCGCGCGCCGCCGCCGTTTAACGGTCGCGCTGGAAGCTCGCGAGCGCGCGGCGGGCAGAGCGGGCGCCAACCTCCTGAGGAGAGGAGAGGAGAGGAGAGGAGAGGGCAGAGCCCCAGGGCCCGGCTCCGCTCCCGGGGCCCCGTTTCCATCATCGGTCGCCTCCGGGGTGGCTCCCCTGGAGCCCGGCTGTGTTGGGGTTCTCGCCGGGGCTCCGCGGGGTCGGTGCCAGCGGGCAGAGGTACTCGGCGGCGGGGCGGGCCGCGGCGCGGACGTTGTGGGTCGAGCGAGGATTTAAACGGTGCACTGAAATGGGGGAGCCCTGGCGATGGATGGGCCTTCCTGTCTCCTCCCCGAGGGGAATCTGGCTATTAAACGTTTGGTTGTGTCTGGTACCTAAAAGAGACTCTCATTTGATTTGCACAGAATTAGTATATGTACAAATTTTTTGGCATCTATGATTATTTTTGCTGATGTATGCTGCCTGTATGAAGGGGCATGTGACGGTGACAGGCCATCCCATTGCATCCTGGTGTCCTCAGCAATTTTGTTCTTGACAAAATAAAAAATTTAAAAGAAAAAGAAACTAAACTCGTAATCATTTAAATAAATAAGTTGAACCCCACGGTCACAGTGTGTCTCACGTAGCACTGCAGCGAGCAGAGGTCTGCCGGTGTTTGCTGAAAGCCTGGATGCCAGGGCGAGCAGGACACGTTCTAACACACCGAGGGCCCGTCTCTTGATGTCGTTAATCCATGTGTTTCATTTAATGCGCTGGCTGGACTGAGCCTCTCATGTTGGTATTGCGGCACGGCAGCTACAAGCGCTTGTCTGGGTGTGGATTGGAGGGTTTCAACTCAGCTCTTGCTCGACAGCCTTTTCGTTTATACTGGAGTTGGCTTGAATACTGACCTGAAGGTTTGCTGAGTTTGGCGGGTCACAGGTAGCCTACAGTGAAAGCAAAACCCCTTTGCTTTGTGTTTTTAAATGTGAAAAGATTAGTAAGCTGTACTGTGACAGTTGAAATAAGGGTCTGATTTTCTAGATATTCTGTATATCCTGTGCAACAGAGCATTCAGTTCTGCTGGTTTTGGCACAAATAGCTGTATTCCTTGCACAGTGCATGACTGCTTCTGTTCTTTGCTGCTAGTAACTGTTCTGCCAGTTCTGCAAAAAGTAGGTGCTCCTGTTATAATGATTTTACAGAGGTTTTCGTGCGGTATGTATGAGACTAAGATCATGTTGTGATGCCCCATGTGCTTTGGGGCTTTTAGTGTATAGGTTGATCTAAAATAGCAGCTGACATCTTTGTTTTGGTCATGTCCTGCACGTCACTGGATGCACTAATAAGGAAGATTGAGTATATGAATTGTTCTGTTGTAAACTCACACAGGGTTCAGAATAAGAGCATCCATGAGCGGGTAGGATGACAGTGGGACAGGATGGCGTAGTAACACGTATTAAATATGTCATTACACCTGGTCAAGTTTGTAATGTACACACAATTTAAATTAATAATTAACTTATTAATTTCAATGTCTTGAATAGCTTGCTGCAGTGTAACCTTCCTGTACAGCTGATGCTTTACTTTTTCATGTAGTTCTTGTGTAATATTTCCATTGAAAGACTTTAACTAGTTAGCTAGTTTACCTTGTGGATGTGTGGCATGCTTTTAATAGCTTGGGGCTTGTGACAGCTGGGGCACTTGGTTTCTGAACCTTTATAAAAACTGTTAGTTGTATTCCAAAAAAGATTTGCGTTAGTGGCATAGTACCGATGTTGGTAAACTATGGGTGGCTGAACTCATGTGGCTCAGGATTGGTGTACGATCATCAGCTGTGAGCAGATGATGGGGGTGGAGGGGAAGCTTTCTGGCCTTCAACAAAGAGTAAAATTTAGCGTGTGGGGGGTGGAAAAAGCCACAAGATTTGCTGTTCTTTGCCGCCTTAGGAGAGAAGAGTGCATCTATAACTTGATGGGCTCTTTATCTGTAACTCTGTAAGGTACAAAGCTGACCCTTTACACACCATTTTCCCATTATTTGGTAATTTCAGTTGCTCTGTGGTTCATGGTCAGTCTCCAAAGCAAAGACTGAAAGGTTTATCTGAAGATTTCTTTTCCCTGTACTTTGTCTTTGTTGAGATTCTTCTTGAGACCTGAAGTTACTTTCATAAACATTTGCCATAAATGTACATGGTATTTACCATCTCCCTGCCAGCACCTTGAAGTTATGAATATGAAAAGTAGAGCTACTCTTTGAGACCTTTCTTAACTTCCTCCAAGTATCCATTCACCTGTCGGAATGCCAAGAGAGGGTAGCTCTTTTACAGCAGGGCCATTCCATAAGTCCTTGCGAAGGTATAGTTGTACTTGTTTCCTTCTGCATATGTGAAAATTTTGATCTTCTATATCTGGGCTGCCCCAGAGTATTAATTTTTGAGAGTAATCTTAACTTGAAACACTTTGGTTTTCAGGCAAGTTTTTGTCTTTTACAATTGACTTTTGCCAAGGCTTGTAGAACTTGTAGATTTTAAGGAAGAGGCAAACACTTAAAATTGTGTGCTTCAAGATTAGGAAAACTGATCCTTTGGCAATGCTTTTACAGTAAAAATAGCATAGAAATGCGATACACACGGATTGAAATTTTTTTTTGGCGCCAAAACATTGTTAAATCCTTGTAATCTAAAACATATATGGCATTGCTACACAGGTGAGCATTAATTATTTATTTGGCGTAATGAGTACATTGAAAGAAATGTCTTGTGCCAAAGGCATGTATAGCTAAAACATAAATAATGAAGATGAGAGACATCTATGAAAATGAGCATGTAGAGAGCAGGCCATACCGGAAAAGAATTAAACCACATCTGTTGGCTTAATTATTTTTCTTTATATGTATCTATCTATCTATCTATCTATTTATCTATCTCTCGAAGTTCAACAGTGCAGAACCTTGTGTTTGAGAAGTAGCTAAGGCTGGTGTAAAATTCAAAGAAACAAGGTATTTGCGGTTTTTGTGCGCTAAGTATGTTTCTAATGCTTTGCTTTCCTGACAAACAGTCAGATAGGTTGTTCTCAGTAGAGTGTGTTTTTCTTTTTAAATATTAAGCAATGTGATTTTTTTCTTTTTTTGAAGTTATAATGATACCGTGTTGTTGTCATTATAACTCATCTCAAGTCCTTGCTAAACTATGTCAGCTACAAAGGGTAGTCACTTTGAATTAATTTATTCAATTCAAAGCAGGGGTTACGATATCTGTGTGTGCGTGTGTGTATACATGTAAAACTCTTCATCTCAAAGAAGGAAGCAAAGGATGTTTGCAGAGGGGAAACTCTGTCTTACTCAGGCTTACTTTCTAGTAAGTAAGATCAAGTAATCCATCAACGGTCTTTGATTAGGAGCTGATGAACCAGGAGGGTGGCTTTTCTTGCAGTGCTGCTGCACAGTTGTGCTTGTTAGGAGAGGAGTGAACTTGTCCATTCGTAACTTTAACTTTGTGTCTGTCTTAGTAGTTCTGCTTCTGGGGAGTTGGTGTTATTTTACTGCGTTTTTACAGACAGAATAGTATTTACTTTCTTGTAGTAGTTTCAGATGATTGTGCCAAGAAACACTGTTAACTGTATGTATGTATCATGTTAAGATTCTTGGAGTTTCTTTGAGAAGATGAGAGGTTTGATTAGTGAAGGAGACACTGTAGATAAAAGCTGGAACTGAGGTGGAATATGTCCCATGGACATGTATGAGGTGAGGAGCACCTATGCTTGCTCACAGCGAGCAGACGGGCAGGAAGATGGAGAAGACTCTGGAGACCAGGAGAACAACCCAGGTAAGATAACGCTGACACTTGGAAGGTCTGAATGAAATAGTACTGAAGGAAGTGCTGTTCAGTCGAGGTGCACTTGATCTTTGAGCAGTTAGTTGGTGAGGTGAGCATGGGAAGTTGATAGAAGACATTAAGAGCTTTACCCAAGGGTAAGTCGTAATATTATTGTCACCAAAGTGTCATTTGAGGGTGAGGGTAGGGCTTGTAAGATTAAGTAAGAAATTCGACTTTCGTTCCATTCTGCGGTGTCTCTGGAGCATCATTAAGGTTTGGCTCATATGCCATTTGAAGTAAAGTTTATTTTAAAATACATTTTTGGGGTTTTCACGTTACTGCTTACAAGTTGTTCATTTATTAGAAGGGGTTGAGCAGCAGTAGTAATTAGAGACTTATATAATTCTATTAACTTCCAATCCAGAAAAAAATATTTTCAGGTAGACTGGATTTCTTCATCTGTCAGTCAGATATAGAGGTTAAGTTTGGATGATTTCTTTATATAAGACCATAGCTAGTCTGTGATTTTGGGTGGTCTTGTGATTGTCTTGTCCTCTGTGGTGCCGCCTCCACCGCTGCTCCCCCTCACCTTCCTTCTTCCGCACCTTTGTGCGCTTAGCTTCTTTGGTCGTGAAGATTTACTGAGAATGATTGAAACTCTGCAAATTGCTGAATTATGTAAAATGCAGCATAATCTTTTTGGCTGCTTCAAGTGATGGGTTTGAATCTTAGAGAATACCATATTTTAAACCAGATCAGCAATAAAGTTTCTTGCTCTATAGCTTTCTGTCTCTTCTTGCTTTCTACCCTCTAAGCACCACCACCACTAAGCAATAAAGTTAATATTGAAAGGCTGCTTATCCGATACAAAAGGAATTAATGTCGTAGCATCTGAAAGTTATGCGTGCTGGAGATGTCTTGTTTGTTACAGGTTGGTGTGTGTGGGGGGGGGGGTGTTCCACGTCCTTGGTTGTGGTCACGATCACAGCAATGGTAGAGGTAAAGAGGGGGGCTGAGGAGAAGCTCAAGGCACAAGACTTTTTCCGTTTTCTTCTGCTTTTCTACATGGGTTGGGTGATGGTTGTTGGCCCTGCACCCAGGGAGGATGTTCGTCTGCTGTAGTGCTGGGGGGGCGGGGAGCGCGCAGAGGGAGGTTACTGGAGGGAAGGGGAATTGAAAGGACAAAAGTGGGGCGGGTATGACAGAAGCTCCCGAGTTAGTCACCGCTGGCTTGTATCAGCTAAGTCCTAAGAAAATTTAGAAATAGTGTCATCTAGGTATGCACCAAACAATAGTGTGAATAATCCCATGTTAGATTTATTTTTTTTTAAGGAAATTTGGAAGGGAGGTGGGTTAAAAATTCCTTACACCAAAAAAACTTAAGGGCGTAAGAACGTTCTCATGTTCTGTTCCCAAAGGCAGGAGTTGATAGATGTGTTCAACCTGGCTGGCTACGTGTGCTGGGAAGGTGGGGTGTGGCGGTTGAGCTATTCTTCTGCATGCACTGATGGCACATTGCCGCTCTTCAAACAAGAGTGGGGAAACACTGCTTTCCCCAGGTGGATTTGTAGTGCGTTAGTTTGTTTCAAAGCATGTTTGAAATACTGGCAAATTAACTAATCAAAGCATTTGCAAGTATTTAATGTGGTAGATGGCACACTTGAAAATTTCATAAACAAGACACTTTTGACCTAAATATTTTCTATCTTTTTGTCTTTATAGTGATGAAGCAACCATTATCTCAGGAACAAAGCTTGCTAAACAAGTTTTGAAAGAAGTTCAAAGGGATGTAGAATCGTGGATATCCTTTGGAAACAAGAGACCTCATCTCACTGTCATATTAGTAGGAGACAATCCAGCTAGTCATATCTATGTCAGAAACAAGATAAAAGCAGCTGCAGCTGTAGGTATGTGTTATGTAATGTAAATGATCTTTTGGTAAGCACCAGATACTGTTACTTAAAAATAAAAAAAAGCAAGGGGGAAACCCCTTTGTATCTTAATTGAATTTTGAACTGTTTTCTTCCTCATCTTCTCTGATGAACCAAAAGAAAAGAAGTTGCATTGACATGTGATGAAGGTAGTTTTAATGGCACATGAATGACAGCCCTAAGTTCAATTCTGTATCTTAAAATGTTGTTAGGAAACAGTTTGCACCCTTATCGTAAGAAATTGGAAACTAAAGGAGAAGGCTGGGAAAGTTTTTTTGAGCGTTAAATGTCTTAACTGGCTTTGAGGAGCTTGGTGAATAAAGATAATCAGAGAGAAATTATGTCAGTTTGTAGTTGTTTTTGCAAGACACTATGATTGTTTTTGAATGTGAAGTAGTTGCTTAAGAGCTTGTCTCCTCAGTACTTGTTAGATTGTTCTTTTTATACATGGATTTTTCAGCCCACCTCCAACCGTGGTAGCAAACCCTATACCTCGGAGTTGATGGGAACAGTGATTAAGTAACCAGGTCTACAGGAAGATACTGCCAAGAGCCTTTTGCTTCATAATGTCAGTGATTTCTTCATAACATCAATCTTGCTGTGTATCTGCTGCATGTCACGGAACATCTGTCCAGTTGAATGCTCTAGGTCCACAGTAGGGCCAGGCAAGCCAATCCAAAACCAGGGCTTCACGGCTCTGAATATGAAGGGCAAGATTTCAGACATAATGAAATCAAACAGTAAAGCTAAGTGAGCGATTACCTGGGCTAAAGCCCAGTCACTACTACATCTCATCTCCAAATGAAAGAGTATCACAGTCTCAACAGGGAACTTGAGCATTGTTGCTGTCAGTGAAACTGCAATCTTGTGAAGTAACTTGAAAAATTTTCTTTTAATAATGAGTTTTGTCCCGCAGAAGCAGAAAAGATATCAGATAAAATGCCAGTAATGCTAATGTAGCTTTATCTGTTTGGTTTTAGATGTAACTTTTCTACAAATGTGCTCTTGAGAATTACATGCTTTATTTTCCAAATATTTCTAAACTGTTGTTTAATTTAGGTGCTACTATAGATTTGTTTGTTTGTTTGGGTTTTTTCCTTGTATGTTTCATTGTAAGATTGTACTTGACATCTAGAAATAGAGCATGAAAGACCAGGCAGCAAAAGTAGAATTCTTAGCAGGTCTTTCATGGTTATTTAAGACAGTTGTTAAAAATAGGGTGGATTTTTAGACAAAATACTAAGCTGTCCATAGATAAATTTCCTGATACTAATACGTGTCTTCTGTTTTTGGTTTTTATCAGGCATTTCTAGTGAGATCATACTGAGGCCTAAAGAAGTTTCTCAGGAAGAACTCTTGGATATGACGGTAAAACTCAACAAGGATTCAACTGTTAGTGGTTTATTAGTTCAGCTACCTCTCCCAGGTGGGTGACATCTTTTGTCCCACTCTTCATATACAGTCAACATAAGACGAAAGAGTCTGACAATTTTGGATTGCAAGTGTGTCTTAGTGACACGCATAATGAAGGATTAGGTGAGATGTTAATTTTTTTGTTGTATACTACCCTGCAGTTCATTTCAAACAAAAAAGCAAATGAAATGGTAAGAATCATTTCATATTGTCAATCTTGCCATTTTTTAAAGTTCAGTCAGAAGGCTATTTCAAGGAATTTCCCTCCATACTCACACTTTTTCCAGTCTCTTTCTCTTTTTTTTGTTTAGTTTTGTTTTTAACATACTGCCCTGTTTTGCCTTGATCTCCAAGACCTTTGCCATAAATTCATCCCCCGTATCGTGCCAAGTTACGCTATCTAGCAGATGGTGCTACGGCCTTTCTCACAGTGATTTCAGGTTTTGCCTTAAACATTTGTTTGTTTTCTATGCTGTCCCTAATGTTCCAGGTGAGCTTTGTGCTAAGGTTCTAAAAGCTTCTACTATATTCTTGGGTTTTATTTCCCTTCTCCTAGTTTGTAATAAAATCTCACTAAAATATCACTTGGCAACATGTTTTTTTGGCAGTGATAAAACTTGCAGTTTTCATCTAAATCTACCTAAGTCAAGTTAGATAAGCCGCTGTATGCTTCCTAACGGGGAGGCGCCTGGATGCGTAGAGCCGTTGTAATAAACGGCCTGGCATACTGCATTTGTCCTGTCTCTGTGTTCCCAAGTGTTGTCTTTTATCATAGGTTTGTACCGTGTGCTTTGAAGGGCAGGAGCTGTCTCGTTGGCATGTATAGGCATGATTTCTAGCACTAGCTGGGATTCTAGGGGTTACTGTTTATTAGTATCTCTCATAATGGTGAAGTTGCAGCTTTGTTGCTAGGTAAGCTCTTCATTTCCGCTCTTATTCCTAGTCTTGGTTTTTTCCTTTCAGATAGTTCTTGCTGCCTTTATTTAAGTTCATATCTATGCAACAGCAAAAATTGGGCCAGGTGCTGAGTGTTACAGAGGAAGAGATGCTTTATTAGATTTGTAATGAGCATCAGTGTTTGTGATGAGGAAGTTTTGTGCTTCGTATTAGATGAATTAGATGAAAAAGCCAGTTGAAATAAATTGGCCACAAGGTGGGAGTATAACACAAGTAAGGAGACAACAAATTGGACACCTAGTGAGGGGCTCTGGGAGCTGATGGAACGTGGTTGGTTTCCTTTGAACATACCTCTGTCCCACTAAGAACGGACTAGGGAAAACAGGTAATGTACTAAATTTTCATTTCAGTAGTGAGAACTTGTGCAAAAGATGGAGCACTGACAGCCTAGGGATGGAAGGCTTTGTCTGAAGCATGTAGCAAGGGAAACACTCATCCCCTGGACTCCCAATCCGCTGTTGTGCTCCACAGAAATAGGAGGTGTCATGCGTCACTTGACTTACTTGTGTGGATACTCGATAAAATTGTTAGGTACCGCTTGGAGAAATGCAGTTTTTTGAGGAAGATATCGGGTCATTATAGTCTGCTCTTGAGCCGTCTGCCTTCATCGATACATGGTTCAACAACAGACTTAAGTCTTGAAACTTAGTGAATTTAAACCTGTTCAACGTTTGAAAAAAGAAAAGAAACCCTGAAGATAATTCTAGTTGCATCAGTTGTAACCTCTGATGCTAGTACACTTAAATGGTTAAGCCATTTCACATTGGGATAAAAATAGAAGCAGAAAATATGTTTGTTCTCTTTCACTTTTGTGAGCTGGAGCAACTTAACTTTGAGCATTGTCATCTTTGCTTGAGGAAAACTTCCTTTCTGTGCACCTTTTGAGGGCGTTACTTGTGACGTGGTAATGGTTTTGTGGAGAGTTTCCTGTATCTTTTTTAAATAGCCTGGAAGATGGCTGTGAAATTTTAGATCTTTAGTTGAGATAGAATATGAATATCTCACAATTTGCTTAGTTGTAAACAGCAGAGAAGTATGAGACAAAAGAGTGCAAACATGATATCCCTCTGTTGTGGCAGACTGTGCCAGCGCAGTCTGTTTTGGTGGAACTGACTGTTGAGATCATAGCAGTGTCTCGCTATAGCTTCTCAAAATTATTTCCAGGGCGCTCATTGCTGCTGCTGCTCAACAGCTTCCTTCCTGCTCCACGTTTGTACTTCTTGATCGTTTTCGAATCCCTTTTTTGCTACGTTTTAATTTTTATCGGTGTTCCTTTTGAAAACCAGTCTTGATTCTTTTGTGTGTCAGCATTAGAGGTACACGTTGTTCATTGTGCGAATAAGAGTTTCTCTCTGTGCATGTCAAGGTAGCTAGGCAAGCGATGCCTGGTGTCGCCTCGCGAGTTCGATGAACAAGTGAAAGGGTGAGTGCAGAGAGGAACTTGGCTTGGTGAGTAGTGTGTATGACTGTCAGTAAGACTGAAAGGAACGTGCTTAGGAAATTGTTTTGTTCCTCTGGAAATAACTGAGGCTCTCTTCAGTCAACTAACCAGGAAAATAGATTTCTTGAGGCTAATGGAATTTTCTCATTAAGTAACATAGTAACTGTCTATATAGCTTGAATTGGGTTGTTTGGTTTGTTTGGAGATGGCCTGCCCAAGATAGTGTTTCAGAAGTGTCTCTGAGCAAGGGAAGGTGTCCGCATCCTCTCTTCTCAGGCCCGTGTCAGCCTACTTGTCCCCAGCTACGCAGCTGCATTTCTTCCGGTGCCATGTGCCCTCTTCTGAAATTGTGCAAATCAGTTTTGAGTGGGGGTGGAAAAAAAAATCCCTGTAAAGCATGATTTCTTTCCCTTTTTTGTGGAGGTACCTATTATTTGTCTCTTTTTGGGAAGCAGAAGACAGACAGCCATGAGGAGGCATTTGTCAGAGCAGCGTTCTGTCCTATCCTGGGCGCAAGGAGAAGCGTGCCTGCCAGGTTTTTGTTTGCTGAACAGCTAACTTGCCTAAGGTTAACGAGTCGTCTTTTGCGAAAACTGTTTATAGGTTACTCCAAATTTCTTTCTTCTTTGTGGTTTGTGGTTTGTTGGGTTTTTTTTTTTTTTAAAAATTCCCCAAGCTGACACAAAAACAAGGTTATGGTTGCCTTCAATCTGGACTAGGCTAGTTTGACTTGTAAGAGACTCTTTAATCGATGTACTTAACATCTTAATTTCCACAGGCTTTTCTGATTCGGATTCAGAAGTAAACTTCCTCCCATCGGACAATAGAGAATTAAATTGTAAATCATAGTAGTCTGGTTTAATTCGAGGGTTTTTTTCTATTGGAAATCTTTTAACAAGAGATTATCACGTTTAAAGTTCTATAACATGGATGATATCTTTTAATTAGCTAGCTCGTTTTAAAGCAAAATCACAGAATACCTACATAAAGCTAGTTGACTACTGAATTCAAACATCCTATATACGTCTATAAAATAATTTTACCGGGAACTTACGAATCTTGTAATGAACACTCATTTCCTTTGATTTGGCTTTTTTAAACATCCTGTTACGCTTCCTGAATTGGACTTTGGGATACGTCGCCTCACAATCATAGAATCGTTTTGATGGGCAAAGACCTTTAAGACCATCAAGCCCAACTGTTAAATAGCAGAGTTGTGTTAGGGATCTAGCCTCGAATGGGTGAGGTTTTGTTGTATGAAAGATAGAAAAAATAATCCTTCTGAGATGGAAGTAAAGCTGGAAGTATAATCCTGGAAGGAGTTTGGGACTTTATTAAGCAATGAAGCGATAGACTAAAATGTCCTTGCTCGTTGCAGGGGGGTTGGACTAGATGCCCTGTAAAGGTCCCTTCGGACCCAAACTATTCTTTGATTGTGAACTTGTGACTGAGGTACCCCTGGGTAAATGCATTTATTAAACAAAGTTTGCTTTCTGGGTCAGTATGGGAACATTTTGTAGAGCTGTTCCCCTGGAGTGTCTTTACGTTTGCAAGCTTTATACTTGGGTTTGTAGTTTTGCAGAGGTGAGACTGGCTAACGCGTATTTTTTCTCATAATCGGTGCCAATGTTTATGCGGTATAAGCATTAAATAGTTGCAGACCCATCCAGTGTCAATATGCGTATGACAGATGCTCTGTGCAAATAGATATGAGTCATAAATTATGTGTAGGTATCGTAGTTTAAGCCTTACTTAGCGTTTCAAGCTCATCAGTATCAAACAATGTGATGTGTTCTCACAGTTTTCCAGTGAAGGAGGATATGTTTCGGTCCTGCTGATTAGCAAATCGCTAAAACCAGTTGTTTTGTTGTAAAATGGAAAATGAAAGCTAGGCCTGCAAAGCTATTTCAGCTTAGGGTTTCTGTACATTTTTTTAAAACTGAGGTCGTGTATCCTTTGTGATCTTAGAGACGGGTAACGTGCACATTAACCGTAGAATGCAGAAGTCACTCTCAAATGTCTTGCTTAAACATTTATTTTTATAGTTACTAGGTGGTCATTCTCAGCTGACTGTCGGCCTCTCCTATTTTGATTGAATCTGTTGTATTAGCAGTGTCACAAACTGAATCATTTAATTGTCAGTAGATGACTTGAAAAGCTGAAGTTGTAACTGCTGCCTTTAGAGGGGGAGTGTAGTTGATTCATAATGAATAATAACCCTAGCTAGACCCAACTTGTGTGTTTCTCTGTAATAAATCAGATAGTATTGATGAGACCTGACAAGTGCAAGAACTGTAACGTGAAAGCAATGTTTTTCCTAGATCACATAGATGAACGAACAGTTTGTAACGCTATCGCACCTGAAAAGGATGTGGATGGATTTCATATTATGAATATCGGACGTCTGTGTCTTGATCAACCTTCTATAATACCTGCCACTGCTGCTGCCGTGTGGGAAATCATAAAACGAACAGGTAAGAAACTGAACTGTATTGAAACTCTCTTTATCTCGGAAGATGAAGGAACGATCAAGTCAGGTGTGAGTTAAAAGGTGTAGGTTATCTAAATGTATTGGGCTGATTGAAGAACAAACATTTAGAGGATTAATCTAAGTAATAAGGAGGTGCCAAATAGATGAGATCTTTTGCCAGTAGCATAATTATTAATTAACTGTAGACAGTAGTCTGCATAGAATACTTGGTGAAACACTTTGGTAACTTATTTTCTGCCTTTTATCATGTTGCAAGGACCTTTCTGTGATACTGCTGACCTCCTGATTATTTATCAAATAGAAGATTTGAATGCGTAGGTTCTTGTGGGGCATGAGGAAGAAAGAAGGACAAAAATGGGATCATTTAATTCAGTACTAGAAGGGGAAAAGAATGCATATGTATTCAATAGTTTTCATTTTATAAATATAATGTACATGTTCTTATTGGTAGACATAAGAGCTTCCATTTCTCAGAGAAGAGAAATTCAGTCCCTCCGAAGGGTGATTCAGATAACTGGAACGAGTTGCTAGTTTGGTTTCTCTAAGGTGAAAATTGGAAGTTGTTTTGTGGATTCATCCCTCAAGTTCAGCCTTGTGGATTTTCAAGTCATGTTGTTGTCAGCATTCCACAACAGTGAATTATATCTTGGGGGTTGAGAATAAGGGTTTAGGTATATGAAAATAGCAGAATACAATTTTTTTTTTCCCCTTTTTGTTCCCCCACCCCCCATAAGGAATACAAACATTTGGAAAAAATGTTGTTGTAGCTGGAAGATCTAAGAATGTTGGAATGCCAATTTCAATGCTTTTACATACTGATGGAGAGCATGAAAGGCCTGGAGGTAAGTTCATCAGTGTTGTTTGAATGTTTCCATTTGTGCAGTGGTTAAAATAAAGCTGACCAGAGGATTCGGATAAAAAGAGAAAGCTTTTGTCTCTTGTACAGTATTTGCAACCAGAGCAAGGAAATAGATTTGCTGATACATTTCCTGACGTATTTGCAGGAGAGCGGATTCCGGACCCGACTTTTTCTGGTGTTAGGTCATCATTTTGTCCTCCATTGGAAACAGCTACTGTTTGAACCTGCTTAGCGCTGAAGGCCGAGGATGACGCCTGACGGTGTGGCCTTAAAGAGCTACAGAGGTTCATAGGGTGTTTATACAAAGTAATATAGCTATATGCCTTATCCTCGTGCTTACGTAGTAGTAATTTGAAGTTTTTCATACACGCGCGCGCACGCGTACGTATATACGTACACGCATATACAGATATGCACATATGCATATATAAAAATACACATGACACGATTCCTGCGTTGTGCTACGTTAGTGAGATGGTGATAATGAAAAGATCCAAATGACCACCAAAGTAACTTTTCAGCGTGAGCTCTGTGATATTACATGTTGGCCTGGGGGATTTTTCTGCAGTGCAGTTTATATCCCCCTGGAAATTGGGGGTTGTAATGGAGATAATTTTAATTAATTCTAATTACAGAAGCATGCATGTGCTGCTGGAATTGTGCCGTAGAAAGAAAAACAAATATAATTTAAATAGAATACTGGCCTTTTGCAACTTCATTTTGATGTTAGAAACTGCCAAGGTGGTGTGCGCAAATGAGGTAAACATGAATGTTTAATCCCAGGCACATTTAATAGGAGTGGCGTGAAATCTGTTATTAATATAATAAAACACTAAAAGCTTCTTACTAATCATAGAGTTGGTTTTTGCATTCAGCCTCTGTGGGAAAGTTGCTATTTGAAACTTCTCTCAGCGTTTGAATTGTAATTACCATCAGCACATAGTTCAGGTCTCATCCCCATTCCCATGAAAATGAGTAGCATTTTTGCCATTTGCTTCAAATCCTGGGTTTTATATGTCACTGGCCGTGCAGTTTGGTGTTTGAAATAGGCTTTATACAACACAGAGTTGTGTTGCAAACTGCTTGCGTGTTTCTCGGTTGGAGAGGAGGAGGCTTAGTGACCTGTGATTGTTCAGCAACTTGTTACAAAACCCATAGTAGTTGGAGGGATGCTTTTTAGCTGTACGTACGGTTTTGTAGCTTTCAGCTTGTGAATTAGTTGGATCCGTGACTGTTTTGTTTACTTGTATCCTGGGTTTGTAGTTCTTAGGTGACTGCCTGCTAGTCTGACTTGTTTTGGGGGGGTTGTCCATGAGTTTGGCCTGTGAATGAACTTGGTTGTACTTCACGGTCATCTGCCTACGTTCTGATTCCTGACATGTTACGCATGACTTCACTGGCAGCCCTATTTACTGGCGTTGTCATTGATGCTATGTATGTCAAGGATTCTATGTAGGGACAGAAGAATATTCGGATATTCCCCTACTGACAGTGACAGTGGAATTTAGATGTAGAAAGAGTTAAGTCATTGAAGTTATCTTTGCTTATTCTGAAGAAATGGATTTATTTTTAAGGTAGTATTTCTTGTTTTCCAACCTGCCGAGTGGTAGTATACACTAGAGTGGTAGTATATAGTTTAAAGCAGCTAGCCGCAAGAAAACAAAGGAACGTTTGTACTTCTTTGACAATAAATTAGCATTAAGTATGTATTTTTTGTGTACATGGTGATAAATACTTTTGTAGTTGGGGTAGTTTAGTGTAGTTTTCATTCCCGACTCACAGCTCAGGCTGTCCTTGAAGATCTGGTTGGTCTTTGGCGGTTAGCTTTCTTCTCTGCTTCTGCTCTATGCAACGAGAGGCTAGCCCGGACGACGTGTGGAAGGGAAGGCAGGCTTGACGGCCGTTTCTGCTCTACCTCAAGGGCTGTCAGAATTTCTGGATGTATCGTGACAGAGAAGAGACTGAAGGTAGTTGAGACAAAACAGAGATAAACAGTGAAAGAGAAGGCATAAAGCTGAAGTATAATGACATCGAGGAGGTGGAGCTAAAGGAAAGATTGGAAATGTGAACGTAATAAAAAAAATAGCATTGACGGAATAATCTTGTCCGCCCGTTTCCTTAGTGAATAATGCCAGGGCAAAATTTGTGCATTATGGTCACAGATACCTGTCGGCATACAAGATGAGGTAGCTTTAGCAAGTGTGTTAAGCTTGGAGCTGAAGTGTGTTTTGGAGTTGAAAATTACGTGTTGGAGTTGCTAATTTTTACCAAAGGCGGGCTTTCTTCTTAAGCACGTGCTTAGAAAAATTTTAACCTGTTAGTAGAAATGAAGTGGAAGGTGGGCGCTTTTTTGGGGGTTTGGGGATTTTTTTCTTTTTTTTTTCTTTTTTTCTTTTTTTTTAATACAGGGGATTGGGGACCAGAAAAGACTTACAGTTAAGTGCTGAAACAGACTTTTTTTCTCAGGTTATCAGCTGGGATAGAGTTTTATCAGCAATTGGGCTCACTTGGTTAGATACATTTTATTAAGAAGAAATGCAAGGTCTGTTTGTGATACTACTTTTTTTGTTTGGTTTTGTTGTAGGTTTCAGTTGTGGGTTTTTTTACAGATGATGAACAAAACTGAAAAGCTGGGGTCTGTTTTCACCTGTGATGTTTTGTATGTAGAAATGGTCGTGTCCTGCAGGTGGCAATATCTGATCAGATGGGAAAACTATCTGAACCCTTACAAAACAAATTGTGTTTTGTGTAGGCAGGTCAAGAGACTGTCTCTATTTTATAAGCTAGTGAATTGACTGAGCAGTATCATGTGGAATCTTAATTGCTAAATATATTCCTCTTCTTTCAGCAGAAGTAGCAGTGTAAAAATTGTTGTTTATTTTCTGTTTTGGCATGATCCCAAATAAATGGAAAACCTACCCTTTCTGAGGTGTCTGTAAGCTTCTGGACTGCTATTTTGAGGGTAGGGGCTTTTTTTTTTTTTTTTTTTCTTCCTTTCCTTTTTGGTAGCGGGAGCGATTACTTGGTTTCAGGAGCTGACTACAGACAAGTTCGTCACTAAAATCTTGCTGGGAAAATAGCACTGATTTTATTTCTCAGAAGGTGTGAATATTTGTAACTTTAGATTTTATCTGTCGTTTTTTCTTAGCCGCTCTGCTGAGTACAAGATAAGAGATGGAAAGAATCTCATTACATATACGTATATATTTTTGGAAGTAAGGATTGGGATTTTGGGCAAGACATCCATCATCTGCTTAAAATAGGCATCAGAAGATTCGTCTATTTTATTCAAGCCGTTCTTTCCAGAATCCATTGATAAGGCTGTTTGCCTTTCGTACGTGATGGACGGCACTTCAGAGAATCCCTGAGTTTCAGTGTGATCGACAGAGCATTAGCCCAGAAAAGGAGAGTGTGTCACATGGAAGAATAGTCATGGTTCTTCTGCAGGGGACAAAGTGATGTGTTATTAGTATGTTTGGAGAATGAGGCCTCCGAAGAAGGACAACTTGGACCCTCTATACAGCCTGGATGCAGCTCACTCAGAAGAGTATGTGTGTGGCCTACATAAAAACGAATCGGCAGCTGGAGACATGCTGCTTTATTTTAGCAAAATGAGGGGTATTAAGGAGTAATAGTTCAGTTCTGTTCCAGTTGTTTTGTCTGTGATAGTTTTTATTTCATGATCCCAAAGGTATTCAGGGAAGAAATCTTGACATGCAGGCTTTGTGTACCGCCTGGGATGTTGCTATCATAGGAAGGGTTATTGCAGAGATTTTTTTTAAGATGATTAGCCGTCTAAGCTCTCGATGGACTTTGATTCATGGGAAGTTATAGAATGTCGGTGAGAGATTTATAATTTCTGGCAATTCCCCTTATTTCATGGAATTGCTTATGCATGTGTACTTTTCTGTTCTCATTATCTGAAAATATCTTGATATACTTCTCTTTGAGGAGACGATATAACTATAGAGACTGAAGGAGAGGAGGAATCAAAGATGAGGGGAAAGAGCAGAGAAGTCCGAGCACAGACAGGTTGAAGATGAGATGCGTGAGGAAGCGAGTTAATGAGATGAGAGGCACAGATTAGATCAGTCAGACACATTCCAGAGGAAGCAGATGTGGTGGTAACGTCTGAAATGGCAAAAACTGTTATTGAATGGTTAATAATGTGGCTTAGGAGTCTATGATGAGCAGAAGGTGGAGATGGGGGATGTAACACCTGAACGCTTTGCGGTAGAAGTAGTTGACAGGGAGAGTGTTGGGAGGCCTCTGATTGATAGTTATCTTTGTTGTTTTCTGTGGCAGTCCTTGAGGGATTGCCACCCATGCTGTTGGATGCAGGAGAGACTGCGGTCCCTATCCCCGTGACAATTTTTGTGTGCGGTGGTGTCTCCTCAGTATCTCCATCAAACAGCACGAGGTTTTTCATGTCTTACAAGGAGGGTTTATTGTACCTTCTTGCCAAAAAACGTGGGTATGTGCAAGAGCGGGCCCCATATCTTATGAGTTTGCCCAAAAGGATATGTGCTTCTATTTGACATAAATTGAAACGCTTCCTGCTCTGGTGTGAAGTAAGGGTTCAGCTGTTTTTGTTTTATTGGGACGCACAAGAGTTTGTAGGACATCTGCAAAAATCCAGTCTTTTCCATTCCTGTTGTGGCACTCGAGCTACATAAAATAATGACTTGAAATGCTGTAATTGTGTGGAAAAAAAATATACGCACTGGATGTATTGATTCCTTAAGTGATTGTGGTGATAAACCGCCTTGGACCCATCCCATTGGGATTTTGTAAATACTGATGCTTCTGTTGATTGGGTTCAAGAATGCCTCTCCGTGATGAAATCTAGTAGCGTTGCAGTCGAGAGAGGGATTTTGTTGTCTGACCCTTGCGTGCAGTTACTGGTCTGCAGGATTTCTGAGCAAAGACCCTTGGCCCGGGAGCGTCCTAGCTACTGGAGTCATTCCCCATGCAGTCAGAGCTTACAAAGAGAAGAGCCTCAGTTGTCATCTCCTGTTGCTGTCCAGATAATCAGCCGTGTTAATTCTAGAGAGAGGGAATATCAGTAATACGCAGTGCCACTTCACTGAACTTGAATTACCGTTTATATTCCTTGAGCACTCAAAATCTGTCAAAAACACGGGGCAAAGACTAAACGTTGACTCGAGGGAAAGGCTGTTGTGAAGTTAGGTCACGGGTACAGGGAAGACTGCGGTCTTCCTTCCTGTCTATACAACAGAAAGTCATGGGAAGCATCTAGGGAGCTTCAGGACAGGTCTGGTTGAGGACAGAGATCCGAACGTGGTGATCTTGTACTTGAAGCTTCGGTTCGTGACAGACAGCTGAGTCTTATCACACACTATACAAATTGTGCTTAATAAGGTAGACGCCAAATTCGGTGCTGGGTGTGCTCTGTGTAATTCCACTAAACGTAATGAAACTGATGAAGGACTAAGTCAGTCCACAATGTATTAATGAATTCATCCTGTGAGAATTTTTTAAGAATAAATGTTTTTTTCAGAAGTGTGAACAGCAAGTGATGTGAGATTTGTGCCTATGCTGAAAAAAATGCATGCTGGCTGCACCGCAACACAAATCTCATGATCATCTGTACTGTTGTTAATGTACCAAACCAAGTCATTTGCGCCTGAAAGTAAATGCTGTACGGGCATTGTATGTGTGACAATTAATTGATCATCTCTTATGTTTCAGGTGATGCTACAGTGACCATTACTCACAGATACACACCAAAAGAGCAGCTCAAGGTCCATACGCAACTCGCTGACATTGTGATAGTAGCTGCAGGTAATACTAGTTGTTGCTAATGCTCCAATCGCAGCGTTTAAAACCTAAAAAGTAGACTTTGGTGTCTGTGTTGGTGATGCTACTAGCTGTTTCACGTTTCAGCAAGTAATTGGTGCTCGTGCTTGCTGGGGGTGTTGCAGTAAGTAGGATTTCTTGTCATAAGAAGGGCAAGTGATTTGGCTCTTTGTTCTCGCCCTTCACGTTTGCAGACTCATAAACTGTTTCTCGTCACATGTGACACCTTTCCCTTAGGGAGACTTTGGAGTGAACTCAAGATTGGGAACCAGTCAGTGCATAGTTTATACAGGTATAATTATGTAAATTAAAACATTCTCTGTGCAGTGCAAAAATCATGAGTCATTTAAATTCTGACAGGAGGGTTTCTTTAAATCAGCTGGAGGCTGCATTCATGAAACAATGGTATTATTCCCTTGCTGCTAGAATTAAGGGCAGCCTTGGCAAATGAACTGGTAGTTTTGGTAACATAGGTAACTAATGGAGGAATTTTTACTTTATTTTTTTCTTTTACAATTATCATGTAAAGAGGAGGAGAATGGTAATTGCCTAGAGGAAGGGGTCTGAAAGATCAGCATCTATATTGTTAAGGCAACGCAGAGTGAAATACTTGCAGTTCGACTAGTCTAGAACAAAGAAACAAGCAGAACTCGGCTTCTGAGCAACCTCTCTTTTCTGTTTACGGGCAAATGGAAATATAAATGAATTTAAAAAAACAGAACCAAACAACGCAACTTACTAAAAGCCTCCGTAAAATTCTGCGTCCCCTCGCAGATCAGGATATCCTCCTTCTCTTGTACTGTTTTGGAGGACTACAAGAGGATTGTGGCTTTGCTCTTTTCTCCTCCTTTCCTCCCTCTTCTTCATCCTCAAGACTCAAGTCTTGCTTGGTTATTTACAAGATGAAAATTAGATGAAGACAGAAGACCTGTCTAAAGCTCATCACTTCCTGTTGAAGTGAGATGTCCTTTGCTTCAGGGCTTAACTGCACTATCTCTTTCTCATGCCGGGTCAGGCACGAGAAGCAGCTCAGTTGTCCCACACGTGATGACTCAGCTGCGGGCCTGACCAGAATTCACGCGCTGTGAATGAAAGATAAGGTGTGTGCTAACTGCAAATAAACAAAAACTTTTCATCCAAATTCCCCGCTTGTTCCAATTTAATCATCGCTTCTGATTTTTATGCTGAACATAGTTTGTCTTCAGTTATGCTTGTAGTTAAAATGGTTTGGTAGCAATTTAGCCATGTTTGTTCTTCACGTCATTTGTAACAGGAGCGTGATACAGTACTCGTTACACAACATGAGATATACTTGGAATGATGAAAAAATCTAGGGCTCGATTGTGCAAATGGTATGCAGCCCTGCCCCAGTGGATGCTCTGGGGAAGATTACACTCCAGAAAGGTGGAATCCCTCCAAGGTTCCTCTTGTGACTTGAGACCCGTGCACATTGTACCTTTGGGATCACGCATTCCCCGGAAGTGACTTGTTCAGTGAGTGCTGCAAAAAAAGGTAACTTACTGTGCGAGGTAAAAACAGCTGTTGTCATAGGCCGCTGTGCAAGTCGTGTAGGAGGAAAACAGCTTTTTGTGCGTGTCTGCATAGAAGAGCAAGATTGCTATTCTCGTTCTCCTCTTTCCGTGCAATACTTTTCAAAGAGCCACCTGCATTCTGGCTCCCAGTTTGGTGACTTCTTGTAGCGAGTCTGTTCATTCTGATGTGGTACTCTATCTCTGAGGAGTTTTCTGTTCACTTGCATTCATGGATTTTGTAACACTTCAAATCGGGAACTTCGGATTTTACTCTTGAGTCTGAGAATACCCATCTCAGTTAAATTTATAGTTTGCTTTTTTTTTAGCACCTTTTTTAACTACTCCCGCTTATGTTGTCTCTCATTTGCCCCCAGCCTTGGGACCCCAGTTTTCCTGCTGACTTTGTAACTATCCATGCCACTTATTCCTTCTCTCTCGTTCCCTCCCAGCCCCTTGCATCATAAGTTCCAACAATGGCGCTCTTGTCCAGCCTACCCCTCCCTAAAATCTGTGTCTCTGTTTCCAGGTGGAGCTTCCTAAACTCTTTCAATACCATGCAGCTTCTGCATTTCTAGCCAAAGCGTGATGTTTCCTCCTAAGCACACCCGGCACTTCCCCTCCCACCGTAGCCTTTCCTGTCTTTGCCTGCTATCCCTGCCTATACAGACATCCCACAGAGTCTGTTCTTTTTGCCATCGGGCCGGACACGTAGTAGAAGAGTAAGTGCAGCTTTACCTGCAGTGCTTGCGTAGCCACTGCAGTACTGGTAGGGCGGTCATGGAGGCAGTAAGCCGTCTTTGACTAGTCAGCCTGCTGCTTCTGTCGTCTTGGCTTTCCAGTCTGCCTTGAGAAAGAAGACTGATCTGTCTGCTAGGTTTGGAGAGGGCGTAAAGCGGAGAAGGAGCGGCGGAGCCAACTGCCAGACGAAATCCTTCTGGGACAACTTGCGCTGTCCCTCGGGACGTGATCTGTGGTCATCTTGTATAGGAATTACTGATTTGTCAGGCTCTTTTATTCATGGCTGGTAGGTTTTCTCAGGAGTTGGCTGTTGTACAGTCCTTGTACCTAAGCTGGGGTTAGGTACGGTTTTGTTTCTGTTTTGTTTAAAAAAAAAAAAAGAATCATAGTTTTCTACAAAAACTACCAATGAAAGATTTTTCCACATTCTTCAGTCAGTGCACTTTAGGAATAGCTGCTCTAACGCTTATCTCTTCCTACTCGGTATGTAAAGTAGGCCTAAGTAAATAGATCTGCTCATTTGGTTTGGGGGTTAGTTTATTTGTTGCTATTAAGTATTTGGCCTATTATCAAACCATTTTACAAAGGGTGTAACTGTGCAGCTTCCGTTAATATGCTTCCATCCCTATCGCAGTCAGATCATTTACCCCCATAAGGCTGAGGCATTATCCAATTACCAGCCAGCTTGCGATGGATTGCGTAAGAGTGTCGTGAAGTAGACGCAGCCAGATGTTATCAAATGGCATAGGAAAGAATTTGAGGTCTTGGCTTGCCCAACATTAGAAGCAGAGTTTCAACCTGGTGTCCTATGGGGGAGTGAGAAATGGAGAGCAAAGAAGGTTCTTGTATTGCCAGTATCTAAATGACTGACTGGCTGTGATCCAGCATTTCAAATGAAGCCAAAGCCCTCGTACACTGGCGCTTGCCTCCAATAAAACTACGGTGCCAAACCATATGGATTTTCCTTCTTTGCCTTTTTTGTCTTCTCCCCTCCTGAGAAAAAGCCACTTTGGTGGGGAGAGGGGACTCCCCCTTTGGAGGTACTCTATTACTAGGATGAACGTTCTTCACAGAGCGGAGAACTGAGAGAATCGCTCAAGAAGCGAGGTGAATTGTAATTTTAAAGTTTGAATTTCCTGTCACGCCAAGTTGGAGGTTGCACAGTAGAAAAGAAATTTAGGAGGTCATTTGAAGTGGATACAGAGAAAAGATTGCCGCTGTCGCAATTAAGTTACGATAGGCGAATGATGATGATGTGTAAAGGACTGGATCTTCTTGGCTGTCCGATAGCACGCGGCGACTTCAGTCTCAGATACTGCATTGCCTTAATATTCCATGAGATGCTTCATTTGTTGTGACTGTCCAGGTGTAAAATTTCAGATGTCTGGTCACACGTGACGCTGCTGGTTGTAAAGCAGTGCTAGAACGTTTGTTCAAAGATAGTCTTTCTTGCTATTACAATTGCTCTCTGCAAGGCGGAAGCCTACTGAACTCCTGTTCTTGAAAGGGAGGTCTTTTCTGTGCGTCGAGTGGAGCTTTTAGTAATTACTAACGGGGAAACTGAGGAATAATTGTTTTCTGTATGTGATGTATCAAGAAAAATTCCAGCGAAGGAATGATCTTCTTTTTTGTGCATACGTACACGTGAACGCGCGCCCCTTGGTATAATTTGAAACTGATGACCTAAGACTACCCGGCCACGTTAATCAAATAGATCTTGATGATTCCAGGTATCCCAAAGTTGATTACAACTGATATGGTCAAAGAAGGTGCAGCTGTGATTGACGTAGGCATCAACCATATCCACGATCCTCTTACGGGAAAGACCAAATTAGTTGGGGATGTGGACTTTGAAGGTCAGTGAAATGCTCTTTATATGAACCTGTTGGATAAATATTTTGAAGTTTGTGGGATTCATTTGTGATAAATACTTGGAATAACTGGTGTCTCGAATGAGATGATACTTGCAGGAATTTTTTCTAATTTATTTACTTGAATAAGAAAACAAACTTATGTTCGTATGCTCTTAAGAAATGGTATGTTATTTAAGAGAGGAAGCGTTACTTTTAATTACACATACCAGCAACCTTTAAGAGATGCAGATGAGGCATCTAAAGGCAGCGTGGTGGCGGAAGATGCTTGTCTCCAGATTTCTCGAATCCTTTACGAGTCTGTGAAGTGTTCCAAGAGTAAGCAATAAAAACGGTTTCTGCTCTTTCACAAGGCCTCCCACCGTTCATAGCAAATACTACTGTACCACAGCTTCTCAAGCCTCCTTTTACTATCTCGCTCTACGCTTGTCTGTGAAAATGTTCACTTCTGCTTTAGAGGTACCATTCATGCTAAGGCTTAATGTGGGTTCATCTTGAGCTGTTGAAAATCTTGGTCCAGGCAAGCCTAGCAGATAAAAATTGATGTTACGTATTGATCTTTTTACATTTAATGTGTTGCAGAGCAAGTTCACAATGTAACTTGATTAAATATCTCTCTTCTGGAGGAGCTCCAGACTGGAATAGCAGGATTGTTGCAGTGGAAAATTAAAGCTTACTGGCAGAGTTGAGTGTGGGAAGCTTAGACAGCATTTAGCCACATTATTAATGGTTCTCAACAGTTCCTTATTTTGATAAGTATGAAAATCAC
This sequence comes from Balearica regulorum gibbericeps, assembly GCF_011004875.1. Lineage (NCBI taxonomy): Eukaryota > Metazoa > Chordata > Aves > Gruiformes > Gruidae > Balearica > Balearica regulorum. The sequence goes on along the minus strand of NC_046187.1, from coordinate 902,690 downwards.
CCACAGGTTTTTTTCACAGTTATTAACATCTTGGCTAGCATAATGTCTCAAAGCTTAATTATATTCAAAATGTTTCTAGCCAGCTGTATGTATTTGTAATTTGTAATTACATCACTCCCTTAGTTCCTGCTGCTTTTACTCATCACACACGATACCTGTCTGTTAAAGTCAACGAAATTAGCCGCACGAGTGTAGCTAAAGGATTGTCTCGGCATGCGTTTGGCAATGTATAACCGTATGTGTACAGTAGACCTTCAGCAGACAAATACTCTTTGAGTACAACTTGAAAATTTTTTTGTTTTGTTATCCTGCTTGTGCTATCACGAGTAAAAGGTTTTATTTTCTGTTTTCAGAACTGAACTAAAGTACAGAGAACTTTGAGGATTTTTTGTTTGTTTTAGGAGGTATGGCAGGAAAAAAGCTATAACTCTTAGAAACATGAAATTTTACGCTTTTTGTTTCTTTTCCTTTAAATGCGAGACCTTATGAATGTAATATAGGTGTAGATTCCACGGCAAGGCCGTGATTCAGAGTTTCAGCAATGCACTGTATGTGTCTCGTCATGTCTGGTGTGGGTTGTTCTCAGGATTTTACCTGGGGGGAGGGAAGATCCAAAAAAGAGGGAGGAACTTCAACTTGGATTATGCCACTACAGTTGCAAGTAGCATTTCACTGTGCATTGCCAAAGGGAAATTGTTGTTGGTTCATTGGTATCGGTGAAAGTTTCACTAAATCTCTGACAACAAAAAAAACATCCCAGCGTATACAGTTCTAAATACCAAAAAGTCGATCGCTCTTGCCAAGTATCTGATTTGGCAGTTAGGAAATGGAACGAGCTGGTGTATTCATGTAGCAAATCATTTTATCTGTTTCCTCTGTTTGATCACTTGACTGAACTTCTATTTAAGCCTAAGTGAAAATGATTTTTGCAGGCTAAGGACAGGTACATAAATGGCTGGCATGGCGTACAGCACTAGTTTAACATCGTGTAGCCCACCGGTATCTGTGGTCTCATCATCCACTAGTTTAAGTTTAAAAATGTGGCCGTGAGGAGAGCAGAGATTTAACTGGGCAACCAGAGGTTAAATTTGATTTATAAGCAATAGATGGAAATGGCTTACTTGACCAGGTCCTCTGACTAAAATTCACCTGCGGTGGAAAATAAGTCTATTAGATGGGTGGAAACTGTTTTGATTCAGTCGTCATGTCCTAGCAATACTTGGATGCCATCCTCTAATCTCTAGGGGGTAGGTTAGAAGCTAAAGTTAATTTTTATCTCTTTGATCAACAAAAGCATGCCATTTCAACTTTTTTTTTTTTGCATGTTGTTCGTTATTAAATTCAGTGTAAGAAATGTCTGGAGGAAAAAATTCCTACCGCAGGCCAAGACAATTTGAAAGCTGCTCAAAAAATGACTTTTGAAGTTTTGAAATCTGTTCCAAAATGTTCATTTGTTTGAGTCGTGTCCGCTTCTGCTGTAGGCAAGAGAGTCGCATGCAGTCACCCGCAAGCCAGAGACCTTGCTCTTGACAACGCTTCCAACGCTGGGCTGAGGACAGACCACTGGCTTATGCTGGTGTACCTGTGTACACACTGAGGCAAGGAACACGCTTTGGCTCTCATTTAAACTCCAGGAGATGAGGAGGAGCAACAGGATTGTTTAGTTTACTTAGAAAAAATTAATAGCATCAGACCTGTGCTTATCACTATTCCAGCTGCTATAATGGTTGGCTCAGTGGCGATGGCGTCGGGGTACCTCTGTGCTTGTCAGGCTTAACCGTTTATTTTGGGCAAAAGTGTCCTCCCCCCCCAAAAAAGGGGGGGGGGGGTGTTGTTTTTGTGTTTTGGGTTTTTTTTTTTTGGTTGGTTGGGTTTTTTTTGTCCAGAATAGTCCTGTGCAGTTCTGAGGTATCTAAAAGAACCAGACAGGAAAACGCGGTGCATGTGGAGGTCAGCTGCGAAGTGCTGAGGTACCTAGCCTGATCTTGCTAGGCTATCTTAAACTGCATGCGCATCTCTCCATTTATAACCAGCAGAGCGCCTTCAGCAAACCCCTATTTATGCTAGGAATTGGCCAAAATACATGGTTCAGGGAGGGGGCACCCTGGGAGGTGAAGTGACAGGGAGGAGGAGAAGCCTTGGCACCCTTAGATTATTGCCAGCACCGTTTCAGTTAATTTCGGGCAGCAAGTTTCAGTGACAGAAAGGGAGACATGTTTCGATGAACAGGGTAACGCACGTGTGGGTGTACTTGGCCCTGTTTTATAGGGCTTTTGTTGCCACAGCAGTAATGCTAAGGGAGGAGGAGGGCTACAAGGACCAGGAACATGAAATAAAGCAACAACTTACACAGAGCATTTAACTGGAACGGCTTTTTTGGGTGGAGCACCATTTCCAGGAGTGACTGGTAGAGCAGGGTGGTAACACGCCAATGTAGCAGCTAACGTTTGAAACTGGAACTGGAAATGCCCGTGAAACCAAAGCGTACAGAACTCGAGCGGGATTTAGTTTAAATGCTGCCTATATTTCTTTATCATTCTTCCCGTATCTTTGACAAACAGACGGTAGTGCTGGTTTTTGAGTCTTTATTGTATGCCTATATAGAAAAGAAATCTTTATGTGAGACCTTCGTAGGTGATGTAGTTGCAGTATCAGGGGAGAGGTTTATAAATGAGAATCGTTCTCCCGACTCACCTGTTTTGCACAGCCTAGGCAATGTAAAAGAGATTCTGGAAAATAGGTGCCACCAAGAGCGGGGGCGGGGGGTGTCCCAGTACTGAACAGCAGAAAAGACTGCCTCAACAACAAGTAATCGATATGGTCATGGGTGATGGACGTACATTATGAGCTTCCTTTGAATGAGGGATAACTGTACATGGTGAATGCAGGGGAACTAGGGAAATGGAATGTTGAATAATATTAAGGCTGAGAATGGACCGGATTCGTGTACCGTTTCTGGATGGACCAAGTGTACCAAAAAGAAATCGGATACAGGACTAATGACTACAAAGTCATCAGGCAAATTAACAAGTTTGTTGAAACTTGTTCCTGTAGTTCAAGAGATTTACCACGATAATCTTCTAATCCAATTTCTTAAGGGAAATGATGGTCCTGCAGTTGTACCTTAGCTACGGTTTGTGGGAAACCCAGGCTTTGCGACAGCAGTCGCTTCTGAAGGTGGTTTGCTGACGCTTTGTGTTCATTGTGTTACCTCCCAGGCCGTAGACTTCCCTTTAGACTATCAAATCCTTTCTAACTTATCTCTCTGTGCAGCTTTTCCAAACGCAGAAAGTGCATGTTCCCGTTGCTTTTGCTGTAGCTTTTTTTAGTTAATTTCTCAGGTGGTTTTGAAGACCTGCTATTCATTTTGCAATTAATAATTAAGTCCAGTCTGCGTAATCTTGTCACCGTATTGTTGCTCTGCAAAAGTCAGAGGAAGCATTGCCTGTTGCTACGGTCCACTAGTGCAAGAAATAAATAAGCATGAGCATTGGGCTGTGATGGCAGGTGGCCAGGCTGACTGAGTGCTAGCTGGTGGCAGTAAGCTGCTGGATGGCCAAGTCTAGGTACTCTGCAGAGCACTATGTCGTGCAGAGGTCTGAGTCGTCTTTGCTGTCTTGCATTGCTGCTGCCGCTGTTTACTGTCCCAAGGCTGCAACGATACCCCATCTACCTGTCTGTGCTAATTAGCTGAATGCAAAGAAGCTGTTGTGCATAACCTTATGCTGCATTTTTCTGCCCGAGATGCCTCTGTTGCTTGGCTTTTAGAGGGACTGGAGGAGGAAGGATGTATGCACTATTAGAATTACAGTACTTGGGCCAGAAGTCCTTGACCTTCCTTTGTATTGCTGTTAAAATAAGTGCAGTAAGAGAAACAGGGATAACATCAAAAAGAAGGAACTGTGAGAAATGGGGTAGATGCTTGCTGGGCGGTATTCCACAGCGCATAGCGAGAAGAATCCCAGAGCGTGTAGAGCAGAACAGGGGATATCTACTGTGATTGCTGAGCACGTGATTCTCAATGGTGCAGTGCTGCAGGGATGCAGTGTTCCAGAGTAGCTTTACAGGGACTCATAAAGCTGTGTGGAAACAGTGCCGAGGCAGGAATTACTCTGCATCACTTAATGCAGATGCACAAGACCCAGAACTGTCTTCAGGTTGAGACTTGCCCTTGGTTTGTGTGATTAACCCTATTAGGTGTCTGATGTCCTTACCTTTAAAGGAACCTAGGAATGAAGGGCTGTTTACAAAGCAGTGGGTCCTGTTTTTCAAGGAAACAATCTACATTTCATTTCTTCTGAAGAATCAAAGGAAGACTTTAAGGTTCTACAGAAGCTGCAAAATAGCAGCTCCTCCCCCATAGGCACCTAATTTGCACGCCAACGTTTTCCAGATTGGCAGAGAAAAGCCTGGGAGAAGGGCACGCATCTCGAGAAAAGCAGACTTAAAGCTAGGGACGAAGTTAGGCTGTTGCTGAGAACCAGAAACAAGACCTCCTGGAGGAACCGACAGTGCGGCGCCTTACTCGCCAACTTAAGATGGGTCACGCTCAGGTGCCGTCTTGGAACTGCGCTTTGGCCTGCTATGTTTCACAAGGACAGGAAGATCTGCTTACAGTTTTGAGGGCCGGGCTATTTTTTCCCTGTTTGGTCGCTGGCATCAGTCTTGGAAAATTGCATTCTCCGTATCTGTATTTACTCTTACAGCTGGAAACTTAGCACATGGTAGTTTCCCCCACATAGACACCTGTTGTGCATTTTATAATCCAGATTGGCTTTTCTGAATAAGCTATCCGGGTGGTTTTATGCTAACTCATACAAAATATGTCTTCTGCCACACTGACCCACAGGGTTTCCATAATGATAGAGTACACATAGAGAAATTCCCCAACAACTTGTGAAAACAGCATACTGTGTGTTTACTGCCGAGTACGGTTACTAACACTAGAGGCAATGAATGTTGTACATGATATTCATTAGAAGGCTTTCTTTAGGTAGGGATGGTCCGGTTGTGGATTGTACGTACCTCTTTGTAAGTAAGATAGAAGTAGTTTGAATAATACCGCAAAAAAGACGTATGTAACATTGGCATGGAAAAAAAACCCTTATTTCAATTTAAAATGCCTAAAATATGTTCTATGTTAATTACCATGTTCATTTCAGATGTGGGTACATGTCAATAATTATGACATTAATCTGGGAATTTGTAGTAACTGTATTAACCGTAAATACCAATCTCAAATGGTAGGTAGTTGAAAATAGCGTAACTATTAAAAAGACAAATTATTTGTGTTTGAGAAAATTAAGAATAACTGTCATATGACATCTTAATTCCTTTGTGGTAATTTGCATGTAAAAAAACCCACATTGCAATTTGTTTACCTTTCCAAATATTTTAACAGTATATCTGGTGGTACCAGTCAACTGAGCAATTAAAAGCCTCCCAGTTGTAATTACCATCTGTCCTCAGTGAGGCTTAATCTTCTGTTCTTTGGTTCAGCGAGATATTTGCCGTTACCTTCTGGGAATGCTTTTCTTAAGTCCCTGCCTTGGGGAGTTGAGGCGGTGGGGTTTTTATTTCATTTAAGTCTCCCCGCGTCCCTTAAAATCTAATAAATATTTGATCCAAAAAACCCAATATCCAACTTTTCAAATGAATTTTCAAGAGTTATTTTTGTGAGACCTTGTTATTCTTAGCAGTGAAGCACCATATAGATTCAAGGTGAATACAGTTAAAACTTTATCTTGTTTGTCCCCAAATCAAGGTGCTTAGTTTTCCATCCGTTGATCTCTTCCCATAGCCAGGTATAGATTCTGCTCTGCAGTGACTTCACTAGAAATGTACGTGCTTGTCTCAGACTTAAGCTTGCTCAGATTTCTTCTGTGTGTGTGTGTGTGTGTGTGTGTGTGCACTTTTTAAAAACAGTGCTTTTAAGAGCAGGGGGTGAGTTTCCAAGAAATGATTTCTAAGCAAGCAAAAAAACCCCAAACTAACAAACAAAAATCCTCTCACGGTGGCACTTGAGGAAAGAAAAAAAAAACACCAAACAACAACAACAACAAAAACACAAACCAAAAAACCCTCTGTAGTAATCAGGTTAGTAATAAGCCACCTGGACTAAACATTAGTAGCAAATAACTGCTTATTACAGTTTGTCATGCAACGACTTCCCAGCCAGTTGCATTTAATTCCTTTGCAAGCAACCTGCAATTCCAGTTGATTGCATTTTGCACACTAGATAAGAAAATCAAGTCAGGATTTATTGCTACGTTACGTTAATTCCTTGTACAAAGAGGTTAACTTGTCAGGTGTTAATGTAAATGCTTAAAAAAAAATAATCTGTACATATTTACCTCTTAACACAAGCATTCAAGATCTGTACTAACTTTGGGCAGTCTGACATGGTTTGTGGTTGGAGCTAATTCAGCTGTAAGAGTTTCCTTTCTGTTTGAGACTTTGGGAAGACCTGCGCCTCCAAATCCTAGTTCAATATAGGCACCCTAGTAACGCTGGTTAAAAAAAAAAAAAAAAAAGTGTTCTCTGGAGGAGCTAAGTGCTTATGGCTGAAGGTGCAGTGGGGATTTTGCCCCTAGAATCTATTTTACGTTGAAGACAACTCTTGGTTTTGGTTTTTGTCCGTATTGTGGAGCAGAAAAATCAACCAGGAAACCGTACTTTATCCCTCTGCGGTTTTCTTAAGTTCCCTTTTCCGATTGTGGAATATCTTTGTTGGAAGCCGCAAGCCAGAGCAGGGAAAGAGGCCGAATGCGTGACTTGACTGCTGTTGGTTCTCTGCTGTCGATTTTGATAGTTACAGCAGTTGCCTACTCCGCACGCTGCTCCTCAAGGGCACACTCACTTAGCGGGGGGGTGTGTGTGTGTCATCTCTTTACCTACAGAATGAGATCCCCAGCTTCCATAGCTCTCCTGGATATTGAAGGCGCAGTGTCACGGTTGGCAGATGGTGATGTGCGTGTCTGCTGCCCTCCTGGGGTCGTCCCGTCCTCGTGTAACCCGGGCGTTCCTGGGCCAGCTGGTCAGCCAGCTGAAATGGTCAAAAACTGCCCCTTACAAAAGAAATTTGGCGGGATTAACTTTCCATCTGTCTGACCACAGGCTGCGTGAGTGTGCATTGCTCCCCTGAGGAAAGGGCAGCCTTCTGCAGGTAGATCAGCTCCAACAGATTGTGAAGCCGTGCCCTGGAACTAGCCCCTGGGTAGTAATAGTTCAGATGAAGAAAACTACCTTGCTGCCCCGGTCCTGACTGCATCCTGTCACTACCGTGGCTGTCATGAGACTTCTGCCTTAAGTCTTCCCGTATCTTCCAGTACTTGCCCGGACGCGGTCCTTTGTGCTCATTGCCGGTTAGGCATAGGTGGGCAGTTGAAGGGGGGGGAAAATGTTTTTGGAAACATTGGTGGTCATTACTTTTTTCTCTTTTCTCTTAGAAGTGAAGAAGAAGGCTGGCTTTATCACTCCAGTGCCAGGAGGGGTAGGACCTATGACGGTTGCAATGCTTCTGAAGAACACACTTGTAGTTGCTAAAAAGCTCATTTACTAGAGCAAGCGGGCTACTTTGGAAGAAGAATCCAAGTTGTTCTATTTATTGATACACAAACCTGTTATTTTTTACTACAAAGATATTTATTTCTACATTGTATTTATTTTTTCATGTAAAGTACGCTAAACCTGATGGTTTACAAAATGTTAAAATACTTTGTGTTACCTCCTACTGATTTAATGTGAGCAAAAATGAATTGGAGAACGCAGCCTATGCAGATAGGTTGTTGTTGGTCAATTACTGGTGTGAAAAGGAAGGACGAAGCATGAATTACAAGTATACCTGTGTATCTGCGGATGGGGTGCAATGACCAAGATCTTTTAAGCGCTTGGCACCGTCAGTTTTGATCAAACAGTATAAAAACTCAGTTTCAACATGCTAGATACCATTTAAAAATACTGATTTGGGTTCTGAGGTCATGAAGCGCTCTGGTTCTAGTTTGAAGTCTTGAATTTATTGCATTTTTAATGCAGTTAGAGACAGCAGCAGCGGTATTGAATCCGAAAGGAGTGGTAGACCGAAATTTTTGTTTCGGCTGCCAGGCAGTAATGCTGACGTGAATGCAAATGTTCAGTGCGTGTTTTAAAATCGCCATGTAAACTTGAATGCTGGTGACATTCTGACCTTAAACATATGCAAGAGGTATGCATGAATAAGTAGCTAGAATTGGGGCCAGAATTCTTCTCTTGCCATGTCTGGATGTGTTGGACAAAATGTTTTGGTGCATAATACCCTTACCACGCAAAAAACCTCAATAGATGACTGGGCTGGATTGGACTTGAATTTAGGTAGAATGTAGTTAAAACTACTAGGTGTGTACAATATCTATAATGGGGGGGGGGGGGGAGAAGGAAGAGAAAAGTAAGGGTTTATCCCCGATGAAATACTTGTATTGGAATCATAAGCCATTTAATTGTTTTGTTATTTTCTCAAACTGCACGAGGGGGGTTTTTTAGTCCACGACGTAAGGCTCGGCCCTATGAATCCTTGGCTACAATGTTTTGCTGCTTAGAGAGGACTGTGTGGGATAAGAAGATCAGTGTATTTCTGTTCCCAAAACTTTGAGTTCCAAAAGTGGATCTAGAATAGTCTCATGCAATGGACTGGAGTGGAGTTACTGCTAAGCTGCCAGTTGGACTGAGCGTGTGCGCTGTTGACACGAAGAGCCTACCCCAATTCTCGCTGCAGTCAGTGGGAGCCAGTTTGGACTTCTGTCTTCATGGTTTTATCTCAGTTGGGATAACTTTGCTTTGTTTTCATCGAGAGCCTTAGGTGTTTGCTAGTAGACTATAGGTATCTTGAAACGAAAAAAAAAAAATCCTGTGGTTATAAACTACTGCCGTTGAACACAAAAAATGGGCCTACTGTAATAAAAGAAACAAGATGGAGTATCGCTTCTGTGCTAATTGTTCTAGTGATGGACTTTCTGACAGTTGCGTTTAATGCAGTGATGCGAAAGAGGTTGATGGAATCGTTACTAAATACATAGTGGCAATAGTGTGGACGGTTGCTTATCTGTTTAAATTTAAGCGGTAGTATAAATGTTAGGAGGATCGAGGTACCTAGGTGCCTGTGGAGATAATATGTAGAATCAGCTCATCATGGGCCAAGATGGAAAAAAATCTTGGTCCCTGTTGTTAGTCTTGGTGAAAAATTTTAATACTGTTTGCGGAGTGGTTGTGTTCTGAGTTTTTTGGGGTTTTTTTGGGTGGTTTGGTTTTTTTTTCCCTTTGTGTGTTAAGAGTGGAGCAAATGGATGGAGATACTTGGTATGTTCAGTCATTACTTTTTTCATCTCTTGGCAGTGCTGTTCTAGATTCATGTTTCTTTAACTAAAATCATCTCTGCATTTTTTAGGCAGAATAACAATTTATGGTGTTTTGCTTAAGTCGCTTGAGCGAGTCTCCTTTCACGTCCTGCAAACGTTTTTTTGTGCATCTTAAGCTTTTTCTCTTTTCACCTGTGGTGCATGGTTTAGCATTGCACAAAAGGCAGCGAGACCGAGGTTTCGCTCAGCGGCATGCTATTTTCGGAGCTGCCAGACACATCTGTGAGAGCATTCTCCACTGGGAGAAGGTCCAGAAGGAGCACGCAGAGGGAAGGGCCTATTACGAACCCAAAAAGCATGCTCATGTGCCAGGCCCGGTCAAGTCTGGTCCGAGCACAAACGCCCTGTGGCAGACAGAGGCACGGCCTTATCCGCAGAAGCCTTCTCACAGGGCTACCGCGCCCAGCGGTGTTGCCTAATGACCAGGCCATCTCTCGGATCCGAGCCGGATTAAGCTCCCATTGTGCGGACGTGTGTTGAAAGCAAGGCTCGTGAGACGTAGCCCTGCTTGGGACTGATAGCAGAGGTTATCCGGGTAGGCATAAACACGCCTGTCGATCCGGCGAGTGCGCAAGCTGCACTCGATCAGTGTGCAGGCATGCAGCCATTCAGGATAGCGAAAGAAGGGAAAAGCCTCCTGGAATGCAGTCCGTGAGCAGGAGAAGGCATAATTAAAATGCGTACAACTAGCTTGTGTTTTTCCCTTAACACGCGAAGTGGTTAGATTTAGTCCTACGGATCACTGAGGAGAGCGCAGCATAGAGGGAGAGCGTGAGCTGACCGGAGTTATTAGAGCATTTATCAGGAGGTTTTTGGTTTAAAAATATCAAAATTCTGACATGTTGTTGTTGCTTGGAGCTCACAGTTGAGAACGCACAAGCTGTTGCTGAGGTGAAGCGCGTAGCTCTCCTCCAGTGAGAGTTGGGTGGTGGGTGTGTGCGTACGTGATTGAAGTGGGCCTTTCTGATGGTCCGCTCCGGTACGTCTGGCTACGTCGGTACCCTGCAGAGACCAGTCCTCCTCGTGCCAAGCTGCCTGTGGCCAGGGAAGCTGGACAGCGACTGGGGCTGTGGACAGCGGTTTAGTACAAGAAATGCACGTGGAGGTGTGTCTTAGAGACCCACAAACATTTTATGTAAAAAGTACGGTTGTTCTCATGATGCGTACCCGCTTCCTCCAAGAGGTAGAGGTGGGCTTTTATAGCAGTAAGTGGCGGGAGTAATGAAGGGATCGCCTGATAGAGGAGGCAACAGCTTCCCTGGTCTTTGAGTCTGTGTTTTCTCGGTGCCTGTGCTTTGCCAGCTTTCGCCATCGATTGTGCGTTCTGTCGGTGCCTGTGCTTTGCCAGCTCCGACCATCAGTCCCAGGCCTCGCGCAGGGCTGGTGGCCTGCCTTGCTCCAGACCGGTGTGCGCACGGGAAGGCTGAAGGAGTAGCGATGAGCAGGGCCCTCAGGCTCGCCAGAGCCTCTGATCAAAGGCCTCCTGCAGTCACTGATGGCGAACGTTGTCCGTTATCTTTGTGTGCGATCGCTTCCTAATCTCAGTACTAGCTGTTCTCGCAGTCCCGCTTCCGGATGGCAGGGAACTGAGGTACAGGGAAGACCAAGGAAGGAACGCTAGCAAAGCAGGGGCTTGTCCCTGGACCCTCAACTCCGGAGCGGCATCCTGAGCACCGACTGTCCTCCTGGAAGTAACACAAGACCTGCGTTGCTAATGCAAAAAAGGGTGGTGTTTTTCACAATAGGTCATTTTTCATTTTGCTCACCTCTGTTTTGCTGTACTTCGTTCATCTGCTCTGGCAGATACCAGGTCTCTCTAAAATTGTATCTTTGCATGCACGATTATGCCCACAGGTAATAGGAAACCAGGGTTTCAAAAGAAAACCTGATCCCATTGCTAGATAATAGCAGTTTCCTGAATAAATGTGTGGTTGCCCCGGGGGTTAAGGTTGTTGCCAGATGCACCTTTTTTTGATTGGTGAGAACAGCAGATGACGCTCCGTGGCATATAAGTGCAAGAGAAAACACGGGAGCGCAGATAAGCAGCGCGAGCGAGCCATCTGGAAAGAAGAGTTGAGAAGGTGTTAAAGCAGCTGCTTGCCATGGCATTTGGAATGCTAATCTATATTTTGCTGAAAGGTGGGTTTGGAGGAGGCTTTTCAGTGTCATAAGATATGGGGGCTTTGTTGAACAACAGCTGGCTCTTTATGAAATAAGCGGTACGGGTGGGAAGCATGCAAAGACATTGCGAAGCAGAATTACTTCAGCTATTTTAAACCTGGATGAAATTTTAACTGATAGGGTATGGGTATAATTTAGACTCTTTGAAAATAAGCTACTTAGGTAAATAGGTGTAACGTTGTAGTATATTACAGGTATCAGTGTTGTAAATTGCATAAGGTGATAGAAGGGAGAAGGGAAGGGATATGTGTTTTGGAAATTTGCAAGCCACAGTTTGTTTCTGCACAATTGTAGCTATGCTGTGGGAAAAGGAAGTTTGAGGCAAGAATGTTTTAAATGAGTTGTTCCTAGACTGCTGCATGGTATCAGAACTGTATTAAGTGGGTACGTGTTTTGTGAATGAAATGAACCTTGAATAGATATACTGAGTTTTTCTGTTACAGTAAGCATCTATTTGCATTACACAGCAATGGGGGCACTGAGTGAAGAGTCAGCGATTACTGTTTCATCCCTCAGCACAGACTTATGGAATAATTGGACAAAAAACAATGCTGAAGGTATTTCTTTTTATGTTCTGTTTGTCTCTATTAATCTGTCACTTTAAAAAAACCAAACAAACCAACACACAAAAAGCAAGCCAACAAGATCTATTGTGGTGATAGCTGCTATTAATGCTCCTGTCACTTGGACTCGGTTGAATTTTGTGTGTGCTTTCTTTGTGAGATGAGCTGCTTGCTTCACGGAGCCTTCAAAACCTCTCTGAAGAAATAGTGGCCGCTCAGCTGCGGTATGCTCAGCATTGACCAGCTGAAGGACCATTTATCCCAAGTCAGTTATAATTGGAAGAAGATATTTTAAAGCTAATTGGGATAGGTGATATGTATTTCTGATGGCCGTTTCTGTTAGTTTTAGCTAGCGCTTGGTTTCTAGCTGTCTGGAGCGTGAATCTATGCTCACGAGTGAGAATGCAGCAAGCATAACTTGAACTGATGCCTCTGAGTACTGTTACTCTGTCGTTTCTTTCTTTGTTGAAGTTTTGCTTTTGGCTATCGCAGCTTCCACAGCCCTCTTCAGAGTGCTAGCTCTCTTTTCTTTCTTGTTCTTTTCTGACGGAAATATGAACTCAAGCTATTTGCCTGCCAACATCTGAGACGAGAGCGCTGTGTTTATCCTGCAAGCTGCTTTCTTGATGTTACTTCAGGTGCTAGTGATGTCATTACTTTTGGAGAACGGTGCGATCTGGAACTGAGGTTTTGGCAGGTCAGTAAAGGAGGAAAGGATTTTAACTGTGATACTTATTAATGTCTTTGTATTTTACAAAGAACATAAACATGCATACAAATCATCTTCTGTTCATTCTAAGTCATCAGAGGATGCCTTACAAGCTTTTTTTAGTAGATCTGTAAGTCTTTTATTTTTCTCATAACAAGTCAAACTTTTTTTTTGTCTAATTTGGCATAGTGGTACAGCGTCATATATACGCATATTTACCCACACGTATATAATGTATGTGGGTTTCACATAGATGTATATATAATATATATTGTATATATACACACCCATATGTATACAAAGTCAAGATGATGCTGATTTTTGACTGCAGTAGTTGGATTTATCAGCACAGCACTGTGGTCTGGTTTAGTGGATTTGTCTGACACGATTCTTCCAGAGTTGCGTAGGGCAAACGGGAGTATAATCGAGTAGAAATAACTTGTGACTGGTGAAGTACCCTGTTTGTATGATTTCTAGAAAGCAGGAGTTACGGGTCACGTTCTAAGCAATCAGAAGCTTATTTTCAGGGACACAGCCGTGTCTGTAATGGTCCCATGTACCTGCTTGCTAGCTGCGGCTGTGCAAGTCAACTAAGAGACCGGCGATGTTCGCTGAAAGGCTTGTAGGCACTGAGAAATTAGAAAACACCATTTCCAGAAAGAAGATTGGTGACTCTTTGAGCACTTCTTTTCAAAGAAACTGGCTGAATCTCTCTGAACTTTTCTTGTAGCTCCTACTCCTCTGCAAATTAAGTTTATAGTAAGGTTTATAACCAAGGTTTGGTAATACTGGATTCTAAGAAAATGAATTCCTGGTGAAGTATCACTGAAGGAGCTAGCAGTTTCTTTTTGGGATTGCAGAGCCTCTGGGGGCTGAGGTGCAGTTTGTGCAAAGCCATTAATTTCTGCTTAATCCATTTGCCTTCTATTTACAAGATCATGTCCTATTTCCTTGTGTTGTGTTACATAGCCTTTACTTGTCACCATTGGTGGGGCTAGGAAACGTTAGGCTTGGTGATCAGCCCGGAGGGAAATAAGGTAGTGGAGAGGGTGCCTGGCTGGGGGGCTGACGCAGCAGGGGTCGAGAGCTTCTGACGCTGTTTGGGCCAAAGGGGAGCCTTCCTAGCAAGATGGGCAGCTAGGAGTAAGGGAAGGGCTTGGTTTTACTGGTGTAAAAATTAGGTCCCTTCATTGCCGTGAGCCGCTGCTTCTGTGCAGCCTGTAAGGGAGGCCCTGAACCTGGGGCTGACCCCTTCCCTCCCTCCCCTCTCTGACTCTCCCGTTCCTCCCCGACGCACCATACTTGAAGGCTGAGCTGTCGTGCCCTTAGTGCTGACTCTTTCTGTTGCCCGTCTGTCAGTTTTGGCATGCCCAGGCTTCCAAGTACCTGTAGTTTTGATTTCATGTCAGATCTTGCCAAGTGTATCTGTTGGAATGACTCAGTTGCAGGCAACTGTCAAGTGCTTACACAGCATGTTTTTCTTTGCTCATGTGACATGAAAGGGCACATGGATGTGTTTATTCAACAGCTTATTTAGTATCTAGGTGGATAATATGATATGAATTAGCATAATACTCTGGGATGGGTTAGAAAATAATTCTTTTTGTTTTCGAGACTCATCGTTCTTTCAGAGATAATTTGTACTTTTGCAATGTCAAAATAATGAGCACTTAGAATTTTGTGTGTACATTTGAGATCTGATCTTGCAACCCGCAATGGACAAAGCCCTCGCTCCTGCCAACGAGGGAGGAACGTATTGTTTGTTTGTCGCCTGCGCAGCAAGATGTTTGTCTCGAATGCTTTCTAGGCAGGCTTCTGTTGTAGGCTGACCTTTGCTTCTAATGACAGGACTAACTTCCAGGGCACTCGGGGGAGGAAGGTTTCGCGTACCTGCACGAAGCGAGGTTTCTTCCAGACGTTGGTAGGTGGAAGGCTGCCACCTCTTGGCGGCAGTGGGGTGAGCAAAGAGGGATGTTCTGGCTGCGTGAATCCATCTGGTGGAAGGTTGAGTACAGTCGGCTGGGGATTTCATGCCTCTGACGCGTACATTTGTACCTTCCTCGGTTTTGTTTTTGATTTTTTTTTTTCTCCATATGGCAGAGATACAAGTGAAATATTAAACCTGTCCGGTAGACATCTTCTCGGGGCCCAGTAGAAGACTAGCACTTTGGGCGGCAGGAAACACACGTTAAAGGGTGCAGTTGAGTGGTTAAGTTGGGCGGTCTCGTAGCGCACCGTTCAGCCCCCTTTGTGCTGAAATGGCCATTCCAAACAGTGGGTGCTTAAGCGTTTGAGGAGAGGCACGAGGGAAGCGGCAATGTGCTTTTGCCTGTTTTCTGAAACCTCCCTGCAGAGCTTCGGTAGCTGGTTTGCAGGTACGTCAGGCCTAAGTGAAAACGGGCTTTTGCAGGTCTCCTGCATCCTGGATCTCCTTGGTATGCTGAGCCCCACAGCTGTGTTTACCATGTGATTTTTTTATTATTTTTTTTTTTCCATCGCGCTTTCCCCAGCGGTGAGCATCGTATAGTCCTCCTGGGCAGAAAATAGTATCATCCATCTCTTGTCAAAAAAAATCTGTCTTTTCTTCCTGAAATCTGTCCTTTCTGAAGTTGTCGTTCTCTTCTGTAAAACTGTCGCTCCAAGGCCTGGCCCTGTTCTGACTGTGCTCTCAGCCCACAAGCCTGTCCCCGGCGCCAGCCAGAGAACAGCCAGAGCTTGATACTAGAGCAGCTCACGTGTGGCCGGCGCCAGCTTCGTCCCTCACAGAGCGTGTGGTTCAAGGCTATGGGTGTGTCTGCCCCGCACAGGCCTTTCTATAGCAGAGACACGGGTCTGGTTTCAGTCCTTGGGGACAACCTGGCTGCGGTGCCCCTGAGCTCACTGCTAGGTGATGCTCCACGCACGCCCGGTCTCTGAGCTGTTTCAGCGCTCCCGTGCCGCGTCGCAGCGTGCGGCAGAGGTGGGGCCTCAGTCTGGGCATCTCCTTCGGTGTGTACGTATTGTCACCTGATTGCTAGGCAGACGCTGTGGATTTGGTTTATAGCTTTTAGCTTTAGGTCTGCCGTCTCCACAATGTGAAGAGAAACACGTGATTGCTCCTTTCAAGAATGGAAAAGATGTCCTTTTCTCAGCCCAAAGAAGATCATTTTAAAGGAAGACGTGTTTTTTCCACTTCTGTAGCTTCCCCAAGAAAGTGTAGTAAGCCAACATGTTCTTTTTCAAGCAGACTTGAATTGTTACTTGTTCTCTTGAAATCTCCTGATAAGCTGGAAGTCTGATGTCTGTCAGGTTTTAGAGGGCACTGTTTTCAAAGTAGTGGTGTTTGATCTGAGTAGCAGCGATAGCATCATGCCTCTTAGCTGTCCAAACCACAGTATTCAGTGAAGTTGTGAATTGCCCTGACGTGCGGGCGTCGAGTAGAGCAGCTGTTTACCCTTGCTTGTCATATCTGTGATGAAAGTGCATAAAGGACGAAGAAAAAAATAATTCAGTGGAACGCACGGGAGGGACTCCTGCCACTAAATGACTCAAGCTGGAATTTGATCGGGAATTTAGGGGGCTGGTGGTGTTACTCATGAAAAATGCGTCGTGGGAGCTCGAGTTGCCTGCAGGAGGGCTAGAGGCTTACGTCTCTGACAGTCATTCCATCGGCATAATATCTCCAGACCTTGATTCAGCACTTAGTCAGAAAGGAAGGATTCTGCTTGCTGTGCCATTGTTTAGTCACTCTGAGCAGACCTTGTCACCTTCCTGCCTGATGTTATTTTTCTTGTGGTCATAACTGAAAGCTGGTGTTGACATATACTCGGTTAGGAAATCACCTTCAGCCATCACTAAAACAGTCCCTTGAAATAGCACGGCATTGCTTGGACACCCCACCCTACCCGCGATTGCTGTACTGAGCAGAGAGACCAGTTCAAACAGATAGTTGCTTTGATGGTGAAGCTTTTGAGCTTTCTCTTCGCTTGCCGCACCCCTGCTCCCATGTTAGAGATTGACGCTGGCCTCTGCGCTCCTTCCACAGAGCAGGGTGCCTGGCTCCTGGGCTCAGGCGCTCTTCTGTCGGTACGTAGCAGTGCTAGAAGATCCCCAAGAATAGTTTTGACTTCTCCTTTATTCCCATTTGAGCTGCCGTGAATGGGAATAAGGTATTCATTTTCTGCGCTGGACGCATAGAACGTTGCGCAAGTTCAGAAATGTAATAGTCACAGACTGTGCTTTTGCACGGGAAGACCATCCGGGCAGTCTGGGGTAATTACAAGCATAACAGGACACTCAGCTAACATGGGACCGTGGCGAAGGGGTGGAGAGAGCAGTCCCACCGTTTATCGTGCACTCACAGCTGCTGAGCCAGTCGGCAGGAGTGTTACATATGCAATAGTTTGTTTTGTAATGGGGAAAAGAAAAAAGGAAATCATTAATACTCTGAATTCAGGCTTGGGAAGTATACTGAGAATAATTCAGTGCTCTCATTGTGCCCTAAAACCTGTGATATTCCTGGAGTGGTTTTTCTGATGGATTGCAGTTTGGGTAGTGCTGGCCTTACCGCTTTCATACGCAATTTTCAGGAGCAATTAGTTTACAGTCTGTTCTTTCTCTAAAGCTATGCCGGAATGTCTTAGAAGCTTGTTCTGCTTAGTGGCGTTTTAATCGGCTCACGAGGCATGCCACAGTGAATTTATGTATCAAGTGTCTTTTTGCAGACAATGTCTGTTCATCTTGAGTTGTGAAAATAGATTGCAGTGATTTATTTTTTTTTCCGAAATGTAACATGACTTTTTCCCCTTTCACAGTAGACTACACAGAGCAGCCCAAGCTCTTGAAGCTTATGCAGACCTGTCTTGAAGAACACCACAGCTATTGTATCAATGGGCTCTGTGCGTTCCACAGCGAACTGAGGAAACCCATATGCAAGTAAAGAATACTGCTTATAAGTATCCTTCTTAGACAATAACAACAGGAGCGTTGTTTCTTTGTCTGCTACATGTTACTAATGTAATGAGACTAATTTTCAGCGGAGCGCAGCTTTGAAGTGCCAGTCGAGTATTTGGAGGCTTAAAGTTTGGCACAGGCTTGAGCGCTACGGTGGCTCAGGACTGCTAACGAGGCAGTAGTGCTCTGCTAGGGAGAGGGAAAATGCGCAGCTCCGTGGGTCACTGCAGTGATGGCGTCTCAGATGACAGCTGATACTGGACTAAGTAGTAGAGGAATAAGTAGATGTTCACGGTGGGCACAGAGAAGGGGGCAGGATCTTCCAAGGTACCGGCTGCAGCTCCCTTATTCTGCAACTGCTGACACGCCCTTCGGGACTATGGCGTCCTTACGTTTTCCTAGGGTCCGTACTGGGCAGCCTTGGCCTTTGGAGACAGGAGAGCAGCTAAGGATCAGCAGAGCACAGTGCTCTTGGTCCACGCCTTCTGCGATGAGGTTATGTTTAGACTGCGCTTACTGCTGTGACTGCAGTACTAGAGCTAGCTTAAGACTAGAGAGCCTGGGGCGACTGGTAGTCTTGGTGGAGTGAAGCGGTTCTGACTGGGCACCAGATTCAGCCCATCCTCGTTTAGATTTGTTCTAAATGATTTAGAACTGATGAAAACTAACATATGTTTCTGAAATACAAAGCATAAAAAGTTCTGAATAATTTTTGCACGGTGTATATTTATTTTGTAGGTGCCTTGCGGGTTATAATGGAGAGAGATGTGAACATTTAACGCTAAATTCATACGCACGTAATTCTTACGAACGCTACATCGCTGTGGGAATTGGTGTAGGAATACTGACGAGCGGGATACTTGCCATCTTCTACTGCTACGTAAGAAAGAGGTACGGCAGATATACGTAACCTTTCCTTTATATTCATCTGAATTACAGTGGGCAGGAGGAAACAGCGTGCGGAGTTTTGAGGGCACTGGGAGCGTGTTCGTGCCTGTTACTGATCTGCGTTGTGATCTTAAAGGAGCTGACACTGGATAGGTCTGCTTTCCGATCTGCCAGTCGGGTCAGCTGGTGCGATGGTCTGAAACGTGGGTTTCGTTGGGGCTACCTAAATGAGTTGGGTGACTAGGTTTAGTTCTGTTCAGACTGCTGTGGTTTTAGATTGCTCTGATGCAAATCATGTGATCTTGTCCATTCTAGATGCAGGAAATTGAAATCACCCTACAAAGTCTGCATGGGCGAGACGGCGTTGTGAGGATGAGGCGTTGGGACGCTTACCAATTTACCTGTAAACGAGAGGAAGTTCTGCTGGGAAGGCCACCCAGTGCCATCTGGCAGGTACCCCAGCCTTGCTGACGAGACGAAACCAAGGGAATGACAGAGCGAGTACATAAAAGGAACTCCTGCAGAACTGATGGGCTCTGTTCACTTTTGAAGAAAGACTTCCTCTTTTTAGTAAAGGTCGCTAGATGAGCAGGTGTGAACAGCTAAGGATACTTGCAGCCCTCAATGCTCTCCTGCGGTTGGTATTTGCTGAGGGGAGGACTGCTGGGTTTTAGCTGTTTTCAGTCACTTCAAGACCTGTGGAGTGTTCTGCTCTGGTCTATTCTGTCTTGCCCCCCCGCCCCCCCTTCTGTTTCCTCCTGTGGAGGAAAAGCACAACCTGTCTCACGACGGAGTTGTGTTCTGAGCGTCACGTGATGACAAGAAACCATTTGGGTTCTGATTTCAGTGTTGCTGCCTATGTGTGCGGGTAAACAGCCCTCTTCCAACACAGCAGGTATCTTCAGCGTGCTACGCAAAGTATAGCCTGCTGTTGCCATAAAGGACAAAATCATACAATACTTTGGACTGAGGAAAATGGATGGCTCTCGGAGGCTTGCTTAAACTTCGGAATAGTGAGTAAGCAATTCCTGGAAAATTAGACCGTGACACCTCTGGCAGTGGCAAGTTCTTAGCGTTGTCATAAGCAAAGGAATTGGACGTCTTTCTCAAAACGGATTATTGAGTGTGCTCGTGACAGAGAGCTCTGCTCTTCCCTAACATCGTATAGCAGCTGCTCATCAGATTCACGAGACTTCAGGCAGAACGTTACCTTGCTGCACCGTGACTTTGGCACAAGACTTCAGTTTCTAGAGAAGCTGGAATTGTGTTGTGAAACGTCAGTATAGCTTTGTTCGGGAAGCAGACTCTCTTTATTCCGTTCTCACGTTATGTGCACAATGTGACCGCTCAAATAAGAAAGAAATGACCGTAGGGGTTTTGTTCAGCCCTGGACGAACAGATTACATGTCAGATGCTTGTTTTTGTTCATCTTGTCTACGAAGAATCGCAAAGGTAGAAAGACTTTGTTCAAGGAAAAAGGAAGAAAATCGGTTCTGAAGACGGTGGTGCTAACTGTGACTTCTCACTGGCAGTCGGAGTATTTGCCAGTGCTGATGAGACTGGAGATGGCTCTAAGAGATTGTCATTTCAGCTGTTGCACATTGGAGACGCATCTGCTATGCTTAGTCATCCACGAGGAAAAGGCAGTTAGGTACTCTGTGATTTTTATGGGATGATATAGGCCCCTGAATTTAGGTGCCCTGCTGGAAAGCTCAATTTCTTTGTTATGTGAGTCAGTTTTCCCAAAAGGATGCATGTCGTGTGTTTAAAAAACGCTGTGTATTTGTGCGACTACAGTTGTAGTGCTGAAATGTGTATGAAAGACGGTTTTGAAAGGGTCAATGTACATTTTGCACTCAAGTGGTCTGAAGTTCAGTGGGCTTCTCGCACGGGGGGATCCCGGTCAGTAGCTGAGTCATCTTGGCTGTCAATTTGATACCAATAAATAAAACAACACGTCACACGCTGTTTGGTTGGAGTCCCCGTGCAACCGGCTGGAGCAAGCGACACGTGCGCGCACAGCAAGGGTTGTTGGTGAGGAGCTGGATGGAGACAGGCACCAGCCCTTTCGTCTGCGCTTTGACATGAGTGTTCTGTAAGAGACACTGAACCAATTTTCCAACTCTCAGCCTTTTTATTTTCTTCATCTCGAGTTAAATCTTCAGGTTTCTGTATTGTTTGCTCCTTTCCATTCTTCTGGCCTTTCTTAGTATCCACTGAGAAACAACTTCTGCTCCTCATGATTTGCAAGTCAGCTTTCAGTAGCTGACCTAATGTTTTCTGTGACACGTGTATGTAGTGAGAGTGCAATTAGGTGTGAGTTACAATCTGCGCATCCGCACGCAGACGCGCAAAAACCACCCTTCGCGCACACCGGACAGACGGAAGTACCTATTAGAAACATGCACGTCATCAGGAAAACACAGGTGAGAGATCTTTGTCAGAGAAGTCGGAGAAAATTTTAAAAGCTAAATATGCAAAGAATGAAAAGCCTCAAAGCTTTTGTCACGTGAGCGAATCTCCTTGTCCGCACCGAGTGCACGTTGCCAGTGTTGCGTTCGCTCCTAGAGGACCAACCCCTCTGCATCGCAGAGGCTGTGTCTTGGCGCAGACGCGCACGGTAGCGCTACTCGCTCGAGATCTACGTGCAGTTGTTAAAGGAGTTTGGGCAACTGGACTTGTCCAAAGAAGGCTGTCTGGGAGAGATGGATTGTGTTTGGTTTTAACCATTTGCCTGTGCTCTTGCTGACTTTTTTGATGCCCTTTACGTAGCAGTGGCCAAGCAGGTCCCTTGCAGGATGTGCAAGTGCTTCTTCAGCAGTATTTACTCCTTGCACTGAGACACTCTGTAGCTATAGAAACACATGCTGACTTCCTTTTTCTAATGTTTAGTTAAACCTAACTGGAAAAGAAGGTTTATTGCAAGGCCACAATTTAGCAGAAGGCTAAATAGTGAAATATTTTCTCTAGTTTGCTTTCTGGCCCAAGGCAGCTTTGGAAGGACCGCCAGTGAAAGTTTGCTGAGGTTTTTCTGCTAGTGGAAGAAAAACTTGAGAGCAAAAGGACAGATGAGTTTGTGGCATGCAAAATGAGACTTTGTGTAAAGGGCAGAATGAGAATGAAATGGAAAGACGCAGATGGGAAGAAGGAAGGACAAGGAGGTCTTTGCTTTATTTCAGTTTTCTTTTTCTAAGCGGTATCGAGGCTTCCAGAAATGGGTTCCCCGCCCCCGGGGCGCTGTATGCCCTTTGTGCCGAAGCGCAGCCTCGGAGCAGGCTGGCAGCTGCTTAGACATCCAAGGCTGGTGGCACCGACACAGATGACAGCTTCCTCCATCCGTCTGCAGGGTTTACAGGCTGTAGCTGAGTGGGAGAAGAGTGTTGTCATGGCAGTCTTAAGGGATTTCGTCAGGCCCGAGCTGTGTTCGAGGCATCACTGCATGAATGAGTGACTCTGCTGTTTGATGCAGTGACCCGGCTGAGGAAGTCTGCGTTGCCTCGCATCGCTTCGTGGAGTCAGCCGTGCTGAGCCCTGCCTTGATAAGTGACGGATGCTACTGGGCTAGTATGGTGTGTTGCTGCTTACGGTGCTGAATTTCTTGCAGAACTGGCCCATCAGAGGATCGGAATCATCTTTCCTGGCTCACTTATCAGGCTCAGCCTCCTTCTGTAATGGCGTAATTAACAGAGTCTCAAGCTTGTGCTTCCTATTAGCTGCACGTGCAAAAAACTGTCGTTGCGAGAGGAGACCCTGTGTTTGTGTGGCTTTCAGGCAGTCCTGCGTCAGCTTTGTCAGGGCATCACCTCAGCCCAGCCAAGAGAGAGACGTTAAAGACTGGGACCTGCCCTTCTGAAAGACACAGCGCTTGACCTGTGTGTGATCCTGGCTGGCGGAACCACGCTGGCCTTTCCTCCAGCGCATCTCTTGAGCATAGTTGCCCGTAAGCCACCCAGGCCTCTACCTGCTTTGCTGGCATCTGCAGTCACCGCGCAGGTGTGCTTGATTGCTCCTGCTTGGCTGTGACTTGAATACCTCCCCTGAACTGGACACCCAATTTCTGTTGAGGCGTGCGGGTGGCCTGCAGTTTACCCGATCCCAGCAAGGTCTATTTAAAATGACGAGATGCGAGCCTGCGGAAAAGATGTCTGTCCTTGCAAAATACTACTTCTAATCTCGGAAGGAAGTGTAAGGAAGTGTACCGATGGGTAACATTTGCAGTAACAGCGTGCCTGTCCTGCCTGCCTGGTAGGGCGCGCAGCTGATGATTAACAGCGGTGCCTGTGATGGCACAGGGCTGATTCAGCCGTCTGAGCTGCAAGGGCACAGGAGCCGCCAGGCCGCTGGTCCGTCTGGTCCGGTAGCCGGCCAGCCGCTGCGGACAGTGCCGGAGGCTCCTGAAGAAGGTCTTAGAGGTCTGGTGGCAGGCAGGCAGGTAGGAGACAGTTTTCCCTCAGAGAAGGTTTTCTCGTATTCGCAGTAACCAAGAGTATGTTTTGCGTAACACTGCCGCGGGGTTTCTCGTCCTTCCCGCTTACTGTGGCATCCCAGCTTCTTCCAGTGCACGTCAAAAGTGAAAAACTGATTTCTGCTCGTGTGGCTGGGACAAGGCTAACTGGCCTGCGGTCTGACTGTTAGTACTGGGTTGTGTCCGAAGAACTAGCTGTGAAACTGGTTACTTGCTAGTGACTCTGGACTTGTTGAAAAAGAACAAAAACCCAAACCCCAACAAACCCAAAACCCCAAACAAAACAAAAACCAGAAGAAAACAAAAAAAATCAACCCCCCAGTAACTGTATGGCGCTCAGCAAAATCTTACAGCTTTGTCATTCTTCACACCCATTGCATATTTTGTTTAATTTGTGGTCCAGGAAATACACTGTAGCCGGAAAAGCATCCCACAAACAGAAGACTAACTTGGCAAAATAATTGATTTAATAATTAAGTTCAGAATAGCTCCGCTGACCCCTGAAGCTTGCAGTCCTTAATGGATTTGTCTTCAGAGCACCCCTATGAAGCGAGGCGGTGCTGTGGGGGTGATGTGCTGTGGAGAACTGAGGCAGGGAGGGGTTAAAGGCGCAGGAAGGAGAGGCATCAAACGTTGCAAAGCTGCTCCTATCGGGCAGCCGATAGATCAGTCTTCTGCTCCTTTGAGTTCTTTTCAGAAATGATTCTCTAGTAGATGGATAATGCCCTAATGGTTTTGATAGAGGGGAAAGAGGGGTCAGTCTTGTTAAAGTTTGATGGCAAACAGCAAGAGTTTCTTTTCTTGAATATTCATGTCAACTTTGTCTTGTATGACACGAGTACAAATTTTTTGTTTGTGTGTTCTTTTGAAGCCATTCAGAGAAGTACCATGACAAAATGTAAGTGTTTGAAATGAGACAATTTGCATGAAGCAGACAAATAATCTGAAGACTATATTCAGTTATCTCTAGCCCATCATAGGCAGGGTCGTCAGTAGCCCTGCTCGTTTCAGTAGCTGCTGGCGTGGAACCCCACAGCTTCGTGGCAGCGGGGTAGCTGGATCCAGCCTCTAGGAACAGTAGCATGAGAAATGAGGAGTAGGAAAAATGGTCTGGTTATGGCTTGCTTTTCAAGGTGTCGCTTCGGTGGCCCGAAGGTGCCAGTGAGCAACTTGGCCTGCCGACAGACTGAAAGCGCTGTCTGCACAGCTCAGCGTTCTGTGGTCTCTCTCTGTTGCAGAGCTCTGGGGGTATCTGCACCGATGCGTGGCTGCTCATTCGCGTACTGTCCTTAGCCGTGCTCTGAAGAGGGAGACGCCTGTAGAGGTCCCTGTTGTACTATAAATGCAGACAATCATTTGGGACTCCTTCTTTATGACCCAGTAAACGAACAAAAGTGCAGCTACTCATTAAAAGCTCAGTGTAAGTAGTCATTAATTATCATGACAGCAATAAAATCTTGTACTATGACTAGACTTTGGACTGCTCCTACTCTCGCTGAATTGGATGGGAGCAAGAGCAGGCTCGGTAGGAGTCGGCTCTTGGCAAGCTCAAGCAGGAGGTGTCACGGCGCAGCCGACACCACCGATTGGCGCCGAGGAGGAAAAGGTTTATTGTGCTACGGCTGGGAGCAGTGCTGCGCCAGGCCCCTTTAGCCAGTTGCCGCGCGGAGGGGAAGAGCACCTTCTCATGCCGCTGCTGGGTTAGCAGCTGGGGCACAGACTGGTTTGGGCTGGGAGCAGAGTTCGGCACTGCAAGTAGGCAAGCCCTTTGCCGGTGTGGGCAGGCAGACCCATTGGGGAGAGGCTCTGTAGCTGTAGGGAAAAGAGGTGAATGCCTCTCTTGTAGGAGGCCAGATGAGGTGATAGAAGAGGAAAGAGAGGCACAGAAAAGGGCAGCTTGCGGTGTCTAAGTTGCAAGGCAGCAGACGTGGGCATAGCCCCTGGGCCTTTGGTCTGCCCCTCCAGGATCTAGGCGAGTGCTTTCCTCCTGTTTGCAAACCAACATCCTGCCTTTAGCTTTGAGGGAACAGCAGAGGCCCAGGAGCTGGAAGGAGCGCCAGGTTGCTGTTGGCTGCATTTGGTGGATACCTTGTTGATGGAAGGATAGAAATTGGTGGTGCCCAAGTGTAAATCTTTTTGTCCGTCTTCCTGGGGCTTCAAATAGATAAATGTTCACACAGAAAAGCAAGTAAAAAAGGAAGCAGTAAGTGGTACACGAAGATCAGTGTAACACTCAGAAGGCTTCTGTCATGGACTTTTCCGCCTAGCTGATTTTTAAAGGTTAGCTACGGGCCACATCCTGCGATTAAGAACACCTAGAAGCAACAGTTCACATGGCGAGATGGAAGCTGTCGTGTAGCTGGTCTAAACCGATTGTTAGGTTGTTGGAGTCACATTAAAATGCTAATTTTATTTTTTTTTAAACTACAAACATAAAAATAGTCTGAGACAAAATTTCACAGACAAGTTAGGGTCAAAACAGTTTTAAATGCTCATTCTCTGGAGCAGTTCCAGATGAGGTGAACTTGAGTTGAGGCATGTCTTGCATTGCCATGTTGGGGGAGTTTTCCATCTGATGGTTTGGGGGTGTTTAGCCCTATTGTGGAAACAAGGCCACCTGTGAACTTGAGCTGAAGCTCTGGGCTCAGTTGTCCAACTCATAAAAAGGTCAGAGGTGTCCAAATGCGAGGTTTTGATTCCATGTCTAACACTGAGTCACTTAAACCCTAATTTTTAATGAAAGCTTCGAGTTGAATTTGTCTGGTGAATGTTGGCAAACAAGTTTCCTTGTAAAGGTTCCCTAGTGATGTTTCTTTTTAACAGTATTTGGTCCTTTACTAAGCAACAGTACAATTTGCTGTCTTTGGAATACCCGACATTGAAATGTCTGGGTGCGTTTCCTGGTTGCGACCACCCAAAATGCAGCACGGCGGCACTGCGGTTGGCTGACCAGAGGCGGGCTGATGGAGAGCCAGCCTGAGGTGGCTGTCGTGGGAAAGCTTCCTAGACAGGGTACGCCTGCCAGCCCAGAGTCGAGCGCCCGCGCCCGCTGCCTCGGACCCGAATTGCTTCTGGAAACCCAGCCTTCGGAGTAGCTGTTGCTGTTTGCAAATTCATCTGCCATCGCCTTCAGCTTCCCAGGGCAAGGAGCCGTGATATGCCCCAGGGGCGGGAGTGTTAGAGCTTTGTCACTGTCGCTGCCTGAAACGTGTTACGCTCTGTGCTTTTTTTTGGATTGTTGTTTAAGGTGTTGGTTGGTTGGTTGTTTTTTTTTTTTTGCGGGGTGAGGGCTAGGGGGAAATGCAAGAACCCTTCCCCTGTGTTCCATGTTCAAGGCTGGTGTGCAAAGATGCCTTTCTGCAGCTCCATCTGACAAATAGCACAACCGGGGTTGAGACATGAGAGGACAGGGCCATGCTTTGCAAGAGCGTCTGACTAACTCGGGCAAAGCTAATTTGTTTGACATCATTTCTATACGTAAGACTAAGTCTGTTTGTGTCCCATTGTTATGGCAAATCCCATGATGAACTGCATTTTATTGACTTCTGCCAGCCATTTGACAGAGCCCGACAGCAGATTTGAATATGAGCACTGTTCCAGGAAGCTGTCTTAATAGATGCTAATTCAAAATTTAAAGGTTGCGGGGCAACAGATCGGCCTCGCAGGTAGCTGTGATGGCTTTACGTAACAGGGAGGACCTGGGCACTTTGGTGCATCCCTGCTTTGCGAGCCAGGCGGCTCAGCAGCCACCCACGGGGTGGGTGAAGCAGGCTGAGGTGAGTCAGTGGCAGGCAGGGACACCGAGGGGGGACCTTGACTTACAGGCCACGTAACCAGAACGTGCAGAATTTGGCCAATAGTTTTGTGCCTTCTCCCTTCTTTTCAAGGTTGTAACATCATATGTCCGTGTGCCTGTATTGGAGGGGTGCTGCTCAGGAAGAGCAAGGCAAGGAGGGGCCCCCAAGAGCCTTACCTGTGTGTGTGGTTTTTGGAAACTCTTTGTATCTAAAGCGTCAGTTCGTTGGGTAAAAGTCCTTGTACCTCTGGCGTGACACTGGGTGGACTTTGGTAGCTTAATCTGCCTTCTGTCTCTCACAGTGCAAGCACTGAAACTTGGCAAGCTGGGATTTATCCCGGTTGTAGACACAGGCAGGGGAGAGAGAGGAGCTGCTGGCAAGGGTGGGAAAGCAGGTGCTGCCACTGGACTTGTGAAGGGGACACGGTGTCTGCCCTGTCCAGGTGGCAAACACTTAGCTCTGTGTTGGTCCCCGTCTTGGCTGCTTTCGATGGCTGCAGCCTTACTGATCGTAGCAGCATCGGTGCTGGTCTGCGAGTGCCGAGGGTTTCCCTTGCAATGGACAGCGCGGGTCCAGAAGAACAGCCAGCCTCCCTTTGTACTACTCTTGTTCCTTTCCAGCAAGGGGAATAATTGAATGCGCGATTCCCATTCGGTTAGGCTCTGGGGCCCTGTCTTTCTGTTTGACTTGAGATCAGACCTGAGTCCGCACAAAGGAACAAATCCTTTGATACCTGATGGCTGAAATAGTGGTGGTTGTAAAAACCTTCAAGTAGGAGTTGCTGCTAATTTCTCCTGCTGCCTTATTCTCAGGCTGGTGGTGAGGTGCAGAAACGTGAGTTTCAATTTACGTGTAACAGGAAGATGACGGCAAGTTGAGCCTGGCGAAAGGCACTGTGCTAAATGAGCCTGTAAAATCAGTCACTTCAATCCTGATCCTGCAAAACAAGGAAAAAGAAACAGGACAGAGTACTGCAAAGCAAAACAAAGTTCAGGACCCAGATCTAACTTTGGGGACAGCTGACTAGTTCCCCAATGGCAGAGTAAGATCTGTGGTAAGTCACAGGAGATGCATATCTCAGGGCATCGGCCTCTGGTTCAGCTGCATTCTGGTTTCCCGCTTACGCTTTTACAGCCGAACAGCTTGTCCGTAGCCCTTACGCGAGCATGAGCATGCGCGGCTGGGCTTGCGTAGCCTAAAACATCACCTCTTAACTTTTCCTACTGCATGTGTGGACCCCTGTTAAGTGAACACAGGTGGCTTTGGTGATTGTGTCGCAAACCCCTTTTTGGTAGTTCACGGGCGGGTGCTGTAAAGGATCTGATTGAACAAAGGCACATCTGATTTTGCTGTGGATGCCAAGCGGGCAGAAGTTAGCCCCGTTAGAGCAGAGCCTGCAGCTCCTCGTGCCCTCTCGTAACTGGGTATGACTGCGTAAGCTCCCGCGTGCGTCCAACAGCTAGAGGTTAAAGCATGGTGTTTGCTCATTTGGTAGCTCTTCCTGCCCACGGATGACTTCTGTGGTGTCTGTTGCCGCTCTCAGAGCAGTGCCCTTTCGGCTGCCCAGGTTTACCGGAGTGAACTGGCACGCTGAAATGCAAGCAGGGGTCCCGAGGAGCTGAAAGACAGGAAATTCTCTTGCCCTTTCCCCTTGCCTTGTTAATAGTTCTCTTGACTTTTTTGGTGGCACGTTCACAACTTCTCGTGTGCAAATATATTTGAAAGCTTTCCCTCAAGCACTTCTCAGCCATCTCCTGAATTCCATCCTCCATCACTAACTACCATTTCCATCAAGATTACAGCAGCAAAAAATGTTCTCTATGGGCTAGGTGCTCCCCTGTGCATGAAAAATGTGCACAGGAGCCAAGAAACACCAGGAGTTTCTTCCTGGTTGTTCCCAAGAACAGGGAGTGACACAGGCAAAGGACATGACCTTGCACCAACGCACACACGCTCTGAGGTCTGCACAGAAATGGCCATGACCTCAGCGAAACCGTGAGAAATTCGGGGGTAGTCGGACCGAACTGTGATGCCCTTCACGTTCCTCCCTGACCCTTCCGGCCCAGCATGGTTCCTTTCAGGTTCGTCCCTCCCAGCCTACCCAAAACAGATGTCCTCTCTTCCCTCCAAAAGCAAGCGCCAACATGGAGGTTTACTCCATGTGGAGCGTGTTCCCTTGAAGGGGTCACAGGCGAGAGCCGCAAAGGACCGTTTTAACCCCGGTTCTGAGCTCTGCCAAGGGACGAGCTACATGCCACTGAGGAGAAACTGCGAGAGCTCTCATGGGGTTGGAGGAAAGCCAGAGCTTTCTGTCCTTACTTTGCTCTCCTGTTATTCGGCACGTGTCTGCACGGGTTTGACTTCCTCGGTTCGTTTAGGCAGAGGGAAGATACCCTGTGAGGTGTACTGCTATAAACTTGCCCAGTGCCCTTTTGTAATTCAGGTGCCAGATTCAAACTGCAGCCTGGAAAGTCTTTAAAAGGGGTATTTTGGATGATTTCAAGTAGCGTTAGTTTGATGGTTATTTAAACCATTAAGTATTGGTGAAATGTAGCAATTGAATGTCTCCACTGAAGGCTTTTCAAGAAAATTAATCATAAAGTAGGGATCTGTGATTTTTTCCCTATTAGCTCTGGCCTAACTCCAAGCCTTGCTGCAGGCTACAGTAAAACTTTTTGACTTCAGTGGATGCAGACTTAGGCTGCTTGCACCATCTGATCCTGGCGTATTTAGGTGTTTATGTCTTCTGAGTGCCTTGGGATTCTTAAAGGTTCCGATTTGTTTGAGGTGTTTACTAAGCAGTGCCATGAGATAGGTGAAGAGCAAGGTAAGAGATGCAAGCCACCATGCTATTCAGTAGCAGCAACTCAGTGGAAGCGTGGCTTTGGATATTAGTAGAAGATTAAAAAACCCTGGGTGGCAGCTAAAGCTCGGGCGCACTTGACAATATTTGGGCACCGTTTGGACAGAGCCTGTTGAAATCCTGGGCATGTTCCCATCAACTTCATTAGGCTTTGGAGCAGAGCACAGGGGGCTCGTGGGTCCTGTGACACAGGAGAATCCAGGGGCATCTGTCACGTTTGGGCCGATTCTGCCTCCTGTTCACGCAGACGAAATTGTAGCAGAATTAACGTTGTTGATTTTGAGCAGTGACTTGTGAAGTAACACCTGACAGCGGTGGGAATTAGAGTTCGTGTAGTTTTGTGTGATTTTTGTATCAGCGGTCCATCAGTTCTTCATGCCTACTGCAAGACTTCTGGAGACTGTGTGCATTATCCATAATTAAAATGAGATTGTTTTTCTCCTTCAATACAAACAGTTGTATCTATTTGTACAGAAAGAAAACATAATGCAGATATGAGCTAAATTCCCTCTGTCTTCAAAATATATGAATACATTTGTTTAAGAATGCGCATTGCTTTGTTATTTGGTCCTTCTTCCTTCGGCCCTTTAGCTGTCTGCTGCCACAGGTAGAATTTCTGTTATGCTAACTGATATTTTCTGTGATCGGTGTCTACTTGACGTAGAAATACATAGGCAAATGTTGACAAAGGGGCACCCTGTGTGTATGATGGAAAATCTCTGACGTTAATGTGCATACCATACCTTGTGCTGATGCAGAGCTGAGGCTCTGACTTAGATTTCAGGCGGTTTGGTCACGTTGAACAACAAGTTTGCCTTTTATTTCTCATAAAAATAATCTTTGTTAGCCTAGAACTGAGGTTCTCGCAGATAAGCACATGTGCAGAAAGCCTTGCAGAAAACATCCCATTATCCTTAGGAGAACTCATTTGGGGGGGAAAAAAAAGAAAACCCAAACCCCAGCAATACTGGGGAGAGTTGGCAAAGGCGCAGACCAGGGCCTGCGTGTGAAGCATCTCCGGGCAGACCGCAGCCCTGCGTGCTTTTACATGTGTTAGGCTGGTTACAGCCTGCGGTGGCTGCGGGGTGGCCTGGCCCGGTCGGCGTGCAGCAGCTCCGCGCTCGTGTGTGTAAAGACAGTAGTAAGGGAGGAAGGGTAAAAGAGTAGAGACTTGGTGACGCTGAACAGAGGGGCACAGGCAGCTGTACGGCCCGGAGCGTGTGGAGAAGTTGCGGAGTTTGCGCGGACAAGAGACTCTTTACGACGAATAGCTAATAGCTGCTGAGTGCAGAGGGAAAACCTCTGTTTCCGGACAGCGTGGAAGTTCGTAACACTGACGGGTGGTTCTTCGTATTCTGCACAAAATCTTTAGTCTGGTCCTTTCCACACACTAAATTCCCCCAAGGTTTATGGTCCTATGCAAAATGCAAAAATGATGACTTAATAGAAATAACGCAGAGTTACGATTCCATATGACTTACTGCAAGTCACTGCCAAAGAAATCGAAGCAAAGGTTTCTGCATATCATGAGAAATTAGATGAAAGCTTGCATCTGCTTCAGGAGGAGGCCTGTTAGTTAGTTCAGAAGCTTGAGCTTAAACATGGGTCCGTCTCAAACAGTAGACCTTGTAAATCTCCTGTCTCTTCTGTAAAGCAACAAGCTACCTGGGTACAAGACATGAGCCAAAAGTTAGTTTACCCTGTGCTAAGGGTGAGGAAGCAGCGATGGGCAAGAAGCTTGGGTTGATTTGCCGAGGCCACCGTGCACAGGATCTGACGTGTCCTAACTTGCAGAGTAAATAGGCCCAAGGGACAGAGTAGTCGTCACATTTGAATATAAGGACCAGACAGTTTTGCCACTCGTAAATCTCTCCTCGGTCAGCTTTAGATTTTCTTTCTCCCGCAGCATGGACCAGGGCTGGAGCATCAGGAAAAGGAGTCTGGGAGGCAGCCAGCGCTACTCAGCCTCACCGTCCTCACGCAGGAAGCGATCTGCGAGCAGGGCAGGAGTCTGGATCACGGGAGATGCGGGTACAGGTCTCTGCCTCCGCCTGTGCGTTCGGTAAGTGGCAGATGCTGTGCGTGCCTCGGTGCTACCATCAGAGAACTACCAAAACAGCTACAGGGGAAAGCCGCGGGGATGGAACTATTACAGACTGTGACGGTAGTTCATAGGTGCTGGGGGATGGTAAACTGATACATAGTCCTTGAGGAAAACTTAGCACCTGTAGATGGAGAACGGGTAGGGAAAGCAGGCAGCGTTTTAGCAGCAGAAATGATAGGGAGGCTCCCCTGGCCCATCACGCTGCAGAGAAAGTGAAGCTTCTCTGCCTTTTTTTTTTGCTGCTTGCCTCCTTCAGCCCTACCATCCGTAAACAACTGGGGGGAGTTTTGGGTGTTACTAATTTTAATAAAGTGGTTTTAGGAATGTTTTGCATCTCTGGAGCTTTCATAACATATACTAATAGAGGCTTTTGGCAAGAGCAGTAAAGAGAATTGCTCCCACCCTCTCTTAGCACGCGGTAAGCAGTGTCTATCCCAGCAGCCACGTGACTGAAAGTCTGAAAGCAGCGCGGCACCGGTAAGCTGGCAGTGCCCTTGTGAAACACCCAGGGCTCCGTGTCAAGCACGGAAGCGCCAGCCG
Source organism: Balearica regulorum gibbericeps (assembly GCF_011004875.1). Lineage (NCBI taxonomy): Eukaryota > Metazoa > Chordata > Aves > Gruiformes > Gruidae > Balearica > Balearica regulorum. Next base: position 870,259 of record NC_046187.1, on the reverse strand, counting down.
CTGCCCTCCCACACCCGCTTTGCCCATCATCTCTGCCAACTCCTGCAGTTCTCCGGAGCTGCGTATTTTTGAGCCGATGGGGAACGTTCTGTCATTGGGGTTGCCTGTCCTTGCACCCTGCTTGCCTCTAAGCCTTAATTTCCTTGGCTTTTGAGGGCTTACATTGGACTTTCAGGCACTATTGAACAGAGACATTTGTGTTTATCTGCCTACCTGGTAAGGGAAAGGTAAGCAATTTTTATGCTTGAAATGCCTCTCATATCTCCCCGAGGGCATTTAGTTATCTCATTCCTTAGCCGTAGATACACTTGTAGTGGGTGTAAGTTACAGTTTCCTCCTGCTTTATCTCCAAAGCAATCTGAAGCCCAGCTGAGTTCATAGTGCAGTACACAGTGATTTACCTTAGAACGGGTAGCGACAGGACTTCACGCCACTGCCTTTTCCTAATGGTTTCAGATGAAAGAAAAAGTTTATGAAAGCTTTGCTTACCGCGAACACCTATTTCGGATGCCATCGTCTGTGTTCAGGTGGTGCTAACGATGGGTTAGAGGTGTGAAAAACGGGCCCGACATTTCCCACTTGTGGTGACAGCAGGAATGACACCCGAGCAGTCTGTGCCCCGCATCTGTTCCTCGGGCAGAGCAAAGGCTGCTCTCAGAGCCCCAGAGGATGTCAGGAGCGGTCTCTCCTGCCCTCCTGTTCCTTTCACCCAAGTGAGTGGCACAGGAGGAGAGAAGAAGTAAATGGGTCCTTTCTAAGAAGGTTTTGGTGACACCAGCCCCGCTGAGGTTATTCTGAGAATCCATCTGAAATGAGATGTGTTCGAGTTTGGTTTTGTTTGTGACAGAGCACGTGACTCATGTCCTTTTTACCCAAGTCTGAGGGAAATGTGTGTGCAGGGGGGAGGAGGTGCAGAATGGGAAGATCATGAAACATAGGAAAGTTTATCTCCGTCTCCCTGGAGTGTTAAGCAGGATGAACAAGACTGGCAAGTCCAGTACCTTTATCTCATATATACTGAGGACTGTTGGGAAGAAAAATCATTGCAAGACCACCAGGTGCCAGTGTGTATTTTGTGCCAGGCGATCCTGGCCTTACACGCTGCCGTTCTGCCCGGTGGCTGTTCAGGACTGTGGTCGGACAAAGCAGCGATCGATGGCTGTAGGGGATTGGAACCGGGAGATGGGAGAGGATGTCAATGTGCCGGTGACAGAGGAGATGTGGCTGGGAGCTGAGCTATGCAGCGTCCCGCTGGGAGCAAGGAAAGGAGAAAGGCCGGGTTTTAGAGTGGGCCCAGCTAGTAGCCAGCGAGGATTGCTGCATGCCGCACATGCAGCTAGAGCAGCGGGACTGCTCTGCGAAAGAAGAGCCCGCGACGCTGGGAAATACGATACAGCTGCAATTCTGGGACAGGGATGTAGCTAAAGGGCTGTCACGGCCCTTGCAAAGAGGCCAGGATAATAAGCTGTGCCCTCTTTACTTTCAGAACTATCTTCAGCGAGGACAGTAAGCTGGACTGGCTGGGACAGACAGCTTTTACTGCAGTGCACGGCTTGATTGTCTCTGTGTGGGAGATGGCACCTTGGATGGCAGGCCGTATATGTTTTGTGGGCAAGGGTACGACAGAGATGGGAATATGGGAGCTGGGGCAAACTGGCTTGACTCAGAGAAGCATGAGAGTTCATGGAGGCAGCGTTAGGGTCTGTGTAATGTGCAGCCCCCGGGGGTTTGGTCAGAAATTGCTCTGAACTTCAAAGGGCACAGGTAGCTGAGACAAGATCTCTTTTAGGTGCAACATGTTTTGAGACAGCAACAATATACCTTCTTACGAGGACTCCCTCACCTGCCCAAATAGTATGTAAGGTTGGGTCAATTATTATTTCTTGAATGCTTTACTGGCATCTGACCTTAGGTAGCACAGCTGTAGCCTGGAGTTATAGTTCTTTAGGGCACTTGTTTTGGAGCTAAGGACGAACGGTCGGACTACTCTGCATCAACGCGCTCCCCAGTAGTGGGTTATTCACATGTGGATTAGGAGTGACACATCTCGGTGCTTCTACACCGAGGGTTCTTCTTGTTGTTCTTCTGTCAGCTTCCAAGCTGGAGCTTCCCTCTGTGCGAAGGCAACTCTTCCGTCCCCCATAGTTAGCCACCTAGTCAGTTAAATATGTGCCAACCGGGGTAGAGTGCGTTGCTTTTAATAACGTATTTAGCTTAGAAGGAACTTTGAGCCTTTCTCTAACTCTGCTGAGAGGATATGTCCTGAGGTGAACTGCTAAAACACAAGAGGTTAGTGTTATGACTTCTTTTTGAAAGGTATTTTTAGATTTACTGCAGAAAATTTGCAGGATTAAGGACAGGTATCTAATTCTTCTCCATCGAAATGCCCTATTTTGCAATGCCTAAGGAATTCCCAAGAACACTTTAGGTTTTTCCGTGCGTGTGTGTCTGCGTGTACGTGTGCATGTCACCGTCTTCGTTCAGCTGGAGCGGAAGTTTACGTGAAGGGGAAAAACCCCTACCTCTAGGTAAAATGTAGCAACAAGAACGGAGACCGCTCTAATTCCCTTGCTTTCTCTACCTGAATGAGAACTACACAACACAAGCCTATGGAAAATGATGACAACAATAATATATTAGTTCTTTGATTTATAGTCCCGGAGCAAAGGCTGTAAAGATATGCCAACTGCAGAAACAATTTATAGAAGCTGTGAAGTAGAAGCATAGGTACGTACAATTAGAGGCAATTGTTGTGGTCAGTAACAGTTACGCAGAGAGAGAGACTTATTGCTGATGGGCACAGATCAAACTGGTCTATTGTGAGCTTGCAAGTACAGCTGAGGGATTTCCAACAGGATATTTAGAAATTGTTAGTATCCTGTTTATGCAAACCATGTAAACAATCGAAGGCCATTGCCCAAAGGCTCCAATGTTATTTAGATCTACGTAAAAGACAATTCCCACATTTGCAATGCAGTCGGCAACTCTGATGATACGTGACACGGTAATCAAAGTTGCCCCAGTGTAATCCAATGCACGCAGCAGCGCATGGCACGTTGCATAAGAGCGCTCTGGGAGAGAGGGGAAAGAGACATGCAGAGAGACCTCTTCTTTTTTTAGTTTAGTTAACCTGTGCGCCCTTTAAAGTGGCTGATTTGGAAAGATGGGTAATTAGCTTTGTGTACAGCCAGCCTTTCCTGGAAATCTCTCTCCTGGTTCACAAAGGGCAACATTACAAGAATAAAATCAGGGGGAAGGGTTGAGAGGACGGCGACTAAAGAGCGGGGATGTGTTCTGCACGGGCTCTCGCATCTGGCATGTTTTGCCTACGACAGGCCATCTCCTGCGCTAACTTCATGGTCTTTCTGTTTCGGTTGCTGCCGGGTTGCTCGTGTGCATGGTTTGGGCAGGGTAGATTAATTTGGGTGTGGAGCTGGAACGTGAGCGTGTTATGTATGAAGGGGTGCTGCAAGTCAGTGGCCAAAAGTGCCTCATCCCGAGCATCCCATGTGCAGCCTCTCTTCGGACCCGTACAGAAAAGTACTTTTTACGGATGCCTATTTTCTTTCAAAGTCCTGAAGAGGGACGGTTGTTATTGAGGAGTTCAGCTAGATTCAGAAGCCTACCGTGTGTTTGGCAGCTCTGGCTAATTGACCCTTATCCGCAGCCCTTTTTTTCATGGACGAAGCACAAAGACCCCAGCTGCAGGAGCATTGATCCAGTACTGTCAGCCCTAGCTTAGTGCTGTTCCTAATTTAATAACCGTCACCAGCCTCATTAAACCCAGCCCCGGCCTTTGTCCTGTCCCACTTGATTTGCACGCATGCACTCTGAGCGTCATAAAGGAAATCTCCCGCATCTCTTAAATAACATCAAGCTGCAGGAACGAGGATGAGGGGGTGGATGTGTAGATACCACGCAGAGGTGTTATCCGTGGAAGCGTCACAGTCAGCCGACCGGCTGCTGGCATCTCTCCCCCAGGACATGTGGTTGCAGATCCCTCTCCTGGTCCCATCTCCCATGCACGCAGCAGGCGACCAGCACCCTCCCCACCCATGGGAGGAGACGTGAGGACGAGTTCCTGGGGGGACTTGGCCTGGAGGTAGGCCTACGCCTTTGCCTCCCCTTTGGGCAAACCCACAGCTCCTTGCTGAGGGAGCAAAGAAATGTGCAGGGGTGAATGCGTTCGGGTTTGCTGTGCTTTCCTTTTTAGTCTTTTTTGAGGAATCTAGGCCCGCCCCCCAGACGGGTTGGGGAGCAGCTAGCTTTGACCGGAAAGCTGGGGCCTGTCTCCTTTCCCAGTGGCTGACAGCAGCAGGACCTGCCTATGTGGGAGGAAAAAAAATCAGTGTTGTAAGCAGATGGCTTCCACCTGTGCTGGAGCTTTTTGTCCTTCTCAGCCCCACGGAGGGTACCGCCTTTCCCTGGGGCTCTCGGTGGGTACCCAGTCTATGGCTAAGCTGGCTAATCCTCTTCAGTCTGTGGCCTAGGAAGAGTGTCTGGGGAGGCTTGGATACCTGAGGTGATGGTCAGACCGTGGATGGGAGGAGAAGGTGACTAGAGGATGATTTAACACAGTCTTGGTCATTCCCCAACCGAACCCTGGAGGTTTCCGCATACCATGTGACTCAGGGTTGGCTCTTGGGAGTTGGTACTAAATTCACTGGAGATCAAAGAATATGGACTTTTATAGCAGGTTGGGCCCAGACAGGGAAAACACAGAATGGGAACATCTTGCTCAGTGTTGTGGTGACCCCAAAGTATTCCTCATCAGCTTCTTTCCCTTCTAGCCGCTGAGAGAGCGTGATGCGAGCAGCCTGGCTCCAAGCTGATGCGAGCCGGAGGGAGTGCCGTGGCTCATTTCTGCTGGAGTTGTAGGGGAGCTTCATTGCGGACCACGGTGTCCTAGTTTGGAGCAGGACTGTAGCGATGGATTGGGCACCTGTGTTTATAGGTTTCCTGGGGCAGGCTGTCTCATCACCTCTGCATGACAACAGCCAGCACAATAAAGGCCTGATCGTGACAGCCTTTTTTTTGGTCACTTCAGTAATAGTAATGATTAACAGTAATTATCAGAACAGTAATGGGAGTGTCCCATAATGCTAGTGGATGGGGGAATTCCACTAAGTGCATCTGCTCCATGCCTAGCGCTAGTTACCAGGCCAAACAAATACACCGTGGACCCGTGCCTCTTTCTTAGATTTGGTTTCTGGAACATGTGCTGGCTAAGCTGGTTTCAGGTGAATTGCTGTTTACTCCATCATCCCTAATGACACATTCCTGTGTCGGGGTGCCCCAGCTCCCCGTGCGCATGGCTGGCGTGCAGGTGACAGTCACCGCTGAGGCGCAGCCAAAATGCGGCGTCTGCGGACGGCTGCAGTCCCGCTGGCGGCTCAGGGCCTGGAGCGCAGGGCGAGTCACAGCTCGGTGCTGCCTCTTCCCGTTGAGCAGGCCGAGCACGGGAACCCTGTGGCTGGGAAATAGCCCACCAGGCAGCCTCTGCTCCGCTCTTGCCCTGCTTTTATCCCCTCACCCGCTGCAGAAGTGAAAGGGCCGAAATCTCCTGGCCGGAGGGGTTGAAGCCGCTGTAGCTGAGGCCTGCGTACCGGCTCAGCTGGCGGCCACGGTTCCCCAGCGGAGCGGGTGAGAGGCAGAGGGCTCTGCTGATCACGTGCGCACATCGCCTGCTATTTAGGCTTCAGCGCAGGCCTTAGAGCTGCCCCTGCTCCAGCCCACGGCAGGTCTGCCCTTACCTCTGGCAGGGGCACTCGTATGCAGCGTGTCCTCCTCTTGCCGTGCTTGCGCCGGCTGTCCAGGTGGAAGATAGAGGAGAGGGATGGAAGTTGCGGTGGAGAGCCCGTAGCCAGGAGTGACTGCTCGGGTGAAAGCCCGACAGGAGCCGGTGAGTGCCTGCTGAATCATACCGCTTGCCACTGTGGCGGTTCCGGCTGTCGTTTCCCCGTCCCGAGATGGACGTCGCTCTTGGGACAGAGCTGTCGAGTGGATGTGCCGCACGGTCGGCCGCCAGGAACACACTTACACGTAGCGATTTCGGTTATATTGGCCACTGGTCAGGGGTCTAAACCTGCACCCACGCGTACACGTGGCAAACGGTCACGGCGGGCGGGCGTCGTGTTTGCATGTGCGCTCTCTCTCAGTGGTTAACTCTCATCTGCCTGGAGAATGAAGAATACTGTTTAAGGGGTGACTCTGTGAACTCGAAAGAGATGCTGATGGACAGACCAGCACACAGGACTGATGGGTCAGGGGCTGGTGGTGTTCTTCCAGCTTGCTTGCGACCTGCACCATGCTGTGGGGAAAACTACTTTGCTTCCACCTTGGTCCTTCTCATATTCTTCACAAATGACTTGGAGCAAGGAGAAACAATTACTCAAGATATGGGCCGTGATACCGGAGGGACTTGGTTTGATAACAGCCTTTCCATGGGTACAAATAAAACGCTTGCACAGGTTTGTTTAGCAGCAAGTAAAAGCAGAAGCCGTGAAAAGACTCTGCAAATGGAAAAAGCTACAAACTCCTCGGAGGCTAAGAAATCACTTAGCATGGAGCACTGAGCTGTAATTAGGAAAGGGAAAACACCAGCTGAGTGTTATGAAGCTCTGCCTGCCAGTGAGATGTGTTGAGCCATTCCGGACTTGCCCAGGGGAGAGTAATGGACATTTCATACAAGCCAGAAGAACGAAGCTTTAAAAACTGCCCTGTAGGGAGCAATCCAGCGTGAACCGGCGGATCTGTCTGCCTTTTCATGTCCGTCTTCCGAGACACGCTGAGATGGATGGGAATAAGCTGTTTGGGTTTTTCTTCTTTCTTTTTTTAAACTGCTAGTTAACGCTGACCCAAGAAGTTGGCTCAGAAATCAGTGTATTTGGGGGATTGTTTTTTTTAAAGCAGCAAAACATCTGTCTCGTCCCTGCATTTACAGGAAGAGGCATCAGCCGCTTTGAGCCTTGGGGGCAGCGTTTTGAACTCTGATAGTTTATAGGAAAGCCTGGTTGTTTAAGAACAGTTGACCTAATTCATCGCTCATATACATGGCAGATTGGGAACTGACCTTTACATGGAGCAAGTTTGGCTCAAGGTTTTTCCTTAGTCGGTTTCCTGCAGACTGTCTCGTCTGTGCATCCCGGTGAAACGTGGTCCCTTCCTAGGGCGCGTGCGCTTACATGTGAGCCCTGTGCTTTCTGCCGCTGAGGATTTTCACACTTAATATTAATTACCTGTAGTTCAAGTGAAAATGCTGTCAAGTGAGCTGCGCTCCAATTAGCTGTCTGATCTCTTGAGAGTGTTTCTTGAGAATGCCTCATGCTGTGCAGTGAAAGCTTGCTATATATAAAAATTGGTCTTACACACATACTGACATATACTCTCGTGCTGTTTTCAAAAATGCCGGCAGATTTTTTTTTTCCGGGAATTTATGAAAATGCTGCTTTTTGTTACTTTGTGTGTGTGTGTAACAGTGCCGAGTGCTGCAGTGCAAGACTAGGAATGATTTTCTTCCAGTTTAAAAAATAGTTTCTAACCAAAAAAATGTTGATTTTGGAAATAGGTCTTATTCTCGACAAAAACAATGCAGATCCAGCCCCAGAACGGCAATGCGTGAAACTGGATGCAAGTCCTACAGAAAGCAGCTAAAGTAAGTAGTGCGGTCGCTCGTCACGTATGGTTTTAGTTATGTAAAAACACATCCGTAAAGTGGCACTTCATTGCCATGAACACACGTGTATTCTTCTACAACAATCACCATGAGGAAAAGTATTTTCAAGCACAGAAAAAAGTACATTGACCCTGTATTTTTTCCTCTCTGAATTGCAAAGGGTATGTTGTTCGTGGAAACATAGATAAAGGAATAGACTGAGCTCAATCCATACCCGTGAAATAATGACTGCTCTGAATCTGCTGCTGTGTCCGAATACCTGTGACATGGAAAGGGGGGATTAGGCCCAACATGGATGTGAGTTGAGCGCATGTGCTTTGTAAATAGAGGTTATCTTGAAAGATGGTTATTAAATCACTGCAAGCTAATAAAAGCAAGTCTTTTGCACAAGCTTTTAAGGTATTTCCTCCTATACTTGTTATACTTTGTAAGGAAGACAACCCTCCTCGCTGGTCGGATGCCGAGTGGCATAAGTCCCTCATCCATTGGAGCCGGGTGTGCCAGTTCACCCAAGCTGGAATTGAGGCCACTAGCTGAAATGCTCCCGCCAAGCTCCGTTGCCCAACCAGGGCTACCTCTCGGCATTATACAGACATGTCACTCCGTACTCAGATCCGTGGGATGCAGTGAATCTACCTTACAGTGAACCTACTGGTGCGGGAAGGCGCTGAACAGCCTCCTGGAAAATTGGCTCCTAGGGCGTGTGCCAACCGTATTCCGAGAGGCAGTCTCCACGTGGAGGAGAGGGTGGCGAAAGCCGCAAGCGGGGATGCCAGGTGCGGAATCGCATTCCGCCGGACAAAGAACATGACAGAAAGATGAAACAAAGATGCGTGTATGATACTTGTTTTCCATATATTGAAATCTGAAAGAGGAAATTCCAATGAATTGCTCCAATTGTGTCAGCATTACTCGGTATCTGGATACCGGTACAAGACTATAATTAAATGCTCTCTTTCAGAGGATAAATCATGCAGGAATTTAAGGGTGAAATTAATTATAAAGTGGAAGTTCTACGGTGATGCTGCTTTTCAAGGCATCTGTATGCCCACACACAGAGAAATGCTTCACTAATCATTGCGATTGCTTCCTTTACTCATTGGGATCCCTGAAAGAGCAGACGATAAAATCCTTAATAAGGGGGATCAGCCCAAATTAAAGCAGCAATGAAAACAGTCATGGGGCATCAAAAAAAGGTACTGTGTGCTAATCTTAAAGCGATATGGCTTACCCCCCCACAATCATTATGATCCTGGTGCTGGGGGGGGGGGGGGGGGGCATGGGGAAGTGACTCAGAAAGAGATTCCAACTAATCATGTCCCACTTAGTTGAGGGACACCAACTGCTGAAGGCTGCTTTCACGCTGATCTTTATTGTGTTTATCTGGCCGACTCTCACAGCATTTGGATAATTAATACATGGTGCTGATAGACTACTGCATAGTGACACATGGCTCTCTTTAATTTCAGCATCTCCACAGTTCCGTAGACCTAAGAAAACGCTCACAAAATCAGGAGCAGTATGATTTGTAAGTACCAGATCTATTCCAGCTCCCTGAATTAATCTCTTTATTAGTTATAATTGCAATCTCAATGTGGAGATTTAGTATATTGTATTCTGCAGTACCTTCTACAGTTAACTCTTTTGTATCAGTAACGGCTTACAAAATGGACAAGCTATGGATACTTGAGTCACCAGCTTTTAAAGTGCTCGTCACTATCAATACTTAAATTCCTCAAGCTGTGAGATAGGCTTATCAGTTCTGCAATAAATGGGTTATCACTTTGCCTTTTTTGACGATGGAGAGCGGTAAGGCAGAGGAAGAAGTTTTTTCCTTTAAAAGGAAAAGAAATAACCGCCCTGGCGGAGCAGCATGTGTAGGTAAAACACACTTTGTATTTCAGGCAAATGTGTGCAGTAGGGATGTGGGGGCGTGGTGTCGCTCAGCTATCCGACGATGGGATGTAAATGCCGACCGAGGCCTTGACTAACAGCAAAAGCGTGGGTGGATTTCAACCAGACGCTTCAAAGCAGGTTTTTTTTAAAAAGTAGCGGTAGCTAGTCAACTGCTGTCTAAGTAACTGAAAGATGCTACCGGGCTGCGAGGAGGCCGAGGGCTGGAGGGGCAAGGTGGCGTAAGCACCCGCTGACCTTGAGCCCGCCGTGGCCGGCCTCGGTGCTGGGTGAGGTGTTGGCGTTCCTGCGGCCTGTGCTGTAAGTTAATAGACCACTTCTGCCCCGGCGCTGAGGCTCCCTGCCAGCAGCACGCGTGTGCCGAGGGTCACTTCAGACACGCCGGGAGACGGGAGAGGGGGGAGGGCAGCAAGTTTCTGGCCGCGCGCCCTGACGTGTTTTCCAAACCTTGCTGTACGGGGGCTGCGTGCGTGGCCGTGCGATGGCCCGGCGGGCATTCGTGCGCAGGCACGGCCCACCCGCGCAGCACGGGCAAAGGCTCACCCCGTTAGGCCTCGCACGGATGAGTCGAAGGCAAGCAGAGGGCGGCGGTGGGAGGCTGTGCAGCCGACCGCGGGCAGGCATGGCCCGGGCAGTGAGCCAGATGGCTCAGAGGGGACGGGTCCTGCTGCGACCCCACGTACGAGTGCAGTCACGCGTGCTCAGATCAGGAGCACGGGGAGGGCTGAGGCAGGAGCGTGTCGGGCCGGGCCTGCCCTCCCCTGCCGCCCGAAGCGCAGCGGTGCGCCCTCCTGCCCGCCGCCGGGGCAGCGCGCCGCGGGCGCAGGGGCCGGCACGGCACGGCGGGGCACAGCCCACCCGGGGGCGGCGGGGCAGGAAGCGAGGAGGCCGGGGCCGGGCACCTGCCCCGAGCCCAGCCGCGGTTTCATCACCGGCGAGCGCCGCCCCGCCTCTCCCGCCGGGCCATAAAGGGCCGGGGCGGCGCGGCCGGCACCCACACCGCTCCCGCAGCGCCGCCGTTCCGCCGCAGCCGGCTGCCGCCGCCTCCTCACTTTGCTTCTCCTCTTCTCCTCGGGGACGCGAGGGCCATGGACGCCGGCTGTCTGCGGGCCCGCAGCCTGCTGCTCTTCCTCGGTGAGTGCCGCCGCCGGGCCTCCGCGGGTCGGGGTCGGGGCCGTGGCCGTGGCGAGCCGCTGCGCCCTGCTCCGACGGGCCGGCGGCTCCTCTGTCCCCGGGCGGGACTCCTGGGGCCGGGAGAGCGCCGGGTCACCGGTCTGGGGAGTGCTTTCTGTAATGGAAAATCTCTGGTAAAAGGTAAAGCTCAGCTCACCTTCATGTAAAGCCGACATGTTTTTTCTCGGAGATGAAGTCACAGGGCAGGGTTGGGTGTACCTGGGTGGCTGTACGAGTTGAGGAGTGGAACACGCAGATCTTATTCTGTGGTGTGCTGTTCTAGGGTGTTTCGTTGTTTGTGCGATGCCCAGGTGTGCCCTGCGACTGAGCGAAGGTGAATGTATTCCCCTTTTCACCAACTCTGCTGGCAGCGCAGTCTGCTCACGGCGTAGAATCGTAGGATCGTTAAAGTTGGAAAGGACCTTTAAGATCATCAGTCCAACCGTAAACCTAACGCTGCCAAGTCCACGGCTAAACTGCGTCCCCCAAAAAAGGCCATGTGATCAGTTCTCTTTGACCTTGCCCTGTGTTGTTTGTAGTCTGCTGCTGCTGCCTTCACCCAAGCTGTGCTCTGGGCGAGCTCAGCAGGTGAATCCCCACGGCAGCAGAGACTTCCTTATGGTAACAAAACAGGTTGTGGCCTCCCTTTGCTTGACACACCTCCACCTCCTCGCTGGGAGCGTGTTTCTCTACTGTGTGACACAAGCTACCTGAAAGTCCAAAGTGAACATGTGTATCCTTAGAGCAGAGAGAGTCCTGGAGCCAGGGCGCGCTGTGAAGCAACAACTGATCTTTGCCACACACCTCTGCTGGGCACTGGCAGTGACAGGCAGCGCCTGCCGAGAGCTGACCCTGTGGGGTGTCTCGAGCTGCGTGGGCAGGAAACGGTTGAGGCAGGACCGAGACCTGGTGCGCTCGCACGGTGCTTTATTGACGAAACACGTTCTCGCTGTCGTGGTGTCGGGCTCAGGGTCGCAGTCAATGGGAAGCTTAGTTCCTGAAACTTCTCTTTTGGAGTGGGTGTTCCCTAATCTGCTAAGCCCACCGCAGCTTGAGTTGGTGTCTGTCATCTTGGCCAGGTATTACCATAATAGCTTACGGATCAGCTGCTGCACAGCATCTGACTTAGCAGGACAGCGGGCTAAACATCTTGTAGTCTGTGACTCAGCCGTGCTTTTCACAAAACTGGCTCTGGAAGGAACTGGTATGTCTTCATGGATTTGTATATGGATTTATTTATTTCCGGGGCAGGCACAAAATCTAATAGTAAGGGATGGATTAGTCATAGCTAGATGGCATCATAACGAGTGGTACGAGCACTTTACTGCCTTTACCTCCCAGGTCAGTAGCGTAAGCAGAACTCAGTGCCGCTGGCAGAAGCTGGGAAGGCTGTAGCTGGCATTACGCCTGAGGTTCCCTGCAGAATGGCTGAAGCCTAACTGAAGTGACAGTCATAGTCAGCTTTGTATCCTGGCTATCGAGGGCTTGGCACAGCAGAAGGCACTGGTGGGACAGAGCCATCGCCCAGCCCTGAGGAGCCACGGTGCCGTGCCGGCCACACGGTGATGTGGCGGGGATGGAGCCAAGCCCAGGCCCTGCCTTTTCCGTGAGTTCCTGCGGGAGTCTTGGCACTGGTCTCCTTGGGGCCGCTCACTGGGAAGACAGGCCTAGGATCTCCAGGCTCACTGGATGGTTTCAGGAGCAGCTGACCTTATGTTTTCCCGTGTCACGTTTGTCTCGCCATCCTCAAGTGGGCCGAACGTAAGGGTCCCTGAGTCTGGAGATGTGGAAAATGTCAGCGGCTGATGTGTCTGGCTAGAAGCAGTAATGGATTTCTGCTGCTTCTGTGGCGTAGGGATCTCTGTCCCCACGCATGCGGTGGAAGGCGGAGTGGTCCAGGCCAGGGGTAGCACGTGGATAAGATCACTGGCGCGGAGGTCTCCACTGGGATGGAAGCAATGCTGAGATGACTGGGCGCGCATTATACGTAGTTATCTGCGGTATCTCTGCTTACGAGTAAGTCCTGGCACAGCATTGCAAGTGATCACGCGGGCCTGTAGCAGTTTCGGAGCGACAGCGTTCCCACGCAGGCTGGTGCTTCCAGGGCTGCCTTAGAGCTGCTCCGGCCTGGCCCTGGGCATCCGTGACGTTGAGTCGGCAGTCTTGAAGTCGTGGGCACGAAACGTGAGATGGGGAAATCTGGACGCTACTTCCCAGAAACGTGCATAGGCACTTCTGTCCCGTTGCCCTAAGGGTAACTTATTTGAGTCTCTTTGTCTCGGTAGCATCACCTACCTATCATCGCCATTCAGAGAAGAGGCCAAACGTACGCAGACCGCAGGGGAATGAGGGGTGGAAAGGGATGGTAGCTCCTCCTTTCCCACGGGTGAGAAGAGCGAGCTGTGCGTCTTGTGTGTCTCATCTCAGGAAGAGGAGTGTTGGGCACCCGCCTTGACGGGCACGGCCAGGCAACTAGGCGCCAGGTACGTCCTCCCCAAAACAGCAGGAAGAAACCGGATGATATATCCTGAGTGCAGGGATAGGGCGGTGTGCTCTGTCTGAGGTAATCAAAATTATCTCAAATGACCTCTTCCCCTTTCCCAGGAAAACACGCTCAGCCTGCGTGGATAACCTGAACTCTAGACATGCTGTGGTTGATGCGAGCAAGGGGTATAGTTGCGCAGCCAAGTCTTGACTAAGAGCAAGCTGTTTGCAAGGCTTTCTGGCTGACTCTGCGTTTCTGTGATCCTCTTCTAAAACACAACTGCCCGCCTAGCCTTTATTGCCAGAGGCGCTTGCTTTGTCTGAGATGGCCTGCAAACTTCTGTGGCTAGCTAGGGAGGCTAGCAGCAGAGGGCTACGGAAGCGACGCGCTGGAGTTAAACGGTGGTAGTAGCGATGCTCGCAAAGCCGGTAGGACAGACCGGGTACCTTCATGTTTCCCGGTTAGTCTGTGCAGAGAAGGCCTTAGATAGTCAGACATGCTCTAGGTGTCCAAAACCAGGTGACGGGGATCCACCTTGATCTGTCTCTAGAGTTTAAATGGGCTGAGATCCTCCAGGTGTGTGTCACCCGGACACCCTTGCGCTTGCCGTTGCTTTGAAAGTGCAACCCACGTGAAAAGGGTAGGCGCTACTGCTGTGGCAGAGAGACCGCAGAGCTGCCAAAAGTGAAGTAGCGTCATGGGGTCTTCTTCAGATGAACTAGTGCCAGACTAGTGATCTTGGTGACGGGCAGCGCCAACTCAAATGATGATTGACCTCTCAGGAACCTGACAGTGCCTCTTCAAAATTGGTGTAAATCTTGCAAAGAGGCTAGTTCTCAGTTACGTGTATCCTGTATGTGTGTCCTTCATTCCTAGCAGTCATCCCGTAACTGGAAACGATAGCTGGCTTTCAGCGGATGAACGGGTAATTAGCCCTTGCCTGTCATCTCTGAGGAAGGCTGCAGGAAGCGAAAGCAGCCAGTCTCTGTTCCTCGTTTCCCTTTCATTCTTCGTGGAAGGACGAGTAAAGAGCAGTATTATTCCTGTTCCAGCAACGGCCAGCGCTATCAGCGTTACCCTTACAGGAACACCCGCAATACCTGTTGGTATTGCGTGCGCATGCTGGCGCTGTGGCCGTGTGCAGCGCTCGCGTTCCTGCGAGGCACACGTGAATATCCACCGTCTCATTGCTGTTATCTTGTACCCTGTACAGTATTTGCTTAGTGAACAGTGAAGGAATAAAAATATTAACTACCTCTCCCAGGTCCTATGTTTGGCATACATCATCTGATAATTATTCTGGGAAAGGCTCTCCTTTGCCTTTGCGGCGTGTGGATCTCTTATCCTCCCGCAGGATCCCCCTCCCATTGATGTCAGAGGAGAAATATGTGCATGGGGGAAGGGGCAAAATATAACAGTGCAGAGCAGGACGAACTTTGCCCCAATGCAGAAAATACCGCTGGGTGTCAGCAAATATCTGTGCTTGCATTCCAGCCTTTCCGGCCGGTGTGCCTGCAGTCAGGTGGAGGAGGCTATCGGCCTTTGCTGGGTGTTGGGGGAGGAGGAGGTCTATTTCATTTGTCCCTCACAGGTGTCTGAGTTCTGGCCTTTCCTCTAGCTGGAAAGTGGTGCTTCCTCCTGGAGCCGAGAGAAGAGCTGGCCCGTCTCTTGTATGTGCCTAGGTTTGAATTTCTCAAATGCGAAAGCCAGGTTCTGGTAACTCTCCAACTGGGAACTTCAGGTGAAAAAGCAACTGCTCAGGTTATGCTCAGATCAAGGAAGTGTGCAAGCTGAAACAGAAATATGTAGGCTAAAAGAGACAGTCAGCTGGCTTAATCCCTCTATGTAACTGAGTACAGTAGAAGTAGATGTCTCGAGTACCTCTAGCGTATCTTGCCTTGACTGATGTTCCTTACTGTCGTGTGGGGTCCCCCCCCCGACCAGGTCTTGCCATAGCACCTTACGCAGAGGTGAGAGCAGCAGTACGTGGGGACAGGAGGGAGCCTCAGGTCACTAACTCTCGCTAGTCATAGGATTTCAGCATCCCTGCTTGCAGTGACACGGTGTACATGGTGTACAGAGCTGTCCTGTGCCGTGGCTGCTGCCTGCCGAGGGAGCACCTTAGTCCAGGGAGCGCTCCTGAAATGTCCCTCTAGTTCCTGCAAAGCAGCACTGACCCGGTAACTCTTCTTTTCCCAGTGTTGTTTGGGACACCAGTCCCAAAGGCTGCTGTTCCAGCAGTAACTGAGGTGCCACCGTCTGTCGGCTGATAGCCTCATCCTTCACACGCTTTAACTTTCTGTCATGGCCTTAGGGAAGCATTAAACTGTTTCTCCTGATGAAATCTATAGTGAGCACAGTACTGTTTTAAAAAATAAATCCCACCCTGAAAGTAAACGTGCTGGTCCTGCCCCGTTGGAGTGAAAGGCAGGTCCTACTGAGTCACGCTAGCAGCCGCAGATGTCTCCAGCTCCTGTACGAGTCAAGAGGCCGGCATCATTGGTCTATTACCAGGGCTCTTTCTTGGGCAGACCTAGTCTTTGTCTTTTCTACTAAAGCTTGGAGGAAGCCTGGCTTGTTAGCTTCACAAGGAATGCGGTGGAGAGGGAGGTAAGGAGAGGGAATGGTGCTTTTAAAGAAACGCAAATGCACAAAACCTGCTGTCGCTCAAAGATGGACGTTCCTGCTGTTCTTTTATCTAGCTGGAATAAAGCTTAAAGGAAGCCTATAGTAATAACCCCAAAATAGATGAGCTGCAGGAAATCCATAAATCACTGCTAGATTTAATACTGGGATGTAATGAAACTTTCTAATAACCAGAGTTGAATTAGAGTGATCAAGAAATTAGGAAGGCACACTCCCTCCATTAGGCATGCATGACCTGACAAGTTAATAGAGGCAAACAGCCCAAAGACACAAATTACAGACTTCTGTGGAATGGGGCTGATGACTAGGCAGTTCATGAGCAGGTTAGTTTGTGACCACAGCAGGAGTGTTAGCCAAGTGGATTTTATGGCCAGCTGGGGAAACATTGACTGTTCCTCGTGGGCTAGCCACGAAGCTACGAGTACTTGTGTTGGACTTCAAATCCTGTTTGAAAATGTTCATTTAACTAGCAGAGCACCTGAAAGCCGTGCCCGTGCCACACTATACAGCCCAAAAGATGTCCAAATGCTTTATAAGCTGAATCTCTTGAGAGAAGGGAAGGAGGGCCCTCGCTCCCCAAGGAAATGCAGCCGCCGCTCTGGGCACCGATCTCCTCAGCCTGCTTGGTGCAGTCTGCTGTTGTGCTCGTACCCGCATCAGACCTGCCGAGCTGCAGTTTGCTTTAGTGTGGAGGAGGGTGGAGGGAGGACAGAAACGTACCTGCTTTCTTCTGGGGTTCTGCTGACATGAGCAACGCCGTCCCGGGATCCGTAAAGTGGTCGGTAACCTCTGCAGCCCAGTGACCGGACAAAAGAGGGTTTGGTATCTCGCGGTAGCTGTCTTTGCGAGCGGGTTTTTGACTGAAATACTCCAACGCGAGCGGGCATTAGCGCAGGAACTGTCCAGCCTTAGGCCGGCTGCAGCAAGTAGAGGTCCGAGGAAGCTCTCTGCTGCTCAAGAGCAGCCTTTGTGTTAAGCTATACCTCGGGCAGTATGCGGACCCTGAAGGCAGTGGTGGGCTGCTGAGCCTGGCTCAACGCTGACCTGCTGTACTGAGTCACCAGCCGCACTGGCTTGCTGAGTCCTAGGGAATCCTTTCCCCGCGGACTGCTGTGACTCAAGGACATCTTATTTTGATCACCAGAAGAATCCTCCTGCGATGAACGCTGGATTGTTGTGCCTAATTGCGGAACCCTGGCCACGTCCCTGGCACGAGGACCGTGCCAGGCTGGTCAGAAACCTAACGTAATGGAGCTGGACTGATTTCTCCCTCTCCTGTGTAACCTCTCCAAGCCTCTTCCTGCCCACTTTGACTCAGAGTGTGGTGAGAGGTGGTCACAGACACCGAGTTTCTGGTTGATCTCCGTTCTACACTGGAAGTTTGTATTTCAGAGATGCTTCTTTGGGCTGCCGTATATAATGTAAGCAGCAGATCTCCGAGCGCCACATTTTTTCAGCTTACAACACTAGGTTTTTCTTGCTAGGATAAAAAGCTTCTGTTCTTCTTGTATTAATTTAATGAGTACACCAGCTGAAATACCTAACTGTACTTGAAAAGCATCTGGTTTTGACTCTTGTTTTTAATTTCTTGTAGGTTACCTATTGCAAGCAGTCCTGGGCACAACTGTCATCCCATTGTGTGGGCCTGGTGAAATGGACAACTGCACAACAGCACTAAGTAAGTGTACTTGTTGAACAAGAACCATTTTTTAGCCTGCATTTCCTTTATTTAGTCTGCATTTCATTTAATATTGCTTCTTCCAGCAGAAGAGCTCTGTCTTAGGTGAGAACTCTGCTGTAAGAGCAGAAATAGTTTACGTGAAACTCCTGAAGGAAGTGTCAGTGTAACTCTGGCCTGGGAAAATCCTCTCCCCGTTCAGAAGGCTCTCCTGCTTGAAAGCCTTACTGCACTGAAGGTCTCTTGCCAGCGAGACTATTAGTGGTGCTTGTGTGTTGTTTGGGAAGTACGAAGGGGAAATAAGGTTGACGAGATGCTAACTAAATCTCCTTACAGTCCAGACAGAGAACAGCCCACGTGTGGCTCAAGTGGGGATAACGAGATGTAAGCCTGAAATGAAGGACTACTGCTTCCACGGCCAGTGTGTGTACATAGTGGACTTGGATGAGCACTACTGCAGGTATGGACGGGGCACAATGCGTCCTGCGCACCTTCCTGAGGTGGGTTCTGACATCAGCCGCGCGTGGCCTTTGGTCTCGCTGCAATGGACGCTTAGCTGGGCTGCCAGTCCAGCAAAGCATTTAAGTGCTCGCAGAATTTAAAAAGGAGCAGTGTATCTAGAATGCACCTCAGCTGCCTTGAAGCGAGCGTGAAGTACATGGGCTGGCCCTAGTGAGACCTGAGCGAGAGGTTTAGACACCTGAAATTCGTCAGTGGCCCAATTTAAGCTTGGGACACTCGTTCTGATGTGCTTCTCCGTTCATCTGTTTTTACAGTAGTGCAGGATCCAGACCTCAGGCAAAGCAGCAAAGTCTCTCCTTTGATTCAGCCTACAAAATAAAGACCCTCTAGGCATTTTTAAGGGTATTTGTCGTTTATTTGAAGAATTTGCAACCATTTCTAGGACCGCATGGGCTTGAGTTACATCAGTTTAAATTGTTTGTCCCTGAGGAAAGAGCAGGCCAGCGGTATAGTGGGCTTTGTGGACTGCTGAAGTGTAACCCCACCGCGATGTCTCTAATTCTGCATCTCTTATCCTCAGGTGTGACGTAGGCTTCTCTGGAGTCCGATGTGTGCATTCAGAACTCGTCAGACAGCCCCTCAGTAAGGAGTATGTGGCGCTGACAGTTATCGTAGTTCTGCTTTTCCTCACCGCCATCTCTATTGCAAGCTACTACATCTGCAGAAGGTAAGGAAGATTTTCTTCGTGGCTCAGGAAAGCAGGTCAGCTGCGTGCGTAGCAAGATGTCTGCTGAGTACCTCCAGATAGTTTGGTGTACAGAGCTGCTAGCCTGCGCTTAGCCAAGTGTTCCAAAAAGGCGGTATGCTGACTACGTAGCATAGCCCGAATCGCAGGCTGGGCAGCAGTACCCTCAGCTGCCTCTCGACTGTGTAGCTTAGTTCACGTCTGTCTTAGAGGGCGTGTTGGGGTAAAGGACAGAGCGGAGAGGGAACAGGAAAGTTCGAGTTCCTTTTCTTGGTAATGCCATTTCCCCAGTCATCAGGAACTGGAGAGCAACTGGATTAATGCTAGCCAATTAGTTTATTGACCGTGTTATTGTGGTGACTGTGATATCGGGAGCACTGCCTTAGCAGCTTTGCCATGGAGGACAGTAGTCCTCTCCATTGACAGACCCACAAGCAGCAGGAATTGTTCTTCAGGCTAACAGCTACTCGTAAGCAGCTGTCAGAGAGCCGAGAAGGCGGAACAACCCGCAGAGGGAGAGCTCGGCTTCGCAGATCTGATAGCTAGGTGATAACCACTGTAATTCCTCTTCCCTACCTGAAGACTCGATGGTGCATCATCTCAAGCAGAAGGTGGCCTAGATGGTCAGGGTACTCAGCCCTATTGCAGGGAAGGATCCCGCAGGATTTCTCAAAGACAAACCTAGTACCAGCAGCAAGACTTTAATGCAGAAGTGAAATCCTCAGTGAAGAGTTGAGGAAAGAGACTCGGCATGCAAGTTATCTCAGACCTGGAAATGAGCACAGACAGAGCCTAGCTGCTAGAGAGTTAAAGGCAACATGAGGAGGTCATACAGCATTCTTTTTCTCCCTTCACCCACCCCCCCCACCTCCCCCCCAATTCACTCCCTAAAAAGCCGTTTGGAACAGCTGGCTTTCCAGAACTCACGCTTCCCTTCTCTACTCCCAGGTACAGAAGCAAGAAGAGACGAACGAACGCCAACGAATACAAGGAAGTTGGTGCCCTGTAGACAAAACAGCGGCTTCCTACAGTGTTCTGTTTGTCTGTATGGACTCAGTGGCTTCCCATCTATTTAAATGTTATTTTTATTAACAATATTTACAATATTTATATCCTGTTAAAAATTTCAATTGTTTGGTGATCCAATCAGTATAGGTCAAGCATTTTATTTTCAGTGTTTTATTTTTTTATTAAATAATGTTTCCTAATGAGAACCCCACCTAAGTGGTTCTGTGGGATAGAGATATATTTTTATAAAAACTCATCTTCTTACTCTGAAGAGGAATTTTATATTTATTCGTGTGAATATACTCAGAACAATTCTATTCCTTGAAATAAAAGTTCTAGACAAAGTCAAAACGTCTGTGTGGTTTGATTGATGTGAAACGTGGCGTGGTGGGGCTGAGCAGGATGTTTGAAGCCCCAGCAGTTAGTTTTGGAGAGAGAAACCATAGTATTGCTAATAATATGTACGATGCACCTTAGTTTCAATGAACATAGCGATGAGCTGGCATAATTGGAGGAAGACTTAAAGGAAGACAGAGCGCAGGTCCTAGCGCAGCCTATCCGTCACGGACTGCGTGACAGCGGCACGGATCTCGCACGCTCGGGAAGTTGTGCCGGGTACGTTCGGGGTGACAGCGGGGAGGCGGCAGCTCGGGTCGGTGGGTCGCTGCAGCTGAATGCAGTAGCACGTGGCAGCTCAGGGTATGAGCGTAGCCACAGGAAGAAAACCCTCCGAACCAGTACCAGCGCTCGAGTCCTGCCCGTGGCGCTCCTGCCGTAGCGTCTGTGGGACAGCGGAGTGCGGGGCAAAGGAAAGGTTTGGAGTTTGGGCTTAATGAAGATAACTTACTGGCCTGAAATAACGATAGACTAGCCCGCTGGGTTTAGCTACATCCCGGCCATGGCTCCCTGGGAACAGGAAAGGTTCTTGAGCGTCGGAATCATCCCTGTTAATCCCGTCACTTCTCTCACTCTCAGAAGATGTGAGAAAAAGCACAACCTTTACGTCATTCCCGGTCTTTGCCGGAGGTCCGTGCGAGCTGCGTCGGCCTGTGTTGCTTGGTGCTTATGGGCGGGAGACGCGTGATCCATTGACCTGTGCAGCAGGATTTTTGTGAGGAACAGTGGTGGGACCCGAGACATCTCAAAGTGGGAGTGCTATTTCAGAAGCTCTTGGTCAGCCAGAGGCACTGGTGGAGGATTAAAGTGTCTCTTTCCCTCTCTCGTTGGAACTGCCCTCTGGTCTTAGATGCTCTTGAGAACACATGAATGAAAGGGGGGATCTTATTCTCAAAAAGAACCGTTTTCATCTGAGCTTGTAGGTAACAGGGCTTACATCTGCCTTGCGTCATCCTGTAGAGTAAAGCCTGTCCGTGATCGGCCAGGGAAGGGAGCCTGCGAGCTCGTCCGCGCGCACGCGCTGCGATCTGACGGAAGGAGGCCGGTTGTGACGAGCCGTTCGGCCAGCAGCGGTTGTCGGGAGCGTCGCTGTCAGTCTCCCGTCAGGAGCACAGGGGGCTGCCAAGGGGAACAGGAGGGTCCCTGCAGTCGGGAGTGCTCTGGCCTGGCCACGTGGCCTGTACCCCTTTCTTTGGAAAAGGTGAGTCATGTGAAATGACAGCTCTGCTGCTTTCCCAGCTTGATACTCGCTGCCTGACTTGGACTTACTTTCCCTGCTACCTTTCCTCTGACGAGCACCAGCCCCAGCAAAGGTGTGGTCAGGCAGAGCTGGGTGTAATGAAATAGCTCTGCCCAGAATCGGCCAGTTTTCATCACACGTCTCTCGCCAATGGGGAGTGCATGAGGTGATGAGGAGGAGGAATGTCTCATTAGCAAAACAAAGGTGTGATCTGAGCAGACCGACGTTACGCCCGATGGGTCGCTCTGGCAGCGCGCAGCGGGAGAGCCCAGATGCTCCAGGCTGGTGCACGTGAGCTCTGGTTGCGAGGCTGCGGCCTGGGATTGACTTCCTCGCTGCGCTGCTCGCTCCGCTGCGTTCGCTGCAGACCTTCTAGTATGCACCGCTGTCGTGGCCTTTCTCTGGCAGGGAAACCACCAGCTTCTGAACGCTCCAGCTGCAGCGTCGTTTCTGCCTGCCGCAGGCCTGCGGGTGAACAAAGTGCGATCGAGACCCAAGCCCGCTCAGCTAAAGTAAGTGGTGCTTTGTTCATTGCCACTTCTCAGGAGGAGGAGCTTGACCAAGCGACGTGCACCAAAGACAAGAAAATCTTCCAGACCAAGCATGGCGATGTAGAAGGGACTCCCTTTGCACGTCCTGACGGCTGCAGGCAAGCTAGCTCGCGCTCTTCGACTCGAGGTCTATCACACGACAGCCTGTGTTGATCTGACCATGGGATATCTTGCCCATCTTTTTCAAACACCGACGTGCTGGGTCTGTGCAGTCGCCTGTGGCTACCTTCTGCCATCTTCTGAGGTAACTGAAGCGCTCTTCTTTGGCACTGCTACAGACCGGTCCTCATCCGGTCCTCGGTATGGGTCAGTTGATGTTTAGGATGGATCTGGATGGAACGAGTTTTTCCCTGGTCTGCCTGGTCCTTTGCGTCTCCCTGCAGCATCAGGTTAGAAGGGGATCGTTGGTCATTCCTGGTTAACAGGGTTAACTCCGTGTCACAGGGCCCTTATTAGCTGCTCTTCAGCTTTTCACTTCCTCTCTCCTTCTCCTCTAAGCCAGTTGTCACACAGGAACCTGTTCTGCCGGGTAACTGGTGACAGCTAATGGCAGCCCCAGCCGCAGCCTTGTTGTTAGCACAGCCTTTTCCAGTGGGAAGATGGGACAGAAATTGATTCTCGGAGCCTCTTTCCATTCCTGCCGTGATCCAGTTAGGATACGTGGTGACACATCTTTGTTTCCCCCTCGGGCTTCCCTGCCTGTCCGTGAACTGCTCCGGCCGGTCCCTCTTCATGCTCCAGAAACTTTTCCTGGACTCCCCGAAGAGACTCAGCCCAGAGGCACACGCAGCGCGGCTGCGCTTTTGCTCCGGCTGCCACACGCCACCCTTTCCGCTCCTCTGCTCCACTTGGCAGGAGCATCACGAAAGGGGACTCCATTCTGTCACCCCACCTTTTGGGCAGGATGACCCCATGTATCTGAGGTCCCATTACTAGAGCTCCAGTGGCCAAAAGGCTCTAAACTCTGCCCCGGCCCTGCTCGCTGCCAGCCCTTCTGCCCCTGAGCAGCCGCAGCAGCCGAAGATGCATCTTTCTGCTGTGGCACTTGGCTCCACAAATGCCCATTGCTGCACTTGCTGAAGTTTTCAATTGCAGTAACAGCAACACCTGGGGTTTGTCATGCCTTTAGCTGCTCGGGTCAGGCGAATCTAAGAGGAATAGTCCGCTTTCAGACCTGAGCAGGATTTGCTTGGGTTTTTTATCTGTCTTTAGTTTTATCTGACTGTCTTCATTTGGCTTTGGCTTTCTCCACCTACCCTGTTGCTCATCTTACTCCCAGCCCGTAACAGCCCTTCCAGACCCTGTGTTTTTCTCACTCCTGCACATGGTTGAGCAACTGGAGAGCTTGGGGCCACATACCAGCCTGCCACCTCAACAGCTTGTGCCGGCTGGACGTAGATTGCCAGTCCAGCAACCACACGGCCCTGGGTCCTGATGACACACCCCGAATAATTTGTCTCAGCGAGTGAACCTCCCTCATTCTTTCCATGGTTTCTGCTGGCACCACCTCCATCCCTCCGGTGCAGCTCTTCCTCGCCTGCACCGCCCGCTGTCAGAGTCACCTTTGGTTGCAGCTCTTTCCGCCGGCATGTGCGCCTGCAGCGTGCCCCTGAGGTTGTCCTGCCTAAGCCTTCCTTACCAAATGCCTTTGCCTCCTGCACCACTGTTACAGGCTCCTGCCAGGGAAATTCTCCCGAGCCCGTGTCGAACTGCATCACGGCAGAGTAGGTGCGTGGAACAGGTGGGGACAGGCACTAGGGCTTGGTACTGAGGAGACTCACCTGGCACCACATCCGTCTACATGTCCTCAGGGCCACCGACATAGCGCTGTGCAGTTTTTCTGCCTGGCACACCTTTGCTGGCAGCTCTGCGGACTGAGCAAGCACGGCTCCCACGGGCTGCAGCGGTGCTCCGTTTGACATCTCCCTGTCATTTTAGAGCTTGCTCCATCCCAGACCTGCCCTGGCAGTAGCCCTGCTGGGGGTTCTTGCCCACAAGTCTGTCTGTTACAGCCCAAACCCATTCTGGCCCCTTGGGACTCAGGCAAAGGACAACCGGTGCTTGCTTTCCAGCCTGGGGCTGTCTGACCTAGAAAGCAGTGACAACAACTCCTCCCTTGGTGCTCTGTGGAAGGACGGTGCTTTTCCGAAGTAAGGCTTACTATAAGCTCTCTGAAATGCTGTGCTTTTGTGCAAACGTTACTGCTGTTGAGATTTCCGCTGGTCACAACATACCTGAATTTTTTTAAGAAAGCATTAGAAAAATCTTTCCAAAAGCAGCAGCCAGCCGCAGAACAGCAAAGAGATCAGAATGGGAGCAGTCGCAGTTACTTAAGCCACCCATCCCCTTATCGCTTCTTGAGGGAGAAACTTGTTCAGTGTCTGTCGTGCGTCCACTGTTACCAAACCTGGAATTACCATTTCCACAATGTCCGTGGCTCCTGCAGGGGTTAAACCCAAACCTCCTTTAGTACGCTCTTCATCCGTGGCCCACACAACCGATGACACGGCGATGCGTTTCAGCTGGGAGGCTGACCTTTCTCCAGGCGCCGTCCTGCCTGTTGCGTGCTTCACGGGAATGTCGCTAGAGGTGCTTGGGCAATCTCAAGCCTCTGTGAGTCATGTGTCCCCCTCAGCGGGTTTCCTCGGAGTGCGTCAGCCTGTCATGTCACAGGTTTGCCGAGAGCTGGAGGAAGCCTCCACGACGGTCTTGGGTTACATCAGAGAGGCGGAGGACCTTTGGACAACCGGCTGAGGCAAGCCTGGGATTGCCCAGTGCATCCAGTGCCTCATCTCGGGGCTGCTCGTGAGAAGGGGAGGTTAAATGGGCTGGAAAGACTTACAAATCACACGCGCATTGCAAATGTGGGCTGGGTCAGCGGCAGTCATCCTTTCTGTTTATGATGAAGGAAGGAGGGTTGGATGGATGGACGATGGACGGACCGGTGAACAGATGGGAGGAGGGAAGACAGGACGGATGGATGGAAGGAGGGACGGATGGAAGGTGTTCTGTCAGTAACTGTAGAAGTTTGGTCTTGCACAAATAGTCGTCATTATTTTAATAAAGCCGGAGCCAAACCTAAATTACTCCAACACTCCCATTATATAATCCCATCCTGTGTGATTAAAAGCTTTCCCAGCAAACTGGGAGATTAAAACAACTGATCAAAAAATGTTGAGCAACCTCTCTGCCCTACCCTGACGGATGCCAGTCTGATCCTTCTGACCCAGTCACCAGTGGGCATCAGCCTCTTGAGAGGAAAACCCAGGAGGAGTTCGGGAGACGAGATGCGATAGCGAACAGGAACCAGCCCCCACCGGGAACCCCCGTTTGTCCATGAGCGTTTGTTTGTCAGTGGTCCCCAGCGGTCCCGCGATGGCGGCTCCTTCTGTTCCGGTTTGTCGGGCTGGTTGCGATGCCCTTCATTATAACGGGAAGCCGAGGCAGTTGTACAACCACGCGCGTGAGGAAGAGAAGCCAGTTTAGCTGCCTCTCCCAGGACTGCTGTCATTTAGGCGGCAGGGATGAGGAAATAGGGGCTAATTTCAGGAGAGAAGACTGGCTGGTGGGAGGTGGATATCCATCCGGATACACACAGCAGCAGGGGAATAAACCTTCAGGTCACTGCAGAAAGCGGGAGTTGTAATAAGGGGATGGAAAATCAGGGAAGAATAGGGTTTAGGTGGGGGCGAGAAGAGATGGCGAGCCTTTTGGTTGGAAAAAGGACACAGTGTCGAAGTCAGGAGGAAACAGGAGAACTCAGTACCTCGCAAAACCAGTGCACCTGTGGCGTCCCCAACGTTTGGAGCTCATTCCGGAGGCCCGCCTGCTCAGCCCGCCCGTGCCAGGAGCCAGCATCGCTGAGACGGCGGAGCAAGGCACAGCAGGTTTCAGCCCCTGTGGAAAGCTCACTAGGAGAGGAGCATTTAAATGAGGAAGGTCAAATATCAGAAATCAGACTGGATTTACAACGGCTGGAAAACCCAGTCTCACCTCAGAGACTGTGGCCCCACTGCCAGGTCCCGATCTCTTTGCGTGGGGCATTGCGAGTGTCATCCCACGCGGGCGTGCGTGGGGCTCAGGTATCGGACGCGGTGCAGCAGGGACGGAGCAGGGTGGGAGCACAGCCTCCTGCCACGTCCTGCCACGGGGAGCTAGCTTGGAAACTTCCTGTGGAGAAGCAGCGTTTTGTGCTCGTCCTCAAACCACCAGAGAACACTCTGAGCTTACGAAAACTGATATTTTTGTATGCATCAAAAAAAGTGGAAATTAAGGCTTTCAGCATTTTCTTAATGCAAAATTTGGAGCGTTGCCAACCCCAACGTGGAAAAAATAATTGTGAGTTTTTTGGCATAATGCCCTGTTTTGGGATAGAAATGGAAGCTGGAAAGCCAGACTTCCGCAAAGGGGCAGACACGTGGCTTTGGTCAGTCCTGCTCCGAAATGCATGGCGTCTCTAGAAGGCTCTCGCCGTTCCTTGCGCCTGCTGTCCTCGGAGTGATTAATCATTGCTGCAAGGCTCCGTTTCCTGATATGTACCAGCAAAGTCTTCCTTTCTGTCCGAACCAGAGGCTAGCATCAGCTGCCAAAGAGCATTTTGTCAGCCTCGTCCCTCGCAGCCGCGGGTACCCTGAACCTCGGGCTGCCTTCGGCGGAGGCTGGAAGCGATGCCGAGCGATATGACGGATTTTATTCACCCCACAGCCGCCCTTCCTGCAAATTCATCAACTTCAAAACGAGCTGCTCGAGCTCACGGTCTGAGAATGCAGGAGTCACCGTGTCCTCCCAGGGATTTGGCAGTGACCTCAGCCCTGATGCATTTAGCCCACCGACGGACACCCAGAGAGGCAAGATCTCCGATTGCCGCAGCGGTCATGTGGCAGTCGTGCGTGGCAAGGCAACGGCACGGGTGCGGTTTGTGGCTCTCCTAGCGAGGGGTGCGGAGCTGTGTCAGAGAAAGTTGTCCCTGGGACTCCCCTCTCTTTACTGATGAAGCGGTACTTTGTCTGTCTGTCTCCCTTGCAGGTTTTTGCCTGCAGTGCGGCAGGGAGTCCCTGTTTCCAGCACCAGAGCTCAGGGGTGGTGGAGAGCTGCCTTTACGCCCCACTCGCCGCGCCGAAGATCTGGCTCCTGGGATCGCCGGGCGAGGGACGGTCGGTTCGGCAGTGCCGCGGAGCGCCGAGACGGCAATGTGGGGACGTGGCGCCTGGCAGCCGCCGGCAGCGGACCGACAGGCAAAGGCTGGTCAGTCTGAAAAGCCTCGCGGAGACACGGTGTCAGAGTTTAGGGAAGGGCTGTGGGGATGGGAGCAAGCACCCAGCTGGGCTAAGGGCACGACGCCTCTGCCTCTGTGGGCGTTCAGATGGGGGACGGGACAGAGCCCGTGCGAAAATCGCTTTTGCAGAGGCATTTCTAAAGTTGAGTGTAGGGCCCTGAGCAGCCTCGGCTCTCCTGCTTCCAGTTTCTTCCAAAACATTGAATGTGTTTGCTTACTGTGGTGCTTACTGTGTAGTGCCTAACACCTGCGAAATGAAGCATTTGGCATTTGTAGGGGTCAGGATACTTGAAACATGACTCCTGAATTGACACTGTACCGCCATTTCTGAATTTTCTTACAAAGTCCTCTGCGTTTTTGTCAGCTCAGCTCCTTCTTTTAGATGTTCTTTATTTGCCACCGCTCTGCTAACGCGGAGGGAAAATGGCCTTCTGGCTGCAATGCTTAGTGACCTGTTTCATGCACGTTAAGACAATATGTCTTTAAATCCTAAAATAATTCAAATGTACTCAAATGCCCTTGAATTTTCTCTCTCTTGTTACACAGAAACACGTTAGTTCCAGGCAACTTGAGCAAGCTTGGGAATAACTTTCTGGAGTTATGAATGGAAAATGAATGAGATGGTTCGTTATCAGTGAAGCAGGTAAATCTTGAATAGAGATTTCAGAAGACACTGGGCGGGGGCGGCGGGGCACAAATCCCGTTACCAAAAGTTTGTACCTTAAAGGGGTCTCTGGGGCAGATAAATCCACCCTGCCCTTCTGTAACTCAGAACAGCATCACCAAGGCAAGAGGGAATAGAGACGACAACAGTCTCTGTTTCCCTGATTTTGATACAAATCCCTCTCACTACCAGGATCTCCTCTCAGCATCTGCTCCCTGGCACTAGCTCCTGCACTAGTCCGAAACCGGTTTACGTCACCTGCTGTAGCTGAGTTCCCTCTCACCGTGGCAAGGGAACAGAGCCGAGCTCTACACTTCCAGGAAAGCCTTGGGTGGTGGGGAGCAAGGCGCTCAGCCCCGCGTTCGCCACCTCCGGAGTCCTCCCTCCCCATTCGAAGCAGACTGCTGCTCCCGCCGAAACCTCCTGGGTGAAGCCCACGAGGAGAGGAGAAGCCACGCAGATGCTGGTGCATCGGTGACGCTGAAAAGCCTTTCGGGAGCGGAACGAGACGTCTCGTCAGCCAAGCGCGGCTCGCGCGAGCGGGATCCCCGACTCCAGCTCAAAGCGGAGACTCGGTTTTTCTTCGGAGGGGCAGAGCGCGCCTCCCCGCAGTAGGCTGGGGCGGACCCAAACACGCCAGGAGGACGGCATTGTGGCGTGCCAATGTAAACTGATTTCTGGCCAAGGACTTCAAGAATAGGGGTTTTCCTGCGTGAAGGCAGACCAACCTAGAGAAGGAAATGAGGCTGTGCCTAGGAAACCTCCTTCACAGCATGAGTGTGCAGTCTGTATGCAAACGAGACCTTACTCACACGGTGCATCTCAGCAGTCCTTTCCTGGGAAAGCGCTGGCCCTGCGCTCCGGCCTGCCGGGGACACACGCAACACGCCAGGAAGAGGGGACACGAGGAGCACTGCCCGCACGGTTTCGCCGATCGATGGACGCGTGCGACTGGAGCAGCCTCGCAAAGCACTCGCTCACTGATCCCGCTTCAGCACGTTGAAAGGAATGCCCAAACTGCCGAGACCGACGTAGTCCAGTGGCATCTTTTTAGTTTGCCAAATTTCATGCCTATTTGCTCACGCCCTGACACAATTAAGGGCAGCCGACGTCACGAGGGCACAGCCGTTGCAGCCAAAAGCAGGCGCTACCAGCGAACAATGGGATTTCCAAGGAAGCATAACAAACGTGCCCGCGGAATTGAGTGATCTCCTGAGCATCTTTGCATGCTCACGGCCTGTGAAAAAAACAAAATCCAGAGCAATATACGTAATCATTGTTGTGCGTAGGAAGGCTTGCCCGGGCTTCGTTCTAAGGAAAAAATCTAGCTTTGGCAAAGGTGAGAGGAAAGGAGTTTCTAATTGCTGTAGGCTTCTCTTTGTGATTCATTGTTTCTTCACATATGAAATGACTTCAAATAGGTAAAGAAAATTTACCACCTGATGCACCGATGGGAAGGCACTAGGCAAAAACTCAGCTGCGGTCAGGCGGTACCAGATGCCCTCCTCTTCCCGACGTCGGGGTGAATCAGAAGGAAAACCGTTCGCATCTGGGGAAATGCTGTGAGTCTCGCTGCTGCCGAAGAGCCTTTGCTCTGCTCAGCTGCAGGGAGCTCAGCAACGCAAACTGCCCGTGCCTCGGACTGACGGTAAAGGGTCCCTCCGACGGGGCCGGGCGAGGACGTTTCGTGGGGAGCCGTGGTCAGCCCAGACAGGAGTCGTATGGGCTCAGAGGAGAATCAAGAACTTGTTTGTGCGCCGTTTCCGCTCAGTTTGCCCCTACCGGGCCTGAGTGTGGTCTTTGCCTCATCCTGCCCCCGTGAATCTCCGATCAGAGTCGGGGGCTCTGGATCCACTCGCTGTCAGGCACGAGATGGACAGAGAGTGTGACCCCCAATGACCGTGGCGGACATGAGAGCAGGAACGTTTATTTCTAAAATTTGTGTTTGGTTCTCACATCAGATGATAGGACTCGAACACCAGCAAACCAACGAATGCAGTGGAGAGCAGAAACGGGCATGCAGCCACCAAACGGCAGCCCCTCTCTCAGCCAGGGGCTGTACGTGTCTTTGTAAAGATGCCGAGACAAAAAGCATTCACTTTGCGTGGGAGAGGACCCTTCTGGGCCGAGGGGATTTGCCCAGGTTCCTGCAGGGACAGATCCCAGCAGCTCACGGCATTTTTCCTGCTGGGATGAAATCCTTTCACCCGGGAGGACGTCCGCGCTCTGTTCCTCTGTGCGTGTTTACCTGCCTCGCCAGCTGCTCAGCTGGGAACCAGGTTGAAAAAATCCTCATGCAAGGAAGGTTATAAAAGAAAAAGCTAAGACTTCAGCGGCACTTCCAGGAGAAAACTCCCAAACGATCCTCAGGTCCTTTATTTCTCCATTACTCTGGACACTATTGGAAATAACATGGGACGCAAGGAAAATGTCATGCTGTTTCTGTCACACGTTCCCAGTCCTCACGTGAGACTGCAGTCCCTCAAAACGGGCAGTACCGTATAATTTACCGACATGCCACGTGCTTCCAATGAGTTGCGATACGTATCTCCGAGGTGACTTCGTACCCGAGCTCCTGAGGTGAGGAAAGGGATGTGTTATTCACCCCGCTTAACCCACTCAGTCAAAGCGGCCCACCGCAACTTTCATTGCCGCCAAGGCGCTTTAGGTCAGCCGGACTTTGGTGGCTGAGATCCTCTTAGGGGAGCCTTAAAGGAAACCCCCGATTGTTGCCGCTCCCTCTGTACGAGACCATCTCAGGGAAGTTTGCCTTGCTTTTTTACTATAAAGGGTTGTTCCCCCGCTGATGAAGCTAGCCACTCTGTTTGCCCTGATGGTAGTACCCAGTGATCCTTAAAAAGAATTCAAAGCCACCCGTGCCTACAGAAAGTCACTTTATTACAGTAAGCAAAAAAAGTTGTTGTCCAGAGGTTGCCTGAAATAAAGAAAACAGAAAATTCATAGCTCACGTTACGGGCATTAGAGGTAACCGTGTTTTAGCTTTTAAAAATACCATATGGTGACGTTGTGTTTTGTGGAGGCCTTTTTTCAATAGGAAGATTTCTGCTGCAGCTCTTTTTCAGCTCAATCTCTAAGACACTAGAGGAAAAAACCCCCTGTATTTTCCCAAGTATAGACATCATTTTTCCAACAGCCACATAATTACACACGTTCTCAAAGCTGAGTGCATTCTGTGATTGCGCTGGGAGACCACCAAAACTTCATGAACAGCAGGCACGCAGTTTTTCCTACTTGGAGCGCAGCTCCACATTTAAACATTTTTTTCTCTTCTTTTTAGAACAAGTACTTTTGGAGCGCTTGCAGAATGATCCAGTAGCTACCGACTCCTTTGGAAGATGGTGAGCTGGGGGTTCTCTGCTCCAAGGACCGTGCTGGGCTGCAGTCCTGGAAATGTTACGGAGAAGAGAGATGATTTTGCCTACCTAACCACGATGCGGTACGCTGAATATATAAAACAACGTGCAGTGCCGGTGAACCGCCGTCGCGTTGAAGGTAAAGGGCCGCAGTAATGTTGCCGGGTAAATGCGTGTAACGGCACTGACTACAGAGGCTGAGCTCTGGCCTCGGTTTCTTTAGGGACCCCTGTCTGAAGCACCGACCCCGTTCTGCCCACCATCAGGAGGGTGGGTTTACACGGTGGCACAGTGGGGAGCCTGCCTCGGGGGGGGGGGGGGGGGGGGGGGACACGACACGGGGGGACGTGGGCAGGGCCTTGAGCGCACCCTCCTCGGAGGGAAGTTTCTGCGAATCGCCCGAGGCAGTGGAAGAAAGAGCAGCAATTGCCAGTGCTCTGGGCATGGCAGGATGTGGTATTAGAGAAGGAGATCGTTAGCTAAGGGACAGCTCCCCGTTCTAGTGTAAATCCAGCATTGCTTTGCCCAGTACATTGCTTCAGGCCGGTACAATTAGTGCTGGGGTCAGGATCTGCCCCTGAGCATTTGCAAATTGAGCCATTGCACACAAACGAGCGCTGGAGGATGTGTCTGGCCAAATGAGAGCGGGCTGCTCGGTGCGTGCTGTGTGGAAAAATAGAGCAGTTGAAGCCCAGGGCAGCGTGCTCACAGCAGGCGGCTTCCCAGAAAACCTCCTAGCACGTGGCAGGACTCCTGTCCCAGACAGGTTTGTACCGTGCTCCCCACCACCAGTGCAGAACTGAGCCCAGCCTGTCCTGCTCAGCTGTATCTAGTTCCAGCGAGCAGGCAACAGCGGGAGCCACGTCACAGCCCACGATACTCTGCAGGCCTCGTTCCCCACTGCCTGCCATTTGTGAAGGCCTGTGGAAAGCAAGTGTAAAGTCCCCCCGCTGCGATTTGGTAGCGTTAAAGGCCTTAGCACCACCGCATGTTTCATCAGATGAAGCAGGGATGCTCGGGGCTGCTGCAGTTTCTGTTGGCTCATAAGGTAGCCCTTAGATTTTCAGGGGGGACTGTTTTTCATTTGCGTTGATATAAATGAGAGAAGAATCCGCATCTTGTCATCGTGGGGGCCAGCAGATTCTGTCCTTTTTGTTTTTCTCTTTAGACATGCTCCGGAAGATTTTGCAGTCAAATGCGGGGTGACTGAAAGCACGTGCCACCGGGCAGGGCGTACAGCCGATGCAGTACAAGCGCATCAGTTATTCCCTTTCTGGACAGGTTTCGCTCATGCAGTCCCTGCTTCAGCCTAAGTCTCGGGGAAAGGAGCAGAGCACAAGGAGAATGTCACCACCTTCGAAAAAAATCATCTGCCGAGGACTTTCACAGCAGGGACGCACGGCCATCCGAACACCTGCGTATCTCAGAGGCGAGCAAAAGCTGTACCGATCTCCAGAAAGGCAGTATCCGGGCCTTTCCCCTTCCTTCCTCCCCAACGCCCCGGCTCCGCATCTACATCCTCTTTATTACAGCAATCTTGATTTACATCAGCAGATGTCACGCACGCCTCACTTCAAAGCTCCCTCCCTGCCTATGAAGGAGCTGCTGATAGCAGAAGATTCTGGCGTCTGCGGATCGCAAGTCAAGTGAAAGTCTGGTGAGCTGCCCAGACAGACACCGCTCCGGTTTGAGTCATTACCCTTTTCCACCTGTCCTCAACTGGATGGATGAGAAAGGATAACTCATGTTCGTTCAAACACCCAGGTCAGCTGCGTCCGCCCTTGTAAAATAAACATTTGATGTCAGTGAAGAAAATTAATGGGCAGGTATTTCAGATACTTCCCTTCCCTTCGCGCATTTCTCAGAGGTTTTATCAAAAGTAAAGAGAGTGAATAACGAGCTCGCAGTTGGCACTCGGACTCTTCTGGAAGACACGATGCCCAAGCGCGCTCCGCCAAGGCCAAGCAGCTGTCAGCATCGATGTCACTTTGCCTGCGCGAGTCCCTGTCTACGCTCCTGATTGCCACGGCACGCCTGGGGAAGGAAGGGCTGTGTGCTGGCCACCCCGTCTGGTGTGACAGCGGGGTGGCTTTTCACCCTGGTCCCCAGGGTCAGAGCAGAAGGAAACATAACCCAAATACTCTGCCAATCCAGGCGCTCCCAGCACAAACCAGAGCTGGCGATTTCACATCCTGGGCACATCCTTCTTTTTAGCCACCTCACGGTGTCAGGCCACGGCGAGTGAGGAGGACAGCAGGTCCCAGGAGCTGCCAAGCGAAAGGAGAGAGCGCATTAATGTCAAGTCAGCAAAATTTGCTGGGATTCACCGCCGAGCGGGAGATGCTGAACCGCTGCCTCAGGACACCAGGTCCTTGCCAGGGTGGCCTTGTGGCCCCGGGGCTGGAGGTAGCCAGGTGATGCACCGCTCCACAGCAGGAAACACAGCCACAGTGTTCATTGCTGGGACGTTTTCTGGAGATGAGCCTGGGAGGAGAGAGGCAGACCGACAGAGAGAAACCTCCTCTCCGACGTGGCCACAGTGCTGTATTCCACAGACGTGGCCGGAGACCAGAAGGGAAAAAAGTTGGCCCCAGTGCCACCTGCACCAGGTGCTGTCGGGTGCTCTCTGAGTCCAGGCTGCGCTGAAGGCTTTCAGGGCTAGCAAAAAGACGGTCGAGGCACGGGAATGACCAGCCCGGCTCCCGAGGCGTTCATTCCCGCCGGCAGGAATGGGGCAGCGTACCGCTGGCCGATCTCCCACTGCACTGCTGGCCCGTGGAAAACCAGGTCTGGCTCAGGGCAGACGCCAAGGAGAGACTGTGGCTGCGCCCGTGTGTGCAGCTCCTTGCACAGGCTCCCTGCTAATCTCTCCGTTGCACCCCGTCGGGCTCTCCGGCCTTTGGGGAATCTCCCTGTCCTCTCGCACCGGCATGATGGACCAGCCAGAGCGGGCAAGGGCACTTTGAGCAGCAGCCCCAGCCTGGGCATCCCGGCGAAAAACCCCGGGTGCTGCCGGGAGCGGTGGCTCAGTAGGTGGCACTCTGCACCCACGGGGAGCCAGCACCTTCCCAAAGGTGAGCCCTGCCCTCGCCGGCCCAGCAACCTGCCCCGCCGGCCCAGCCGCAGCGGGGCAGCCCACGGGGTGAGCCTCGCAGCCCCCTCAAGGCTTCTCCTCCTTTCACCACTGCTGGGGACGTCCTCGGGGAGCTCAGCCTGGGGGCAGGGTCCGAGCATCCTTCCAGCCCTGGGAGAAGGCCACGGCCGAGCTTAGCCTCCTCCCTGACAGCACGCAGCAGGGCCGGGGCTTGCGGCGGGATCCCACCCTGGATGGCCTGAAACGCGTGGGCTCTGGAGGGTCTCCTCCCCGAGAAGCAGCCAAGTGGGGCTTGGCCAGCACGCCGCCGTTTGGGAAGAGCTCCCCGGATGTCCCACCTGAACGTCTCCGTGTACAACCGGTGGCCACCACCCCTCGCTGCATTTTCTGCGCGCTGAGGAGCGGTGCTGGTTGACGCCAGGCTGCCCCTTCCTCTTCAAGGAAGCAGGAGCGGCAGGAGGAAGTCAGAGAAATGCCTGACAAATTCGAATCATGCCGAGCCAAATTCCCCGCCACGGCCAGTCAGTGAGACGGAGCCATCGGCTGGAGATTGGAGGAGAGAGGGAACGCGGTGAGTCAGGCGCTGGATATGCCGTGTTTGGTCTCTAAACAGCTCAGGTAACACGGGCAATTGCACTCGGGTCATTCAACCTTTCCCCCGCTAAGCCTCTTGCAGTTGCTTAGCAGTGTGACAAGCGTAGGGCGCGGGGCTGAAAGTTTCAGCGCTCACTATATTCCTCGGACTGAACTTAAAAAACTTAATTGCCAATGTTTCCAGGGAATCTCTGATAAAAAAAAAAAGGAGAAATGCTTCATTTTAACAGCTGCAAAAAAAGCCAATTTGTGAGGGAAGCGGCAGTGCCTTGCTGAGGAAGTCGGCCTGGAGCACGGCAGGCTGGGGGGGAAGGAAATCTCCCCGTTTACAAACCTCCCTTGGGCCACTCTCACGCAACCAGCCCCACGTTTTGACGCGAGAGACCCCAAGCTCCAAAGTCTCTGCCTTTGGAGAACCTCCCCTCACACACGCGCGGTCTCTGCCAGCGCCGGGCCCTGGGAGTTACGGATGTCTGGCGGGAAGGGAACTGCGGTCCGAGGGCAAAGGAGGGGCCCTGTGGAGCCGCGGCTGCCCCCAAACGATGCCTCGGCTGTAGCCCAGAGCTGCGCAGCGACTGGCAGCCGGTGCTGCACCGGGACCGAGCACGCTCTGTCCCGGGGCTGCGGCAGCCGAGCGGGATTTGTCTTTTCTCTGCTGTAGACGCTATGAGAAAAGGCATGGGAAACGAGGGGAAACGCAAGGATAAAAAAAACCACCCAACAGTAAAGCCGTCGGCTAGTGAAAATCAGTTTTGATTGCCCTAAGCAGAAAGGGCTGACAGAGCTGTGCCGGGGCTGTCTGTTGCAGGTCAACATCCGAGCGACCGATTCGGCGACTTCTTTTTCAGGGCTCTTGGGCATCGCTCTTGGGATTGGCGTGGCTCGGCGGAGACGGCACCGGGAGCCGCCTATCCTCCTTCGGCGTGCGTGGCAGAGGGGAGAAGTTCTAATGACTGAGCGGCTTGGATCCCAGCCACCTCGAGCAAAGGCTCCGTCAGCCTCCTGAGCTGTGAGTAGCCTTGCAGCCCCGCCGTCGGAAGAGACGGTTGCCCTGATCCTCCTTTCCCAACGCCCCACAGCATCGCTTCGAGGGGCCCTGCCCCGGCAGGCGTGGCAAAGGTGCGATGTCCCGGCCGCCCTCCCGCCGTGCCATGCTGTGCCGTTGTGGGGAGCGGAGCAGAGGGCACCCGCCCCTTCATCCTCGTCCCCCCGCGGGGCTTCTCTGGGTTCCCACCCTGCCCCAGTCTGTCCGCCCCAACAGCAGGGCTGCTTCCCGCTTTCCCGCCCCACGGCTCAGCCGGCGGTGCTGGCCGCGGCACGGCGCCCTGCGCTGCGCGCTGCCGTGGCGACCGGTGGCCAAAGCGCCCCCAAGGAGCCCGTTTCCCTGCCCGGGGGCGCCTCCCCCCCTTTCCGCCCGAGCGCGGCCAGGGGCCGTCCCCGCGTTTGCTCGGCGGGGCGGGCGGGGAGCTGCGGGGCCGCAGCGGGGAGCTCAGGTGCGCCTGCGCCGCTGGGCCCGCCCTCACCTGCCGCCCCGCCCCGCTGACGCCGCTCCACGTCCGGGCGCGCGAGCGGCGGCCGCCTATAAAGCGGGCGGCGGCGGCGGGTGGCTCCTCATGGAACGCTGCGCTCCGCCGCCGCCCGCCGCGACATCCTTTCACCTCCCCCCCGCCCCGTCCGTCTGTCGCCGCCCGCCCGCCCGCCCCGGGACTGCCGATGCGCGCTGTGGCGTTCGTCGCCGCGCTGGCCCTGCTGGCAGGTGCGTGCTGGGAGGGCGGCGCGGTGAGGGGACCCCGCGGCGGGGCGGTGGGGGCCGCTGGTGGGGAGGGGCGCGGCGCTGAGGGGAGGGGAGGGGAGCTCGCGCGGCGTCGCGCGGCGTCGCGCGGCAGCGGTTGTTTTGCCCCCTGCCCACGGCGCCATTTCTCCTCACAGCCTGCCGGCCGGCCGCCGCCTCTTCGCCCAACGGCACGGAGCCGGAGCGGCACGGGGGCCCGGGCCAGCGGGAGCCTGAGGCCCGCGAGGGGGAGGCCGCGTCGGCTCCCGACTACGAGGAGGATGAGGAGTACGAGGAGGCGCTGCCCGTTCACCAGTACATCGTGGACGACTTGATCCGAGGTGAGTCGGCAGCCCTGCTGGCGGTGGGGGACGGGGCCAGGTGTGAGATGGGCTCATCAGAGCCGGGCCGGAGAACTCTCTGGATGTGAGCACCGACTTCTTTCTGACTTAGCTCTCTTGTAAGGCTGCTGTGTTGAGCTCGTAGAGCAAAAGCAGGCTTCTACTTGAAACTGTTGCATTAAAAGTAGGCTGTCAGGGATGAAAACTTACCGTGAGCGTGGCTAGCTGAGAGGAAGCTGCAGGTTACCTGATTGCCATCTGTACTGCTCTCCTCTGATAAACCTGACAGGAGGGCTCTGATGGGCCAGCTACCACGGACTTGCTGTGGAAACCTCATCGTGGTCCGTGGGTGCTGTCTGGCCCAAAAGGTGTGCTTTGCATCAGGCTGACTGATTTTCCGGGTGTTTTCTCATATTGGCTTATTTGGTTTGGAGTTGACTAAAATTTTGTGGGAAAGCCAACACTTAAACCCCTTAAGAGGCTGCAGGAAAGTTTGTTAAGCATCTTTCAGGCAGTACTTCACTCTCAATAGTTATTTTGTGAATTTGTTGTAGTTTGCCCACTTCTAAGCTGTGAGGAGATCTGAATAGCCCACCTGACTATGGGCAGGGGAGGGTTTTGTTGGTCCTAGCCTAAGTGCAGTTGTCATACAAGGCAGGTACTTAAAAGTGATTTGAACTTGAGTAGATGTTAGTAGCTGGTGCTGTTGCCCTCAGGGTGGATCTGGCTGATACTTTTGCCACAGAAACACTCTGAAACTTGAATGAGACTGAAGGACTAAACTGAGGTGAGGGGATGGTGCTCCACATAGTCAGTCTGGGGAATTTGTGGACCCTTGCTGAGTTTTTTCATGAGCTGGAGATCTCCAGGGGAAACAGGAATGTCAGAGTTATTGAGCAGCTTGGCCTGTGAAACTACTGGCTTGGTGACTTCAGTGTTGTATAACTGCACAGAAACCAGAATAGTTACCAAGACAGGGACACGGAGATCAAACCGACAAGCTGCTGAGCCTTGAAGAGGGAAGGATGGAAACAACCTCAATTATGGAAGTGTGAACCTAAATATCAAGTTGAACTGGACAGAACAGGGGCCTCAGCTGTCAGCAGTAAGCTCACACTTCTAGGGACAGGAAACCTTGCTGGAGGAACAGTGTTCCTCGTTTACATACTAATATAGCTTATACCATTTGAATCAGAGTTCTGGTTGCTGAAGGCGCTTTTGCTTTTAAGTAACTTCAAGCCAGGCTTGTTGCTCTAGAAGTTAAAACGATCGGCTGTCTAGACAAGAGTGAACTACACCTTGTTCTTTGTGCAGGCTCTCTTGTCACTAGAAATACAGGGTTATGAAGTAGTTGGATCAAGTTGTGTCCTATTGTGGTGATAGACTATATGCATAGTGCTCTGGGTAAAATATTAATACTCCGAAGATTACTTTCATTACGTCTGCACAGCACAATAGAGAAATTGAAGAGTATTGTTAATAGCTCTACTGTTCTTAAGAACTATTCAAGCTCACCTGCTTAACTGTTACTCCTGAATAGCACAGGGTTGCACTGAGAAGACTTGCTTTATGCTTAGCAGGAAAGGGACGCTTTCTGCAGAGAACCAGCTTGTTACTGACTTGCTCTAAAATGTTGCTACTGAGCTATGACCGCTGCATGAAGCAGCTGCAGAGCTTATGTCCCTTAGTGGCTGGCTTTAGCTTGTTCTCCCCAGAGAAAGGAAGACGATTGCCCTTAGTAGCCCCAAAGGCTACTAAGTCACCAGCATTTTTAACCACACTCTTCTAGAGGTTTGTCTTAATTGAGATAATGAGGGGCAACAGTAAGCGGGAGAACAAATAACCTGCCTCTTGCAGACTATCCTGCTTTCTCTCCTTCGGTGCGCTTGGCTTCTCCCTCAAAGTAGGAAAACTGGAAATGGGCTATCTTATGCTGAAGACAGCACTGCAGGTTATTGGGAGTAAGTGTTGTAACTGGGACAATGAGCCGTCTTGCCTCTGCAAGCGCCCGGGACTATCTAGTGAGTTACAAAGCCTTTCATCACTGATGCAAATGGAGAGGGTAGAGCGACGGAGGCTGTTAGCCTTCTGTTGGAGTCGATGCAAAACCGGTGGATGGCTTGGCTCAGTGAGAACTCAGTGTTCTTCACAGGCCTTGGGTTGAACCTGTACAGCTTCACGCAAGTACCTCATGCTGCGAAATGCTGCAGCCCTTCAACTCTGTTCTTCATCTCTGGGGGCTCTCTCGGCTCATCTGCTTGTACTGCTTTGTCCTGCATGGCACAGGACTTAATGCTGGCACGGTTGTGCTTAAAGAGCTTCTAAGCTTGCTGCCTTTATGCTGGGTGTGAAAAGTCCAGCGGTGTGCTCGCTTCCATCCTGTGCTTCCTGGTCACAGGTTCTCCTGCAGCGACCATCCCCCTACCCCTTGCCGAGTCCTGTAATGGAATTTTCAGAGTCTAGCTTTTTAGCATTGCTAGACTGAGTCATCTTGTCCTTTTTTCAGTTGAACCTGTGGTTAAACCCAAGCCAACAAAGAGGGGGGGTGAGAAGAATGCCGGCAAATCAAGAAGGAAGAAAAACAAAGGGAAAAACAAAAAGAAAGGGACTCCATGCGAAATGGAATACAAAAACTTTTGCATCCATGGTGAATGCGTATACCTAGAACATCTCCAGATGGTGACCTGCAAGTAAGTCACTTGTACCTTGCGAGTTAGGTGTGATTGGCGCGAGCCAGTGGCATATGAGGCCACTCAGAGGAAAAATCGGTGTCGACTGGGCGTAGATCCATCTCCTGCCGTATTTTGACTGAGAGTCTTTCTGCCATGTAAATTAAGTGATGATGGAATCTGAGATGCATAACAAGCCACTGAACTCATCAGTTGGTCATAAACTCAAACCAAAAGAATGAAAAGGCGTGTCTTCCTGGAACATCACGCCCAAACTAATCTCGACTTGTTGAAATGCTGACAAACGTTGTGCTAGAGCCGTGACTGCATTTCATGAACACGCTCTAAAGGGAGCATCGTGAGATTCATGGGAAACTCTGAAGATGTCTAAGTTGGGTTTGAATGTGTGTGGGTGTCCTTGGCTCCAGACAGCACGGGAGCTGATAAGAACTTGTGTTAATGTTTACTTGCAGGTGTCATCAGGATTTTTTTGGTGAGCGCTGTGGTGAACAGTTCATGAAAACTCAAAGGAAGAATGATGTGGCAGACTACTCGAAGACTGTGTTGGTAGTGGTAGCTGTCCTGCTCTCGAGCGTCAGCTTCATTACTGTACTTATCATTGTGATAGTGCAGTAAGTATTACATTCTTTGGTGTCTGTCTAGCTTGAGGGTGAGCGGGACTTGTGTCTGTTAGCCCCAAAACATGCATGGCTCACCTGAATTACCTGTGTGGAAGACATTCAAAAGGGCCGTGCTCTTAGCCCAACTTGGATACGTCTTGAGGCTAGAAGCAAAGTCTGAGAAGTTCCTAAGTGACTGCGTGTTCGCTTGCCCCCTCTCCGTATTGGCTGTGAGCAGCCTGTGCCCCGTAGGTTTTAGAACAAGAGCCTTTCTGCTCTTGGGATGACCAGGATAGTTACAGTGCTGCAGAGCACCAGCAGGACGTGGAGGAGGAGCATTAATGCTGACACAGCAGCGCCTTCCCTAATCCTCGTGGAGAAGCCTGCAAGCAGTAATGTGAGAGCCTCATGTGTGGCTACTAGCCAAAGACTGGGTACACAGCTGGAGGGAAGGAAATGGTGCTCCAACTGTCCATTTATTCATGGAGGTTGCTGGGCTTAAACACTTATGCTGAGGGGCAGTCAAATGGGGGAACAAGCACTGTCAGTCCCAAATACTGTACAGCTTGCTGTGAAGATGGAGGGAACAACCATTCCAGCCTGACCAACTGTTGACGGGTCAGCCTGGTGGGTAATCAGAATCTGGGGGTCCTGTTGTGAATAAACTAAGAGCTGTTTCAGATAGATATTTCAGGCCTTATATCACACTCATCTTTGTACCTGCTTACAAGCAG
This sequence comes from Balearica regulorum gibbericeps, assembly GCF_011004875.1. Taxonomy (NCBI): domain Eukaryota; kingdom Metazoa; phylum Chordata; class Aves; order Gruiformes; family Gruidae; genus Balearica; species Balearica regulorum. Next base: position 829,150 of record NC_046187.1, on the reverse strand, counting down.
TACGCAGCAGCTTATGCATGCCTGCGCCTTTGCGTCTTGCCAGTGCGTTCGCCAGGAGTTAGGGCTGAGGTTGGATGGTCGGGACGGGGAGCTTGCCTCCAGTGTTTCCTGAGTTTTGGAACAATCTTCCAATTCCGACACTGCAGCTCCACCACAGTAGGGCTTGGGATGTTGTAGGTGAAGCTCAAAAGTTAAGTCTAATTTTAGTTCTTGATGGAGTACATCGACTGAATTAGGTACGTGCTGTACCCTTTCCTGCAGTTCAGGAAACAAGGTGTGCGTTTGTCATTGCACTGTTGCTTCATATTTAGATATGACCTTGAAGAATGCTGGGATGAACACTTGTTGTCCGAACACTGCCTCATTCCTCACTGCTAGGAGAGAGAACCAGTTCTGTTGTACTGGAAGAGCAAAGGATCATTGGTAGTTTCTGGAGCGAGGATTGCATGTTTCATGCTCTGAACCTTCACTGGTTTGAAGCATGAGGTGCCTGAATCTGTACCTTCATCCAGAGAAGCTGCATGGTCTGTTTGTAACAGTTGCTAGAAAAGACTGGAGAAAATCAATAAGCAGCTGATGTGTTCAGTGGACACATTGAGAGGAGAGGGACTTGAAATGCTTTAAGTCCACAGGGCTCTGCTGTGGGGAGAAGGCAGTTGAGTCTCAGCTGCTGTTCACTACAGCCACCAGGAAATCTGTCCCCATAGAAAGGCTGCTGGTGCTTTGCTGAGTCCAGCAATAAACCCTCTTGATCTTGCTATCTGTTGGGGCTTAAGCCAGGAAGCCCTGGCCCTGTGAGGCAAAACTGCCAGTGCCTAACTCGGGGCTTCTTAATAGTATTTTCAGATTCTGCTTGATGCCAAATGCTTAAAAACTGTCTTGCTTGAAGCTTGCTGGTGCTGAGGAGTTGCTTGAGGATTCAACGGACACGGGTCCAAATGTTGTGGAGGATGCGGGGGCTGGTAACAACAGGATGTACGTCGGGATTCAAAATTACTTCTAACATGCCGTAATTCTGCAGGGTCAGGAAAAAGTGTCCTCAGTATGAAGAGAAAGAAGAAAGGAAAAAACTTCGACAAGAAAACAGAAATGGCCATGTTGGTGTATAAGTAAGGAGGAAGCAGGTATGAAAGCTGACTTGAAACGCCTTCCAGGCTGGAGTTACCATATGAAAATTGCATGCATGTTTTGCATAGCTAGTGTTTGCTTCTAATGCTTGAACCGCCTTGAAACGCATAGGTTACGTGTGAAGGACTGGCTCGGTTTTCTGGTTTCCCGAAACCTCGAGTTGTGTGAGTTCAGCAGTGCTGTTAGCTTTTGGGCTGCTGTCTTAAAGCAAAAGTGAGAATGGGAAGCTGTACTGTCATGGGTGGACTTAGGAAGGAAAAACCAAACCCTAATATCTGGGCAGAGGCAGGCTTAGTGCAAGAACCTACGGTAGACTTCCGTCATGGAAGATGGTGCAGCAGCCAAGTGGATCATCACCCCACGTAACATAAGTACTGAGCATTTTCATGTCTTGTCTGCAAGGCACGGTGAGTTTCTGGTGCTTAGAGAGCTGTAGAGCAAGAAGAACCTGCCAATTCTGTGAGCACCATAGGTAGCCTCTTGGTCAAGTTTAATACTGTCATAGCAACTGAGTGCTAAAGCTCCTTGGCCTAGGTGGATCACGCCTGGGAGAAATCTAGTGGATGTTAACGAGCAAGCAAGTTGGTATCTTCTGAGCAAAAGTGTACCTAGGAGCAGACTTGAGGACCCTTATTGAACAGGAGCTATACTACAAGCTGAAGGAGGAAACTATAAAGGATAGTCTTGAAGTTCTGGCAGCACTCGGAAGTTTTGCTTTGCTACATGTCAGCTACAGACCTTGTCCCAGCTTTGTCCAGTGACAATTGGAATGTTTTTGCTCAAAGCTGAGGAGTACCTAGCAGAGTGTCCTGAGGTGTGTGCACTTCCTTAACCTACCTGCCTCAGATGGAGGTTTGGCGCAGTTCTAGCGCAGAATGCTTGTGTCTCTGGTGGTGATTAACGTGCCTGGTCTGCCCCTTACAGAACAGTTCTGATGTGGCCACTGCTGAGCTGCAGAGTACCTCTGGCTGCCTGACACATCCACCTGGACACTGTGGGCTGGAGCTGTTGCCGCTAAGCCCTGATTCATCAAGACAGAGGCTGCTGCAAGGAGATGTCAACATGCCGCTTGCTGGGGAGGACAGCTGCCGCTGCATCTTGGCAGAAGGATGTGGAAGGAGCTGCCGCTGTGGGGTGGAAGATCTGCTAGAGGCTACTGCTACTGAGCCCTCTCGATCAGTGCTGGAGCTCCAGCCTCTGCTGTTGTGTGGATGGACTTTCTTCTGTTAGCAAGTCTTTTCTGGCAGCTCTAACCCTAAGGGAGGGAGCTTGTTGTGGCTTTCAGGAATGGATGGAGGGGAAAAAACTCCATTCCCTCTCCCAAAGTTAAAAAGGGAAGAGTTCTGGATGGCTTCTCTCCCTTGACCTCGGTGGATAAATAACCTAATTCTGCTGTCACTGTGCTCCCTGTTGTTACCAGCTTCCAACAACTTCATCTCTAGTTTTGACTTGCAGGGTGTTGGTGACAGAACTTTGTCAGCCACACCTGGGTTCTGTTACTGTATGTGTGGAAAGTAATCCCTCTGAATTCGGTAGGACTTGTTGTGTGAGTAGAGCTATCGGTTTGCGTGTGTGTTAGCCTGACTTGAAATTAGTATCTTTGGGATGCTGAGACAGTAAATGCAAGAGCTGAAGCTCTGTATGTGAAGGAAATGATCCTTGCTCAAAGAAGCTGATAAGCCTGGACCCATCCGTTAAAAACACAAAGCTACTTTGTTACCCGGATAGCCCATGCTGCTTTAAGCAGCATTTAAAGTACAAAAGGCTTCACATCAGATCCAGTCAGTTGAACTTGACCAAGATCCTGTTCCTTTGAAGAATGAAATTCACACATTGACACTCTGCAAGCAGTGGTCTCTTGTGCTCTACCTTCTGGTGCAAAGAACTCTACTTACCTCAAGCTTTTCTGACCCCAGTGTCCTTGGTTTCTTGAAGTGTCCATGCAGTCTTGAGCACAGAGTATTACTGGAGTTGAGCCTCTTACTGAAAGAGTGAACGTGTTCTGTGTAAACAGAGCAGAATTCTTCTGGTAGCAGAGAAACACCATTCATTGTCAAGTCATATCTGTAAATGTGTAAATATTTATTTCTGTATTTAATATTTAATGTTTCCATAACAAACTTATTTATTTTATAATTAAACTTTTTACATAACCTAATCATGGTAAGATTTTTTTCTTGCTCTTGGGAGTACATGTAAACGCTTGAAATTAGAGCTTGGTTTCTCCTCAAAGCAGGAATTTCAAGGCTGAAGAGTGCAAAGTAGGGCTGTGAAGAACAGCAGCTGTGTGTGAAGTATGTGCTCGGTGCTCTCACAAGAGTGCAAGTTGTTTGTAAACAAAATGTGCAAATGGGAGTACCGGTATCAGTAGGAAGTCCACTTAATTCCAGTACAAAGGAATCTTTTAGTTACTGGCTGAGGGAGGGGCTGAGTGAGGCACCTTGTGGGAAACAAAATTTCCAACTGAACTTAGAGCAAATGAGTAGTCCTTTGCACTGGATTGAAGAGCTGGGAATATTGAAGAGGGGAGAGCCTTTCATCTCCATGTGGTTAGAGAGAATTTGGACAGGGACTTGAAAGTTGGTCTTAAATAAATGAGGAAAAGCAGAATAGCCTCAGGTCAGTGACTCCTTAAACAGAAAGGGAGCCTTGGCCTCGGCAGTCTGCCTCTCCTCCCCAGGTAGTTATTAGTCCAGCTGTATGCTGGTGTTTCCTCTGAGCATTTCCAGCACTGAACTGGGCTCAAGGTTTAGAGTTGCAAAAAAAAAAAAAAAAAAAAAAGGTGTCACAGGGGTGAGTTTGGTGTTAAAGCCACAGTTACAAAGAAGATGAGAGAGAACCTTGTTTTGAGGTTCTTTTTCTCAAAAGCGTATTCAAGAGGTGTTGCTGGCTGTGGCTTAGCTTGAAGCAGAGAAAAGAGAGGGGAAAAAACCCACAAAAAACAATCAACCTGTTTCAGTCAGGACCCAAATTGCATGCCCGGTGTAAGAGTAGAGTGTCGTTGGGTCCCTGGTAGCTGAGGTGCATTTGCCTTGGCCTCCTGACTTAGGTAGTTCTCAGACTCTGACAGCAGCCTGTGTGGTATGTAGCTGAGGTACAGGTAAATGTATTGCGACATCTCTTGGGAAGATTGCAAGACTTCATTCCAGGGAACTTGCTTTATTACCAGAGTAAACAGCACTTTTCCAAGTGGCTTTTCCACAGACATTTGCTATTAGAGTTTTGGCAAGAAAAGCTGTTTCTGTAAGTCATGCCAAGCTTTTTGCTTTGGAGTAAACAAGCTCAATCTCAGTGGTAACTGAGCCGTAGCTGAGCGAGACTGGGGATGGATTACAACTCCCGTTTGAAAGCCATGATACTCTTCTATGTCTAGTCTTCTTTCTGGAGTAAATGTCAGGTTTTCTACTTGATAGGCTAACTGTTAGCATAGAGAACTGAGCTGTTTTCTCTCTTCCCTCCCCAGCTTGAAAGCTGAACAGGAGTGAAGTTACTAGTATAACTTGTAAATCCCACATGTTGTGGGGTTTTTGTGCTCTGATTAGTGAGTGGACTGCAGGGTGTTTTCCAAATATAGGCAGTTAGGACCTGGAGAGGCTCAACTGACCTATTTCTGGGAGGTTGGACTCTTGAAAATTTGAGTGTCAGCTGGCATTGTCCTGGCTTGGGTTTGAGCTCGTATCAGTAATCATCAGGAAGGAAAACCATTGCTGAGTCTCCTTAGCTGAGAGTTGGAAACAGGGCTGGGTGGACTTTGTAGAAGGCTTGTTCCTTTGGAAGGATTTTGGTTGCAGCTAGATTTTCTGAGAGGTAGGGCAGCCAGCACCTGCCTTGTAGGGAAGACTTTTGCTATGGGTCAGTCACATCCAGCGTCCCTCTATTGCTTGTTAGCAAACAGTAATGTTTTTTCCTACTTGAGCTATGGCCCTGACTGATGACAGCTTGCTGCCAGCTACCTAACGTGCATTTGATGCACAGCCAGGCCTGATCTTTGGGGTATATGTACATCATTTGGCTTTAACCTGCTCCCCTCACCGTGGAGTTACCTTAGTTCCACTAAGCATGTCAGGGTTTCTGGTCCCACATCTTATTAGTAAGTTACGCCTCCGGATTTTTCTTAACCTCCCAGTGGCAACGTTACTTTGACAGAAGAGCTTCTGCGGCCTTGTCACTTGCAGTTGCTTCAGCCGAGACCTGGAAGAGTAGCCTGGTGCTCTTGCACAATTTTCTGCACACACGGCTGATTTTGCAAGTTATTTTCGATATCCGGATCGGTATCTAGGAATTCTGGTACTGTGAGGGTCATGTCTGCTTGCGCAATTCCTTCCTCTTTCCCGAATGTGCTGTTCTCCGTCGTTATTGCATTTTGTAGAAGAAACAATGGTTCCTCGTGGTATTTTTCTGTATTGTGTATTTGCGGAGCTTTTGAGAGTTTTGCAGTTGTCTATGACCAGAGTAGCTTCCTGTTTACTTCTGGACTTCCCTCCTCCTGCCCTCCTCCCGGCATGCCCCCTTTCCCTTGAGCCATAGCAGATGTTACTTTGAATCTTGGCCTGCTGGATATTATAGGAAGGCCGGTTCTGCTCTGTGACAATGAAAACGTACACGTTCAAGATGTTTTCTTTTGCTTGGTAAATTCAGATATATATGGATAGCTATGAAGGTGTTTGTACTGGCAGTGGCCACAAGTAGATGTTGTGCAGTACAGATGTTGTTGCCTGAATCCACCTTTGAGTTGTTCCATGCTGTTTCTAGAAACTGCTATAAAGTTTTGAGTTCTTAAAAAAAGCTTTGGGCATTTTTTATATCAATATACTTACCTATCCTGTTAGCGCTACAAATACTTCAGTAAACTACCTGAGCAAACATATCTGAAAGCAGGCTTGTTACCTGGGACAAATGCTTGCCTCTTTTGGAAGAGTTTTTCTCGATGCGCTAACGGTATGTCTCACTTCAGTGAACGATCCTGCAATCGCTTGGCTGTTGAGGCGTTATCTTTGATAGGAAGCGACGGCTTTGCGTTCACAGTGACAGCTGAATGCAGCGAGCGAGCGTGCTCGAGGAGCAAGGCCCAGTTGTCGGTGTCAGCGTTGGAGTCTGTTCACGTGAGATAGATCAGTGGACGGAAGGGTCAGACAGCCTTTAATAAGCAAACCTCGATTCCTTCTCATTTTGCGAACAAAGCCGTACATACCTATCGTTCCTCTGCTGGTTACACCTTCCTTGAGCGAGTAATCCTCATTTACTGCAGGTCTGGCTTTGCCTATGACTCGTGAGTTTGCTCGGTTGAGACAGCTACGCCTGTGAATGTCAAAGGGAAGCGGCTATTGTTTGCTTACTGTGGATCTAGGCCCAAAGCCAAGGAAGCAGGATTTGTGCCTTTTTCAACCAAAGGAGACATCTGAAGTGGGACATCTTAAGTCCAAGGGAAAGAAATGCTTTGAAAATACATTTTCCTCGTAAGGAAAGTAGCAGTTTTTCTGGAGAAAAAACAAATTTTCGTTCACACGCTTTTTGTGTCACAAAGACATATCTTTTTGCATATAATCCAGAAAAAAGCCACTTTTCAGCTCACGGGTTTTTGACTGAAATAACACGGCCTGTTATCTTTGCGTTTTGGGACAAAAACCAAAGCTAAACAGTCTGAGAGTCTCATCCAATCCAGCATTTCCAATATGTCTTAACCAAGATGTGATACCCTCATTGCCACGCCGTGCCCGCTAAGTCAGATAACGCCATCATTACTTCTGTAACTGCCTTTGGATTATCGCCTACTGAAGCTTTGGTCCCGACCTTGGAAAATAGCTTCTTTCTTTGCGCGTGATTTTCCTTACGCAGCTGGCAATGAATTTGTATTTGGGTATCAGACAGCAGCTGCTTACAGACGGACTCTGTTCACGGGTGGTGCTTGGAACCTGCTAGTTTTTCGGAAGATAAGGAAGTACATATTTTAGCGTCAGTTATGTTCTTTTTGTTTAGGAAAGGACATCTCTTCAGTAGTGCAGGTAACTAGTTAAAAAAACGTGCAAACAGAAATGACTTTTAGGTGTCTAAAGCGATGAATGTATTGTAAAATGTCTCTATTAGAGCGTCCACAGCTCCTGTCAGCGTAGGGTCTGAGCACCTCAGAAACAGTCCGGATGGTATGATGTGCTGTCAGATTAGCATTCCACTCCTTATTTCGGTGCTGGGATGGAAAGATGAATTGCTGGTGGTCGAACAAGAGCTGAACCTGATAGCTGTCCCAAGTTTCAGCCACTAGACTTCCCTTCCTCATGCATCCTTTGCCCTCACATGTCTAAGCAGTGAGATTTATGTTCAAAAATGATTAAAGGTGCACACAGAAAGTGCGGGTAGAAAGAGTCGCAAATGAAACTTTCAAAGTAATTTCCATAGGTAGGGAGTTAGCGTGGCTCCCGTCGATATCTGTCTCCATTGCTTTTGTACTGTATCTGCCTCCTATGGATCTGTCTCCTTCCAGTGAAAAGGTGCTTTCCTGTCTAATGCCTGGAGATGATTACTGTCAGGGATGAAAGGCAGACGCCTCGTGGGTGGAGCAGAACGGAACAAAACCAAACCAGGGCTTAGGGCAACAAATGTCCTGTCAGGTCTTAGTCCCTCTCATTTATGGTGAAAGCTTTTCAAGAACACGCACAGTAGCTCAGTGTCTTAATCCTGTTTAGATATTCTGCGCAAGCGCTAGCGTATTGCCTGAAAAAGGCAGTGGCAGCTAGGATTTCAGCTGGAGGGGGAAGTGAGGTGGAAGGATAGAGTAGCAGAGTACAGCAAAATGGGCCAGAGTAAGTACAGGATTTTACGTTATGACTCGCCAACAAATACCCCTGCCATGTCAGTTTTAAAGACTTTTCTATGATCATTCCCAAGAGCTCTTGTTAACACCTGTGAAGGAGCTTCTGAAGTGCTAAATTCAACCAATCTCTCTCTCGTACCCCTACAGATATTAAGGAAAGGAATAGTAAGGCATAGTAAGGGATGGCCCCGGTGCTATGTCAGTGCGTACCATAGTGCCAGCGTTTCCGTGCCTTTTGTAGACTCAGCAGTAAGCGCCTCTTACGTGTCTGCAGGCTTGATGGAATACTGACACAGCGATGCATGCTGTGACGTGGATAAAACCAGAAGCAATCTCCAGGCCTCTGAGAAGCTTGTATTAGCAGCAGCAGTAAGAAGGAAAGGATTCCCTTAGCATGGCCACACGCTTTTTTTTTTTTTCTCTATCGCATTTATGGTCTTTAAGTTTATGAGACACCACATAGAAAAGATCTGTTGCCACTAGCTACGTAGCCATGTGTTTGAAAGATAAAGTTAAGATTTGAAAGAAGACGTGAGATCCACAGACAAAAATGCTCATCAGTTTCAAACGTCTAATGAGGTGCACAGAAAGTGCTGTTGTACGTACAAGCTTGGTGTCGGTGCTTGCAAATAGGTAGCCAGGGGAATTTTGTATTTGCAGCAGTCTCTCTGCAGATGGGAGGGTAGTCCTGCTTGCAGTGGGAGATACGCAATGGCTGCTTTTATGCCTGCTCCTTGGTTTTCTATTTTTTAAAAAGGAAAAAAACCCAGGATCATTAGCACCACTTCTCCTCTGTTCTGTGTCCATCCCAGCAGTGCAGACTGGAATCGAACTGGTTTTTCTGTGGGCTGGCACGATTTACATAAGAAATCACTTACTGCAACGTTAATGAGCAAGCCGTGCAAGACTCAACAATGTGTGTCTGTTAGCAAAAATATCGCAAGAAACGTTGGAAGGGACGGTGAAGAGCTCGTTAGCCATCAGCACTGTCTAATCGGGGTCCCAGCAGCATCAGCGTGAGTTTTGTCCTTGATTCAGCAGGAACTCAAGGAAAACAGCAGTGTTCAGAAGATCCCATCCTTTTGCTGGGGTCTGAAAAATTCTGCTTTAAGACATGATTAAAGCATTTCATCATTCTCTTTGTCGAGATTATCTTGGCTTGTGCTAATAGCGGCTTTCGTTCAGAAGACATACACAGGTAACTGAGGCCTTCCCGGTGCACCTGGAATATACTTTAGACACATGGTTTGAATTGGCATCTTTCTCTCTGTTAGAACCCTGTTTCTGGCTTTACCTGGTTCTGGAGTGTACTTAAGCCACGCTCACTGTTCAGCTAGTTCATCTCCAGGATGCGTTTAAGTCCACGCTCTGCTGCAGAGTATGTCACATAAAGCTTTTACACACAGAATGCCGAGCGGGAGTGGGATGAGCGTTGCCACTGAAATAACTCCATGCTTTACCGTCTCATACCGGTGTTGCACAAGTGTCTCTAAATGAATCCCACTCATACATCCCGAACGATTGCGCTACGGTTCAACACTATGATTCAACATCCACGGTCCCGCAAGTGCTGTGGAGATGCTCCACAGAATGGTAAATTCGTAGCAAATCGCAGCCGCTCGTGTTTTCTTGGGAGGAGCCAATTAATAACAAGCATTATCTTCATCGAGTGTTCCCAGCTTTAACGAACGCCGAATGCCTTTCGTCCCCTCGCTCGCATTTCGTCACAGCCATCCCCGGTCTCGGCTCAGCTGCGAGCCAGTCTGGAGGGAGCTCTTTGGGAAGCAGCCAGCTGGTCTGCCAGGAGATCGGATCCACTTGCATCAGCATGGGAGCAGGAATGCTCCCGGGGCTGGCGGGACCAGTCCTGACTGGTTTTCCCAAAGCTCCCACAGGAGCTCCTGCAAGGACATCCACTTACCTCACCAAAACCTGGGTGATCCAGGGATCCTGAAAGCAGAACAGCTGTTAGCTGGCAAAAGCAGACAAGGGATTAACCCTTCCCTGGGCTCCAAGCCTGGTGACAGAGTGAAATGGTAAGTGAAACAGCACCAAAAATGCTACCAAGCCGTACTGTCTCTCACCGTCAGTGCTATAGAGCTATCGCAGACGAACATCTACCAAAACAAGGATGGGCCAGGCCCTTGTTTAGTGGAAGACAAAATCAATCGGTCTGTGCTGATGAATAGCTGATGATACAGATAACTTCATGGAAAGCACTCAGGCCTTTCAGAAAGGCCAATGTCTCGGACCAGCTGCTTTGTGCAGGGTTACCAATGCTCGGGGCTTCACTGTGAACCCTTCCATCAGCGATGGTGCTTCATGGAGGAAACAGCTGTAGCTTCTGGTCTTTTATATTAATAGTGTTTCAGTATGAAGCTTTGCAGGAGCTTAAAGTGTTTTGTACACGTATTTGTACACGTGCACATCAAATCTAAGTGTCTACAGTTGCCTGGTAATGTGGAGGACTAGACGAGGCGGTCCCGTCAGCGGTCCGGTCCCCGGAGGTGCTTAATGGTGTATTGCACAAAGGACTGGCTCCTGGCGTGGAGGCATGGCCTGAGAACCTAAACTTTCACACACCTGTTTTGAGCAAGGACATTTATGGCCCGCCCCTAGGGCCAGAAGGGATGAAGTTCGGCATATGAAGTAAATGTTCCCCTAACGACTTTTGAAAATAGCATGACTTAGTTTATTTCCTCTCCTGATTTTTAGAGTCAACGTTGTGATTTGGGAGGCCCGTCTGCCGACTGTAACGTGGCGTAAGCTGGCAGCCCGAGACCCTGAGTGAGAAGCTGTCTTCCACCTCAGTAGGTAAGTTTCCATCTCCCATCCAGGCAGCACGGGAGTGTGATATGGGCAGACATTCCAGCCCAGCTGATCTCAGGTGCTCTGGAGGAAGTAGGACAGGCAGCAGACAAACCCTCAGGCCTGTTTATGAAATATGCCTGTGCAGAGCTCCCAAAGGGAGTGGAGGGAGGCTCACAGTTACCAGGGGAGGAGGAAGCAGGGGCTGGGGGGAGGCAGTTTGCTACTAATGCCGTGGCCTGTGCAAAAAGCAGCCCGACAATTGCTTCTTCACCCCCCTACCTGGCTAACTACTATTGGAAAAGCCGTCTCCAATGCAAAGCATCTGGGATGACTTTGTAGCACAGAGAACATTGATTAAACAGATGGTATCACCCACGAGCGTGGCTAAGCCAGCGACCTTCTGCATGTCTTGGGGAGAAACAGGGTACGCCACAGAAGACAGTGCTTTGCATTGGGTTGCTGTGCCCACACGCCTTCCGCCGTGACCTGGCGTGGTGTGTCTGATTCCCAGGGGACACTCACTCGCAGCCCACAGATACGTTGCCGTGGCTCACGTGGCTAATTGCAGCTCAGAGGCCTGGCCGGTGTCACTGGGGCCACCGAGCACAATGCCAGGGCACTGGGCAGGAGAGAGCCACTGGGGGTGGTTGTTTTTCTCTGCGCTGCCCTGCCAGGGAGGGTTCATCCTGCCTAGAGTATAGCCTCCTGGTACCTCTTGTTTCTCCGTGCTGTAGTCTCTGTCCTGTAGGCAGTGCAGCACCAGTGTGTGCGAACAGCTGTTCCCCCAAATACGTGTGCCCTTCTGAGCTGGGAGTTGCAGTGCGCTTTCCCCAGGAACCTCAACCCTCTGCTTTCCCTTCCTTAGGCAGCTGAGATTGGCGGTGCTTCGCATCTTTAAGCATCCTTTTCTCGCCACCCTTTGTCAGATCTGTGAAATGTGCTATGCCTTCTCAGAGTATCAGCACGGCTAAGCGGGGAAGTCGTCCCCGGCACGGACAAAGACCTGACGGTTGCCGGATCTCCCGTGAGACTCGGCTCTGTGCGCGCGTTTCTAACTTTTGTGGTCGCTTGTGACCGTTAAGGACCCCGTTAGTGTATTAGTACGGCTCTGATGTCCTGGCCCGCCCGCAGTGTGATGGTGATGCCTCTCCTGGACCTCTTTGCTGTCTCCTTCAGGCTTGCACTCTCTAAGCTCTTCCCGCATTTTGTCCAAAGCGGTGTGCTCTTGGCTGTGGATGTGAGAGGAAGGTTGGTTGGAGGTGCCTGCAAGATGCAGGCAGGTTTTGCAGTGTCTGGGGTGTTACCTCACCCTGTGGAGCCTACCTTGAAGAGATTAAGCAACCAAGACCTCATCGGAGTGGCAACAATAGCCAGTCTGTAACTATGCGGCTATGTGACCTCCTTTCAAAGCTGTAGGAAACCAGCAACAGGGCATTGACCATTGCCGCATGCTTCCATCAGCCCCCGCTGCTCCTCGGATGCTAATGTAATTTATAACTTCCAGTGGATAAACTGAGATTGATCTGTCTTCTGTAAAGAATCTTAGACGGATCAACTCTTGTTCATGGAGCCTTAAAGGTTTTTCCAACAAAACCAGAAAATTCTAGGAGCACAAGAGTTAGTCTGGAGGTTTCGGCCCGCTCTGCGCAGCCTGCCGGAAAGGTTTCTTTCCTCCTCTGGCTCGGCGGGACGGAGGTGAATTCTCCATTAGTGAGGTGCCCTAAATACAAATCTGCTTCTTCTCCAGCTCCCAGCTGATGAGGTGTAAGCTACAGCTTACAGAGGGGGCACCGAGCCAGGCTTGGCAAGCCAGCCTCCCTTTTCATATTGGCTTCCTGATGCAATCTCACACCTGCTTCCCAGTGCTGGTGCAACCAAAGGGTGGCTGCCTGAGCTCGCTGCCGAGTCTAAGCCGTATCAGTTACACCCATGCGCAGTTCCAGCTGTCAGAGTTGAGCCCCCTGAAGAGCAGGCCCGGTTGAAGGTCTCAGTCAAGTCAGGCCTTTCTCAGAAGTGTCTGCTGCAGCCCTGTAGGATTTTTGGCGAGCTACCGAAGAACAGGAGGTGAAGAGAATTTGCCCTGAGAAATGCCGTGCAGTCATTTATTCCGAGCCTACCGTTGTGGGTTTGTTTCTTTCTGTGCTACCGGGACAAGGTGTAGAGTCTCTATAACTGGTTCTCACCCATCCACTATTTCAGGATCTAGGTGTATCTACTTAGTAGCAAAAATTTATATAGGTTAATTCCCACACTCCCAATGAATGAATCATTAAGGGAACAAAGAAAGGTGCCTCCTTTAAAGTATCACTGCCACCTGCATTATGAACATACGCCCAGGTTTGCCTGTGCATATTTTAACCCCTTATCAGAGCAAATAAATGACAGTCAGCTCTGGCACTGGCTGCACCTCTGACAGGGACCGCAGGAGGAAACACGTTCCTGCACTTGAAAGCGGTGTGCAAAACTCAAAAGAGCGCTGAAAAAGAAAACGAAACCCCATATAGGATTCATTCAACTATGCAGCTAGACCTGGCCAGAGGTATGTCCCACCTCCCACACCCTTCAGTTTCCAGACACGTTGAGGAGGAGCGATACCCTGCAGAAATGCTTAGCATCTGGCAGCACTGAGCTGGAAAATCATACCTCCCACCAGGAAAGCCCAAAAGCCTCCTTGCTAGTAACTGATGAGCAGTTTGCGCAGAGCAGCTCACGGTCAAAGCCAGAGGATGCAGTAGCTTCCAGGGAGAGCAAATTGTTTCTTCCTGAATGCAAGTAAGAACAGGATCCCCTTCAGCTGAGAACTACAGATTGGCCTGAATTGCAGGGGGGAGGAAGGGGGACGGCTGTATCTCCTGTGTGTTTTTCCCACTTGGATGAGTTATCAGTATACAGTCTGCAAAGAGGTGCGCCCCTAGGATGTGAAAGGAGATAAGCCACTGAACTGTATTAGCACATGAAAGAAAAAACAGTGGGAGCTTCCAAAGGATGGCAAAGGTTCAAAACCTGCTCACAGAAGCACATAGTTGTGGATGATTACTGCAGCACACTCCTCCAGCCGGAGGTGTGGCAACATAGCGTGAGATGAGAACCTAGCAGAAAGTGAGTAATGCCAGTGCCATTCTTAGTAAGGAATCCTATTTTTAGTACAGAGTGGCTTGGAATATAAATGGCTTTAAAATCAAAGAGCCAGTGAAAGGAGAACTCCAGTGAAAGGTGCTGACTGCAAAGATAAAAGTACAGCCTCCCTCTAAAGCTGACCCGAGACACTCAATGGCAGAAACCGAACAGTGTAGGCTTTTTGGCCCAGTGCTCCGTACTTGCGCTGTCCCGCTCCCCTTTCTTTCAAGCACCGTTAGAGGTGCGATCCTGGACTTTTCTTGTGGTCCCTGCACTCTGCAAGCACCTAGTAAAGTGCTGTGCAGCCAGGGACTCCTCTTCATCCAGCCGGGGAGATAGAGACGTGACCAGACATCAGGCAGCAGAAGGTGGGTTGGTGTCCTTGTGTTATACTTAGCTTGCCTCCAAAGGAAGGAGGGCCGAAATCCCATCTTTTGGTTCCATCAGTGAATTGCAGATGGAGAGGAAGCACTGCGGTAAAATTTTCCAACGCGCCCGACGCTGGGTACTCCGAAGGCTTCGGTCGCCTGATACCTGCCGAGTCGCTGGCACTGACAGGAAGATGGAAGATAGTGCCTAACTCCTTTTACATCCCAAGCTACTTAGAAAATTAAATTGTGGAGGAACGGTGGCCAGTGCTGCTATCAACTGATTTGCAATGCTTGGGTCATTGTAAGGAAGTGATTGTCCTTTGGGCATCAAGTGTGTTTCACAGGTTGACTAATTCTGATGGAGCGGCAGGACGTTTGCCAACACGCGTTGTGTTGTGTTAGAACAGCTGCAGTCTTTGGAAGGCCCAGCTTACTCAAGGCAGGAAAGAGACTGAGAGGAGTGCTGCAGAGGTTTCTGCCTTTCTCTGGGAGAAGAGCTTTGCCTTGGAAAGGCTGTGACATTCAGCGATGGCCGAAGGGGTCAGCTACCTGTATTGATCCCACACCAGTCATGGCTGAGGCTGTTGAATTGTTCTTACTGTGTAAATACTGTCTGTATGGAAAGGAATGTTGCTGAAGTGCAATGCCATGAGTCAGGGCTGTGCCAGAGATAGTCGGGTCAAACAACCATTCCCGTCCCCAGCCATTCTCAACACAGCTGTTAAAAGCCAACTCCAGCAAGCTCTGCTTCCCCCTGCTGCCCCTCCGTGCCTTGTGCTCCGGAGCCCTTCTTCCTGCCCCCTCCATCGCCTCCCCAGCGCTGGCGCAGATGGTCCAAAGCCTGGGAGCCCGTGTTCGCCTGAAACATTTCTTCAGAGCAGGAACAGAGATTTCAAAATACTCAGAGTTGCTGCTGTTTGAGACCAACTCCCCTGTTTGTAGCATACCGTACAGGCACGGGGAGTTAACGGCCTCTGGAGTACCTTGGGTCTCTGCAGCACAGCGGAAGCAAGACATCTCCGGATGCTCTGTGTAGGCGTACGTAGACGCTCTGCAACTGTGGCAGGATCCCAAGTTAACCAGAGCTTTGAGGTGGCTCTGCCTGGGCCTTCTCTGTATCACCACCTCTCCAAAGACGACCAACAAGGCTCCGAAGCTGGTTAGATTTGAACATAGACTACAATAATTAACTTCTTGAGTAGAACGAAAAGTACAAAGGGCGAGTTAAAAATAAGAGCTGTTATTGGCAATAGCACCTCGCCCCTATGCGCAGACACCCTCTGTCCTTGCAGGGGCTTGCTTTCTGCCCACTCGGTGGCTCTGGATTGCAGTAAACTGCACATCCCTTCTGCCCCACAGGAGAAGCAAAACCTCTCCGTCTTTGGGGGTCTAGCTGTCAGGCCAGTCCTCTGGACAGTCTGGCTTTTTCAAGGAGCATAGCACCCAAATGAGACCCAAATAAATAAAACAGATACTGTCTCTCACTGTGACTCAGAAATGGATAGTCCGGCTGGCGGTCTGTACATGTGTTGCAGACATGGCTGTGATTTCTGGAGATCTAATGCCCTGACTCATCTGTAGGACATCTAGAAATCCTGGGCAAATGTCCAGAGGCCTCACGTTCTACCTGGACACCATTTCCCAGCAGAAAAGGAGGAACAAACTAGGGAAACCCTGGTAATTTGTGGGACCTACCGTGTCCTGCACGCAGATTTGACCTGCCCACTGCTCTGACTGTCACCCTGACTCAGTTAACAGACATAGAGGTGACTTTGCCCTTCTGGGTCTTCATAGTCTTTTAGTATAAATAGCAAAAGAAAAACGCTCTCTCCACTGTCATGGATCCGGGGCACCTCTGGGCACGGATTTTGCTTTAAGGGCGGCTTTTGGGATGTTGAAGGTAGAGGGATCTAAGAGGTGGTTGAGAACTGCTTTGGAAAGCCTGTGGTGGAGAGGGAATGGCTTGGGGGCTTCTTGTTCGGTTTTTCCTTTGCTGTACAATATTAGAGGTGCCATTTGGGATTTCTCTCCTTTTCTAATTGGTGGCACATGGAGCAAAATCAGGAAGTTTGGTCTGATGTGGCACCTCTGGCTGGGCAGTGAGGAACCGTAGCCTGAGACCATGTGATCAGGAACTTGTTCTTCCATGCATAAACTCTGCGTGGCTGTCGCCATTGCTTTTTCTTTGGCCTTAGATGGGGGAAGCTTCTCGGAGCGAGGGCTCTCTTTGGGAGTTTGTAAAACGGCAGCCGTCACTGTCCACAAAGGGATGCTCTGCTCCAATCTTTGCTGGTCTTCCTTACCTGCCTGGCGCGAGCCCCGTACCGAGTACAGCCGACGTGATGGGCAGCGAGGACCCTGAGTGACCTCCCTGCTGTTAACGTGTGCGGCTGCGGGAGATAGTAAAGTTCACGCGAGGAGGTTCAGGTATGCGAAACGATGGGTGTGATCCGAAGGCTTGTGCGTTTGTTTTAGAGGTAAAGAAACACAGGTTAGTACTTCAGGTGCTCTCCTTTGATGAACATATAATCTCACACGGGGAGACTCTGCAGGGGAAATTCGGCCCTGGGATCAGCAAGCAGGGCTGTTGGTAAAGTGCCTAGCTGCTAATCGCTGACCATGATTACAGGTAGGAGAGATTCCAGGGAGCCCAGTGCTTTGCTTTCTTCTGATCGGAACGGCAGATCCGTGAAATTAGTCCAGGAAGAAAGAAATGTTGCAGAAAGGTCTAATTTCACCCTTTTCAATCCAAAAATCTTTTATTTATTCTAAAAAAGATCATTTAATTTTTACAAAAAAGTTTATTTTTTTCTTTTCTTGTAAAATGAAGAAATCACTCGAAGAAACAGAGTGTTTTGTTCTGAGTAGAAGATGACATTTTGTTTGACCTGGAGTTTTGTCTTTGGCTGTGTTTTCATTTGGCTGAGAATGCAGGGGAACGTCCCCTGTGAGGTGAGAGTTCTCCTGCCTGCTCAATGGGGAGGGAACACAAAGTATGCGTGCACAGGTGCCTGCCCGCTCATTCACTCAGTGCTGCACGTGATTTGAAAATATCTTTGTTTACAGTAAGGTGACCTAGGTGTATTGGCTTTGTCCTTGCTGCTTATCCACCCGAACACGCCTCAAAGGAAAACGCAAGTGACTATAAATAGTTTGGGATCCTTTAAGTCAAAATACAGGTGCAGTGTAACCACATTGTTCGGTCCAAGTTTCACGGATGACAGAAGAAGTCCCTCTGCAGTCTATGGTTAATTTTCAAAAGCCTGGAACACACTCTGCAGTCGCTAACTGCGGTGTTTTCCCTCAACAGGGCAGAGTTGGGCCCATGCTGAAGACTTTTGAAAGCGCCACTCTGCAATTGTGGATCTGGTCCCGTCGCGTCTTGCGAACTCAGTAATGTTTCACCGCCGTAAGAGACCGCAAAGTCTGGCAGCTCTACTCCTCTCCAGCGTAAGTGCTTAACAGCTACCAGTTAGTACCTCAGTATACAGCATAACTGCTGCAAAGGCCAAAGCTTTTAATAGCGAGTATTGTCGAAGATTTACGCAGTTCTTTTTCTCTGTTGGGGAGGTAGGAAAGTGCAGGTACGTAACTGCGCTCGTGTTGGAGCAGTTTGGGTTTACCTGGGCACTTTGCAGTGTACTGAGTCCTGATGTTCGTTTGTTCTTTGCGTCCCCCCTGATTGTGTTGGTGTGCAAATCCCTGAGGTTTTCTTAAGGCGTACTCCAGGAGTGAGGTGAGTGAGAGGAGCAAGCCCTGCCGGGAGGACAGAAATAGGATACAAATGGGCTCTTGGTTGCAGTAGGAGACAGTGGAGAACTGCTGCGAGTCTGGGTGTGGAGGAAATATGTCAAGACTCTGAGCCAGGGCTGGATGGCACTGAAAAGCAGGGAAAGCAGGAATAGGGTTGGTAGGATCTTGGTGAAGCCACCTGACGAGTACATCTGAGGTGGAGCAATAACAAGCGCTGTAAGGCCAGCCCACAGAGAAGGCTTATGATAGTGGAGAGGTGGAGACTAAAGAGATGGGCAGAGTCAGGAACGATACCTCTGCGTGTCAGTGCAAGGCCGCTCTGGTGCTGAGGACAGATGATTTCGGTCCCATGAGTTGTGCTTTTGTGCTGGCTTAAACTTGGAGAAACAGGAGGAGAATGGTGCTTTGTGCACCGGCAAGTTCCACTTGGAGATGCCGAAGCATTTAGTTTCTGCTGGACTAATCTGGATGTGGCAGTGTCGCTGCAGTGCTGCCTGACCTTGCTTTGCTCTCGGGGCGAGCTGTGCGGCCAGGCCGTGTTTCTTACAGTGCCGCAGCCAGACAGCCACAACTGGTCTGAATGTCCTGCAAAATGGAGATTGAAAGGCAGTGCTACAGCCCAGCTGCGGGTTGAAAGAAGGCTTTGGTCCCGGTCAAGCGAACCATTTGATCTGGCTCAAACTAGCCACCCAACAAATATTCCGGGAATATTAGCATTTTGTGAGGCAATGAAGGAATTGCTTGGCTTCCTTTTTTCCCTCCCTGCCTCGTCTATTTACAGGAGAAGGTACTACTCAGGAGAAAGGAATGAGTAAAGTGCAAGACATTATCTCCTGATAGAAACGGCAGGGCCCATCCTATAGAAAGGCTCGTGCTTTTCCATCGAGGTGGTTGTGTGGTTCTTGGGAGAATTAGACGTGTTAATAATGGCGGCCCGGGCTGGGCAAAGAATGAGCTCTGAAATCCCCAGCCCCTTTCTCCGTGAATGGGAAGAACCTGAACTTCTTCAGAAATGGTTGTGAAGTGAGGGGCCAGTCAGCACGTGGGTGACGGGGCTGGCAGGCCGTGTATTCTTGTTTTAGGGCAGGCACGTGTGCAGGAGGTGGGCTCGGCCTCGCTGGAACTTAGCCAAGGCCCGCACGGTACCCATCGCTTCTGAAGGCTAACTCTCAAGTTGCACACAAGTCACCGTACATCTTTTTGCTGCGGTTTCACTTCCCCAGGCCCAGTAGATTCTGCATTGGTCAAGGACTCTGCATTTGTCCAGGTTTGGGGGCTTTTTTCCTCCTCCTGAATCTGAAATCTGTCTGCAGGGGGGAATTAAGCAGTAGTACATGTGTGTGTCGGTACACACGCATGCACTCTCCCACACATGTATACAGTCATGACTCACCTGAACCCAGTTGAGGAAGGGCCCTGTGTGCACCGTAACGACCTGGACACCTTCTTGCCCCGTAATGGTTCGGTTCCTCTGCAGAGATGCTCAGGCTTGCTTACGACAGAGACAGCAGGGAGGTGCTGCCCCCCTAGGATGCTAGTCTTCCTGTGTGCTTGGGACTGGCTGGGCTCACCCCTCCAGAACAGCCCCCCCGCCCCCCGCCCCGAATCCACGCAGAGCTGTTGCTGGCCAGAGCGAGCAAAGTCAGAAACAGGTCCCTTGGTTCCTTTATCCCGGCTTTACTGAGATATTTCAGGCATGCATGATATAATGACAGTGTGCTGCAGCCCAGAGGTGTGGTGGAAAATCTGGTTAAGCATGCTGGCTGAGCTGCTCCGTGGATTCTCAGCTGAGACCTGCTGTAAGGCACAGCTCAGCACTGTTAGCACAGGAAAGACAAGAGCTGCTTCTCTCTCACTTCAGCCTGAAGAAACCGCATTTTTCCATTTTGATTTTTTCCATCGGTTCTCACATCCTTACATAAGTGCTTGCGTGTGTGTTTGTATTTATAAGTATTAGGTGCTATCTGATATTTTTATTATGATCATCTCTTGAAGCTCCATTTGGGACTGGGGTGCCTGTGGTACGAACCCACTTGTTTCCTTCAGATGCAGCTTTTGGAGGCGGGTTGTTCTCCCTCGGCTGCATGGCCTCTCTAGCGTGTGTTCACGGTCCTGCTTTGGGTCTCTGGCAAATGGCAGCCCTGTGATACTGTGAAAGCTCAGAGGGTCTGTCTGCAGGGAAATTATTGTAGGGTCAGATGTCAGACGTGGGGTGTAACGTGAGCCGGAGGCTCAGAAATCAGAGAGACGATCAAAACAATGCTAGAAAGATACGATCTGCAGCTCTACCCTCAAAGGACTCTGCAGACCAGCTGCCTTAACATTGGTGGTCAGGATAAACAAGGGTGTCTGGCTCCTTAAGGGAAAAAAAGGCACAGTGATTTTTGTTAGCACCTACATCAGCCCAGCCCTGTTCAGGCTTCTGGAGACTGAACGTGCCATCCTGAGTTGGAGGAAACTGAGGCGGCTGTCCTGTCCGCTTGGGCCTGTGTAGAGATGTGGCTTGGGGAGGATGCCTTGATAAGCAAGTCTGCCTCCCTCAAAAAGTAATTGCGCTTTTCTTGTCTCCCAAATCAAGTCCAACAGTGGCTACTTATTTATTTAACATAAATTTCCAACAGGCTATAGCATGAGAAGAATGCGGGAACGCGACTCAGACTACTCCATCTCGCTTACACCAACCTGAAATACTTCAGCGCAAGTCAGTTCAATACTAAGCCAGATTTTCCCACAGCAGCACATTTATGAGCGTTTCTTGCCTCCTTGTTGTCCTCTCTGAACCAACCCCATGACCGCATGGGGCACCCAAAATCACGTGTTCCCTTGCTGTACCTCGCAGAGGGAGTCGGCGGTGCTCCGCGTGGGATGTTGCCGTCAGGTGTGTTACGGCCGATGAAGTTCAGAGCGGGGAATGAGGACCTGGTCTGTTACTCAACTCAAACAAAGTCCAGCAGGGAGATCCAGTGACGTGTTTTGCTCTGTTGATTGAAAGTTCAGAAGGGAAAAAAAAATCTGTTTGCTTTTCCTGAACTAATCAACTTGTTTTTTCTTTGGAAAAATGGAAACTTGTGAATCTGCAGAAACCACATTTGCAATAGCACCTGCAAGAAGTTCAAAGTTTTAAATATATAACTGCTAAGAATTTTTAAGCAAAGGGTAATAAAGGAAACAGAGAGCAGCTGAACTTTACAGACCTCTCACCAGTCCACAGTCTGACCTAATGATGCGAGTGTTTCCATTTGTAATGACTGCGAGTCCAGCGTGGTTTGGAATTTGATTTGGGCTCTCCCCGATGGTTCAGAAGCAGGGAGCCAAACCGGCTGCGCCTGCCCGCTGTCGCGCTCCTTGCCCTCCGCTGGCTGGCAGGCAGGGGCTCGCCCGCAGAGGGCACGGTGGAGGCGCACGCCATCCCTGCAGACAGGGCTGTCTTGGCCCTGCAGCTGTGTGGGGAGATCAGAGGCACTCGGATAAAAATCACAGATGTAGCTGGCTTCATTAACTTTGTTAGGCTTCTTCCAAAGACTGCTGGGTCTCTTTGGTCTGCACCATCGTCTGGGAGTGGAAAATCCAAGCATCCTCTCTCCTGGGACTTGCGAGGAGTGCTTCTTGTTCGTGCTCGTGGTTTTCCATGCACAAAACCCTTCTGGAGGAGAGGAAATGAGACTGCCAGGCCCAGTGGCTGGCATAGGGATTGCTACTCGGGGCAGCAGGTTTCCTTTCAGCTTCCTTGGCTGCTGCCTCAGTTTCCCCATCTGTAAAATAAGATTAATAATCTTTGTCCTGTAAGCTCTTTCCTGGAAGAGGAAAAGGATGAGAGCGGGGAGAGATGTAGGTGCTAGAACAACACAGCTGATGTTCCTAATGCCTGTGTGCCAACAAGGCTGTTACAGAGGCTGTACTGCGAAGCAGGAGCGGATTACCTCTGCTTCCCAGTGTTGGTTTCTGATCTGTAGCTGAATTTCTTACCCTTAGAGCTGTCCTTTTTGCCAACTTGCACTGGAAAGCGCTTGCAGCATGTAGCAGGGGCTTAGAGCAGAGACTGTGCACAGCCCCAAGGTTTGCCTGTGCTTGTACCGGAGCAGAAGCTTCTGCTGACGTGAGCAGCTTTTGTGGCTAGAGTCAAGTAGAACAAAAACCCAGGGTCTTCATATGGAACACATGCTGAAGGAGACGTCTTCCTTAGCTCAGGAGCGTGGAGCTAGGAATGTGCTTTTAAATCAGCCTTTTGATAAGTGGACCATTCAGCAACTTCAGCTGTAGATACTTGATCCAGAACTCCAAAACTGTGGCAAAAATCTTAGAAATTTGCTTCTGTGATGATTAGGGGAATGGACAGGCCGATGGCCATCTGCTCACGCGTATTCTCTTCTTGAGGTGACGATTCTCTCGTTCGTGACAGCCAGCTCTGTAACAATGCATAAATGAGAGTGAGTAGATTCACGTTAAAAGGGGAGAGTATGAACACACAGGGTTTTTTAAAAACAAATCCTGTGAAACAAGCCCTCTCAGCAACCGCCATTAGACGAGGAACGCAAAAAGGTGGTTTCCCATAGCTTAGGAGCAAACTTTTTCGGATATATTGAAGCTTTTGTGGGTATGCCAAGGCAGATGATTAAAATTGCTCCCTACCATCATACTTGCATTGCAGTGCTCATCATCTAGATGGTTCCTGCACGTGAGTTGGGCAAATTCTTTGGGAAAAAAATCTCATTTGGGGTGGGGTTTTTTTTTTAGTTGGAGTTTTACTGAGGGAACAATTTCTGGGTGAGACTGCCGTGGGACTCCTTCTCACTTAGCTGTTCATACGATACCTGGGTATGAGACAAGGGGAGACCCACTTGCTGCTTGTGCTGAGAGTTTCACTGTGTTGCTCACGGGTGGCCGGAGACAGGAACTCTTCTGTTGTTTAATTGTTAAATTTGTGTCCTTTTTCCTCTTTGTCCATAATCTCCTTTATTAGGCTTAACAGTGCAGGTATTATTAGATCCTGTATCACTAAGAGGAACAGTTATTAAAATCAATCATGGAATTATTATAGCCCCAACAACGTGAATTATACTTGTGCATGGAACACCAATGTAACATTTGCATACAAATGAATTTACGTTGTTTATATACTGTTGCTATTTACTGTGAGTGATGATAATTGCTGGGCTGGGCAGAAGCCGTATGGGTCATTTTCAGCTTGGATTCTGGAGGAGGCGAGCCTGCACGATTATATGATCTGTCTCATGATTTGTCACTCTCCTCCTAATAACTTTTGAAGGCATTGACTAATTTCATCTGCATTTGACACAGGGGTCAAGGTTTTTGTGGTGGGGAGATGAAGGGACAAAGGACAGAGGTACCCGGTGAACTAGGACTCATTAATTCCGCTGCTCGAAGAACAGCTTCTTTGGAATTAACCCTAGGAAATGCTCTTTCGCTGGGCCCAAACCTTCCTGCAATTATATGGCGATTGTGACAACGTTTTACTTAAGTCGTGGGAATCATTCTATTTTGGCTTGCTGGACAGGGGCACTTGCACTTCCCTTCCAAAACAGGTTTTCACTTAAATGTTTGTTAAGTTTTGAAAAGTCAAATCAGATCAAAATTCTTTAGAACAGTGCAGCCATACATAAACACAATTTCGTCTGTCGAAACTGCTGATCCTAACAGGACTTGCATAGGCCCCGTCCCTCATTAAATCAGATTTTCCTCTTTTTCAGTTTGGAAGGTGCAGGCATCACAAAGCCCGAAAACCTGGTTCCTGAAATGGCGGTCACGACTGAGAAAGAGGGGACGGAGCGGTTGAGCTACGGGGTGGTGATGTCTGCAATCTGCCTTCCCAGCTGAGGAGACTGCGTGTAACCGTGCCTCTAGTAAGGTCCACGCCTGCGTAGAGTGGCTGTGACTCCTGCATGGACAGCCCAGCTGAACTGAGATGCCTTTGAATGTGAGTAGAACAGCCAGAATGTGGCAGTTCATGTAGAATAAGAGACTGTTTTGCTCAGGTAAGGCTTGCCGATAGTTTGCAGCTCCTCCAAGGAGGTTCAGATCACATCGCAGGCCAGTTTCTCGTCTCAAGACCATGAAGTCGTTCGTGACGGTTACCATGACAGTAGGCGACCGGGGCTCTAGGCTTTCCCCCTTTCTGCAACGCTACAGATTCCCAAATCAATGTGCAGCACAGTTACAGTCACAAAGTGGAAACTAAATAGAAGTAATGTGAAGTACTTGCTTTTGAATGCAGTGTCACATGTTTGGAGTAATTGCATTAAGTCTTCATGTGAAGCCAAATTACTCATTGTCATTGCACAAACATCAGGTCTGTATCTGCAGGGAATAAAGCAGAGATTTAACTTCCAACGGCAGGAGCAGTCCACTCTGGAAAGAGCGCTGCTCGCATAGTGACAAAAGGTCGCCGCATCCTCCCGTGAGAACGACAGGCGCATTTATACTGAGACGCTGCTTGCGCACAACCGCTCCTCTGCCCTTTCTTGAGGCCGGAGTGAAGTAAAGCTTTACTTGTGATCTGAGCGTGGATGACGAGGGATCTAGGTGGTCGTTGCGTGCCACCCTGTAACCTTTCATTTCTCTGGTAGGTCAGTGTAGTCTCTTTTTCCTCGCATTAGATGTGGAAAACGTCGTTCTGCTGTAGGATCCTTTCTTTCTCTCTCTCTGTCTGTGGATAAGTCAGATAAATGAGATATGGTTTTGTCTGCGATAACTTTAGTGAAAAAGAATAACACCTGTAGCAGAAAAATACTTTTTTTGAGAAAACTTTTAAGCGTACACCTGACATAGGGCCGAATGACTTTGTTAGAAGACTCATTATAGTTCCTCTGAATAGTTCAAATTTGCTTTTGTTCTATCAGATTCAAAACATAAACTCACTTGACACTTTTTCTGAATTGCTGAATGTCTTGGTCTGAATTTCCAGTATAACCAGAAGTGTTCCTAGGTGGAAATAGTAGGAGACCAAAAAAGATTAAAAACAAGGCCAAATTACGTAAG
Source organism: Balearica regulorum gibbericeps (assembly GCF_011004875.1). NCBI lineage: Eukaryota > Metazoa > Chordata > Aves > Gruiformes > Gruidae > Balearica > Balearica regulorum. Next base: position 804,166 of record NC_046187.1, on the reverse strand, counting down.
AGGAGGAAAGCAAAAGAGAGGAAAACAATAACTGAAAAAAAAAGTTGATTTTCTTTCCATAAAAATATTTCAATTAAGGGCTTTTCCCCAGCACTTAGAAGATGTGAAGCAGAAAAAGGGAAGATGCATTTTGGTGGTAAAAATCCTGTAAAATAGCTATTATTTATTTTCTTGCTGCTGCTGCTATTTTTGTGGGTTTCTCAAAGATGAGATTTGAATGGGGAACTGGAACAAAATTAAACGCTCCCAGAACTGAGCCTCGTACTTCTCGCTGAATATCATCAGCCTAATTCCAAGCAGTGTGAAGTCTGTTATTTGACATTACCTTGAAGGCAAATTTGTATGCCAAACTTGAAATAAAAGACTGTGATTTATATTTCCTACTTTTCATCAGAAACAGGTAATGTGCAAATTCAACAGAACTTCCTGTTTCCAACCTTTCAGCAAGCGCGTGTTTCGGTTTGCGTTCCTCTCCCATTGCAGAAGGAGGAAAAAAGAAAAAGAGATGCACTTGAAAAAGGATGGATCCTTGCCTTCATATTGTGTCTGCAAGAATAAGTATCAAACGTGTCTGGACACGATGCGATCTTAGTAAGGGCTTTGATTCACAAGTGGGAACACTTTGTCTTGGGACAGCTGTTGTTAATCCTGCCCGAGCTCTCTGCTCCAGCCCTCAGAGGATGCCGTCTCCGCTGCAGGGGTGTCCCGGTCGGTCAGGAAGCAGCTGAACTGCCGCAGTGCATAACCAAACAAGTTGAAGGAAAGCCGCGCTGGTTTCACCTACCTTACAGTGTGACCAGATGCACGAGAACTTCATTAGTGTCAGATCTTCAGCTCATGAATATCCCCATAAGACGTGAAGTAGACACAGCTATTCCAGTTACAGCAGGTGAATAGCTGGCCTGTTCTGGGCGGCCCACCTGTGAGAGGCAGCGTTAGGAGCCATGCGGAGATCAGGTGTCGTCACTCATAATGGAAGGTGAGATTGTGAAAGAGTCGATGTTCTCACCTCGTTGCGCCTTCTCCACTGTTGAAGGGACACCGTTGTGCTAGGTCTTTATTTTAGAGATGGCTCACCAGTTGAACTTCTCTTGTGAAAAGGCAAAGTGCTTGGACGCTCACGATTTAAACCTAGCTGCCTGGTGTTTGGAGTGCACAGAGACAGAAATATGAAACATAATGGAGAGACAAGTCTTGCAACAGAAGAGGGCACCAAATGCGGCCAGACCTTGCGTTCGTCACAGCTACTAGAAGCGGTGGGGATCGGCCTGCAGAGTATCCTGCAGCAGCTAGGGATCAGCGGTGGCTCTGGGTGCTTGTCTTTGAAGAGGAGCCTTAGGTGACGTGCTGCCTCCTGGTTATCTTTACTGTTGTAGTCATCTTTTGACACAACCCTGAACTGCAGAATGTCTGAGGTGAAGTGGCCAAGCTCTCTGGTGGACCTGCCTAGCACTAGCCTTTGTGGCACGTGAAGTGTCGCCATGTGGTGGGTCACGCCGCAGCGTGTCTGTGGCGCTCCTGTCCTCCGCACGGCACTAGAGCAGGCACGGCACAGGCTGCCAGGCCCAGGACCCCGCCGCTGCTCCGTGCCCTTTGCAGACTCCGGTGTAACGCCTGAGCCGCCCAGCCAGCTCCGGGAGAGAACTTCCCGTCTGGCTGTGCATTTCGGTGCAGCCATCAGCAGTAGCGTGGCTGATGGGCTGGTGTTTAAATGGCTGTAATTAGGCTTCAAAGTAACCATTATGATGAAAGGGGGAAATCTCACATTCCTCTCCACACTATCATTTCAGGGTGTCTGGCAGCACCCCAGAAAGACAAAACTGCATCACTTGATTCCACCAGAGCTACCTGTTTGCAAGGAACGGCTCACCTTTGGCTTATAAAGATCCTTTTTTCCAGGGGAAAAAAAAAGTAATCCTTGCATTTTTGAATTAAGTATTCTCTTCTCTCCGTTCCTGTGGGTTGTTATCTACCCAGTATGTAAGCATTCTGCAAATATTTGACTGGAAACGACAAGAGATAAGGACAGGTGATAATCTGCTACTGCTGCAGCAGGCATGCCCCTATCAAGCTGCACGGTAACTGCAAGGATATTTTTCAGCTTATCGTATCCTAGAATGAGTATGGTCTTTACTGAGAGCCTGCGTTTTCTATTTGCTCATTTATCCGCTGCAAATTTCATTTGAATATCTGAAATGCTGACTTATATTTATTGCACTCGTCCTCTTTGTCCCCCACTCCATGTTTCAGATGAACCGGGTTGCGTCGCAGGAGGGATGATAAGGGTGATGTTGGTACTGGCTTGGTACTGGCTTAGGACTGGCTTATTCTGGAAAAGGACCTCTTCCTTTCCGAGCGTGTCCACTTTGGGAAGAGAGCAGGCTGGAGACTCTCCCCTCAAGTGCAGTCGTCTCTGCTGTGCTGTTCGTTCCAACACCGTTTTGAAGGATATTAGTAGTTTCCATCCTCCTCCACTGCCATAAAACTTCCTTCTTACTCATGAGGTAGAATGCCTAGATCCACCTTCTTGCCTGCTGGCTAATTACTGTTATTATCTGGCTAGACAAACTTGTCATGAGATTAGAATCTCCTCACAAAACAGGGTCATCTCAGGAAGTTCTTGCTATCCAGTTTTGTGTAAATCAGTCACCTCTGCAGCTGAAAGGCAGCTCTGATTCTTGAGAATTCACACGCTCCCAGGAGGGGAGCAGGAGAGCATTTCCACATGGGAGCTGCTTCAAAAGGCACTGGGCGTTCCCGCTGACATCAGTGGGCAAAGACTGCGCCCGCTCCCTTCCACCTGCTCGAGGAGTTGTCCTTTAAAGATACTGAGAGGTACTAACCGCTTGTATCAAGTTCATTGCCTGGACGTATCGTTCATGTAATACAGTCGTTACATTCTACTTACTGTATCCTTCACCCCCGTGCTTTTGCAGTTTGCCTTGGCGTAACTCCATAGCAAGCTTAGACATGCCGGGAGTAAAGGCAGCAGCCACAAACCAGGCTGGTCATTGTTGTGTGTTTTTTAAGGCTTCGGGTAATTCCAGCTTAAGATCCCAAAATAAAAAAAAAATAATTCAAAACCCTATTTAGAACGGAAGCTTAGCTTTGCGCTTCTGCGCTGTAGGCACCGGGTGGTTCTCCCTGAACTCTACGGGGCTTTTACGCAGTCTCTCTCGGGGCTGGTTGTTTCGGTGTGTCGAGAATGTAGGTCTCCTTGTGCTTAGGCAACTGAAGAGTCAAGCACCTCTTACCTAATTCCCTTCCTAAGTAGGCGAGCAGAAGGAATCCTTCCTCCCATAAACCTTTGGTGACACTTCGCTTTGCACACTAGCCCACATACAGCCTGCCATGCCAAAGAGCAGTATGTCACTAATGCACTAAATAACTGTATTGCGTTTTAACAGGCCTGTGGCATCAAGGAAATTTATATTACCCCACGAGTGCTCCAAAACGGAAATGTGTGCAGTTATAGGCTACGGTAACCATAGCTACAGCTAAACAAAACACTCCCTTCCTCAGCTATTGTAGCCACCTAAATTACAAACTATTCTGGCTATCCTATACATCTGCGATGCTTCGGTGCCTTTGCTCGAGCTCAGAGACCTGCTTTAAAAAGATGATTGTCTTCCCAGAGACATTGTCTCCGTGCAAGTGTGGATCGTCCAGAATACAAATTCTGGAGGCAGAAGGTTTCCTAATTAGTTTACCTGGGAGCAGCCAGGCACAGAGAAATGGGCTCTCCCGGAGAAGCCTGGTGAAGTAGAACAGAGGCAAAAGTGACTGGGAGCAACAGGCCTGAAAGAGGGCACGGTAGTAGCAACTGTAGGCTGAAATAGGAAAGATGTGCTGTGGGAGCTGGAAACCCTGCATCCACCCTTGAGAGAAGGAGGCACCCGTGCCCAGGGGCTGGACTGTAACGAAAACATCCAGAGGTATTGGATGCCAATTTTGCATTTTGTCAATTGACTTTCACCGCCCGTTGCCCTAGTTTCCAGATCAGTAAAGCGAGGATAACAGGCTTCTCCTTTGCAGAGTGCCTTGAGATCTCCTGATGGAAAAATGCTACATTAAAATCTAGAGTGGGTTTTATACGCCCCTGTGCCAGATCCTGGAAGCAGCTTCTCATTCTCTAGGGAGAGAGACACAACTGTAGTGGCAAAAGGGTGCTATGAGCCAGCATTTGGTGGAAATCCTCTGATTTTCCATGTGAGCGTGTCTCTAGGCCTTGCTGCAATTCACTATTCAAATCGTACCTTGCAGACCAAACCACTTATATTCTCCTTGAGCTTTTCTGTGCTTCATCCTTATGATACCTATGTATTTCTCAAGTCTCTTGTTGAAAAACCCAGAGACGTTGGTCCCCGTTGTACAGACTAAGCCGAGGCTGGTAAACGCTAAGCTTAAAAAAAGAATGCTCTTTCCTTTCGGTGACCGAGTTTCCTGCATTTCTGCAGGACTAGTGCAAGGCTGTGCAGATGAGTGTTCAGCAAAGGGCTGCGTGCACACATACTTGGTGAGCAACCCTGAAAAATTCTGGTTCGTTACTTTGCTCAGCAGGCGCAGGATAAGTTGCCAAGTCCTCAGGGCAGCAACTGGCTGCCCTAATCCTTTCTCTTCCTACAGTTCACTGCTTCACTTACACATTATGGTCCAAATTCAGCAGATGTTGAAGCTGGGATGCTGCAGACAATAGTCTTCTCCTCTGATTCATCCTTAGAGCAGGCCCTGTCCTGTGTAGGAAAGGAGGCAAAAATAAAATATGACCTGTGTGTGTAATGAGGCTGTTTCATAATGCATACACACAAGACAGCCAAATGAGGGTTGTACAGACATGCCATTTCCAAAGGTACCCAAATAAGTGAAGCTTCCTACTTCCTTTACAGTGGCCCTATTTGGACTGACTTGTGACCTAACCAGCTCTGGGGTGAATCCTACCACTTGGCAGTCTGTACAGCTCGGGAGCGAGTATGGCGGAGGAGGGTGGCTGTCTCGCACCGCTGAGCCATTCCTCAAGTAGTCACACTTCAGCACCTTTGTATAGCTTAATCTATAATCTAACCTTAAATCTAGTTTGTGTGCCTGGATCGTCACAGCTGTAGCAGAGGATCTTCCTCTGGATTCTGCACTAGAGCTGAGCCCACTTCGCTGTACAGCGCAGGCTGCTCCTAGAGTTTAGTCTTGGACCTCAGCATCCCACACAAGTGAAAGACCACTGGCCCGCTTGGACGCTGCAAAGTTAGATGTGCCGTGCCTTTAGAGAGTGAGGAGTTAGGCCGGATCAGGAGAGCTGCAACAAGAGAGCATGAAAAAACTGCAACTACCCCACACGTATATGTTCTTGTGATGACTAAGGTTGTTAGAGACGTAGGAGGTGCAGGTTCTGTACATCTAAAGGCCTTTGCAGCCAATAGTATTGGTGGCCTACACTTCTGCTAGTGTGCTGCTTCTGGTGCCTCCAAAGCAGTTTATCTCACCTTTTTCATTCTGTTTTAGCTGGTCTCTGTTGCACTCGTGAGTATGCTGGTATGGCCGAGAGGGAACGGCATACTCTAGGGAAGAGCTGGTAGCTGCAAGGATTGCCGGGCAGCCTTCAAGAAAATGTCCCTAGTGAGGTGCAGACTAAGGTTTGGACTGCCTCTCATTCATGCTGAGAACATGTCTATCAGCAGGCTGTTAGCCTAGAAGGAGCCACTTCTGTATCTCTTGTTCACCCATTGAAGCGTTTCTGCTTTGGTTTCACCAGCTCTTTGTAAGATCTGAGAGATGATCAGGGTCACTCCCTAGGGTAAGAGCTGCGCCATGTTCCCTCAAACCAGGGCCACACGCATCTGAATTCTTACCCTCAGCTCAACTTCTTGATATTAGTGCAGAGGAACAGTTAGATCAGAAGATGCTACTCGGAGAGTGCCGCATTTGTGAAAGGAGCAGGTTGTCCCTGTGTTCCAGTGAGCAAGGACCGTGCTGGCTGTGACGGCAGTCTAGGTCCTGACAGCTCTCTTGGGCTGGGGAGTCGGAGAGGTAAAACAGAGCACTTAACGCCTAATGGTGAAGGGCAGCTCCAGCAGAGAACTCTGAGGGAGAGAGAAGAAGCCCCAATTTATAGCCCGTTGGTCTAGGCACCTGCCTGAGATAAAGCTCTGCTTCAAGTCCTGTTCTGCTGGTTTTGGATCTCAGGTGATTCATTTCTCCCAGAGCCGTCTCTCCGAGTGGTGGAGCTGCTGACTTCCCAGGTCGTGGTCCCCCTTCCTCCGTATCACCTCCAGCTCTTCTGTTTGGTGCAATGATACCATCAGAGGAGCGAGGGCTTCGGTGCTGGCTTCTGAGACATGTTGCAACTCTCAGCACCTGTAGGGTGTCGAGGCAGCAAGAGCAGGTATTTCTCTTTGTCCCGACAGGGAGGGAGAGGCCCTCGAACAGTGCGCTGGGAGGGATAATTGCTGCAGCGTGTTTTTACCTGGGGAATGATTAAACAAAGATTCGTAATCTTTGCTTAGGCATGAGGGGAGACAGAACCTTGAACTTTAGTCTCCCGTCCTCCTTTAGGCTTCTGCTAGCAACATCTCTTTTTCTCTCCGCTGTAGGTGAAGAGGGTGAGAGAGGTAGGCTAAGCGCCTGGTGCATTGGTCAGGCTGTTGGGCCAGAAGGAATGCGGCCAGCTGCCTGCACAGCAGCGTCAGCCTTGCTACCTCCTGCAAGCTGCACGAGCCCCCCACTACTAGACCGTATTCCTCTGGATGGGATAGGAGGAAGGATTTGTTGTTTGCTACTTCTCTCGACCAAGGCACAGCTCTGTGTGAGTTGGCATTATCAGCTGGAAAAATGGGACAAGGCGAGCTGAAATTTACTCTTGCAGGCTTTACGGGCATATGTCAAGGGCCAGTTTCTCTCTATTGCTTCTGGAAGTGCTTTAACATCCACAAGTTGAGGGGATTTTGCTGTTTCAGAGTGTTTGAATATGAACCGTCTGTCATGCAAACATTCTCCAAGTCAGGATTTCACAAGCTGCAGCCAATGACCCTGTGCAATGACTTGTTAACCGCCTATTTGTACCAGAGTGATGCCCAGAAATCTTTTTCTGCTGAAGAGCAGGAAGATACGGCCTGGACCTCAATGCCAGGAAACTGTCTCAAGCCCCAAATCGGTTAGACTCTCTGAGCTAGTCCCCCTTTAACTGTAGTACAGCTTTGAATTAGAATGACTTCAGTCATTTCAAAGCACCCGTTTCACCATCGCGTTCCACAGAAAGTAAGTCTCGGTTGTGTTACAAGTCATGGGAAGTGGCGCTCTCTCACCAGGGCGCAATTGCTGCGCAGCGTGGAAGGGCTCTGAAACTCTTACGTCTGGGCTGGTAGAAAGTGTCAGGGGGCTGTTTGGATTTCTTCTCGCACAGACACGCTATCCTGCCACCAGGAGCAAAGGGATCTCACGTCTCTGTCGGTGAGACAGAACAAGGTAAATTTTGAGCTCTGTCTCAGGACTCTCAAGTCAAACAAGATGCTTCAGAGCGCCCTTCTCTGTCAGAAACCACTAACCTGTTCAGCGGTCTCCATAGTCTCCGTATGGTATTACTGGGGATGCACACAGCTCTGTAGCCATTTGGCAGGTCTGGCGGAGCATAAACAAAATATACTGGCACACATAGCAACCCAAAACCAAGTTACCTGGCGGGTCACTGTGTAGGTTTTGCGTTGAAGGTGCAGAATAAATCAGACATCCAGCCACTGCTGTTGGACACACAGTACCCAGATTATCTGTGCAACTTCCTAGATATCCACCACGATCTCATCTATGACTTAGAAATGAAGAGAACAAGAGATCGGTTTGTATTCTGGCATTGCTTAGTGCATGCCAGAAATTTGTGGAAAATTCTCTATGGCCTTCCGATGAAGCGGTTTCTTGTGCCTGCAGACCTGAGCGCTCACATTCTGTGGAGAAATGAATAGTTTTAGGGTGTGTTGGTTTGTCTCGATGTTTGTTAAATGCAAAGTGAAAGCACTCTCTAATCCCCTCCCATCTTTCTGGCTAACCAGGCTCACCCTCAGTTCGGTGCACGAGGTCTGGACAGGAAAGCTGCGCCCCTCGGCTGGCTTTGCTTCCCTTCTTGCGGAGGGATCGCTGCCTGTTGCGAGGACCGTTTGGATTTACGCTGGGAAGCAGCGCCCCAGCACAGACAGCCTGGTACTGCATCCCCTGCTTGTCACCCTTCTGGCCTGCATTGAAACACCTGGCTCCCAGGAAAAAAACTACCTTAACGGTTTTCTCTCCAGACCTTGCCACCGTGGAAAACCGTGCTTAATGCTGCAGGGCCGCAGCCACCCTCAGTTACCCTTATGGCCACAGCAGAAACCCCTTGCAAACACGCCGAATGCAGACTTGTCTTTCAGCGTCTGAGTGGAACTGCGACCATCTCACTGATGAGGCTTGGCCGCTACATCGAGCTGTTCAGGCGGAACAGGCGAGTATCTTGTTAACGCATTGCATCTGATTTGTGGCAGAGAGCTTTTCCCCCCACCCCAATTTCTCTTTCTGCTGTGGAAAAGAACAGCAGTGGTTTCCAACGCTGCCTCTGACAAAACATGTGAGGGTCTTACAAGGTTTTCTTGTGTTCTGGCACGCTACTTCCTTCTCCTGTCTGGAGGATTTAGCGTTTTGCCCTGGGGCAGCCGATCTCCCTGTGCCCTCTCCTCACTTTCTTATCACTTGCTAAAGCCAGCCCCATCTCAGCAAACCCCTGGGACAGTGATGGGGAGCAGGGGATAGAGACGAGTTAATGTCACTGATGTAAAACCACAGTATATTCGAGTGTTTGTTTAGTACTTCACAAACTATAAACCACTCTGGGGGCGCTGGAAATAGAGATAAATGAGTCTGAGTGACTTCACAGGCCAGCATTCCCCGCTGGAAGCCCTGTCGCCACACACTAGATAGCAGCTCTCCTCTGGGCTGGACACGGGTGGTTTGTAACCTGGACCATTTTTGGTAATGACCATGTCAGTGCAGAGGCAGTGGTCAAATATTTGGACCAAACAAGTTATGGAGATGTGGTCACATGCCTTCCTAGTGATCAGCGGTACTTGAAATCCAAGTTACGGTGACGCACCAAGTTGAAAAAAATAAAGGAGGATCAAATGAACAAAAACTTGCAACACCCAGGAAGCACTTCTGGGGCTGAGCCTATCTTTTCGGGACAATATGTTCCCTTGCTGACAATGCGTGGTTCTGCCAAACTTTCTGGTAGCTTCAAATCTCCTTTCTGGAGAAAAACATCTCGTCGCATCCCAACACCTCATTGTTGGCTCTTAGCTATTGTGAAACTATCGCGCCCTATGGTGGAAAGGGAAACCAAAGAAACAATCTCTTCAAGCCCAGATGTAACACTGAAAACTTAGGTGTCACAGCAAATGGGGTATACGTTGAAGAAAGGGAAAGGGGAAGGCAGGAAAAGAATGAAGGGAAAAAAAAAAGAATAACAAAATGTTCACACCATTATGTTCACTAGAGTGTGATGATCTCTCTTTGAATTCTTTGAGGTAGTTTTTGAGCCGGTTTCTATTTTTGACTTTCACTTCAGGCTGTGGCATTGAGTTCCACAGGTAAATGATGCACAGAAAAAGTGAAAAAGAATGATGGCCCCGGTGAGCCCATTCATGCCGCAGCCTCGGAGCAAATCCCCGTGTGGAGAAGCTCTTCTGTTTCACAACTGCAGTCTAATAATTACAGTTATTCTTGCCTACTTCTTGTGTTACAGGAAGAAGTGACAAATCATTCCCTGATCGCAATCTCTGCTCCGCTCCGGAGCTCCAGCAGTCGTCATCTTTTCAGATGAGAGAGGCTTAATCTGTTTCTGCTGTCCTGCTCCTGCAGCCATTTTAACATCCCTCATCAACAATGTCACCTTAGACTTTCCCAGTTCTGAAGAAAAAAGAGGCCTTAGCAATGGGATGACTTAAGAGTGCAAGCGGATTCAAGATGTTACCGCATTATTAAAGTACACAACTGTATTTTCTTAACATCTTCTAATATCCTCTGGGCTTTTTTGGCCTCTGCAGGGCACTGTGTAGGAGGAGGAAGACTCATGCTGCATCCAGGCTGGACAGTTTTAGCAAGGTCTTCGAGTTTTACTGCCACAGTCTGATGAGACCGTACAGAAAGAACAGGCAAAGCTTTTGGCAGGTGGGAGAACAGCGATGGGTCGAAAGGATTCCGCTCTAGGAAGACATCTGAGTGAGGTTCATGAAGGGAAGGAGGAAAAAACTAGACAAAGCCTCTTGGGTTCGGGCTAAGGTAGTGCTGAGCTCAAGAGCTAGAACATGAATCAAAAGTCTGAGTCTACGTCAGGCTCCTCTGGAGGCCTTAAGTAACGCTGCCATCCCAGATTGTCCTGTCTAGACTACTGCTGCCAGAGCACGGCTTGGGCCGCTGCAGGGTCTGAGACTGCCAGCACATCTCTGGTGGTCAGATCCGCAGGGTGGCGTGTCCTGGAGGGACCTGACACGTACGTGCTGGCTCCCTTCCTGCAGCTTTACGAACATGGGGAAAATGACCCCTCTCTCGCCACTTGATGCAGCTCCCTGCAGGGGGGTCAGTGCAAACATTTTTTTCCAAGTGCGTAAAATACACGAAGCCCGATATTTCTGTTGCTAGAGGATTAAATAAGCTTAAGTAAATTGTCACGACCACCGTTTCTCCCCAGGCCGGCAGTGTCTTTGAGATGCTCTTTTCAGAGCGGTGCTGTCCTCGGAGATGGGCAGCCTGCGCAGAGCAGCCGCTGCTGTGCTGCTTTCAGCGTAAGAATTGCCATTGCTCCAAAAGTGCTGACTTCCTTTTGGCCTAAATCCTGGGGAGCTAAGAGAAAAAGGAGTGGCTCCCTTCCTGCCATGATCATCTTTTCCTTCCCCCGCAAATTTTCTGTTAAACTGCCCTTGTGCAAATGCCTCTTGAAGGTCAGTAATTAAAGTCCACAGTGTTGCATGGGGATAAGTGAAGGCACTTTCTGATTAGTCTGCATTACAGAGTGCACAAAGGGGACCGACATAGTCAGGAGTCTCCGATCACGCGTTAAATTTGCATTTCTCTGCTTCTAAATAAGGAATGTTTGATACGGAATTGCTAAGAAAACAAGCATGGCACTCTGGTGTGCCGTTATCCAGCGCAGTGTAACTAAAACCTCATGCTCAGAAATCACAAGTAGAGCCCTCAAAAAACTCTTAAGGTTGGTGTAAACTCGATGAGGCACGGTGTTTTAGCCTACATATCTCGAATTGTGTTTGTTTGCTAATCGCCTTTCAGAATTCAGGGGTCAAGCATTTTAATGTCTTTCTGTAACCCTGTGGGCTGGAAAGGTAGCTCTTTTTCTTTTCTTTCTTAAAAATCAAAGGTGGGAATCTTGTATAATTGCAGGAGTTGGAGCTGTAAAAGGGAAAGATTGCTGTGAGATGGAGAGCGCTGTCACCATAGCTGATTATTTTCTGGGAAGTGCTGGACCAGGCCCCGCCTCAGCCTTCTGGGAAACCCAGGTTGCTGATTCCTCTTTCCAGTTTTGTTTCTTTCTGGTTGAAGCCTGTGTTTGCCACAGCGTCAGCCTGAGATCAGGGGGAGCAGCAACAGGCTTCAAGCTGGTAAAGAGGCATCCCATTATACAGCGCCTCATTCTGTATTCCTTAGCTCTGGCTGTCTTCTCTGTCGGCAGCATTGTACTTTTTCCCGAGGACCCGGCATCTCTTCAGGCTGCAACACTTGACATACTTTAAGCAAGTATCATTGCTGTCATTAGGATATGACCCTTCAGCCAAATACCCAGGGCAACCATCAGTCTGTCTAGGGCTCCTTCTCTGGAATAAATGAAACCGTGGCTCCATCTCCGTCCCGGGACTTCGTCCTCTGGGAAGGACAGCCGAAACTTTCCTAGTCATTCAGACAGCTTTCCTCCTCCTCCTCCCCCCTCCCCAGCCCCACAATATGAAGTGCCTGTTTTCAGTTCCTCTCTGCAGCAGCCAGATTTATCAAAAGCTCGGGGTGGAATGAATGCTGCTGTTGTCACCCCTGCTTAACACACTCTACAAATGGGCAGACTGAGAAACTCAGAAGAGCCTGTGAGCTAGTTTCTGTTCAGGCAGACGGACAGACCTGCGGTCTTGCAGAGCAAAACCTTTTTCCCCGTCCTCTCGGTCAAACCCACGCTGCCTCGCTCATGTCAAACCTTTGCTTTTGTACAGTCAGAGTGACCTCTCACCTGGGTCTTGCCTGCCCAATTTGTAAGCCTTTTAATAACGATAATCCATTATCCTACTTTGCACTTCAAAACGCACGCAGGCTCCTCCCAAACAAGAGACCTTGGCAGATGAACCATGGGTAAAAAGCACAATCATTTATACAAATGATGCCATTCAAGGGTATCACTTCTCTTTCTCCTCAGCAGAAGGAATGGATTTCTTCCCCTCCCAGTCTTCAAGAAGCAGTGTTCATAATTAATCACTGCAGCATTAGGTTTGTCCAGACACAAGATCACTCTGCTGTGGATGTACCACGCACTAGGGATGAAGCTGGCAAAGCCTCGCTGTGTCCCAGCATCTCTCCAAGACTACGTGGCTGGATCGGGCTTTCCCTTGCCGCAACATTGCGTGCGGGTTCTCTGCACTCTGTCGTATCCCCGTATAACTGTCCTAGTTACTGCCTGGCTCTAAAGGTAACTCGTGCTTTATGTGATTATGGACATCTAACGCAAGAAGTCTTTAATTTGAGCTGAGGACTAGCTAAGTGTCTGTGGCAAATTCTCCATGGGGGAAACAAAATGATCACAATGTGTTCCGTCTTCTCTTAGAGAAGACAGCTTCTGGTATCATTCTGGAGTGGGAGGTAGGAAGTGACAGGGAATCTGCACACATTGCAGCCCCTCTTAAGCCACAAGTAATGTATGGTAGAGCTCCTTTGCATCCAGGGACCGAAAGAGGGGGGTCCGCCTGATGCAGACAACGCGTGCAGTGGACACGCCGTACTCTGCCAATGGGCGCAGAGGATCGTCACTGCAAATACCTTGGCCGTTCTGCACGGTCCTTCTTCGTTACATCGTGCCACTTTGGTTGACGCAGCTCGTCATACTTGCCTTAGCGAACCTGTTAGCATCTTTTAGATCGATGTAAATTCCGGTGATGATGAATTCAGCAGCTTCCTCTTGAAAACCTTTATTGGGTGACTTTCACACTGGCCCCACAGAGCCCTGTTCCTTGAAGTCACTGGGAGATCTGGGTGTGGTGAAAAGTCAAGATCGGACCTGTAAATCAGATGCTAAGGAGAAGTGAATCAGTAGGAAATGCTGTTGGGGAGCAACGTGTTCCTCTCCCATCAATTAAAAGCGCCAGGAATGGCTCAGGAGTAGTTTCCCTCCGACACGTAAGAGACTATTTTTCAACAGCATAATGGTCTAATAGAGCTTTCTGATAGGTTGAGGACATAAAAGCACACTTGTGCTAAATAAATTGTTCAGGGCATCTAATAAAATCCATTTCTGAAGAAGGATATGCAAATTTGTGTGGTTACTCCAAGGATGTGTTCAGACCTCTTGTATAGTGTTAGCATATCCTGTGGCAGAGCCCAGTCCCCAGCAAATTGCTGCGCTGCGTGCTATGCCCCAAAAATGTTTGATGTGGCTACTCAGGCTTCAGGTGCTCGGCCCGAGGGAACATATTCTGCTGTGTCCAAATCTCTTAGGTACTCTGAAAGCCTCCCTTATCCGTCTGCTCCTTCCGAAATACCCGTGGCAGGCTGCTGTGGAAAGTATGTGCGACTTCTGTCCTTTTGGTTGCTGAGTTGATTTAATTAATGTTATTCCAGCCTTCATCCTGACTTTTTTCTTCCTTCATTGTTTCATGAGCCAGTGGTACTTAGCCTGTTGTGGGTCATAAGTCATCAAAAGGTTGCCTGTGACATCATTGCAAATAAAATAAAAATGCATAAAAACATGCCCATGCATGCAGAGAACCAAAGCGGAGAGACGGAAGTAGTAAATGAACGTACGAGTTTTCACTGCCAGCAGTCGCAGCGCTCCTGGTGCTGTGTGCTCATGTGAGCTACACTGGCACAAGCCGATTCTGGGACTTTGTCCCTAGAAGATGAGGTGGGTTCCCATCAAAAGATGGATTGAGAAATGCCATTGCCGGCGCTGAACGTCACTGCTCACGTTGTCTGCACTCGTAGCGTTCCCCGTGCTCCTGCCTTGCCCCTGTTACCAGGCTCTGCTTCTGCCACCACCCCATCTTGGGACTTTCTGTGTTGCGTACGGGGCAGCGTTCGTGGAGCCGAGTGCCGTTTCATGAGCTGTTTCATCATCTTGCTGGAATCACGAACAACAGCGGGGCTGATAAAAGAACCTGTGGATGCTCTGCAGATGGAAGATGTCCTATGGGGAAAATCAATCCGCAGATCTGCTCTTTGATGGAATCTAGCTGCGGGCGCACATTCCTTGCTCGCGTTGTGTACAGTCGTGCAAGTCCTGGGATAAGCAGCTTCGCACTGCAGCGCTTTTATAAACACCGCTAGAGCTGCTGTCTCATCCCAGCTGCTTCCCTGTTTTGGGGCGGATGAGAGCGAAATCAGACTGGCAGTGACCATCCTGCTTGGTAAACCTGTTCCCAGGGATAACCAGTAGTGATCGAACAGGGGATCGCAGGAGCGACCCGTTCGGTGCGTGTGAGCAACTGTCACCTCTCCACCCAAGCCCCCAGCGCAATACGTGCTGAGCTAGACGAGATGATAGAGAAAATATCTAGTATGTCCAGTTGCTCAGAAGAAAGGGCAGGAAGTTGTTTTGTCAGCATTTCCATCTAGTTTCCTCAACATTTTTAAAGTAAAAAAAAAAAAAAGTACAGCCACCTCCATTGCTGGGAGTGAAACGATAAGGATCAGATAGGAGCTGTGTTCAGACAGCTGCGCAGAAATGGTCTGGAGTTCTCATCGGAAGACGAGACACATTGAAACATGCTGTGATACTTTCTTCTATTACTCATTATCGCGTTTGCACCTAGAAACAGCATGAAACTCCCAACAGGCCAAGTATTACACATGCCAACCTCCGAAGAACCTCCGTAAACTGAGAAAAGGGCATCCCTTTATATCTCCTATCACACACTGAAACAATAATAAACCCAACCTATGAGCTCGTTATGTTTTTATGAGCCATAAAGGCCAGAGGGGGCTAGAGGGGGATTTTAGTGAGATTTTGTTTGGTATCCATTTCCAACAGCTAAAACTAAAAATAGTAAATTGCCACCTCATCTAATCTAGCCTGACTCAGCTACTTTCTTCCAAGTTTATTTGTTTTTTATCTCAGTGTCAATTATTGAACGTTAACAGCCTTCCACAAGAGAACTTCTAGACAGTGCCAGTCCAGGGGAAACACAGGAAAATACAGTGTAGCGTGAGGGTTTGTGAGCTTTCTTAGTAAGGGCGGGGTCTCGCAGTGGGGATTGCCTCCTAGAGCACCTTCCCACCCCGTGTGCCTTTGTAGCCCTCTCCCTTCCACCCATAGCTGTCCTAAACACACCTTGTGGCGACGTGAAAAGGCATTTCTTTACATGGAAAAGCAACACTGGGATATTGCCAGCTCTATCTTTGGTATCAAAAGCAAGCGGTTTTATCCTTTAAAAAAAAGTCACATTTTATATTTATATTTGTTAGCTTTTCTTTCTTATTTTACTTACTATCACATGTTTTTCTGCATTTTGCTGCCCACAGCCCTGGAAGCTGGGTTCCACCAGGAGGTGCCACTGTGCGTTATCCATGGACTGAGCGTTGGGTCTGCTCCACACCGCGCATGAGAGGGACAGTGAAAGAAGAACGGGCAGAGTGAAATTCCACCCGAGGCATTTTCATTCAGCCATGACCCAAATTCCCACGTAAGTTTTGCTAAAATTTAAACCGGGTATTACTTTTTGGCAGCTCCGTCTGTGGGACACAGCACTGTATATATATAATAGCCTGTCCATCTTTCCTACACAGCACATCACTGACTTCCTCATAACAGTTTGGTCTCTTTATTGTTTTCTGTTTGTTCTTCCAAAGTGCAGAAAGGTTATTTCACTTCAGATCTCAGGGTTAATGGCAGACAAAAGGAAGTGGGTGTGAAGTGGCTTATACGTGCTCTGTGAAAACCCGGTGCCCTTTCTATTTATAGCTTTATTTGAACTTTCATTCATTTAGTTGCTATTTTGGTATGGCAAACATTCCATCTCCCGGGGAAAGTACGTTAGCAGTGCAGGTGAGCAGGAGGCAGAACACATCAGTCATGCAGACAAATACTTAATGGCCTAGAAACCGTTGCCGTTCCCAGAAAGCATATATCACCAAAGCAATACTAAAGCGAAGCTTCCCTTGCGCGGTCGTTCAGCTAATAAGCGCAGCAATGTTTTGAGGTAAACCCAAGCCTTTTTACTGACTTCTGATCTTTTATTACATCTTAAATGAAAGGAATTTTTCATATTTCTCGGTGGAATAGATTTGTCTGATAAAATGAATACCCACGGTCACTTGTCCCGTGCTCTGCCTTCTGGGTAGAGAGCTGGCTAACAAGCATTAAAAAGCTACGAGGGCACTTTTTAGTCCGGGCCAAGGGGTTTTCTTAGGTGTTCAGTGCCTCATGTCTTTCCGTTATGATGCAGGCGGGGTCAGCCCAGAGTCCAGATCACTGGGCAAGGCCGTGGGGATCAGGCAGGACAGAGGTCAGGTGGGAAGGCGGCCCACGGGTTGAGGTCGGCGCCCATACCGAGGAAGATAGTTACTTAACTTCTGACATGGCTCAAGCGAGGTGGAACAAGTTTAATTCCCATGGGCAGCGCGAAGCAGAAAAGCACGGGTTTCCAGTGGTCCATACCCTCTTCCCAAGAGAGAGACCTGAACAGCTTCATGCCTGGGTGGTCTTACCACTGCTGGGCCAAGAGCACACGTGAACGCGAGCTGGCTGTCTCCAACTGCCCCTGAGTGCTCAGCCCAAATGACCAGGCACCTGTCTACATCTGTTGGAAACCAGAGCAGCGTTTGTCTTGAACAAACCTCTGAGTCATTGTTATCCCCCATGGGCGCTCGCAGCCTCTGTGACCCTTCTGAAAGTAACGGATTGTCCCGGTACTGCTTGCTGGCAGTGGTGGGATTTCAAAAGAGTGGGACAGTTGGAAGTGGGTACTCCGGAGATAAGGTGTCAGCTGTAACTAGGTGTCAACTGCATTGCCATTGTGTGCGTTGCAGGAGGTGCGAGAAACTCTCTGAGCCCCCTTTGCCAGCAGGTATGAAATGGTCTTCGTTACAAGTGCTGATAAAAGGGGTGCAGTCTGTGCGAGCTGGGCCAGGGAGGTGTCACTCTGCCACAAGCTGTAGCTGTAGCCATACTGCATATGACAGCTGCTGTTGCAGTGTAAAAGGGAAGGTCAGAGTTTCACAGCAGATGGACTGGTATGAGTCCATTCTCAGCTCCACGTCCCGCAGACTACGTCATTTAACAGGTGGAAATCCGTCTCTGTGCACCTATGGTTTTCTCTGGCCAGAGCTCTAGTGTCTTTCCAAGGGTGAAATCTGTTTAGGTCCGGCTCATTTCTTCCAAGAGGAGACGGATCATTTCTGGTGAAGGCCGAATCCCGCCTTTGCACTGTAGCTGCATACGGTGATTAATGATGATGCTGTCCCCGGCGTAGGTGGAGAGTTTGCTTGCTGGATCCGCTAGGCTTAAGTATCTCTTAAGCTTAGAGTATGTTGGGACTCCCTGGCCGTACTACAGCCATACTTACAATTAACACCTTCCTCCACATTGTCATTATGTAGCCGTCATAGGAAAGAGGAGTAGAAGACTGCTTTCCTATTTCCTCGCCTTTACTGTCTCTTCCTTGGAGCATAGAGAAGTCAGTAGAAAAACATGTGCCTTTGGAGTTTCCTGGATCGGGAATGAAGGGTTTGATTCATTGCTAATAAAGAAAACCAGGAGCTGCAAGCCGGCTTACCAACTGAGGGACTCCTTAGTGCTTTTGGGACGAGTACTAGCATCTGTTGCAAGCATCTTTCCTTCCTATGGGAGAGGCACTGCTCGCTGCGTTTTTCTCTCATCTAGTCCTGCCTACCCATACTCACAGGTCTTTGTTTACCAAAGCTGCCTTTACAGGGTTAGATTAATCACTTGAATCGATGCTGGAGCCAGGTGAGGATCCTAGTTGTAACACAAGGCGCACTGACTGCTGCTGAAGATCTCCCTCTAGCTCAGGGGAAACCATTCACTTGAAATGTGAACACGCGCCCTGCAACCATTTAACTGTGGTCTTCATTTCAACTCGGGGTTTTGCAGGACGTGTGCTGGGCCTGTTGTAGCAGCACCAGACCGCTTGGTTTCGTACTCCTTCCAGAACTTCCTCGGCTGTCACTGGCGTGAGGATTTTGGTGCCCTCTTCACCCGGCACCTATCCCCAACTTGTACCCGCCGTCTGTTTTCTTGCATCTCGCTCTTGCGAAACGGTCTCTGCACCTCAGCTGAGACAAGGAGGAATTCACATCAAGCAACTCCCCTCACCCCCTCACCCCTCCTACCTAACCCATGAGTTTGGGCTACAGCTGCCAAAATCTGCTAGTCAGTGAATTAAGTGGTTTATCGATACCCGTCTTTTCTTCTGGTTATGGATGCAAAACAAGAATTCTTGTCCTGTTCCTGATAGATACTGAGGACGCAGAGGCAAAATGGCATTTGCTTCAAGCTGTTTGTTGCTTTATAAAAAGGAGCTGAATACACTCGGTGATTTTATGACCGAGAGGAGCCTCTTTCTATTTGATACAGGGAAGGTCACCCAGTCATTCTATAGGAGATAATATAGTGGAGCCACTAGTCTCAGTTTGAAGGAAACAGAGAACCCGTTACTTCGACCTCCCTCTAATTGCATGGGAGTTTATCTGAAGAGGTGGAAGGTCTTCCACTAGATAGAATAACAGAAGAGAGAATTTCATTAATCCTTTTCTGCAGTCGGTTTGCAGAAGCGAACAACTTTGCAAGCAGGTTGTTCAGCAAGCGTCACGCTTTCTCTCCATTCTGGGGTTAAGATCTGAGGGCAGAAGCAAACATTGAGAAGAGAGCTGTCCTATGACTATAAACGAAGATGTGTGTATTGATACTGACATCTCCTATGGCTTGAGCAATCCTGGACGTGGGGCGAGGTCATTCACACTTTCATGTGCTAGCCAGCGAGTTGAATTCTCACACCCTTATCTATTATACTGGCTAAGGCGTCGCTCTGTTTTCTCTTCGATCTGCATAACCAGGTGTTGAGCAACTGGAATGTCATTCCAGAAATTCTGACTGGCTTGGGTGTGTGCTCCTCGCAGGAATTACTTCTGGGAATCGCTCAGGAGGGCCAAACAATATGGGTTCCAAAAATTATGTTACTGTACAGCATGCATTTAAATGAATTGCATAATTTAGCCAAACATGATCCCTCTATTGAAGAGCAGCAGACTCCGCTGCCTGCTATTTCAGAAGGTGATCCAGCTCCTAGGAGCTGTGTGCTATTTACATAGCTATAGTGTTTATTTATAGTGCGTGTATGTGCCAGCAGGGAATTAGGGTTTATTTAATATTTTCCGTTGTTTCAAAGTCGCAGCAGCACCCTTCATCCTCCCACAGCCCCGTGTCTTCATAATTGAGCCCCATCATTCATTTCACTCAGCTACAAGCAGGACACATTCCCCAGTGGAAGCGACACTGCAGCAGGCGCAGATGTCAGGAGGGAGCAACCTTCAGCACAGTTAAACACGGCTTTCTGTGGCTCTGGGCAAAACCTGGCGTCTAGAGCAAAAGGCTGCGTGGTGGCGAGCAAGTGGGCACAGCGGACAGGAACGATGGGCGAGCCAGGGAGCTGCCTTCCTGCTGAGCCCTGATCTCTCTGGGTACACGCGTGGGGGAACCCCCACCAAGGGCTGCCGCAGGGCAGTGCCCGGCCGGAGACAGAGGGCAGGATGAACCGCACATCCCTCCCGGCACTGCAGCGGCAGCAGGAGCCCCCAAACTGGCCCCCACGGGCGGAAGGTTAGGAGCAGCCTTGAACGGCCAAGTCTGTTGTCTGTGTTGTTGCTGCATCACGTGGAGCTGCTCCGACTTTGCCTCCACCGCATCAGTGTTTGAAGGCTACATCTCACTCGCTCGTCATCTGTACTGTTTACAAGCTGGCTGGCACTTTGGCTTTCACCCGAAGCAAATCAGCTCGCTCTCCCAGGAGGAAAACTCACTCCCCGGAGTGAGAGCTGGTCACACAGAAGCTCCACCTGTACTCGCAGTGTGGCAGTCCTTGGCTGTTGGAGCAGCAAAGCCCAGAGGGAGAACAGCTGCCAGAAGGCACACAGATGTAGCTCAGAAAAGCATAATGAAGAATTCTGCCCTTTTTCTTCGCTGGATAGTTTCCCCTGTTAAGCTTTTTTTTCCTGGTACTTTAGGGGAAGCCAGGGGATCTGACAAAGCAGCCAATTTAAGTGGGACTCAAGGGAAAGCAAAGCTGAAAACTCTTCAGGGGCCTGTCACCAGATTGCAAGGGTCAGTTTGAGCACGGGCAGCTCGAGGGTCAGGACACAGAGAAGTGTCTCCTGAGGGTATCGCCCTGCACCCTTTTGCTGGCAGGGAGCAGGCAGTAGAGAGCTGTTTGCTATTCAACGCAACAGAGGAACTAAGGGCTCAGTCTAGCTTGTACGTACAGAGCTCCATCAGATGTTATCTGATGGCCCTGGGATACAGCTGGCCTTATATTTTAAATATGGTCCAAAACTTGTTTATCTAAAGACAGTCAAGAGCATTTAAATGAGGCTATGACAACAGAAGAGAAGCAGGGCCTTGAAGAGGGCATGGTTATGTTCTCTTAGCAAGCCAGCGGGATGAGACAGCTGCACTGAGTCACGAGAACTGACCAAATCCGCAGAATATGAAAGAAATTGATTCTGCACTTGCGTGCAACACACCAGGCTTTAGCAATTTTTGTAAAGGTTGAGATTTCCATTTTGTGAGCGTGGTTCTGCTTACGCTCGCTGCCAGGGACCTCCTAAGCGAGTGACTGTGCAGCTGCCTGACCTCGACGGCTGGCTCACTGCGCGCGCGGCGTCGGCGGCTCCCTCTGAATAGCTAGTCACGTTGTTGGACCTGGATCTCCCTTCACTCTCTCCCGCTTTGGCTCTCGGTGCTCAGGGCTCCCTCTCTTAGGGTTAAAGGACCCCATGCCATCTTTGATGCTTGAGGTCCCTGTCATTTAGGTGCAAGGAGGGACCATCTGCAGGTCTCCTGAGGTTTTGCATGGCGAGAGCAATGGCAAGGTGAGCTCATACCTCTCTCCGGACCGTAGCCAAGCGTGCAGCATTTAGGCGGAGGGTTATGCTCGAGTTAGTGGCGTGACTTTGTGATACCTTGAAACGTGGGCCCCTTCAGAGCGTTTACAATCAAAGATAAATTTGACTCTAATGGTAAGGAAAGCTACTCCTTTAAAAACTTGACTGGCACTCGTACCTCATATAGTTGGGATATGTTCTTAGCTCACTGTACAACCACATTTCAGCTGTGCATTATGCAACTGCTATTAGCATTAATGAGTTGCAAGGCTAATATACTGATACTGTTCCTAGAAACAGCGTGCCCGGGAACGCGCTCTTTTGGACTAGTTAGGGGAGTTAGACGGAGCAGGGGGACCCGTGTGCTTTGACGCTTTATGGGATACCTGGTTCCAAACCCAGACGTGGGTCTGGTCTTCAGCTGTGAATTTCAAAAGTTAAAAAAAAAAAAAAGCTGCCTCTGTCCAGGGTCAAATTTGGATTCTGGTCAAGGATAACGTCTCCCAAGTACTGATGAGTTTGACGTCCAACTTGATGTGGACCTAGGAGACAAATTTAAAAGCAATATATAAAGTTATAAGTTATATAAAACCTACTAACTAAAGAGCAAAATAAAATTCCTCCTCAGACCATGAAGATAACCTGCCGTGGGAATCTCATTTAATCCTTACTTTGAGTAAGCTGAAAATAACCGTTCAAATGGTAACATTTCTAGTACGGGTGTACAGAAATTACACTTCGAAGAAGCCTCCTGCCTTAAAAGGAAGATCTACAAGGGCCGTGAGCATAGCTTCACCCATCTCTAACAGATCACTGATGTCCAGAAATTGGCATTGGTTTCTAGTGACTGAACTTCTTTCTTGGTTTTGGACTAGCAAAGTAAACCCCGGTTTTCTGGGGCTGGCAGACATGAAATTGAGGTCTCAGATTTGTATTGTCTTTCCAAAGGCTGCACTTGCTCTCACTGAGGACTATTTGCACGTCCAGACTAGGCAGTGGTGCAGCCGTGTACTTAGCTGCACAAACCGGTACTGATTTTGCTTGTGCAAAATGCAAACACCCTCAATTACCTGTAGAAAATCCTCGCCAAGGCCTGAGATTTCTGATCTGCTTGGATGTGGCACTTCCTATCATGTGCCCTGGCAGCTGCGCAGGACTTCATTTGGGGAAGAGCCCGGAGGGCGACGAGGGAGAAGATGGTACTTTGAGTTGAAAGGCAGACGGATCAAAGGCAGGCGATTAGCATCAGAGCCTCTCATCAGGACAGGGTGTCTGAGTGCAACCTTCCCCTGAATCGCACCCCGAGAGACGGGTCACTCCTTTGTTTGCGTGAAAGCCTCTCGGGGAAGGGGTGGCCTGCGCATGGGTCACACATCAAACAAGCGCAGGCAGGAGCCCAGACCAACCACGTGGCTGGGACCAGCAAGATGCAACTGGAGATTCCCAGCACGCTCTCGGCCAAACACGAGACCTGAAAGACTGGTGGGAGGCGGGCAGGTAACCAGAGAATAAAAGCTGGGGTTCTTGAGCAGGTAAATAATAGAAACCACAAAACAACCACACTTGCCCTGGAAAAGGGCAGCGCACTTTTGGGGCCAAACAGCTGGCCAGATGCTCAGGCTTGCAAGGCAGTGACTCAAACCCAGTACCAGCCTCCGATGCACTGCCTCGTGCCTAAAAGCCACGACATCCTCAAAGCTGTCGCAGAGTTGTTGAGGAGAAAATTGCCCCGTCGTATCTCTGTAGTCTGCTTTCATGTTGGAGATACTGCGTGACAGGCTGAGTGCTGAGCCTGATGCTGATCTACGGATATAGATCAGGAAGAGCTTGGCTAAAGTAAACGATTATTCCAGAGTAAACTAGGAACAAGGAAGAAGTCCGCAGCCTTCATTCACACGTTCTCACGCTGTTTTGCAAGCCTGAGCAATCCTGTTTTCCATAGGCAGACTGCAGAAGCGCATTTGGCTGTCTACACTTAACTTGGTCTGCGGCACCCAAGGACCCCGTGCCGCTTTGGGATGTTTATAGAGATAGCTGGGGGATTTTCTGAAGCACCAGAGCAGGTTAGGCACTCGGGGCTTAACGGAGGGCTGTCTGCCCCATCACTGCTGTAGTAGGTGGTGCTTAGAGGATACTCCCTGAGTATATCCACCACTTCTTCCCTACTCCCTTTGGGTTAGGGGAAACGTCTTCAAAAAGCCGTGCCTTAAGCACATCACCCCAGGCTTGCCTTTCTCTAATTACCTCCTTTAGGCCCCACAGGGATTATAGGTAGAAATTTGGTTGTTAGCGCAAACACGTAGACAGGGTGCTCTGGTGTTAGCCAAATTCTGCCACCGTTGGTGTCACTGCCAGCTCCACTTTAGGGGGGTCAGAGCTGGAACGCTGCGAGCATGGAGGGAACTCTGCCCTTCATCCGCGTCTTTCCGCCTAGCCCCTGTGCTTTCCTAGGGTGCAGTGCCAGGGATCAGGCCACCTTCTCAGCCATTAGCTCTGCCAGTCCGTATACGTTAGCACGGTCCCCGTAGCTTCCGAGCGCACACTTGGTACCCTAGCATCAGGAGGAGACGTCGGGTCTCCGCTGGTTGTCTGCTGTCAGTGGAAAGGCGGTAGGTTCACTCCGAGGGCGGTTCATTGCCCTGTGTCAGATAACTACTTGAGGACAGCAGTCCGAACTCCGGGACGATGAATCTCCCCGAAACAGAGATTGCTGTGTACACAGAGGAGGCTGTGGACTTTCCACAAGTACTGTTTTCCTGAGATGTGTAGCATACACAGTTTTACAAGGTACTCATTGCTCACAAGTTTTTATGGCTTGGAAATACTCTGGTATTTGAATATTGCAAGGAAAAAATGAGAGAGGACGCTAAAAATGGAGCAAAGTCTTCTGTAGGGCTGGGCATGTACCTTCAGCTCCCATTTGGAATCTCCGCAGCCCTCCGTGCCGAGCATGGCTGTGGGAAATATTCTTAGATCTGTATGTATATGCATTGTCAGCGTATACAGAATTACACATGTATGCCCAGCTCCCACTGTCAGCAAAAAGAACATATGCTCAGTGTTGTCTTGGATAGACATGCTCTGAGGCACAGAGGAGGATTCGCTCCAGCCACTCTACTTTCTGCCCTCTTCTCATGCAGTACAGGCAGACTCAGTACGGTGTTTTCCAATCCAACCAGCAGCAAATAAATCCACTACAGCGCTGTGTGTCGTATATGCAGAGGAAAGGAGAAGTCACCGAGAGCAGAAAGGGGAAGTGGGGTTCTCCTGAAGTCCAGATGCTTGGTGTTAACACAGTTGCTTTTGTCATGTCCCACTGAGCCCGACACGGTGTACTCTTTTCTATGCCAGCTTTACAGTCTTGGTTGCAGCCTAAAAATAACTTGAGAATAATTACTGATTATTTTTTTCCTCGCAGGCACAGATGAAGCTTAGCAAATGCTTCCTATGACTGGTTGCCAAACAATCGCAAAACAAAACCACCCCCAAACTTACAGGGGAAAGAGAAGGCTTTAGCAGAAAGTAAGCCTCTCTGGGGTCCTGCCCATCTCTGGTGATAAGCCACTGGCATACTTTTCCCTGGTTCCTTCTGCAGATTGGCTACTGGTGCTCTACGCTCTAAACAGGCCCACTCCAGCTTTGTGGAGGAGGCAAGAGCCTGCGTATGCAAAACGTGTACACAACAAACGTGCGTCTGCTGTGCTGCCGTGTTCCAGTCCAGAGAGGCAGCGTTCGCCGGCGCGCCTCTGTCTTCTTCGTGGAGCTCCTAGGACGTAAAAGCGACTCTCTCTGCCAAGTAAGATGCTGCAAACGAAACGTGGTTAGCTGCGGGAGCTGGTTACGGGGAAATTCAGCCCGCAGGTACAAGGGATGCAGAGAAGGGGCCACACTGTACAGCAGGCTACGTTATCTGGCTGATAGCTCCTCTGCTCTGCTACACTGTCTGCACGGTGACAGTCAGGGGCCTTTTCTCAGGCAAAATTCCTCAAAATGCTAACGTTTCCTGACCTTGGCACACCAACCAAGCAACCCTTGCTATGTGACCAGGTCAGCTGCCCCAACCGGCATGGGGCATGCCCAACATTTGCACCGTTATCGGTATGGATAACAACTCCCCACTGTGCACAGGACGGGTGTAAACTACATTATCTTATCTGAGGAAGGCCATGGCCAGGCTTTAAATGCAGCAGCTGCTTGGCTGTCCGAGCGCCCTGTTTGCATTCTGTATGAAATCCTTGCACAGCCCCAGACACCAACAACCTTACAATAATTAACAATGGAAATTTCATTCCCACGTGCCCTTGGACAACAGGGCAATTTAAAGGAGGTGTTTTTCTTAGCCTGTCAGATACCTGACAGGGTGTTGCAAAGCTGGTTAATTTGTATGGGTGCTGCGCTTGGGATGAGCACTGTTGCCTACAACAGAGGCGGGAGTCCTCTGCTCCTCTGTCATAGGCCTCTGTGGGACTTTGCATCCACCTCGTTTGCGTGCAGTTTTTCAAAGCTCCTACGTGATTTCGGCTTTCTTCCCCCAGTTCAGCAGCTAGGCCCTGTAGTGGGGATGCAGTCAGAGATGCAGAGAGCCAGTACACCTCACTGAGCTGGCCGGCCTCTGAAAGCGATTCCAAGCGTCCCTGATCTTCAAGAGAAATCTTTCCAGATAAAGCAGCTCCCTCAAAAACTGCCACTCAGTCCCCGCTCTGTACACGTGCCTGGCTCGGGCCCCACAGGGGAAAGCCCGTTTTGTTGGCCGTGTTGCAGGATTAAGCGAGCCCTCCCCGCGGTGCCTGGCTATGCATTTTGTCCAAAGTGGCGTGGACAGGAGTTGGATGGCAGGCATGCTGGTGTCACAGAGAAACGGCATGAGGAAAGGCAGGCACAAGACCTTCGTGTGCGAGGCCTTTCGTGGGTGGTGTGTGCACCGATATCTTAGTGTTACCCACGAGGCAGGCAGAAGGACGGCATAGTGCTCCAGGTGCGGCCTGGCACTGAAAAAGAAAAGGTTCTCTTTCTTCAGTCACCCTCTCTTCAGAAAGCCTTGAGATACACAGGTGGGGGGCTTTTGGCCCGGGGATCCAACTGCAAATAAAGGCCGTGCAAGGGCCTTCTGTAGGAACCGCTTCCACTCGGGTCTGCGCCTCTCACGCCACGCTCGGTACTAGCACCGACAGAGCCACCCTGAATCGTACGTGGCTGCACCCAGAGGAACACGTTGGGCTGTGAGGTGTGTGTTTCTTCAGGTGGTGGGGGGTCAAAGACGTACCTGGGTTGTGAGAAAGTGTGCAAGAGCAGGTCTGTGGTTTCTCCCGAACCAGCAATCACTGAAGAAGTGAACGAGCTAGAGGGATTAGCTCTGACTTTCGCGTTTTAACTATACCTTCTCCTCCCAGGGCAAAGAACTGACATAGAGATGAAGACGCTGTCATTGTGGATGGAGCAGGCCGCGGAAGATGAAAGATGACAGTGAAGGTAAGTCCCTGCTTTTATCAAATCTCCCCATGTAATTCTCACACCACAGCTGGCTCCCTCTGCACTAATAACTGCACTAGTAAGACCCTCCCTCTTCCTCCGCGAGCATGGCAGCGGGACTCGGAGCAGGAGTTCCCAGCCTCGGGGGGTGTCAGCTTGAAGCAAGCCGTCTTTGTGGTTGTTTCAGATGGGAGCCTGCCAGAAAGTGCAAGGGCCAGCAAATAGAGGTGGTAGGAGCTGACTGAGGAGTCTTGGGAACTGTTATATCTGACATCACCCCCGTCACCGGTCCTCTTCTGCGGAGCTGGGCAGGGCGCTTAACCCCTTGGCACACAAAGTGGGTAGAGTAAAGGTCTCGACTTCCGGTCTTTCTGGGCAGTGCGTTTTTCCTCGCCGTCAGTGGGCTGCTTACGAAGGTAGTCACCAATGCCTTTAGTGAGCACCCGATGATTTCCACACCTAACGCTCACCCCGCAGAGCCTACTCTGAGCTGCAGCTGTGAATTTAGCGATCGATGGTGGCAATACGGCGGTCCCAACAAAGTCCTGCCAACCGCCTTACTTCAGGCAGCTTTTCACAGAAGTCTCTTCCCCAAACATCATCCATGCCTCAATTTATAGTCCGGCAGTATCACCGCTGTGGGGCCTCAGCGAAGGCCCTTGCATAAAGAGCAAATCCCCTGTGACTCAGCTATCAGCTGCAATTTTAGAGTGAAGGTGTTTTAAAGATTAGGACATGTTTGACTCCGCGGAACAAAAACAAATGTCTCCTCACTCATGGACTTAGCATTGATAGATCTGCGTGCGGCAAATTCTTTTGCTTTGTGTCTCTTGTTTTCTCTTTTGTGGTAATAGCCAGGCATGAGTTTGCGGCTTTCCTTGTTTGTTTTTAAAGGCAGTGGATGGAGTTGGAAAAGGTTTTCTGTGCAGGAGATGTGAGCCTATTGGTTTAGCTCTGAATAAGGGGATTACAGAGTCAGAAACATGGGGAAACCCTGTTCTGGTAGATCCTGTACACATGCCTTCAAACTGTTTTGGCATCTCTCCAAAAACAATGGTGATTTATGTAAGGTATTGTGAGAGAACGACAGGAGCGTGAGTACAAATCTGCCTCTCGGTACGAGGAGAAAATGCGCTTGCTATTTCGTTCAAGTTTGTTCAGGGGTAGGCAGGCGTAATGCTGAGTAGTTAGGCAGGCGTGGCCAGTATCTGTGGAGGAAACCAGGATGGTTTCTCACATTAGTAATGGCTCCTCCTCTCATTTTAAGGTGAACAGTTTAAAAAAATTCAGTTTGACAGTGCCCGAAACGTCAAGAGCTTTGGGAAAGGGGTCCACTCTCATGGTGCAAATCAAAACTACCATGCTTAGGAAGACCTTGGGTTTGAAAGGTTGTGAAGGCCGAGGCTGGGGCCATTCGAGCTGCAGCTGAACCGCGTAAAGAGGTTCTGCCCCAGTCGCTCAGCACTGTCCCACCCAGGTGGAGGATGTCGCCCCCCACCAAACTGATCCCTCGGGGCTGGTCCCTGCTCTTGGCTCCAGGAGAAGGCAGGCTGAAAGCAGCAATTCCATTCACTGGCAGGAGCCTGTCTTGCCTCCTCTATGACTGGACACCACCCCCCGCTCTCTCGTTCCACCTTCCTTGAGGAGCGAATGTTGACTTGCGTGGTGAAAGCGTTCCCCTCTTCATGGGCATGTGAGCTGCATCCCACAGCAAGCTCTGGTAGGTTCTGTTTACTCCCCAAACTGTCCCTTTCCCAAAACACAGCTCTCATGGGCTCCATTTTCTTCCCTGTAGCAAATTTTCCCCCCCCAAAAAAAACTAGGGAAAAACTATATTGCTCCCTCTTCCTGCTTACCATATGAATGAGCAATGATTCTGCTGATCCAAGCCTCTTCCAAAGGGCCAAACCCGTTCAGTTTGTCTTTTTAATTGCATTGGTTCTACATAAAGGTCCTTTGGAGTGTACTGGAGCCAGAGATGCTGGCAGCACCTCCTGGCCCTAAATCTCAGCCAAGCCACAAGGCCACTTGCTGTCCCAGAGGTCAGTTGTTGTAGTGCTTTGTCACGGGGCTCTTCACAGCCCGGGGTGAAGTCTCGCAGCTGGCTCTGTCCAGGCCCCGCGCTTGGCGCCCGGAGAGGGGTGCCTTTGTCCCCGGTGCTCGGCCATCCCCCAACACCTTCCACAGGGTGACAACTCCTTGCAAAGTCAAGGTGAAGGCTGCCACCTACAGCTGCCTCCAAGTGACACCTGAGCGTGCCTTTGAGGATTCTGAGCAGGCAGGCCATGGCACCGTGCTGTGGGGAAGGATCTCGGTCAGTGCAGGATTCAGCAGGACCCTTGGATCTGAGTTTTTTCATAAGCAGCATCAATCTCTTGCAGTATGTTTATATTTAGACACATTTCGTTTGGATAGAAGGACTTTGGTACGAGTTTGCTCAGTGCAGTCTTGTTTTTTAAGGAAGAATCATCTTGAAAACCACCCCAAGGGTGTTGCTCTGTGTTACCGGTTCATAACAGGGGGCTCCCACAGGAGCTATTAAAAACTGCTGCTGAGAGCTATGCCCCAGAAGAAATACTGGGGAAGCCAACCACAGAGCAAATCAGGTAAACACTCCTGAGCCTTAGATGCTGATGTTCTGACTAAAGTGATGCTTGACAGTTTGAAAGGATCAGAAAAGAAAAGCTTTTTTCCCTCCTTTCAAAATCTTGGTCCCCAGGAACTCTCTTTGATCCCTGTCAGTACGCACACATACACAGACATTGAGTAATTCCTGTGTCTCCAGCTGTCCCAAATAAGTTTTTAACTCTGCGAGGAATTCATTCTGCTTGGAAAGTGCCTCTTCAGAGCTGCACGCTGCCTGGTCTGGTTGTGCAAATCATTAATTGCATGGCTACTGAAATTTGCAGATTTCCCTTTCTGTCCCGTGCGTACTCACAGAACTTTATACCAGTCAGGCAAATGCTACTAATCTCCCCACTTGGAGACTTTTTCCCTGGTGTTAGGATGAGGCATCAGTCCCCTTGCGCTTCTCACATCAAATCTGACGCTGAAGCAGCCTTCTGTTTATTCTTGTACTCGGGTCTCTGCGCACGTAAGGCGGGCTTTATTGCAGTCAACTTCAGTAGTCTGTAAGTTAAGCGTCTCTTGCCTATCCTCCTTCATAGCCAGTAGAAAGAAACGTCTCCAGTGGATGATTCGTCCGGATTATTGTAGGTGCCTCATTTTAAATGAATTTCCCTATAGAAATGCCTTCTCCTTTGCTATCTCAAAACAGCTAACTTCTTAAGTTCGGTACCTGTCTGCTCAGTGGGAGCGGGTGGACACAGCATTAGTTTCTGCAGATAATTCCATACTTCAGAGCCTCCTGAAGTAAAAAAGACCACAAGGGATAGACTGACTGCGTATAGCAGCGGAGATTTAGCAACTGAAGTCTTTAACATGAGTGGTACTAGAGGCCAGATTTACTAGAATCATACTCTTGAAGCAATTAAGATCCGATTGTATAAGGAATGAATTGGAGATCACCACAAAGCTCTGAGTTTCCCACCCTCGTTTCAAGTTGCAAAGACCTGGCCTCATCTCATTTGAGCATCTGTTGCAAGTACAATTTATTGTGCTGTTGCTGGGAGGATTATGATAAGGGAACAAAGCTGCAGAGTTCATTAATTAATGGAAGTCAGCGGTGGGTGGGGAGCACTGCGAGGCTACAGGGTTCTCCGTACCTTTCGCAGGGCTCTCGTTACCTTGGAATGTGCTCATGGCTGCTGCCGTGAGGTGGGATCGACTTTGATCTGCAGTCACAGGCCTGCTTACAGCCAGTGGGTGTGTTAGCACTCTTCTGTCAGGCTTGATGGAAGGAGCAATTAAACCCCATTTATGTAGGAGATAGCCTCGAAACAGGAGAAGCCAACACCCCAAAATTCACATGACATGGCCTGCGCAAAGCTGGGCTGTATGGGTGGCCGGAAGGGTCTTGTTCTTCGGCGTACATTCACTGGAGGAAAACACGCTGTTGCTGTTTGTATTAAGCAAACTTGTTCAGGGAAAGATAGTTTACCTTGTTTTTTCCAACGCCTGTTTTTAATCAGTACTCGAGTAAGCCCAGGCGGGTTTTAAGTTCAATTGAATGGGACTGTAGCCTGACTACCTGCTGACAGAGGCAAGGCTGAAGAGCTCTGAGTGACAGCACCGAAAAGGGAGTGATAGCAAGGTACTGCCTTCAGAAACTTCAAGCGCATCGCTTTATCAAAGCGTGATTCAAGACATCACTCAGCAAGTTGCTACAGACGTAAGTTATCATCTGAATACCAAGCGCATTCCAATAACTGCCTCCGAAATGAGGAGAGTACATTTCTTACTCAATATTGGTCGATATTACATCCTTCCCTTTTTGAACAGATGTGAGAAGAACTGTTTTTTCTTAGCAGACGTGATAGGCCTGGGATCCTCTGCAAGTTCTGGGAACTAGCAAAAGCTTCTCGCAAGAAGAGCTCAACATGTTTAAAACGCGCCTAGTTGTTTAGAAAAAGAAACAAAGAATATTTGCAACAGCTACGGCAGTCCAGTGCGGAGCCTGGACTTTCAGAGACAGAGAGGAACCGTGGGAGCTGCTTCGCCACACACGCATGTGGACTGGTTTGCAGTCTCCTCTCCCTGCGAGGGGCGGGCAGCGTGCCGGAGGCACGGCTCTGTCCTGACCTGCGCTGCCCTGCACCCCAGCCGCTGCTGGCGGGGGACGTGATCATGACGACCACCCTTCCACACCTCCCTCCCCTCTTCGGAGAGAAAGCTGCCTAAAGCTCGCGTGCCAAACCGCTTTGCGGTACAGAAACCTCACGTTACTCAGAGAAGCTGCAGAAGGCCTGCCGCAGTGCTGCGTCACAGCGCAGTATCTTTAGCTTGTTTTCCTAAGGAAATGAGTCTTAGATGTTGTGCAACGCCTGTCTCTCTTAGTCCCCCTCTAACAACAGGCCAAATGCAGACACACGTCAGGGATCTCAAGCATCTGTGTCTGTGTCGTGAATACAGCTCGCTGGAGAAAGAACAAAATCCCCCCAGCGCCTCCACTAAGCAGGAACTGGCAGGGCAAGCTCGCCTCAGAGAGCCCGCGGGCTCCAGCTCTAGAACCAGTCTGGAGGAAACCTGGGATCATCCATCCTCGAGGAGCAGGTCCTTTAAACAGGCAGCGCGGGGACAGAGAGAGGAGGGAAGATAAGAAAACTGTAGGGAAAAGCCTTTCTAAAGCTCAAGCCCATCCTTCCTTCATTCTTGCTCTGATCACAGTGTTTATGCAAATAATTTGATAAGCCTTAAGAAGTGGAACCGGTTGGCTGTTGACTTAAGCAGTTGTCAGCTCACTGGCTGAGGGCACCCGCTGCTCCGGCGGGATGAAAGGTCAGTGCGAAACTATGGTCTGGTTTAACACTCCTGACCTGTGTCGGCAACACGAACCGGAGAGAAAGTCAGTAGAACTTGGCCCGTCACCTTTCTCTCTGACACCAAGCCACGTTTTATTTACAAGGCTCAGGCAGCTCATCTCCTCAGCCGCAAAGCAACGTTGAAAGTGCTCAAAAGAGCATTCGACTAGAGCCGTACGTTATAGACCACATCAAGCATGTAAAAAATAAATGACTGGGCCTCATAACCTTGATACTGCATAGAAACTGTATTATTCTCACAAAAATATGTATATTACAGACACTTTCTTATTTGCCAACTGATTTCTCAGCTCATTGGATGCACTGAAATCATGTTTTCAATTTTTTGTCCGCAGTCCTGAGGGAGTGAAACCTGTTTTAAGGAAAAGAAACCCAGAGATTCCTGCCTCATTCACAAATCCCCATCTTCTGAGGTCTTAAGGAGCACTCAGAATATTGCCAAACTGGCAAGAACTGGCAAAATATGTCAGAGAAGATTGCATGGATTGTGCATACATATAGTTAGGCTACGCTGAGCGTTTTGTCTCCTGGCCTGCTTGAAGTTTACTGGTGTAAAGTCATCCGCTCATCTCAGAGAAGCAGCTGCAAACACGGCCAAGGAGTCCTGGGCCTCCAAGGCCCGCGAAGCCCTGACCAAAATCCTCCGGCTCTAGAAGCAGACGCTTCACCGAGCAACATTAGCTCCTCAGTGCTTGTCTGCAGCGGTCACCGGGGCCTTGTTTGTTCCCTGTAACACACAGAAAACCCAATTCCTTGAATTTGGAAAATGGAGCTCGCCCCTGGAAACATCGGACGACCCACATGGAGCTCAGCTTCGAACTCCTCATTCTCACAGAGCAGGAGGGGTGCCTTTTGGGCTCTGATCTTTGTGGAGGTCACAGAAATCTTCTCCTTCTTCTCCTCATTTATGAATAGCAGAAAGCAACATCATCCCAGCTATGCATTTGGTGGGCGTAAAAGAATGACTCATTAGCTTAATGGAGAGTTATCAGGGCAATACATGCATGAATAAGAATATGTGACAGTGAGTCACCATTTGATTGTGTGCCTGGGTGGAACAGATGCAGGTACCGTTTTGCCAGGGATTGGTTTAGGGAGAGTTCAAGATGGGTTCAGGGAAGGCAGGATGCTTTTTTTATAGCCTAACTAAAGACCTTTAGCTGCAAGATAGAGTTGCCAAGCTTCCCTGGACTCACTTCACTAGCAGCATCACCCAAATAGGGTCGGTCTCACTGATGGAAAGGTCTTGGAGCTACGTAGGTTTCCCCCACAGAAAGAACCTGCAGGGTCTCACAAGGAAAGCCCAGTCTTGTCCAAGCGCAGCAGCACCTTCCGGGCATCCCCTCGCCATGCTGTTTGTGCTGAAGCACAGCGTGTGGCAGGACTGCTTTGAGGAAAGCGTTCGGAGGTCACACCTGCACCTGCCTGTGGGCTAGGCCTGGAGGAAGCTGCCAAAGGAGCGTCGGCTTGTGCAACTTTGATCGGACCCTCTGTGTTCGGCCCTGCCCTGTGTCCATGTCCCCTCTCACGTGTCGGCCAGCTGGTTGCATGAGCTTCGGGGCCTGACAGGAGGCCGAGAGGGGTCGTGTTTTGGTGTTGCCATAAGCCTGTCAGCGCTGCCAGGGCTGGTGGCCTCTGCCGATGCTGGCAGGTGGCCTTGGGCGTCCCTAAGCTGTGCCCCTCGTGCCTCTGGCACCGCTGCGCCTGAAACCTGTGTGTGGTCCCATAGCTGAGGGAAGGATGTGCGTGCTCCCTGAAATCCTGGGCAGGGATCTTCGTCTGGGGCTTAGAGCTGACATTTTGGTTCAGAAGGAGCTTTTGTGACTCATCTTGGGCAAGCGTTTGCTCCACATCACAGCCTAGGGC
This sequence comes from Balearica regulorum gibbericeps, assembly GCF_011004875.1. NCBI lineage: Eukaryota > Metazoa > Chordata > Aves > Gruiformes > Gruidae > Balearica > Balearica regulorum. The sequence goes on along the minus strand of NC_046187.1, from coordinate 770,063 downwards.
TTTTGGAGTGACCCACAGTTTTGAGGCCTGTTATGAGGAGGAGTTTTGGGGAGGAGGATCGTGCATGCTGCTGAGATACCTCAATCCAAATGTTCAGCAGTCCTGAGATCCTAAGTCAGTAGTTGCTTTTTAAAGGTCTGGCCTGGAATTTCTGATGGATGATAGGTGCCAGAAAGTGAAATTACTCTTGTGATCAAAAGAATCCTCCCGGTATATGAGGGAGTTACAAAACTTCGTTGGCACCATTACACAACAAAGAATTGCAGCTGGTTTTGGGAGAAGAGTCTCCACCATGAAGTATGGTCCGTACCACTGCTCTGCTCACGTTTTTGCAGGGACTGAACTGGATTTACAGTAAATTTGGTAAAATTGCGTTACGTGAGGCCGTGCAGTGGGCAGGGGCGGCAGCTGGCCTGGTTGAGTTTGTGGGCTTTCAGGTAACCGTGAAAAGAGGGCAAGCGGACCTGGCGATGCAAATGTGGATGTAGGACTTCACTTCTGTAGGGTTACGTGATGTTTCTTGCCTCAAGCTTAAAGCTGAATTCTACGAAGTCATGTGTGGCCACGGGAGTGTCATCTAACCTGGTGGTGTTAGTCTGTAATCACTGTGCTCCCTGTGTTAACCCCGTATCGTTTATGGAGATCCTTCCCATCGTTCTCGCCAGCGCAGCAACATCGTCTTAGAGGATCGTCTTCCCCCAGCAAGCTGAGCGCAGGCCGGGAGTAAACAGGTAGCGCAATCCACATGCGACTTGACGCGCCGGTGTTTGATGTGGCTCGCTTCCCCAGGGCCAGCCAGATTCCCACCCGCCGCGGCGCTCGGGGTAACAGGGCAAACCAGCAGTACCCACACGGCAGCGCTGCCAGGTGCTTTGACACTGAGGAGTTGGGGGAGTTCACAGCGGAATAACAAACAGCACTGATGGAAAAAACACTTTCCCCCTCTAACAGCTCTGCAAAAGCCCACGGACAATCAGTCCGAAGGGCCACACGCGTATTGGGACTCGGTAATTGAATGAAATCATACGGCCTCGTGAGGACACGGCAAAGCAGTCTATAGGGCATATTGCTCAACCCTCTTAGCGTCTTTCTGTATCTGGAGTGGCTGCTCTCCTAGGGGAGATCTGCCACGGGTGTCTAGCAGGGACATGGCCAAACGAATATGGCGTGTTGGAGAAAATACCTTCAATCGAACCTCAAAATTTAGGTCAACAGTTACATACATCAGTGCTGTGTGTGTAAGTTGCGGTGTTAGTGTAAATATGTAACGAGTAAACTTTAAGTACAGACAGTCTGACTTTTTTTCCCCTGTGCCACATCTGTGCAACATCCAGTGAGGTCAGAAAGCACTTTTATTTGGATGACTTAAGATGTATTTTAGGCTTCATGTAGGAATACAGGACTGGAAAGTGATTCCTAGTGCATCGAGTCCAGCCACTGGCATGGCAAACAAACACTGTATATAATCCTGTTAATTCATATATCACGCTCCACTTTAAACCCACTTAGTTTTCCTGCCCCAGCTTCCCTTACTGAAGGGCCATGGCAGAATGTCAGCATGCGTCCCTGCTGAGCGTCTGCACGCTTCTCGCTCTCCCTTTGACTGGCTTTAGGCACAAGTTTGGTCTTTAACACACGTTCCACATCCACCTTGCTGATTTGTTACGGTCTCGTCTCAGAAACTCACAGGATTTGATGATTGTGGGCTTAAGGGTTTGGAAATCCCTTCTGAAAAAAACCCAGGCCACAACAGCCTGTAAAATTTGACTCTGCTGCTTATCGGAGACTCAGACCTAGTTCTTTGTGCCGGTTTTGTATTAGCCTTATACCTAAAAGAGAAATAGTCATAGCAAAAATGCAAATACTTCATTTCTACAAAGCCAACAGTCATTGGAGGTGAAACAGTTACTGGCTGTTCCAGTGCTTTCCATATGGCAGTGCTGTAAACAGCATTTAGTCTCTGGATGAAAGCAGCCACCAACAAGAACCTCAGAAGTAACAGTAACAATTAATTTACAATAAGCTTTTTGTTGTTCTCTGGAATTGTATGCTTCCAAGCTTACTAAATGTGGGACTGATTTAGACTTTTCTGTATAAGGTAATGATCCACTTTAAATGGTGCCGTTCTCCTCTCTAGGCTTGATTTTCCTGCTAGTTTATGTCTTTTTTCCATGACGCACCCTTGTCCCCTTTGTTTGGCAGATAATGAGCAAATTGTCTGTAAGGTGTTTGGTCCATGAAAAAGGGATATGAAGTGCACTTTTTTATTATTATTATTTGGGAAGGTTTCTTTTTTTTTTTAACTTGTCTTTATGTACCACAACAAATATTGTGGTTTGTCATTGTAGGATCTTGTTCTTTCTAACTGCTCAAAGAAATGGTGATAACATCAGTAGACTGCTAGGGAACAACATCATTTGATGTCTGCCACCGGGCTCGTTTGTGTGTAAGGGTACAGTCTGGCTCTCCTGAAGTCAGTATAGAAATTCCTGCTCATGTCCGTGAGGATCAGACCAGTATCGCTAAAGACAGCTTTTTGTTTTTTGGTTTTTTTTCAAGACCAGGACCCAGGAGCATTTAACATAAAGCACAATCAGTGCATGGGCAAGTCATTTGTTAGTGCACACAACTGCAAATCACGCGTGTGATGGCTGTGGTAATGATGGGTTCGAATCCAGTCGCCATTAACTGGGCATTTTCCACGCAGCTTAAGACTTCCCGCGGGATCCAGTGTGAGTCCAGCAGTCAGGGTCCCGTCCACAAGCCCGTTTCATTCACTCTTTGCCTGTTCCCATGTGCCACAGAGAAGCCAGGAGTAAACTACTGGGGCGACACATGTCTGCCAGAGGTGACTTAACTTCTCTGGCACCTCTGAACAGTGGCACTTGGAGCCAGGAGCCATTGACGCTCCCCCTGGGGGAAAAGGATGTGTGCCTAGAAGGGGGCTAGGACAGCGAGGAGCAGGGCAGACACCCACGTGCCACCACATCCGTTCGATGGAGAAAAGGGAGACTGGGCGTGCTGAGGAGCGTGCTGTCACCCCGGCTGTGAGCTGGCACATCTCTCACGGAGCTGACCTGCACTGCGAGGGCTCGAGCTTGTCACTGGCACCATCGGCTGCACCCTCAGACAGGAGGGGGAGAGGAGAGGAGAGGAGAGGAGAGGAAGAGGGGGACGCTGCTGCTTGTGCCGGGAACATGCCCCAAAACCTGCAGCCGACCCCAGTAACTTGTGGCTTCTCTGGGCGTCAGTCAGGCCCCTCTCCGATGAATCTGGTGGGCACCTATCAGCCCTGCAGTAGCGGAAGCAAAACAGAAATCAGGGCCCAAGCCTGAGGATCAGGGCCCTTGCCAAAGAAAAAAAGAAAGAGCTCCTCTCCCGGTGCTACGCCCTTCCTTTCCAACCTCTCCCCTAAATCCAGGTTACCCAATTCCAACATGAATTAGCTCACAGCTGCCACTTGGAAATGCTTTCCTCCTGTCACCCTTGCCTGCCCTTCGCTATTTCTTAACCGCTCTGTCACATGCCTTGCATCGCATGACTTAATCGTTTGAGACTTTGGACTTGATTTACATATATAAACAAATAAAAAGATACACACCTGCGGTTACTTTGGCCAGCTGGCAGCTGCCCGAGCAGCAGCTGCATTCCTGGATCATGACATTTAGCAGGGCAACAGATGCGACTTAGACAAAGCACCTCTCATTGATAGCCTTTGGCAGCAGCCGGTGCCTTTGCTCCCGTTGGCCTTCCTCTCCCATGAAGATGAGGCACACCGAGAGGAAGGCCCAGAGCACCGAGTCCAGCCATCTCTGCTGCTTTTTGTCCAAGGACCTTGCATCTGCTCCAGCACACGGCCCAGGAAATTCAGTCAGTACTGCAGGAGTGGTTGGGAGTGTCCATGCAGGAACGGAGATGCAGCCGTGTCCCGGTTGTACACACAGGTAGCAAAGACAGGACGTGTTCCTGGAACCTCGCTGTATGCATCCGATAGCTTGCAGTGGGAAAGGAGAATCGGAAGGGTGGGATGAGAAAACAGACACATTGATGTCAAACCCCGACTTCCTTTAAATAATTAGCAAACCTGCCATTGCCTTCTACATATGGGCAAAAACCTCAGCTGTGTTGTCTATAACCCGATCCAGGTGGCAGCCAGGGCCCCGGACCCTCTGTCCCACCACATAAGCTGCTCGAGCATTTCCTCTCAGCTGTAATCTTATATACTGCTTGACAAAAACATGTTACCACCAAGGGCCACCGTCAAAGTGTCCTGATGTTTCAGTTGGGCATGCAAATGTCAAAGCTTGGCTCCTATCTTGAAAATTTTGGCAAAAATGGTTCCAGAGAGCACAGACCTCAGCTGAATGTGGCTCAGAGGCAAACAACAATCTATGGATAGCTGTTGCACTTGCAAAACCCAGACATTTCTTCCTGCAAGACTTGAGGAAAAGAACGATGTAGTTAAAGCCCTGCTTAGTTTCAAGGGCACGTGAAGTGCTCACCACTTTCTAATGAGGGATTTTGAGTAGGACATGTGAGGAACTGAGGTTAATAAATGATTAAACATGTTCTTAATAGTTAGCATTTCTTGGCATTGTGTAAAAAGCATTGATAGCTCCTGTGGCAGGAATGAGAGTGCCCACATGTTTTAAGTCAGGCATGTGTTTAAACTCGAGTCAATTAAAACTCCGGGGCAGCACAAGTTTCATTAATAATAAGCCAGGGTTTCACCACAGGACACTCTAATTGTTCCTCATGGGGAAGATGTGATCCCAGGGACAGAAAGATTAAGCTTTTAAGCAGCTCAAATGATAACATTCAAAGTGCTACCCTAAATGATAATGAATTGCCTGTTCATCTTGTGGACTTTGATGATAGCAACCAGAACACATGCATGTTGGGCAGCTGGTTTTCAGGCCAGACTTCCCCTAGATTACAGCAAATCAACGGATAGCAACCTATCAAGGTGTAAGGAATCCTGGTACGTCACGATACTTTGCTCTTCCAGTTCAGTTTTCATAAGACCCTTGGGAGCTTTGCAACCCAGTAATTAAGCCTCTCTGCTCTCTTGAGAAATAAGCGTGTAGGAGCAACACACCATCTCAGCATAAGCAATGAAAAATCAAGATGATTGATGTGATTTGGGAAATCCTGTGTATAGATGGCATCAGTCCCTAGTCCCAGGTGGCAGCTCTAAACTTGACCCAACGCAGTCTTCCTTGCCACGTGGTAACTGTGCAGAAGGCACTGGCTGTGGAGACGCCTTTGGAATTGAAACAGCAAATGAAAGCAACAGAGATCACCAAGAGAGATCGAGACTGTCTCGGACATCTGGGGAACGCTTTTTAAGTCAAGACTGGTTCTTTCCACCTAACCCCCGCCAGCCTGGCCTTCTCGCCACACTCTGCTGCTTGTGACTCAAACACCTTTGGCCAGGAGCTATGCAGGAAAGGTGTCTGGAGCCAGCGTGCAACCGCATGAGAGACCAGTGTGTGGAGAACCTTCTCTCTCTTTGCTTTTCACACTTAGAAAAGCTCTCCCTGTCCTCCAGAAGCAAGGCTGTGAGACTGCTGGGAACTAGACTAGCGAGCAGGAGAGTTGCAGTGCGTTCAAGGGCTTGGAAAGATCTCTCGAGATGAGCATGGTGCTGTCCAGAGCAGGTTGTGCAGAGAGGAGAAGTCCCGATTGAGCGCTTACCGATCGATGGCACAAAGAGAACACCTGGTGTGGGTAACGACTGGAGCTTAGTATCATGGGCAAAGTAATTAGCTAATTAGAAAATACAGCATAAACACATAATAGAAGCTGATAGGAGGATACGTGACAGAAAGAAGATGGAACAGATTCAACCTAGATGAAGGGTGATCGTGGGCTGTACGCCGAGGGCTGGGCAGCGGTACCCTCTCCAGGTGCTGGTCAGCCACCTGTGTCATCCGGAATCAGGGGCCGAGGAAGTCGGGCCCTCTTTGGAGGCCGGCCTTACGGCTGGGCAAGGCCGGGAGCGGAGGAGCAACTGCCCGCTGGGGTGCTGATGATGGGAGGGGCAGACCCTGGCACCGGCAGCACCGCGGCATGTCAGCACAAAGCTCCCGGGCACCTGGCTCTGTTGACTCACTGTGACAGCAAACGTGCCCTTCTGCGTTGAGAAAATCTCCGGGGATCAGGCCCCACAGACAAGCGGCTGCTGTCCCCACGGCTGCCGTGCCAGCAAGCGGCAGCCACACCGCGCACGAGGCAAGGAGGTGAGCGTGGAGGAAACTAGGCGGCTCTCGGGGGTCTGTCCAGACGGGCGCTGCAGCACTGGAAACTCACATGTTTTCCCAGGGCAGGTTAAAGCCGGACAGAAGTCAGCATTAAAGACAGATCCAGAGATAAAAAAGCTCAAATTTACATAGATTTACTTCGCCACATCATTCACAAAGACACTTTGATCTTGAGTCATCTGTTGCTATAATTACTGAAAGATGGTTGATGCAAACACACTTCCCACTGCGGCTGGGTCACTGCAGCGGGAGCTCGCTTGCTCTAGCACTGACCCAAGCCTGCGTTCCCATTCCTTTCTCTGTTCAAAGGGCTTCACGCCGAGGGTTCCGCGGCAAGTAACTTTTCTTTGGATGTCAAACCTCCTTGACCGGCAGTCAGTTAGCCCTTTACTGTGTGTATGAAGCAGTCGCCAAGGAAAGAGGCTCTGGAATAAGGGAGAGCTATAGAGGGAGCTCATCGCGGGCAGACAAACTACTGAGCCATGCCCAGGGGTAGCTCAGGATCAGACAGTTCGGGTGCTTATCTGCGGGTGATCGCTGCACCTTTTGATGTTCCCCTGCTGCTGTTTGGACAAGCCCATTCAGGAGCTGTTCCAGAAAAGCCGCTCCACTTTACGGTTTTAGCAGGGTAAGACAGGATCTGATCCTCGACGTAAGCACGCCTTTAATAAAACAGGTGCATTTTATCTTCTGCAGGTCCGTACCTCGCAGCTTGCCTCCGCCAGCGAGGTCAGTCCCGTGTGCCTCCCGCTGCTCCCTCTGCCTGCAGATGGCATTCCTGCGGGACAGGCCACGACTTGCCCGTCGTTTTCTTTCATGCTGCCTGCAGGCTGCCCGGGATGTGCCAATGCGGGGAAGGAGTTGCTGCTTCATGAAAAAGGGAGAAGGGAAATCAATGGGAGTAAGGATGACAACAGCAGAAGGCTCTGACCTTTTGGAGACAAGAGGGAAGGGACGTGCTTTAAAATTCTGTCTCCCTTGAAATGCCTTGCAACCATTACTCCAGGGGCTGGAGTTTAGTCTTAATTAAAAACAGTTGCGGACTCCAAAGCATCTTCATAGAAAAGCCAGCACTGTCGGTTTTTGTGTGAGATATGGCTGGTGCAAAATGGGTACCGACACAGCCCTTGGAAACAGCCAGCATGAGGAGAAACCACCTGCACAAGCACAGCGTTGCGTACTGCCGAGGGGAGCGTTCGCATCTGTGGAGAATCTGCGGGGCTGGCGCTGAGACACCGGCCCAGGGGTCCCGAAAGGCCGCCTGAAATAGAGGTAGCATTGCTCGTTCCAGGACCAGAACGGGATGCAAACATCTCCGTGTGCAGCAGGGAGGAGGCAAAGGCCTGCGGACACACCACTTGCACATAGCGTCTTCCTTTAGTAACCACTTGAATGCTAAAATACTTCAGCAAAATATCCCTCACCGTCTCAGGCTGGATACCTCCCTGTCTCGGTGTAAAGGTCTTTCACCTGCAGTGAAGCATGATGAAGCCTCGCAGAGACTGTGCAGAGCGTGGCGGCTACTCGTACCCAGGATCTGGCCCCAGTTGTTTTCTGTGGGGAGGAAGGAGGAGCTGTAACGAGGAGGTGGTCAGGGAGACCGGATGCTGCTGCCTTCCTAGAGTTTGGTGTGCGACATCCCCCCCGTGTTGTTAGAAATCGCCTTGGTCCTATCTGAACTCGCTGCTCTTCCTCTTTTCATGCCGTCAGCAGGAATGACATCAGAGGCACTGAGTCATGAGCAGATGTGCCTTAGACTTTGCCGTGTTAGCCCGAACGCCGTGCCCTCTGGTCTTTCAAAGAAACCCTTCGTAAAGCAGGTCTCTGGCACCCCTGTTAAAGGCCAGTTTGCCAGTGTGCTCCATTGCCAGTCAGGAAGGGACGGGGCTTTTTACTGGTTTTATCAGTTTGCATTTTGCCCTATCAATCAGCGGTTTCCGTTTCCACTTACTTGTCCTTCTCATCCATGCAGTGTCACTTGCTCCTAGAGCCGTTACGGTCAGATTATGTATGTTAGCAGTTGCCCTGTGGTGATTTGACTTAAACAAATAACGTAACAAGTAGCACACAGGAAATGAGAGGAGAAAATATTTATAGGAAGTGTAATTTTGGAGAAACAGGCCACTTTTACTTACTTAGTGAAGTTTGTCTCAGATGCTGTTTGTAGGCTTATCTGTCACATAATTTCTTAGGCAGCAGAAGGGGGAATTCCCCTGTGTATGTTAACTGTAAGGTTTTTATAATAAAACTACAGAAGAGGCTCAAATGGGAATACAGACTTGGAAAGGCCAGGATTTCACAAGCAGAAGACACACACAAAGTTGCAGGTTAATCCTCACTGTTGTGGTGGCGATACAGTCTCTGAGAAGTGGTGACTTTTCCAGGTTTCTTTTGCCTCGGATCAAAACGTGACTAGCTCATTCCAGTAAGTCACGGTCCAGCAAGCCTGCAGCTTGTCCCAGGCCTCGATAGATCTTTGACATCCTGAGCAGCGAAGCCCTGCAGTGCTCAGTCCCACCACTCCCTTGTCTCTCACTAGAGCTGTTGCCACGCACAGGAGTCAAGCCCTTGCTCCTGGGAAGCCAGCTCGAGCTTGTCTTGGGGATAGAAAAGAAAAAAAAAAGACATTTTCTATTCCAGCCTTTACCCCTTGAGACGCATCAACACTTTCTCAAGGCAAAATGTTTTCTGGGGGCAGGCAGTTGAGCCACAGGCTGCAGCCTGGGATGGAGACTCAGTACGGGAGCGTGCTCACCTTTCACGTCACGGTGCATGTGGGCACCAGTGGTGACCAAGCGGGTGCGCCTGCTCCTCGGCCAGCCTCTTGGCTTCCCAGCCACGCGCTTGCGGGGGGTAGTCTTCCTCTTGCTCTCTTCAGGTTTCCTTTCCATAGGGACTGCTCCCCTTCCCTCATCCAACCTCCAAAGACTGTAATTTTCATTAGTTTCTTTGTGTTGTTACAATTTGCTTTTCAGAGTTATGTTTAATACTGTCTCGGATCTGAAATGCAATATATCATTCCTACCTTTTGACAGACAAATATTTTCACCATTGTCAAAATGAAACACGCTAATGTTATGGCAACAAAGCAATTGCATTGTCAAAACAGAAAGTTCATGTTCTTTAGGATTCCTGTTCTGTGGGAGATTGCCAGCTCTGGAGTTGTGCTCCTGTCTGACCATGGGAAATGCTGGAAAGTCACTGCTGAATGAAAGAGGCTCCGCAGACTTGAACCCTCATGTTTTTCAGACATCTCCGGTGACTATTAACACAAATCTTTGAACAAGTATTGTCTGGGTCCACTCCAGCTCATCTGCAGGTGCTTTCTGGAAGGAAGGAGCATCTGAGATCCCTCATACCTGAAAATAACTCGCTTTGCGTTAGCATCACCAAACCACTGAGGTATTCCAAGCCAAATCTGACCTCTGGCTCTGCAAGGATCAGCCTTGCTAAAGCTCGTACGTGTCGCAACAGCCCGGTTAGCAGCTCCCCGGTAGGAAAGCAAGTGGAAAAGTACTGCCAGGGCAGACTTCCCTCACCCCCTCATCAAGGGCCGATGACACAACATAGCATGCCTGGTATCCTCCGTTTCTCAAGCATCCTCTGCGCTAGGGAGGGACCTCTTCGAAGTCTGCAATCGATGGAGCTGATAAAGCGTGCCCACAGCAGCTACGAGGAGTTGGCAGGTCACATGAGGCATAGCTTAAGGTGGCAGCATCAAGAATTATGTCACATTTGGTTGATCCATGTATCACCGCCTCGATTGCAGAAAGGATCCGAGCATCTATAAATAGTCTAAGTAACCCGTACCCTTGGGAAGGACTGTAAGGAATACTGGTTTTTAGGTCACAAAACACGCAATTATGTGCCAAGAGGAAATCGCCCAAATATTTGCAATGCATTGTTGCTTTTCTTAATTTCACCTTCGTGGTGTGTCAGTTCCAAAGGGTCAATTATGTTTCCAAAAGACACATGTTTCTGTGCCCTGCAATCTGACACTTGACTATGGGAAATACCGTGGGTATGGGTAAGGCAGGCCAAGTAACCCATGAGCATCCTCACGTAATGACTGCCTTCCATTTCGTCTAATTGCTGGTCTGCCTTGAGAAGCACCACAGCTTTCTCAGGCTACCAAAGAGCCAAGCTTTCTGTCTGCCCTCCATGCCTTGATCCTTTCCCAGAGGCCGTCAGGGACCTGAGATTCTGGCGTGGTGACAGGAGGCAGCAGAGAAACACGGTGGTGTCCTGAGCCAGGAGTGAATGTCGCAGGGAGAAGGGAGCGTTTTAAATATCCGTAGGCCCAGAAAGAAGGCAAATCGGACCTTATAACTCACACGAGGCTTCTCACCTAAAGAGGTGCAATTCCTTTACGTTTGGTTCTCAATTTTTAAATTCCTGGATTTGAAATAGTTTGGGCAAATAAAGGCACGTGACGCAAAAGAAAGCTTGGCCCAAGACTCACACCAAAGGTTTTCCTGGCTCACCCTGCCTGCGTTCACAGAAAACAACTGTCACGTAGGAAGCCGCAGGTCACGTTTTCCATCTCGTGTGTGGAAAGGGGTGCATGAAGCGCAGCATCTGCCTCCATTGTCAGCATCTGAGCAGCGAGGAGGTACTGAGCCACGGAGCTTGTGGTCGGACCGCGGTGGGGCCTGGTAGTACACCCCTCTCCTGGGGGCCAGAGGCCAGCGGGGTGGTGGAGCGGGAGTCCTTTCCCTCTGGTTTCTGCTCTGCTTATTTGGCCCCTATCAGGCCAGCACCCACCTGACGCGCTGGCCTCGTCGGTCGTGAGTAGTCCTGCTTCTGAAACAAGCAATGCTAGCTGGGAGAGAGGTGATGAACAGCAGCCCGCTCTGTGAAACTGGGTTTACTCATGACATCGGGCTTGGGAGTTGTGTAACTCTTCCAGGCTCTGCTTTGAGGCCTGCTGCTCCAGCCTCTTTTTTCAATATTTGGTTTGTTTCTAGAGCTTCCTCGTGATTCATGAGGCTGTTCTGCTAGGAAACAAAGGCAGGAGAAGCCCACCAGTGGGGAGAGCCCTGACAGCAGGAAGGAAGTGATTAGCAGGTGGTGTTTGGAGCTCCCATTCGTAGCCAGCCCTTCCTACCAACAGGATGTGCTCCTGCTTTGAGGTTTATTTGGAAAGCTTTAAAAATAATTACTAATTGCCTTGCATAGAACCATTGGTATATGAGGAACACTTTGCAGTGTAAATATGCTCCCTTGGTACTCTGAGAATTAGATAAAAAGACCAAGCTCCTGCCTCTTGTAGGAAACATAGCTCGTCACCACCGCAGCCTCTGTCTCCAGAGGCCTTGAGTTATTCTTTTCCCTTCCTTCATAGTGAGTGGTTTCTGTGCCGAAAAAATGACGTGTGAACATGTGTACACGTGGTGTCTCTGATCAGTTTTATGTCCCATCTGTACACTAGCCAAAGGCCTTTCTCCCAGACGACTCTGAAATTCTCCCAGCCCAGTCCACCTTTGTCAGCAGACAGTTACAACGAGTTCCCATTTCCCCACAGAAGCGTACCTGGAAAGCGAAAGGAGTAGCTGGCCGTTGTAGCAACACGGTCCTTCCCCGTTCTGTTGCAGGGTCTAACCCGTGGCTGCTGGAGCTGATGCACGGAGCTGGGAGCCATGGCAGAGTCTCCAGGAGGGCAGGGAGGTCGTGTAACACAACAGACTGCAATGGAGCCAGCTGCCAGATGGGAGAACGCCCATAAACCAGAAAACGTAAGTGACTGATTGTTTCTGCAAGATAAATACACGTAGCGTTAGCTGGAGCTAGTCTGAACTAACAAGGGCATGCTAGGGCAGGGGAGGTGTGTGAATAGGGAAATGAAACATTGACTGCTAGTACGAGGGGGTGGATTTCAGAAAAGATGTGTTACTCTAGCGAAGCTTCAGGCCAGGTGAAATGGGATGCCAGAGAGGAAAGTATGGGACTGTTGTCCCAGCCAGCTTCCTCTTTGTGAGCGTTGGCCACGTTTGCGGCTCTTTTGCCTTATCCATAAAACAGGCACCTCTAGCTGTTGCCCTGTAATCTTTGTCGGCTTTTGGATCTCTGTGGAGGAACAGTAAGGATGGGAGCAAAGACCTTTTACATATAGGCAGCAATCCTTGGAACATCGCAGCCCGGTTCTACCAAGAAATGTAGCCTTCCTTGCAGCGCAAGGTCATTAATTCCCTTTCCTCATGCCTCAGCCAGCCCTGAATGCCCCGAGACTGTGACCCAGCTGTCTAGAGAGGTACGGGCCAGCAGAAGGGCTCCTTTGGCACCTGCATCGTGACAAAGTGCCGTTGACTCGAGGAGACCAGGATCAGGTCTCAGAGAGGAGAGAACCTACCAGTTAGAGGAAGCTGTTCGAGGGAGGTAGGAAGGGCCGATTTCTCACTCATCTGATAATGTTACTGTAGAACTAAGGGAACTAACGTCACTCATATTCAGTCATTTGCAAATGATCAACCTAAAGTAAACCATCCCCAGTTACTTCTGCTTCAGGTGCAGGCAACTTCCAGGTCCCGTCTGGGTGGGGGATTTCCTGTCTGCGTTTAGTTTGTACCTCTTCCAAGGCTTGCGGTTTGCAGGGTGGTTCGTGCCTTCCCTTAACGCCTGCTGGACCTTTAACTCATTTTTAATTTTACAACTGGGGCACTGAGTCCTGACTTCTGCAACTGGCAGAATTCATCCTGGCAGCTGAGTCTGCGCTTTCTTCTTCTGCCTGCTCTGAGCCAGAGGGTTTGCTCAGTTGCGTTTCGCCAAAAATTACCTTGCTAGTATAGAAATGGAACCAAATAGAAAGAAAGGGAGCGACGCAGGAGCGTAGCTTCCAAGTGATCTTTGTTCATTTGCCGAGGGGCTATGCGAAGCCTTGCATTCTTTCTGCTGACTCTAAAAAGCACCCTCTGCCCTCCCAAATAGAAAGTAAATCTCAGGAACTCTTCCCAGTCTACACATGAAGCTGCCTCAAACGAGGGTGGATCAGTGGTGCACTGGGAAAGCATTTCCTGAGCACCATGAAGGAACCAAAATCTTCCATTTTCCTAAACACCCGTGGGCTGCTGGTATTTATGAGTACACGTAGTCCGTGTGTATTCTGAATTAACAGGGAGCCAGCTTCGCCCTAATTTTACCCAGTGCTAAGTCATACAACACCAGCCAGAGCAGCCTTCTCTTCGGAGCAAGCAAGCCACAGAAACTCGATGACTTTCAGAGCAACCGTCTGCCTCTCTGAGCGGGAAGGGCGCTTCATCTTGGTCCACATTTGGCCGAGCAGCATTTGCACCTTGTAGTCTGATGGAGCCGCATCAACTTGGAAATGCTGCTTTTATTTTTCAGTTTCTACTTTACAGCTTCACAGGCTGTGAATAGATGATATATTTAAAACATAGCTGCTGTGGGTAGATAAATTTAGAAAGCTAGGTTGAGAGGGGCATTTTTGTTAAGGATGAACAAAAAAAAAATCAAAATACGGTCTTTTGCATCAACCTGAAAGCTTGTTTTCAACAGAGTGGAAGGAAGACTCATAAAAACTTTGTTTGGCGTTGATCAAAACATTTCCTTTTTTCAGCATCTAACCCTGGCTATTTTCACCACAAACACGATAAAAAAGGAAAAAATACAAAGGGTTTCCTTAAAAAGAAGTTAAGTGATATGAAAACAAAATGAAAATGAAAAATGCCACCCCCTCCTAGACCTTGACTCAGCCAAACATATTTGCCAAATCCAAGCTATAATCCTTGTTTCCTGAAAGCATATTTCTTTGAGTGTATAAACAATCCACCAGCTCAAAACAATACTCGTGCATCCAGTGGTAGTATTTAAATACATTCTTGCCTTAGTTTCTTTTCAAGTTTCACGCCACAGTAAAGATCTCTAAGATTTTGACAAATACTAAGCCACAGGCTTCTCAGGTCAGTGGGAGCTTTTCATCGGAAGCTGTGGGTTTTGCGGTCCCCTGAGGACGTCCTGGGTGCACTTAACCCCAGCACGCAGTATCTCGCTTTCCAGATGGATGCTGAGGAGCAGCCCCCCCATCGGTGCAGAGTTTTAAGATCTTGGCGTGGAAGGATCTTTGAGGCACTTGGAGGTATTTCACTTGACCTGCAGCCATGGCAATAAATGTTAATTAGAGTCCCAGGCAGTTTAAAGGTACAGTCATGGATGTATCCATACTCGTGCAAAATCCATCTCCGAGGTGTAGTGTTTCCATCACGTGCCATAAATCCGTCTCCAGGACACATTTCAATCCTGTATCAAAAATGTGCCGTTGGCATGAATTCAAACGAGGTGCTTTTTAACCACCACCTTTCCTCAAGCTCCATTCCAAACTTCATGTGGTAATAATGGTAACAAAATGCTTCTACGAGGCCCCTCTTGTAATGAATTTCCTGATAGCACAGAGACGAACTGGAAAGCATCCTAGATACTTAAGTCAAAGCTGCCATGTCCGATTGGCTTTTGCTAAATCCAGAGCAGGCTTGCTTTGGCTAACCTGCAGCTTTTCAGCAGGATAAGCAACTGGTTTTGTTGTTTTTTGGAAAAGTGTAAAGTCAGGTTTGGGAAAAATACATGCTCGTTGAAGTTTCCTCACTGATGCCAGTTATGACTGCCTAAACCCTGGTACTTCGGTGTTAGCAGCGCTCCCCACAGCAGAGCGCAGCCCCAGATACAGCGAAACTACGGAGCCCGGAGCCTGCAATGCCCGTATGCCGGAAGCACACCAGAGCTGCAGCTGCCCTGTATGCCGTCCTGGTCTGTAAAGTTGTCAGGTCGGCAGCTCCCAGGAGTCTCAGTGCTTTGAGGAAAACAAAAGCCACGATACAGGGAGGCAAAACTGCTTCTGGTACTCTTACTCTATACTCTTCTGGCAGCGTGGGGCGTGCAGGATGTTAGCATGGAGCCGTATTGCCTGTAAGTCTTTACTCTGCAGTGGCTGGAAATTTCTAAAGAAGTCCTCCACCCTTTAGGGCTGGGGCAGCGGGAGCACGGCTGAGTCAAAGAGCCGCTCTCAGCACTGAGGTCTGCGTGGCGCGTGAAGGATGTCTGGGTGGCGCGTGAAGGATGTCTGGGTGGCTGTACGTGCTCGGCTCATGGAAAGGCAGCGGGAGGGCTGGGATCTGTCCCAGCAGCCCGGGGTTCCCGAGTGCCTGTGTTCACGCGGACCGAGCAGCTCCCGCCTGCCAATGGCGATAGGACAAAACCCAGCTCCACACAAAACAAACACGGCAGCGGAAGCTGTGATTTTACAGAATAGCTCCCACTGCCAAGATCTCACAGGAGATTGCTCGACACTTACTCAGGAGACAGAGCTTGTCTTTGCCCGCTTGCTCTTCTGCCAGGCACACTCAGACACCGGCTGCTGCCCGTTGCTCCGACATGCTGACTGCCTTCCGAGGTTGTTACAAGAGCCCAGCTTGCGTGGGGTCGGCTCCTCCCTCCCTAATTTGCCTTCTGCCTTGATCCAGAAAACACTGAGCAGGCAGGACCTCTCTCCTCCTCTTGTCCAGCTGAGGTACCGGAGGGCTGCGCAGCCAAGGGCACGCACAGGCCACGTGAATGACGTTGTCTTTAGGCCACAACTGCGAGGTGGTCTGTGTTTCTCTCCGCCGTAGGGCGGCTCTTCCATCACACGGACAACCCTCTCTCTCTTGCTGTCTCGTGTTCTTTGGATGAAGGGCGCTGCGCTCACCCGTGTCTGAGGGAACTGGATGTAAGGGGCTGTGGTGGAAAGCATACATGTGGGGGATAGCACCAGCACACCTTTTCAGAGAGAGGCCATTTGAAATGGGGATTTCCCTCCCTCTGTTTCTTTCCTGAGGAGTCTGGGACTCGGGTGCTTCTGTGGGGCCCAGACAGATGAAAGACAATACACACGCACCTAGAAAACCACAGGCAGAGACGCAAGGAGAAATTTATTGTGGGCTTCATGCTGCAAGAGCACTCTTCCCTCTGAGCTTGCTCTTCCCTCCCAGGCAGGTATGGGTCACGGGCACCGTACGTGAGCAGACAGCTGAGGCAGGCCCCAGAGCTTCAGTCAGCTCACGCACGTTGCTGAATGCCAGGCGCAACAGGCACTTCGAAGCACGCCTTCGGCCGCATCCTCCGAGGAAGGGGCACCGCTTTACCCTGCTGGCAGGGAGGACTGGACGTGAGGAGTGGCTTTGGCAGAAAGCAGGGATCCTCTGTGCAGTTCCTGATCTCACGTTGACTTAGAGGTGCTGTCAGTCCTGTCATCTTCTCAGAGATGGAACAATGTGCTACATCATCAATCCTGTTGCCCTCACACTTCATTTGGGATATTCTTTGGGGAATACAGCAGCAAATATGCAAGTAATAGACATTTGCAGATAGGACATTCCTGAAACAGCAGGTACCTGGAAGCAACTGTTTTGACTAATGTCCTGTTGCATACCGTGAAGCAACAGGGAAGAAAGAATAACAGTCACGTTATCTGCTCAATCAGAAGTCGGCACAAACCTCTGAAGAGGAGCAGGGACCGTCACCAGGAACATGCAAGCAGGAGTTGAAGGCTGAAGCAATATACTGTACAGCCAGCCCCATTGTAAAAGCTGCATTTCAAGGGTAAGAGCAGAAATGGGGGAATTTCTCACTGGGTCTTTTCTGCTGTCTGCTGGGGTCAAAGCAGGAGGTTTCCAGAGCAAAGGGCAGATGTGACTCAAGCATATATGAAACTTTACCAGGAAATTGTCTCAAGTCCCACGTGATGACATCAGAGCACTTCAGAGCACTGGGCCCAGCTCAGACACTCGCACGCTCTGTGTGCATAGGAGGAGCACTCGTCTTTAGATGGCCAAGTCAGCGATCTGTACGGATGATGCAACCGGCCTAAGAGCGCACTTCTAGAGCATAACTTTGGATAAAGGGCATCTTTTCCAAGTTGTCAGGTATCTGACATAGCTGCCCTAAGTCCAGCCGCTCCTGTGGACCTGCAAAGCACACGATAAACGAGATCAAGTTGTGGCACTTCTTGCCATTGGGATAGCCCTTCCAAGGCCACCGTCTCCGCCGTAGCCAGAGAAACGTAGCACTGCTGGCAGCGCTGCTCGGTAGCACCCGTCGTTCAGGGCGCAGTAATGCAGAGTCCCCGAGGCTGCAGAGACGTGAAGCGAGGCCACGGGTGCGGTGGCACAGCCATGTCTGTGAGCCCACTCGGTGGGCCGGCGCCGGCAGGACAGCACGCGGAAACGGGACCTCGCCGCCACAGCAGCGCGGGGGTGGGACGTGGCCGTAGCTGGCATACGGTGGCTTCAGCCTGAGGGGTCGCACATGATAGCATCACTGATATGTCACTCTTCAGCATCCCGGCTTTAATTTAAAAGCAAGCCAAACAAACAGACGTCTATACTGTATCCAGCCACAGTGCTTGGGGTGGAAATGCCACCGACACAACACACTGGTGAGCAGGACGTGATCTGCCAAGAGCTGGGAGCGACAGTCCTGAGGGGCCTTGTTGACGCCATTGCACTCTCATGGGTGGGAAATAGGCATCCACGTGGGCTGGAAACCCCAGAGAAAAGATGCCTCTAGGTCTGGTCTTGGATTAGGAACAACGTGTTGAAAACATTGTTGGGAACGAAGGTATAATCTCCCTGCTGAAAGCTTCCAGCCTCTAGATGAAAGGTACTAGTTATCCTCCTCATACCGCAGAGCAGAAAATGGGGGACAGAAGCAGCAGTTGCTCGCGGTCCGTAGCGGTTGCAGGAGGTAGGCGCGCCTGCTCGGGCTGCCCAGAAGGTGACAAAACTCCCAGCAGTTCAAGCCCCTCAGACCCCGGTCCGAGCCCCATTAGTTCTGGCACGGCAGCCTGCAGCTACACGTGTGGTTGGCAATACTTTGAACAGCAGGTAGACTGGGCCCAGCCAGGAGGAGGAGTGAGTAATCGGCTCCTGCAGCCGGTGTTGCTCCGAGTGGAAGCTTTGTATCAGTTGCCCAACCGTCACCCCCTTCCTTCCCATCGAAGTGCATAGCATGCAAGATAAAATCAGCTCCAGACAGCCTATGACAAAAAGTTGAGTGTAGGTGTCTGAGAGATTTTAAAAAAACAATAGAGAAAGTTTGTTCTTATCCAAGCGGATTTCCTGGAGCGATGAGTGAGCCTGGCATGTTTCTGCTGTACCTTTGACATGTGCCTGTACATCTGGGCAGGCTGACACAACCTCGTCCGTTCCTACGGAGAAAGGAGCAGTTACCCTTACAAGGACTCCCTCGGAGCCTACTCTGTGCTCGCCTCTGCCGCACCGGCCACTGCCCCAGCCCTCTGGGGCGGCAATGCTGGAGGGAGCAGGGGAGATCTAACCTGCACGGAGAGCGTCTTGCTGCTGTCGCCTCGGGCTGCCATACCTGCTGTCTTTGTGTGCTGCTCTGGGCCAAAACCGACAGCTCCGACCACACGCAGCGCCAGTAAATCAGACCCTTGGCAGCCTCCCACATTCCTGTACTCGCTCGTGGCCGTGACAGGCTGGAGAAGCCCTTTGCTCCTTCACCAGGCATCCTAACAGATGCTCTCTTCTCTAGCCACCTGGGAAAATGTTTTTTCCCACCAAGAGATGTTTGGGAAAACAGCTACCCCAAAAAGAAACCGAAAAACAACCCTGCCAACAACTAAACAACTTTCTGCATTTAAACCTTTCAGGCAGTCCATTCCGGTTCCTGGTGTTTGTGTGAGCAGAGACAGACATTGACACTTTCTGCACTGAAAAATGTTGAAGAGTTAGCATTGGTTTTCTTTCCAGATTTTTTTTTTTTCCATTTCGTGCTTTAAAATAGCTTAGAAAGCTTTAGCAAGATATCTATCTCAAACACTTTCGCCTGCCACTCACACGCTGTGTCATTTCAAGCATGCCAACATTTCCGGTCAGATAAAGCTTTTCATTCAACCTGGGTGATTTTTTTACTGGCTCCCTGATTTACTGAGACGTAGGTAAACAAGCAGCCCTCCAGTCACCTTGCAGTGAACTCAGGAGCAGCAATTAAACAAAAAAGGGAGCCAGGGAGAGGGGAGGGCAGCACAGGGCCCGAGCTTGTCTTCAGCCTGGCAGCTCCCTGCGCTTGCCTTCTGCATTTCCCAGGAGCCCCACAGCCAGAGATGTCAGCTCCTCATCCACCTACAGCACAGCACGCATCACCGAGCTCTGCAAAAGCCCGGGAAAGGAAGTTGCGTGGAGGTTGAGGCAACTCAAGCCGCTCATCCGTGGGGGTCGCACAGTGGATCCGTGGCAAAACAGGTCTTTTAGCCTGGTCCAGAACTCTCCCACTTAGGCTCTTTTGCTTCTCCATCAAAGAGTGGAAAGACAGGCCTTCATGGTCACCACAACACTGAGTGTGGAAGTTTGAACCCAAGTCGACACACTGCTGGCTTCAGCCTGACAGCTGGAGCATAAACAGGTCTTTTTCTGGGGCAGGGGACAAGGGGACCGACCACCTGAAGACTGCCAATCATCTCGTCCGTCTTTACTGGGGAATCCAGCAGAAAAGCCTTGTTTGCTGCTTAACAGCAGTAACCCCAGGATTTCAGAGGCTACCAGGCAGGAGCACACTAACAGGGAACCGCTCTGGGCATGCAGAGAGGATGCCCCGGAGCACGGAGCCCACGCTGGCCGAGCCCTCCTGCGGGTGCAGGTTCACCCTGTGCATCCCCGGAACCGGCACAGCTCTTCCCGCAGAGCCAGGCCAGGGCCGTGGGAAGCCCAGCCCGCGCCGCTGTGCGTGGGCACAGGATGGCCCCGCTGGCCACTCTGCCTCAGGAGGGCAATGTGCGCTCTGCAGCTAAAGTCCAAGCCCAAGTACCATTTCCAGCTCTTGTTTCAGATAAACTTACGTCCTCAAACTGTGCCAGCTGCTAAAGCTAGTTTAGGTTGAGAATTACTAGACTCAGGTAGCTGGAGAGTAAGTTATATTATAGCTGTTTGCCCTACAGCTCAGTTTAAAAGCAACCGCAACCGCCTAGTCAGCCTGGAAACCCTTGCCCTGGTGTAAGGTGGGCAGGGGCAGCCCTGGGGTGTGCAGCTGGGGCTGGCAGGGCTCCGTGCCGTGCGTGGGAGCACTGTGACCTCTGGTGGCCACGCAGGAGCTCGCCGTGGATCACTGTGGTAGGCCCAGATGCTTGAAGAGCCCTGCCTAAGGATAAACAAGGTCTAACTAATCACCTCCACAGCCTTCTCCCTCCCAGCCGTATGCACGCCCTCCGGAGCCATGGGAGAAGAATGCAGCCTGCAGCAAACCTCCAGCAAACCTCCAGCAAACCTGCAGCAAACCTCCAGCAAACCTGCAGCAAACCTGCAGCAAACCTCCAGCAAACCTGCTGCAAACCTCCAGCAAACCTCCAGCAAACCTGCAGCAAACCTCCAGCAAACCTCCAGCAATGAATGCTGTCCCTCGCATCATCATTTTTGGGGCTGAAAGCATGCAGATGGGAGTCAGGGGTCCCCCAGGAGGGCAGGTGGGAGACACAGCTTCTGACTGTGTGCTGCCATTACCCAGCTTGCTTGTGCTGCGGGAGATGACATTTGGCTGTACGTCAGTCTCAGTCTAGAGTGAATCTTGTTGTGAGTGTGCAGCAGTGAGAATCTGTCACCAAATGAGGTGCAGGAAGGCTTGTGCTGATAGCTTAAACCTTTACATGTCTCAGGACTCCCCTAAATAGTGGGGAAGCCCCATTTCTCCTTTGCCTTTGGGCCGTATGTGTATCTGGGAGCTAAGCTCTTTACTCAGTGAAATGTCCAAATCGGTGATGGTGTAAGTACACACCACAGAGAGAGCCTGTAGTTAGAGACGTGAGCAGGCAGCAACCTGGGCCTTGCTCCACCGAGGTGGCAGAGATCCTACCATCTTGCACCTATTTGGTGTCTTAAGCTGCAAATGGCAGCTCTGCAGACCCTTTGTTCCACTCTGCACTTCATTCTGAAAGAGCAGGTATGAGTAAACAGGACAGGCTAAAACCTGGGGTAAAAGTCAGATGATACTGAATGAGCAAGAAATGTCCTTCAGGTAACATCCCTGGAAATCTGTTAAGATACTGGCAACAAATCTGTCTGCAGTGGGAGGAGCTGGTGATTGGCAGTTCAAGAAGCAAATTTACGAATCACGCAAGTGCCGGCAAAACTTCTCCTTAGACTTGTACGCTTCCACAGGTTGGCTCCTGCTCTGTGGGAAATCTGGGGCCAGCACCATTGAGAAGTGCATTAGCACCAGCTCTGTCTTTGGCCCCAGCGTGGCCCAAACGGAGAGCCAAGAAGCCAAAGAGCAAGCTGGCCTCCTATTGCGGGTGCAGAACTTGCCTTCCTCGGGCTCACCACGTGGCTCCTTGGCGTGAGACAGGGTGTTTAGAAATCCCTGCCCTGCCAAGAGCCCTGGCTGCTCCAGACAGCTCAGCAGCCCTCAGGGATGCTCTGGGAGCCCCTCGTTAAATGAGGGCCTTCTCGCTCTCTGGATGTGGGACGTAGTCCTCTCGTGTCTGACTGTCCCTCGTGGGCAGAGACTGCAGAGCCAGGCACATCTCCTTACTGCCCAGGAGCTTTTCTTGGTGATGCTTCCAGGCGCAGCCAGGGACTTGCATAAAAGCCAGACTGCTCTTCCCTGGCCTGACTGGAGACGCAGCCACAGAAAACCTCAGAAATGGTTCATTCCTGTAGCGTGGGCCCAGTTTTGCGACCTGTGTGCTCGGTGTCAGCCCTGTGAGCTGGGAAGCACCTCTCTCACCCAGCCCGTCACGTAGGCTCAGCACCCCGGGTCAGTACGGAGATACTGATCTGGCTGCCGTGGCTGCGTCTGCTGCCATGGCTGGGGCAGTCTCAGCTGTCCTGCGCCTCCAGGACACAGCCCACCATCCGGGCTAAGTCATTTTTCTTGGTGCTGAGCTCACCTGCCGCTCGCTCTCAGGGGGTCGGCCTGCGGCCCCTCTGTAACACTGACCCCCCAGCATGTGCTTTCTCAAGGGTCTTCCCGGCTGTAAAGGCACCAGCAGGAAGAGCAACGGCTCTTCTTTAGTATCGCCCTCCGATCCAGCAGGCTGTCTGCCCTGTGATTTATTACACTGCTTCTAGTGAAACACGTGCTGCCTGCGAGCGACCGTTTGCGACCACTGACTGTCCCCTCTTTGCCCAGCAGTGGAATTTTCAGCTCCAAGGCGCGACACTAGGCACCAATGGTATTTTCAGCCTTGGCCTGACCTTCACATTAGCCTCAGGAAGGGAGTCCGTTGCATCACAGTTTGCTCCCAGTAGGATGTCCTTTATTAGGAGCGCTGTCATAAGGTTATTGGTTTCTTATAGAAGCGGTAGGAAGCAATCACAGGCTTGTCCAGACCCATTTCTTGTTTCTGAAACATCATTTCAAATAAATGTCATGTTCTGCACCTGCTTCATGGAGCGAAGGAGTCGGATATGTATGGAAAAACCTACAGCTTTCACAACAGGGCTATAAAATCAGCAGAGACCAGTTTGTAAGTGCCGCAACTACCTATGTAGTGACAGAGACTCACCATGTGCCTCCTCAGAGAGGGCCTGTGGATTTTCAGAAATCAGTTTAGTTGGATCGGCATGCCAGGTGAGCTACGTCATCTCGCCTGGTGGGGACTCGAGCTGTAGACATCACTTCCCAACACCCATCTCTGCAAAGGGTCACTGCTGCATGCAGACTGCACACAGACACGCATAGCAGTGCCGTGCACGGGAGCTGTGATGTACAAACGTGCCAAATGGTGTAACAGAGAAATAGATAGCATGTCCCACCTTACAGAGCAATTAAGAGGGATAGCGAGCAAACAAAAAACGTGTTTGACTTCTCTTTTCACAACGGAGTTGTGCTGCAGAAGAAAAGCGCGCAACTCTGCCAGCCACAGGGACTTCACTCTTGGGTGATGGCAGCTGTCCTTCTGCAACTGCTGTCCTTTTGCTCATGAACGCACGAGGCTGGGGTAACCCGGTCAGCTATTCATTAAAAGTGGAGACGCTGTTTGGCGAACACTTGGGCACTTGGGAGGAACGGGAGAAAAGGTCCTGGTTCTCCTCCAGTGTCCCTTGGGGGCTGAGGGAGGAACCACCCTGTGGGACAGGGGCAAACCTTGCTCATGGGGCGGACTGATTCAGCAAGCAAGGTGGCCGGGGGAGCGCAGAGTCGGTAAAAATCCTCCTGATGGAAGGGAGACCGATGCTGCAGGTGGTTCAGGGCCCCCGACCCCTCCCCAGAGGCGTCACGTTTGCCAGCATTAAGTCCCGCTCGCTCTGCCGAACACCGACCGTGCTGACAGCTGGCCGAAGGGCTTTAGCGAGCGGCTGTGTTGCACGGACACCCACACCCGCCTTACCTGGGCATTGCGCAGGCCAGGGATTTGATTGCTTCGCGAGCAGTTTCCCCCCTCAATCAGTCTCCAGCCTCCCCCCATTCAAGCTTTCCCTTATTCCTATAGTTTAAAGAAAGGGAGACGTTCATTCCAGTAAAGTATTTACAAAAAAACCCATGTCTTAAGCCTGTATACACTGCTGAACACTTTGTTTTGCTTTTATTTTCTAGGAAGAATTTCACACAAATGAAGAGGGTTTGGCAATTTGTGAGCTCGCAGAAGACCAGCGGCAGGCAGAGGCTGTGTAACACGGGTAAGGTTGCTTTGGCTTCCCCAAAGTCAGTACTTCACAAACAACTGATCCAGAAAATGGCATAGCAGCCCTCTTAAAGAACTTAAAAAGACCTCCCGTGTTCAGCCCAGGCAGCACGGGACCTTTCCTGAAAGGCCTTGCGCTGAAAAGGGTGTATGTGAAGGGACCCACGCTGCCGGGGCTGGGCACGGCGCTCTGGACACCGAGGGGGGCGTGGTGTTCTACTGTGAGCGTACAATAATCAGAATTAGTCGCTTCTGCTCCTCGCTCCTGGTACTCTGCGGCTCAGCACCTCTCGGCCTGTGTATCTGTATCAACGTCAGTATGTGCAGCAAGCAAGCTAGAAATCTATGATGTCTTTACCCCCTCGCTACCATCAGTTGCTTGCTTTGACAGAGAGACTATGTGGAAAGGATCCAACCGCTGCGTAGAGTGAGGAAACCCACCCTGCGTTCACGGTGTCCCAGTCACGATGGGACAAGAAAAGATTCCAAAGAATTAAGAACAAATCTCATTTTCCCGACCCAGCCAAGAATGCAGAGTCAAGTGAATACCCTCTGGGCAACGGCCACCCATCTGACAGTAACACAGTTACAATCCAGACACATCTGCTCCCAGCAGGAAGATATACCACTAGGATGGTGCAATAAAATAATCAAAAAAAACAGGTTTTCTAATTGAGAAAAGCACTTTGAACAGGCTTCTTTAAAACCTGTTTGTAACCAGTTTGTCTGTCTCCTGAACTTCCTACCCCACCTAGTTATCTCTTCCTTCATTTTTTGCCATTTCAAACATTCTGAAGTTGCATCCAAAAGGAAGAACTTCCCAGGCATAACACTGCAGAGAATGGCAACAAAAAAATGTTGCGGCATACCATCTTTGGGGAGTGGCACTGATGGCCAGGTAGGGTTGCCAGGTTAACAGCTCCTGATCAAGATCAGGCCAGACCGTCCGTCACGTGCCTTGCGCTTTCACAGACTGAGTCTGCCTTTATGCTTATTTTTCAGGTGATGGCGTCTCATCGGTCTAAGGAAAAGGTGCGTTTATTTTCCCCTTTCTTCCTTCCTCTCTTCCCCTTCCCTCTGCTCCAGGGAGGCACGCTTGCCTCCTTGGCACGGTCACGCACTGAAGAACAACTTTCATCAATATCCGTTTATTTTTGCCCACAGCGTTTTTAGAGACCTCGCAGACAGGCACCCAGGAAGACAATGAAGTAAAACCATCTGGGCCAATGGAAAAGGTGCGTAGCATAGATAAAGAGCCTGCAAGGACACAGAGCACCTAGCGGGACAGGGGGAGGGAAGAGCGGATTTCCCCGCTGAGCCAGCTCTACAGGCCCCGGCAGCTTTTCGGGCCAGGAAACTTCCCCACACCAGTCCTCCTTCATTGCCACCTTCTTTCTCTACCGAAGGATCCAGCTTCCAACAAAAAGCACCGCTTCACAGGACAGCTGACAGCAATGGGGGAAGAGAGGCAAGCAGGTACAAAGAAGTAGGTCTGTCTTGCCTCAGCAGGGGAGAACAAACTGTCACCCGGCCCCTGGGGGTGGCACTGCCCGCGCTCGCAGGACACCTGGGCACTGAAGTTGTCACCTCTACCAGGGCTCACATAAAAAGGTGGTTTTAAACCTGACTTCCCCAGACACGCAGAAAGGAGCTCCCATTTCTTCAGGTGATAACACTGGTGACTGAATCACTCGGTGCTAAAAAGCGAGCATGCCCTCCCTTTCCCCTCTCCTATCCACGTGCCGTTCATAACAGCACACGGTCCAGTTACACCCCTCGCAAGCCCAACTGGGGCCCCAGTTACACCAAACCGCTCTCGCTGACCTCAAGGAGGCCTGAGTTAGGCTCCGGGGTGAAGGAAGAATCTCACTGCAGTTCTTACCAACACCATTTATGTAGGAGACATTGTAAGTAGCAGGACAGCTCCATCCCCAGTGACAAAGAGCATTTTCACAGGCTAAGAGAGATCAGCCTCTATTTGTGCACACGGTGGGAGCCGGGTGCTTAGAGTCGTGAGCTATTTGTAAGGATCCCATTTGGTGACTGCAGTACCTGCGAGTAAGGACGGTAGCATACCATTTCACCTACTTTGTACCAAGTCCCAACACAGAAAGCTCGGGCATTAAGTTACACTACTTTTTATTATTCAACCCCCGGTTAACTTTAAAAGCCATGTATCAATCCAGTCGGAGACAAGAGCTCCAGCAGACCCTTGGCAAAGTAAATACCCTTCACTCTCCCTGCTTGGCACTGAAAAAAAAAAAAAAAATAAAAATCCAAGCTGTGTTATTTGTCAACATGCTATTGTACCGCCTTCCGTGAGGTATCTTCTGTTCAATGTCAACCAGCGTACACTTAGACTAGAGACCTAAGTCACTCCATTGGGCTGAGTTCATGCAGTGTGTTTGGGGTAAGGGTTTGCACGCCACAAAGCTGTCAGTTCTTACAGAACTTGTTCACATCACTGAACCAGCAGCAAGACCACTTCAGGCCTTGTGCACCAGCTTTTTTACTTGTACTTTGTGCATCTCCTGCCTTAAAAAAAAAAAAAAAGATAAAGTACTGCCTCAGAATTCAAGTACTCTGCTGAGTAAATTTATCTGCAACTCTTGCTGCGTCAGTAAACTTGGCGAAGGCACCTCGCAAGAGCTTTCTGGGGCCTGCAAGCTTCTGCCCTCAGTCTTGGATTTTGCACAGGAAAATGAGAAGAGGGGCAGGCAACATCCAAAGGTGCTTGCTCGCAGCTCCTTCTTCAGGTGCGGAGCAGAAAGCCTGTCACGCTGAAGGTAAGAACCAGGCCTCATATGGAAGTAAGGCCCATGACTGACATGGTACTTCAGCTCCTGTTCTACCATCGCTTCTCATGCTTGCTCTTTTCCCCTCAGTGCCAAAAAAGTCTGCCCAAGGATGGAGTGCAAGAGCGGAGCTTAAACTACTCCTTCTAACAATTTGATGTTAAACACACACTTGAGTCTATGAGATGACTTCGAAAAAGTCTTTCGTTCCTGGTCTTCCTTAAATTATCATTTAATTAAGGAATAATTTTCTTTTTAAAAAGCTCTAAGGAAGGGAACCAGCTACTGAAGTCTGCGTTGTGGAAAAATGCAGAAGCGGAACCAGCACCCCTATATACCCGTGTAATCGGAACCCCAGTACGTGGTTATTATTACTTTGATCTGCCACTCTGGACTGGTTTTAGACAATTTCACATGCATATTAAAATCTATTTGATTAAAACAGGACAAGAGAATTAAAGCAATGAGTACTACATGGACATACCTATTTTTATTACCAAAAAATGAAATTGATGCATTTACTGTATTCATTTTCTCTTAAAATTTTATCTTTCATTCAATAAGCTAATAAGTTAATATAAATCATAGTAGTTTTCATTTCCTTACTCAAGTAGTCAACAAGATCTTTTACGTGTTTTATGCTGACTCAGTAGCACAGTAGATCTTTAGAAAGAGCATATTGGTCTGTTACTCCACAGAGAATCTTCTTAAAAACGCTACCTCTTCCATGTTATTAGGCTAGCGCTGCGGTTCCCGCGGAGGCTCCCAACGCAGCCGTAGCTGGTGTCAAGGCACTCGGCGCTGGGCAGGTCCGCTCGCACCCAGAGAGCCAGCCCCGGAGGCCGGCAGCGGCCGCCGCACACCGCAGCCACCCCAACCCTTCCACCGCGCCACTGCCCTTTGAAGGACGCCACGAATGACGCTGAAGCTCCCTGCTGAGGGCAGGGGCAATGATTCCATTTGACAGATGTTAAACCAAATACTTTTGTATTTAATTATGTCAAGAGTTCCAGAAGGTTAAAACCATAGACAAATGCACAGAACTTCTGTCGATGACAATGCAGCAACATTGTCATCCCCATGCTTTAAACAGTGTCTAAAGCAATTTCTAAACAAGTACAATTTGGGATACTCATGTAGAACTTCAACAGTGATTTTTGTTTGCTTTACCTAGTACGAAGGGTTTTCAAACACTTCAGTAACTTATAACTAGTCCCACAGTTGCCATTTTCGCATCTGCTTCGCATAAGCAGATGTTCTGCTTTGTATACCAGTAAGAGATTTTGTTTTTTGCCAATAACAACGCAACCTAATTTTCATGTTAACACACAAAAGCATTCTAGTCTTGCTCCTCTTCATCCCCATCCTCATCTTCATCGCCTTGATCTCCAGATTCAATATCATCTTCATCTTCAACCTGAAATTAAGAAAGATCTGTTGTGAGCAGTAACATCCCTTACTCTGATCCAACCTTTCGAAGGCAAGACAAATGCCAAGGGAGTGAAAATAAGCTTAAAGCTAGCCTGAAATTATCATGCTATGTATCAGTTGGCACTTAATGAAGGCAAGCGTCATATTGTAATGTCACACGGTTTTTAACTTCTCTGCTCAGGATGGCTGACAACTGAGAACGGCCGCCTGCGGTCAGCACCATCGGTTCTGCCCCGTGCACCGCAGTAACCAACCTTACACGTGATGTGCCTCAGTTTCCCTCACAGGCGCGTGAACTGAAACTCGCCTTCTCCTCCAAACAGGCTGAGGAGGAAAACGTGCTCTGCCATGCCACGACTGAAGCTGCTAAGGTCTTCTAGGGTACTTTCTCCCTATTTAAGTCATTTAAAAGTCCGACTCAAAAGTTTCCTTAGCTACACTTACAGGATTCTACAATCACTACAAATACTTTTCAACACCAGTAACCCTTCCACCCACCGCAGACTCTTTCAAACCCTATTCCTGCAGCTGAAGCTAAACCAGGTGACTGGTAACAACCGACATGTAATCCTTCCTTTAAGGATTGCATAAACAACAGAACAACTGTCTCCCGACAGGAAACCCAGCCACAGTAACTGCAACACAACCGCTAGGTACGTCCAGCCGCGCGTCACAAGCGTCTTTAAAGAAACTGCCCAGAAGACGAGGCACACAGAAACCACGTGCGGTGCTGCTTAAGTGGCAGACTGAAGTTGTCTAGTTATCCCTTGTATTATGTGTGGAACCATCCCTCAGGAGTACAGCAGGGCCATCATCTGCCCTCTAGCAGGCTGCAGCAAGGCCGGGCGTCCTTCCAGACATGTACGCGACAAGCAGCTTTCCTCGCAGGAGTTTGGCACGTACCTCCCAAGGTCCCTCAGCTCGACACCTCTTCCAAGGGGCAGCCGTCCTCTTTTCTTGGTGGCTGCCAATCTTAGCGCAGAAAGCAACTCTGGGAGATTCGGTAGCCCTCTGTTCATGCAAAAATGCCTCACCACACTCCAGGGATCAGGTATGGCCATACCCAGGCTGCTCAGACCTGACTCGGACCCGAGAACTCACTTGACCCATTGTTCTGCTTACCGGTACACCAAGATCCTTCAGTGTCATCTTCAGTGCAGATAGTTTCTGATCCTGATCAGCCAAAAGCACCAGCAGATCATCCTGTTCTTTCTTTGATTCTGCCACTTCTCGCTGAAGTTTACTTTTCTCATCTTGCAAAATAGCAACCGTACTACTGGATGAATCCAGGTGCTGTTTTAGTGATTCTTTTTCCTCAGAAAGGGCTTTAACTTCATTCTGGCAACAGGAAAATTCCCACAGCGAGTTACACCATAAGCACAGAACAGCTGAAACCTTGTTTCCTACGAGCACATTCCATACGCTACCTGTAACAGCTCCAACCCCGCCAAGCACCCTGTGGCCTTGCTCCCACACACTTCCTGACCCAAACTCCCCTGATTATCAAACTAGGAGTAAGGCAGCTACAAGTCTTAACAGTGGCTACTTTCCTTCCAGCCTAACTGGATCGTCCACGCAGGAGTGAAGCTATTTCTAGACTGTCCTTACCAACTCTTTAAAGGCAGACAAGGCCTACATTTCCCAAGTGAAACATGAAGGAGGAGACGTATCCAGCTTCCCCTGTGTAGCCTGAAACACTTCAGATGCTGAGGAAACAAACCACTTGCACCCAAAGCCTTCCCTGCTGTAGAAGTCCTCCTAGCTGAAGGCTCAGTACTAAGTAACTCGGCTTGGTGTTCGTCCACTACCAACCTTCAGTTCTTGGATTTCTTGCTCAAGTCGTCCCTCCAATCCAGAGCTGCGTGCTGCTGTTGCACCGCTGTCTCCTAACGCGGGATCTGCAGTTGTATTCTGTGGACGAGAAATTCAGTATCAGAGCACCAAATGCCTCACATACAAAACGGACAAACTAAGACCTTATACAGTCAGTTGCAGAATAGAAAAGCATAGTTTCTTCTTACAGTCTAGCCAATGTGCGGTAGTTATATATACCCTGAGCTGCAAGGCATGAGGAAACAGATCTGCGCTTCCCGGGGTCTCAATGAACACACATGCTCGTGCACACATAGGGGCGAACACAAGGTGCAACCCTTATGTCACTGAAGTTCCACTCTAAAAGAGACTCTTTAAGTGTTTTCCTAGGCAGACCCTGCACTTGAACCTGACACGTTTTGTCCTCGTTTCGATTGTGCACCCCGTGCTCCCGCAGCTTTATGCGTTGGTTCTGCTGTGGAAACATCTGTAACCTTCTCGTGTTGTTTAAACTCATTGTCACTTTCTAATGTGAATGCCATTAGCTAGTTTTGAGGACACAATTGCATTTATTTAGCTGTTCTATACGGCTGTATCGGCTGATCTTTTCAACGCACTGTTGAAAAAAGCTCTGAAGCATTTGGAGTTCTGCACAGACAGATGTACCCGCCATTCGACTGTATGTCAGCTTTCACATTAGTATCCGCAACCGTTTGTAAGAATAATCGTCCCTCTCACGTACACGATAGCACGCGTTCGTGTCTCCCAAGAGACTGTTTCCGTTGATGAGGGTATCAGCTTAGAACACGGACTAGTTGGTATTCCTTTGTTTAAAAGTACCGAGGACCAATGGCCTCACAGAACACCAACATACCTGGAAGTGCCCCCCTCCCTCCTCATGCAGGATTTGTCTAGGTAACGTGTTAATTCCTTTAAAACACTACTGGAATCACTTGCTGATGTGTGTGTTCTTACAAACAGCTTGGTTTAGGACCACAGCTACAGCCACCAGAAGCAGCAAAGTGAAGTCTTCAAGATTTAGTCCCCTAAGAGAAAATATAAGAAACTTTTTCACGGGTACCATTACTTGTAGCTTTTGATTCTCCATCTGAAGCTTAGAGATTTCTGCAGACTGTAGTTGTATCTGACTCCTGAGCATTTCTAATTCCTTTGGGAAACAAAGGCAAAACATACTTTTAAGTTAATTTGATCAAGCAAGGTAGTTATTCACATGAAACTTTTCATAAGTTAAACGCTGCCAGACATTAACTGCTTCAGACTAGCATACATGAGGAAAGCTGCATCTCGCTCTCAATGAGAGCACGGCATCTTTCTCTAGACGACAAAATGAGTCAGCAACACAGAGCATTTTTTTTCCGCCCTGCTCTTACTAACCCATTTCTGTGGAACGCCCAACCGAGACATCTGTCCGAGCCTCAGTTGTGGTTACAGAGGTGTTTCACACCACTAGCACTCCCATTGCACGCATCCTCTATGCATTTCCTTTCTTGGTGCAGAAACCCATTGTGACTTATCAATCCAGGCATTATTAGTTCCCTGCTAAGTATTTTTTGAGCAACGGCTACCTTAAATTACAGAATCTGCTGATACTTAAACACTTTATGCTGTACATCTAATACCCGGAAGCTTTCGCATCAACATTTAGACATATGTTTTGCGATGGATAAACACATTTTGCAAGTCTGAAGAGTCAGTTGAAGTGTCTTCTGCTGGCTCAAACTTGCTTAATAAAAACAACTGATTCATTTTTGGATGCGTCATCTTGATGCTCCCAAGATTACTGCCATCACATAAAAGTACAGCACGGCAAACACCAACGGGCTCAGGAGGCGATGCTCCTCCCCCAAGTTTGACAGAGCTCCCTTCCCATCCCAAGCTACCGCTGTTCACCACAGCTTTGCTGAAATACTACAAGTTCACCTTCTGTAGTTCGTTACTGTGCTCCAAGCCACCAGATTTGCCCGTCTGCGAAGACGGCTCTGTTGTTCCCATTTCCAACTGTGAAGACTTCTGTAACAGCAACAGGAAAATCAGCCACAGAACTAGACAGGCTCAACACAGCCACGCTGTCAGAACACAAAGCCAACCGCGTGCTTGGTCAAAGTTCCCAGCAGAGAAGGTGCAAACAGGCTGAGAAATGCACATCAAAGCTCTCCGACTACACCCGAGGAGCTGCATCGTCTCCTCTAAGGTGGATGCAAAAGCATCTTTCGCCGATTGAAATGCAGAAGACGTGCACAAAATAAGACGAGCATGCGTCATCCTGCATTTTACAAGCAGGCCACCATAAACGTGTCCTAGGCTTTACCCCCATTAAAGCTCCTAAGAGACTCCTACTGTTTCTTCCCACCCAAAACACGCTAAAAACCATGATTCTACAATCCAACAGGTCAGCTGCACAAATTACTCTTGGGAACAGGGCGAAGCACAAAAGGTTTTGCTCAAGCCATATTTCCTATAATAACAATAATCAGTTATGATTGTTCGACTGCCATCATAATGAGGACTTGCACAGCTTAAGACAAATTACATTTGAAAATGGGAATTGGAAGCTGCATCAAGGCCTGGCGTGAGAGTTAGCTCTTACCAGTTTTTCAATGAGAGAATCCTTTTCCCTTAACTGCCCTTGCAGCAGTTCATGCTTGTTTTTCCATTCTTCCAACTCCTCTTTCAGTTTGCTCACTTCTTCCATCTGAATGCCATTCATCTGAAGCGTATCACTGTGGGAATTATGATGCTGAGTGTCCTTCCCTAAAAGACAGAGATTATAACAAAGGTAACAAACACCAACAGCATTTTGAAGTTAGCTTCAAACACGCCGATTAGAGTCTTTGTTGCCTGCCCTCCTCCTGCCCCGCAGGGCAATACAAGCCACTCTGACTGAAGAACCAAAGCAGAGTAGTTAAGAACTCTCTATCAAAAGTTGAATCAAGAGCTCTAATCTGCCATTTCCTTCAAGTCTGTATTGGTGCCTGCACCTGCCTGCTGCTTCAGTCATTCGGTTCATCCCAAGTAAGTTCACAGACACAAATCACTCTATAGAAGGACATTAGTTTCCTTATGTATTTTCCATCACAAAAACCCCTGAAGGCAGAATTACTTTTTGAAACCATGTCATACCCAGCGTACGAGGCATCTTGACCTTGCAGTAACCTGAATATACTCTCCCGATTTAAGCATTCGGTTAGCCATCTCTGTAGCAACAGTAGGAGGCCTCCTCTTGCACATCAGCCACACCACAGCTCTTCCCTACTTCGGGCTTTCATTCACAGACCCCAGCCAGCACACGCCATGGCCCAACTGTTCACATTCTAAGTCTGAACGGGCAGCGACTCGTTTGGACTAACTTAGCTCCCCGGTAGCCAACAGTTCCTACAGCAAGCTTTGTCTCTTATCCCTCACCGGGTGCACTGGCAAGGGTGCAAGGGCAGGCTAAGGTTAAAGGCAGTTAAAAGCAAAGCCGAGTATTTTTAGTTAATGAAACAAACCTGATGCTTAAACAAAACTGTGTACAATGCTCAACTTGAAAAAAACTGTATTTTATCTCTACGGGAAGTTTTCATAGGCTGCAGGACATACAGCAGCACGGCCGAAGTGACAGAAGGTTGTCCGCTGGAGCTCTTCTGTAGCCCGCCATAAATCACACAAGATCTTTGCACTAGCGAGATTAGTTCTTACTATTCTTTCTGAAGCCTACCTAGCTGTACTTTAAGGAGATTATACTGGTCCTTATGCTGTTGGATCTGCGACACTTGCTGTGTAACTGTTGCTTGGAGCTGTTCGTTTTGAGATGTTAAAGTGTTAATTCGTTGTTTTAATTCTTCAAGCTCCTGGTCCTGTAAAAGGAAAAAAGGGCACTTAGAATCTTAACTCTTTTGAATACCATACTGTCAGGACAGCATACGAAGACAGAAACACCTTAACTCCACCACTGCACATTACTGGTTAGTGACACCGTCAGCGCTACCTGTGACAGATGAGCAGAAAAGCTGCACGCAAACCTAGGTCGCTACTCCGAGGAAAAAAGCCTGGGAAAGACAGAAGCGGCCTGTCGCAGACGACCAACGCCTTTTGGAGGAGACCTCCAGCACCCCCGCACCAGCAACAGCAGAGAAAGAAAAAGGAAATACAGGAAATCCCGTCATCACACTTTTGCTCTCTCACACTGAAGCCTGCACACACTGGGTCCGCTTCAGGAGTCTTTAAAGAAGTCATCACGTGTTCAATAAAGCCTCACTGGCAGCTCAAAAGGGCCCCTTAATTCCCCAGCTACCACTATATTCTGTGGCCACTCCAGACCCCTGAACTAAAACCACCTGCTCCAGTTGCTCATTAGCTATTTAAGGTAATTAGCTACGCTCCTCTACTTCTCAGTCTAAGCTGTGGCAACAAGTGATCTACCATTGGAGAAAAAAATTTGAGAGTCCAGCCACAGTAGGTATAACCAAATTTCACTGACAGACTTCATTTCTTCATTCAGCCACATTTCGTCTGTCATCTTTTCAAAAGTGAGAGCACAGAACTAAGACTTCGATCTCTTAGCCGAGGGCTGCCAGTTCTCCAGTTACTCATTTGAAAAGAAACACTTCAACATGGGAAACAGCAGATGCACCCCAGGAAAAGAATTAAACTTAACCAGTATCCCAACACTGACATTTCACTTGAGCCAGAAGGCAGCTTAAGTGTTCTCAGAAGCGTTTCTGCATCACTAGATTCCTCGTTGTTTTGGAACATCGGGTACCCAGCTGTACTGCGGTGCCTCCGACCGCCAGCGTGTACAGCGTAACTCCCTCTTACCTGCTCTCTAATGACTTTTTTGTAGTGAGTCACAATGTTGTCATGCTGTTCCAATGTCTTCTTCACCTCCTCCTCCTTTTTATCTTCCTCACTGGACTTGTAAATAGCTTTACTTATGACACCTGTCAAAAACAGTTTCTGTCAACTGAAGCCCGGTTCACCTTTTTTTTTGTCCTCGCACCGGTCTCACAGCCTCACCCAGTTGAGCTGAGCTCACGGCATGAGAAACTCAGCCTGTACTCTAAAAAAGCAGTTGTCACAGAGGTTTAAGAAAATAGGAAACGGCACGTTTTTTATAGCGAGGTTTGCACACTTAGTGCTTTGCACAGTTTCAGAAAAGCTGAAGGGTGGGGTTTGAGTCCTTCCTATCGGAAAAGGTGCATTTTGCTTGCGTTACGGCTCCACTACAGCGGTTCCCCAAGCAGTCGTGCAAATAAGTGAAAGACTTGGGACTACAAGGGCAACGTGCAGGTGAAGCGAGATCCGCCAAAGCCGTCTTTACTGCTGCTGCTTCAAGGTGTTTTCCTTCTCTAGACTGATTCAAGTTGGGCAATGCTAATGAACAGGACATTAGTTAGACATTGAGGATGATGGCAACCCGACTCTTGTGAAGGATGGGAAACACTGAAGTCCCCGTTGTTTTCTAACAAGCCAGGAAATTCAGCATTCGTAATTTTTCTTAATGAATCAGTTAGAAACAGCAAATATCTAATTGCCTACTTAAACAAATCAAGCTTCTGCGACCACAGTATGCGCTCAATACTTCAGTCTCTACGTGAGCACAGGTAAATACGCCCCGGGCCACAGTGTGCTAACTCACAGCACATACTAAGAGTCATTTCTCCGAAGAATATGAAGTTATCCAGTTCGTACAAGGCCTGATTATGGGCTCGCACTGGGAGTATGTTTACCAAGCACTTGAACTGCGAGCTCGGGTATGTCATCACTTATAGCTATTACTGTAACATGTTTTTCAGAATACACCATTTTAGGATGATCACACTGCTTTTAAGAGAGTTACATGCAGCACATTTGGTAGTTCAGTCATCAGTTCATCACAAAAACTCCAGAAATGAGCCTAACATCTCACCTTCCAATTCCTTCACGAGCTTGGTGAACTCATGATCAAACATCATGTGGTCTGGGCTAGAAAAACTAGGCTGTGGCTTCTGAGCAGCTCTGGAATAAAGTTCGTGTTTGCTAATGAAGCCAAGCTTCTCAATGAAGTTCTCCCTGCCAATCCTCTTCTCAATCAGCTGTTTCAGCTTCTCTCTAAAAGGAAGAGACAAATCAATCACAGTGCAACACTTGAAGAGAAATGAGCCCACCCTTCCCTCAAGGTGAATTTTGCAGGTACAACTCTGATTATCTCTCAAGTCTTAACCTCCCGGGATGCTTTGCACTCAAGCTGCGATTTTTCAGTTGCCACCGACATCTGTTCTCGGCCCAGGAACTCGCAGGCTAGCACCCCCTACGCAGAACAACTTTCTGCTTCCCCTGGCTAAACACGGGGTCAGTTACTTAGCATCCCATCAGGGACACGCATAGAAAACACTCAACCAAATTTTCTCAACTGCACCACCTCAGTCAAAAGCCCCAAACCGCCACCTGCCATTGACAGAACCTTTCCCTACAGTCCGCTTATTTCTACATCATACTTACTTCCTATAATTTTCAAGGGAATTGTCATTGTAGTAGATGGAAATGCCAAGCAAAAGTGCACACAGGCCTTGGACGAGCTGCTCCTCTTCTCCAAGGTTTTCAGCTATCTGCCCTGTGAGCTAGAGCTCTTGTTAAGGATACTGGAGATATTTCGTAAGCACAACACATGTAACATACTTCTCCCTGTATCAATTCCCAGTTCAAATTAGTTGCACAAGTAATCCCGAGCTTCATTAGGAAGTAGGCAAAATAGCAGATGAAAGCCTTGCGGCTAGCTCCTATTTTGAAGGACCTGGGTGGCTTCAGGGGCTCCCCTGAAATTCCTTTTCTCGGTAACTGCTTAACCAAAGAGATATACAGTTGTTCCAAAACAGACTTGCAGTTTAGGTGAGGTGACAGTTTAGACTTATGCACTTTAGTCAGCGGACAATCCAAAGAATTTCAAGGCAAGCAGTTCTACTCTGCAGGCAGGTCAAGGATACGAAAGGTACGTTGGCTGGGTTGTGAAGGAAGTGGGTGACAGCGATCGAGCAGTTGCTTAGCCAAGTGCACAGCAACATCAGTAGTCCAACCCGGGTCTGTACTTTGCTGCCCTGGAAAGAATGAAACCCCCCATCGTTATCTTCCCACAGCAGAGGACTAAAATACCAAAAGAAGCTGTACTGGTTAACAACTCGCCCACTTCCGCCTCACCAGTTTAAAAACAACAAGGCATGTCTTTCAAAATACCCATTCGTTAGTTCCACCGAACACAATTTTAGTGCTGTGATGAAACAAGTATTAAGCTATTCACACTGAACTGTTTTCAGAGCAAAACAAGCAGCAACACAGATGTGAAATATGACTCGATGCAAATTAGCACCAATATAAAATCATAACAAATTAGTTCTGCATTTATAATTAATACTAGGGGAACATGAAGGAACATACACACAACCCCTGCAAAGACAGAACGAGGTGTAAATTCAGTCAGGTAAGGACTCCCTAGAAGAGATGATGCATCACTAAGGTTTCCCCTGCTTACTAAAAATTGCCGTGTGTTCCTAATATTATTTTCTAAGTAAAGAAAGATAATACTGGAGTGGCTTTCGCTTCTGCCAATACTCACACTAGGCCAGCAAGAGGAACGCTAACTGCAGTATTTATTTTTGTTAAGAGGGAAAATTAGTTTTCATCTGCAAATTAACCGTCCTCTCAATCCTGTCCCCCTTGTCTTTGCTGCAGATTTTGCAGGTGCAGCAGCGTGAAGACAGGCGTACATCTCTCGCAGTAGTCATCGTTCAGAAGACAACCAAAAAAATGTTCTCTGCATGGAAAACTAGACTTCACACAAGCGCGTGATGGCGGGGATCATGACAGCAGCAAAAGAGAGAAGTATTCACGAACCACGACAAAAGAGTCCGTGCTTGAAAGTTATCTGCGCTTGAGACACTGAACTTCCCTCCTTGCCTCTGATAGCCCTGCACTTTAGAGCTGAAGGCAGTGTTGTTTTAAACTTTACCTAAGCATGAAAAGAAAAAAACCCAAGGTCTTAGAATAAGCCAGTTTGCCCATCGAAACAGCCAGCGAGCAGCAGTCTGGCAAGAAACTCTCCTGCAGCAGGCTCCCGGCTACCCCACTGCCACTGCGGACTGCAGGGCAGACGGGAACGGAGTCTGGCAACTCTGGAAAGAAATACCTAGCTCCCAAGAGACTGCCTTCAAGGACTTCCCTCTGAGGTGTTGCGATTTGCTGCAGTATATCACCATCACTGAGACGAAACCATCTCCTTCAAGAGGAACACAGATTACAGCTATCGAGACCGTGGCAGCCACCCCTGACGCCGCACACATAGGAAAGCGAGCGCCCAGCCTTTTGTCGTCATCATCGTCACGACTTCCAGAGACCAAGCCAACAGTGACAGAACAGCAGAGAACACAGCCATCACCACGACTTCGCAGCACCTGCCTGCCGTGTTTCACAGTGAGTACTACGTGCCCTACTATCAATCATTTTTTAGTCTTCGCTATAGGTTTGTCTGCAGCTTCCTTGTGACCCGGTATTAACACACAGGTTATCTTCCCCACTGCTACCCTTCTAGCTGAGTGCCACAACTGGTTTCCACTTACCTAGACCTCTCTGCGAGTGGTCTAGTCGCCAGCAAACTCCATTTGCCTCTCGCCCAGCTCTTTTAGCTTTCCCCGCTGTGCATTTCCTCCGCTCGCCTTGCGCTTGGCAATTAATGACTTGTACACAACACAACTCTCA
Source organism: Balearica regulorum gibbericeps (assembly GCF_011004875.1). Taxonomy (NCBI): domain Eukaryota; kingdom Metazoa; phylum Chordata; class Aves; order Gruiformes; family Gruidae; genus Balearica; species Balearica regulorum. Next base: position 731,412 of record NC_046187.1, on the reverse strand, counting down.
GCTCTCTGCTCACTAAACTGCCCTTTTTTCCCTACTCATTGCTCCTCACACCTCAGACTGGTTCAGAACTGCGGGGACTACCTTTTCCCCAGTCCTTCCCCTCTAAGGGGTAGAGCTCTGCCTGTCCCTACACTCACCCTCAAAGCCTCCAGCAGACCCGAGAAGAGGCAACGTGGCGTGACCAACTCTACCAAACTCCTATTTCTCAAATGCCAGACTTTGCCACACTTAACCAGTTTAATTGCTGACAGTCAGCATTTAATCCCCCCGTAACCACGCGCACAACGCTGCTTTCACCCTCTAGGATAGGCAAAAGTTACTCAGAGCAACCAGAAACAGTCCAAGTTAAAAGTTCAGACTCAATAATTACTGACAAAATGGCTACGACGCCCATTATCTGCGCAAAGACAGTCACGCTGACTTACTATTTGTCAAAAGATCGAGTCAATTCTCCCGGAACCGAACAAAAACAAACGCTTGCTTCAAACAGCACAAGCAAGCAACGCTAGAAATCCTTTTCCACTCACAGTTACAAATACTGGCTCTTACCGTCCCAAGACTATTAGCCAGTTCTTACGCACTGGGAATAACCACTGTAACTGGCAGTCTTGCCTACGGCGCGTTGGCACATCTCGGGCTTCTCAAGCAACTCTTCTACCTGTGTTCTCTTAGCTGCTACGGAACACCAAGTTACTTTTGCTTGTGCGACCCGGCATGCACAGCACTCGTTATCTGCTGGAAGCAGTCACAAACCGCATTTATTCTCAAGCGCTGCCTGCTATTCTGAGGTCAAAGTAACATGTCCTGCCAAAGGATTTCCATGTGGTCCAAAACATCCTCTCTAAAAAAAAACCCAAACCCAAACCACACAGCTCTTTTCGAGACATACCATGCTTACGCCTACTGTGACAGACGACAGCTCTCCAAGGCTGCTGTTCTACGATTCAGGGCTGGTAACAAAACAAACCCACCCCTCGGGAGAACTGCAGTAAATAAAGCAGACAATTCCACAGCAGCAATCTTTCCGAATTGTTTTTTCTGCTGCCGGTAACCAACTCGGCAGTGCTTTAAGTAATGCAACCTTTAAGTCACACAACTCGCTTCAGCGGTCATTTGCTAGCAATGAGATCCCTGCTAGCCACAACTAGCGGCTCCAAGGTTAAAACTTCAGCTGGTAAGTAGAACGTACAAAGGGGCCGGATGGCAGGTTAAACGCAGTTTTTCATTTAGCAGTCAGGAAATCAGCAGCATGTTCCCACTTCAGATTGTACCAGCTGTTTGCCACAGGCCAGTCTGAGAAAACAGCATTTCTAACGGTTTTAATTTTTCTTACAAGGAAGCGCATCTGTTTGGTGAACAGATGGTGAATGAGTCCGCCCCACTGGAAAGAAAGCACCCGTGCCACCCAAGATCGTTACCCATAGTTTTGTGGAGCACCCCCAGAGAATCCCCTGGAGACACAGAAGGAGCTTGTTATGCTAGGAAAAAACCCAAACCCAACTGCAACACAAAGCTGTAAGTGGAAACACATCAAAAAGCAGTTAAAAGAAAACCTCCCCAGCAAAACCCAAGGCAAGAGGAAAAGGCCTGCTTTTGGCAAGAAAGTGCCAAAGCTGTGCCAAAAAATACATACCCGTCTGTCGATCTTATCGCCCTGCAAGTTACACACATATTACTTGAGAACCTTGAAGTGGCAGACATTTCAGAAACATCCCCCCAAGTCTGAGACCCTTGTATCATTTAAGGCTAAAGAGCCACAGGCAGTTTTACAGACTCAAATTTACCTTGGACAAAAATGCCGGGAAAAGGATAAAAAGAAGTACTGTCTATTTTCAGGTAAAGCCGATTAAAAAAAAATAAATAAAAAAATCACATGAACCAATTCAAAATTGCCGCATTCTGCTGTTACTGTCAATTGCAGGAAGGTCTGACTGCTGCCAGGGTTAACCAGCTCCTCGTTATTACGACCACGCGAGGAAAAACGTGCACGACAGAACCGAGCGTCACAAGGAAGCGCGGGCCAGGAGGTGACCTTCACTCGCTCGTCGTTAGCGAGGTCAGGTATTAACATGTTGAACAAATTCAAAAAAGCTTTCACCTTTAGTAGCAAAACCAAAAACAATCAATAGTGAGAGCCTGGTGTTTTTAAGGTGTTTCACGTTAGCAGTTACAGGGTAAATACCAACCAGGCACTACTTCAGCAAAACGGGACTGAGGATCCTGCCCGTTTGCTTTGTCTTTTTACCATGTGGAAGGTCTGGATGCTTCAGGACCCTCTGCCTAATGAGAGTAGGCAACATCAAGCAGCAAGTGCTGATAAAAAGCAAGATTTGCTGCTTTTCTCCACCCTCTGCGGCACAGAGTGCTTTAAGCAAAGCTTAAAATCAGTCAGCAAAAGAGAGAGCATCCTCCTCCTCCTCATTAAGCTAGCGCTCATGTCTTGCTGCGATGTGCCTGCGCAGAGCGGCATTCTTCCTGGACACCCGGAGCTGTAAGGCAAAGCGGGGGGCAGTCGGGGCCGTACCTGGGAGAGGATATTGGTGCACTGCTGGAGCAGCGACACCGGCGGGTTGCCGATGCTTGTCGCCAGCTGCACTCTCAGGAGCTGTTCTTTCAGCGTGGCGTTTTCCTGTAACGCGTGAGCCAGGGCCACAGCGGCACACCAGTTTGAGAGAGAGTCCGTGGAAAAAAGGCCCCCACAGAGCAGCTGACCAGCTGAGACAGAGTTACCTGTAGCTACCAGAACAGCCGAGAGGTACCAGTGAGATTAAAACAAGCCACAAAACTGGCAAAACATTGAAGACATCAACACACAGTTCAAACCCAGAAAAATTAAACTAATGAAGTTTTAGAGAAATCGTAAGCCAAATCTTCTTGCTCGGATGGGACAATTAACGGCAGATAAATATTTTTGCAAAAGACATCAGTTGATGCATTAAACACTTGTGCTAGTTCACGACTCGTTGCAGAGACATTAGCTTTGCGTACCGTCAATGGTAGATGGCAGAAGCGTTGAAACGATTTCTCCTTGTCCTTTTTGGTTTTTGTATAAAAAGCACTGGAAACAGTAGAGAACTGCGCAGCGTAGCACAAAAGGCTGCCTTTCGTTTACCATGGACATCAGAAGTACTACAATCGCAGGCCTGTTTGGAAAGGAAAGAAAAACCATTAGGACAAAGTTCTGAATGAAGACAACTGCAGATACACCATTTGGAGTGTGCTCTCCAGGCAAGCAAAGAGACTTTGCCCACTCCACCTGTCACCATTTCAAACACTTGACTAAAGCTTTGATTTTAAAACCAAAGTTTTTCAGTTAGTTAAAACCCAACACGCTAGATTCATTATACTTGACTGCAATCAGCTAGCGTTCCTCTGCAATATTCGCAGTTCCCATTCAGTCCTACAGCGTTCTTGAAGCTAGCAGGGAGCCGCTGGGACCGTGTCTCGTACGGCCACTAGCAACTTGTGATAGATACCCTCACCCTCACATTCAAATGTCGAGATGATGATCTCATTAATCCAACACTGGATCTTCCCCAGCCTGAGTAAGTACCAATTACCTGCCTGTTTTCCTAGCCTCTCAATCCTCTGGCTGACAGCGGCAGCTCGTCGCGATCTAGGAATTTCTCAACTATTGATGATTCGCTGTTCGGGTACCTCATAACAAATAAGATCAGTTTTAGGCCTCATCTCTGTGGAAACACACCTGACACCTTCGGGCTACATCCAATACACCCAATGTGAACTTGAAGCTGTTGCTCTGTCTCATAATTCCAAACTCTGATTTTTAACAATCGTTTGGATCAGACTGCCGTTACCCATACCAATACATCATTACCTAACACAGTTAAACACTTCTCTTCCTCTACCTTGGTGGATTAGAAGGTGCATTTACAGAGGCAAAGTAGTCTTGGTTCATCTGGCATCCTCGAATGACCTCTGATACGGTATTAATGGTCTACAGAAAGGGCAGAGAAAAAAATAAACAAAAAAAAATCACAGACAGTTAAATGCGAGCACTAATCTACTACCTAGATCACTCAAAATGATCCAAGATTACCTTGACGGCCCGGTATGGAAAAAACACACACCGAGTCTCAGCATAGAGATTTATTCAATACAACTGTTTCAAAGGAAATCCAAACAGCTATCAGCTGTGACCCCTGCTGAGCAAAGGTTAAGAGACAGAAGGCTCAGACAGCTCCACCGTCACTTCATTTTCCATGTCAGATCAGTTTTGCTGTGACAGCCAGCTAAACTGGACATTGTAAACAGATTGACAGGTGAAAGAATTGGAAGGGAGGCCGCGCCAAAAGCGCCAGTCTACACGCAATCTCAGCACATCCTTTTATCAAGGGAAAACACATCTCATGCTACACTGCAGAAAGGGCTTTCTCGAAGCTAGAAATCCCTCATCCTTGGCAACCTGCCCAGTCAGAATACTTCTAGAGTCTTTCAAGAGAGAAAAACAACAATAAAAACACCCCCCCCAAAACAGGGGAGATCATTAATGACTCAGCCACTGTGGTATATGTGCTGAAATCCAACGGAAAAGAAAAAAAAAAAAAAAAATCAATCTGAATACTTTCTGGTTGCAGAATACAACACAAAGGACTAGCTTACACTTCAGTTGCCCACACACGAAGCTGACATCTCTGGTGTCTGAAAGACTTGCTTAGCAAATACTCTAATTTCAGTGGGTCTCTGTAGCAACCAGGTTTCCCTGCAGACCCCTGCTTTCACCCACGTAGTTGCCCCCATCCCTACATCTGTTCGCCCCCTCTTACTTCTGTCAGGATATCAGCAGGAACTCCGGTCGCCATCAGGATCGTGCAGAGCTGCTGTAACAACCCGCAGTGAAACATCGCCTTCTGACAACTGCTGGTGGCACCAGGAGGATTGGTGGGAGACACGAGTACCCGCACAAGCTAGGAAAAAACAAACATCTCTATACCAAGAGAGCCCGAGACATTCCAAAACGCAAACCAAAACTAATTTACCCAGTTGAAGTTTAGCCATGAAACAGAATTGCTCCTAAAAACAGAGACAGAAGACAACAATTAAAGACCATCTTCGTCCCGCTACTACATATGGCCATTTGATTTCAAGTTCAGTGACACCCTCTAAAATCTTCAAATATCTGACTCCATTGCAACTAGGCGATGACGAATCGAGCTGGAACTATTCTATTATTGGGTTTGCCACTTGTCGGAGCTACATGTCAGGAAGTGAGAGAGTACCTTCATCATTCGAGTTCAGCTTCCACACAAAGCACCGCAGAACAGCAGAACCTGATTTCATTTTTTTAGAGGGGTGAGCAGAGGGGCAGCTGCCCAACGGTCCATAATTATGAGCCCATAGTGAAGGCAGCTACTGGCACTCGGGTTTACGTGCCGCAGCCATACAGGAATTCATACGGGAGGATTCTTTATATAGAACGCCCCAATGATGTATTTTACCTCAGATCACTGTTTCATCTGAAGTTACACAAAATGAAGTTACACCACGTGCCCGCCATTACGAATTCACCGTTTGGCAATGATCGTTGTGCTGAGAGCAGGACCTCTCCTCAACGTCGGCAGCTAATTCTCAGCTCAAGACAACCCCTGTATTTTGCAGTTAACTGTTACATTACACTTATTCTTCATTGCAAGAGAGCTGAACAAGCGTTGACATGGCTACTTCGGAGTCAGATGAAGCGTCGTACCTGCAGCATCAGGTGAAGATTAGTTACTTTCTGCGCAGACCACCCACAGTTGTCATCTCCGACTTCAAACCAAGGCTTCATACGCTGAATGTATGAACCTTCTTTGAAGAAATTCTGATTGGAATTATTATTCTTCAACAAGTTTTGTAAGAGGAGGAGACAGTCTTCCACTACTATACCTGGTGAGACCAAAAACCAAAAGATTAATCAATAGATAACACATGGAAAATGAACTAGCTTCTCCATGCACTAATTATGTTCTAGATGGCCAGAGCGCACACTTCCAAACCCTGCATTCTTAACAACATTAGATTTGGATCAAGAACAGCCAAACTCATGCATGAAAAAATAATCAAAGGTCACTGTAAATTGAACACATCCATGTTGATTCAGTGTATTTCCAAGGAAACCATAGGAGCGTTTCTTCCACAAGTCCGAAGCAAAAACGTTATTGCCAAAGAATATATGAGTTTGTGTAAGGAAATTGGGTAGGAACGGGAAGAACTTCAAACAAAGCCTCACAACCACTTTGCGTCTTCAGGTATACCTGCTTCACGGTCAGGCTACACAACTGTCTCTTTGTATGGTACGCACTACCATGAAGTTCCCTTGAACTGCATCATGATTCCAACTCAGTGGTTCTTACTGGATTACACGTTCATTTGCTTTCATCACTGGCTACATATTCAACTCATTTCAAACCTACTTTTTGGGTTATTTTGGTGGAGAGGCAATTCTTAGAGATAGGCCTTACAATGAGCCAATTCAAACTCAACTCCTTCGAGTTGCAACAGCTTTTTTTTTTAACCCTGGGTTTTTATCTGTACTGATAAAGCACTATAGATGCTAATCAGCTATGTACTCTGGAAGAGAAAAGAGTCAGACAGCTCCGTCCAGAAGACCAGACGAATAAAGGCAGCCTGCTTCTGGTACTGCTGGGACACCTCCAGATCCGGACTCAACAGAAAGGATGAAGACTTACTCCTCAGACTTACTCCTCACGCTTGTGAACACAGCCAGACAGTGCCAGACTTGGGAGGGGGAGAACCAAGAGACCGGCTGTCACCTTCCCCTTCCCACTCCTGCCGGTAGTCCAGCCCTGGGCAGGGCCGCAGCCAGGAGGAACGGACGCATCCGAGGGGAGCAGAGAACTCGTAGCACTTAGGAATTTACATACCAAGCCTCCTAAAATTATTAACTGCCTAAAAACAGCAGCTTTGAATCAAAGGTTTGCTTAATCCTTCCCTGCCAACATAGCCGGAATAATTCAGCTGGGAGAGAAGCATGAACTGCTCCTGCAGCCCGTAGCAAGGTCATGGAACAGAAACCTGTCTTGTTACTGAAATAGGTCCTGTAGCAAACTACAAGTGGTGGTAAACTCATAATGTGTTGCTAATTATAAAAAGAGCATCTAACTGCTGATCATTTTTGCTCATTTTTTTTTATCCTTCCCCCCCCCCCCCCAACAGGTAAATGACTTGGCATGGAGCTGACCAGAAAACTGCCGTGATTAGTGAGGCTGAAGAAACTCAGCAAGCTGTTCATTCCAGCCGCTCCAAGCATCCAAGGATCTCGCAGGAGGAACGCGGACGCTTAACTCTGTAAGTAACAAATGCTGCATACGTATATCTGACACCGCCGCTCAAAGTACAGTCACAGAGCAAATCCAAGCAGGAACACGCAGACACACTCAGAGAAATTAACTGTTGTTTTAACTAAATCTGTCAAGACTAGTCTTCAAAAGATGCTGAAACGCTGCCTACTTGCTCTGTCTGGCTTTGCTTGTTTTGTTATGACCAGGCTGGATGCTTTGATCCTTCTCCCCACTGACCTAGCTCCAGTTACATACTAACACCAGCCTGTAAACGCTGTCACCTAATAGTTTGTGCAGAAGCACAAGACTATGATTAAGTCTTAGACTTTGCTGTACCTCCATCGCTGTTTCCTTCTTCTGTTATGATATCCAGAAGTCTCTCAAAGGCATTTTCAAAGGCAACAATCTTCTGTATGGCTGCGTTACTTTTTGTCAGTTGCTGTAACAACAAGACTCCCTTGACAGGTGGGGGAGAAAAGAAATTAAACTGAGTTTTAGCAGAACTACATTGCTTTCCACAAGTCACAGCTCTTAGAAGGATGCTCCATCAGCAGCACAATCATCGGACGGAACTGCACGCCCTGCAGTTCGGCACATCTAACGAAACCCACCACCGACACCACGCGATAGTTCCCTCGCGCCTCCCCGCCCTTCAAAATAGAAGCACAGAACTGTTAAAACGGATACGAAGTGGCTCCACAGAGGAAAGAGGGAACTCATAAAGCACCTCATCTCTTCTGTATTAATTAGAGCATTTTGGCATCTGATGAGTAAAGAGGGAGAATTCAAGTGAACCTGACAGAAGGCCAAGAGAAAGATCAGCTAACACGCTGGGAAAATCCTACACAAGGGTCAACGTTTGCATTAAACACACAGTAACAGTTTGCATTTCTTATGTGAATTGTGGCGAGACACCCAAATGCCGCCCGACTCAGCCGAGGAATGAACCATTCCCAATTAGCAACCACAGCCATTCTCCCACGTGTGTTCACTTAACTTAATCCACATTCTGCACAAGTGCTAAGCGATTCAGTTGACAGTTGTTGTTTATGACAAGGATAAACTGCCTTTGTTCTGTACTTACATCATTTCGTATAACCTCCCTAGAGTCTGCAAGTAAATCCATCAGTCTGGAAACACCTGCAAGAAGCACATTAAAAGTAAGAGCATGAAAAAGGTGCAGCTTTTTCATGCTGGAAGTCTTTAAAACACCTTGCTCGAGACTCCTCCAGCCCTCTGCCATAGCATTTGCTGAGCTTCCAGCTTCAAGTTCATCAGCAATAAACTCGACCGCTTACCCATAGGGCTGACAAGAATTATCTGCTGCACTTGAGGTCCTTGCTGCTTTAAAAGCGATGTAAGTAGCTTCACTCCAGGCCAACGAACATGGAAATCAAATTCCTGCAAAGGTGGAGAGGAGTACGTTAAGTACTAAATTGCCCGGTATTCAGCTTTCTCTTCTAGACACCAGTTACGAGTAGACACCAAAGGGATGAGGGACTTCATGTCCTGCCGGTTCCTTTTCTCATCCATCCTATTACAGCACGTGGCCAGCAAGTCAAACGCTATCCCACTCCACGGGTATTTATTTTATCATCAGCAACGCGGACTCCCAACAGTTTGCTTTCCTCTGTGTCCTTTGGGGTAGCTTTCGTAGCTATTTCTTCTTTCTAAAAGCAGTCAGTCCAGTATTACTGGAATAATATAATAATAATACTCCAGGAACTGGCCCGTATTACCCAGAAATCCAAGTGGGAAAGCAAAGCAAGCTCTTTTATATCTTCTTCCTATTCCCAAACAGTAACAGCAGCTTCTCTGATAAGTATGGGTCTTGTCAGCAAGAGAAAGCTCAAGAATGAACGAGTCCATGGACAGACTTGACCAACCACCACAAACCTTTGGGCTCCCCAGGTCAGCTCAAACCCATTCAACAGCTAGTGACGGGATCTACAGCTCACCTCACGGAGCTTTCTGTACTTCTAATCCTCCTCATTTTAAAGCACCACCTTCAAGTAAGCCATTTGGACAAGCAGTCTTATTTTAACCCCGCTCCTACTTACACCTGAAAACCGACCGTGTGTCGTCCTTTCCTCAGCACCCTACCTACCTCAGGCACTGGCCAAATAAACATCTCGGCTCTGCCTGCTGCAAAAGTGAGGTGGCAGCTAATCAATTTTCTAACCATCTCCCCAAACAGGCCAGGTGGTTCATAAAGCTTTTTTCTAAAACCGACTCTTGTACAGGACAAACCCTGGGCAGCATGATGTTGCTAGCCAAGAGGACGGTGAACTAAGGCATCTGCAGAGAAAACAAACGGATAGCTTACACAGCACATCGCAAGCTTCCAGCTCTGCACAACGCTATATACGTTTTTATCTAAAGACACTTCTGTGTGCAATTGCACGCCAAGCCGGTTTCAACAGTCATGCAGCTCCACTTATAGGTTTCACCCATGTTTAGGACAGGTGCTTGCTGGTTTGAACTTGCAGATCTCAGATTCAGATCCATAAAATCAACAGAACGCTGCTGCGCTGTAAGGCTCTAGTCTAAAGTATATCCTGGATTTTCCTAAAATACGTAACGCATTTACGCATTTCGGGAGTGTATTTATAAGCCAGCCTTTCACGCTCACTAAGTGGTTTTATAGGACTGTCAGCCACAAACGTAACTTTCAGAAAAATAATTTTACTGACTCATTAACCGTAGTCTACAAAACCATGCTCCTGATTTGCATTTCCATCTACTGAGGCTAAAATTCAGCACTCAAGGATTAAGCCTCAGTTACACATGTTTAATGCTGCTGAAAGCATGACGTAAGTTCCATAGGGGAAGAGCAGAATATCATCTTTTTACTGAAGGTAAACTATGAAGCAAAAAAAAAAAAAAAAAAAACCAGATTCATGTTGCTCTTTTTCTCTCAAGCACAATCATATTGTTAGTTTGGAAACAAAATTTTTAACAGTTGAGAATAACGAGGCAGTCCTTGAAGATAAAACCATTGTCAAACGAGTTAAACGGATCATGCTGATGGAAAGCAGTCACCCTTTCTACTTGAACTGCCTCTCAACAGACATTAACTCATTATCTTTTAATGAGCATCTGAAAAGTTATCCTTGGACAAGTGACCACAGTCGCTGTTTGTGGAGCAATAGTTTTTACTGTTTCTGATCAAATATCTAAAACTCTTTCCATGTTACCCTGCTTCAAAAGCTGCACTAATGGCCTTCGTCCAGGTCACCCTCCTTGCTCGCCTCCGAGCCCACGTTCGCTATGTCTAAAAAGACCTCGCATTTGACACAGACTTCCCCAGGAAGACAAAACCACAGCTTTATCCAGTAAGAAAACCTCCCTGTACGGTCTCTCAGTATTCCAAGTATGACACCATTACTCACCTCCACCAGAGTCAACAAGAGAGTAACATTTTCTTGCTGTTTAATGAAAATCTCTGTGAACTGACTTCCCAAATCATCAACTTGTTTCGGTAAGTTTTCTTCTGCAATGGCAAAAAGAAACCCATGTATTACAACACACGATTGGAAGAACTTCAGGCAGTCGCGATTTTTATTCTTACTAAAATAGTCACTGCTATCACATTAACTGAATTATTTTCAAAACAATCGGTGACACAAGCTTTGCACAAAAGAGAAAACCTACATTATTCTAAACATGACTTTTATTGAGAGGTATTTTGTTTTAAAAACAGGAGGGAAACAAGAATCTATTAAACAAACTCATTTCAGCATTAAAAAAAAATATTCTTATTTCCATTGACCATATCCAACCACATTCACAGCTCTCACCCCACCGCTGCCTGTTTCAGATATAACCAAATACGCTCTTACGCGAGCAGAGATTTCAGAAAGAAAGAGAGAACCCGACTACATTTGCTTGCGGCTGAACTGATCTAGTAGAGAAGTTCCTCAAAAGCACCATTCGCTAACGTGCAAGAGCGGAGTACGTCTCACACCAAGAGGCTTGAAAGGAGCCATGGGGAACATGAGCCATCTAAAGCTCATTTATTTATTTTAGTTTAGCAATAGAAAACACCTAAACATCAGGAAAGTAGAGTAAGTTTGAAACACCTGAGCCGCCAATCATCTCAGTCTTGGAATTTGAACTCTTTTCACAAGGGAAATGAAGTGCCCTTCTCGTCAGTTGTGCAGAATTGGGGTAGGACGTGAATTTCGTCTTACACTATTACTTCATGCATCATTGTTGCACAAACAAAAAACAAACGCAAAAGAATCCATCCCACAAAACAGAAAACATGCAAGCAGCCTCTCTGCGCCGCTGCTGTTTTTCCAGGGTGGGGGACACTCGACAAATCTGTCTCACACAACAATTGTACCTAGGTCCTACTGAGTGGCACAGCTACGGAATTTCAGTTGAAAAATTGAGGAAGAGCAATTCTAATTCAAAGGGAGTTTTTTATCATACTTCCATTTTGGACAGGAAGAGAAGACATTTCATTCAAGTCTCATACAGCTTCTGAGACCTCAGCTTTTTAAGGGCTGAGCAGCGCTTCAAGTCCAGTCCCACTCGACAGGGCGGGACTTCAGTTGTACACGGCACCAGTGGCCAGCCCATAAACGAGTCTCTCATCCAGTTTAAAAGAGAGGTTGGTTCTCCGTGTGGTTGTCTTTACACAAGGCTTCTCGCAAGAGCACAGAAAGCCAGAGCACACAAATTAACTGCTCAGGGAGCAGCACGCAGGACATCACCCACATCCAACCCCAGTCGAGCTCCCTTCTCCCCACACATCCCCGACACGACTCGCTGCTTTGCTGCCTTCCCTCTCCATAAGCTCCAAGCCCCTCCCGGCCCACCGAGCGTGCTGCCACCCGCCCAGGCTCCCTGCTGTGCCTTGGCAGTTCAGACAGCCCGACACTTCGTCCAGGAGCCACAGCGAAGGCGCTGCTGCTCATCTTCTAAAGCAGGTTGCCCCACAAATCACACAGATGTACGTTCAGCATTGCAACGCCGTCCCGCGCTAGCTGATCGAGGCACGGGAACAGCTTGAAGCTTAAAGCACCGAAAACACGTGGTAAAGCCACTAAATTCCCGACCAGATCCAAAGATCTGATTTGGTTAAGTGAAGGCAAAACAAGGATTTTTCCTCCTGCTTAAACCACAGGATTTACAGCCTTGTCAAGGCATCACTAACAAACCATTAACATCTGAGCAGCTATTAAAAGGTTCAAAGACCACACAATCTTCAACCTCTGTACCTTGTTAGGGGTATGGCAAAACAGAGAAGGCAAAGGACTCTGCCGTAAAAATTTGGTGCCGAGAAAATTCTAATTCAACTAACCCAATTCAAACTGTTGGTGATGGCAATTCACTGCAAGGTATCAGTTTCAGATCTAATTTTTAACAATTTCCTATACAGGGAAGAGGTTTTTGTTTGGCCTTTCAGCCATCAGAGAGTAGCTGACCGCTTCTCTACTGCGGCACAGCTGTATTTCTCCCTCAAAGCAGGCTCATCGGTACGTAGCTTACGAGAGGGAGGGAGAACCGTCACCAGTCTGCTGTAAACTTTTAGCTGAAAAAACTATGAAATACTCACAAAAGATGACAAAAGGGAGGATGGACCACGGGCAAAAATAACACCGGCCCTGGCATGTAGGATCTAGCAGAATACAAGTCCGACCGTGAGCGCTCTGAAGCGGAAGTCTGGGTGACTCCTGGTTGACAGCAATAAAGAAAAGCCAACTCCATGGCAGGTCAGTTGCTGCACTTGCTACTGTAGAAGAAGAGGCACCTCAGCTGCGAATCCTACTTGGATTGCACACGCTATAGCTTGCCGCAAACCAAGGGAAGCCCACAGACCCAACCTTTTTTCTTTTAAACAGATGCTTAAGTCAAAATGATTCACTTGGAATTTTCCACGACCCGTGACTGAACGTCTTGTCCTTTCGCCAAACTGAGCTCTAAGTAGCAATTGTTTGAACTACCGATTCCTCCTAATCCCTACTCTTGTCCTTGCACAAGTTCCAGGTGCTAAGGCAAAACCTGAGCCGTATACGCAACTTAGCCTCTTACAAGTTTGCAGTATTTTGTATTTATTCCAAAAGCTTGACTCTAGTTCAGGATGTTTAAGATGCTTCTATAAAAAGGCAAAATTAAAGTTGTCTTATTTTTTTCCCTCTCTCAACTCATGCTTCTTCCTATCAGTGTTTCTTCTTCTAAATGTAAAGAGACAGAGAGGAGCTGCACAGAAAGAAACAAGCAAAGTGAAACTGCAACTTCTGTTTATGTGGATACACCACAAATCTTGCAACCAGACTTCTACCCATAATCACTCTTTAAATCGACACATTCACAGGGCTTAAATAAAGAGAGCAACTTCCATCTAGTAAGATTAGCTCTTAGTGATTCACTAACAATCAAGCAGCACTGCAAACTAGAATTTAATCTTTAAATCAACAGATCAAGTGCATTTTGATAAAACCAGCTTAAAAAGGAGAACATACAAAGCGTTAGTGGTAACTTACGGTAGACGTGAACACTGTATTTTAACATGCATTGCTTAAAAGAGACACTGTGAAGGATGCTTATGTGCAGCTCACGCATTTGTGTTGAACTTCAGGGCTTCTTGAAAACAGAAACTCTGTTCACAAACGTTTGCACCTTAAAGTCCTACCAGTTCTGAAGCTGCACGCTTTGATGACATCCTAAACAAGATTTTGTCATTCTTACAATCTCGGGACATCTGCTGGCATTCAACGTGCCCAAACCACGTGAGAAATAAAATTGGGAAGATGCTTCAGCTCCAAAGAAAACGGATAGAGCAGAATGCAAAAAGCTTTCGCTAAGCTCCAATGCAAGTCTTGACAGTGTCCTTTTTAAACGGCAGCGAGTGTTACGGGTGTGAGTAGCAACTAGGCCTAAAACAAAGTGCCATATGGATATAAGTAAAGGTTCTTTTACCTTCAGAATCATCTGTCAAGGCAGATAAAAGAAAAAGAAACAAGACAAAGGTTTACAAGTTGAACAGCTTTCCAAACAGCCCAACCAATCGCAGCATAAGCTCAGGTTTTCAAAGCAGCCATCCTAGCTTTTACTCCTTCGGGTAGTTCTTGCGGGAGTGGCCACACTGAACGACCCCGTTCGCTTACAAGGCTGGCGATTGCGCACACATAGCTCCGGTTTGTCAGCTCTTTGCTCTTCTTAAGAGAGTGCTAGTAACTTTCTTGTCAAGTCCACTACCACGAAATGGAGTCACCAGCACTGTGAAACTCTGATCTTGTTCAAAACCTCTTTCATCAAGATCAGGCAACGGGATGAACAAGGAAAAGCAGGGCAAGTAAGCAAAGTGGCAATTCGAGACACGAAGAATAACTTATGACGGAAGGATTTCAGCTTGCGAGTCTCTCGCAGCTACGTACGACGAGAAGGCGTTGTAGTTCGTTGCAGAAGGCACCGTGAAAGGACACACCGCACAACGTAATGCCAACATATCGGCAGAAATTGAGTCATCATCGGAGAACCCTCACCGCTTTCCATAAGGTAATTGATCAGTTCAGGAGCCTTTGAAGAAATATCTTGGGGTAATACTGCAGACAAGAAGCTTCAGCTTAAACAGCAGTATCACCTCACATTTTGCCCCACCACAGGAGCATTCGCACTCCAGTACGTGTAACGCAAACTGCAAAGTGAGATACAAGTGCTGTCAAGGACTAGAAACACTCTTGAGGTCCACGGCAAATGCAGGGTGCTTTGAACATCTTAAAAGTAGCCTTCTGCTCACACTGCATTCATGCTTGCCCAAGTAGTCTCATTTTTTTGGAGGACAGCTGGTACGATGGACTTTCACGTTCCTTCACCCAAAAGCAGAATGAATACCCTACAAGTCATTTTATCGGTTGCTGATGTTTTCCTCTTCGAGCCTCGAAAAGCCAGCCTACAGCCATTTGACTGAGATTACTAGTTTAAACAGTGATCAAGCCAAGACCTGATTTGCAAATACTAACAGAAGAGGTTTTTCCAAATAACGCCTGCATCTGACAGACATTCCTCTGGCTCCCAAGCTAGCACTTGCACAGCCAGATCCCATCTCCATTCTCTAGACACGTCCTCGATGCTAAAAACAGGGAAAATGGGAGTGTCCTGCCATCCACATCCTTCAAGAGCCTGAAACCATTATAATCCACAGCTGGTTTACTTGCCAGAGGCACCTGGCTCTTCTTGACTGTGGGCACTTGCAGCTCCTATTCACATACTTAGTTTTAGGAACATTCTTCTTGCCCGAGCCCACTTTGGCTTACTGTTGTCATTTTCTGCAGAGTACCCATGTTTCTGTGAAATACGGGGTTGTTTTTAAGAGCTGCCACCATTTCATCGGCCTTTGAGACCAGTTCTGATGGCCTACCAAGAAAGGCCTTGGAAAATAAAATAAAGGCAGGAGAGGCAGGGAGTTTCCCAGCCTAGCTGCATAGCAGCTACTTCTCCATCTAATATCTTGGGACGGACAGGCAGAGGGTCTTTCTCAAATGCCACAGCAGGGCTGGAAAAGAGGGGCTTTCACATTTACATACAGCCACCTTACCATAGGCACCTGAGATTTTATCTCTCCATATCCTTGTTAAATTATCAGTCACACCCCATTTGACATTACGAGCCAGAACTGTCCTTTCCCAATAGCAAAGAGTGACTCCATTCTTTATTTACAAACATTAAACAATGAATTATCCCACTCCAACCTGGCTGCTGTTCACATAGTTTTTAAAAGTAATAAGCAGGAGATCCAGCATACCTTTAATGCAAGCTGCGTACAACAGGCTTTTAGCGCTGTCGGAACAGCTACGCAGTAACAAAGCGGGTCTCAGCATTAGTAAATCACAGAGTATTACAGTTTACAATTTGAACAAAGCCACCAAGCAAAGGACCCCGACAGTTAATACAACTATTACTACCGAGCACTTACCTTGCTCCTCCTCTTCTAGGTCATTCGATATTACATTGTAGAGAGTGTCCAAGGCATAGCCAATTATTTCAGAATCTGAACTGCAAATGAAAGAACCACTTTTCTTTAATGACTTATTTCCAACTACTCTTACAACATTGTTTTTCTGCACAGGCAGTTCCCTTTGCAGCATTAGATGAAGCGAGAGGGACTGACCCGGACAGATATCTTCTAATACCGTGTAACCACGAGCTGCCCGGTCCCTGAATGGAGTCAAACTCCTTTTCCCGGTTCCACCCCCTCAGGTGGCCACATCCAGAAAGTCTGGTGACACACCATGACCTCAGGAACCCTCACTGTAAGCGCGCCTTCCATTTCCCACGTCGCTCCTTCCAACCTGCTCCTCAAGTATACCAGGAGAAGTCTCTGGGAGGGATTGGGATCCTTGCCCAGGGAGTCGCCCAGGGAGCTGCAGAGAAGTTTCAGCACCATCCCAGCAAAGACCCTCCCCGCTACCCCATCAGCGAGAACCCGGGGCCAAAAGCTTGCGCTCCACCTGAACGCACGGACGACACCTGCGGACTCTCCCGAACGGGCCAGCCTCCGTGTCACCAACTCCTCGGACTACACCCAGCTATTAGGGGGTTTTCAACCCAGGAAGTTGCTGGGCAGCCAGTCTAACCCCAAAGCATTAGTTCACCTCCTTACACCAAGACTCTTCTCTGAGTAAGCCCTGCTTTGATGGGGACTTGTTTCTTCTGCATTACAAAGACTAAACAATCTGTAAACCCTACACTAGAACACAGACACAGTGCAAGAGTTTGGGGGGAACTTAAGTGTTTTTGCTGCTTGCTTTGTTGCTAAAAAAAGTATGAAAGCACAGCTGGTCAAAAAATAAAGGTAAATAAAACCTAACATCACAAAGGAAGGCGCCTCAGAGTGCAGAAGGACACACCTCACAGCTATTTTCACGTCTTCCCGAGCATCAGAAGAGCACACTGTGAAAACAAGACCTCCCATTCAAACTTCTAAGTATTTGCTTTCACTGATCTCCAAGGCATACAAAGTAAGGCCTCCACACCAAAGATAAATTTGCATTTCAACAAGCTACCAGGCCTGTTCAGAGCAGAGATCTAAAAACCAACCTAACCAGCAATCTTAAAAGCTAAGCCTTAATTGAGGCCAGCTATCTCTGCTAGACCACTAATTAAAGATGACAGACCTACAGCAGTTGTTGCAACCAAGAAAACTAGAGATGCCTCAAAGAGGTCCACCAGCTTTGGGAAGACGGAAGGGAGCAATGCGTGCCTACATTTCTTTTATCACTACAGCAAGGGCCTTAGCGAGCGGTGCACATGACACCTCGCCTCCTTTTCTACGACTCTCATGTTAAATGAAAAGCTAGAAATTATCAGGTGTCAGGGTAGTAGTTTGTTCTTTCACTGTGGGTTTTGACTCAAATCCTTGTCCTGCTGATGTCCTCCCAGGACAGGTGCATTACTAGGCTGTAATGGAAACAAAAGGGGAAAAAATTATCTCCTCCTCCGCCCAACCGTCAGTCAGCGCAAGTACAGGAAGCTCTCAGTCCGTGCAAATGGTCTCATCCAGCGGGTCCGCTCAGATTTCCAGCCTGCTCATGTCTTCCCTTTATTGTAATCTTAGGTCTTCAGCACAATACTACAAAGCCTATGGTTTCCTTTTCATCTAACTGAAACAATTCCACATCTGAAAAACACGCAGAAATTAGTTCCTGGAGACTTAAAAAAAGCAAACCCAAGCTGCAGCCTTGCTCTTGTCTTTCCTCATTAGGGAAATGACACCAGCTGCAAAAGAATGAGCAAATTTTATGTCCATGTGGTAAAAACAGGCCTTGTTTCTCTTGTCAAAAGAGGAACAAATCACAAAAGCAGGACAGCAGCATCCTACCTTTGCTGTTCTCTGCCTTGCTACCATCTGCTGTTCACCACACACAACAATTTAATAGTTATTCTGGTCACTCTGAAGCTGCGCAGCTTTTGCTCTGTAGCAAAAATCAGTCAAGAACGAGACTTCCAGCCTCGCAAGCGTCCATAAAAGACGCGGCCTTTAGGCAGCGCGACAATCCAGCGTAAGCCACCTTCGGCATCTGCCCTCTGCTAGTTGTGCTGTTACGTGGCGCTCGACCGAGATGTCAGTGCAGCGCTCCGTGAGTTCACGAACAACGGCAGAGGAGAACCGTGCGGAAGCGAAGGCACCCACGTACTGTCCTGTCCAGGTAGGGTGCCTCAAAACCGCTTTTACCTATCCTTAGAAAATCACGGCTGTTCGCTGTCAGAACAGAGACAAGCATCCCCTATACCGTCGAGAAAAGCGTGAAAGGCAGCGTGTTTCTATCACGTCAGCCATCACAGGATGCCTAGAAAGGAGGACATTATGTTACCCCTACAACCTCAAGTCATGGCAAAGCTATCGAAGGGGTAATGATATTACCTCTTACAGACGTTTTCAGGAGAAGTGTATTACAACTCAAAAAATGGGAATTAATAGCACATAAATAACTGAGGTTTGTGCCTTAAGAAAAAAAGAATTCTTTCTCTTAGGTGCGTATTCTGTTTCAAACCATTAGAATTGTCACGCTGAAATTTAAAACCTTGTTCTCTAAGTAGAACCGAAGCGGTTAAAGATCAAGGCGACTTCTCGCTCTGGTGCCTTCTCCCACACCAACAGTTAGGCGGTATTGGCCTGTTCTACAGTCAAGGCCAAATTTTTTTCAAAGTAATCCCTGGTGGGACGTGGCAACATCTAGACAGCGAGTCAGGAAAAGTCCTCTAGAACACAGTTCCTACTTTGTATTACAAAATGCCTTAAGAACAGTGGTGTGTTTACATGTCTGGAACATTTAAAGGCTAACTCAGAGCATTATCGGGCTCCAGGATGTCCGATAGCTGAGCAAGTAGTGAAGGAAGTCAGCTTTCTAGAATACAACTAAGTACTCAGGCAGGAGATAGAGCTTAAGGCAACCTACGAGAAACCATATAACAGGTGCGCATTTAAGAGACAGAAGGGGCGTGTTTCTTTTCCAAGATAAAGGCTGTAAATAACTCGAAGCAGCAGAGTAAGACCTGAGGACAGAAATGAGAACAGGACCCAGGAAGCGCTCACCACTTCAGCACAGCCATGCAAACCAGCCTGTTTCCTACTAAAGTCCGGAGATGAAGCTATCAATGCCTCTCACCTTGTACTAACGACTTCAGAATTAAGGAAATATCTGCACGGCTTATAATGCAAAGAGCTAAAGAAAAGTGCAGTTCGCTACAAGGGAAGTAAACGATTAGTACGGCAACAAGGCTGCAAATGGAAAGAAGGAAGGAAAGAACTGCTGCTGCAGAGCTGATACCCGACTTGCGCTTATCACTTCAAATTCCAAGAGCAAGAAACAATCGATTCACCAAAATCGGGAGACACGCCAAGATTAAAGACAGCTACTTTTTTACTCAAGGGCTACATAAATAATAGTTAACGTAGTTCTCAGAAAAGAGCTGTGCTATCGTGCTTGGCTGAGGTGGTCTTAAAGCCCAGTGACTTTTCGATTAGATACTGATTTCACAATGAGCTTATTTGCATTAGGAAAGAATCATCTCTTAGCAGCAAAGTTGCTCCAATTTTTCAGATTGCTGTTACATATTCCAGCAGGACAAATGCTTAAGATGGCACAGTTGTGCATCTTGAACTGTTCTATGCATTTTTGGTCAATAGCTAAGAGGAAAGGGTGTTTGCACTTGTCACTGTTCTCACATTACAGTGCTGTGTACACCAGCTATCCATTCCACACAGGCACTCCATGAATTCAGAGCCCCGTGCCTGCCGCCGGTTCCTCCTCCGTAATTCTTTCCACCCAGACACCCCATCCCTGCAGAAAAGGCTGGAGAGCAGATTAAGCCTCACCTCATACAGCCCAACCCAGCCCTGCTTCTACTCCACTGGGAACTAAGAGGGGGAATTCCATGCATGACGTCCACACTCTGATGCACACAAAACACAGCAACTACCGGCGTACATCCACGACCACAGGCAGATAGATGCATAACACCTCCAGTCAGTAAGATAACAACCACTACCAGCTTCACAGCCAAAAAGCTTCACCTCAGGACACGCTGGCTTTGATTTGCATTCCTACAGCTGAAGGAGCCCCCCCCACCTCTACAATCGCCGACACCAAACAGCGCGCTCGTGCCGCCTGAACCACAGACCCGAACTTCGCAGACACCGGGGCTCCACCTAGACCTCTCCCAAAAGAGCCCCAGCATACAACAGGTAGGCCGGCTGACGCGCTGCTCCACCACAGAACATGTAATAGGAAATCTCCCTATCCACGTTGTGTTCAAGACAGCATTTTTTCCAGCTGAAAACCCGAAACCCATGAAGATGCATGTACTGGTGTTTGAACTGCAGCCTGAGCCACACCAGACACCCGCAGAGAGCCCCAGCAGGCACAAATTCCAAAGGGACAACTGGAGCCCAAAAAGCACAGAAAAGCTCTCGGGTTCCTGCCCAGAAGGTTCGCCTATCGAGGGTAAGGAGAGCAGCAGAGCCCCGCCTCCCTTCTCAAAGTTCAAATCTGGCCTCAAGAGCAGGTAAGTGGATGAAAGCAGGCTCGTTGACCCCATTTTTTGAAGGGCGTCCCCTTCACATCGGTGACAGTTACTCCTATAACCTGCCCTTTTACTGTTTGCATCATACAAGTTGCGTGCGGACCCGACGTTCATTCCTAACGACCCAGCCAACAAAATGGAAATGACACATCCTTCTACTGCTGAACCGCTGCTGTCCAAGTTCTCCTCTGTCTGGTCATCAGAAGATGCTTCCCATGTACGTGCACACAAGTAGCCCAGATAGGCCCTTAGGACTGGTACGGTGGTGTGTAGATGGTTACCAGCTTGATGTTCAAACCGAGACCGAAAGACAGTTGCAAGACGCTTGCCTACCTAAGCACCGAGACCGCGCGCTGTTTGCGCCTTGAATCAGAGCACCACAAGCAGGTTCCAAGTTAGAACACGCAGGTACTATCCAGTACAGCAGTGCGCTCAATTGCGCAAAGACATGGACAGCAAAGGTATTTTAAATGCTGGGTTGCATAAATATGACATGCTAGTCCACATAAAGTCTTCAGACTAGTGTCATCTGCCTTAACAGCTGCCCTGGAGTCCAGCTCTCCTATTTACTTGAACCCATCAATATAATATAAATGCCTGCGTTACTCCCCATGACAGAATTCTTCTACCAGTTCACTTGGTGCACACACCTGAGAAAACACACTTGTGCTGACCGCCTTCATTTCCTCTTAATTCTGCCTGCTTCACCTTTTGCCCAGCAACAGGCCGACTTGGTTATTTCAAACACGGTATTTAACCAACACCGTCACTTGGGCTGTACCTTCCCGCAGGACTGGAAACTGACCGTGGAGAACTGGTCCCTCCGCCCCTCATTCAATTTCCTGGAATTCTGTTCTTTTCATCTCTGAATCAGTTTGTGATCGTAAGAAGCCACCGTGACAGAAGAGTTGTTAGGAACCCAGCTCCCCTCCTAGCTTTATCGGTACCCAGAGCCGAGCCTGCGGTTGTCCGTGCCAGCAGCAGGGAAGGGTCGGGGGATCGGCTGGAAGTGGCTGCCCGCAGTCGGCAACGTGCTTACCGGTCTGTCTGAAGAACGTGGATGAGATGTTCCATGGCCTGTATGCCCACCTCCAATCGGTATTTCTGTTCGGAGAAAAATGCAGTAGTGAACAGACTACCCAAAGTCCAAACAAAGCTTTTTAAGTAATACATCACAAAACTATTAAAAACCCATGCAGCTCCCATCAGGAGGCTCGTTACTTACCTTGGATAATGATTTAAGAGCACGTACAGCATCCCTCCGGTCATCCAGCAGAGTGGAAGAAGCTACGCGGTCACACAGCTTCTGAATCTGGAAACGGACGAGACAGGCGTGACACAGGACAGCGTGGCGACACGGGACAGCGTGGCGACACGGCCACGGAACCGGTTCCCAGCGGCTCCGGGCCGCGGCTGGCGTCAGTCACGGCAGGGGAGCGCCCTGAAGGCCCGGGCGGCAGCGGGCACTTCCCCTCCGGAGCAGCACAAGGCCCTGCGCAGCCCCCGGCGCTGCCCGAGCACCGCGGCCCCGCCGCGGAACGGCGCCAGGAGCTCGGCACGGCTCCCGGAGCGGAGCGGCAAGGAGCCGGCCCGCCCGGCCGCGGGCTCAGCGCCAGCCCCGGCCCGGCCTCCCGAGCAGGCGGGACGAGCTGTCACCGCCCGGCGCCGAGGCAGCGCGGGGGCCGCCGCTCGACAGAGCGCCGGCCGGTCCCTCGGGCCGCCGCCCCCTCCCCGGCCCCGCCGAAAGCGACCCGGGCCGGGCCCCGCCGCCGCCGGCTCCGCGGGCAGCCGGCAGCACGTAGGCCCCGCCGGGCCCCGGCCCGCCCCCGCTCACCGTCTCGGCGCCGGAGGGCTGCGGCCCGGCGCTGGGGCCGCCCATGACGCCCCGCAAGAAGTTCATGGCGGCTCGGCGCGGCCCCCGCAGCTCGCCCCGCGCCCCCCGCCCCGCCGCTCCCGCACCCGGCCCCCGCCACGGAAACGGCCCCGCGCCTGCGCCGCGACGTGGCACCGACGTGGCCAGCGGGCCGTCAGGGGCGGGGCCCGGCCCCAGCGCCGCCCCCCGCGGCAGCGCCCACGCCCGGTGGCGGCTGAGGGAGAGGGCCGGGGGCTCGGCGGGGCCCAGCCCTCGGCGGGGCCCAGCTCGCACGCTGCGGCGGGGTCGGGGCGCTCGGGGCTGCTGCCCGCTCTCCGCCCGCTGCGGATCCTCCCAGCCCCAAGCAGCGGAGCCACCCCCGTCCTTCCCGTCAGCGGGCTCTTCACGCGGTACAGCACCACCACCCCGCTCCGCCGTCGGTGCCGGATTGGCCCCAGCCGACAGGGCTTTTTGCCGTAGGTGTTTGCTACCCACCTCTCTGCCTCCCGTCCGAGCAGCAAAGAGCCCCGCACACCGCGTCAGTTACCGGAAGGTTTTGCTCCACGCTGTTCCTCCTCCCGAGCACACCGACCCGCGGGGCCTGGGCGCATTAACCTGCCGAAAACCCAGCTCTCCCCCCCGCACCTCGGGGGTCTGGGTCCGGAACCACCCTACCACCAGCCCTAAGGCCTGCACCTCAAGTGGTGTTTGCTTAGAATGGACAAGGGAAATGCAGTACCAACCCCTAGCTAGAAGGAAATTACTGTATTACCTTTTTGGAACATTACTCTGTGAGAAATAGCACCTTAGCCCAAATCATCACTGGCATCTGCCTGAGACAAGAGCACTAAGTAGTTAACCTCCTTTCAGATGCTGAATTTCCCCTCATTGGATGCTACTGCAGCACTTGAAGTCTTCCTTCTGAGAACAGCCAAGCAGCAGCACTCCAGGCACTGCCTCTGCACCTCCGCTCCCAGCCTGACACCACCCTCCTGATGGCTTCCCACACCTCTGTCTGTTTGGTACGATTTTGTTTTGTCTCCATATCCAATTACAGCAAGTTTTATAGCAACAATAGCTAATTAGCACAGAAAGGAACTGATCATCTTACTTGGGACCAAAACTAGTTCATTTCATTCCAGGGAGAAAATCCCTCTGACATTGCAATTTAACTTCAGAGCTTTGGGGATTTTCATTTCCCTATCAACTAAAAATTGAAATGAACATTTTCAATTAAAATATGTAATTGAAACTAAACATTTACTCTTTTCATATTTTAAAACTAAGAGTTTCCTCCCCATCTAACAACAGACACTGCAAATCAATGCATTTGTCTAAAAAGCTATCGCAGTAGTCATTACAACATAGGCTTTCGTCAAGCAGGTTTGTTGCTTTCTAACCTCATTTGTTGTGACATCAGACAAAGTCTGAGCACCTCCAGTCCTTGAGAAGCTACATAGGCTTTGAGACACAGCAAACCCGTCCAGGTAATGAAAAGATGCAGTCACATCCCCTTGCTGCATTACTTCACACTCACCACCCCACAATTCATCTCTCACCTGCCCTGCTTTCTCCTTGAGGGAAACACCTGGCCTAGGCAGCTGCCTTTTCCCCAGCATCATCTTCTACAGCTGGCACAAAAACCCAAACTTACCCTAAAACTCAACTTAGCAAGTGCTGTGCCATGCCACCAGGAACCCACCAAAACCCCGTGGCTGCCGCAGGCTTCCTTGTCCCCGACCCTGTTTTGTCCCCAGCACGGGGAGCAGAGGGTTTCTGCCATGCTGGGCAGCAAGGAAACCTTCCATGAGGTTTACTCACCACATAACCAGGTGCTTTACAGCCAACACAGCCATGTCAGCCCTTTCCTGAGCCCGAGCAGGACAAAGCCAGGCTGCAGTCACAGCACACACCTAACACTGCCTCACCTGGAGGGGTTTCACATCCCTGATGCTGTTCACACACCTCCCCTCCCCAGCAGCAAGCAGGCTTATCAGAACCCAGCTGGAGCCAGCTCCCTCAGCTGTCCTACTCTGTAAAATCCTGGGATGCTCTCTTCTACTTCTTCACTCAGTAGAAGAGAAACAGCTTTTTTTTTTGAAAAAAAAGTCCTCTTCCTAAATCAAAGGCCTTTGGATACCCTAAAGGTCAGGACAGGACCCCCCGCTCCCCACAGGGATGTTCACAGTACTCACCTGCCCCAGGACCCATCGGAAATGCTCAGGTTGGGCGTAAGGACATAGCGGCCCTCACCCAGAACAAACCAACCAAAACCAGGTTCTCCCACCAAAGAGAGTTCTTTATTTCAACATTTTCCATCCATACGGACATGGCTTCAGGGCACGAAAATGACTTGTCTGCAAGAACAACGCTTAACGTGCCCCGGCAGCTCCGCAGGCACCCACAGGGCAGAGCCCGCTACACCCGGGGCTGGGAGACACACCGCGCTCCAGGGTCCGGGCAAGGCAGTGCTGACCGCGGGGCTCGCAGGCCCTGCGTGTGGGCGCTCTCGGCACGGCTAACGGGCTGTGCCTGCGCCCGTGAGGAGCCCCGCACCGGGAACCGGCACACGGGGAAGGCAGCGCGGAGCACAGCCCCTGCCGAGCTGCGGGCCGCCCCGCGGGCAGCACGGCCTCGCCCCGCTCACAAGCGGCCCAACTCTCGGGAAAACCCCGGGCTGCTCGCATCCAGCCGCGCCGCCGCCACGGGCACCCGGGCCCGGCCTCGGCACGGAGCGGCCGTACAAACATACCTTCCGGGGTACGGACGGCAGAGCGGGCTCGCCGAGACACGGAGCGCGGTGCGGCCGTGGGGACCGCGCACCCACGGGACCGCGCACCCACGGGACCGCCAGCCAGCCAGCCCCAGCGGGAGCGCCCTGCCGCGGACACGCTCCCTGCGGTACGGCCGGAGCCGAAACCGGACCCCGCCCGGCGCCCGTTAAAGGCCGCTCGCCCCGCCCCGCGCCCCGCCCCACCCCATGCCGCGCCCCGCCCCACGCCCCGAGGCCACGCCCCACGGCCGCTCGGCGGGAAGCGTGCGCCCCGACAGACGTCACGGCGCAAAGGCGGCGCGATTGGCGAAGAGCGGCCGGAGGGAGCCCCGCCCCGCGCGGGCAGAGCGCAGACACGGCGGGCCCCTCGCCTCCCCGCCCCGCCCACCCGGCCGGTCGCCCCGCCCGCGCCCTCCCGCCGCGCAGGCGCGCACGCAGGCACGCACAGGCACGCGCGCACGGGAGCCCCGGCCGCCCCTCCCCCGCCGGCCGTGACACCGCCGCCGCGCCCCGCTCGCCCCGTCCTGCCGCCGCCGCGGGACACGCCGAGGGACACGCTCGCCGCGCCCCACACCGAGCAGGCCCTGGGCGGGACGTGCCCCGGCCCGGCGCACCGAGACTTTTTCCCTAGGTGAGCGATGGCGGGGGGGATCGGGGGGATCGGGGGTAGGCCCCGCCGCGGCGGGGGGGGGAGGTGGGGGTGAGGGGAGGGTGGCCGTTTAACGGTCGCGGCGCGCGCGGGGCGGCAGCGCCCCGGGGCCCGGCTTTGCCCTTCGGCGCCCGCCCCGCCTCGTCGCGGCCGGGCCCGGCTGCTGGCTGCCGGCCCGGGCCCTCGCCCGGTGTGTGTGGCGCGGGGGCGGCGGAGCCGGGCCGGGGCGCGGAGGGGAGGGGAGGGGAGGGGAGGGGGGGGGGGCTTTTGTTCGCCATCACCTTGGCGGCGCGTCGCCCGCCCGCGATCGCTCTTCCGCCTCGCCCCGGGCGGCGGGGGAGGCCGGGAACGGCGCCCCCTCGCCCGCCGCTTCCAGGCGCAAGGCCCCGCGTTCCGCCGTGCTGGCTGCGGCGGTGGCCCTGCGCTCGCCTCTCCCGGCTCGCCTCATGCATTGCCTTCCAGGGGCCTCTAGAGGTGCCCGGCCTCGGGCGTGTGCGGGATGCCGCTTCCTCCGCCTCGCTGGCGCTGCAGAACCGACCTCGGCTTCCCCTCGGCGGCTCCGCCGGCCCTCCCTCGCCCTTACCGGTTGGTACCGCCATGGCCGCGCTGGCTGCAACATCGCTCCAGCTCTGCGGACCTCGCCTTTCCCCGCTGCTCCCTTCCCCAGCCGCAGCCTGAGCTGTTCCGCTGTCACGCGGAATATGGCCGAAGTCGTTGCGAGCACCTTTTATTCCGCAGATCCGGATGCCTTGAGTACGTCTTCTCCGAGCTTCTCTCGTTTGTCTTCCGAGCCCGGGCTCGGTGTGTTCTCGGGCTTCCGCTGCCGTTAACCTCAGAGAGCTAGAGCAGAGGTCGGCGCAGTTCCGGTGCGGTGCACAACAGCATCCCCACTCAAGGCTTTGAAATCCCTTGGTCAGTTGGGTGACGCTGGATCTTGAGCTTCGTGCCAGGCACCGCTACATGAAAGAACTAAAGCGGTAGAGAATGAGAAAATACGAGGTTATTGTTTGATTCCAGCCAAAAACACTTAGTCGGTCACATAGGTGGTGTTCTTGGGGCCTTCCGTGTGGGTTTGGCAATTCCCGAGCCCTCTGTATTTGCTAGGCATTTCCAGTTCAGTGTGCGAGCGTTCTGCTTTGCTACAGAAAGAAGTGTGAAGACGCCCAAGGTATTTTTGATCCGTTGAGAAATAGGGTAAGCTATTTTGTTCCTTGCTCAGTTCTCCTGCACATAGACTACTTAGACGCAACCTGTACATTCAAAGCCAGCGCAGTATGCGTTGATCTGTAATGGGATGGAGGAGTATGAGGGGAAAGATACCCTCTCTAGATACCCTCTCTGAGTAAGCATTTATTCTTTGTATGAAGCACTCTCCGCTGTCTCACGTATCTCAGGGGTTTTTCCATTTCTCTCTCAGACGCTTGTAACTAGGGAGCAGTAGCAGAATAAAGATCGGTGACCAATTGGAAGAAGTGGTTACTCTGCGGCGTAGGTAGGCCGTGCCGTCCTGCTCGGTGCTGTGTGGCACACTTCTCCTGAAGTCACACGGAGCAAGCGCTGCTATGTCCGCCCAAGTTCCTGAGAGCAGTATGGCTGGATTTTCATAGCGCTGGCCTTCTGAGCCCAGGACGTGTAGTTACTGACAAACCGGTATTGCTTTAGCTTCTGGAGTTAATTTATCATTAACGAGGCACTCTGTGTTCTTTGTGATCGTAAGTGTGCCTACAGGGCCGTACCTGCCCTAGGAAAGCCTTTTCATTCCTAAGGATTCTTTCTTGTTGTGCACCCTGGTAGCTTGGGCTCAAGAGAAATAATCTGGGTTTACCATTTGAAATGTTCTTGTCACGTTCTGATTGGCGAATGTGGGCTCGCCCTGCGGAATTATCGTCTGTATCGTATGATTTTTTCAGTAGCAGAGTAAAATCTTTTCTGTGATAGCTAGCTTAAAGTGAACAGAGAATGAGCCGGCCATCCAGTCTGCCTATCCACCG
The DNA here is from genome assembly GCF_011004875.1 of Balearica regulorum gibbericeps. Classification (NCBI taxonomy): domain Eukaryota; kingdom Metazoa; phylum Chordata; class Aves; order Gruiformes; family Gruidae; genus Balearica; species Balearica regulorum. The sequence continues at coordinate 703,310 of NC_046187.1, read as the reverse complement.
GTGTCCTTATGAATAAAATGTTTGCCTTTATGGAACTGTGGTTTCAAATGATACCTCTACTCTCACACTTTAATAATATTTTGCAGTGCTGAAAATATGCTGAGGAAACACAGTATGTTAACGCACAGTGTTGAATTTGAGTCTTCCTTCTTACCGCAGCAGTTGTGACACTGGATGTCATTTCTTTTGAGAGTATTTGACAAATGAAGAACCGCGTTGCAACTCAAGGAACGTGTGAAAAGATTAGTATGTCAGACTAATAAGTACATCTGATGAGATACCAGAAGAAAGGCACTGAACCTGGCGTTGGGTGATGACAGAGAGAGGCAGATGCAGCAGCTTCCCCAGACCGAGTGGTGCCCTTGGCTGCAGTCGCTATCGTTACTGCTATTGGGGTGGCTGTCGGCTCTTCTGGGTGGTGCAGCTTTACTGCCCTGTGGTAGTCAAGCCCCGAAAATACAGAGTGCTATTAAGCGCCTCTCACCAAAAAAACCCCAAAACCAAAAAAAAACCCCAACCCCAAAACAAAACAAAAAAAACCCAACCCGCTGGACAGCTTGATTTGAAAGAGCAGCATGCTGTGCCTTGGGGCTCAGCCAGTTCAGATTGTAGCGGATTAGGTAAAGGAGATCATAAAGTGAAGGGATTCTGGTAGATTATACAGGTTTGCTGGCCCTCACTGCAGATGGGGGATGATCTGAGTGCTTACCTCCCTGAGCACAAAAGAGAGAAGGTGGTTTCAGTACTGAACTGGGTCGTTTGGGACTTTCAATTGCTCTTTTGGTGTTTTCTCATTTTAGCCGATGCTTGTTTTACTTTACCACGGAGAACCCGCCGGCCTTTGCAGGGCTGCATTAGAGATGTCCTGGTTTGTGCCAGCTGGACTGCCGGTCGCGGTTCGGTTTTTCAGCTTTATTCAAGGTGTGGCTGCTCGCACAGTGGGTTGCAGTACTGGGATCTCAGTGACACGGATCGCGGCAGCAGGCACGCCCTTTAGGGCATTACTTGATTGTCTGTGATAGGAAATGCAGTTTAAAAGTGATAATCTGGATTTAGGAAAAACCTGTCCAAGATTGTGAAAGCTGCTCTCCCCTTCTGTCTTCCCTCGGCTCCTGTGGTGCGGGAAGCGGCACGGCGTCCCTCGTGGCTTTGCTTCGCGTGCTCGCTGTGCGGGGAGTATCGTTCTGATCCGCAAGAGCATTTTGCCAAATTTTATTTCAGTTTAAGTGGTATATTCAAGTTTCGATTTAAGTGGTATATTCAAATCTAATCAGCGACTCGGACACGAGTTGCAGACGCGTGGATGTAAGAACAAGCCGCGCCGTTGCAGATTTACGTAGAACTATAGCTCGCTATCTGTGGGCCTTCAGTCACGGACAGCTTGTTCTGTGGACGGAGTGTTCAGAGGAGGAAATTTGCTCGTCAGTAAAACAAAATACTTTGCTTGCTTACAGTTTTTTAGCAAAGCAAATGGTGAGGGCAGCACCTCTCTGCCAGGATTGGTGAAGCATCCAGGCAGCATCACTGCTGTTGGTCTTCCGTGAAACAGGATGGCGGTGGCTTTGAACTGCCTCTTTGGGCGCAGCCAAAGGCTTCGTGCCAGAGTTTGTGCTCCGGATGCCTAAATTCGAGCACGCGTGCCACCATTCCGTAGCTCAGTCACGGCCTCAGGGAACTCAATGCCTTGCACAGGTGACTAGTCCCGCTTCCTTCTTCTACGGGGCAAGGGAAATAGTAATGAGAAAGCTTACGTATATTTTAGGAGAAAAAGGCTTCTGTAATGTGAGAGCTGCTTATCGAGCAAGATGTACGGCAGCGAGCTCATCGCGTCGTGACCTTCAGTACTTCTTCAGAAACAAATTGCTGCTGGCCTCCCGTGCGCGCAGATGGCTGTTTGTTTTTATCTAGTCAAAGACGTGACAAACACCGTTTAAGAAATAAAGTTTTATACATAAAGACAATTACGGACTGAATGAATTTGCACGCTATTAATTCAGCGTGGACTTGTTAAAGTATTGCGTAGCAGTCGGTTCCCAAGCGCTTGGGCACAATTGTCCTAACGCGAGCTGTATCTCATCGTGTGAGCCCTTAACAGTTTTATCTGGTTGCTGAGGCTAATTTCTGGCTTTATTTGTCGCGGCTGGCATTTGTTATCCCGGGCCATCGAAAGTTGTTTCTGGCAGAGCTGAGGAAAGTCTCTAATAATCTTGTACCGGAATCTAACAGAAGGTAGCTGGCATGTCGTCGACAAAGTTAGATGAACATTACAACTTACTTCGGCACTACCTGGCATTGCTCTTGGTATTGCTCTTTGGAGGAAAATACCCTTTCTGGTTTTGTTCGTTTGCTTATCTTTGCATGCAAATAACAATTCCTTTCTGTGCTGACTCTCTGGATGTTTTTGTTTTCTTGAGAGAAGCGAACGTGGAAATAGCTCCAGATAGGAACTTGGTTGTTTGAGGTAACGGTGACAAGCTTATGCGGTCCCGCCCGTAGGCTTAAGTTGGTGTTAAGTTGCTGGGAACTTGAATCGTGCGCACGGACGCGGCGAAAAGTATTGCGCTGGTGCGTCTGCAGGTTCCTTCAGTTTTGGAGCCCAGTCCCCGGGGCTCTGGGTCCTTCCCTCTGAGCCTTGTCTGGAGAAGACAGGGATTCCACGTTTCCTCGGGTCCTCCAGCTTGAGAGTCTGTCGTGAGATACATCTCCTGGCTGCCGGTTCTGCTCGGTTCGAGAATGCGCTGCAAATCCACGCTGCCCCCCTGCTAGCGCAGGAATCGAAGGTACCAAATAGGGTGGAAATTAGATCTTGTGGATTAATCGTTACGTCAGCTTGCTGTAGGCAGGTTTACCTGCGGAGGAGCAGCGATTGCATGGGTGCTTGTGTTACCCTGTCTGTGTAGCTTATGGCTTTTATCAGCGTGCGTGATGGAGGGGGGTTCTTTAACGGTACGGTTGCACCGTAAAGAAACCAGCAGATAAATGTACGTGATTGCAGGTGTTTGCCATCTCAGTTTCAGTATTTGGTTTCTGCCTAGGATGTACGCAAGTGCCTCGCGCAGTAAGTTCTCATTAAGACGCTTCCCCAATGGCTGCTCGGGCTGATCTAAGGATGTGGCTCGTGTTATTCAAGTGAGAGGAGCGCTCAGGTTCTTCTTTCTTAGCTGTTATTCCTTGACTCGTGAGTACGGACCGATGAAAAGTGGAGAAATCGCTCTTACAGAGTACCTGTATCTACGGGGCTTGCGTCAGTGCCTGGTAAACACGGAGGTGCCGTTCTTTGTAAGTTTGGATTCTCTGAGTTGTCGATGCCGATGCCTTGGGTGTAGGCTTAAATGTCACTGGTGCCTTTACCTCCAAACCCCCGGGGCCTGCTAAGACTCGGGTCCTTGACTTTAAGGAGGTGCTGTACTAATTGGGACACGTGGAGATTTTAATCTTTTTTAAAACCTGGTTTCATGGCACCCACGTCGGTAGCACGGAGTACCCGCGTTTTTATTTTACTGCCTCTTGATGACCCGGAGACCTGAACGGTTCATTAAGCCTCTGGTGCCCCTGCTGAGATCTCTGAGGAGATACGGAAAGGAAATAATACCGACCCAGGTGAAGAACTGTACTCAGACGTCCTGTAAAATACTGATTCTGTGATGTGAATCAGTAGTGCTGTCACTTGGAAGGTGGACGGTGCTCGTCTGTTCGAGCACGTAAACCAGCTTCTGAAGAATTGGCCGCGTGTGATCATCGCGTGCTCGCCTTTCTCAGATTATCTGGAAGGTTTCGGCGGCCTTTCCTGTAATAGCACAGCTTCCAGTGAAGAAAAGATCTAGTGTGATACAGATCTGATGTAGTGTAATGACTTGTCACAGATTATTATGTTTTGTACCCAGAGGCATTTTCCGTGTTCCTTGTGGTATGCCAGCAATTTGTTAACATATGTACTTTGCTTATTGCTGTATTCATAAGAATGTGTGCTGGCTATGATCTGCTTTTTAATAGGGTCTTTAACAAGAAAAAAAAATCGTGATGGAGCTCCGTCCTTGTGCACTCTCGCAAATGCTTGCGGTGAAGTTCGTATCGCCAATTTTATATTCGGCATCTGCTCGTGGGGCAGGGGAGCAAAAAAAAGAATAGTCTCACCTGTAGAAACTGAGGTCCTTGTTCTGTGACGGTACGTTTCGAAGTAAAATTCCCGCGTGCGTGCCGTTGCCGTAGCGCGAGTCGCGTTAGGAAGATCCCCAAAACGCTCAGATTGTGTTTTCTTAGAGGTTCCCACTCTGAATGTGCACAGAGCTTGAGCCTTTGATGTCCCTTAGTATTCGTGACCTTTGGGTTTGGGTCTGATTATCAAAACGACTTCCCCTGCGGCTTCCCAGGAGTCACAACTACTACTGTGCTTCAGAGTCTTGAAGGTTATAATAAAAATTTTGGATAAATCTAAAATAAGTGTTCTGATTTCTTATCTCCAAGTTCAAAACTTGTATTTCGGGCTTTGCCTGCTGCCTTGCCTGCAAGTTTTTGGGACCGTTGCCTCAAGTGCGATTCCTGGCTAACTCTACTGGGAACAGTTCTTGGTATCGCCTTGAGGCTTGCATTGCTGGGCTGAGATTATTTTGACACTCCGTTAAGTGTAAACCGTTTGAGCCAAGTACTTGGGATTTTTTCTTCAGAGTTCCTTTTGAATGCAGCGTCTGACGCGTGTGTGGCACCGTTACCCTGTACGTTTTAACCTTTGGGCCAGGCCCTCCTTGAGCTGAGATGCACCTCATGTGCTTTATGTCCTGTCCGGCTGTAATTGCAAGCAGTCCTTTGTATTGGCCCTTGGCTTGGATGGACGGGCCGAGGTTATTCTGGTGGGAAAACAAAGCTGTTATATTCTAGGATTATCTCCCAGGATGGAAGGTTGGGGCTTTGACTTGGTTGTCTTTGCCTGCTGCCTTGCCTGCACATTAGGGTTTTTTGAGAGAGAAAGTAGATGACACTCTCTTTAGAGAACTGAGGGAATCTCCTGATGGCAGACGCTGGTGTTCACGGGTGAGGTCAGCCTTCCTGACGTGAGCTGGAGGAAGCAGCGTGTCGGGTGCTGGCAAGCCACCAGAAAGACATCCCTAGCGCTGAAGATTGTTGTATGACATGGGTGATCTGCGAGACGGTACGGATGGGTAGGAGCGTAGCGAGGAAAACGAAGGCCCGTCAGAGGCAGGGGGAAGCGGGGGAATTACAGGTTGGCTGGCTTCTCCTTGATCCCTGGGAAGGCTTGTAAAGCAAATCCAGGATCCCGGAAGGACGAGAAGGCGTTCGGAAGGCAGATTTACCAAGGACAAGTTCTAACTGACCAACCAGCTCGCCTTCTGCGATGACACGAATGGCTCCGAGGGCGGGAGAAGTGCAACAGAGGTGGTTTACGTTGACTTCAGTCAGGCCTTGCTTTTCTGTAATACCCTTGGAACCAAACTGGACAGCTAGCCTGTGGGGTGGACCGGGAGGCTGTGGTGAGCGATACAAAGCTGGCTGCTTGTGAAGTTTCTCCAGGGGCGGTACTGGGGTCGATGCTGTTTAACACCTTTGTCGCAACCTGGATGATGGGCTAAAGCGATCGGCAGCAAGTTTCTGGAGGGGTAGGCTGGAGAAATAGCTGCCGGGAACATCACAAAGTTCACTAAAGGCAAATCCCCAAGTTCTGCACGCACGTGGAAAAACCACGTGCAAAAGTAAAGGCTGGGAAATGACCGAGTACGAAGCAGCTTTGCACAAAGGGATGTTGATGTCCTGACAGAAAAGTTGAACTTGCATCAGCGGCGTACCTTTGCAGTGATGAAGGGTGGCTGTGTTCTGGGCTCTAGAGAGCCGTTCGGACTCTTGCGACACCCAGACCCGGAATATTGCTCCCAGTTTGAACTCCTCCGTACAGAACAGAAACCAACGCACCGGCACGGATCAGGTGCAGGATCGCCAGGATTGTTAGAGGATCGGAGCACCGGGGGAGAGGAGACGCAGCGAGGGCTGGACTTGCTCAGCCTGCAGAGCAGAGGACCGAAGCAGGGGGGTGAGATGTTACCGCTGCCTTCAGCTGCCTGGTGGGACGGTGCGGATCCGTACTTGTCGAGGTGCGCCACGTTAACGTGATGGCCGACGGGCACAAATGGCCAGTGGAAGTTCTGTTCATCTGTTCGGGAATAGTCTTGTTCAGAACTTGCTTTAAGGAGAGCAACGTGTTAGAAATTGGTCGTGCTTTGTCCCCGGGGTTGAACCAGGTGAGCCCCGGAAGTCCTTTCCAACCTAAATTATCCTGTGCCAAATGCGCAGTGCAGTTAGCTTGGACAAGTAGTGCCTAAGGCTTTGGTCATCTGAGGCGTAAAGGTTTCCCTTCCCAGTCCGCAGGGAAAGCGAATCCAGCCCTCGTAATTACTTTAGAATATTGGTGCTCCCACCTGCGTGTTACAGATGCGACAGTGGCCTTTTCAAGCTGACGTGCTTTGGGACAAAGGAATGGTCCCGCCTGACTCCAGAAAGTGTTCTCCTGTTCGCCTTGCAGTGCTCTTGAACTTGGATTTTTCGTTGTTCGCCAGTGTTTTCCCAAAGGGTAAAATAGATGGTACGAGATGTTTTTAACAGGGTTTTTGTTTGTTTGTTTGGGGTTTTCGAGCACCTGTTCTGTAAGGGGCTTTGTTTCCACTGTTTAATCTTTGCCAGTGTAACGCATGAATGGATGAAATCTTTTTATTTACTCAGAGGAGGTGGGGAGGGCGTCCTGAATCGGTGGAGTAGGTCTGTGTGAATGAAGTGCCTGTTCACGTAATTGTTTCAACTGTAATACCGTTATGGTCATCCTTTTTTGGGGAAGTTGTGATATACAGGGCTGCCTTGAAACTAACGTGTGTGTCTTTAATTACAGCATTTGACATTGCGTACCAAAGAAATGGTGATGGAGAAGCCAAGTCCCCTGCTGGTAGGGCGGGAGTTCGTGAGACAGTACTACACTCTGCTAAATAAAGCTCCTGACTTCTTGCACAGGTAACGCTTCCACGTATCAAGTGACTAATGCGTTTGAACAGAAGTGTGCACCCTTCCTTATAAATCAGATAAACGTTAATTTCCGAGTATGGGAGGAAACGGAGCTGGCCAACTTTTGGGCTCTTGGAAAATATTGCGTCTTATTGAAAATGCTTTAGGCTCTAGAACCAAGTCTGATCGTACGGATGTATGGCACGTTATCAAGGTATTTCCTGTGTGGAAAAGCGAGCTCCTCCTCAGCTGACAAAATGGTAGCGTAGGCATATTCCAGAAATAGTTTTCTAAAAAGAAAAGTAAAGAAAATGGCAGAGGAAGCACTTGCATTTAGTACCCAAGACAAGCATGCTAATTATTTCAGGATAGCATCTTTTGCATTGCCTCTGAGAAGTTTTTATCCGGATTATGATTGGAGATTTAAGCATAAATGTCATGGCCTGGACGAGGTAGGTGGAAAATACAGTAGGTTTGTTTTTTGTTTTAACCTGGGTCTGCTATTTAAGTGGTACTCTGAATGTGTTTCTTGCTTCTTTTTTCTTTTCCTTTTTTTCCTTCCTTCTTTTTTTGGTTTTGATTGGCCACATCCAGCTTGTCACTTAAGATTTTGCATTTCCACATTTGGATTTGGAGCAGCACGGTCTTGCCATAAGTAAAGGTCAAAGTAGCTTTGCCAGTGTATGAAAAGAAAAAAAGCAATCACTGCTTGGGTCGGTCTTGTCTCAGGACTTGACACAAGGTTGATGATGAAAAATTGGACTGTTTGATTGAGAGCAGGTTAGAGCTCTCAGATGGCTTACTTAAGAATTCAGTCTTTTGAATAATGCCTCTTTTCATTTATAGCTTTGAGGCAGGGAAAATGAGCGGTATCATTTTTACTTAAATTGCTGAACCACTGCAGAACCGTGTCGTTTTCTGTGTTTACATCTATTTTTAAGGTGTCTCAGCCGTGTATTCCAGTCTTTCCTAATTTATGTTCAGTAATCTAACAGAAGTCGAAAGCAGAGTTTTTAGCAATTGCAGAATTTTTCCTCGCCCCCAAAACTTCAACAGATGAGTCAGATCAGATCAACAACCGGGCAAGTATGTCCATGTAACGCATCGATACCTGCTGTACAAACCGGCAGCTCGCTCTGACCCAGAACTGCGTTCCTTGGGTACCTGTCCTGCCCGGGTGTTTTCCCCGGTGCCTGGGAAAGGACCTCTTGCCTTGGGGTTACCTTCGGAGGCACCTCTTAGCCAGGTCTGTTAGCGTCTTGTTGATGTCCATAACTACGCCTCGCCTGGGAAGGTCGTCAGTTGAAATTCTTTTCAGAAACTTAGAAAGGGTGTGACTAGACCAGTTTTTCAAGGCATCAATTATGTCGTGAGCAAATGATGCAACGGAAATTCTGGTATCAGAACAGCAGGGTCATTTTGAATGATAGAAAAGCCCAAGTTAGTAAGACAAGTTTCTTGTGAAGTGTTTTGTCACGGGGCTCTGAAACCCAGAAAGTGTTTGCATGAACGACGAGACCGAGAAGAGTTTATAAGGGATTATTAGTCCGTGCTTCACAGTTTAATACCAAAGGCAGAGGGAGAATTATATCGGTTCCGCAGTGCAATTGCCTTGTCCTTCTGTAACGTTTATTTTCAATGGCAGTTAAATTGTATATTGGGGTAAATCAACCATCCCTCATACTTGGTGTTGAAAATAGTCTTTGATTTTGCTCGTAAGAGCATTTACCTGGAATGGTAGTGACTGTAACCTCGGCAGGATTTGGGGGGTGTGTGTTTTGATGTAAAAATCAAAATTCTCTTGGTACGTTTTTCCTCCCTCACCGCTTCAGACAAAGAAGAGCAGCCAGCTGTTCCAGGCTTGCCTTCCCTCCTGCTTTCCCTTAGTATTGCAACATCACTTCCATTGCATCAGTATTGCACGTGCTCTGGGAGCAGTACGGAGCCGACGTTCCCAGTACGTTCGGGATGTAGAGCGAGGTTTCCGGATTGGGGCGATAGGAAATTGGCAGAAGTGTGCGTGTGAGGAAAAAAGGTGTCTGCAGAGACGTTTGGCCTGTCAAAGACAACTTTGGTGCTTTATAGGCGGTACTAGGTATTACTCCCACCCCTCTAAATCTCAAGCTTTACTCGAACAACTCTGAAACGCAGCTTTCCAAATTATGCTGTATGCCCGGTACATTGGGGGGGAACAGGCAATTGTCCAGAGACCTTCTTGAGGGAGTTGTGTTTTCATCGAGGGCTCTAGTCCACAAACGTTACAGAATTTTTCTTCCTTTTTCAAGCGGACTGGCTGTTGATGACCGGTCAGTTAACTGTCTCCTGGAACGGCCCTGCTGACGTCGGGACGGCTGGATAGACAGACACCCACGAGGCAAGCTCCCCCGGTGCAGGGGGTGCTCTGTGCTCAGAAATATTCTCGGTTCACTTGTACTTTAGGGGAATGTATTTGGCTTTACTGGCCCCTTAACTGAAAATCTAGAATTCCGTATACCTGAGGACTTAACGTTTAGTCCTTTCCTGATCTGCGGTTCCCACTCGGCTAGGCTGTCTGCCTACCAAGGAGTTTGAACAGTTCCTTAAAAGCTGCAGATCTTGGGCAAAGCAGAATACTGACTATTAAGCTCGTTTGTTCCTGCATTCTTGGAGCCTCGGCAGTGGAAAATGTATTTTGAATCGCTGTTTGTGCTGGAATTCCCGATGCGTTGAGCTCTACAACTTTTGGCTAAAATACTAGTTGGATTTGTTTCTATTTTTTCAGGGCTATGACCTTTGCATCTCTTCACTTGCAGGTTTTATGGCAGGAATTCTTCTTACGTCCACGGAGGACTGGATGCCAGTGGGAAACCGCAAGAAGCAGTGTATGGTCAAGCTGTGCGTATCAAAATCGGTCCGGTAGTCCTCATTAATGTTTAGAACTGACTGTATAAATCCGTCTTTTTCTTTACCAATTACTCTGACTTTCTTATCCGGTAAATAACGTATTGTGATACCGCCTCCTGTTCAGAGGCAGATAGGAATTTGTAGGCTTGAATTTTTGTATTGGATCGTTGCTGCTTTTACTGTGAGTTGTGTTTGATACGTCAGCTTTGCGTCTGGACTGCGGACAATACACTTAGGGTGGGAAACAAAATCAAGAGGGCCTGTTAGACTTGCCCTATTGATTTATCTTATTTCAGTTAGAAGTGGTTCCTTGGGAAGGGGACTTTGATCTTTTCCGAGTTACGTGGAATTCTGCATGTTACCAAATTCTTCTGTGAGCGGAGTTTTCTTAAAGCGGAAGACAACTTTTGAAAAAGTGAAGTAACTCGAGGAAACACGAGTTTTCGCTGATCAGGACAATGCCTGTCACCCAGGGGCGCCTGTTCACGTGGCAGCCGCGTCTTTGAGCAGCGTGGCTTTTAGCCCATGGCAGGTTGGGTTTCTTCTCCTTTAACCGGCAGAGCCTGATTTGGCAGCACAAAAGTCTTGGCAGGGCAGATGTTACCCACTCCCGTGAAGTTTGGGTACTTTGTGGATGCATAGAGGCTTGGGGTTTTTGTTGGGGGGTGGGTTTTTCTAAACGCAATGTAAATCCTGTGCCTCTCACAGGCCCTTTGAAGAAAAGAAAGTCTTAAAATAGGTCATATGTTGTAATACAGCTGGAAAAGTCGGGTAGGAAATTGTACGCTATTTGACTACTCTGATAAGTACCTGAATCCTGGTGGAAGACTTCAGAATAAAAGTTAGATGAGCTCACGTAGACAGTTCTCAGCAAAGGACACTTCTTGGTCCCTGCATTGACCTTTTGAGTATCAGCGGGCCGCTTGTTCATGTTCGTTCAGACTCCGGTACTTAAAAGGTGTAAAGCCCTGAGCAAAACTCAGCATAGCTAAAATGTAACTCTTTATTTCTAGGAGATACACAAGAAAGTGATGTCATTACAGTTCAGCGAATGCCACACCAAGATTCGTCACGTGGATGCTCACGCTACTCTGAGCGACGGGGTGGTTGTGCAAGTAATGGGAGAGCTGTCGAACAACGGGCAGCCGATGAGGAAGTTCATGCAGACTTTTGTGCTTGCTCCAGAAGTAAGTATATGCGCGATTGTGTTTAACTTCAAATAACGATGATGGAAACCTGACCCGTAGCTACAGTTTGTCATACTGGGGCCAAAGATACGATCTGGCTTCTGGAGCTTGGCCCGGAGGCGATCGCTAAACGCGTCACAGTTGTGAGTGCAGAGAAACACGTGTATTGGACCCGTCCTGAGCTGGTTTATGTTCTTTGACTTGAAGTATTGGAGCAGCAATCCAAAGCAAAATGGAGCTTGCATTTGGGAGCTGCCATTGGCACAAATAAATTACAAAAAGTAGTGTGGAGCTCTGCAGATCAAGGTTCTAGCATAGTTCTGTACTTTCTTCAAGTCTGCCGGCAAACGGGACTGCGGGTGGATGCTGCGCAAGTTACCGTTACTGCTCCGGTTTAGCTCTTAGCGAGAGCAGAGCTGTGTCAGGGTGAAGGGTGTCTTATGTTCTTCCTACTTCTTTCCCCCCCACTTCATCACAAACTATCGTTCAGTTGACGATTAGCGTTTCAGAGTCTTGCCGAATTTCTTTGTTGTTTCCCCATGCAGTGCAGTAAGCATACAGTCACCCTGCGAAAGCCCATTCTGGTTTTTTATTGTAAAGTTTTCGTAATAGTGTTTCAGTTGGGTGGAAGTTACCGTTCAGTTGTTTGGTTAGAGACCAGGTACCACTTGGAAAATGGCTTTAATGAAATAGTCCTGTTCTGAAGTGTTGGTGTGTACCCCAAAGCTTCTGTCTCTAATCCGTCCTTGTTGTTGGCTGCTGATATATCGTGTATTCAAAAAAATGCATGTTGCTCTTTTACAGGGTTCGGTTCCGAACAAGTTCTATGTCCATAACGATATCTTCAGATATGAAGATGAAGTGTTTGGGGATTCAGAAGGAGAACTTGATGAAGGTGAGAAGAACTCTACGTGTAGAGTTTGTCTTGTTCCTGTTCCTCTAGCACGTATGCCGAGCTTTCAGGAGCTTCTAGAGGAGATGGAAAGACGCAAACTGTATTGCGTTCTCATGGAGCGTAGCAATTTGGGAGGGGGCTGAGGCAGGGAATGTAGGTTATGTTGCTGGAACTACCTGCCGGTCCAAAACCTTTTATAAAATGAAGGCCATGTAGTAGTACCTGGTTCCTTGAAGAGCTGAACTGGCTCAGGGGGTGAGGCTTGGCAGAGAATGGAAAAAATGAGTGGTAGTTTTTTTGCTGCCGCTGGTTTCATCAGGTGGACTCGATTTCTCTGATCAGACAAATTTTTAAGTAAAGTGATTTGAAGAAAACAAATCAACACATAGCTTTTACTTTCTTATCATCGCTACGGTCGGTAGTTCATTTCTGTTCAGGGGCTGAGCCTGACCTGGGTGGGTTGTTTCCCCTCTGTTCACTGAGGCAAAGCAAGTCACAGCACAGCCGGAATGTATGCACACGTGTTCACTGGGTAATTTCTGGAATTCCTTCAACACAGCATCTTAGGCAATCATCCTTGCATTTGAGGTTAATCTTCTTAGTTTTAGGTACTGAGATTTATGAGCTAAGTGTGCAAGCTTTCTCGTTTACTGCCACCACATGAAAAGCAGCTGCTGCTTTAAGAGCCCCTCGAGCCCTCCTCCCAGAACTTCCGAGCAGCAGGATGGCTCGGGTTACGAGCGGAAGGGTCCTCTATCTTTTCTTGCAGCTAATTTTGCCTCATTTTGTTGATGAAGCTTTCTTTTGATTACTACTAGTTCAACACGCTTTTATTTTCAGTGCGGCTTGTGTACGCTTGCAGAGATGCTTAAGGAAGTTTTTCTTTTTGTGTCAGAGTCTGAGGAAGAGGTGGAAGAGGAGCAGGAGGAAAGACAACCGTCCCCTGAACCCGTGCAAGAGAATGCAGGCAGTACTTACTATGAAAACCATCCTGTTAGGTAAGAAGTTAATTTTATTGTAGCAAGTTGCTTAAACAAAAAAAAAAAAAAACAAAACCAAAAACCCAACAGAATTGCTTTGGCTTTGGATTCTGGGTGCGATTTAACAGGTCGCTTAGGTAACGTCACTTGATATAGATCTGTGTTATGTAAGGTTATATTATTTTGAAACATTGCTTCTTGAATGGAGAGAGGAAGTCGGGGATGTTCTTACATTTTTTAGTTACTTTCGCTTCTGGTTTCACATGAGGGGTGAAAAGGTAGCAACCCTGTTTATGTGCACACTTAGTGTCTTCACTGTTATATAAACTCATAACAGTGAGTTGATAGGATGTAATGTGTGGGAACAGATGGGTTAACAAAGGCGTGGTTAATGATACGCTACTCCTCAAATTTGGGTAGCACTTGAAGCCAGAGGAAGGTCTGCTTTTTGAGAAGTTGCTGTACAGCCATACTGGAAGAATACGCTCTGTCCTGAGTGTCTTAAAATGTAAAGAGGATTAAAGAAAAACATTTCTTTAGGTTTTTATGAGAAAAATACATTTTATTAAACAAGCAAACAAAACACCCCCACAAAGACAAACAAAGACCACCAAAGCCCTGTGCTTTTTTTGAAATATAGCAATGCCTTTTAAAGGGCCAGAACTGACCTCCTGGTTTCCTTCTTTAAAAAAAAAAAAACAACCAAACAACAAAAAACCCCAACATTTACGACACCGCTAGAATGATGTCTGTCGAGTGCCTCAGTGATTATGCTAAAAGCTGGTCACATCATGCTTTTCACAAGAAGTGTTATGGCAGAGGGGAGGCTGCTGGAATTGTGGCAGTGACTGACTTGTTCGAGGTAACGCAGGAAGGTTTAGACGCCCAAAAGCATTACGTTAAGTCCGGTCTTGGTTTGGGGTTTACTGTGCCGGTTGGAAGGGAGTTGTCAAGGCAGAGTTCATCAGATAGTCACTTAGCCGTATGCTAACCCGTGGCAGGAGCTGCACAGGGAGAAGTATTTGGAATTTGGTAAACTTTTGGGGTGGCTGAAGAGAGAAGTGAAGAACTTCAGATCCCTTACGTTTTGAACACGCAGAGTACAGAGATGAAGTTGCGTGTGATTTTCAGTAAACAGGACTCACAGCTCCTTTGGTAAGGAACTTGTATGGCATTTTTGTAAACAAGCTGTGGGTTTCATTCCAAAATTGGCTTCGTTTATGTGTACGGCTTAGTCTTCCATCGGTCCCTTGCTGTGCTTCTGTTCTTTTAGGAGCAGCAGTTCTGGAGTTCAGCGCCTATTCCTTAAGGGCTTTAGATGTCTCTGTGATTTTCAGGTTCTCTGCAGAGAACTGTGAAACATGTCTTTGCTTCAGCAGGAGTAAAATCTGGCTTTGTATGCAACTAAGGGGTTCGGGTTAACTTCTCGCAGTAGTGTGTATGTAGGTACCGTACAGTAGCAACTGGAAACAGAATGATCTTTTTAATACTGGCCGTTACCGTAGCGTAGCTTACAAACAGTCACAAAATACAAAGCAATCGATAAGCCGCATAAAACGCATTTGATTATTTTAGCAATGGGATAGAGGAGGCGCTAGAGGAGTCGTCTCATGAACCTGAGCCGGAATTAGAATCTGAAACGAAAACCGAGGAGCTGAAAGCTGAAGTAGAAGAAAAGACCCTCGAGGAGCTAGAAGAGAAATCTCCGTCTCCACCTCCTGTGGAACCTGTCTCACTACCACAGGAACCACCAAAGGTTAGTTACAAGTCATATCTGTGCTCCTAGGTGCAGATGGTAAACCAGAAGATTGGGTTTTGAACTTAGCCTTTTTGAGCGGCTGCACCGGTACCTCTTTTCAGTGTCATGCTGTATGAACAGCTAGACTCGAACTTTGAACTGGTAAAAATGCCAAGTTTCACTAAAAACGGAAAGAACGTTATTTTTAAGCGCTGCTCGAGTCACTTATTGTAAAGGTAATGCTCTGCTTGTAAAGTGTGCGTGTGTGGTTTTATGCATGTGTAAACCTTTTTAAATGTGGAGTTAACATATGTTAAGAAAGCACCTCAAGCTACCACCACCGACAACCTCGTACAACGAGAACCACTGCTCTTCCTTGAAATAACCCATAATGCACTGACACTTGCAAAATTGCTGGCAGTGTAGGCTCCAAATCCATACGGGGGCATCGAGTGTCTCCCTTAGAGGCAGGATGCCCAGCCTTAAAAACCACCGTGCACGCCGTGCGTCATCTGGTATGGTTACACGTAGGTAGCTGGAAAGAGACGGGAGGAACCGGTGAAAGCTGGAGAGAGGTCATTTTCTAGCTCCAGCCTGTCTCCCGTATTTTTTTTTATCAATCCTTTTTCTCTTTTCCGTTTTTACTTCTAAGTTCTGGCATCCACTTTCTTTCTTTGTGCAGAAGACCCTCCACACTACGGGGTTTTCAGTCCTAGGTTTGGTTGCATCCCGGAAAGCAGTGACCTGGGGATGCCGAGGGGACCGGGCTCACTCGAGTAGCCATAGCGGGCACGGTACACGCTTGCTCCACGCCTTTGGAGTCCGCAGACGGCTAGACCCGCAAATCCTTCCGTACCTTCGTTGTAATGCTTGCGCAACCATTATTTAATAGTCAGATATGAACCGAAAGTGTATTTTCAGCAGACGAGTTTCCCTGTAGGATTGTCAGTGGTTTGCCATGATTAGTAGCCTAGGTTTGTTGCATTTCCTGCAGGCTTTCTCTTGGGCTTCAGTGACCAGTAAAAACCTGCCTCCTAGTGGTACTGTTTCTTCCTCTGGAATTCCACCCCATGTTAAAGCACCCGTCTCACAGGTAACCCATCTGTGAACACCTTGGATTGTCTCGTTACTTCTGCAAACTGCTTCAGTTTTTTAAATTAACAGATCGATTTGTTTGACTTAAATTGCACAGATTAATTGTGTCTTGAATGTTAACGCGCTCACCTTCTTGTCGCAAGCGAAGGCACGTAACAGGCGTAACTTTGGGTGGTGGTGACGTTAAAATCTGTTCGTGCAGAAACAGGAAATCACCGCTGAAGCTTTTTTGACCTATCTTAATGGGATACGGTTTGATTTATAAGGGAAAACAAAACAAAAAGACAACTCCCCAGAAAATGGTAGCGCTCTAAAGTCTGTTTGAAAGGGGTGTTTCATTGGCGGAAGCGCCCCAGCAGTAAAAACGTCCAGCGCCCTTTCCGAGAAGGTGCGAGATTGCCTCGGAAGGCAAATATCTGCAGAAATATGCTGGATTTCATTGTCCATTTATAATTAACTTGTCACAGAACCCTGTACCAACTTATGACTGTGTGAGGAATGGAAGGATTCACATTTCCTTGCCGGGACAATGCTGTCTTCCCATTCCTGGGGTGACTGGGTGAGGAGGGGAAAGAGGAAGGCAAGTTTGACCGGGTGATAGCTCGTGTCCTGCACATGCCAAGCTGGTGTGAGACGGTCTGAGACTCTCAGTTCAGCTGCCTCCGTCTAAATAAAAATCCTCAAGATAGAAAATGTGCGCTTTAACCTCTTCTACTGATGCTGCGTACCAAAGCGCCGTATGCTGCGGTAGCTCGTGGCCGACCCTTTTAAAAGACTGGGTTTTCGGTAGAGCAGCTGGGTTATTGCAGCTGTTGGGTTTGCACTGGTTTCTTCTCCGTTTTTTACTGACAGAGAGGAACCTGTCTAGGATTGCCCTTCGGCCAAATGCGTGTTAAAAAAGACAACGGAAAAAAATGAAACCCACCCCAAGAAACCCCACCTTGGATGGGGCTGCTTCTGGTCTGGCAGGGCTGTCTGGAAATCAGATAATGGCTGTGTAATGACTTGGGAAGCCTGTCTGTCTTCATCAGCGTCAGCAGGGCTTTCAGCATTTAGGGGGTATTTGAGCCGTAAAAACGTTTTTTCTAGTACAGAATAGATTTTCCTTATGCAAAACCAAAATTGCTTTTGATTGATTTGTAGTGGAGAGGGTGGATTTTTGTAATAGGACCGCAAAAATTATTTAAAATTATCTGTACAAGAGAGCAGAATGCGGCTTATAGATGTCCCCTTAAAGTCTTTCGCGTTGCCTCCGCAGCTTGTGGCACTTTCTGCCTTTTGGATTACTTTTGCTGTGACTCCACGTTTGAGTAATTTCTGCGTGGAAGTTTCTGAACAATACTGAAGTGGCAAGAATTTCAACTCTCAGCTCTTCTGGAGACAGCATTAGTCAGTTCTCAGCTGCTTTTCTTGCACGCTTTTCAGACACGGTATACAGAAAGCTCGTAGAAAAGGCATCTGAACAATTTCTTCAAGGGGTTACGGATCAGTAGCAGCTTTTTCCCGTTCTCTTGCATCCGTTAATGCCAGATGCTGTGCGTGGAGACGAGGGCCATAGGTAGCACTGGAGGGTGGGTGGCTCCTCTGGGGTGCTGTTCTAGCCAGCATCAGTGATGTTGCAAAGCGGCTGTTACCTGTCCTTCCCGTTGCTTTCTCTGCATCGCTCCACTTCTTCCCACATCTTTCACGGAGTGAAAAATATAGCCTCTGTAGCAGTGACTCGGCACCACTCGAAGGGCTGTTGTGGATATAAACCAGTTCGGTTCTTGTTTATTTACAGCTGTGGAGTTAAACAGGTCAGCATTTCTTGCTCTTTTTCTTCTTGTGGGCCATTCAGTCCACCTGCCTCCACTGGTAAATCAGGCCTTCTCTTTATAGGATTTTCAGGTATTCTGACCCCCCCTTTTGCATTAACACATCAGCTGTCGCTGACAGAAAATGGAATTTAAAAAACCTTGCAAGTTGCTTCAGTAGCCAACAGGCTGCGTAGAAATACTTTTTGTTGTTCTGTCACTTTTCCTCAAATTATCTTTAAAAGCATTTTTTGCTTGCAAAAATGAAATAGGTGTTCTCTTGCTCTTTCTGTCCCATCGGTTCCAAAGTTGGCGAGTAAAGGCCAGCTTGCGACTGGGTTTGCCGTCGTTGCCAGCAGCATTGCCGTAGCAGAAAGAGGTCCCTTTCCTTCCGCGTGTGAGCTCCTGGAGAGAAGAGACAACGTCACCTTTTCCTTAATTGTTCTTGAAGTTTCTTCAGGCCGCCTCACGGGCCGAAGGCTCCTTCGGTCGTCATCTGTTGAAACCCTCCTTCCCTGCCTTTCAGTCCACTTTGCGTGGTCTCTGTGAGATGAGAGTTGCCGTTAGCTGCCGCTCGGACTGTAAATGGCAGCCCTTAATAGGCATCTTGTGATGCCGCTGCTGATCGCAGCGGTCCGGGGGAGCGCAGTCTTGCACAAGTGCTTTTCTCTTCAGGCAGCGCCAGCGAGCGCCGGGACAGCCTTCCTCTGCAAAAAGGGTGCTGCTGATTAGGAAGCAGCTAATGAGGCCAGCTGCTTGTTGTTGGCTAGACAGGGAGCGTTTGCGTGCTAGACGAGACGTTCAGTGGAACATGAAGCAAGCGGGTTACCTGTTATTCGGGATTTAATAGAAGGATATCGGTGACTTAGCGGGTCTTTGCTGTGGTTGACGGAAGGACTGAGCGTTTAAGCCTGACGGCCAGAAGTACGTGAGAAATGGGGGTCTGATCGTATTGAGTTTCGCTTTTGAGGTACACTTTACGGTGCAGTAAAGATGTGCGAGTAGAAGGTGGCAGGGGAGCTGCAGTGACCCATGAGGGGACATAACGGAAAGAGATTTAACGAGAAGGCTGATTTTTGTGGCTTATTCTTGGAATTGAAAAAAATGGTCCTCAAAATGTTGGAAGGACAAGCTAATGCCTAGCTGGGTAGAGCACGAGCGATAGGAGGGCTGAAACATTTATTTGGTGCGTAATGCCTGCATGTTTCATGTAAAATACAGTCGTCTTACCCCTGTGAGGTTCCCTCTGGCCGGAACCGTCAGTTGTCTTGAGTCCTCAAAGGAAAATAAGGGAGATGTTTAACATAAACTACATCTCCTCAGCAGTCTGGGCCTATAGCCGTTGTCCTTGTGTTTAATCTTCCTCAGAAGCTAGTGTTCTTTATGCTCCTAAGGATAATTTTGGTTTTTGAAGATAAGAACCCAGCACAGCAGCAGCTGCTGGACTCTTATACAGAAAATGGAATTTAAAAAACCTTGGAATTTGCTTCAGTAAGCAACAGGCTGCATAGAAATACTTTTTGTTATTCTGTCACTTTTCCTCAAATTATCTTTAAAAGCATTTTTTGCTTGCAAAAATGAAATAGGTGTTCTAGTTCCTGAGAATACGAAGGGTGTACTTTGAGCATCATGGTCTTGACATCAGGGAAGTTGAAGAGTATCCTCAGCAGGTAGTCTGCAGAAATTGTCATTTCAGGTGGCGTTATGGCATCAGAAATACTTACTACACTTCTGAGGGCTTTTGTTCTCCTCTTTCTTTTTGGTAGTTTCCTTAGAGTTGTTCTGCACTCGAAGAAAAGAATCCCTCAGGGACTCGGACAGAAAATGTGATTTGCCCCTCCCTTCGTGTTCGTCTCAGACTACCTCCTAATCCGTGAAGTTTGAGCTTGGCATGAGGAAGCTTAATTTGATCTGTATGGGGTTTTGTCAGGTTGAGGTGTTCTTGAATAACGGAGCGTTGGGGGTCTCAATGCCTGGTCAAACATGGAAAACCCACCTTAGCCATGTTTTGGGGAGACGCTCTGATTGAGGGACGTTTGCTTTGCCCCTTTTAGCAGAGATAACTGAACACTGCAGTCCTGGATTGGTACAGAGGAATTTATAGAGGTGAAAAAAACATATTCCCAAACACATTGACATGGATGTATATCTTTTGGAGTTTGATTTGTGCATGCCACTGATCTCTGTCTTGTGTTGTGGGGTTTTTTGGTTTTGGTGAGTTTTGGGGGTTTGGGGTTTTTTTACCAGGCCCGTGTTTAACAATGCATGTTCTCCTCCTGTTTTAGCCAAGAGTTGAAACTAAACCTGAAGCTCAGTCTCAGCCTCCTCGTGTACGTGAACAGCGTCCCAGGGAAAGACCGGGTTTTCCCCCCCGAGGACCTCGACCAGGTAACGTGGATCAGCTTGTGTGTCTGCTTGGGACTAGTTAACGAGAGGCGTCTCCTGGACGGGTCTTGTCTGCACCGGTATTGTATCTGGCTGGTCATGCACTCCCTGTTCCTAGTGCCTTCCACTAGAAATGGGGGAATCTGATTCGGAGTCCAAGCCGGCGATGAGCTGTTGCAAAGATCAGGCATCATTTCCAAGCTTCTGTTTTGCTGAAATGTTTTTTAATAGGCCACTTGCTTATATGCTTAAGCCCTTTTCATGTGGCTTGATGTGGTTCTCAAAAGCTGATTCTGTCCGTGACCTCTCATTTTGCTGGACCTTGGAAGCGAGAGCTCTCTCTCAAGAGAGAGAAATTTGGAAGAAAACCTTCCCACCGTGTCAGCCTCAGTCAGTTAATAATTTTATACATATTTTTCCATCTCGTGTAATTGTCTTAAATACTGTTTTCGGTTTGGTTGCCTCACGTTGGTCTCGGTTTACGAGCAGCCCGCTCTCCGCATTTTGTTACTCATACAGATTATCCAAATCCATAGGGTGCTCTGGCTAGGAAACGTGCACGTTACTCGACGGCCGTCAGCAGCGGTGTTGAGAGGCGAGCGCCTTCTGAGTTGCGTTCATCGGTCCAGCCCGGTCGCTTGGCAAACCTCGGCGCAGCGCTGGGCAAAAGCTGTCTGCTCAAAGGCCCAGAGTTACGGCACGTTGATCAGTTCGCGTCTTCCCTAAGTGTGAAAATCAGTCAGGAGTCTTACGGGGAGGGGCGGTCTTGGCGATCACCCTTAGTGGTAGTGTGGAGCGGGCAGAGCGCTGCCTGCAGAAGCGGTTAAGTCTCAGAGACAGTAAGCATCTCCACCGACTCCAGCTGAAATTGGTTCCGGGGAAGGTTTCGCTAAGTGCGCACCAAACTGGGGTACGGGTTGGGCTTAAACGTGCTTTTGGCTTTGATCGCTCGGGGACGGCGCTGAAACTGGAAGGATTTAAGGCACCGAGAAAGAACCGTCACGTCTGCTGCAGGTTAACATTTCTCCTTTCTTTAACGCGTCGTCTGCAGCAGGGAGCAGGCGCCACGACTTGTGGCTAGATCAGGTTTCAAATCTGCATCGTTACTACTCTTGGATGTAATAGAAGTCATACAGAAAACATGTATCGGAGCCCGAGGCCTTTAATTCTGATCTCAGCACTGGGCGGGGGGGTAGCAGAGGCACGAGGGAAAAAGCTGACATCTCAGTTGACCAAACGGTAGAGCTTCAGCCCTATGGTCTTATTTTCGAAGGAAGTCAGCCACCTGGTTTACCTGCTTAAGGAAACCTTTCAAAGGAGCTAGCAAGCTTGCTGTAAAAGGGCTGGTAGGGGAAGCCGAGGAGAGAAACGGGTACGTACCTACGCCGTAATACTTCAGGTACAAAGGGGGCAACAGTGCTGCTGTCACGCTGCCAGGCGGGTAACAATTTAGTAGGGAGATACCGGGAAAGATTTTATCTCGCACGCTGCCAAGCATGCTAACTAACGGTTCAGTTGGGCTGGAGAGAACGTGAGGAACTCTTACCTGTACTTTGGACAAAACGGTGGAAGATGGAAGCCAGAAGAGGTGTGAGACAGCAAACATTGTTTGTGACATGAGTGCCCGAGTAAGGATATTGTTACTGCGCTAAGGAAGTGATGAAGGGGTGATTTAAATCCACATCTTAAAAAAAAAAATCCTTTTAAGAGATACTGAGCTCCTGTTCAGTATAGTCGTTTAAGATGGAACAAGAACTTTATAAACAAACTTGCCCAGTATGCCAGATGTTTTAGTTAAGGTGGATTTATTTGACCTAACCAGGGAAACCAGATGAAAAGAAAACAAATACTTTGTGGTATGATTACAAAATTGTCAGGACTCTCTAAAGAGGAAGAGAGCATCTCCCCGCGCTGTCACCCGCGGTAAACGTAAGCTCAAGAGGTACAGGATTGTTTGAGCAAACGTGCTTGGTGCTGTCGGTAGACGTGTTCATCCGAATCCGCGCGCGTCTTCTAACCTCAGCGGCTCTGCCTTCTTCTTTCTGTTGACGACAGGGAGGGGGGACATGGAACAGAATGAGTCGGATAATCGTCGAATAATTCGCTATCCGGACAGCCACCAGCTCTTCGTTGGGAACTTGCCGCATGATATCGATGAGAGCGAACTGAAAGAGTTCTTCATGAGTAAGTAGCAATTTCAGCTGCGGAGACCAAGAGGAAGAACCGCGTTGAAAAGTCACCTAGCGTTCCCGTAGGGCCGCACAGGGGAACTTTTCCGTGATGAAAGACTACGGGTGTCGTCTGGGACAAGCGGAGGGGTGGTAGAGCCGGCACTGTGGGTTTTGATAACATGGCTTTTCCCTTTCCAGGCTTCGGGAACGTGGTAGAACTTCGCATAAATACTAAAGGAGTGGGAGGAAAACTGCCTAATTTTGGTTTTGTGGTATTTGACGATTCCGAGCCGGTCCAGCGAATTTTAGTTGCGAAAGTAAGTATTGGCATCGACTGAATGCTCTAAGCCCCAGGCAGCGCGGGCCGTCCCGGTGTGCGTCGCTGTTGTTTCTGGCATTCAAACGACAGTTGTAAGAAAAATATAGTTCTGGCATGCTCGTTCTGCCAGGGGTGTTCCGTAGCTTACAAAAGCTGTGCCAGCGCTCCTCAAACCGCGTCACACCGAATTCAGGTTTTTTACCTCTGCCCGTAGACACCACGTGGAGCTCGGCACTTGCTTTTAGAGATCCTTTTAAGCTGAAAGTCGAGTACGTAACCTTTTGAAGGGCACCGCCTGGATCTCTGAATTGTGCATCCTGGGGCTGAGAAAAGGGAACGAGGTTATTTGCGGTGGCGACTTGAGGAATTGGAGAGGAGAAAGCGGCAGTTTTCATTTCCAGTACGTGGGAGCGAGACCCGGTAGAGCAGTTCTTCAGGAGCTTTAGCCCTGAAGTGAACAGGCTAAAGCCGGCAGTAAAGAGGCTAAAGACAACCGTGCCCTTAATTGAGAAAGACATTTCAATTCCTTGCATGCCAAATGAATTTTAAAAGGCTGTTCCGTTACCTTAGACCCGTAGGGCTACGCTTGGGTGCCACAGGGAACCAGTAACAGTTTATTTTTGCCTCTCGCACGTAAGCGAAGGTAGGCTGAGGCATGCAGCGAATGCGGTGTTTTCATGTGCCTTGTATAACTGGCCTTTGCGGAACGGTGACTAACGTGTGCCTTGAACACTTTTCCCTATAAGCCTATTATGTTCCGGGGTGAGGTGCGCTTGAACGTAGAAGAGAAAAAAACAAGAGCCGCTCGTGAAAGAGAGACCCGAGGTGGAGGCGATGATCGTAGGGATATTCGTCGCAATGATAGAGGCCCCGGGGGTCCCCGTGGAATAGTGGGTGGTGGCATGATGCGAGACCGTGACGGAAGAGGACCCCCTCCGAGAGGTGGCATGGCGCAGAAACTCGGCTCTGGACGAGGAACCGGGCAAATGGAAGGCCGTTTCACCGGACAGCGTCGCTGAAATCTCCACTGTGGGCAGACAGTCTTGGCAGTGGTACATTATCCATCGTGTTTGCATTCTTGTTAATTTTTTTTGGCTTTGGAATGTGACACAGCCCTTCTGATCATTTCTTTGATGTGAAAGCATCCTTTGGTTTCCGGTTTAAATTGAGGTGGACGTTCTTTCCCCAGTTTCACAACAGAAGTCACACTGTTAATTTATAAATGTAGACTTGGAGAATTGAGGACTGGAAAAAAAAAAAAAAAAAAAAAAGACCGGTTAACTATCTGCAACAAAAGTGAACTACAGGACATGCCCAGTAGAATTCAGGTCCTTTCAGTCAAAAACCCTCTGCTGCACATTTTGTGTGAGTGTTACTGTTTCTGCCTATTACTGTTGGAAACACAAATAGTGCAATTTGTGCAATTGGAGAAGCTTGCCTTTTTTTTTTTTTTCCTTAGAACACTCGGCTCCAGACAAACTCGTGTTTACGCACTCATCAAAATGCACTAATGGGTACTCTGAACTCATTTATATTGACATCTGCAGGAGGCATCGGAGGAGAAAAACCTTCATCCTCTTATTCAGACAGAATAGCTTGTGAAATGATGCGGGCGTCCGATCTGCTTGCAGTGACCGACCTATGTACACACACAAACCTTAATAAGACTACACGTTTATTCCAGAAGGAATCCATTTAGCTGTAAACTAACCAGAACCCAGAGTTTCAAAGTCGTAGCCCTGAGTATGCAACAAGCTCACATCAGATTTTTCTATCTGCCCCTCTTCAGTACAGGGATGGCTGCTCAACACACTCCTCCTTCCCCTTTCCCCTTCGATAAGCATTGTACAGTGAAATTTGTCTTGACTGTATTTGAGTTCTCTGGTAATGTAATAAGCATGATGGTGCCTTCTATGAATACATCATTCCAGTCTTGCTGGTGATTTTGTACAGTATAGTGTATGAATTACTGTGCTGCAAAGCCAATAGGCTGCAAAGCATTTAAAGGAAATCATGGAAAAATTGTATTAAAAAAAATTGCAGTATCTTTCAATCAGTAAACGTTGCTAAAATTATCATCCACCTTGCTCTTCAATTAACAAGCTCGCCTGTTTTTTTGCAGAGGGGGGGAAGGGAGGAAGAAGGCACCCAAGTAGTCTCCAGGCTGTCTCTTCTCTTTAATCAGTGTCAAAGTTAAAGAAAACGGAGTTGAAATCTCTCTCGGGCGTGAATTTCGCAAGTCAGTCAAGAACGGTGAACGCTTTTGGCCAGCTCGTAATGGGTAGAACTGAGCATCCTTTGCGAGGGTGAGCTTATCAAACGAGGATACTGCAATTTTCAGAGAACGAAACAGCAGCTCTTAAGTATTTGCATTTTCCGGTTCCGCTTTTTGAAAAAAACTCTTACTCGTTTTGCACATAGCTCTCAGCTGAAGTTGACGCTTGGGTGACTCCGGACTGAAGGGATGAAAGGAAACATCCTCTTCTCCGGCTCGCCTGGCGGGTTTTCCCGGTGGAGAGGTCTGTTTCTGGATGACATTCTGGAGCGCGTTCCGTAAACGGCAGCTGCGGCAGACGGCGCCGTCCGGCTGGATGCCGGCCGTGCAGCAAGCGCCGGGCTCCGAGGCGTCGGGAGTAAAAGGGGGTGTGTTTGCGTGCGCGTGCGTGTGAAAGCGTGACCGCTTAAAGCTGCTTCTAAGCACGGAAGACCTCAAATAAAATAATTGCAATTTCAAGCAAAAGCAGATAGGGCATCACAGCAATGTGTCTCTGGATTATGCAATCATTTGCTGTTTTCGAGTAAGTTGGAAGATTTTGCACATACTTTCCTGACGCGTTAGGCAAAGTGAAGTGGCATCTGTCCGTTTTCTCCCAGCTCGAGGTCTTCTGTGTTCGATGGTAAGTCTTGCACTATTTTCATACACTTTTTTTTTTTTCGGGGCACATTTCTTCCCGTGTTCATTTTCATATTTCAGTTTTTTGTTGAAGGTCTTGCATTTTCAGCTCTTACCTGGAAATCTGTAGTACTTGAACTGCTCGCCACACGACAAGACCGCTTGGGTTCGAAGCCTTCGGACAAATCGCTGTCATCGGTCAGCAGTTTGCCACCAGTGTGTTTTGCCTAGCCCCTTCCCCCCCCTCAACCCCTTTTGTAGTGCTGTGGTGTCTCGCCGCCACCTAATTCCTTTGTATGGCAAACGGCACCGGGAATAATCTCCGCAACAAAACCCAGAGTATTAAAAAAGAGCTACTGAGCCATTCCGCATTCCGGTTCGCTTCTTGTGTAAGTGACGTGAGCGGCCGCTGGAACGTCATCCGGAGAAGTTTACATGGTGATAGCTCACCTGCTGTACTGTGGACTCTTACGTGTTCTCAACCCTCTTGATAGTAAATGTACCTCTTGGAGGAAAGGAAGGGATTCGCTGACCATTACTGTTAGTTGCTGGTTTGTGGATGGTGGGAGTATTCTGTCATTACGGTTCTATTGCAACAAACGTGGCTGACCATCTTGGCTTTAGTAGGTATACGAGACAGTGGATTCCCATCTTTATTGCTGTAACGTGTCAAGCATTATATGCTAGTAGATTCTAGTTCAATTGTTGCAGGTGGAAAGTATTTTTACTTTTAAGTTTCCATTCTGAATGTGTTTTGACTAAACATACCAATAAACTACTGATGTCTGCAGCATTTATCCACGTTCCTAATTCTCTTGAGCGCAGGTCGCTGTAGAGCGCTGTTTCAACCCTTCTGTGCAGAAAATGCTTTTTTAAGAAAAGCGTTGCTGGCTTGTCAGGTGGCGGCGGGAAGCCGTAGTAGCACAGGGTCGCGTTCTTTGGTTGGAGCGTTTCGCCTGAGGTGAGTCGATAAGCTCTGGTTTGCCGGGGCTGCGTAAACTCCTTCCCCGGGACGCTGGCTTCAGAAGACGCGATGGTCGGAAACCGGCCAGCGCCACGGAGAAACCCTGCCCGGTCCTCGTGGCTGGCGAGCGCTCCCGGCCTGGCTCGCCCGGCTCCAGAGCCGACGGGGAAGGGATCCGGGCACGGTTTGTTCATGTCAGAGCCAGCACCTGGCAAGGCGCTGCCCTCGGCGTGGGTCGGGCCCCTCGATCTGGCGGCTCCTCTCGCCCCTCGGGGGCGCGTGGCCGGGGGAGGGCTCGAGCTCCTGGGACGCGTCCGGGGGGATTCCTGCACGCCCCGCCGGCCGGCGGGGGCTGCGGCGTCCGGCTGCGGCACTACGGCTTGAGCGGACGCTGCTGCGATGGCGCTGGCAGGAACGTGAGCCGAGTTGGCTTACAAAACCAAATCTGGAGGCGCTCGCTCTCGCCTGCAGCGTCGCTTACTCTTGATGCTGTGGAAGCGAGTGTCGTACTGCGAGGTAATCCCTGGTTTTTGCCTTCCCGTGTCTGGAGGCGTTGCCAGTGCCAGCATTTACCCGAAAAGGCTGGTGACGGGGTCATTCTTACACCGCTTGTCGAGACACTGCCTCTGAGTCGCGGGATCTCTGCGGCGCTGCTCTGCGCTGGGTGAAGCTCCGGGGAGCCGCTGTCTGCTGCGTCTTGAAGCCCTCTGCCGAGCGCGTGTCTCGGCTGCGATATTTTCTGCTGAATGGCAGTCGGGAAGCGCCTGGAAAGTTGCGCGGTTCTGGGAGTTGAAATACTGGAATGAAAAAATGAGATCCTGTAGAGGACCCCTAAGCCCCAGTCACCAAAAACTCCGAGGAGCAGCCTCAACACCTACGAGATCTGCTGGCGCAAAGATCCCCGAAGGAACGCGACCCCCCTCGATGCCGTCTGCTGAGGGCCTGGGGCGCTCAGACCTCCGTAGGGCTTTTTGAGGCAAGTTGTGGAGGCCTGCAAACTCGTATTTATTTATCTGGGGCTGGGGAGGAGACAGCAGAGATAATGGTATCTGAAAGCAAACAAGGTCAGCCAGGACCGAGTTTTACTCCTGCTTTGAAGTCTCACGTGTTTGAAATTGTTCAAGAGCACATTTTATCAGCACCTGAGCTAATGTTTAGGCTTTGCGAATGACTCGGAGTAATGATCAGCCTGTGCATTTATTTTTTTTTTTTCTGCAGTTGAAACGGAGCGCAGTAAAAGCCAATCCACGTGCACACCGTGCGGATAGCTGGGAGGGGGTAGGTGGAGAAAGAGGTGAGGAAATGCCAGGGCAGCTGCAGGGTGCCAGAAAGCCAGGACAGGCTCAGTGCGGCGGCCTCGCCTGTTCCCTTGGGGGAAACGCAGGCGTGCAGACACGGCCCGCCCTGAGGTACCCAGATAAATTGCCGTGGACACGGTCTCAGAAAGGCCTCTGGGGTCAGAGCGTTGCTGGGGCTTGGCATTCCGTGTGGAGAAACGCAGCCTGGAAAAGAGGAGGTATTGGGCATGATGGAAGAAGATGGAAGGCTGCCGGCTAAACCTTGGGAAAGCTCCGCTCAATGTCCAGGGCTAAAGTTTGGCTCCTTGCAAGGAGAAGGAAAACGGCTTGGGACGTCGGTGTGCCTTTCACTCGTGTTCTGCCTGGCGTCCCCTCGGCTTGAGCTGAAATGAGACATCTCGGTCACGGTGCTTCCGACGCTGGCTCTGCAGCACTTGCTGATCCCTCTGACAAGTGGGAACAACGTCCAGTTCAGGGTGCCGGTGTGTGTATTTTTGCGTGGGTATGCATTACAAGTTGAGAACAGCTTTTGCAGACGCTGACACGATGCTCTTCCAGGCTGCCTTATTTCAGTGCAGTTTTAGTTGCAGACCTTTCTGTAACCTTGAAATCCTTGAGTCCCCGGAGAGGTCAGGTACGGGAACTAAACCCAGAGCTGGTAAAATGAGGCATCAAGCACCGGTGGGTTTCGTGCCCCTGCTGCGACCTTAATAGCCCTGATGGGCCCTGCAGCCTTTGCGGTGAGCCAGTCCCGAAGTGCAGCTACTGAAACGCTGCTCTGGGCAACGTGTGGTCACCGTGCTTGTCCTGGTGGCCCAAATACACGAACTCGCAGGAGCTGTTGTGTCGGCTCTTGGCCGCTGTGCCCTGCCAGCCGCAGGGACGGAGCGGGTGCGCTCTGCCAGGAGTGCACGAGGGAGGGGAGGGGGGTTCGGGACACGGAGCCGGTGAGTATTTGGGTGATCAGGACCGAGTCCCCTCTCCAGCTCGGCAACCCTCCTCAGCACAGCGAAGAAACGAGACTGGGAAGTCCCCGCGCAGCGCACGACAGCTCTGCCGTAGCCTCTCCTGGAGCACGGGAGGGCCCCGAGAGCGGGACCGCTGCACCGGGCCAGAGCGTGCGCCTTGTCCCTCTCGGCAGGTGCAGCGAGAGCCGCTGGCATCTCCGCGAGAAGCAAGGACCGACGGGGTCCTCCCTGAGCGGGGGGTAAAGCTGCGGGTGCCCAGGCCTGAAGTGCTCTCCAGGCTCCAGCGCAGGGCCCAGGAGATGGAGGAAACCAGGGCCGTTTCTGCGTTGCGGGCGCAACACGGGCCGCGCGGGAGGCAGGACGTGGCGGCACAGCGCGTGCAGCCGCTCGCTCGTGCGGCAAAGAAATGAATAAAAGCTCTGGGTGTGAAAAGTGTCTCGGCTGAGGTGGGCGTTCCTCTCTAACAGACTGCGGGGCAGAAAGGAGCCCCCGGAGCAAGGCCCGGCCCGCCTGCACCGTCCGTTCCGTTGGGGGGTGTCGGGGGGTCCGCACGGCAGCGGGGGGCTCGGCTGAGATGCGGCGCGCGCCCCGGTTGGCAGCGGGCCCGGCCCTGCAGGCACTCGGGGCTGGGGCGGGGGAGGAGAGGGCCCTGCCGGCCCCCCCCCCCCCCCCCCGCCAGCGGGTACCCGCGGGCACCGCGGGCGGCGCCTCCGCCACCGGCCGCTCGGGGCCGGGCCGGGCCGGGCGGGACCCCGCCGCCTCACCCGGGGCCGTGCAGTGCCGCGCTCTGACCGCCAGGGGGCGACGCCGCGCAAGTGGCGCGTTATGTCGCGGTGCTTCCGCTAGGGGGCGCCCGGCGCGCGTACGCTGTTTTAAATTCCGAGCCCAACCGCCAGGGGGCGCCACGGTGCGAGCGGTGCCGAGAGCTGCCGGCGGGCGCCAGGACGCGGCTCGAGCGAGGGGCCGCGCTGAGCGGGCGTGTGGCCGGGGCTGCCGGGCCGGGGCCGGGGAACCGCCGCCGCCGGGGCGGGCAGCCGGGTTCGTGCAGGAGCACCGCGAGTCCTTTTCCATCTGCGTGCGGAGAGGCTTTCGGGCACCTGCGGGGGACCGACCGGGCTTTTCGGGAGCCGGGGCTCAGCGGTGAGTACGAGCACCCCCCGCGCTCCGGTGTCTCAGCCGGCGGCCCCGGGCCCGGCTCTGACCGAGCGAGGAGGCGGGCTGCCCTCCCTGGGACGGTGCTTTCCCCGGGACAAATCTGTGCCACCCGGTGAAGGGACCAGGCGGTGACCCGGTGCCGTGTCTGTGGGCACCAGAGTGTTTTTTTTTCCCCCGCCCTGGTTGTGTTCTTACAGACCCAGCTGGTGAGAAACTCGGTGTAAAGGGCTGCCGGCCGGAGCTGCGGTGCCGGTGGGGCTCCCCCAATCTCAGCCACCCGGCTGCACCTGCGGAATTGGAAAAGCCTGGGGAAGGTTTCCTGATTGCCGGTGTCTGCTAACGAGCATCACGGCGGGCTGAGCCGCATTACCGGGAGGCCCTGCTTGCGTGCGCCCGCTCCACACAGCTCCGTTCCTGCCCCGGGGCTGCCCGGGCGGAGGGACCAGGAGGGGACCGAAACTGCAGGTCAGGCTGGGAAGGGGCTGGGGGGGACCGAGGGGGCCAGGCGGGGGCTGCAGCCCGGGAAGGGGGAAGAAGAGGAGGCAAAGCTTCTGCTCTAGCGCTGGGCCCGGCCTGCCCCGGAGCCTCCCGAGCAGGCACGGGGGTTTCTCGTTTGCCCGGAAAGCTGCGGCCACCGGGCGTTCAGGAGGGCAGACCTCGCCCCTGCTGCTTGTGCAGAGAGAGGGAGGGGAGTACGGGGCAAGCGGTGACTGACGGTGCTGGGGTTTAGGCCTTAAACCCGTTCAAATGAGGATTTGCTGCCTGCAGGGAGCTGCTGTGGGGGAGCACGGGAGCTCCCCGCTGCGCGCAGCAGCCTCTGAGCAGCCGAGGGGGGTCCCGGCCGGGGGAGCAGAGCGGGGGGGGTCCTGCTCTGACACCTGCGGAGCCTGGGCGGGGGGCGGAACGACAGTGGCCCCAGGCTCCCCTGGGCTTCAGGGCAAACCGGGGGGCGCGTCGCCTCTTGCTTGGCTGTGGGGTGGGCTGGGAGCTCCGGCTGGAGCGGGACCGGCGGCCGCTTCCTCAAGAAGGTTTTTTCAGCGCCGGGGAGCAGCCGAGCAGCGGAGAGGCGCAGCCTGGGCGAGGAGCACGGCCCCGACACGGGCACCGGGGGTGCCGACAGGGGAGGATGAGCCTGAGCAAGGACCGCGGCCGCGACACGGGCAGCGCCGCGGACGCGGAGAGGGCAGGAGACGTGCGGTGAGCGCTCCGAGGCGTGCGGGGGGCCGTGCCGCGCTCCGGGGGCGTCTGGCGGGGTCAGGCAGGCGGGGACGCCCCACGGGAGCTGGGGAAGCCGCGCCTGCCGTGGCTGGGAAGGAAAAGCTGTCGCGGTTGTGGCCGCTGTTGCGGGGCGGTTCGCGGTCGTGGCCGCGCCTCGCATCTCCGTTTTGCCTGGCTGTCGTTGGGAAGAAAAAGCTTTTGCTTGTTGTTTGGGGCTGCGGGGCGGCGTGGGGCTGCGCTGGCAGCGCCCCTGGGCAGGGGCCCCGGCTGTGGCGGGGCCAGGGGCTGCGCCCTACGGTTCTGGGACCGGTTGCCATGGGGGGAGCTGAGGGAAGCTCCGGTGCCGGAGCTGCCCCGAGGTGCCTTCTCCCCGCACGATCAGCCACCACCCAGCGAGGGTCAGTGCTGGTATGACTCTGCCATGCCCAGGCTGGGGGACAGCCCCATCCTGCTCCCTTGCAGGGCACCTGGTCATTCCAGGCCCCTCCTGAAAGCCTCTCGGGTTGTTTGAGCTTTATTTGATGTTTAGTGTTGTGCTTGGCTCAGAAATATTTGGTGTTTAGCATGACGCGAGGTGCAGCCTGTGGCTCCCCCAGTCCCGTTCCTGGGCAGGGTCAGGGTGGCAGTCAGGGGAACAGTGCTGTGCCTGGCTGGGTGCCGGATGGGAACAGTCTGTCCTCGGCCCTGGTATTGTCTGGTCTCATTTTGTGCCTGAAATCCTCCTCCGTAAGCAGAGGGGCTGCAGCAAGGCATGCGTTCTCATCTGCTCTTCTGGGGAGGAACGTGTTCTTTTGGGCTGAGCCTCTCTCTCTCCCAGCGTGGTTTCTCCCTCCCCATTGCCCATGTGCGGCACTGGGCAGCCTCTGCTGGAAGCGAGGGGCAGGTGTGAGGGAAGGGTTGCCCTTGCCCTGGAAGGGAACAGGCATCTCCAATGGGATATGCGGGACTGTGCTGTGCACCCTAGGAGCTCTGACTGACTAGTTGTGTTCCTCTTCTGCAGGCAGAGAACAGACACCGGCACTGCCTTGCCTGTGCCCGCTTGCGCAGACGATCTCCCACCTCACTTTTGCTCTCGGCGTGGATGTAATCTCTGAGGGAAGAGGCCAGGCTCCCTGCTCACAGAAAGAACTCGTCTCCCTGCTGTGGACAGCCCTGCCTGTGATGTACAGATCCAGCTGATGGACACCCCAGCTTGTTATAAGTCTGGGTAATTTCAGCTCCTTCCCTTCACAGCTGCAGGTAAGTTCATCTCTCCCTAACAGAGGCTACAGTGAGCAGACGCTCCCCTGTTCAACAGTGCTGGGAGCACAGCCGCAGCTGACAGACATCACTACTTGTTATAGCTCCAGTGATGAGAAGATCCTGCTTCTTACATCTCCTGCTGAAGGACTCTCCAGTGTGTTACTCCTCAGGGTATTTGAATTTCTATTGCTTGTTTCAGGTAATACCCGTTCTAGCTACTGGATGCCCCAGCTAGAAGTAATTTCACGTCCAGCTTGTTGAAACCCCAGCTCTGGCTATGAGATGCTCCTGCCGATGGACCCTCTACTTTGTTCCAGCTCTGGCAACGAGATGTTCCTGCCGACGGCCCCTCCACTTGGTTCCAGTTCCGGCTCTGGCGGAGCGATGCCATCATGCTTCTTGTTGCCTGCTCTGGCTTAATTCATGCTTCTTCTTGTTACAAGCCAATTTAAGCTTCAGTTGATTGTAGCAATGTGAGCTTTTGACACTGTTGTAAATCAATCACTGTCATAACTTGTATATGAATATGACCTGTCATAATTGTATGTTGTCTAAATATGGCCTGAATGACTATTCTGGTGGTTGTACATACCTTGAATAAAGAGTTGGACAAAGGAAGAGGGTGTGAAAAGTGCCTTTTCGCCCAGAGACTATCTCAGACGTTTAATTCGGCCTGGTGCATGCCGGCGTCCCTCGCTTTGGGGACCAACGCGACTGGACCCCCGCCTCCGGCAGAGGTCCACGCAACCTTCCCACCCCCCTCCCATCCACCCACACCCCAATGCCCTCCCACCTTCCCCCCCCTCATCACCCACCCACCCAAAGCTCCCCCTCCCCAGCCACTCTTTGGGGGGCTGAAAACAGCTGACTGAGCCTCTGTTTTCAAGTCCCACAAATGGAGCACTTAGTTGGTTTGTGGTTGGTTTTTTTTTTTTTTCTGAGTCCCAGAACCACAGGACTTAACCTGCATTTTCACACACTGAAAACGCATGACTTAGTCTTTTTCTGAGCTTCAGCAAGGCAATCCTCTGCTTTTGAGTCCCAAAAAAACGCAGCACTTAGTCTCTGTTTTCCAGCCTGGAAAACACAGGACTGAGTTGGGGTATTTTGAGCTGTGAAGACACAGGACTTTTGGACTGCATTTTCAAGTACTGAAAACGCAGGACTTAATCTTTTTTTGAGCTTCACCCTCTGCTGCTGAGACCCAAAAACCAGAGCTTGTTTTCAAGGCCCAAAAATGCAGCACTTAGTCTCTGTTTTCCAAAGATAAAAACATGAGACTTACTCTCCATTTTTAGTCCTCCAACCACAGGACTTAGTCCCTGTCTAAACTCCACTCTGAGTGTTTCTAAGCTTCCAAACCACAGGGCTTCTTCACTGTTTCAGGGCTCACAACCCAGCCCTGACATTTTGTGTGCTCACCCCAGGTGTGGTGTGATGTTGGGGGGGGGGGGAGTGCAGCCCACCCACAGCCCCAGGGCCCCAACAGCAGTTTTGGGGAGTGCTTGGGAACTGGGTTGGGGGCACGGTCCCTGCAGGGAGGGTCCAGCCCCGTGTCTCTGTGAGGCAGCGGCAGCATACATAGGAAACACTTTATTCAGCTTTATTGCAGCAGCACCCCAAACCCTCCCGGGGTACAGCTGCTGCAGCCCCCCGGGGGAGCCGGGCCCGGGCACCCCGCCAGCACAGCCCGCCCAGGGAAACACGGGTACAGCACCCTTCGGGAGGACGTGACACACACACACACACACACACACAGACACCCCCCGAGAAACCCCCACCCCAGCCTTCTCCGGAGGCACCCCCGCCGGCAGCAGCCCCGGCCCTTCCCCGCCGTGCGGACACCGGGACTCGCCGGCCGCCGCAAGAACCCCCCGCCCGGGCCAGACCCACGCCGGGAGCGGCAGAGGCTGCCCGGCCCCAGCGGCGAGCAGCGGGGAGTGAGACGGGGCTGCCCCCGCTCCCCCCAGCCCCCGCACTCCCCGGCCGTGCCCCGGGGCACCGCTCGGCCCGGGACCGCTTCGATTCCCGCCCCGGCCCGGGGAGA
The DNA here is from genome assembly GCF_011004875.1 of Balearica regulorum gibbericeps. Classification (NCBI taxonomy): domain Eukaryota; kingdom Metazoa; phylum Chordata; class Aves; order Gruiformes; family Gruidae; genus Balearica; species Balearica regulorum. Next base: position 669,080 of record NC_046187.1, on the reverse strand, counting down.
GCAGAGCCGGCCCGCGCAGACTCCGGCCGCTGGCTCCCACAGCCCCGGCTCGGTAACCGGCCCAGCCCCGCAGCCCCTCACCTGCTCCGGCGCGGCTCCCGCCGGCTCCCGCAGCGCAGCACACACAGACGTGCGGCCGCCGCCAGCCCGCTGCTCTTATGGGACCGCGCAGGCGCCCCCGCCCCCGCCCTGCCCCGCCACCGGCCCCGCCCCGGTACCGGCCCCGCTCTGGCCCCGGCCCCGCCCCCTGCACCGCCCCGGTACCGGCCCCGCTCTGGCCCCGCCCCGGTACCGGCCCCGCCCCCTGCACCGCCCCGGTACCGGCCCCGCTCTGGCCCCGCCCCCGGGGAGCCCGCCCCGCCCCTGGGGAGCCCACCCCGCTCCCGGGGAGCCCCCCACCCCGGGCTCCACCGCCCTCCGAGGCGGGGGGCCAGGCTGCCGGCACCGCCGCTTCCCGGCCGGGAGTTGGGGAGGGAAGCCGAGCCCGGCCCCACCGGCTGCCGCCCGGCTCCTGGCCCCGGCACCCCCAGGGCGGCTGGGCCGTCACCGCTCGGCCGCGACCAGGGCCGCGACCATCCATCGGCCCCACCAGCGCTGCCCCGGGCCCGGAGCCGCCCCCCCCGGGCCCTTCCATGCTCAGCAGACAGCGGCCTTGGCGACCCGGGGGTCCCCCGCAGCAGCCCCGGCTCCGGGTCCGGGTCCTCGGCGGCCGCAGCCGCTGCCCACAAACGCGTGTGCACGGCACCAGCTCCAGAGACTCCCCGGAAACCCGGGGCGGGGCGGGGGGACACAGCACAGGAAGTCCTTAATTAAGTAATTAAAGGAAGATGCGTCTTGGGTGGGGCTGGGAAAGCTCAGCTGCCCGGGGCTGGTCACTCGGTCACGGTTAATCTCACCCAAGCACAAGTCCAGTCCCGTTGAAATGCACATCCCAGCCCTGGGGCCGCAGAGCGGTGAGAAAACTGCCCTTCCCACCCAGGGCCGAGCCCCAAACCCACCGGCCCCGCCAGCAAAGCCAGCCTCAGCGCCAGGAGCTCAAGGGTGCCAAAAGCAGTGACAGGCACAGCCCGTGCTCGCTGCTCCCCGGGCAATGGCGTGTCAGCAGGGTGGGAGCCGTGGAGAAAGCCACCCCAGGAGGTGTCCCCCTGAGCTGCACACAGGCAGGAACCACCACATGGTGCTCAGCCCACCACTGCGGGTGTCCCACGCCCGGCCCACGCATGAGCAGGACCAGCACTCGCATCTTGCGATGCCAAGAATTACCGGGGCAAAGTCTTCCCGTCGTAGCACGTCTGGGGGCACAGGGATGGTCCTCAGCCCCTAAAGTGCTGAAACGAGGATTCCCCTGGAGACCTGCCCTGCAGAAACTGCAACAGAGACCAAAACAATCATCAAGCTAACACTAACAAAACAAGAAATACAACCAAACAGGCAAACGCAAACCAAAATAAACAAAGGCTAGAGAAAAAAACCATAAATCTCCTGGGCAGTCACAGGGCAAACAAAGTCAGGTTTGGCACCAGGGCCGTGCCCCCTCCCAGCACCCTGGGCTGCACCCGTTACCCTCGCAGGGCGGCTGCGGTGGGCACCGCCAGGGAGGGGAAGGCAGGGCCGCTGGCGGGGGGCACGGGAGGCAAGGGCCCAGCTGGCAACCGTTACGACCTGGGCAACCCCTTCCTCCTGGAGGATCACAGTTGCTCCATTAAAAAAAAAAAGTAAAACCAACCGGAGCAATCTGTCCCTCCAGGAGACGAGGGAGGTGAAGTGCTGCCTCAGGGCCATGACCAACCCTGGCCTGGTCCTGGGCAATGGAGCCCAGCCCAGGTGCCTGTCCCGTTTGTCCCACCTGCAGGGATGCCCGTCACGCACATGTCCCTCGAGGAGCAGCTTTCCTCGGGGCTGAGCGGGGCAAAAGGCATCTCCCTTCCCAGGGTGTCACTGGCTGCAGGAGGACTGGGAGCCACGCCAGGAGTGACAGCCCCCCCAGGCTGCACTGCATGGATGCCACCTCTGCGGTGGCACAGGTCATCTGCAGACCACCCCCCCCCCCCCAGCAGTTCCAGTCGCTGCCTGTCCTCCCGATAAAACACTTTCCCCTCATACATAGTCGCTGGCAGGAGCAGCAACTCGCTGTTGTGTAATTCACAAGCCGCAGGGGCCTGCAGATCTGCCTCGCTTACTGGGGTCCCGGGTCTTATGAGCTGCCCTTTTACCCCCTCAGTGCCAAGTACTTCTGTAAATGGCGCAGCTGATCAGCTGCGAGTATCTCGGGGTGCCCGCGGCCCCGCTGTCCAGCCAGAAAGCAGTTAAAGCAGGGGAGGGTCAAGCACCACAAGCAGGCTGCCTTTCTCTCTCGCTGCCTTTTCCCCAGGGCCTCACCAAGTGTCTCTTTCTCCACCGTGAGGGTGGGAACAGGCTAGTACTGGTGTGTGAGCAAGGAAATGTCAGCCGCTGGGCAGCAAAGGCCACCACCAGCACACGCCAAGCCAGCCAAGCGTGCTTTCTCGTTCTCCTCCTTGTGCCTTCCTACCTGAGAAGAGCTCAAAAGCATTTGTGTGTTCTCGCAGAGAGCTGGATCGGGGAGTTGAGTTGTCTCACGAAGGACCCAGCTTGCTCCCCTTTGTGGATCTAGCTCCGTGCAGGCTCTGTTTCCCCAGGGGAGTCACCGCACGGCTGCCCCAGCGCGGGTGATGGGGCGAGAGGAGGACCAGAGTGCTGGGGAAGGGATATCTGGCTGGCTCAAGGCACTCAAATGCTGCATGTTTGGCACTAGTAGCCCTGGGCTAATTGGGTTTGTGGTAGCTGTGCTTTGATCTCCTTGAGACTTTTCTTTACCGTTCCCATATTTCTGAACGCTTGCTAGCTCAGCGCCGCAGCGGGAATGCATCATGCATTTCATGGCCCTGCAGAGCAGGGGGGGACCAGAAAAAAGAAGCAATGCTGAGCTACTCGTTTGGCACACAGACCAAGGTCTCCTCGGGGCCAAAGTTACGCTTGCCTGAAGGCCAAGTTCAAGTTCTCACCGTCTGCACTGCTTTCTACCTGTCCCCGCTGCACTTCTGCGGGACCAGCAAAGGTCCGTTTGACCGAAGTGGCTGTGCACCCAAGCTAGAACCAGGCGGGTGCTCTGGCGATGGCTGTGCAGCGCCCCGGCCGGGCAGAGGCAAAACCGCCCGGGAATGCGCTTTGCAGGACCGTCTCTCTTTGCTTCTTCCTGTTCCCCCGGGATCAAACCCACGCAGAGGAGCAGAGTGCACAGGAGCACAGAAATGGGAGAAGGCGTGTTTCCCGGGTTTTTAAATTGAGCAACTAGGTCAACATTCCTGACAGGCTGAGCTCATGCCCTGTCTGGCATTTGCTTCCCCACCCCTGAGCAGCTCTCTGGTTTTCTGTTTCAGTTGTCTGAATGCTAGCAGGAGAAAATGAGATAAGATGATACATAGGGATTTCTCGCTCTTTTTTTCTCCAAGTATAGCTGTCAGTAAGTGTCTGGTTTTCCTCCCGAGTGTTCACCAACCTTGCTTTACAGCAAAGCCCCGGCAAGAGCAACTGTGGTCCTTTCCCAGTGCACGGGACAGAGACATGGGTGAGAGGAGGAGGAAGGAAACCCTGTCTTTCCTGCAGGCCAACGATGAATTGTGAGTGAATGAAAAGGAACTCTGGTACCACCTCCATCTCCTACTCCTTGTCACAGGTTCATCTGAGAGACTGGCCAGGTAGATACCTGCTACTCTGATGAGCATCAAACTGGTGTTCAGTATCGTCGTTCTAGCCCATTAATCCCTAGATGCTTCTCCCCCCAGCCCAGCGTGTTGAAGAGCTGAAAAACGTCATCTGCCAGTGACAGAATGGGCATGATGTAACTCGTCAGCCAGAGCTGCCTCAGCCCCTCCAAGCGTTGAAAATCGGGTGCCTGTGAGAGAGAGCCACTTGACTGAGATGTTCCGGGTCTTTATTTCAGTTTGTGCAGTACAGCAGGACGTAGCTGCCAGCCGGCAGCGTGACTCAGGCCAAGTGCTGCGCCCACCGCAGCTTGGGGGTCCCTCTCCCAGCACCCCCGTCTCCCCAGCCCCACCGGTCAGCGTGCCGACAGGAGAGGGGTGCCGGTGCCACGGCCCTCGCTTTGCTGCTGAGGGACACGGGTCACCACCTCGCCAGCGCTTCTTTCTTGCTCCCTTCCTTCTGCCTGCACACGCCGCGCTGCGTCTCAGGTCCGCTGTGCGAACGCCGGAGCTGTGCGGGGAAGGCGGGTTGCAGGAGCAGAAGAAAGGGGCAGGAGGGACAGACGGACCGCTCGTTCGCTCGGGCTGCAGCTCCCGAACAGACGGACCCGGTACCCCCTCTACATCCACCTGCCCGAGTTGTCTTCCACTTCCCGACTACACCGGAGGCCGCGTCTTCCTCAAATCCTCAGGAATCTCACAAGCGAGCACCGCGCCTGAAAAACGCCCTGCCTCTGGTAAAGGCTTGGCCTCGCATGAAATAAGACGGGGAAAAGCGTCCCTTTGTGCCATGAGTAATAGTTTCCGGGAGCTCTTATCTCCTTTTCCCCTGAACTGTGCAATTTTGCCCTTTCTTAGTGGGATTTTCCTGTTATTAAAACAAGATTTGTTGCCACTTCATCTGTCTGATGCTAAGTTTTGTGGATGAAGGTCAGGTTGTCACTTCTTAGACAGCAGTAACCTCCCCCCCCCCCGAAATGCATCGCAACCTGTGCCATGTCTGCAGAGAGAGACCACAGGCACACAGACTGAGCAAAGAAACGCTCCGTGTGTCAGGAGCACCGGTTAGACAACCGAGGGAAAAGCTGTGCTGCTGTCTGCACCTCCTCTGTCACTAAGCAGAGCATTTAGGTATCCAAAGCTGTCAAACAGTAATAAAAGTCTCACTGCATGTGCTACCAGCCTTTCCGTTCTAGATGTGTATGAAATCAGCCTACTTGTCATGTTTCTTCTAAGGAAGAATTAGCATTAGTGTCGAAGCCTGTTAATGCGATATAAAAATTATTTTGTGAATATATATGTTACAAGCTCAATTTCAGTATGTTGCTATACTGAATAATGTAGGAGGGAACGGTGACTTTGAATTATCCTTATGCTACTATTACACACCATCACTGCAGTGTCTTGGTTGGCCTGCGTACCTGTGAGAACTCTGCAGGGAAAGACAGAGAATATTTAAAATAATGAAATCTTGGCATCACAATTATTATTTCTAAGTATGTATTTCTTACCGATACCTTTTGTTGAGGTAATTACTCTGGACAGTGTTTTTGACCTCAGGCAGTAACTTACAGGTATCGGCTTCCTGTGAGCACGTATCAGTGCGTTCCTCCAAGCAGTACATTAGCTTGTGTTCAACATGCCGTGGGGGGGCAAGCAGAAGTGGTGCTTGTGCGGTAACGCGATAGCACGACTCTCTGCCATGCCGTGCTCGTGACGTGCCGAGCACAGACACGGAAACCTGCCGCTTCAGCTTTCAAGCACCTTCGGACCCGATTCCGGACCCACGCTGACTTTTCTTGTCTTGACGCTTGTACCCACACCCAGCAGCAGCATCCATCACCTGGAAAAACAGCCCGAAGGACAGACCTTTCGGAGAGAGCTAACAGCTCAGCGCCCGGCGCTCCAACAGCCCCGTGGCACCAGCGTGGCAAAGAGCAGCTGCGGCTCCCACTGAGGCTGTCCGGAGCTATAGGCGCTCACTATGACTTCACAACGTCCAGCCTGTGACAACCCACGCAGCCTGCCCAGAACTCAGATACAGCCACAAGCAGCTGTCACGCTCGATTCTGCAGCTGATCCTGGCGCTAACCCTGTCAGCTCACAACCTTCTTGCCGCTAATCTTTCCGTCGATAATCAGCCGGATGGTTCTTGTCTAGCAAGGCGACTCGCTCCGCTTCCCCCTCTACGTCAGAAGTGTTTGAACCTGACTCAGCGGTGTAGAAACTTCTTTCTCAGAACCTTGACGTTCAGCATTAGAACGCATGGCCCCAAACTGCGTTCGCTAACCACTGCTGTATCAAAGCGCTTCTCCTTTTTACCCCCCGCGCCCAATTGCGCTTGCTTTCAGGTAACCGTTGCCCCTCCGATCTGTGGGGAGTTACAGCTGGGATGAAACCATTCTCCATCACTTGATCTCTCTTAGGTCTTTGAAATGCTGTACGCCAGCTGCACGCAGAGTCGTCATTTCGGCTACATAAGACTCAAGAATGTTTATTTCCATTTTCACAGCACCAGCCTTCTACAGTGATCTTTTCCCTCTATGTCAGGACCAAACTGAAACAGTTTTCCTCCAGTCTAAACCAGAAAATAGTAGTCCGAGCCAAACCTTGAAAGAGAGAGGTGAATGCCATTTTCCCTTATTTAGAACAGGATGAGGATTTTAAAAAAAATCCAAAGCCCGTAGAACACAAATCCCTCCCGGCCCCCGGGGGGTAGTTTGGTACCACCGTTGCTGGTGTAGGTGATAATACAAACATTTTCTTACAGAAGGGCATTATTAGAACCACGATGTCACCATAGCTCAATCAGGTGGGTAAAGTGGTTTGGGAAATGATTAACTCTGCTGTGTTGATTGAGGTTGTCTTGGTAATTCATTTTTGCCTCAGCTCCCCCAAAAACAAAAACGCGTTTCCTATAGCCAGGCAGAAGCTTCAGGTCAGGGGAACTGGGGACATCCAGCCTCGTATGAGCCTTCCATGCTCATTGATCTTCTCTGGGTGTGCGCGCACGTGTGAAATGCTGGCTAAAGGTACTGCTTGTACCCGTAAAAGAGCCGCCTGGTTTCTAGTGGCTGTTTTACTGCTTTTAAGCACTTCTGTTATCCACGCTGCACGGCAGAATAGGTGAGAGTCTAAAAGCATATGAACATCTGCAAAGGAAGATGCACAAACACAGTTAAATGAAACAGCACCTGAGCAGGAAGAACTTTTGCCGTGAGATACAAAGACTGCTCTTTGAAACAGGCCTTACGCGATAAATTCTGACATTTGAGCAGCTACAAAATATAGCAAGAGTATAGAACCAGAGGATTTTGGTTTTCTTATTGCTAGAAGAAGGTCAAGTAAATGCTAAAAGTATTGCTTTTTCAAAATAAATGTGGAGGTACTTCTACTCCATGGGTTCCACTACCTATTAAGACTCATGTACTTTCCCAAGTCTAAAAGGGGAGTAGCACAAATTAACATTTTTAACTGCCTGAGAGGAAAGCTGTCCTGACACCGCGCCTGCCCTTCGCAAAACAACGCAGCGATGCTATTGGCACATGAAAATTCAAGTTGGGATTGGGGGACTTTGAGCTAACACGGATCATCTGCGCGACGCATCTTAGCACCTTCTCAACATCTAATTGCGAGGCCGCTTGTTCAATAGCGTCGGCAGCTCCCGCAAGATGCTGCAAGCGGCTTCCCTTAGTTTTGTTGCAGGAGGACTTTCCTGAAGTCCATATCTGGAGAGGCAGGAGGGACCCCGAAGGCTTTCCCACAGAAATGACCGGGGTGGGGCATTGGTAGCCATTCCCCTTGCTGAACAAGTGATGTGTTCGTACTAAAACCAGATTTCTCCTTGCTCTGCTGTGATTAATTTAAATATTTGCCTCACATGTAAAACTGTATCTTTTATAACACCAATATTTATGCTACGTTCACAGTCATGGAATGGGAGAATTCTCCTCATGATACAAAAAAAATACGAACCTGTCAATCTTGTTCTTCACAATAGTTTAGATCTCATTGAACCCCCAATTAAGAAGAATTCTACAATTTATAATGACTCATACCAGGATGGAAAAAAACTGCGAAGCTTGAAATTCAGCTACTAAAGCAGCAGTACTAATGCGCAGCTATAAAAAACCTCATATAGGGGATTCTTCTGCCAGCCTTCGGAAGAGAGAGAACGTGGAGAATCCCTGGACCTGAATTCCTTAGAAAAGAAATTGCAGTTGCATATCTTAATGAACTTCAGAAACCAAGCCTTCCTTTTAAATTTAAAAGCATCAGCTACGGTTATAGCTCCGCTTCGTTTCGATAGGATCTCTTTAAACCATTGCCAGTCAAATCATAAGAGGGGCCACCAACCTTCCTTTTCTAACAAGCAATTAACTCTAGCAAGCTTTTTAAAAAATGTAGTCCTTTAGTAAATTAGGGGGAAAAAAAAAAAAAAAAGAAAACTTCCAATAGGTGAGTCTGACCACTTTTATTTCTTGAGAGCATCATTTTTCCTCGCTGTGTGGTGAATTCTATTGAATAATGTCCATCATCTTCTACCCAAGCCCCGCCCGCCATAAACAAGAACTTCACAGTTGGTTTTTAAAGGAGAATCAAATACCTACACCTCCGCACATCAGCATTTAGGTCAAAAATCCGAGCAGCGGGTGAACACAGGCTGACGATAGCAGAGACTGAGACAACCGGCTGGTTTTGCCCCACCAGGCAGCAATTCCCCAGCAGCGTTCCTACCTCCTGGTTCAGCTAGTTCTTTCTCTCCAGCAGTCTCACGCTTGTGAGGTCTACACGGCCCCGCCGCTGACCGTCTGCAGAGGAGGCGACTCCGAATGAACACCGCACTATCACATTGTTTACCTTGCAAAGCTCTTGAATCTTTCGGTAAGTGTAAACTGCAACCCACTAACTGCTTTCTCATGAAGCGTCAGAATAAAGAGATGCTTAATTTAGCAGGTTTCTTCAGGCAGTTGCTGATAGTGTCCCGCCACACGCTGTGGTCGGGTAAACTGTGCTTAAAAGTTATCAAGGGCCGAGTCTGCCAAACATCAAGGCTGTGGCTGCCTGCAGGGTAGAAGCATGCTGGAAAGCACCGTCAGCCCTGCAGCGGCTGTACAGCACTAAGGAAACGGGATCGCACTTTGGAGCAGTGGAAACAGTACAACTTCCTCCACTCTCCATTTTCTAGCTGTGTTTTGTCAGCTAACTGCCTAAACTGTGGATTCTTTTCCAATAAATCCACTCAAATTTGAGCACGACGTTCTGTGTTTACTACACAGCACCAGTCACGGATTTCACCGCTCCCGGCGGAAGCGCTTGGAAGATGTAAAGGCAAGTTTCAGGATTGTCCCGATACCTGTTATCATGGCAAAAAGAGATGGCAATCCTTACAAAGAGATATTGGCTGCAGCTTGGAAACTAAAGGTAGAAGTGACAACAAACCAGCAAGCACATGGCCACGTATTACTCTGGCCAGCATAACTCAAAGGACACAGAGGTGAAGCGAACCCAGCCTGCAATGCCGCCCCTGCAGCACAGCGTAGCTTCGCAACAGCTCGCTGAGGACGCACGCGGGTTTTTGTTTCTCACGTGTGGGCCAAGTTGCAAGACCGGTCTTCTCTTGCCTGCAATTTCTGCATGGTCGCTTCCACTTCAGCTTGGGTATTTCTGCTCACAGACATCCTCCACAAGTAATAATCCTTTCTGGGAGCTGTTTTGTCATCTGTTTGTGTCTGCTTCTGATCTCGTGCCTCTCGGGTCAGTTGCTGCTAATCGGATCGTTATCTCGGGCAGTTAAGGATGTAGGCTGTAAAGCAGCTGGTTTGAACAGTCTGTTCTAGAAACCCCTAAATCTAACAGCCTACCACAGAAGGGAAATACCTGTCACTGTGGCGGGGAACATCATGCTGGTTTGGTTTGGGGTTTTTTTGTTTTACTGTCACACCTGGAACAAAAAGTCATTAAGGCTTCCACACCTTTGCACTTTCTCCCCGGGTGGGCATTATTTTCTCTCTCTGCAGGAGAGTTTGGAGACAGAAACATATCCCATTCGCTGCTGATCTTACCACCTTCTCCGAAATACCATAGCGGAGGCAGACAAGATGAGTACTTGCTTTTTCATCTCCCAGTTGCCAAATCCCGCCAGGATTTCACGAAGGCATTCAGCACACCTATTTAAAGCTATACTCAGTGTGCAACCTTGCCACCAAGATGCGGGAATACATCTAAGGGACAAGGACGTCCCTGGCACCTTGCCTGCGTGTCCCTGCCCGAGCTGGAGGCTCTCTCAGCACGGACTCCTGCCGGGTGGCTCCTGCGGCCGGGGAAGCCCAGAGGCAGCTTTGCAGGCTGGCAGCAGGTGGAGTCCCCTCACCAGAGGAAACCTGCTGGAAACAGAACGCAAGGCAAAGCACGGACCTGGGAGACAGAGCCACCTGGCAAGCTCCGTGACACTCCGAGATCCAGGCTCCAGCTTCTCTCCTAGGAGAGCTGCTGCCAAGAGCACGTGCTCATCCTCGGTCCTAGCGAGCGCAGTGCACAGCTTACGAGCGGGACACTTCGGGTAAGCGAAGGGACCAGCACTGTTGTGACTCCTCAGCTGTCATACCAACATAGCAATTGAAATTTAAAAAAAAAAAAAAAAACAAAACAAACCAGGGCAGGAGAAGCTTATCTGGCCATTATCTCAACAAAGGACTGCTTAAGGAACTTCTGTCACCTCACACAAAATTTAATTTTAAAATGAAAACTAGTTTAACTATTAAACTTAGCTCTCTACCAGGAGGAACCGAACTCACATTGGTCCGGCTCACCTCTGCCTTTGCTACTTCCTTAACCCTAATTTGGAAGAACAGCTTCTTGCCCCAAGAAACTTTGTCAGGAAGCCATCAGTGCTTCTCTACCTCTCCAGAAGGCAAGGCATTGCTCTGCACAGGGTCACACTCAGAAATGTGCTTTGCTAGCCTCGACTGTGCTACTGAGCTGCCAGCATGCAGTAAGCCACCTCACGCTTTTCCGTACCCTCCCGCAGCAGCTGCTCCGCACCCCAGCTCTCATGAAGCCTGCCCGGCATATCCCCAGCTCTGCTTCAGCAGTACGGTTTTTCCTGGTTCCCAGGGTTTGGCAGCAGGGCTGGGTTACTCCGTCACAGCCTGCTGCAAAGCACACCCCTGACACGTCCACAGGTACTGCTGTCAGCTCCTGTAAGCACCTCCTGAGCGCAGGAGGAGAGTACAGCAAGGCATACCCAGGCGCACATCTCAGCTTGTTTCCCACAGCTCTGAGCACCAGGCAGGGCTCCGGGGGCAGCCCCACCTGCAGGCGCACAGCCTCGAACCCCCCCAGCATTCACAAAACTCCTCTCAGCAGCAACACTGCAAGAGTTTCTGGTGTAGGTACTCGTTCTGAAATACTTCACTGCTTTGGTGCATTAAGGGAGAAGCCAGGTTCGTGGCCACACTTGAAGGTGCAGTGCTGAATCCACACCCTCCTGTTGTACCAGGTTCCTTGCTCAGTGTGGTGCCTTTTGAATTAAACCATGGAATAGTTGCAGGTGCTTTTTAATAAAAAACATCTCCACTAGATGCCCTGTAGACCAGCTTCGTAAAACAATGGCCTTGCCCGGCACCAAGGGCTGCTGTCTTTAACTCAGCATAAGATTTAATAAACCACTTGAAAATATCTGTGACAGGTTTGTCTCCATGTGTCTGGCCTCCACCTTGACAAAAAATCCTTCCTTGTCGGGAACAGACTAAAGGAACAGCTGCCCAGAAATCAGCAGCAGTCTCTAGACAGCAGGCGGGGAGGACAGGTTAACACTCCCCCTCCGCATTCCCCTGCTGCGACTTAAGGGCTGCAATTCAACAAAAATACCCTCCCTATGACTTCAGCGCAATTTGTTTTTCTCCCTAAGTGCAACTTCCTGTTGGGGCAACAGCTTTGGCTATCAGTGTTGTCAATTAACTTCAACTTGCAGAACCAAAGACCAGATAATTAGCCCTAGAAGAGAGCCAGGAAGGGGAGCTTTGAGCTAAGCTGCACAGAAAGTAAGAGGTCACTTAACGACTCCATAGCAAGTTTCAGGCTACCTTATAGATCTTCCACTCCTGCTCATCTCCTATCCCCCCACATGTTCATTAACAGGTTTAGCAGTGTTTTTCCAGCAACACAGGTAGCTCTACTTGCATATTTTCTACAGCAAACTCCACTTGCAGGCAGGTGCAAAGTGATGTCAAGGAAGCAGTTACCTGAATTACCAGGGAACAGGATACAGCTCCCTGTTTCCCTCCTGACTTGACTTAGCAAGCAGTACAGCATTTGACCACAAAGTGCACTCAGGGAATGACCTAGAGCCCAAGCAAATTTCTCTAAGGAGCTTACAGTTGCAGAATCACCCTAACTAGCCAGCTTGGGGGAGAAAGGTGTTTTCCTTCACAATTAGGTTTCCTATTCTCCAAGGGAATAAATCCCAAGCCTTCCCACCCACACCCTAAAGTACTTGGTGGCTGACAGACTGCATGACCTTTCACAGTAAATCACCCCAACTCACATCCTGCTTAGTGATTACACCAGAGTGCAGGAAACTGTAGTCTGTAAGGTAAAATGAGTCCCAATTCCCCCTTTCCCACACCAAGAATGCTTGGCAAAAACAAAGCTTGATGTCATTATTGGGTGAGTGTCAGCAGCTTGTTCAAGCGAGCCATTTGATAAGATATAGAGCTTCCTGCAAAGTCGCTACTGTTCAGAGCGGTGCATTCCTTTCTCACAAGATGGGGATCTGGTGAATTTATCACCAAGAAAGCCAGGGAATTATTCTGCCTAGTAAATACTTTTGCTCCTTGTAGGCCAACGTCTGGATTGATTTATCACAAAAACCAAACTACTTCACCGGTTCTGCCTAGAAAAACATCCACGAGTTAGCAGACTGTAATGTGTTTTGCAATCCTCAACTACTGTGTGAGCTTCAGAATCTATGCAAATCATTTTCCCTAACTATCGTAGACAATAGAGAATATCAGTCATCTTTCACAAGTTTTCTTCATGTAAGTCACCTGCTGTTTGTACCTCATGCTACAGATAACATAGCCTGTTGCTGAACAGAACAACCCACGAGCACACGTCCTTTCTCCCGTTCCCACCCTGTTTCTCAACCAGATGACTCACCAAGCTCATGTATACATCTCTGAAATGAAATAAACCAAGGGACTAACTGAAAAAAAATTTTATTGCACCAAACAAAACTGTAAATTAAAAAGCTCTCAACATATAAACAGTAATGGGATAGCAAAGCTCTCTGAAGAGATTATAGACTCCTGCTGGATATACCAGCCAACAAAATGTGATGACAATTTACAGAGCAATCAAATCCTCACTTACAGCAGCACTTAAGCTTAAAGTATGCTTCCAAGTACAGTGGTACCTTACATTTCATAGCAAGCAGAAATCCGGTTCTCAAGCTTTTTATTGAAGCCCTTTTATTGTTCCTCACTGCCACGTTGAAGCTTAGCACGCCGACACAAAGAGGCAGCAAAAGCAGGCTATTAGAGAGAAAGCAGGCCAGGATCTCCGGGTAACCGTCAGCAGGCAGGGCTGTGCCCGCAGCAACGCGGGGTGCCGCTCACACTGCTTTGGTAAAGCAGGCACAACAGGGCTAACAAAGGCCATCACAGCAAGCCCCAACCTCACATTTAACAGACCACCCCACAGCTGTAAGACAAGCCTGAAACACAGTCAAAAGCAGTAAGACACAGACTAAAAACAAACCAAACAAACAGCAGAGCACCAAAAGAAACAGCAGTTGTCTGAGCCTGAGCTTAAATAAGGGTGCTGGGCCAATGGGCAGAGGGTGTGTGGTGGAGGCGGCAGGTGTGGTGGGTCAGGGCAACTAGGGCCAGCTGATGCCCTCGGTGCTCTGACAGCTTTCGTGTCAGCTGTCCGGCGCGGATTCTTCTCATACTTAGGTAGAGGAACGGAACTACGGAGGGGTGAGCTTGAACCGAGCCACCTGACCTGTACGAATAGCTCCTGGGTCTGCAGTCGCCGTGATCCAGACGGCACGTTGCGGACTGCTGATGTGCCGTGCTCTGCGTTGCCTCTGGAAAGGCAGCCCCAAAACGCCGCAGATGTGCTGCCCTTGCCGTATAATTTAGCCATACTTCAGGAAAGAAACAACAGGGCTGCTAACTGGACTGTAGTCCAGAAGAATGCAGTAAGATTTGCCTCTGTGGGAATTACCGATATTCTTTCATGACTGTCAAGTTTCCACTGTGTGGAAGTAACCCTTGATTTTTCAGAAAAAAAGATGAACATGTCTTTATGTATCTTTAGATCTTCATTAAACTGCTACATTTAGCGAGAGATTTTTCCACAGCACCTCAGAGCACTGGGACATTACATTTCTCTTGGTTTAAATGAGTAGTCAAATCCCCAGCCACCTTTGAAAATTGCGTCTTTAAAGCTTTGATCACACATAGGTGACTCTCGGCTACAAAAATGGTAACGCTTTCTCAATTTATGAAAAGAAATGACTCTAGTCAAAACTCACAGGCAATCCGCCGGGGTGGGAGAGGAAGCACAACTTTGGGTAAGTATGAAAAGAGAAAAGCTCTGTGTAAAGACGAGCAAAAGGTGCAAGCGTCGGAGCACAGCGACTATAGATTTCTGTTTAGAGTCCCCAAGTGCAGCGTGTTTCCGTAAAACTCAGATCTCGTTCACGAACATCCTCTTCTGGCGCACAGAGTCCGTCACAAAACCAGAGCAAAACCCATTATGGATCTCCTTTTTTATCGTCCTGCTTTAGATACGAAGAGAATGTTTTCGCTCTTTCGTCAGAGAAAGGAAGGTTTGCCTAACATCCCAAAGCAAGAACGGGAGAATAACAGCACCAATTAAATAAAACAGACACGCGATGTTCTGCTCCAGGATTTACAGGTGCTTCGAAAGGAACACATGTCTTTTCCTCTGCTCTCTGCAAAGCAGAGCGAAAGGGAGGGGGGACGAGATTCCTCTGTAGAGGAGACAAAGTGCCAGGAAGTTTGTCTAGCTGAAAGGCGAACGAATGGAGATTGGAACGATTCGACTTTTCGCGCCGGGAGATGGCTCCCCTCAGAAGCGCTGGCACAGCGTGGGCGGCTGTCCTTGTAACTCCGAGGTTTACCTGCCTGTAACACCTCAAGCTTAACACATTCTGACTTGGTAGCAGGGAACACGAATGTCTCCTTGAGCGCAAGAAAACCTTCCAGGGAGCTCAGGAAATGCCTGCAGGGACCCCCGAGGTGCAGCGGGGCGTTGTGCGCGGGGGCACCCAGCCGGCTGGGGCACCTCTCTTTTTGGTTCGGTGGTTGACAAGCACGTTGACAAGCAGCAGCCGTAACCGAGGTCGCTCTTGCTGCGGAAAGCCGTCTCTTTCGAACACAAGCTGGGCATGCTCAGGTAATTCTGTTCCTGGGTGAAAATGAGCACTTACAGACTTCCTCAAGGCCATGGTGAGGTGCAGCGCCTCTGCGGAAGCTAACAGCTGCCCGAAGGTTAAGAGCCCTGTACCGGCGCCAATGGACGGATCGACATGCAGTTCTGTACTTTCTGGTCTCGCCGGCTCCCAGAAATCCCTCTTCAGCTCTGTTTTACGTGCGGGAAGTTCGGTGTGACTCATGGAATGTTCTTTCGTTTCCTTTTTTTAAAAGGAAAATTCTTACTGTCACTATTTAGGCAGTTTGATAGTGCCCTGCTTCACTCAGGCGGGCTGACAACTTCGCAACAGAACACGTTATTCATTGGATAATGCTGCGTTTTAATGGAATTAAAACTTTCTGCAGGAGGGTTTCTGCGACAGGAGGAAGAATAATTAGCTCTTCACTAAAAGAAAATGTTCCGATCTCGTATTTGGGAATGCTTCTGCGCTTTGTTTCATCACAAGTGAGAGCATATTAACAAAGTCGATCCTGGACAGGATATCTCAGCATTGGCAAAACACGGTGCTTTAGTGGTCCCCAAAGTGCTTTCTACCCCCTGCCCTAAGCCAGCCTCCGAAGAAGCCGGGTGCGTACCAACCGCTCTGCTGACCTGACCGCCTACCCCCGCGTTGCGTGAAAACCCTTTCCGCATTATCTCTGCGCTCTCTTCCAAGCGACAGACAAAAGTGCAGACGTGCATGCAGGCCCTTGGCTGCAGGGTTAATTGCTCTAAACAAGGGGACGAGTCCCTGGGTCTGCACGTATCCCAGCCTCTTCTCCAAAACCAGGATTTACGGGGAAACAAGCGAACAAAACCCCGCGGGGAGCACAAATGCAATACGGCCTCGTCCACCAATTCGCTGCGTCTTGCTCGGCTCTCCGGAGCCTGCCTGGGTCTCTTCAGGTTGCGTTTTGTGCCGGTTTGTGGCTGATTTCTCCTGGACGGTGTCTCTTTCTTTCACCGCCAAATCACCGCCCCCGAGCTTTGTAACATCGCTCTGTTTTCTAGGGGTTGGGAATTGTCCAGCTCTGGCAGATATTTTAGCCTTCCAGAAGGCTCAGAAGCTGCTAGCAATGTAGCGCATGGGAAGAATTTTTTTGCAGCGGATCCTGTTCTGCCGGTGCAGAGTCACTTGTCAAGGATAATAGCTGTTGGCAGAGCATTAATATGACAGAATAGGGCATGCTGCCAAGGAAAGCAAACTCTTCTGTGGCTTATGCAATGTTTTGCTGGCGCGTCACTTTGAGATCACCATTGATGGCGAACCGAAAACTGCCTTTTGCTATTAGTAGGAAAAAAAAAGAGACCAGTCAGCAAAACGGATAACGGACTTTTCTGAACCCCCACAGCAACAAAAGCAGGTTGGGTGGATCGTGCGTGCGTGCGTGCGTTTGGGTGTGCACGTGTCTTACAACAACGACCCTCTGTGTTGGAGGAGCCCTGCACACGAGGCGAAAAAGTTTTACCCTCTGCAAAATGGAGGTTGGAGTGAGGTCCTCTTTCCATTGGCTTCTGAGAAAACTGAGAGATGGTGCTGATTGCAGGAAACAAAGAGTCTTTCAACTCTAGAGATGTTGACTACAGGGCCATCTTTGTACTTGGAAATTCTGCCTCTTTGTTGTTCCAGGGATCGTGGGATTATCTAAACTGGCTTTAAGAAGCTGACTTGCTTTTGCACAAGAGATCTCCTGGCATTTAACAAACTAAATGGACGGTTGCAACTGAGGGCCGCGCAGTTTCAATTATTTCTTGAGATGTCTGAGTTAGCAAGAACAGTGCTTATTGATTCTCGTCCTGCCTTCATTCACGGGAAGCACCCACGAATGCTTGGAGAAAGGCTGCGCCCGACAGGCTAAATGTCTGTGATGATTTTAATTCGCAGAAGGAAGGAGCTGTGCGGCTGCGACCGTGCCAAGGCGTTAGCGATATCTGTGACTTACCTCATCTGGCATCACAACCTGATATACAAGGACTGCTCTTATCTCTAGACACTTGCCACTCCTAACCTTTCCTTATTGCTCACGCTTTTGGTCTCCTAACCCTTAAAAAGGAGTCTGCTTCCTCGCTACTTACACGTGCACTAAAATAAGGTAAGACAAACGAACGGTACTTTATTTCTACATGGAAATATCCACACTGGTTCATTGTGATCCAAATGAATCCATTTTATCTTAGCACCTTCACCTCAGAAGACTCTTTCTGAGTGTCCTGGGGAAACCGATCTGCTGGCGAAGTGTCAGCTGAGGCTTTCGAGGCTGCCGCTGTACAGCATCCCCCCGTGTAGCGCTATGCCGGCAGCCAGAGACTGGAAACGATGCTGCGTGATGTAGCCGATCTCATCGAATACGTGGAAGAGCATGCGCCACTGCAGGGTTATGACCCTGCCCCACATACTTCCAGAAACCACCTGAAATGACCCATACAGACCGCACACGTGAAGTGAAAGCGTGTGTGCTCGGGGCTTGTTGTCAGGAGGCCGGTTCCTCGCTCCAGCCGCTCGTACCGTGGTAGCGCAGGCTGCCGTAAGCCGCGGCCCTCTCTTCGGGGAAAGGCGCAACAGTCTGTATGCTGCACAATGCGAGCTTTAGGTCACTGAATCAGCAGAAAGCTGGCTTCCTCTCACCTCCCTCTAGCTGCCTGGAGTTTCGTAGAAAAATGTTTTTAAGACAGCACTGAAGCATTTCCTCTTCGGCCGGAGCTTCCTGTTTTGCCTACGTGGTCCGTCTCCGTGCTTCGCGCTGCCCCCTCCTTTCCCTTCCCTGTCTGGAACGGCTCTTGCTTTTTTCACCTCTAGTGTCAATGTGCTGGGTGCGTGACGAGAATTGCAACTCTGCCTCCGTCACTCAAAAAATAACCCTCTCAAACGCTCGGTTGTCTGCGCAGTTGAGTATCAAGGTGGTTTCAAAGGATGAAAATAAGAATTTGCTGTAGCTTCCAGTAGATTATATCATTTCATTGCCAAGACATTTTCCCCGGAGATTTGATTTGATAAGGGAAATGGATCGTTATAAAGAGGACTTGCTGGGACTAGCAGGTGTTTGTGTCTCTTGAGTGCAGGTGTACGGAGAGACTTTGAGTTCAGAAAGCATGAAACATCTTTCAGCCTCGCTTAAGGCATTGTTCTGAACTGGGTGACTTTGCTTTTAGAATGATAAAGTTGACGCACCATTGGAGGACGCATAAGGAGACTGCCACCAGCTCTGCCGTCTGAGGTGGTGCCGATCACCTTGTTTAGCCACGTCCTGTCCGGAAAGCGTAACAAGACCTTAGAAGGGGAGATTATGTTATGGCTACAAAGCGACTCTGCTGCGCTGATTGACTCTATGGCTCAAGAGCGGTGGCTACCGATGGGCGAGAGCCCCATCCCCGGGGAGGAATCGCTTAACTTTGGCTACAGCTGCCTGTGCTTTAGCCCAAGCACCCTGCCAAAGTCTCTGTAACCTATATAAAATAGCACGTGGGACATCCAACAAGCCGGTACGAAGGGATGAAAGAAAGTGACTTTGTGCTAAAAGCCAAGACCCTCAGGAACGAGAGAAGCTGGGACTACCGCTTATAGGTGTGCTGCACTAGGAGGGCTCAGCGATGTGATTCAGTTCAGATCTGTGTTACATTATCAAAAAAATGCTTTTCACCAGAGAAGGAGTCTGTGAGGAACGGCTTATGGAAATCGCACTATAAGATTTTAGCGTCCAAACGGGATGTGTAAGGGTTTCTGCTCCTTTTCACCTGGCATGCCAAACAAGCAGCCGATTATTACTGTAAGTCCCGGTATAATTGTGCCTCTTTAAATGCTTGTCTTCCTCCAGAGCAAGGATCTGTCGGGACCCTGGGCCTGACACGTGAACAATATAAAGAGGCAAAGGAAAACGAGCAGCTTTCTGGCTCCTTACTTGGTTTGTGGTAACTCTGCTCACGGGAGATGATGTCTATTCGTGACTTCATTCTCTACTCTTTTACGGTATTTGTGTAACTTCTTGTTGTATACAGATGTAAGCTTTTGTGATGCCTTCAAACGGCGCATCATAGCTCTGATGCTTACTGCAGTTGCTTCTGAAGCAGGATGTTCACTGGCGTGTATTTTGGTTATACTTGTAACTGAAAGTTGCTCCATTGAACCCTTAAATTGTGTAAGCAAGAGTACCTCAGTACAGTAATCCTAAGGATCCTGTATTCGTTTCAGGGGCAAATCCAGTCAGGGCTACCGGTTTCATTACTGCTGGTAGCTGGCGCCTGCGATTGCTTTGGCAGAGCCTGCAGGAGGCATCTGTGTTTATTCCCGATCTGCAGAGATTTTGCTGAACTGACCTATACTAAGCGCTCGGGAACTGCTGGACTCGGCGCTGAAGCAGCTGAAGGTTGTGTATAGAGTTCCGTTTTTCACGAAGGCACGAGGAAGGTGGCCTTCGGCAGAGGTAATAAAATAAACCAAGGCATAGAAAACCCTAGAGAGCGTGTGTACTAACACAGATGCGTGGCCCTGAACTGGCCTCTGTCACTCTGTTGGGGGGAGCTCTGCACCAAGAGACTAGTGAGATGACATGGGAGTCATGGGGTGACTTGTGCCTCAGAGCAGGGTGGCTGTTGCTGCTGGCAATGAGCATGGCACGCTGTCCCCTCCCGGCCCCGGGTAGGGCTGGTGCTGTAACTTATCTCTGGCACGGGGACAGCCAGACTGCGTTTAACGCAAGGTAGAGATTTCCCTGAAGGACTTATGTATGTAGGGAGCAAATGACTTGTACTTCAAAGTAAAAATGCTGCAAGGACAAAGCTAAAGGAGCTCAGAGAGGCAATCGGGGAGTTAGTCACACCTTTGATGTACCCTTATCTTATCAGGATATGTAGATATAAGGCCTCTGTAGAGGCTGGCCAAGTGGCAAGTTGTTGATTGTGTAAAGGCTGAGTCAATGGGCCTCGGTTCCTTAAGGCGAGCAAGTCCCGGACCCGGACTTTAATCCTAGAGCATTAAAAAAAAAATGATGTTGCAAACTATGAACTGTAACTCTCCCCCATAAAGCAGCAGACGTCAGTAGACGGGGCAAAGGCCTGGGCTGGGATACATGCAGCATGTCGCACCCTTGGGGGGGGTATTGCAATCTTCTGAGGTTCGAGGTCACCGCCTCCAAACTCAGGTGGCTGCTCTTTCTAAACATGATCCTGGTCCACTTGCTTCAGCTATTACGCAAGAGCCAGCTCTGCGGCTGCCCGCTGGAACAGACAGAGCAAACCACTCTCGAATGGTCAGTGCAAGGCTTGTCTTTAGGCTTCGTGGGGCGCTTGGTCGCTTGCATCTGTTTGCTCGTTTCAACCCTCCGGGGGAGCAGTGGTTAACGGGGGGGTGACCGCTGGAAGGCTTGAAGGCTTTACTCTTTTTTTTTCCCCTTTTTTTCCCCCCATGTTATCTACTTGGCAGCTGAACCAAGGAGGTTCTGCCTACCTTTGCGGCTTTGTGATGTTGCCACCCTTCACCCGTTACAGGCTGTATCTGTGCCACCCCTGGGGATGGCTGTTTTTCTGGGAGACAAAATGGGCCTTGGGGCAGCATCACTTGTAGACATGCGTTACAGTGTTCTTCTTTAAGTATCCGAAGATTGTGGTGGTTTCTTTCTGTGATGTCAGGGAGAGATCATTTCCTCTGAGAAGACAAATCTCCCGTTCTTTGGCCTGTTAAACCCACTGCAGTGCTTTGGACGCGCAGGTGCCGCTGGGCATGCTGCGCATCTGTGACTGGTGTCTGTTCGGATGCGCCGGGCACGCGCAAAGGAGGTCCGTTGCAAGGCTGAGCCTCTGTGTGCTTACAGCAGTTTGCAGAGGTCAAGCAGCCTGCCCAGCACCGATGCTCTGACCGGGGAGTCTGGGTATCCTGTGCGAAGGGTAGCGGGAAGTGACAGGCACGGCTGGCTCTCGCCCTGCTCCGCCCTAGGGTCTCTATCCAGCGGCGATTTTTTGTCTGTCTTTTCAGTTTACTCGCTCTAGGCTCTGGGTGGGTGGAATCTTCGGCAGCTAAGCTCAGTAGGCACTGCTCTCTAACAGAAAGGAAACGACAGTTTTCCAGCTTGTTACGGGCCTGTTGTTGCTTCATCTATAGATGATCAATACTCTAATGTCAAGCTTGTGCTGTGATATCAACAGCAAGTGAACCGAGAAAGGGAGATATCTTACTAGTTCTTCACTGAAATTATTTTTTGAAGGGATAGTAGTAGGACCTTTTCTTTACAACCAAGGAAAAGTACAACTCACATTCTCAAGGCAAAGTCTCAAATAGAGAAATAGATAAAGTTGTCCTTTTTCCTCCTTCAGAAAGGGAAAAGCCCACAAAAAGATGCCCCATCTAGGTTAAGACACTTCCCAGGAACAGACCCGGCATACATCCGAAGCTGCCTTCTGAGCCGGTGACTCTGAGCACAGGGATGGGCGTTGCGTGCTTTATTGTAGCAGAAGCGTAGCCATCTGTCAGAAGTATAATTCTGACCAATGTCATGGCAGCCTGATATGGGAGGTGCTATCATTTGCCCTCAGACCTCCTACTTGAGCAAAAAAGGGTGACTGAGCAGAGCGCTTCTGAAAAGAGAATGTCCTGGTTATCTGTGTTCTTTCAGACTAGCTTAATTTTTCAAGTGCCCTCCAAAGACAGCCCAAGCAACTCTTGAAACAATCGTGTGACTGACTCTTGAGCGTGCAGTACTTTAGCTGCCTCGACCTTTGACAGCTGAACTGGATCGGCAGCTATCGGTTCTCCTGGGCGTTGTGTTCTTGGCCAATCGCTAAGCCCGAGCACCCAAGGTTATTTGGGGAGTTGAGAGCAGAGGGAAAGGCTTGGTACCTGCTGCAGTGCAAGGTACAGAGTGCCTGCCTCAGAGCCTCTAATTTTAAAGCTTCCACTTGTAAGGGAAAAGGCCCTCCCTTCCAGCGTGCTGAAGCAGTGAGCCCAGTACGGGCTGAATTAGCGGCACGGCACTCGAGCGGTTAACAGTTTTGTTTTTCCATCTGCATGGGAAAGCGACTGTTCCTCTAAAGCTATTGCTCTGTGCAACAGGCTGCTGTCCTTCCTGATTCTCTGCATCCGGCGGCAACTTCCTCCCTTCAGATAAAGTGAAGTTTATCTATAGAATTCTTAGTAACGGGAGGAGCAAGCGAGAGGGGCGATCACGAGATCTGCATGAGCTAGCCTCACAAAACTGCAGCTGAGCATGCCTTCCCTCACCAGTGCCCACAAGAACACACAGAGGTTCCTTCGAAAGGGGACACTGATGTCTGGGTCCCCCAGCTCCGAGTTCTCGCACGCAAGGGTGTCATACAAAAAAGTTTAAAGAAGCGTATTAAATGCAACGCAGTGGAGACGGTTGAATTTAGAATCCTCAAAGGAGAACACACGGAGGTTCGTAGGAAAGGTGCCCGGGATGGGGAACAGGTTCTGAAACCTGAACAGTGAAGCTGACAAGCATCTGTTTGGATGGACTTCGTATGATACTGATGTCTTTAGGATCAAGACTTTAGGCCTCAGTGAGCCAGGAATGTCAGTTTGGTTCTGTATTCCTAGGGCCGTTGGGTTCTCTTTGCAGATCTGTATCAAATCTTACGTCACTCAACACCAATCTGATTCTGCTACCTCTTCTCTATGAAGACAGTCAGCTCCCTGAGACAGGGCCTGTGATAGAGCCGTAATGTCCTTCTACAGTGGCAAGTTGTCTTTAAAAAGGTAATGAAATTTACTTGATGGAAAGAGGGTCTAAATCGAACACTTAGTGGCATTCTAGTATTACTTTTCTATGTCTGTCTAACAGAAAATGAGCGGCTTTGTTCTGATGGTCGAGCGCTCTCCTCATAGCCATTTTCTGGGACCGGTGTTAAGAGTTGCACGTGACATTGGGTGTTGTACGGTGGGTGATCAGTACCTACTGCACCAGGTGCTATACGAGGCAAAAAAGTAATGAGGTAGTAAATAGCTCTGAGGTTCCTGTGGCTGTGCTCCAACGCCATCAAATGTCCATTGTTCTCTGGTGCCCGACGAGCTGGGAGCGCTTCAGCAGAGACTGCGAAAGGGTCTCTCTTCGCTGCTCCGCACAGTAACGAAATAATGCCCGTGGGACGCCTGGCACGAGTGAGCCCACCTTTCAAGCCACGCTGCGTGAGGATCGTTCCTCTACTGGCAGTCGAGGCAGGGACGTTGGTTAGGTCAGTGTCAGTTCGAAGAGGGAAGGAAGCCAACGGGCAGCTTGTACTTGTTCTTTTTGTCCCTGGGTAAGCTGGATTCGTAAGTTATTGAAGAGGGAGGGGGAGGAGGTAAGAAATGAAAACAGCTCTAACCAGCTGGAACTAGATCTCTCCTAGCTGGACAGTTACAATTTGTCAAACAGAAACAATGCCTAACTGTTTGCCTTGCGAGTAAACACGACCGGAACAAAGCCTCGGCTGTATGTGCGTGCGCTTGTGAACCTCCTTGCACTTACTTTACTGGCTGTCCACGTGCCGGTCAGTGTGTGGCTTGTATCTTTAATCAAAGACAAAAGGAGAGGGACGGGCAGGCAGCGACAGGCGAACATAACCCTTCCCCGCGCCGGGAGACCTGCGCCTCGTCTCTGCCGGGCCTGCGATAGGCCTCTGGCGCGTCCGAGAGATTTCCGTACGTAGTTCCACACGTTAGTAAAAGAGGAGTTGGCAAGCCAGTTCGGATGAATCGGGACCAGGTACAATGACCTCATAGAGCTCTACAAACAAAACAGCTGTCCCAGTGAGGCTTATGAGCACAGCTAATTGCTTACCACCACGGTCATTAGGACTGCGCGGTGAGAGAGGGTGCGACTAGCAGCCAGGTGCTGCCCATGCACCTTGTGCTACAGGCCCCGCAGCACCGTTCGGCTGCCCGCCGTGCCGCCTGTCGTGCTGGGGAGTTCCTTTGCCGCCTGCGGAGTCTGAAACTCGATTGGGTGCAAGGGAACATCTCGGCCGTTTATCTTCGGTTAGTAAAGCACAGAGCCGGGGCTGCCGAGAGCGAATCCGCTCCTCCGCTTCATGGCTCTCGGCTCACAACACGGCTACTCTGTTCTGACTCTGGAAGCTGGAAACAGCGAGGTTGATGCTTTTTTTTCCGAGGTCGTTTTCAACTCTGGAGTCTCTGAACAGTAACAATCTGTAACTCGTTTGTCACTGCTCTTAGTGATGGGAGGGAAGAATGAGGGGAATGTGTCCCACGGTGCCGGAGTGAATTGGAAGCAGAACAGCAAAGTTCTCGTGAAATGAAATAAATTAGTCCAGTTAGCCTGTCCTCTTAATTGAAAAGATTTTCTTTGTGTCAGTTTGTCTACGTCAAGTGACACGAGGGGGGAAGAGCCGATGTGCGTCAAGGAGCATCTGGAAAACTATGACGTTAGGGAGGGAAAAGAGGTGGTCAGGGAGCGCTGCAGTGTGGGACAGGGAACAGGAACGCTGGGATGAGAAAAGGAAGGATGGGGAGCGAGGGAGGTCGGACGCTCTGTTTAGTTTACTTGCAGACGGTGAAGGATTTCTCCTTTGGGGAAAGTCAAGATGGCTTGACACTTCAGCCTGGATACAGCACTGAGAGCAACGTGTAAAGGAGTTGCCCTCCCCAGGGTGCAGTGACGGGCTGAGCGATTTAGTCCCTGCAAATGGAGCATGGAAATCCTCGCTCTGTCCCTGTCTGCTTCCCGAGGTCCTTGGGGAAGCCGAAGCACTAGGTTCTCTCGTTATGCCTTAGCCGCACTATTCTCTCAGAGCCTCTCAGTGCTGAGGTCTCTGCCATGACAGCGGTCTCCTCCTCAGCTGCCACCTTTCAGTTTGTTCTGACCGCGGAAGACGATGCCAAATGGCAGCATAAACTGATCCTTGGCTCACGGTGCTCGGCAAACCGACCCTGGAACTGATTAGCCTTTAACTTCACCTATCTGCGTAACAGCCCAGCTCTCTGAAGTAGGAGATCGGCACTGGCGCCAGCAGACTCGGGAAGGTGACGCTGCTTTGGCTCGTAGCGAGTCTAAATCCAAAAGGTTTCCTCCAGGGGTATAAGGAAAGCACTTCGCCGAGGCTGAAGAATGAATGGCTTATTTTCTGATGTGCATGGAACTAAGCTTGCCAATATCCAAAGGCAAGCGAGGTTCTCGAAGCCCTATATCATCAAACAAAAGCCTGGGAGCATTTAAATAGCTGAGGGTATGCTTTAATGGGTTATAAAAAATTCCCGGCACAAATGAGGCTAACACATCACGCGTGCACTAACCAGGCGCCCAAACTTAATATCTTAGACTTCAGGAGATGCAGCCGCAGTGCTCATGCAGCGAATGAGTAGCCTTTGATCCATCTGACGCAGGTCCTTCCCAGTGTACTTCTCTCATTTCCCCTTAGGTCAGCCCTGTCCTTTAAGGCTTTTCCAGCCTGTGCGTTGCAAGTCTGGAGTTGTGCGGGTTGGGGATTTTGCTCGGTTGATCATTGTGGAAAAAGAAAAAGAGCTTTTGAAAACTTCCAAATTAAAAGAGGTAATTGTGTCAGAACTGAGAACCAGGGCATTGCCAGGCTCCTGTCATCGAGGGGAGCAAGAGTGGGACAGGGGAGGAGGGGTACATGGAGACAGAGCACAATGGCAGTTTGTGGCGAGTCCCGGTGTGGAGCAAGACCGTCTCCTGGCAACGCGTGGCAATCGGTGGACAGAGCGAACGGAGCCCGAATGAGGCGCCAGGGTCCATTTCAAGTCTTTTGGAGAAATTTGCCGTTCACTTACCGCAGACCTGCCTATTTTATTAATAACGCTGCCTTCTGGTGTGATCCTCGCTGCTACAGAAGCACTGACAAGGAGCGTGTGCAGGGCACGGATCTGCCTACGGAAGAGTTGGGCGGCGCTGTCGCCTGGCCCTCTTCTGGACCTGTTCCTTGGCTGTGACATTTGGTTGCCAAGCATTTGGTTGCCATGCCAACTTTTCAGCATTAAATCATAATCTAAGCACAGCAGGAGGCCAAAAGCTTTTTCAGGTCTAGCTCCTGTTCTCTCCCCGTTGATCATATAACGGGTCATGTGAGCAGGGCTGGTGGGACGCTTCGATGGCTTGTCAGCAACGGCCCGGATGAAAACTCACCCGCAGGGAAATGACAGTTCCCTTTGAAGGGGGTACAGGAGTTAATGGCGGTTACGCCTGGAAGATCTCTGGCTCGCCAGCTCTGCCACCTGCCTGAGCTGAAGCCCTCCCTCGTGCAGCTCGCAGCGCTCGGCTGACAGGGGCTGCGGTAGCCTGCCAGGGCAGCGCTGCTGCCGGAAGCCTGCTCAGGTGCTGGTGAGCTAGGACAGGCTTCCATTCTCCAGGTTCGCAGTGCTCACTAGCGCGTGCGCAGCGGTACCGACGGCATTGACCCCCGCACAACGAGACCGTTTCTGGGCTATTAAAGACATGCTTCTGATTGTCAGGATCAAGGTCTTAAACCAAGAAATACTCTGCTGATAACGATGTGTATTGGATCGTTAAAATGTTGAAATATGTTGAGTACGCAGTTCGCGGGTATTGTCCTTCCATAACATTCAATGAGGAGGCAGACAGTTAGTAATGCTGAAATGGCTCAAAATGAAGAATCTGCTCTGGGAACAAAAGAACCGAAAGGACGGTGAGAAAACCTTTGAGCTCTGTTTTAGCCAGACAGGATTTCATTTCGTTCTTCCTATCGCACGAAGGTAACGGAATGTACATCTCAATATAACTCTGAGCTTGTGAGAGCAGGCTGCTTAATAAACGAGGGGTAAATCAGTGAGTGGAGTCAGCGCTTCCGATGAAAAAGCACTTGGTTAAAAGTAAGGCTGTGCTTTGCGGAGAAGAGATGGGACCTGAGTTCTCCCTCACAACTACTTTTTTAAACTGTTTTGCAGCAGAAAGCTTTTTGTTTGTTCCTTTAATGAAACTGAATACCCACAGCTCGGAAATTATCAGGTGCATCGAAACACAAGTCAAAAAATAGAAGAGGATTTTTAGATGAGCTTTGTCAGGAGAAACAATTTGACCGGCCCTGCCGAAGACTTAAGATTTCCATCTGCAGGGTCAGGCCTCACTGGGGAGCACTGCATAAAAAGTCCGTATTTTTTAAATACTTCACATCTCACCCTTAATTTTGGTGGTTTGGGGGTTTTTTTTGGCATTTCAAAAGTGAGCGGAAGATTTCTCTTTGCCTCCCTCTGGTATCACACCATTGGTGTGAAGAGCATCCCAACAATACAATTACATTAGGTTTTTAATTTCGCTGTAGAGATTCCCGTTAGTCATATTTGACTTGGGCTGTTCTTTACGGCAGCGTGGGGTGAAAGCTGAGCAGCTCGGCTTGTTATTTTCCTGCTTACTGTACCATTGTTCAGTAATGATCAATGTGATCTCCGTGTCAATCTGCCCTAGATTTTACCTGATTTTCCACCTAAGTTACTTTGCTAAAACTGCACTGGGAACTAAAGACAGTGTTGGGTAATGCCCGTGCAAGAAAGAGCACCAGCTGCTCTGGCATTCCGGAGCCTTTCTTCTCGGTCTCAGGGGAGATGAGCTCTCGGGTAGCTGAGGCAGCCGGCGAATGCTGCTGAACCAAACGGAAAAAGGTGATGCTGTGTCTGAGGCTGTGAATGACTGCGATAAAGCTGTATCCTGCAGGCCAGGGGTCCTGAGTAAGTTTTTGTGCGCTTACTGAGATTTTCCCTTGGTCGACATTCAGAGAGCACACGTGCGTGTTGCAGTCCAGGTGACGGTATTTGTTTCCAGCTTACGGACTACGTGCCGTACGCCTGACCTTCCGCTCCACCTTCCGCTGTCATTTTAACCTGCTCAAAGAGGGGGCACAAAGCGCTTGGCTGCTTCGTGCCGCTCTTGCGCTCCGGTAAAGCCAAATTACTTTCACTGGCATGATCTGGCAGGGAGGAAAGCAATGGAGAATCTGTCCCTTGTGCTGCAGCGAATAACGATCTTTTCTTTTGCTCCCTTGTCTGAAATGTCATCTTAGATGTAAATAGAGAATGAGAGAAAGAAAAGGACTGATGAATATGTAGGAGAGGAGGGTTAAGTGAGCGCATGTCAGACGTTACCGCTCGGATCCAGATAAATTTCCGTGTCTCTCTGCGCTGGTACAAATGACTATACAAAGAATAAGACACATGAGTAGGGGACAAACCCGTTAAATACAGATACTCATGGAAACCTAATATTAAAGATCAAATGCCAACTGATAACTTTTGGACCTGGCCTGCTGCCTGCGGCCACTGAATTCACGCCACGTTTACAATGGATACTGTACTTAACTTGCTCTCACTCTCCAATCCTGTTCAAGAATATGCTAGCAACTGCTGCACTGAAACGCTGAACTGTACTGCGGGCATCGAATGAAGGGAAGCCTAACACTGCGTCTCTTTTATTTAAAGTATTGGTAAATGAAAGGGCTCCGTTTGTCCCTAAAAAGGAAATAATCGAGAGTCATGCAAAATGCAAGATCCTCTAAAGGACATGATTCCCACGCTAGTAGATGACGCTCGGGGAGTTTTTTTTAAAAAGAATACTGTGGCAGTTTACAGGAGCTTTGGTTGTGAAGCAAGTCCTGTCGTATCGGCTGCTGTACCAACACAGAATAAAGACAGTGCTTTGAGTGTCCAAATTCTGTTTGTTTTTGAAGCTAAAAATACCTATTCAAAGGTTCCAAAGATGCTCCCACTTAAAAACACATGTTCTTAAAGAAAGTACTAATTATGTGGTGGATGTTAACTGTAAAGGCGCATGTTGGGAGGCTCTGATTTCATGCTCGCTAGATAAGTATAGTTCAGTAGCTTGGACATGGTTTGTTCCTTTCAAAAACAGAAACAGTCTGGTGAAGCATAAGTAGTAAAAGGATTCGGTAGTTTGATCATAATTGCGAGTGAAAGCTTGCGTGCTAGTTGTACATGTATTTTTATCTCCCTCGGCTTTCATCTATGATGTACAAAGGGTCTCAAGCAAAATTGTCATTTCTGTTTGACTCTGGTTTCCACCTGTACTTTTATACTGTTAATCAATGCACATTGAATTATTAACACATTGGATGAATTTTAATGAAGTACATCATAGATTTTTTTATTACATGAATTAAGGGGGACTTTGACTTCAAATGCTTCAAGTCATAATTGCCAGCCCTTGCATATTGTTGTGTAGTCCTCTGGCGCCTGGTTCTTTCCTTATAGACTAACCTTCTGTCTGTGTTAATACACTGATAGGAAAATCGTAGTTACCATGCTAAAAAGAACAAGGCAAAAAGGTTCAGCAATGTGGCTGACGCTTACCTTCAGGGCTCAGAAATCAGCAGAGTACTAGAGGGAAAAACCCCTGACTGTTTATTAATGTCGTCTGACTGATGTCTTCAATGACTGCATTCTGAAAGGTCAATATTGGCAGTACATGAATGCGAGCCCCTGGAGAAGACTGCCGGGAGTTTTGCCACAGCTTTTGGCACAGCAGAGTCAGGCCTTGGTGACGGCTGACACTTCAGGACAAGGTTTCCTACGTGACTTTGTTAATTCGTCTTCAGCTGTTGTGCAACAGAATACGGTATGGAAAATACGGTGAGAAATCAGAGGAAATACCTGTAACACAGCATGGAGTCACCACTGTCCGGACTGGTGCGTGTACACTGGCGATCACATATTGCAGTTTATCTGCACTGTTCTTCATTTTCGTGGCGTCCGGGAGACGGTTTGTGCGGCCCCTAAAGCCGGAGAGCAGCCTGAGTTACTCAGCCCTGATTTGCCTCAGGGAACCATTTATAGGCAACGTGCTAGGCAAACACTCAGTAACCAGCTGCGGTTCTGCAGCACTCCCGGTCTAAAGCAGCGCAAGGGAAATGCTCAACTGCTGACTTTCGGGACTGGTCGGACGCACGGCTGACAGCGTGAGGGTCTCCTCGCTTGCAGACCAGCGTCCCGTCTCCTCGTCAGCGCTATTTCTTTGAGTCCAGGTTCCCGTGATCTTAAACAGAAATGCTGTGACAAAGAGGCAGAGACTGTGGAGAGGGAGGTGTGGGGGTTTTCTTACCGTATAAAAAAAGAAATGTCACCAAGCAAAAATTCCATCGGAGGAAAAAAAGGAAGTGAGAAGGAGATTGCCTTTATGCAGCAGCTCTGTTGCTCTGTTTTGCAGAGATGTTGGCATGATTACAGAAGTGTAAGGAGGATCAAAGAGGCAGCCTTGCAGATGACAGCAGCTCTTGCCAAATCCTACTGCTTTATAGCCTTTGCTTCAGGGAACTCTGACAGCAGCGCTAAAGCTCTCTGCTTATCAGGTGGTAGGTTAAAGGAAAACTTGTCTTGCAGGCTTCGCACTGTAAATGCAAGTGCTTTCTTTGCCTGTGGAGTGTGGTGTCTGCCTGAAAGGTTGCACACTTTTATACACCTGATTACGGGGACAACTTAGATCAATTTTCCTGGAGGATTAGGCCTCCTGGACGTGGGACCTTCAGGAGAAACAAAACGACAAGCAAGAGGCCACAGGAGGCAGAACTATCCTGTGGGACTGGGCTATTTGAATGGTCGGTCACTGGTCATCCGTCACTAAAGCTAGCTTCAAGACAAACTCTTAAATCTCATGGGGGCAGAGCCAGGCAGAACTGCCACGAGCTTTAGCTAGAAGAAGGTACCATAATCCTCTGCGTGTAAATCAAAGGGTGAACAGAAACGCCATGTCAGTAAGGAATCACGGCTAACCTGGATGTCAATTACTATCTTGGTGGGCGGAGGAGATGACTGCAACTGGTTAGCCACTCATCCTGAAATGGGTGGGAAAGCCTTGATCAAACAGGACGTAGGAGTTAGCAGCAGTGCTAATTTGCGTCACCGAGAGGCGGTCCATTGCCAGTTGGAGGGAGAGGGGTTTCGCTACAGCATCACCTGTTATGAAACAGTTGAGCTACATGGAGATGGGATTATTTTTGTTTTGTCCGGCACCATGGCTGAAAAAAGACTGTCTCTAGCTGGGTACAAAGTACTCGCTGTACATTAAACTCCTGAAGGCTTTTTTGAAAAGTAGCTGTTGGAAAGGTGCACCCATTTTGTTCGTATGTGCTTCCCACTGTCTTTGCAGCAGCTATCCGTAAGGCTGTTACCAGGTACCAGGCACAGTGTCCCGGTTTCAGCTGAGATAATTTTCTTTCGAGTAGCCGGTTTAGGGCTGTGTTTTGGATTTAGGATGACAATAATATTGTTAATACACTGACGTGTTTAGTTATTGCTGGGTAGCTGTAGCGTCTACACCAAGTCAAGGACTTTTCGGCTCCCCAGGCCCTGCCAGGTGCACAAGAAGCCGGCAGAGCAGAGCCAGGACAGCTGCCCCAGGCTGCCCCAAAGGATATTCCCTGCCACAGAGCATCATGCTCCAGATGGAATCGGGGAAGCGGGCCGGGAGGCGGGATCGCTGCTCCGAAACAGGTTGGGCATCAGGGTTTTTTTTTCCATGGGTAGTGAGCAATTGCATTTGTTCATCACTTGTATTATTATTATTATTATTATTATTACTACTACTACTACTACTACTACTACTACTACTATTATTACTGTTTTCCTTTGTTATCCTATTAAACAGTCTTTATCTCAACCCACGAGTTTTTTTAGTTCTTTTTCCATTCTCCTCCCCATCCCACTGGGGCGTGAGGGGTGAGCGAGCAGCTGCGTGGTGCTCAAGTACTGGCTGGCGCTAAACCCTGACACACGGTCTGACCACGGAATGCTAAAGAGGGGCAACTTCCAGAGCAGAAACAGAAATAGTGAAAACCACCAACGGATTCTCAGTGAAACTCACTTAGCAAAGAGGAAGCTATCCTTGGGCAAGGCTCTGTACTCTGGCTAAGCAAGAAACAAGTCTGTTTTTCAGCCCTTGCAAAATGCTGTGCGGCACTTGACCTGATTGATTCGGGAGGGAGTGGGAGGATGGCAAGAAGGCCCGGTAATGTCGCTGGTCTTGGTTCTAGCTGAGCCCCATGGTGGGGAGTATGTTGCATCTTTATTAGGTAAACTAGTATCAGCGGACAGATAATATTTCAACGGTAAGGCACACAAGGCTTTATTCCAGCCTGACACAGAAGCAGTAAATTGCAAACCCAAGCGAGTCGCCAAGGATTGTATGGGATATGCAACCGCTCAGACCCTCAGAAGTTAGCTGGTGCTTGCGGGATAGGTGGGCTGGTGATGAAACAGTTAAACCCCAAGGGAAGGAGCGAGGGAGCACTGCGAAAAGGGGCTGACAGGGAATGCAAAATAACCTAAAACTAATCTGCTTGCTCTTGAGCCAGGGGGAAGGAGGAGGAAGGGAGAGGTTGGACTAGCCAGGGAAAGGCGGGTATGGGGCTGTTTGAGAACTGTATTCTGAAACCACACTCGCACCCTTGTTTTCACTTACAGAAGAAAGGAGGAATCGAAGGTGCTCACTGTTCTCTGTGTTTCTTCTAGACTACAAGATAAGTCTCAAAGGGATCTCACAAGCTCCTCCTGTTTCTTCTCATACCCCAGAGCAGGATTGACTACACCTGTTTGTCTAACCTGTTACAGAAACGTCCCTGTGCTGGAAACATCACCATCTCCCCAGGCAACTCATTTGGTACTTAATTATCCTTGCAGCTACAAGATTTGTCCACGGTTTTTAACCTAAGTTTCATTTGGTACCATTCAGGTACACCTTTACTCGCACCGATTAAAGGAAACACGGCTGCACAGACTGTCCCCTTCCCATTTGCTGTTTTTGTACGTAATAGGCTATGTACGGACCCTGCCTTCTCTTTTCTGGGCTGAACCGCTCCTTCCACTTGATAGTTACTTACAGGCCATGTGGTTTCCAGACTTCTGACGGTTCTCACTGACATCCTCTGGAGTCGATCCTGTTTGTCCACACCTCGTTTTGAAGTGCAGTACGCTACTTGGACATGGCACTCCTGCGGATACGGAACAGAAGGGAAGGGTTACTTCACAGCTCTTGCATCCTCTGTCCTCATTCAACGTAGCCCTACTTAGTGCCTGCCCCTTGCCAAAACCACACGGTACAGCTGACTCGGGTCCGGTCTGCGATCTGCTGAAACGCCTTGAGCCCTTCCCGCGGAACAGCGGAGTGGCAGGTCGCCTCCCTTCCCCTGCTCCCGTGCAGCGAGCACTTAACTCTTGTTTGTACCTCGCTGCACTCCCGTTTTTCAAGTCACGCTTAAATCTAGCTCTGTTTTTCTGTGGTACACGCAGGCCTCCTGGCTCAGTGTCACGTTTGAGAGGCGTGATCTCTACTTCATTGTTTTTTCTTTAAAAGTATCATCACCCAGATTTTCTGCGGAAATATGTAACAGCGCTGGGGTAGGATAATGCCCCTCTGGAAACTTGCAAAATAAATTTTTCCATCTGGACAGGGGATTATTAACAACTAGAGTTTTCTAGCAGTTTTTGCACTTCCATTAAAATATTTTCCCATATACTGTTCCTTTTGCTTGTTTAGGACAGGAGACAGCCAGGTCCCGGGCCAGAAAGGGAATGCTGCCGTGTCCTCGCTTATCTGTACCCTCTCTCCCGAGTTCCCAGGACACGGTTCATAGCAGCCGCTGCTTTCCAGGCAGAGCTGTGCTGACCAACCCGCACGTGCCTACAGACTTTGGCCCATCAGGATTCTCCCGAGGTGCAAAAGCAGGAAAACAGGTGTTTGGGGATCTGTGGCTCTCTTAGCTATTCATATCCCAACTAAACCTGATGGCAGTTTTTGGGGGCTAGGAAAAGGTACTTCTTGGGTCACGGGACACGTACCCTGAGAAATAATTGGAAATGCTGTCGTGCAATAGAAGTGTGAGGTCTGCTTTGAAGGTGGATTTGTTATAATGCAGTGGGCCAGGCCAGCCTGCTGTTCCTTCTCTAGAGATGTTAGTACAGATGTTGTAGCACTTCTTGCTGGACCGTGAAACTAGTGTTATTATTTCTCCTAAGCTTAAACCAAAACCACCGTGTGACTGCCCAAGCTAAGTGAGAAGATGTCACTTTGCAGCATTTCTCAGCAGCTGGATCAGAGACCGGTTTCTTTTTGTGGTTGCTGAGTAATGGATTCAGCATTTCACAGAATCCTTGGAGTTTTTCTTAGCCAGCGTCTCAGGCCTCTCTAGAAACGAGTTTGTCTCTCCCAGCAGTCCGCCCATGAGGAAGAAGACCTCACGTGACTGGTAAAAGTGGAGCCCCGTGCCAGTCCCCTTTGTCACTGGAGTGGCTCCGGGTGGGAAAAGGGAACATGTGCTTCCATAAGAAATCCACTGCCCCGTACAGATCGTTTATGACAGAAAGCTAGCTGTATTGCCAAGGCGAGAGCCTGCCTATCTAGTGCGGCCGTGTGGGGAAGGAGTTGGGTTTTTGTCCTCCGCTCACAGCCATGAGCAGTGAGGAGGGATTTTATGCCTGTTTTACCTTGTGCAGAGGAGCGATATTCACACCTGCACCTACAAACCGACCGGCACTAGGCTCATGCCCGCGCTGTGTTTATCAGGCTTAGGGAATATAACCCCAGAACTCTCCTTTGCATACTTCCCTGTACTGGGAACCCTTGTTCAGCCTCACACCGAATGCACGCTAGACTGGCCCTTGTGCTGATAAAAGTGAATGTGAGAGGTGTGTGACACAAGCAGCGCTAAATCTGAACGTGCATTCAAAAAGCAGCACGCCTGAGACCTGACTCTGCTGAGGGGGATGCTTCTGGCCTCCCTCTAACACCCTGGGGAAGAAACGTCTGCTCGGGAGCTCTGGGGGCAGGGTGTACCCTCCCTCTTGCCCCGGCCTTCCCTCCTCTATCATCTAAAGCGTCAAATGAACTCAGAGATGAGCCACAAAGAAGGGAAGATAGCGATGAGCTCCTGGCCTTTTGCACCCCACCCAGTTCTCGCTCTGTTTCCTTTTGTTCATTTCCAATTCCTGTGCGCGAGGCTGCGGCTGACCTTAAACCTCCCCAGAATTAGGGCTGTGGTTGGGAAATTGCTTTAGGATCTTCTAAAGGACAGAACCCGACATCCAAATAAAATAGATATTTCTACAGCAACACATGTTGCTTTCAGTCCCGTAAGAAAGCGATGATTTGCTGTGCCGCTGGTTTGTCTTTTCTTTATGTGACACTCTTGGAACTTTCTACCTGTAAGGCTAATAACGATCTCGCTGGTTGTCTGCACGCACCCGCGGTAATGCAGTGGGGAGGCTATTAGATAGATGCCTTCCACGTCCAAGATAGAAGGTATCTGCCTCCCAGGGAACGGTCCTTTAATTGGAAGGCAGTCAGCTACGTTACCTCGAGTGACTGATACTGCCTCCTCTTCCTGGCAGCAGATGATCTCATACAGCTTTCACTTCAATTTCTGGAGGATTTTGTGCTTTACAGAGGAAAAAATATCCTTTGTTATGTCACTTTAAGAATGTGAAGCTCCTGAGAGGTGTTGCAGGTCGGTATTACTGACTCTATCCCTGCAAACCACAAATCTCATGCGAGCTGTTCCTTGTTTGAAATAGTAGCTCTGGAAATCTTATAATTAAGGGAAAGGTTTCTGGGGAATTTTAAATAGGCCTCTTTCATGACGGTGAAGAGAAGCTGAAAAAGTGAATCCTAGAAGCTCTAGATCCGGTAAGCTAAGAAACGTTTCTGCTTGAAAAAAGAAAAAACACTGTGATTTGGGTGGGAGTCGGGACGCCCTGGCTTGACAACTACTTGAATACACGGTCTGCCTACTTCAAGCACACGTGAGTCGTCGACGTGAGGACGCGGGCATCTCGGAATGGGTGGAAGAGGCTGATGGAGTAACGCGAGCTAAGTCCTCGCACGCGATCCGCCGTTTGCCCTCGGATCGGCCCATCGGTGCGCAGTCCAGCCAAGAGAGAACACCTATTCTTTATGCGGGGTTCTCAGGGCGACGGCTCTGCGACCAGTCAGAGACCTGAAAAATCTTTCTGCCAGGGGTGACTTCTGGTAGGTAGCGGTGAGGATGTAGAAATCTGCACTTTAAAGCAGAGAGGTAACAAACTAGTTAAGATAGTCAGTAGCATCAAGGTTTTTGATGTATGGTAAAAGATTTCTTGATTATTTTTTTTTTTTTAATGAAAAGAGGTAGCTCCTGAATATTTACAGAAGTCTTGCTAAAGAAGTCACCAGAGTACAGTGAATTTAACCATCTGTTGGTTGTACCATTTCTGCCCTGCTGCAACCACCAATGCAGAAAATGTTGTCCATCCCTTCGGAACCCTTTGGCACCCCAAATTACTTGGCTGAGGCTGGTCTCAGAGCTGAGTTATTGCTCTGTGACAGTGCTCCTCTCTCTCCCGCAGTTGCTTCCAGCTGTCCCTTGAAGAGAAGGATTTCGATGCCATTTCCGAGCTGACGGGCAGCTGGGGTGGCCCAAGAATGTCTCTGTCAAAGCAAGCCGAAGACCCTATCATGTTCATTTTCTTATTCACAGTGGGAGTTTTGCACTGTGCTTTACTGAAGAGTTTCTCAAAAAGTCTATTTTTAGGCAGGCACTTATGTTAGAAGATTTTGAAATGCAGTCCTAATCCTAAAAGAGACTTTAAAAAAAAAGGGGGGGACCCCCATATGGAATCAAAGTGTTGAGCAGTTCCCTGTGAGTCTCCCTCAAGCAAACCCCAGCAGCTGACGAGCAGAAAGTTTTCTTTTGTTTTTTTAACTGTCAATGTTGAAATGTGAAAGCTGACATTTCAGCTAGGTTTTCTCGCACACATCCCGGGGGGAAAAAAATAAAATCTTCCTGACTTAATTAGCATCTCTCACAGGTGAGATGACAGCGGAATAAAATTCTGCATGCTGTGAATAACAGTACCGCAACCCATTCCTTGACAACGTGAGATGAAAAAAGTCTCACGCCTGTTACTATGTTTGCTCTTCAGCTCCGGGAGGAGCAGAGAAGTAGGAGACTCTCCTTTTGCTTAGTCAGTGGCTCCAGATGCTCACAGAAAAGAAACAAAAATAAACAGATAATTTCATGTACGGACTCACTCTGCAGGGTGAAGCTTCCACTCAAAATTGCATAGGGAACTTGTGACAGATTTTGTG
Organism: Balearica regulorum gibbericeps; assembly: GCF_011004875.1. Classification (NCBI taxonomy): domain Eukaryota; kingdom Metazoa; phylum Chordata; class Aves; order Gruiformes; family Gruidae; genus Balearica; species Balearica regulorum. Next base: position 631,870 of record NC_046187.1, on the reverse strand, counting down.
TGGAAGCAGGTGTTAGACTGAAGCTAAAGTCCGTGGCCTAAATAGTTTTTTAACGAGTTATGCACATTACAACATGACACGAACAGCTGACGGGTTTCTGACCGGGACTGAACGCTTGCCTCCCACACATTGTAGTTCTAGGAGTCGTTCCCGATAAAGTAGTTGCTCTAACTTAAAACTTCCTTCCAAAACAGTACACCGTGTGCAAACTGCTTTAAGATGTGAATCTCACTGTCTGCTCTGGAGTTGATGTAAAATAAAATTTCCCCCTGGAAACGGTCTCTGTTTCATTGTAATGCTTTTCTTTTCACCAGTGCGGACTTGATTACTGACGGAGGCAAAACGTGTTAAGTGTTTATGGAGATGTTTCTTTCTGACGGATCACTAGAGAAAGCCTCAAAGGAACGAATATGGCCCTACTTCTTTCGGTGTCTTTAAGCTAAGGCAGGAAGCAGATATTTTTTTTCTTGAGAAAAGTTCTAAACCAATTGTGAATCCTTGCAGGGGATCAAACACTGGAACTAGACCATTCTTTACAAAAGAGACTTTAATTGCATGTCATCGGTTTGTCTTTGCAGCACTGCTCTAGTCGACCTTCCGTTTATCTTCTGTCCAAATGTGACACATTGATGCGTCCTGCCTGGCTGCACATTTACATTTGCATGCGTTCTATAGCAATTAGCTGTTTCTCTCTCTTCTCCCTCCCTTCCCCCTTTCTTTCCTTTCAACGCCTAAGCTTCTCGAGTCATCTGCTTCTTGTCCAAAACTGAGGGAGTAAACTTTTGCAAAGCTCTCTAATAGAAACAGGTATCTAAAAATGCTACGGGTCTGCTACCTTCCCAACTGTTTCAGCTCCCAGCGCACAAAACTTCCAAATTAGCCGATCAGATGGAGCGTTGCTATTTTTCGACTGTTTTCGCTGTGTGTCAAGTTTTGACACTGAGCCAGTCTGCATTGGCAGCAGATCTCTTGGAATAAGCCATGGGGAAAGCAGCAAAACACAGCCATTTATCTTTGAAACAAAAGCACCGAAGATGCAATGTCTGATTCTCTTCTCGTTGAGACTGGTGTAAAGCAGGCATATAACTCCTCTGAAATCGAGAACAGAACTGCAGAAGGAAAGAACTGAGCTCTTGCGCTGTATGCTGTGGCAAAAGCGAAACGGCAATTTTGCATGACAGAGAAAGATCCGCTGCTTCACTGGTGGGAGGGGGAGCAGCGAAAACCAAAAATTCAACGTCCCTTACAAAGCTTTTTTAGATTGGGGTTTTTTAAGATGTATGCTCCCGACGCTGCCGGTGCGATTCCACGATCAGCGAGAGCTTCTCTAGATTTCTGACGGTGACACTGATGGCGGTTGGTTAATGCTACTCAATTCTCTTGATAGCAGGATTTCTTGTCTTAAAAGGTGACAGACCTCGATAATTTGCAGAATGTTGTTTATACTTTTTGCGAAAGAGTTTGGATCGCCTCTTCGCCCCTTCTATCCTAATAGCAATCCAGAGTAGCTATTGACTTAGTGATGCTTGTGATGTTTTGCTGGCTCGGTGCTGGTGTGAGATCAGACACGGTGCTTAAAACTTTCCTGTGTTCAGAAGGACGCTATTTTAAAACAATCTGATTGTGACTGCCAGTACGCACGCCGCGGAAGTGAGAAAATGCTGAGGAAGTAAAATGAGCTGCTGAATGACACTGATCTCAGCAGAGCTTAAAGGGAAACTCCAAGGTTTCCAAAGAGCTGTTTTGAGCAGCTGTTGGCTCAGAATAACACCTGTAATACACAAGTCATCTAATAGAGGCTAAACCAGGGATGGATCCTATATTTATTTAAGCGGTTATCAAGCGCAACTCCCGCTGAAATCAGTAAATGGGACTTGTGAGATACGTACCGCTTTCATTTTACAAAGAGGCGGCGGTCAGCGTCTTTGTGCAAGGAAGGGATTTTCCCAGCGTCGTCCAGTGAATTAGCAGCAGAGAGGAGGTAAACTTCGTCCTGTGTCTCAGTGATCTGGGTATGGCACAGGCTGCTTGCAGATTTATAGTCTGAGCACATGATGTTGCGTGGGTTCCCGCGGGAGTTTGTTTCAGCTTCTGCGGTCACCTTGTTAGGTAAGAAATGTAGCTTTTCTCTGTGTGCGTATATATACACGTGTCTGTTTATATGCACGCAGAACTAAACACAGTACTGGAGGAAAGGAAAAACCCCATGGGCAATCCAAGACAAATTAAAGAATAACCAAGTCTTTAGTTCAACTATGCCATGCATGTTAGAATAAATGTATCAAATATTAATGAACGGTCTTAAAGCAACTCTTGACATTTTTGGGGCTTCAATGTCATTCTTCTGGCTCGAGTTAAGTGATGTGGGTGATAGAACTCTGGTGACGATGCCGTAGGTCTTACTCAAAAAGAGAAGAACTCTTTTTTTTCCCTCCACCTTGTACAGGACACATTTATAGTTTGGTCCTACGTGCTGTGGACTGTGCTAAAGCCCAGGCTGTATAACCATATCATCATTTTCAGCATGGTGGCTTCGTCAAGTCGACGGGAACCGATGCGACGCAAAGACCGACCACTAACAGGCAAACTATGCTTTCCAGTGGGTAATTGTTTGGCTCATCTCCAGCATGAAGAAACTGCTGGTTTATTCCTTCTTTTAATTGCCTATTTTACAAAAATGCAGGCACACAAACTACAAAATGGGCCCTGTGCTAAGTGCTGTACAAAGAGGTGGAGAGCTCTTGCCTGAAAACAACCCGCTGCGAGGTGGGCACAGGGAAAAACGGGAGCTTTAAAACACAAATTAAGCCAGGAAGGTCACGGCAACACAATTTTTGTTACGTCCTAGTTAAGTCTTCTTTAACTCCACAATCGGGTGGAAGATCGTGGCTCCATCGTGGCTCTGCTGCAGGGGAAGAAAAGTGGTGTAAGCTAAAGGGAAGCAAGTAGAACAAAAAAGGCAGAGGAGAAGACAGATGCGGATTGTGTAGCGCATCACTATTAGGTTATTTACATTAGGGGATAAAAGAAATGGGTTATTTTAAAAAAATATTTTGAAGATGGATTTTTTTCTTTCACAGCATTTCCAGTATAATTTAAAGAAAACACGGCTTGTCTACCAAATTAGGAGCTGTGTGGTTCCCTGGGAGAAAAACCTGGTCCTACCAAAGAAATGAGGAGTTTGGCTCTGCCTTGCCTACGCGGCAGGCGTGCGCATAAGCCTGTTCTGGAAGTGGTTAAGCCGCCGCAGCTTCTCTCGTGGAGGCTCCTGGGTTAGGAATGGCTGTTGGCTACGTTCGGCAGCTCAGGTCACAGTGCGATTACGCGGAGAGTTGAACTAGCCTAGGTAAAGGGTGGTATTTCACAACGTGAGAATTAAATCCAGGATGCGAAAGCCAGAGACAGCTATACCGTTAAATGGCATTGCCTTTGGCAATTTTTGTACTGTTAAGCTTAAGTCTTCATTTGGAAATGCCTACTTGACCCTGTAGTTTTAAGCACAGACTGAGCTGGAAAATAGGAGCGCGGTAATCTCTATTTATACTCTGTGCCTCACAGCTCTGAGACCGGACAATACACATGGTGAGAATTTAAAAAAAGGAATAAGAAAAAAGATCACGTGATTTAGACCTTACATTTCAGACTAAGCAGATGTATATGAGTATATTTAATATATGTATATTTACTTAAGTGAGTAAATTTCTCCTGGTTTTGGCTTTTGGTGAGGAGGGACGCTCTTTCCCTGAGGAACTGTCTGTGGCTTTTGGCATTTTTCAGTCTTGAAGCAATTTCTTACTTACAACGTAAAAATAATAACTAAGCTGCACATTTTTCATTGTGACGTCTGAAGGCAAAAATAATTGTGCTTTGCATTAGTAGGCCAAGATGGTAACAGGCTTCTGTCGTCTAGGTTAATTTTTAGTTCGGGTTAAAGATATTCCTTTGCACTGCGTTGGGTGGGTTGACAAGCTATATTACGGACTGACTTCTGTTCCCGTAACAGTGTCGGTAAAGGCCGAGAGTAATTTTGGCCATGTCTAGACAGCAGGGTAAGACATCGCGTTGGCATGTGCCGTGACAACCTTCCATTTGAAAACAAGGTCAGCGAGGGCTTCTGGCATTGCTACAGATAATTATCTATCTGAAAGGTGACAGCAATATCAACAGACAAAAATTTTTATACCAAGAAGTGTGTTCAATACGAAGATGTAATTTAACCAGCTATCTGTTTGTTTCACTTGGTACCTCTTCCAGGGAAAAGAGCAAAAACTGTTTTCTCTTACTCTGCAACGTGACTAGAACAAAATTTCCGTGCCAGTAGGGCAAATGAGCGATATCACAGACAGGAGAAAATAGAGTTTGTTTTCTTTAAGAAATATTTGGCACGCAAAACAGAAAAACCTCTGTTTGAAAATCTGGCAGCTCACCTTAAGGCGTCTTAAAACACGCGAACAAGCACATCAGCAACTTCCTGTTGCTGGCAGTGCTGTTTAAGTGTACCCTAACAGTATGGAGAGATAATGCAAAGCCCATCTGGAAAGCATGCAACAGCCTCTTCAGAAAGCACTTTGCCTTGGAACAAATCACATCCTATTGCTCTCAAAAAGCAGAGGACTATGAGAGCAAATTGTCTTCAGAGATTCTGTTCCCGTGGCAAGAGATGGGAGATCATTTCCTCCCACTAAACCCACATGACTCTTCTTTATATTTGCAGATTTCGTGGTGGTGAAGTAAATTGATGCATAAATATTTTTTTTTCCAGCGTAGGCAGCCGAATCACAGACTTGTTAGTCTCGTGTCACTGCAGGTTGCCTGCAGAAGCAGGAAGAGCCCCTGGGTCTCCTCACCGTGAGTCCCATGCACGGTTCGCTACACTACGCACTTCTCTACCTTAAATTTCCTGTGTACTGCAAAGTGGGGTGAATACGCAAGCCTTGTCTCTGCAGCCCGTGTTTGTCACAGAATAGAAGTCTAGTGATCGTGAGCATGAAAAGAGTATAGCCTGAAAAGAGCTCGCGAATAACAATTTTTTTGCCAATGCAGTCCTGTCAGAGAACTTGTGATCAAGGGAGAAACTGAAAGCAGCACTCCCTGAAGGGACAGAAATGCTGTGACTTCTGAAAGATCCTTTCAGGAACAGTTATCGCATTGTAGAAGTACAGAGCAGCATTCCCTACGTTTGACAGCTACTCTGCGTTTATAGCCCTACTGAAAGACTAACTTTTTTTTCCTTTTTTTTTTTTCCGGTAACTTCATTATCAGAATAAAATGTTTTGTTTAGGCACGACTGCTGCTTGTTTGGTGCTTCTTGTTGAGACCTGAGCTACTTTCAGGGAAGGAAGAAGTGAGCACGATGAAGCGCTGAGCCTGAGTCAAGCTTCCTTTCTGAGGCCTGCAGTGCTGCTGCAGTTCTGCAAGACAGCGGTCGTGCTGATGTGAAGCCTGTCGGCTAACTTTAATTGGCCTGGGGAGTCATTAACCGATGGTGAATTAAAAAAGGGACCCTGTTTGACTGACCCCCGTTAACAGACAAAGTCTTTGTAGGATCCCTCTTAGCACTGCTGTGGGATCTGATACTGTGGCAAATCGTTGTCCAAGTCCTGCGGCACCAGCTTCTGAGGTGCACCTCAATTTGCTTTTGCTGCTGCCGTCTGCAAAGTGAATCCCTCGGGAGAGAGACGCTGTGAGGAGTTAAAGGGCAACTGCAGATCAGGACCACAGAAGCAAAAGGGACAGTCAAGACGAAGGTGCGGAAGCGGAAGGCAACGTGCAAAATCTATGAGCGCACGAAGGAAGAAGAGTAACGTGCAAACGGCTGAGGAGGAGGGTGCCGTAGAAAAGACTTGGATCAAGTGTTAAAACACCCGAGAAGGTACAGCAGAGAAAGAGCGATGGAGGAGGAGGGAGTGATAATTGATGGGTTTTTCTGCTCGGACCGCTTCTGTGAAGAGTTATCTGAAATACTCTCTTAAGGGAGACAGGAAGGGAACAAGAGGAAGTGGTTTCCTTAGGAAGATGGGGGGTTTGCTTGGCTCTCCCCTTTACGCACTTGTGGCCTCCCGTCTCTTCCCCGCTCCCCGTTATAAGTGTCCTAATTATTATCCAACTGATTGCTCTACCCACTGAGAGATTTCACCCTTCCTCCTTAATGCTACAAGGCATTTTCCCCTTCGAGGCAAAACCATCCTGTCCGTGCCTGTAATTGTGTCTGTGTTGTTATGGACAAGGGTCTTTTCATTCCAAGACTCAGTGAGCTATTTTGGCCAAGGACACTGAATGAAGCATTTATTGCTTTCCCTCTAATGCAGTTTCCTTTTACAGGACGCTCCATTTTTAAAAAGCTGAGATGAGATAACCCAGGAAACGTTGGACCAAAATATTACAGAAGAGATTGCTCGTCATAGCATATAAAATATTCCCTGATGCTATCCCGTAAGGGACACCGATACTTTCGCTGAGTCTGAGGTAGATGAGGTTCAGGAGATACGCACATTAACACGCACCGCTTAAAATAAAACAAATGTGTTTAGATGAAAGGGTGGCATGGAAGGAATCCAGTTCTGGAAAGGACTTTAGAGTGCAGAGAACGGTTTGGTTCATCTCTTTGGGAATAAACAACTTCTATGTGTGCATTTTTTTAAAAGCCTTTGAAATCAGGTTATTTTGGGAAGAATCTATTTAGGGAGATCTGTGTAGGCTAAGTAAACTCACTTCTTATTAATGTTGTAATAGCTCCACTGGGACTCGATCTTGTGGTGCAAAGCACATGCCTTCCTCACGGTAAATTTCTAAAGAAACAGAGGCACCGGAAATTAGCGGGGCAGCGCAACTCACGGGATGTTACAGATTAAACTGGAGAGATGCGGTCTTGTGTCTCCTCCCGGCTTGCACTGTGTCCAGCTGGAGCACCTCACCCGTACCGGGAGTGAGCCAGCTATCGTCTCTGTCCCTTTTAACGGGCCCTGCTGAAAGCTTGCTGCGTGTCAGTGCTTTGGGCTCTTCCAGAGGCAACCGCACCCGCGTGCTTTTGGGCACAGTGGCGGACACGGGCTCGAGGGGAGTTAGTTTGAGACCTGCTATCGCTGTACCATCAACTTTCTTTTAAGAAAACGGTGTTATGTGAAAATCAACATACTTCAAGAACTTATCTGCAGGCGCATTTTGCAACAGGGTTGCTCCTCTCCGCCCGACCTGAGCCTAGGGAATCGTGTTGAGGCTTGCATCAGCGTGCAGAGCCTCTCAGGAGCACAAGTACAGGATTGCTTTCCCAGATGGAGTTCACTGACAAGTCAGGCAGAAAGATGTGCCTCAAGAGTCAGAACTGGAAGCAGGATTTGTATGCTAATATCGAATGTGGAAAGAACCAGGTAGATACACTGCTCGTGCAAACATACATGGCTGGATCCTACAGCCTCGTGCTGGTCTATGGCACTGCGTGGATTTAATTAGCTTCATTAGGGATAGGTGAGAAATGCCCGTAAAACCCATGCCGGTGGTGTTTTGAGGTCTGCCGTAACAGCGTGCCTTCATTGGGACGCAAGAGACCTGCCGCAGGGAAGGTACTCAGGTTTTATCTCTGGCTGGCTATCTGAATACTGCTCTCCCAGACGGAGGTGCTTGTGTTAGAAAGAGCATCAAGCCTGAAGCAGGACCTAGGCCTCCGGCTCTCGTGGCAGCATGCTCTGCCTGGGAGGTGGCTCCTCTGCCTGCCTTTGTCGCTTCCAGAGCCCTCAAATGCACAGGGACGGCTCTTCCCCTGAGCGCTGGTTTCCTCCAAGTCCCGCAAAGCCGGACAGCAGCCGTGTCGTCCCTCTGAGACAGTGCAGCTGGAGCACCTTTCCTCCCTTATTTCCTTGTCTTATCCCACATTTTTGGTGCAACCAACTTGGACTTAATTCTTCGAAGAACCGAGATTAAGTTGTGGAATTATTAGTTCTGATAACCTCGTGATCTTCTTTACTTTCAGCTGCAGGGCTGCTGTCTTCATGCATTCATTTACAGAATGACTCAAGGAGCTATGTGCTTTCCCAGTATGAGAAATTACGCTCCTTCTTCAAACGAGTTCAGCAAACAAGGCAAACGTTGCAAGATGGAAGTTGGCGGAGAGGGAAAACTAACCAAAGGATGTCGGGTAAGTGAACAGCAAACTAGACTCTGCCTCTAGGACCGATTTGAACGTGGAAAGGGTAGGGCTCTTACACGCACATACAGCGTATTTCATTCCCCGTTATTTGTTAAAGGAACTCGTCCTATTTGAATGACTTAGAGCTCACGTAGTATGTGTGGAAACCTGAGCATTTTGTATTGCCTATATTTGGGGAATGAGGAGAGGAAGGGCATCTAATTTTTTCAACCTCAATGTTTCTCTTACCAAATCTGATATTTTCTTTGCCATTTTTTTGGAAGATACTAAGAATCCTTACGTCTGCAAATAGTAGTGAGTCCCCATACATATATATATGTATATAGTGTCTGTACAAAATTAATTTCTGCAAATGGAAAGCATGAACTTATATAAACACAAACCTCACAGTAGCGTAAAAGGCAAATAGAGCCTTATCTTTTGAATGGGAAATGAAGAAAATCTTTGCCGACTTTATCCAGCTCTGCCCAAATGGTAGGTGCTAACAAAGGTTTACTTTTCTTTTCGGAAGAGATGCTTGCTGGGGAACGAAGAAAACACTGTGCTGTGGGAAGGATAAACCAAGACAGCTGTTTAAATTGCTTATTGTAGTATTAAGCTGTTCTTTGTACTTTTGTTTTATTGTTTGTGCATTTTTTTTCTGTAGTTGCCTAACATCGACTGGTGTATGAGGATACCAAACAAATAGCTGGAATTATATTTGTGAACAGGCTTAATTCTTCACTTGAGCAAGCAGCGGAAGGAGAGAAGAAGTTTGAGACGCGCTGCCTGTTTTAATCATTGTAAGCCTGGCTGAGCAAAGGGAGCTTTGCTTGTTACTAGGATAGCAATCATGGAAACAAAAAACAGTATAACAGAAGCTAGCTTGTGCGTTGATACTAGCCGAGAGAGTCACCAGAGACATCAGTCTTCATTGTTCAAAGTATAAATGGTTCACAGGAGGTCAAGTAGTAATTTCTGTCTTAAAATAATGCTGCACATTTGCCTGCCTTACGTAGACTTGAAACTTGCTTTTACCTTTCTAGCAACAAAAAGAAGACACTTAGTTAAGCTACTTTTGAGCTAAATGATAGCATAAAGGTTATTGAGTTTCAAGGTAAGGATGGCTCCAGCCCACCTCTCCTGAAAAACTAAAAACTTAAAAAAAAAAAAAGAAAAAAGGAATTGATTCATTACAGATATTTACGAATTACGATAGTAAACAGTGAAATTCCTACTGGGTCTCGCAGCGATGATACAGTTATATATGACACCTGGGGAGGGAAAGCCTAAGAAATGATAATGCCAAGTGGAGCCTGCCACCTTAAGCCTGTTCTTTTGTGCGTTAGTGTGTCTTTAATTATGTGACATACCGTTTCTTATCTAGAATATATTGGGCAATTTATTCTACACTCTTAGATATGCTGTGTGTTCTCTACTTCAAAGAACATCAAGCCATCCTTTATCTACTTCATCCATGACAGGCAAGCCTGTATCCTGCTTTTAATGATGCCGCACATGTGTTTTTCCAGAGACAAAGCACATTTGGGGAAGAACTGTAGAGCACAGCTCAGCAGAAGATTCACGCTCCCGTCCATCAGATGAGGGTATCGTGGTCGTTGTTTATCGGGCTGTTACTCTTTGTAGCATGAGTTTTACCTTCTCACAGGCTTTAGCTGTAGGATGCTAATATAAAGCCCGTTTGCTGCTAACTCTATGGTAGACGCTGAGTCGTCCCTCTTCTGTCCCAGGACACAGGGAGGGCGGGATGGCCGTGCGCCATCTGTCCCATTGGGATGGTTGGCTGTAGTATGTGCTCTGGGCTCGGGGTGGGGAGTGCCCCCTCCGTTGCATTTGTTTCTCAGTCATCACCACGGTCCTGTCTCCTTTGGTGCCTCTCAGAATGCCCAGGCTTAGCATTTGTGTATGGGAATATTTCAATACCGGCAGACGCGTGCGCTCGTCAGAGCTCATCAGAGACATACCGGAGGATAAGCTGCGCTCCAGAAGGGGCACAGGCTGACGCTGAAGGATACGCTTGCTCTCCTTTCTGTGCCTAAATGATGCTGGTAAATGCAAACAGCAGACTGGTGCTGTGGTAAGAGCCTGCGACGAAACTTGTGGGTAAACGCTCTTACTGCGCTTTTGCAGAAAACAGCGCAACCCCTCTCGGTCTTCTGTCATTGGTTAGCAGCACTAGTGTTTCTGAATAGCAAAACCACAGCTATGGGTTCATTTGTCTCCAAGTTACGCAACTTACCTCATTTCAGACGAGCAATGATTTCATTTGATACTAGAATGAACCTCAGACATAGTCGCAGAGAAAAAGAAGAAAACCTGTGCTACAGTTAACTGTCCGCAATTGTTTTCTGTCGCACAGGTTTTTAGCGTATGCTGGTATCGACTTCTCTCCTAATTTAAGTCGATACCTTGTATTATATTCTCTCCTTTCTCCAAAAGCTGAGTTCGTATCGTTGCGCAAATGGCAAGTTAGCTCGTCACGCCTATTTTTCTATTATACAAGAGTTACATAGCACTAAAAGAAAGAATTTATTTCTCCCTCTCTGGAAAAAGAGGCAACTTGCAAATCGCTGTATCAATATCTAAAATGCAGAAAATATCCCACGCTATTCATTTAGCCTTCACGAATGGGTTCTGCAGGAATAAAGGCCCCGATCCCATTTTCGTAGACTACTCAGAAGTCGTATCATGAAGCTGTGACTTTTGCCACACACAGTTGTTAAAAAGAGCGCGTCGTAACGTGCTTTTCTGGTAGACGTAGGTGCCTTTGGTAGCAAGCCTATGCCAAGACAATCTAGGCTGTGTATTCTTCCATGTCCTAAAGCATTTTACGAACGAAAGCATAGCGGTCGTTCACAAATGGAAGCAGAAGTCATCTTCTCATCAGTAGGTAAGGTTGGCAGAAGTCCAGCCAGAGATTTCTGTACCTTATCTAAGGAATAATATATTCCCAATTTGATATATATTAGCAGAAGGGAACTTTCGCAATGCGATGTACCAAGCGCTACATTTGAGAGTCCTGGTCCAAACGAGTAATTGAAGAAATGAAGATGATCGTAGCAATAGCGATTCCCTATACCGTTGCCTGCACTTTGAAGCCATGTGACTGCAGGTGTTCCAGGCAAAAAGACCATGACAGCTGAACCATGTTAGGAGACTCAAAGAGGACCATAATTAAAGCTGAAAAGTTGTTCATATATTAGCTCTGGACAGCTGTCCGCTTTAATAAAGGAGGTGTCAAAGGCACAAGAGGGAAAAGGTGCTCGACCACCCTTTGCGCTTTCGCAACCTCTCCCTTACGATCTTTTACTACTGCACTTTTTTCCCCGCCTTCTGATTCCTCAGAGACCAGTGCGGTTTCTCGAGCAGTTTGGTGGGTCTAGACCGTAACAGGCCGCATTAACAGGCCCCGTAACCCTAAGCTTCTCACAGCCCATGTTGTAAACAAGTCCAGATTTGGTCACGCGCGAGGCTGCTGTTGCCTTCTTTTGTAATGTTATTTCACCGCATATCTTTAAGCGTAATGCAACTGTCAGTAAGCGCCTCTTGGTGACGGAGAAAAGCAGAAAGTTATGTAGGAAGGTTCTGTTTTCCTAGGTCACAGCCGGTGTTTTTAACCTCAGGTAACTAACTCAGTTATTACCTGAAAAGTGACATGTCTGGCTTCATAAGGACAGTGGGCCTTGAAAATGCTTATGGAAATGACACTGAATCAATCAATCCCAACTAAATGAAGCACACCTGTGACGTTTTTTCTCATTTCTCAAACCGTATCTAGTGTAAGAAAGCTCAGAAAACAGTCACGCTGTTTCCCTCGACAGAAGACAAATCCCCCCACGGGTCTTGCTTTTAAATAAGCGGAACATTTTTTTTTGCAAAACGTTTACATCTTATTCCTGTTTAAAAATTCTAGCATGCCCAGAGGTGTGTTCTGCAGGTAGATGAGCTGTTTAGGTAAATTAGAATATTTATACGCCAATATTAGAATATATTGTTGTACGAAGTATAACTTCGCAACTGTCACTGATTCATCTAGACTTTGAAAGTGAACCGCACCAGATGCTAAAAAGGAGAAAGTAAACAATCTATACAGAAATAACGAAGACACTTTTCCCATTACCTGGAATGAAGCGCTAAAGTTAAAAGTGCACAGTAATGACTGAATAATTTATCAAGCTGCTTGAGGTAATTGTGACTCTTCTCATTACCAAAATAAACGTCTCCTTCGCATATAGCAAAGCTCTTAATCTCCATAACCTTAGTGGCAAAGAGTTCTACACAGGTCAGTCCAGTATTACAGACATACACAATGTTATTTCTATGTATGTTTATGTATATCTGCTGTTGTATATTTGTATTTTATCCAGAAGCACTTTAAACTGTCTGCTTTTGAGTTTAATTGGCTACCTTTTTTTTTTTTTTTAAATTCAAGTACAGAGCATGCTAAATAAATATTCTTCTATTATTTGTTTTTTTATATACCAGTACCGGGGTCATAGCGTTATCAACATTGCCCAGTGCGATCTTTACCAACTTTCCTCGCGTAGTGTTTTCCTGGGGTTTCTTATAGTAACGCTAACAGCTATCAGGTACGGACACAGTTGCCTTAGATTTGGATGCGGCACTTTGCTGATTTATTTTCTAGACATTTGAGTTGGACATAGAGCGGGATACCAACAAATAAGCACGAATGCACGCTACTCCCCGGGGTATACCCACTGCTCACAGGGAACAGGGGGAAACGATCTCATTGATCACAGATGCAGTAGTTGAGCAAGAGTTTGAATAAAGACTTTGCCGTGATTAATTAAATCGGTTTAGAAACTGCTTGAGCAGTGTGCACGCCACAGTGATTTAATTAAGCTCACATCTAAACTGGAATTCAATCGCTACAGGCAGTGGCAAATGTTTGAAATATCAGCTCATGTGTAACGTGTTTTTATCATTGCTGGACGTTACTGTCAAACCTGGACTTGGCACAGCACGTAGCTGGGCTGTCCCTAAAATCAAAATGAAAGACCGAGCAGAAGGCAAGAGTTTCCCCTCGCTCCCACAGGATACCCAGCTGTGCCCAGCCTCGCTCCTTTGTCTCCAAAGCACCTCTCCGTGCCGACGCTTCTCTGATGGCGCGTGTGCGTAGGGGCACGGTCGACACCAGATTGGCTCCATTTTCCCATGCACCGGCTCCCCATACGTGTGGATGAGAGGAAGAGTTGCAGCCCAACGGAGGCTACTTGTGCCAGCAGGATTACTGAACTCGGTGCGGAGGATACAGCGTTCCCTCTATGTCCCAGCTGGAGCATAACGTTAAAGATGATAATCGTGATGAACGTTCTGGGCTAGGTGGCATCTTCTCGTCCGATCCCATGTTTTCACGAATGGTCAGAAGTTCACAGCCTTTTAACTGTGGACAAAATGAACTAGACATGATGCAGCACCTTCATGAGGCAGGAGGTCTGGAATAGCGATATCACAGAAACGGTCGCAATGCTAAGCAGCTTTTGACACTTCTGCCTGTAAGATTTAGGGGAGAAAAAAAACCCTACATAGAATTGAAATGCTAAAAACCTGCGCCCGGTCCGTTTGAAGGTCTAGAGGTGAGTAGGAATCGCTCACGAATGACGAATCACTCGCCGCTGGAGAGCCAGGCCCTGGCAGTTGCAGCCTAAAGCGCTCATGCCTTTTTGTTTCATTCTGCTCTTGTCAGCAATAACCGTGTTTACGTGGGCAGCGCCCAGGTTTTGTTCACGGCTCGTTGCATTGCTTTTACTCATCTCTTCGCAAGGACGCTGCAAGTCTTCATTTATCACCCTTTGTAAAGATTAAAAGCGTTACTATTTTTTGGTGACACTCCAGTTAAACAATAATGACTAGGTGTAGGCATTTCCTAGAGAATAATAAAAGGGTGGAAGGAAGCGATGGGCCAAGATCCCGCAGAGAAATTGTTACTGCAATTGTGAGCTGAGAAAAAACAAGGGGGAAAATGCAGAAACTGATTACACAATTTTATTGGCATTGGAAAGCCAATGCACGCTCCGAAAAGAATGTATGTCCTGAAAGCTTGTCAGATTGTTTCAATCATCTTTCAACTTCCTAGCCAGCTTAAAAAGCGAACTTGAAAAACATTTTATGATTTTGCTGGCTTTAGCTCACAGTCCCTCCTTCTACACGTATCCTGTCACAAATCTTTATTTATGGGCCTGCATTGATATTTCTGCCACACGAGTCGTTTTTCCTTCTGCTGTTAAAGCTAGATTTCGTGTGTTTCGAAAGCTAACCTATACTACTTTACGGACTTTTCCATAAAAATTGGAATAATTTCCTCAGTAAAGCCCACATTACAGCAGTTTGAAGGCCCACTCCGACCAAGCATGGAGGAATACGAAAGTAAATGAAAGCAGCCAGCGCATCGCAGGCCGGAACCAGCGATTCTCAAGTTCCGTGACATCTTTGTTACAGGTCACGTGAAATCGGATTTAGTGTTTCCTTGTCCTCAACGCAAATGTAGAAATACAGAGTTGAGAAGAAACTACTCAGGTCCTCCATAGCCGCATACTAAGGAGTATCATGTGTATCTACAACTCTAGTCTTTTCTGAACTGATGCTTGTCTACTTACCCCTTAAAAAAAAAAAAGCAAATGAAATGTTGAAAAGTTTAAAGCTTCTACAACCTTTTTGATAAGGTTACTGCATTCAATCAGTTTTCTTCTATTGCTTCCTTACCCTAATTACAGCAAAGATTTTCCCACTTTCTTGTTTGAATTGTCTCTCCTGTAAATTAAGACAAATTATTTTTGTCTTCCTAGTAGTAAATGCTGAGAAACACTGATCGACTTCCTGTAATTCACGACGTTTCCATCACCCAAAATTAACTCACTCTTCTCATCTCCAGAGGAATACGACTTATTTAACCTTTCCTCAGAGGACATCTTTTCTAAACTTTCTGCATTTGGTGCATTTCTCTGAACTAATTGATGTAAAATAACTTGTTTTAATGTGGATACCCAAAATGGGATGTCGTACTTCAGATGAAGCCTCAGCAGATTAACTACCTTCTTGTGCTACAGACATCGTTTCTTTCAGTATGCGCTGGGCTGAATTTTGCCTTTGTTTCTCTATTGCAGGGTTCTGTTCAGACTGTGGGCCGCTGCAGCCCTCAGACCCTTTTTGACGGACCTGCTGCTTTGTCAGATACTTCTAGTTTTGTACCTTAGAATTTTTTATTTTCCTCTTGCCCTTAGCTGTTGCATTTGTATTTGCTCAGTCTTATCGGGTTATTTTCAGACCACTTCTCCATTTCCAAAGATCCTTCTGATTCTGAATTCTCCCCTGGAAATTACTTTCACCTCCTCTCAGGTACTGAGTCATAAAAACAGCTTGGAGGTGTCCATTCTTCTGCCATCCAGGCTATCCAGTAGTCTCGAATAAAATCCATTCCAGCGGAGACTAGCGCAGTGCCCCAGTTCACAGTCAAACAGGCAATGGTAGCCCTAACGTGAGTTCTTCACATATGTATTTAATCCTTTAAAATGTTTCCATCTTGGATTTTTATACCATTTCCTTACTAAGTTGCCCGTCTTTCCGCTGCATCAGAAAATTTTGCTGCTCAATCTGTCACGTACCTTTCAGAAGTCACCAGGTGTCCTGCACTCCTTTATTCCTCGACTTATTTCCACCCATAAGTATCGTGATACTCAACAAAGTTTCCTGAAGGCCCTCACCCGTGCTTCGCCACTACTACTCCTTTCTTTACAAGGCGGACTTAATTGTTTTGTGATCACTTTCACTGAATACACCTCACTCTTCTAGATTTACAACTACTTTCAACATATTATTCAAAAACAGATCCAACATAGTTTTTCCCCTAATAATCCTCTCTGCTTTCCAGAACAGAAAGGTATTCCCATCTCGTGCCAAAGACTTATCTATCCTATTTAATATGCACTCGGGTTGCAGAGCATGAAATGACAGTCATTAGGATATGAAATAGTTCTGTCTCCATCTTTTAGCATACTGGAACGATGGGCAGCCTATTTCAGGAAAGGCTATTGCAAAATTACGAACAATCATGACAATATTTCCATACTTAGGTCTGGCATAAACTTGCAGCAATTCTCTTTTCTCCATCTTTCCCGCTACAACTGTTGCGGCACGTAACTTCAACTATGCTAGCGACAGATAAAATTCCTCCGTTGCCTTAGCCTGGATGCAAATGCTGTTGGCTAAACAGCTCGCAAAAGTCGTAATGATTTTGCGAACCAAACAAAACCAAAACTAGAGTTCATACCTCCACAGTATTTGAAACTTGCTTTCAGCGAACAGACAATTTATAAGCATAATAACTCTGTTTATATGTGGGCTTTTAAAGGTACGAGTCAGCCAGCAGTGACATCTGTATCCATTGTAGTTATACTATTTCAATGTTTAAATGCGCATCAGCACAAAGACCGTTCAGTTGTGATCCAAATGACGTTCTTTCTTCCCAGGCTCTCAGTTCCAAGGATTTTTTTCCCCCCTCCCTTCAAGCTTATAAGCCTATATAAAGAAGTAGGTATTTTTAGCATAAGAACTGATGACCAGGAATATTTTTGCAGTTCTCTAAGACTCAAAAAATACACAGGGGAAAAAAAGTCCATTGCTCATTTTATAGAACAACTATAACAGTAAAACCTATCTCCACAAATAGGGTAAAAAGATTTGAAATAAAATTATTTCTTGAACCTCAATGGCTGTGGCTTTTCCACGACTTCTGACTGCTACAAGTAGTTTTGTGGCATACCGATGCCTCTGGGGCTTTTCAGTGATTTTTTTTGCGCTATAAAGTAAGGTATTTACATCTCAAAGGTACTTAAATGAAGGATGCTATATTCTCATTCGTATGAATGCTGAAATTCAGATTCGCCGCTTTCTCGTAACACAGTTTAGCTTTCAGGAAGGGGAACGTCATGCCACCAGCAGATCCCTGCGAACTGTCGGCAGGCCCTTTATAAACTGTGTACCACGGTTTAAGAATTGCTGAGAAAGGCCACGTGTTTTAGTCGCGTGCATAGCTTTTTCGAGAAAGAAAGTCGCTTTCTGAGCATTATTCATTAAATAAGTTGGAACGGTGGCCTTGCTTCAAAAGGAAGTGCACGGCGCACAATTCATTCCTATAAGGGAAACTTCTTCGATATCTTTAGGACTGCACAAGTGAGTTGTTAAAGCAAGGGTAAAATCAGGGATTTTTCATCAAAGACAATGAAACCGACTAGACTGCTGGCGAGCTGGGAATAACCCGGAACCTGGACAATAGAAGGCAGGGAAAAGTTCAAATTCAAGAGGTCAAGTACGGATCTAAGAACGCTCTTGCAAAGCGAGCAGGAATACGTTACCCTATCAAACAAAGCAAGAGTCCTGGTCATCAGGACAAACATAGGAGACTGTTCTTCTCTAGAAAGGAAACAGATTATTATTATTATTATTAATGTGAAGCAATTTACCAGGTCGAGATGCAAACAATTCTGAGCCTGTCATAACCTCTTCGCTATTCCTTCCTCTAGGATTTCTACCCAAGGCTCTTACAAACATCTGCCTTTACGTTTCCCCCACTTTGCATTGCTGTTTTGTACCGGCCAAGGGCTGTCGCATCAACAAGCAATTTATATGTTGTTTGGTCCCAATGCCGGGTGTAGTACAAATGACCGAGTCTCACGTTGCAATAAAAGATTCTCGACCTCGGCGCCAGTGAGAGTTGCGCTGGGTGTCACCAAAGCTGATGTCAGCTACTTGCACCTTAAATCTTTTCACCGGCTCGCTCCTCAGTTTGTTTCCATTTTAATGTCAGAAATCAGTGACCCTGTTGTTTTCTGCACCTCCTTTTGTTTCTTTCCTGATTAAAATAGCTGATAGAAATGGAAACGAGTGAAAATTTGTCTCTGTTCACAAGGTCAACGCAAAGCCTCTTGCGCTGCTCAGATCTTCAGAACCAGAGGAGACGTCAGAGAATGCACTGGCTTTCTAGGCGATTTGTGCCATCCCGCTGCACGAAGAGATTTCAGTCTCGTCTTTGTTTGTTTGTTCCCCCCCCCCCCCCCCCCCCCCCCCCCCGCGTCAAGGTATTTTCCATGCTGACATGTTTCACAACATACGAAAATCTTTCTGCTATTTTGTATATGTAATTAAGCAAACAAAAAAAGCCTTTCATTACTACTACTGCCTCTGAGATGCGGAGCTGGGATACGACTTGATCCTAGAAAAAAGCAAACCCAAACCAGTTGTCTCCTGGGGGTTTCTTAGCTTTGAACTCATCATAAACATTTTGTCTGGTTTTAGTAACTATGTCTAAAACAGACTCCATCAGGGTCAGCAATATGAAACGCAGAAACGGTATTTATTAAGATAGGAAGAATGCATAGCTACTTCTCTGTGTAAAATGATGTTTCTCATGGCTCCCACGGGACCAGAAGGAAAATAAACATGCAACAATGAGGCGATAAGAGGGGAAAAAGAATTAAAAGTGCTTAATTAAAAGGGAAAACCTTCTCTCTGGCAGTGCTTTGTTCACGCTGACTGAATTGTTATAAAATAAAAAATAACCTTCACATACCCGAATAAGGACAAAAAAATATTACTGCAGTAATTGCTGAACACTTGAGAGCCTGTATTACAAAGACACAGACAGATCTGTTTTAAATGAAGGTGAAGAATAATGAAGCGACACTTTAAAAAAAGAAAGTTTTAATATGTAAAGAACATATTTCTAGAAAATTAGAAATTTTTTGCCTTTCATTTCTAACACGCAGCTTGGGTAATTAGAATGAATAGAGTTTGTCCAGAAACAGCAAGAGACGTTTCCAAAACAACACTCGCATGAAAAAAGTTTTCCACTTCTATTTTGCCTTAACAACCATTCTGTAAGGGAGATTTGACATTTTTGCAGGAAGCTGTTTTATTCTCACGGGATTGATTTAAAACCAATTTATGTATTGTGCAGAGGAAAGAGTTATGAGCGGGGAGAGATGTAAGGAGACGAATGCTTAAGAAACAGTAATCAAGGTAAAGGGCATTTGAACTGTTCAGCTGTTTAAAGAGGATTAAATCATCGCATTTCGAACTCCAAGCACATGTGAAATATCTGATGTTTCATTTTCAAGTAGCGTTCTCACCTAGAGCTCTCCTCCATAAATCTTCAAAGCATTTTACGATGCAGTAAATAATCATTACCATAATTTTATAGATGGGAAAATCCTTCATATACAGAGGTGAAGCAGCATACTTAAAGCAGCTTTATCCTGATTTTTATAGATGGGAAACTTTTTTGTATACTGAGATGAAGCAGCATGCTTACGGCCGTCTACCAGCCAAGAGTCAGGAGGGGGACCCAGGTTTCAAGCGCTCTGAAGTAAAGCCACGGAGACATTATCAGACACGAGATAGGACTTTCGCTATCTTGACAGTGAGAATACAGTTACTGTTGTATTAAAAAAAAAAACCTCTGGAGGTTTGCTTTTGTGAAACTAACCGTGAGGGGAGTTTCAAGATGCGTATTTTGTGCTGAATAAAGACAGTAAGTGGAATAATTTACATGCTGTTATAGATCTGCCTTACGCAATTATTAAAAAAAAAGAACGTATCGGCATTTTAGACCCCGGGCAATAAAAGGAAGGAAGAAGCGAGATGTACCAATATTGTAATGGAGACGCACACAGCATGTGACTGGGACTTTTTGGTTTTCTCTCCTGTTTTCATGCAGTGAAAGTTCACCGTTGACTTCACGGTCATAAAAAGCAGAACCTGGCCTTTATCGCTCTTTTATTTTTTTGATAATGAAAGCTGAATATCTCCTATGATTTCATGACCGATTGAATTGAAGGTTTATATACATATTTATCTATAAATTATATAGCAACACCCCCCCCTCCCCCCGGCCCCGTAATGATAACTGGTATCCCAGCTCTGGTGCAGCCTCTGCATCAGGATCCCCCATCTTCTCCACCTCTGTAGCTGATCTCTCCTCAAGGTCTGTGAAACATCGTAAGGCAGCTGCAGCGTGGCTCTCTGAGATCAGTCACGAGAGACTAGCCAGTTCTGCGGCCACCTACGCGTTCATCACCGTAACTCGGTGTGCAATGCCGATACGCTTATTTGCCGGCGATGCCTAGCAGTTGACCTCTACGTCCTCCAGTATGTCAAGACAGAGATTAGTAGCGTTAATCCCAGTATAACAAGAGTGCTCACTTTGTCCGGCCTATAAATAACTCAAGCAATAATTCAATCTGTTACTTTAGAAAGAACAAAAAATACATGGGTGCGGATATGGACCCCCCCCCAACAAATAAAAACTAACCAGCTAACCTAAAAGCCAATCCTACCCTCTCACAGCGACTTTTAGAAAATCCTTTATTTTCACAGAGGATGAGCAAAATTGTATTACCCATTGGCACTAAACTTATGTGTTTTTAACCCAGCTGCATTTTTTCTCAGAGATGTAATTAAAAGCGTATATCTAAGGAGCACAGGTATATATCACGGTAAGAATGCCCTCATTAATGAAATGCCATTCCTCTCACAGTCCTCTCTTCCTTTCGTCTGCAGTCAAAATACCTTTCTCGTCTCAGGAAAACTGTGAATTAGAGTCTCTATATGCCGCTGAAAAATTGATCTCCTGTTACCGAAAGGATGGCAGCGACTATGGAAAGGGGACTACTGATGCAAAGAGCTGTACGAGCTGTACCAGCTTTGCATTTCAGCTTATGACAAGTTGTCACTTCAATAGAGAAATATTGTCATTTTGTTACCAACTCAGAGTACGGCAATATGATTAAGTCAAAACTAATTTGATTGTTGAAACGTTATCCCAAAGATTTAAGCTTCTGGCATCTCCAGCGGTTTTACTGCACCGACAGGTGCAATCGATATCCATCCGCAACCTAGGCGTTCGGTGTGAAAGGCTGCGTCATTAAACTCCCGCTAGAGAAGCCAAAAGTGCAGCTTCATTCATTCGTACGAGAGATTGACAGAGGATCCCATATCAGTTTTGCTTTTATTGTATGATTTCATTCGGTAAGGGGAAAAAAAAAAAAAGCACGACTACCCCACATGTATTTGCACAGGGAGGAGAACAGGCTTGGAACAAAGTTATGTTTTCGATGACTGTAATCTCTCACCATTTTTTGATGACCGGAATCATTGTTTAAGGATAAAAACTGGATGTCACTGCCATTTCGGACAGTCTGAAATTTGTTTTCAGTCTGAATGTGATTTTGAGTTGGAAATTTTGAGAGGACTATCTAGAAGTGTAAGGTGTTTCCCAGTGCTGTTTCTAGGGAACTGTGACAAACACTGCCTTTGACAGCCACGCTTGCCACCTTGCAGCCCGGTGGTAACAACGTACCTTACGGTCAGCGCTCCCCGTGGCTCGTGCCCCTTTCCGATCGAGCTGACCAACTTAAGCGAGGGACCGCGGGACGCGGGACTTGTCGCGGTTCAGGAACCATTTTTCTAACACAATTCTTACTTTCCTGGAAATTTCACAGGTGAAGGGATGCTTGTGTTGGCACATTCCCAGGGTTGCTTTGTCACTGCCTATAGGGAGGATGCCCGCGGTGGGTACATTGTTTTCCTGTCCACGTCCGTCCTTTCACCACTCCTTGGCACCAAGGCACCTCCCAGCCTCTGCTTAGCGTCCGTCCGAGCCCCACCACCGGAAGGCACGCTGGCCATCAAGGCTTTCCGCAGCTACTCCGCCCGGGCTGGGAGCGCTTTACTGAGCCCAGCGGGTCTGCAGGCCGCCGTCGGCCCGGCCGGGGCCGCACAGCCCTTCCGACCCCGCGGGGCCTCGCCCGCCGGCCCCGCACCGCTCCGCAGAGCCCCTCCCGAGGGCGCGTCGGGCACCGGCTGGGTCCGCGCAGCGCGGTGGGCGCCGTGAGGCGGCGGGGCCGGGGCGGGCCGGCCCGGGGGGGTGGGTCCCGTTCCCCCACGCGTGTCTCCCGGCGGGACCGCGCCCCGCGGCGCCTGAGGGGGCGCGAGGCCCTCGGGCTCCTAACGGTCGCCACGCGCGCAAGGGCGCGAGGCAGGGCGCGCGGGGGGCGGGGGGGGGGCCGCGCGACGCGCCTCGCTCCCCCCCGCGCGGACTCCACGTGCTCGCCCGAGGCTGACAACCTCACTTCCGGGCAGGCGGCGCGGGCGCGGGTAAGGCGGCGGTCCGTGCTGGAGCCGCTGCCGCGCATGCGCCGTCCCGCCGCTGCCTGGCCGGGCGCCTTCTCCCGCCGGCGCGGCGCGTGCCCCGCCCCGCCCTCCCGCCCCGCCGCGGGGCTGTGGCCGCGCTGTGCCCGCCCCCTTCCTTCTCCTCCTCCTCCTCCTCCTCCTCCTTCTCCTTCCCCCAGAGCGGGCGTTGCTGCGGGCGCAGGGAGCTGGCGGTGGCGGGCGAGCGGCTGAGGAGCAGCGGGGCGGGGGCCGCGGCCGGCATGTGAACCGTGCCGCCCCCTCCCCGCTCCGGCCGCCCTTGGGCAGCGGCCGCCCCTCGTCTCGGACTCGCTGCGCGCCGCCGCCCGCTCGCCGGTTCCTTCCTCGGCCGCGCTGCGCCTCCCCGGGCCGGGCAGCCGGCTGCGCCCGTCCCGCGGGCCCGGCGGGGCCCCGCTCGCCATGAAGAAGTTTTCTCGGATGCCCAAGTCCGAGGGGAGCGGCGGCGGCGGGACGGCGTGCGTCGGCTCCGGCGGCGGGGGCGGCGGGGGGAGCGGCGTCGCCTTGGGCAAGGTGTTCGCCGTCGGGCGCTATCAGGTCACCCCCGAGGAGCTGCTGGCCGAAGGTAACCGGGGGGGACGGGCCGTGCTCGGTGCCCGCGGAACAGGGTGTGTGTGTGGGGGGGGCACTCCCTGCTCGCCGTTCCCTGCTCCCCGCCGGGACGGGCCCCGGCCAGCCGCGGGCTCCCTTCCCGCCCCTGGGGAGCTGCCCGCCCGCTGTAAGCCGGCGGAGGGGTCCCCTTCGGGGTGCTTGTGTTTGGGCCGGTGCCCGGGAGTTGCCTGGCGTGCTGTCGGGAGTAAAGCGATACGGGATGTCTGCGGGAGCGGCACGGCGCTGCTGCGGCCGGTGATCCGCGGGGTCTGCTGGGCTTGGAGCGGCCTGGCCGGTAACCGCTTTAATCCTGTAGTAGGCTTTTGCCAGCTAATCTGAGAAAACAAAAAATAAAAACCGTGATCTCCCTTGCTGGAATGCAGTAGAGTGCTGCAGGGTCACGAGTGAAGTTGCAGTGCTAGCAACTTCTGCTGTGGAGAACTGTCGTCCTCCCGCTGCTGCGCGGCGCTTGGTTTGTGCTTCTGCCCGTTGACTCACGCTCGGTGTCGTTGGTCCTCCGTGGGCTCTGCGGGAGAGCTGCGTGAATTCAGGTACTCGTGGAACCGCCGTTAACTCGCACTTGGGCTCCCGCAGGGGACCTGCGTGGATTCAGGTAGCTGTGGTTCTCGTCTTTAACTCGCACTCGGTGTTGTTGGTCCTCCGTGGGGTCTGTGGGAGAGCTGCGTGAGTTCAGGTACTCGTGGAACCGCCGTTAACTTGCACTTGGGCTCCTGCAGGAGAGCTGCGTGGATTCAGGTAGCTGTGGTTCTGGCGATTAACTCCCGCTTGGAGTTGTTGGCCCTCCAGTGCGTCCCACAGGAGAGCTGCGTGAATTCAGGTACTCGTGGAACTGGAAGACTTTGGTAGTTGTACGACTTTATGAGAAGTTGGCGTGGGGCATGGTGAAAACAGCCACGGTTGAGTTTTACTCTGCCTGTGAGGGAAGCAGCGCAGAGTTGATCCCTCAGCCGATGCGATGTATGAAGTATAATTCACTTCCTAGGTCACGGAGCACAGGGCTAGTCCTGTATACTTCACAGTTATGGAGTTTCGCAGCGCTGCAATACACCGCTTTGCATGTTGTGGGTAAAATAATTTATGTTTGTCATTTTGATGTCTGGCTATTGCTTAGACTAGTTTACGCATAAATGCGCTATTAAACTTTCATTGCTTACATGCATTTCTTGATGAAGATTTAAGATGTGGTTTTAACAAGTATGTGCAGAAGCTATTACTACTTAAAATAGAAACACATAGGTGGTACTGAAATTTTCATTGCTACCTGGAAAAAGCGTTAGTAGTGTAGTGGAATTGGTACTTAATATTTAGAAGGCAATGTTTTGTCTTGGGCTTATGAAAATGAGGTCAGGGCCTAGCTAACTGCGTCCCCGTCATGTAAAACACGAGTGGTCTTCGGGTAGTTGGTGTTATGCAGTGCTGATGAAATGCCATTTACAAGTTACTTTTTGAGGCTGGTATCGGAGTTGTAGGTTGTGTAACACAAAGCGTGGTTACTAAGTTAACAAATGTAATGAATTTAACACTGAGCCTATTTCAGAATGGATGGGTAGTGTTCTGTTAGTGGTGTGGTATGGCTAGGCTCTTTTACTAGCTATTGGAATGAATGGCATTGTACGTCTGTCAGATTGAAACTGTTAAAATGCCTGCACCCCCATACACCCCTTCCTAATTTTGCATGTCAGTTGTCTTAAGAAGCTAGCTCTTGGTTTTGCGAAGGACTTAGGCTCCTGGTAACCGGAGCGAGTGCCAGTAGGGATGCCGAAAGGCTCAAGGTGTAACCGGCTTGTTAGGCGGTAGTAATGAATGCAACGAATCTTTGGGAGATTTCCTGTGTCGATACAGATGTTGCCCTGAAAATGCTTTTCTATAGTCCTGGACAATTGTGTTTTATTGCAGTGTTTAAAAGGCAAAAGTATGTAGCATTATAATCTAGTTCTTCCGCACAAACATGTATAACGCTATCTAAAGCAGCTGCGTCCTTCGGTAGTAACGGAGGCCTAAAGGTTGAAGTGCTGTAGTTGATGGGCTGTTGAGTGGTTTATGTGGTTTGAAATGCAGCTCTCTGGGTGACTGCTTAGCCTTCCGAACCCAAGGGTCAGTCTGTTGTTGGATGGAGGTATTAGTTTTTAAGGTTTGTTTCCGAAGAAACGGGGAAAGAACAATCAATTTGGGTTAAGGCCTGGTGTAGACAATGACTTTTTATCCATTTGCAGGGGATGGTAGAAGTACGCGGAATAATGACTGATGCAGGCAGAGTGAAGGCCTTCTCTCTGAGTCTTTTTGTTGAACAAGAGCATGCGCGATGCAGCTGAAGTGCAGAAAATTAAATCTGAGAAAAATCTGGAGAGTTCTGTCTTTCAAAGTTACAAATGGCATATGGTGAAGTTACTTAGGGTGACTCCAATATGGAAAAAGACTTTCCAGTTGAGAAGTTGTAGCCAACTGGACGTAACAAGTATGAAATATCCTTTTAAATTGACTTCAAATGTCAGTGCAAACCGGTTAATGTTGTGAGGAGTGAAAAGGAAAGTAAATCTTTGCAGCTTCCCAAAATGTTCTCGGTTTATATAAGGAGGAGGTAGAAAGCTGTGGCTTGATGTGGGGATAATACTACTTGATAGTTAGCATTGACTTAAACAGAAAGGAGTTACTGAAGTATAAGAACTGCAGTGAAACTAATTTTTCTGGAGACTCTAAGGGTAGGCATTGGAAGATGCTCAGTTGTGTTATTGTCTTGAGTGCTTGGCAGATCTTGGGGATGCTTAAGTAAATAAAGACTTTTAGAGGTTGGAAGTTGTCTTCGTGCCGTGAGCAGACACAAGTGGGCATGCTCAGTGCTGTATTGAGATTCATTATGTCGGTATGTTTTTGAGTGCAGATAAAGCAAGCAGAGATGGTTACAGATGTTTAAAAAACAAAAAAACCGGGGAGTATGTAGATGAATGTGCGGAGGGCTCTGAAGTTTTGCTCCCAAACATGAGTGGCTTGGCTCGGAAGCTAATTTGTGGGTGTTGAAAGACAATTGTCATACGGCTTTCATTGTTTTTTAATCAGAATTGGTTAATGGAATCATGGGGCATATGGTGTTGCATCTTATTAAAAAAGGAAAAAGTACTACGTGGTGTTTTTTCCTTCCGTGGTACCAGTAATAAACTGTCATCCAGTGTCCTGCATGTCTTGATCTGGTGTTGAAAGCACTGCAGTTTCAAGGGGTTTTTCAGGCTGATTGTTCTCCTGTTTTACAGGACAACTAGTACCATATGTGGATGCTTCCTGATTTCTTAATTAGCTATGTTGAGCCTGACAGAGGCACGGGCTAAGTCCATGTCAGGCAGTAGTCCCCTGTTGTTGGTCCCTCTCCTGCCTCCCCTCGCCCCTTTAAGGGAACAGCCTATAGAGGCACTCAACCTCTGTCCCGTGGAAGGAGCCCACCAAAGAGGCAGAAATCGATACCTCTCCTGGCTCGTTAATCTACAAGTCCCTCAAAAAAATGAGCTGGGCCTTGGTCCCCTACTAAAAGAAGGGAGATGATTGAATGTAAAGGTTAGATGGTCTGAGGTTGATACGTTTCAGAGAATTTGAGAGGGTTGAAGCTTACGTGTTCTGATGGGTTACTCTGTTATTTCATGATAAAAGCATTATGTAGCTAGCAGGTAGCTGTGGACTTATTTACTGGGCCAGTGCTACTGGACTTGGAGTCATCTTGAGCAAAGAACCTTGTGGTAAAAGTGGTAGTGTCCTAGAAACAAGCGTGCGGGTTGTTTTGGTTTGGTTTTTTGTCACATACTGGGAATGCTAATCTGGCTGTGGGTGAGCTTTACTGAACTGGATTACACAGGATGATCCAGTAGTAACTGTTCGCCTATGATACAGATGTTCACCCAAGTTACAGATGAGGACTGTCGTGGTGCGCCCTGAATATAGCACAAGAGGGAGATCATGTTGCCCCTGAAAAACCTTGCTTTTTTTTGGGAAGGACCGGGCTGGCTGCTTTTGGGGCAAACAAAACGCTCTTGTCAGTAGTTCAGTACAGTTTTGGGGTTTTTTTTCCTCTTTTTAACCCTCCCACTAGCAACTGCTTTGCTTAGGAAAGCGGAGGTGCAGTGCCAGAGAGTGACAGGGAAGAAAACTAGGCAATACACTGTGCAACTTGCTCCCAGAAGTACCCAGACTGGATGTAAAGTAGTGGTAGGTAGTGTTGCTGTGTTAAGAAAAAGCTATAGGCTGCTCTTTAACTTTTCTGTGTCCTAAAGCTTTGGATAGGACGGGTTGGACATGACACATGACTGGTCTTGCACTTTATCTATTTCCTTTGCCCCAGTGGGTGTGGAAAGAAGTTGTCTGAGAGCAGTTACGCTGGGTTTTTATCCTTCTAGCTGATAAGGTGGTGAGTTCAGAGCTGCGTGCTGTTGAGCCTTGTGGTGCTTTATCTTAGGAGGCTGTTGTTTTTCTAAGTGACCTTATATCTTGGACTAGAGAGGCAGGGAAAAAAGCCCCTGAAGTGGTGAGGGCTTTTAAGTTAATTAATGCTCGTGTAACACGGGAGCTTTGCTTCATTTATTTAATGTGATGGTTAAAGCATATTCCTTTGTGAGGAGGGACCTCTCGATAGAGAGGATGAGTGAAAACTTTGAGTCTTCGCTTTATAAAATCGGAAATCCATTGTCCTTTATTCGATAGTCTATCTCACAGTGTAACCTCTCGGAGCCATTACCGGCTACTAGCGAAGCTTCTTGTAAGCTCTACTGTCCTACTTAAATTGAGTGTGCAGTCTTTGAACGTACTTGATGAAGTTCTCTTTTCAGTTGGTGGGGGTTTTTTTGTACTTTGCCAGTCGAGGCCTAAGAAAACTAGCAGGTTAATGGAGAGGGATCCATGTCCTGCTTTGTGAGGTTTTGTGCTGTGCCTTTTTAAGTTGTCATGCTGTTTAGTTCTTAGCACAAGTGTCTTTTCCTGAAGGTTTTAATTTAATAAATTGTCTAAGGCAGGAAGGGGAATCTTAAAATTTGATCAGCATCACAGGTCTGGTAAAGGTTGAATTGCTCGTTATCCAGAAAGGAAGCGTGATGATAAGGTCTTTGAAATCAGTTCTGCAATTAGGATAGCCTTTAAAGTTTTGTGTTGGGGTTTTGTCTCCCCCCACCAGTGTCTTGGCAATAGCAGTTCAATTAGTAATCTAAATAGATGGACTTTGTGATGTGTATAACGTTCTTGTCCTTCTAGGATGTTTGGTTAAACCTCACTTCAATTAGCCTTTTCTACCCTGATTTTTAGTTCTTTAGAGTAATTTATCTTGGGGATTTGCAACTCCAGCAGCCGCTATAAGTTCTTAAGCGTGCTGCTGTGCAGCATCGTGTGACGGCATGGCTCATTTGTTGTGCGTTGTTCTGAAGAGGCAAACGGGGACACGTGCCGTTGTAATGGATCTGTTAACTTTAGTATCAAAACGTTTAAACATGGTGCGGATGGACTTTTTAACTCTGAGATGCCGATTGTACAGTGGCAGAGGTTTTTTTGTGGCAGGCGTTAGGAATACAGCTGGTGCTGGGTCAGTTCTTCTGTCCTGACTACATGGCATGGCAGTCTCCTGAAACGTGTTAAGCTGACATGTTTGTTATTGGCTTTCTTCATTAGTTTAGTGGTGGTGTAGCATGTGACTTGCCGCTCTTTGCAGTAACGACCACTTTATTTTCAGTTGGAATCTAGTTCAGTTGTTAAGATGGATTATGAGCTGGACGGTTGTCTGGAAAGATAACTTGTAGAATATGAGTTGAGATTGGTCACGTCGATCTCTTTCAGTGTAACGCGACTGAATCTATGCCCACACATGACTGTAAAGGTCATGCCTGTTGTTCTGTCTCAAACAGTTTTGCTTGGATAATGTTTGAGTAGCAGAAATGGCTTGTTCAAGTTAAAAAGATAAAGGGAGAAGAAAAGCAGCGCGAGCGCTTGAAGCTTCCCGACTCTCATTTTGACTAAGAGTACGGTATAGGACGCGTAAAGCTCTCACGCGGTCCCGGTCGTCGGTACGGCTGCCTTACTGCCCGTCTAGCCTCAGAACGGCAGGAGGGGAGGTGCTGAACGAAGTTTAGATGGCTAGGTAATGAAAGATAGGGAGCCTGTGCTGCAGTGCTTGGGATTTATCTTCGGGCTTTCCGGGGCTGATGAAGGCAGCTAACAACTTGAAACAAGGGCATTGTTTTGCCTATTGCAGGGTGTAGCTGTCTTCTGTGTCATGAAAAAGAAATCGTACTAGGAAGTAGTTTGGGTATTTGCATATGATCCTAGTCTTAAATCAATATCAGGGTAAAAATGTCTTTTAATGTTTAGTAGCACACAAAAGGAATGATTTAACTTCGGTTTTGTTAGTCAGGTAACTGGTGTGCTGACGGAGCTTTGGTGGTACTTCGGGAGAACAAGAATGCTCATTCTCGTGGTACTCTGTAGAGCTGCGTGTGCCATTCTTGCATAGATGGAGAAATTAATGGGCTAGGAAACGCGTGTAGGCTGAAAGGTATCTTTGTTGTACAGGTACAACCAAGTTCGGGTCTTAGGGGCACGTGGTCGGATGCTCTTGGATTGTCAAGGTGTTAGTCTTTGCATCCCCTAAGGAGGCTCATTTCTGCATGGCAAGGTATGTGAACGTGTAGTATTACACCCCTGCTCAGGGCACACAAATACGTTGTTTTTCAAGAGCCTTATCTTTCTAAGTTTTGTGTGCCCAGAAGTAGTTAAATACTGAGCAAGTACTTTGGAATCTAGTACTTCCGAGCTAAGTTTTTGGGATAGTGGCCAAGAGTAGGATGGTTACATAGGAGAAGCAACTTGATTTGTAGCTGTATCATGTTAATATGATGCACAAACTCAAGCCTTCTTTACTTTGCCAAATTTTGACGCAAGACAGATGTGATGGATGAATGTATGTATGTGCGATCTACTTGCTTTTTGTTATTGCAGATGTGTTTCGATAAAGTATGCCTATGTTAGGGTAGTCATAAAAGGGGGTGTGCGCACGCAGGTGGTTTTACTGTGAAACGCCTGGCCACCCTCACAGGGTAAGGCAGCACGTGATAATAGAGGATATATTAGCTTTGTCTGTGAAAGACTTGGCCTGGCTTTAAAAGATGATGCACAGGATCTTATTTTGGGCGAGGGTGTTTTGGTGGTTCAACTGAAAGTTTCTTTTTTTTTTTTGATTAGATACCTGTGTTTTGCATGTCAAGATGGAAAAGAAAGACCTTGTTAGCTAATGAAAGTAGAATTCATTTTCAGACAGGTGTTGAGTAGAAACCAGTGATTCCAGGAAGAGCACGTTTATTTCGCCAGCTTTTGATAGCGTAATATCAGAGCTGTCGGTCCTCGACTAGTATGTCACCCACATGGTAGTATCTATGCGGTTCTTGTGCGCGTGGACAACTGAAGTTAATGCCGGAGATGGGGCTTGGTCTCTATGGAGCAGCGTAATTTACAGACTTGCTTTCCTTTTGCATCTGGGAAGAAGGAGCATGCTTTAATCTATATACATGTGCTTGTGAACTTGGACACCTTTCTACCTCTAGATGTTTGTTTGTTTTAGCTGTACATGTGTCCCATCTGATGAATGTCATGCTTATTGTTAGGCAGATTTCACCTCTGGCTCAGAGCAGGAGTGTTTGAGGTAATTAGTTAGGTTGTGCTTGTCTTGGACATTGCTTTGGTTTACACCATTCTTTTTAAGTCTTCGCTCTCCAAACAGTTTAACTTCTTAACCTTGGGCTCTATTTTACTTCTTGTGGCTATTTTTTGCCTTCCTAATAGCCTAGGTAAGTACGTTAGCGCAGTGGAACGAGTTGCCGTTGGTAAGCAGAGCTGTGTTAACTGACACCGTGAATGCTCTACGCCTGCCGGACTGCAGAGCGTAGGACTGTCAGATGACGGGCGGTTCTAGGGAGCCGACTTGGTTCTGCATTTGGGACTAACCAGGAGCACGGACGTGGTCAGTCAGCTAATGGCAACTTGATTGCTTGAGATGTTGTCCTTTTCCTAAGAAGTTGTTAGATTAGCAGGCATCTGTTCTGGAATGGAAGTTTTTCCTTGTGTGTTTATATAGGTTTAGCTTAAAAGCTGTTAATGCGCTGGATGAACAGCTGCTTCCTGAAGCGTTGGGAATAGTCACCTATTTCTAATAGTCTCTGACTTTGAGCCTAAGGTGTTTTGCAGATCCCGGTGACGCTAAGCAGCATTTCACAAGCGCGGGTCGCATTGTTTCTAGGCTGTCGTTCTGCCGCGGTAGAGACGGCTTGTCCCGTGTTTTCCTCGCCAGCTTAAGAAGTTAGGCGCGCAACGCCCAACCCCTGTTCTCTTGAGGGTTTTTCTCTTCGTCGTTGTCTAGCTGCTGATGAGGAAGGAAGGTGAATTGCTTTTCTCCTCCTCCTCTGATAGTCTTGGTAATGGATTTTAGTCTCCTGAGCATTTGTCTACCGGTTAAGAAGGTAGGAACCTTTGCCTTTGTCTCCTCCGATTTGTGCCTGCCTTGCTCACGCTTGTCTGGGACAGTTACTTTTTACTAGTAGCAGTGGGATGGCTTGGGTATGGGTGGGGTCAGTTGTGAAACTGGGTCGCTGAACACAAGTGAGGCGAAGGCAAAAGCACGGAAAGGTACAGATTAACAACTAGAAATAAAGAAGTTACTTGATCCTATGGGGTCTGTTTTAATTAAGCGGGGAATATTTCTTTTGGCTTGAGGAGCAAAAGAGACTTTTGGTGCTTTGTCGTTGAGCAATGAGAAAACAGATGTTAGAAAATACCAAGTCTGCCTTGCGGAACTGAGAGCTAGCTAACTTGCGGTGTTCTCCCTGCAAAGGCACGATAGCCTTTTCTGAGCCTTGATTCTCCTTATCTTTACCTTGCTACTGCTGAGGCAAATGTTCAAAATACTGAAGAAATGATTATGTAGGCTTATGGTAAAGCCTATACCTCTAAGGATTTTTTTGTCTTGATCTTCAAGAGGCGTCAAAGCTGGTATTGGATCTGAAGAACATGGCGTCCCCTTAGGGAGAGCCATTATCAGGCAGATTGAGAAGTAAAGGAAGATGAAGGGATTTTCTCGAAATCGTGCAAGTCCGTACAAGAGATACGGGTAGACTTTGGAACGTCCCAGCTCTGCGATGGTTTCTTCCTCATCGCCGCTGTAATATGCTGTGCCTTGGTCGCCATAGGCAAAACTATGACAGGAATTGCGATATTCCAGGACTTGAGGAGGTTTTGTTCGGAGTAATATACATGTCGAGCTTCCTTGCAAACCTGCATGTTATTTGAATAGATGAATTTGTTCCTGTGGCACCTTGAAGCTTTCACGCACAAGTCTGCAAGAGACAGGTATTCCTACGGTCCAATTTTGGGTTTAATTCTTGTTCTGTTTACTGACTCATTTTACTTTGTTTTTATTTGTTATTTCGACTGTGATATCTCTGTGTATCTTGTCTTTTAGTAGCACTTCTAAGGAGCTATTCATGCAGCTTTTTGCCGTTTTTCTTACAAAACAAGAAATAGTTTTAAAAGCGGTTAATATGATGCGTTCTTATGTTCTTTTGCAAATTCCTGTAGGCTGAAAAGCTCCGTGTGCTTTTATTTAGCACGTTTATTCCTAAACTTTTTGTCTGTTTTGGATAATTACTAAATTACTTGCATGAAACTACACGTAAATGCTGTTTCTTTGGGTAGAAGAGCTACGGAGGAACAAAACTTGGAGCTAATCTTCTTCTAAGTGCTATATGTGCATGGGCTTGGTCTGTGCTATTTAAGAACTCTGACGGAGCCAAGTGCTCTTCTGCAGTTTAGCAGCGTAAACGTAGCACAAGGTGATTCCGCTTAGTACTTTGGTTTTGAACTCGATGTCTCGGATACAGATCAAATAGATCATTAAAGAATAAAAGGAGCTAAATCACTCTGACATAGACGTGTAAGGACCTGACTCGAATAGAGCGTGTGTTCCGTGGGCCAACAATAGGAAGCATGAATGAAATTTGACATGTCAATGTTAGACACGGGATC
The DNA here is from genome assembly GCF_011004875.1 of Balearica regulorum gibbericeps. Lineage (NCBI taxonomy): Eukaryota > Metazoa > Chordata > Aves > Gruiformes > Gruidae > Balearica > Balearica regulorum. The sequence continues at coordinate 598,863 of NC_046187.1, read as the reverse complement.
CGTTCCGTTTTGTGCATGACATTCAGGAAAAGAAAGTTTTGGGGAGAAAAGGAAAAGAAGTAATTGCAGCCTTGCTGTCACTCCATAGAGCATGGTCTATATCTGTAGAGTTGAGACCTTCACCTTGAGCTCCGTTTAGATGAGATAGCGCTTGGGTACTATCACTTGGTTTTTTCTTAATGAGAACTAATGAAATCATCACGAGGGTTATTTGTTCTCAGAATGTGCTATCCTGAGGTTGCTTAGGCACTCTGCAGATAGAAAAGAAAGCTTATATTGTTATGATAGTTGTAAAAGCAGCATAACCATACAGGAACTCATCAAAAGAAAACACTGTGTGCCGCATCTCGCGCGGTTTAGTCTTGAAGACGTATTCAGGTTCCTCAAATCTTGGTTGAGTTTACAGCATTACTTTCCCAGCTTTGTGCTTTCTTGAAATGTTTGATTGTCTCCATCAAACAGATGATTTCACTTCATCCTTTTGACTTGCTGTTCTGTTAAGATGACATCGGATTATATAGCTGCGGTTGTCAGAGGAAGTTTTTGTTGAAGGACGTCTCTGGGTTTAGGTGGTAGATGGGTCCTGACGCTTCATTTATTGAAATGAACTCAAAAACATGCCAGCTTCCAGACGGGGCAGCTTAATGAATGACTCCCTTGTTCAGAGTTAGTGCTGTTGACAGGCTCTGCCTTGAAACACAATAGATGTATGAGAGGTATTAAATGATTTTGATCATCTTGACTCTGATAGTCAGAATCCGGTTGCCATTGCAGCAAGGCTTGTTTATTTATCAGGATCAAGCTGCTTAGACGGTTTAGAAGTTTCAGTGTCTCTTTTTAAATTGTCACGTGTCACGGTGTGAAGTTTGAAAATACTATTAACGAAGGAATCCCAAGCATAAAGGTGATGTAAAATAATTTGCATAGCAGTACTAATAAAGAGGTGTTTTGTATGTGAATTGAAGTATTCGAATGCGTTCAGAATGTACCGGATAGGACTTTAAGAGCTGCCTGCCTCTGTGCAGGTACTGAGGAAATATTATTACCTAAAATATTTTTTCATTTATTGGTATAAGCAGATCAAATTTCAGGTATTTTGCTCTTAGGCGAGTTTATTGGTCCCCTGTTGCTCATCTGCCAGATGTGTCTATATCTGCCTCTTTGGTGTGCTCAGAGTTTAAATATATACAAGTATTTGCGGACAGCTAAAGAAGATGAGGTGGGACAATGAAAATCCTTATACAGATTGCCTCAAACATTCATTGTAGATACTCTTTAACAAGTAATTCCAGCCAGTTAATCCGGTTTTGATCATGCTCACGTAGGAAAAGGGGTCAATGAGTTTGCTGGCGATGCCACTCAGGTGTGAAGATGTGAGTGAGACCATGTAGGCTCTTCCTGGCAGCGAAGAGATGCGTTTCATCTTGCTCATTTAGTGCGCGTGTAATGCCTTAGAAAAAAGTAAACCAGAGAATCTTCGCATGACATCTGCCTTATAATGGCAGAAGTGTTTCAGACTGAGTCGCTTGGTTTATCTCTGCATGGCCTGCTCAGTCTTTTGTTTCTCTTGCAATGAAATGTGGCGCTTGTCCAAGATGCTGCAGAACTGGCCATTTTGCTGAAGCTGGGAACCTTATGCTTTGCCTTGTTTCTGTGCCATGGTAGCTCTGTGGTATTCGGTGGGCGAGTTAGTCACGTGGGAGGCTGTAGAGCTGTTTGCTGACTTGCTCTGCTTGGCATTCTTACGCTTGCATATTTAAATTACAATTAAAATAGTGATTTTAAGGAAGATGAAGGACAAACTACCGAGGAAGAAAGAGGTAGCTCAAGAAGAGGTGTGGGTTTTGATTTTGTGTTTGTTTTTTTTAATTGGGTGGTAACTATTCAGTAGGAAAATGGAGTTTAGTTCCAAAAAAGTTGGAGTGGTTGCCTATTAGGTATATAATGTATCTGCACCCACTGATTTAACCACTCTGTAACTGGATTTGATTTTGACACTTGTTTATTGTATTGGAGTTGAAATCAAGGGTTTTTTTTAAAAACAAAACTGTTGGGTACATTAAAAATGCTTAGCAAATGACATTTGAAATCAAGCTATAGAATACATTGAATTAACGGATCCTATTGATCATAGCTTCACTGTTGTAGAATGACAAAGTTCATTTTCCTGTCTAGTCTATATTCACAGATAACGTCACTGTCCTGCTTTTCAAACTCCCTCTGTTTGCAGTTCAGCGTAAGCTCTGGATGGAGCTGAATTCGGTGAACTAGCAGAATGTCAGGAGGGATGGGGAAAAAAAACTTTTCCACACGTTGAATATACAACTGCTTTCTAAAGATCTTAGGGTTGTGGGGTGGTTTTGTTTGTTTTGGGTTGTTTTTTTTTAAGCCATGTTAGCAGGTGGTCGTTTTAGGTGACTTAACAATGTCTTGGAGAAGTTGAGACGCTTTCTTGTGAAAAGCTGAGCAGGAAGCACATCCTGCCTGAAGGCATCGCTTTGGTTACACCTTGACTAACATGATAGGTCTAGCGAGCTAAAGTTGGAGAGACTGGAGGTCTAATGGCACAGTGAAAGGGAATCGAATTAACTGTTCTGGCCTAGAATACACAGCATAATCCCTTATATAAAAGTTTAGTCAACAGTCTTGACCTTGACCGAAAAAATAGCATTCGGGTTGGTTGGTAGGGTTCTGTTGTGGGTTTCTATTTGTTAGTGAAGCTTACTGTTTGGAAAGGGAAGCATCAATGACGTGAAGCTCTGTCTCTTGGAGAAAAATATTGCTTGCTCCTGCGAACAGCTGTCACTCTTGACAAGTGTTTGTTGGCTTGACAAATGTGGATTGTGTTTCTCGAACTTCTTCTTTAAATTCCAGAACTGGTTTATGCCAGCTAGGGAGATGGTAAAAATGCCAAGTCAGTAAGGGATGCACTCTGGATGGGAAACTCGGCAGTAGTACCGGACAGAACTTGGTAGGTTTCTACAAAGGAAATGGGCTTTCGAAATGCTGACTTGTTCTATAAAGAGAAAGCGTGTTTGTTGAAGCGTGCTGGGATGTGCAAAAAGTGCATTTGCAAAGGAAGAAAGGGTTTCCAGAAAAATAAATGGTTTGGTTGCGCTCCTGTACGCCTCGCAAGTAAGAATCACTTGAAGATCCTTGCATTGGTGGAAGATAGTGTTGTTCTCGGGCTGGAAGGTGGTTCCACGAGCACTGAACTAGCAGGTGTGGAACCGCACGCTGTTTTGCTTTTGTTACTGATGTGCCTGTAAACTAATAGTGGTACTGTGATAACTCTAACTCTGTGTGGTGCTGAAGTGTTTCCGGGTCCCCACCAATGCTGGGAGCAGACCGGATTAGTCTCTTCAAACATAAATACTCTCACTGTTTCTGTGAGAAGAAAGGCCTTGTTCTTGTGGTTAGACAAACCTATGGTACCCCTTCCTCTGCGTTACATTGAACTTGTGTTTTTAATAAATCAAGTAGGAAGCGTCTGGGTGACAGGGTAGTCTTGGAGCTTCAAGAGCTGACCTTGTTAATGAAGCCCAGCGGATTGTGACTTGTTGCCAAATTTTAGCGTGATTTCCTACTTTCGCTTTCTGTTAGTATAGATAATGGACCTGTGAAATACTCTCAAGTAACTTTTGTTACAGTGCGATTTCGGCATCTGTAGGTGGAAAGAGGTTTGTGTTTTGATCTTCAGCATCAGTTAATTGAAGTGATGGTGATCTACTAGTCATGTTCTGTGCTCTCATATTAATTAAGAGAAGGTAAGTATTTGTTGACTTAAATACAAGAGTCTGTCATATACACTCGTGGAGGAAAACGTGGGGGTTTTTTTAGTGAATAGCAAGAGGAGGTGATAAGATAGTATTACGTAAATATTACAGTGGTGGTGACTAATGGATATGTAGAGACGTTTTTCGTAATTATTTTAACAAGAATATGGGTTAAAGAAGGGATCGGTTTTACCCTAAGTAACACAATGTTTTGACTTGAGCGCCTAAGATGTATTACGTACAGGGCACATAGAGCGCAACCTCGGCAATTCTGCCGATGACACGGAGCTGTCTGGTGCGGTTGACGCACCGGATGGAAGGGATGCCATCCAGAGGGACCCGGAGAGGTGGGCCCGTGCAAATCGCATTGAGTTCAACGAGGCCGAGTGCCAGGTCTTTTACATGGGTTGGGGAATCCCAAGCACTGCTCTGGGTTTGATGGGGAATGGATTGAAAGCAGCCCTGAGGAGAAGGACTTGGGGGTGTTGGGGGATGAGAGCCTCGTTATGACCTGGTGGTGCGTGCTTGCGGGTCAGCCAGCTGTGTCCTGGGCTTCCTTGCTGGTCCTTCCTGGCTTGGAGGGTATGACAGCATTGTCAGAGACGATGGCTAAAAATTCCTTTTAAGGCTTTTTGCTGAGTACTGCCTCCAACACGGTGCAGGGAAAAATGTCAAGGTTAATGCCATAGGAATACTTCTTGGGATTTAACAGAAGAAAAAGATGCCCATTTAGGACGGATATTTTCAATATTCCTCGGCATTCACCCCCTTGTCTGTCTTACCTCTTGCCTGTCTTGCTGTGAGGGGATTTCCTGTGGTTTCTGGGCAGTTTCCTGTACCGCGTTGTGTAGCGCTTAAATTTGCACTAGTCGATGTTGTGCACTGTATCAAGCTTTGGGGACCTTTGGTGTTAAGAGAAAGTATAGTTGACACGTTGAAGTCTCCAAGTACGTGAACTTTGCTGGGGTTAAAGCTTTAGTACTGCCTCATGATAAAAATACTGTCACCTATTTGCATCATTGGCATCTGTGCATTTTGGTTATGACCGCACGCTCTATCAGGTGATGTAATGGGTTTTAAATGGCTAAAAAATTGATTTGTGCATTTGGCATTTGTATGCTCTGCTTTGCAATGTAACTGCTTCTCTCTTTGCAGGTGAGAATACCAGATGATTTTTTTTTTCCAGTTTTGCACCGGGGCACCTCTGGTGCATAGGTGTTACTCAGTGACTAAACTTGCCCCAAAAATCTACAGCAAACTTAAATTCAGCTTTCAGAGCACCTCAGTAACTTGAAGTATCTTGGATGCCCCGAGTAGTCTTAGGTGCTTATGTCAAAGCTTTTTGCAAAGTCGGACTGAGGTTGGCCTATGAGAAACAAAATGTGAGAGTGCATGTTGGTCGGCAGGGCTAACAGTCCCGTTAGCAGGTAGAGGTATGCGTAGCAGATCTGTTTTTAATGGGGGTGCTGTAAGGCCATGTTGGTATGGGGTTCACAGCCGCTATTTTCACAGCGCTGCCTTAAAAGCAGATGCTGGTTTGAAGAAAGCAGTGCTGCTTGTCTAAACCAGCCTTGATAGTCAGATTTTTAAACAGTGGGAATTTGTGTGGGCAGTGGGAAAAGGAACGACGGTATGTCCCGTGGAATGCATCGTCTGTACGCTTAAAATCAAGTGGAGTAACAATATTTTAAAAGTAGGAAGCTATTTCTGCTCCTGGTTTTGGGAATGCTGAGCTCTTGAGCTTGCGGGCAAGATCCGTCAACTGCTCTTGAGGATGGAGCTGTGTCAGAGCCCTGTGTTGGTGACGGAGGCTCGTGGAATATGCTTTGCTAAAAATATCCACGCACGTGTGTACAGACACAAGAGCATATATGTAAAGATATAAAAATCTAAATACGTACATATGTGGTGAGTGTCATTGAATACCGGCTTTGTTCAACAGGCGCGCCGCTTTACAGCGCTTTCCGGGCAAGGAGCGTGCGGAGGTGTTAGGCCTGGGGTTGGCAGCCCTGCAGCCGGGGTGCTGGGGCAGTTGGTGCGCGGCACCTTCGCGGTAGCTGGGACGCTGCCGCCGGGCTGGGGGCTAGCAGCGACTGGGGGAATGAGGCAAGGACGTGGGCGTCAGTACGGCGGGGGCAGCGTGCTGGGATGATGAAAACCGGATTACGTTGAACCCGCGCTGTGGAAGCCCAGTATGCGACAGGAGGTATAGACGAGCTGTCACGCGGGAATTCTTGTCCCATTGCTGGGAAACCGATGCCTTGCTAACGGGATGTCCCATTGTCTTCTCGTGGAGGGGTGCGTCAGGAATGGGAGGGCAGAATTGTGGCCGATGGCTTCCTTGCCTTGGGGAGGTTTTGACAAAAAACTGAGCGCTTGAACGAAAATTCTTCACAAGGCTTGAAAACTGCATTATAACTTTCTCTAAATATGTATTTTCCTCAACAACCACACCGTGTTTGGAGTCTGGTTAAAAATTTTCAAATGTTTAAGTTTCTGTGTGTTTCGCTGTCACACATAGATATGAGTTAGCTTGAAGAACTAAGTGGTGTTCTCTACCCAAAACTAAAGTGTTTCTTGTGTATGCTTTCAGTCTACGGCTCCCAGAAAGTTCCTGCGATAGAGCGTCTGTATTGACTAACAGAAGGTGGTGCCTCTGTGGAGGACGGACTGAATGTGTCGTGGCAAGTGGGGAGTTTGTGTTGATTTGAACAAGTAACCTGTAATTGTCTTAATAGGATGCTAATAAATCTACTTACGGGCGTTGTAGGATACAAAACAAGAGAAGAAACTGAGCCGCAGAGTAGAAGAAGGGGCTGGGTGACAGACAACAGCATATCGGGAGCACACAAGCGCTCTCACCTCCGTGAATGTGCTGTGTTTGTTATGTACTGTCTGAAGATGTGATCAAAAGTGAGCCACAAGGCGTAAGCTCTTGACACGGGTTCATCCACACCTGCAGCACAAAGGAGTTGTTTACTCAAAAAATTCGTTGTCAAATAACATGTGGATGCGGTGCTTAACGCTTATTGAGAAAGGGCCTTTCCAGTGCTCCGTATGGAAGTGCATGTGGGTATGCAGAGCTGGTTTTCTGTTAAGTCATGCTTTTCATGAGGGAGGAGCACTACTTCTTCCCTGATTTTCTTCATAAGTGTTCTGGTTTTTCTGGAGACACTGGCTTTTTCGGTGTCTCGGCAGCTCATAAAGCTGTAGAGGTCAGAGTTCTGTTTTCCTTTGCTGGCAAAGAGCGTTCGCTTGGAAGGTTTAATGAAGCCTTACTGCTGTCCTTCATTACGGACGGGCGAGAAGGTTTTTATGTCTTCACATTGCTTGGAGCCTGTCTGCAGGCCGTTCGTGCTATTACTTGGAGAGGGACTGGTCTTAATCTCTCTTTTGAGTGGATTCGTAGTCCATGACTTCTGGTTCTAGAATTAAGGGAAAACAGACGTGCAAAGTGATCCAGGCTTGAGGTGATGCAGAATAAGATAGGCCAAGTTTCACAGCAGCAGGTTTTTACTGTGTGGTGTTTAGTTGCTGGCTAGGTTTAAACCAGGACAGTCACTAGGCCGTTTCTGTGAATTTTTAAACAAAGGTGGTGTAAATTTTGGGTCTTCGCATAAATAAGACCACGCAAAGTTAGGCTGCTTTTTGATGGAAAGGCCTTGCAGTTGGCAAAGCTGTGGGTGGTTACGCAGCAGGTGAGGAAATGGGCTAGCGAACTAGGGCCTGTGTGCCATCGTGGGCCCAGCTGCGGCGTGTCGTGGTGTTCCTTGTCGCTGGGAAGATGGCGGTACTTGCGGCGTGCTGCGCGGCACTCGTGACCTGACTAGATCCGGAGTTTAAGGAGGCAACCGGAGTGGTCATGATGAGCGGGAAAGCATGGAAGCCTGTAGAGAAGATGGTGGCCTAACACCTGCAACTCGCTTGCCCTGTATGTACTCACCTCCTTCCTCCGCATGCCACATAGCAATGTTTAATAAGAGTTTTCATGAACATTGACAGCGCTGATTATTGCTTGCTTCGGTGCTCTCAGTGAGAAGCCTAGCTTCAGAAACGACTGAAAATGTTTAATAGTTCAGGGTTTTCTGGATAAAGATGCCCAGAACATTGGCAACTATTAATTTTCCTGTAAATATTAATAACTTAGGTTTTGTTCAGAGTTATGCCACTTGGGTCTTCAGTGAAAGGACTTTTATAGTGGTGATATTTAATAATGGAAGCCCATTTAAGGTCACACAGCTACTTCTTTGCAAAATGGGCAACGGGTTTGCTTTTATGGCCCTTTCAGGGTTCAAGTATTGGTTAACATTGCCACCTAATGGCGAGAAGAGCAGTTGTCCGAGTGTGTTGATTTTTTTTCACTGTTTTGAAGTGATTGTTTTCATCCAGTCATGTCTGCTCTGGTTATATGAAAACGATTGTCAGGGAAACTTGAGATCTGGCCTTTTTTGTTCTTGTTCTCCTGCTACTTAGAGAATTTTAAAGCTACAAAACTGGTTAAAAAGGAAAGAAGTCATTTTTGTCTTCTAATTTTTAGGCTGTGGTGCTTGACCTGAGTTTTGCTTCATATTTTTGACCAAGTATTGGTGCTTAGATAAAAAACCAAACCTCTCTTTATTGAGAGGATAGTAGGAAAAAGTCTTTCCCTGACGAAGGTCGGCACATTTCTCTTGGCATAATTCCCCAGGCTGGTATTAGGAAAGCCTCAGCTGGAGCTGGGCATTAGAACTTGAGTAACTTAGGAGCAGGTGTCCTGTTAATGTTTTGGGAAGGCCTGAGGTCAACTAGGTTAAGTATAATAATTATGCAGAACTTGGGCTGTTGTATTAAAATTGTCAGTACTTCTGTTTTGACAGTGTACCATCTCATTTGGCTAAATAAGCAATTAAGTTAGAAGCAGGATATCTAATCTTAAAGAAAATTTCCTATTAAAACTTCTTGAATTGTAAATTGTTATACGCGCATTTGTTGAAGCACGCGAGACGTGGATCAAATGAGATGCAGCATACTTAAAAAACACTGCTTGCAGTTTATATCATGAGACATGAAACGTGTGTATTGGAATGGGATGCCTGATTATCAGATTACTTAATGGTTTTCATCTACATGTATCGGTCCCGAATGAGTACCTGAGTTCTTGTGCTAGTTGAAAGTTCCCATGGTAATAGTGGGCTTGCCATCAGACAGCAGGGAATTAAGGAGAGTATGGTTCGACGTGAGCTCTTCTATGAGGCAGATTTCCTAAAACGGTGGGAAAGCTGAGTACGTGAGCCTTGAGATGACGCTAATATGATCTGCCTGACTCCTTGAGCAGCAGTTAAGGCTTACAGAAGACAGATAAAACAGGAGAGTGTTGTTTTTCCTTTCGTTGGCCTGAGCATAGCAAATGTTTATAACTGTTTTTTAAGCGTTGATTAGTTGTCACTCAATGAATGATGTAGATTTTCCAATTAATTTTTTTTGGTGTGTAGTGCTGTTGTCTAGAGGTATAACAAAAATTCAGTAGCTTCATTTGCTCGTAATTGTGTTTCTTTCCAGGTGGCTTCTCAACTGTGTTTCTGGTACGTACCCACGGTGGGATACGTTGTGCACTGAAACGAATGTATGTTAATAATGTGCCGGATCTCAACATCTGCAAGAGAGAAATTACAATTATGGTAAGAAGCCCATCATCTATAACTGGAGAATGTATTAATTGGTAGTATATCTATACCAAGTGCCTCTTCGATTGCTTCTAGACCACCTTTTCTTTTCACCTTGAGGTCCTGATTTTGCACCGTTAGTTTCAGAAACTAATGCTGTCTTGAGGGCTGGTTTGCGATCAACTTAACGCCGTTATAAAAAAATGTATGTGATACCGCAGTCCATTTGATCAGTACATCCACTTCCCAATTGAGAGGAATTTCTTGCAGTTCTGCACTGGCAAGTTAAATTCTCAAGGTCTCTGGGTGCCACAGCTCTGTTAGCTGAAGGCTGCTGCTGGTGGCTTACGTCTTGGGTAGGCGTTAGGTTGCGGTCCAGTGTTGAGCTGACCGACGCCAGCGCAGCTAACTTGCTTATGTCATCAGAGTTTCTGTTGGTTTGCAGCAGAGGACTAGCGAATAAATAGAAACTAGAAGGTTTAGTCAAGCACACTTGGGTTTATGATGGTTTGACAGGTAAAAAAAAAAAGAAAAAAAAAGATGCTGACTGAGCAAGAGAAAATCTGTTATATTGCCTTCCAGCTGATATTATGAAGATTATTTATCTCCATCTCCATACTCTTGTAGCTTACATGGGTTCTAATCATAGCAGCACTTACTAATTATCGGATATAAGAGGTACTTTTATGTTAACCTTAAGCTATATCATAGGCGGAAACTCCATAATACAGACAAGAATGCTTATATGGTCAGGTGTGAAATAAGCATTGCTGAATTCCTCAGGTAAAATGGCTCTTAAGTTGTGGTTTGGTTTTTTTGGGGTTTTTTTGGCCACCTTCAGTTGCTTATGTGTAATAGCTTTGTAGTGGTGAGACTACAACAGTTGTGGCTTTTTTCCAGCTACTTTTTTTAGTAACTGAGAGACTACTTTTCAATTTAGCTAGAGAAGGGCACGAGTAGCTTGATGTTTCCATTTCTCCTACATATCAAGGCTCTACCTATTACTACTTGACAGCATTGGTTTAGAATGCAACAATTGGGATGCGTTTGCCCTGTCCAACAAGTAGCACGTAAATGTTCTCTCCTGAGTAGGAACTGCATTGTGTTGCAGTCAGTCTGACATCGCTGGCAGCGACGAGCTTATTTTCTGCGTTTGTGGTACTGTCTCGAGGGCAGTGGATGTGGGGCGGGGGCTCGCTTAAGTTGAAATCATAAACAGTTGTCTGAAAACTTCTACTATCTTTTGTTTAAATTAGTCTGTGCTGAAGTGTAATGTGCATTTTTATTTTTCAGAAAGAGTTATCTGGGCACAAGAACATTGTGACCTATTTGGATTGTGCAGTTAACTCGATAAGCGATAATGTTTGGGAGGTACTCATTCTCATGGAGTACTGTCGAGGTAAGAGTCAACTCATAGGTTTTCATAGTAAATGCAGGGAAAATGTTTGTATTTATCACCTGGGACTTTTACTTAGAATTGTTCCCTTAATATGAAAGGTTAATATATATATCTCACAACTGGAATCCAGTTTGTTCTTTTTGCTTTTCTGTTTGTGTCGTTTTTTAGGCAGTGAGCTTTTGAACACTGTGAAAATGTAAAAGTCAGTTTCACGCGGCTTTGTAATTAAGTATGATTACAAACAGGGAAATTATTTGTATAAGTAGCAAGTCAAATTGTTCTGTTTGTGCTAATCAACGTGGGGCTAGAACATAATTTGACAGGAAAGATTGGCAAGCTTTTCACTGCTCATTTCTTAGTATTTTTTTTAGATAGCAATATTAAAGATGTTTTGTTACAGGTGACTTGTTATAAATGAGCATAGTACACTTAGCATCGATAATGCTGCACAAAACAATAATAGCCCTGTAGTCCTGCCTTATAGTGTAATTTTGTTTCTCACAATATGTAAAAACAGGCAGTTTGTAGATTATTTTTCCCCCATCTCACATAAGCTTTGGCGTAAACTTGCCATTGACTTTAACTGCTGAAGCTTATCTAAAATTTAAGGTAACTAAGCACTGACTTGATAGCACGAGATGGCGGTTAACACAAATAAGCGAGGGTATTAGAACGAGTGCTACGAGTACAAAGTATCTCTAGACCAGAAAAAAACCCCCACCCCTTTGTTGGTAATGCCGGAAGAAAACTTTCAGTTGAGGTTTCGGTTGGTTTTCATCGCAGTAGAAGTGGCAAACGCTACAGCTTGTGCAGTTTGTACCATCAGGAGCCCAAGACAGTCTCGACGACTGTTTTGGCGAAGGGAATAAGGAGATAAGTCGAACGCTGATGGGCATGCTTTTGCCCTCTACCCTGCTTCATCTTTTTTATCTAGGATGATACGAGAGTGTGCGTTCGGAAAACGAGATTGGTTTTATTTTAATACACTTAATGTTGAAAAGGTGATTGCATCTTATCTGTGTGCTTGTTGCTTATAAGTAAGTCTTTACTAATGTAGCTGATGGAAAATATTTTAAAAATTCCCTTGTTTCCTTAGCTGGGCAAGTTGTGAATCAGATGAATCAGCGTCTGCAGACAGGCTTTACTGAATCAGAAGTAATGCGAATATTTTGTGATACATGTGAAGCTGTTGCCCGGTTGCATCAGTGCAAAACACCTGTAGTTCACCGGGATCTAAAGGTATGACCTTGATCAAAAGGAATGTCAAGGTTAAAATCAACCATCTACTTAGAAAGGACTGAGAATGTAGGAGATCTTTCACTAAGACTGACGTTTAGTTAGGGAAGCACTTGGTGGTGGTGGAGCTGTAAACGGAGAGACTAAGCCGTAAGATATGACTTATTGCTAATGCCGAGTCTGTCGGTTGATTTTTCTGCCAACTTTACTGTTAATGTGTGAGAATACGTAGTAACAGTTAACTTGGAAATGAATGCTGGTTTTTTTTTTTTCATCTAATGTTTCTGTGTGTCGATTTCCTTTCAAGGTGGAGAATATATTGTTAAACGATAGCGGGAACTATGTTCTCTGTGATTTCGGCAGTGCCACTAACAAATACCTTAATCCTCAAAAAGATGGTGTTAATGTGGTTGAAGAAGAAATTAAAAAGTAAGTTCACTCTTCAGTGGCCTGTCATGAGCAATGGTTGTGCTGCTAGGAAACTCCGTGTATTATTGTGCACTGTGCGTGTGTCTTGTGAATACAAATTCAACTGATGGTCGAAATTGAAGTAAAGTTGACATAAATACAGGAAAACAGTGGAACTATTTTGTAGCGTGCATTTCTTCGATTGATTCACAGATGGTTTTAGTAACATTGAGACTCGTAAGAATATATCTGTTGGGAAGAAGCGTGCTGGTTTGCCATTAAATTGTTGAAAAATATATGCCTGGCTACTGGCCGTTTTAGGAGTTTGATATTTCAAATTCGTGCTATTTTAATACAGCTAACAGTATGAGACCAAGAGAACTGATAAATCCATTCTAATGCTTATTTTTGTATAGAGTCCTCTTTATAGAGTAAGGTCCATGTTCATTCTCATAAGGCTGATCAGAAAAATATTTGAACTTTGATTACAGGCAACACTCTCGAAAACATGTGTTAGTTTGGTTTTGACCCTTCAGGCTAACTACGGCAGAGGAAAAAAAACCAGGCTACTTGTTCTTCAAGAGCAAAGTGATACGGGTTTTTTTTTTTCCAGCTCTGAAAAAAACTTTGACCACCACTTTAGTAATTATTTAGAGGTGTTAGTTTTCCGAAGTCTGCATTCTGTGTTTTCAGTGCACGATAGGGAATACTTTTGTGGGATACTGACACGACCTTTTTGAGATTACTGGTTATTGTAGTATTTAAGCCAAGGGACTCTTGCAGAACTGTATGTGCTGGGGAAATAAAAGCAAATTTTAGCTGACGTAGTATTTATTCTTGTGTATGGTGGTTTTGTGTTGCTACTCCAAATATTCTGTGTGATTCTGCAGACGGAGTAAATGACTTGCGTTGCCTAAGGCAATTCCAGGCGGTACCTGAAAATGGGGCATGAAGGCTGTGTGTGTGGCAGAGGCAGGAGAAGATGCTTTCAGTTCTGATGCACGCTTTTCACCTATGTCCTTTTCTAATTATGTATTGCTAGGTATACAACGCTGTCATACAGAGCTCCCGAAATGATCAATCTTTATGGAGGAAAACCAATTACTACCAAGGCAGATATCTGGGTAAGCAACAAGTCAGGTACTATGAAGTAGGTAACTAATTAAGAGCTGTGTGCAGGCAGTTAAAAGCAGCATTGACTAACTGAAAAAACTGATTATTTAAAAGTGAAATATATCATGCAGCTATACAATGCAGAATACAGTAGGAGTATCTTTGGTAGTTATGTTTTCTGTAAATAAAGTGAGTGCCGTGTGTGGTGATCATTTTGAGTTAAGGGGGGCGTGATTCAGAATTTGTTTCCTGTTTGTCAGCTCAGTTGCTGTGCGGTAGTCGGCAAGGATTTCTCGTGGAAACTTGTCAGCGGAGTTATGAGGAAAGGTGTTTTTATTAGGTGATGTGCAGCGAGGTAAATAAAGACTAAATTCAGCGGAAACGCTAGTGGTATCTCTGGGTGATACGAGGAAGTAAATGCAGCCCTTGGTCTGCTCTAAGTTTGGTAGTTGGTTGCCTAACGCAGGAGTCGGTCTGTAAGAAAGCCTTTTTAGAGCCGCTTTACGTGTCGGCTTGTCACACCAACAGTGTGTCGCGTAATGCGGCTTCTACGTAGCGGTGTAAGTGTCAGCTGTAGCTAGGATGCGATTTGTTTCTTGTTGGTGCCGCTTGGTTGCGGAAAGGCTTACTCTCATCCCTTTACAGCGCTTGTATTTGGTTTTTACAGGCACTTGGCTGCTTGCTGTATAAACTTTGTTTCTTTTCACTTCCCTTCGGAGAAAGTCAAGTTGCTATTTGCGATGGAAGCTTTACCATTCCGGACAATTCCCGATACTCTCATAGTATGCACTGTTTGATAAGTAAGTATCCGGGCGGCACGGCAATTCCCTTCCCTCGTAAATCAAATCCAACACAGAAGATGCCGCTAACGTAGGCGAGTGACTTGGATGGGTGGTGCAGACCGGCTGGGTTCTTAGTGAAAAGTTGGAAAAGAGGTTTTTTTTTTTTTGCTCTGAAGCGTGTATTTTAGATGGAATGTCAGGCCGTTAATAGTATTTTCTATCCAGGTTGGACAGATGTGCTTAGATGAATTGGAACGGCAAGTTTAGCGTAGAAACATAAGCGTACTGAGATGAATTGCACCGGGGACAACTTCATAGTAGCTTTGTGGTTTGTAACAGAACAAAAACCCGATCAAGTTTGTGCAGCGAAAAGCGTCAGATGTGAGCTCTGGAAAAAGATTGAAAGCACAGAACGTGAAGGAAAATTTTGGACAATAAAAAGCTCTGAGGCTAGTGATTAATCTGTTGTCCAGGTACAGAGATTCAGGATCTAATATTTACAGTAATAATGAGTATTTTCAGTTGTCTTTGTTTTCAGCTGTGGGCAGACTCACCAGAAAGAGCATGACTGGCAGAATATGGAAAAAATCAGGAAGTTTGAATAGGAGCTCTTTGAATTTATTGTGAAGTTATGAATGCCTCGAACACATAGTTTGTGTGTTTATGTAATAGGAAATAGCAAAGCCAAACCACTTGTTTGAGCACACATTCATAGCTGAGAAATAGCTGTTACCACGGGAAGCGTTTGCCTTCTGCAGTTAGCTAATAATTGACAAAATGAGATTAATTTTCAAGTGCTTAAATACTTTTCTCTGTGTCACTGTGCTACTTGTAGAGGAGTACAGGTTTTTATCCTGGCTCCTTGTAAGTATGAATGCTGATTTATTAAGATTTAGTCAACTCCTGTGCCAAGATGAGTATTACTGGCACAGAATACATGTGCGTGGGGAAGAATTTCCTAATGTAAACTTCCCTTCGTTCTGGAATGGAAGCCAGAAAAAGCTGCAGTTGGTCATAAAAGGTATTTCGGGGACCTTCTGGTTTCGTCTCAGCTGTTCTACGAAGCGGGGGCTGGGGAGCAATAAGCTGAATATTCTCCACCTCATAAATCTAATAGTTCAGAATGAAGTGGCAGGAGTCACTTCATGACAAGCGTTCCGTTTGCACTTAACAGTGCTGTCACTGTTAGTTTAAATCTGCTTTATTTTGTAGAATGCATTAAAAATAAAACTTGTTGTGAAGTATGTTGGGCGTGAAATAATGACTTTGAGTATAACTGCAAGATCTGTCTAAAATGATATTATTTTAAATAAAAAAATTACCCGAAGTTGGTGGTTTTTTTTTTTTTTTTTTTACATTATATTGTTTAAGGTGTGCTGTGCTACTCAGCAATTTGGGAGATGTAGCTCAATTTTCTCATCAAAACAGAGAACTTAAATTGCTGTAGGTTGTTCATTTTCTTGGTGGCTGAATATATTTTTAGAGGCTTAGCTTGCTTAGAAGATTGCTTTCACTGTTTACTGTTTATTTAGGTTCTTGTATCACTTGGGCGAGACTTCCTGATTATGTACTCTGGATCCTGTTGTAAACAATATAAAGTAACTTTTATTTGCTTGAAAAGCACCACACTTACTAATGTGGGAAGCTAATGGTTGAGAGGGCCATGAGAAACTTTGTGCCTTGTCAGAAAAAGTCCTTTTATTCCTGGAACTACCTTTTTTTGTTAATATACAGAAGTGTGCATAGCTAACTAAACCTGCAAGACGGAAGCTGGTGCAGAGCCTTAGTCCGGTGCAGTTAGATCAGTGAATCTTCTGCTAGCGACATGGATATTTTTTTGGTTGAATGCTAGAAAATTCTAGTACTATAAGTTGAGTTTATGTTGTTTCTCTCTCAAGTGATTAATTAGTACTTCAGTTTTGCTACCCATTCCACAACTGAGTGTCAAAATACCAAACAGCATACATAATCTCCAATTACATTTGACCCTAGAAACTATTTGACTTGACAAAAAGTATTGAAAACCAACATGACAATCAATATGACTCTCTCTAGGGTAAGCTCATTTGGCAGAGCTGCTGAATTTATTCTTGCTGGCAGCATTTTGTCTCCACAGGCTGTTTGATATCCAACGCTATTAACTTGGTGTTATCGATTTGTGTAGGATACATGCTTGAACCGGATCAAGAACAGAGACCCGATATCTTTCAAGTATCTTTCTTTGCCTTTAAACTTGCCAAAAAGGATTGTCCGGTGTCTAATATCAATGTAAGTAGTCTTTAATTTTTTTCTGTGTTTTCAGTGTGTTTTGTAGGTAGCATTGAGAACAGTCTATCAGATCAGCTGGGAAGCGTTATTTCAATTTCTTCATAAACCTTGTTCCTAACTTGAAAAGGCTGAGCAGAGTAGACTTCAAGTTGCTATTGCATACATGCAGTATTAGCTCTCCGAAGAAAATATTTTTTTAATTTTGAGGGCATAGCTTCATGAATGGTATTTATATGTGAATTACGTTCATGAATTGTATTACACAGTATCTGACGTGGGGGTTTAACCATGACTAATCTCTTGTGTCTGATACAATACATGTGAAATATGCTACAGACCTTAAACTTGTTGACAATAGAAGGTTTAATGTTGTAAAATTCGTGTGAATAGCATTTCTGTTGGTTCTGGATAAACCCTTTTTCTTCATCATCCTTAGCCATTACTTCAATCAGTCAGACTACAGAGCACTGGAAGGCAACCAGACCCAGTGCCTTGGTTAGCCTGCGTTGCTACCCTAACTTGACATGTGAGTTTGAACTTTGTTTGAAAGTCTGAACTTTCTCTCAAAGATCATCTCATTCACAGATCGAATGACTGTGCAATGGAATTTGAGGGCACATCAATAATGTGCAGTAGTATAAAATGATTCTAAAGATAGGCACTGGGAAAAATATGTCTGAAAAATTCATTTTGGAACGCATGCCAGGTATATTCAACTCTGCCTTCAGAGGCAGACAGGTGAACTGACTGACATGCCTTGGAATTCCTCGATCATGGATTCTTGTAAAAGGAGGTGCTCAGTAAATGTGGGTGTTGCTTTTTTGGATACTTAGGTTAGAAGAAGTCAGAAATCTTTGAAGTACTTACTGTTTGCAGGTAAATGCTAAATTTCAAGTGGCTTGCATTGAATTGTTGTAGTGTGTGATTAGGCAGTGCAATAACTATACTTCTCCTTGTGTACTTGATTCTAATATATGAGCAAGTATATGAATTTATAAGATAATTTGGGAATTTACTACGTTACTCACTGGAGGAATAGTATTGGTTCACTCGGGCAACTTGAGAATAGGTCTCCCCTGGATATTCCCCCCTGCGATGGGAACTGCCTGCTTGGTTGGCCCTTTGCCTTGTGACAGACATGGAAAAGTGCCTGGAGTATTCGTACAAAGCAAAGCTGTTTGGCATGTGTGTTCTCCACTGGAGTGTTAAAAGAGCATGAAGAGCGTGCCCTGGTTGCTCTTGATTTTCTCTGGTAGCACTTGGCCTTCTAGCACCCACGCCTGCCTTGAAAGAGAAACAGCACAAAAATGTGCACGTGGACACCCCGACCCTCCCTCTCAAAGTTTTGTGGGAATTTAAGAATGACCGTCGTACGTTAGAAGAGACGCCGGCTGAGCGCAGTATACTGCCTTTGGCAGCAGCTTACTGTTTGAAGGCAAAGTCAGAAATGTGCTTGTCTGTCTCTGTTCTAGACAGTTGACAAATTCCAGTGGTGATGGTAGTCTTCAGAAGCAGTATTTGGTAATAGATAGCTCTGTGTCTAGTATTTGTTACAATTCAGACTGGTGTTCTTTACCTAAGGAGGTAGAGCATGTGTAATGACAGATAATGTTTCTCCTCCCTCTCCCAAAATTACCTTTTTCCTTGGTCACATGCGGTCTGGGTGAAAGAAAATTTATTCAGGAATTGAGATGAGCATAAGTTCAAGGACCGCAGAAGTTGAGATGCTGCATGGTTTTCTGGAATTGATGTTGCGGTGGAAGAGCTGAGTGGTCTAAAAAACTACTCTTGTTTCATCCAAAGGTTAGGCTTTGGTTTAGTGCTTAAAGGAAGTTTCTCTTCTGTGCGGTAAGAAGAAAACAAGTGGAGAAAGTGTTTTAATTGATTGTGGCTAGTTGGTAGTGTGTAAATGAAGTCTAGTACTTGACAAAACAGTTGGGCCAGGAATGTTTTTGTTTTACTTGGGTGACAGGTAAGGGAACTTAGAGATCCTGTTAAATAAAAACACTTTTAATCTACAGCTGTGAGAGTTCTGCATGAAGCCTTGTAACACGAAAACCTTGAACCCAAGTATTCCTCTTCAATATGTAATGATTTTTATCTTTCAGGATTTTGGTTTTTTAATTTATTCAAATTTATTTTTCCCAAGAATTCTCCTGTCCCTTCAACTCTTCCTGAACCCATGACAGCTAGTGAGGCAGCTGCTAGAAAAAGCCAAATAAAAGCAAGGTGAGCAGCGAATGTGGCTTTTTTCTTTTTTTTTGCTAATATTGTTAAGCTACGTGTTTGTCTGAAACCTGTTTTCATATGCTGGTTAATAAAGACAAATTATCTTAGTAGCAGAGGTCATTAGTATAGGTAAATGGCAATTCTAAGAGTGTCGAGTCTCTCCTTAGATTTGGCTCCTCGGAGGCTGTTTGGGTTTGAACCTGCCAAAATGTGTGATCTAGGTTCTTTTATATTCAGCTATAATTATTAGCTCTGTTTGGACTCTGACTTCATTAGGCTATTGTGAATGAGAAGCAAATGAATGGGCTCATCAAAGCAGTGCTAGAGCCGCGTAGATGCGTCTGTACCGTTTGAAGGTCGTGTCATGGTCTGGACGTGGTTGGTTTTGCTGGCTCTGCTGTCAGTTGGTAACGTGCAGCAGAGGGCAGGTGCAGAGTACGGATGGAATAATGTTTTAAACTGCATCTGCATTTGCTAGACAATAGTAGGAAGATTGATAGATCTTCCTAAATAATGTTTGCCTGGTGGCCTGAAGTTAGAGCAGGTTAAGGCACGTGGTGTCTTGTTATAATGTGTTGGGAACTAGCATGAGGTGTTAGGTACTGGAGCTCAGATGGTGAATTAGTGGAGTTGTTTAAGCAAGTGGACAGATTGAAAAAACATGAACACTATAACCTGTTAACGGGATTAAAGCTCAAAAGTACTTTGGTTTTGAACGTCTCTAGTAGCCTGGCAGACTATTTTACAGCTCTGAAATACTTCCAGGAAGACGCAAATACTTTGAGCTGTTTGAGTGTTACAACTGCTAGAGGCTAAATCTCTAACAAAAAGTAGAAATGAGTTGATTTAACAGGTAAGGTTGAGAAAAACCCTTATTTCCTGTATGGATGCGTAGTAATTGTATCTCTAGTCATAGGATTGCGGACTCTAGTGCCGCACCCAACTCGCACTTGGTGCTGTGAACCGAGGAAAGCTTATGCAGAGAAATTCCCTCCAGTGCCGTGGTCTCCTTGGGAGTAAGGCTGGTGTGTAGCTCCTTCTTCACTTCGGTGTTCTGCAGCAGCCACGTTGTGTTCTATGGCTGCAGCGGGGGGCGAGTGGGATTTTTAGGCAGCAAATTTTTAGGTATTAAAATTCAATTAGGTAGTAGAGCAGCACATGATTAAAAAAACTGTTTCTTATTCAAGTTAGACATAATATGTCTCTTAATAGCTCAATTATGTTTTAACCAAGTCTCTTCTATGGGAAAACTTGCCATTGCAGAATAACAGATACTGTTGGACCAACAGAAACCTCAATTGCACCGCGACAAAGACCAAAGGCAAATTCAAGCACTACCGCTTCTAGTGTATTGACGATCCAGAGCTCAGCAACTCCAGTCAAAGTACAAGTTCCTGGTGAATTTGGTAATCGTGGGCAAAAAGGTAACTTGTCAAAGTCTAAGGATGGACAAAAGAAAATGCAGAATGAATTTTGTATTTCTTTTCCATCTTGCTCTAGGAGGGATAAAATTTAAAAGGCAAACTCATGTCCTTTTTTCATGGGCCAAAACCCAAATCTTCAGCTTTGGCAAAAGACTCTAAATGGGCAAGTAATACGTTTGACCAGGTGCCACAAAAACTACATGCAAATTGTTCAGAAGTGCAAGTATTTTTTCAGGGTGCTTAACACGGAGTTTGACTTAACTTTATTGCTGGGGACTGTGAGATAAGTTCATGCTCAGTTTTGACTAGAAAACAATTCACTGTAAGTACTGAGCTCTAGTGTAACAGACTACTTTGGTTGTAGCAGGAAAAACCTTTTCTCTGCGCATCAATAAGTCATGAGATAGCAACAATATGTTGGCGTTATTTGTAGGCTGGAACCGTGTGAATACTCCACTTAGCGAATGCTTCACGGATCCATTTCACACTGCTCTGTGGGTGCAGTAGAGGAGTAATTAATGGACGCTCAATCGAGGGAAATGGGTTTTTGATAAATCCGTTCTGAGTTTGTCTTTATCTCATTCAAAAGGACTTAGGGCTCTAAATATTCACTTAAATAGTTTTCATTTATATCTGGAATACTTTCCTAGTTGCACTTTGTGAGGTTACGTGTCTATTATAGTACAGGAAGAGGAGTTTCAGGGCGGTATTGGGAAAGCCTCCAATCAAAAGGCCACGGAGAATGTTTGTGTCACAGGCGTAAACAACTTTTACTAGACAGGATTGAAATAACATCCAGCTTGGAAAGCTTTTCCTGTTAAGACAGGGAACAGATCATTCCTGGGCACTTCAGAAAACAAATACAGCACGCAAGAGAGATGGCTTTATGTTACTAGTAACTGCTTGCTTAAAAGGCTGCAAAAACAATTGAATGGCAACATTCATCAGGCATTCTGTTTAAGGTAATTTGATGAGCGAGCCAAGAGTTCCCTTAAAAAAGCATTGTGTACGTCCAAAATTGTACGGGTTGAGGGTTAGGGTTTGAGATGCTAGCAGGTATAACTTAAGTGTTCGTAAAGCAGACCTCTTGAACCCACCTTCCTCTGTTGTGAGACCAAAGAAAGTTTCCCACATAGACTAAGTAGAAATCATGCATTGATGGGCCTGAAGTCTTATTGGATAAGAGAACTCGATCTCTACCAGCTGTACTGGTGGTCACACTGGAAGGGAAAGTTTATAAACTGTTTCACCTCAAAGTGTTAAATAGAGAGGTTAACTGCCAGGGAGTGCTCTAGCTCAACTTGAGATATCAGCCGCCGATACCGTTGTCCGAATGTTACAGGAACCACGCGACTGGGGAACGGGCAAGAAGTCTTGCAGTCCCAAGGGACCAACCAGCACCCCCCGCAGCAGAACAGAGTTCTTCAGCAGCTGCAGCAGGGAGACTGGAGACTGCAGCAGCTACACCATTTGCATCACCAGCAGCAGCAACCTCCCATGCAGGATGCTTACATTCAGCAGGTACGAGTCAGATCTGTCGGACGGGTTGGAGACACACACGCGTTAGCTTATCGGTAATGCTTTGAGTCAAGTGCTAGTTAAACATTTCTGTTGTTGTTGTCGCCTGGTCTCTCTCTGCTAGGAGAGAGAAAGGCTCCTGCTCCTTCTTTTTACCTTCAATTTCTGTCTTTGAAGTTGCTTTCTTTGTGCTGACTTGTTTTTGCAGTTTGACCCTGAATCCCAGCTTGCTTTCAGTCACCACCGTGTGGCCGAAATAAAGGTTTTGTCTATGTGTAAACATGCTTGAGATAAAAGTTAGGAGTTACCTAGGTGATGATGCTATAGATGGTTGTATGCACCCTATCTGAGTAAGGTTTTCCTGTCTTAAAATTTTTCTTCAGCGAAGAGCTGCTCTTTCTGTAGCTGTTCTGTCCACCCAGATTTTTTTATGGATACCATGTATTCTAACACGGTCTGGCTTGCATACTGTCAAGTAAAGTTGCTTGAGTGGCGTAGCGTGAATAATTCTAAACATCAGAGTAGCTAGATCAGACAAGAACTTTCAGATCCTATCCAAAACATGTATTGCTATTCTTTTTTTTTTTCCTTTCTCCCTGTTGAGACATGTTATTCTGGAAAGCATAGCTGAACTATTTTCCACAAGGGCTCAGTACTGGTGACAATTGAACAAGTTGGAATGTTAATTGGTGTGCTTTAGAAAAGGCGGTGCTGAACGTGCAGTCTAACTTTTTGTTATGCAGACTGGTATTAATTGGGGGAAAAAAAAGGAAAAGCTTCCAAACACAGTCATTAAAATGCAGTGACAGAATGGCAAGTTGATTCGTGGTTACGTGATGTCTTAGCTGAACAATGCTGTTCAGTCACAGAAGTGACACTTTAATTGATGCTTCTTCTAAATATCTGGATATTCCTAAAGGGAGGGGGATCATGACTTCTTAAAGCCATTTTATTTTTTTTAATTATAGTATCAACAAGCAATGCACCAGCAGATGGTCCAACAGCAGCTGTTGATGCAGTCTGTGTACCAGCACCAACCTGCCCAATCTCAGTATCCCGCAATGGTATGTCAAGAGTGGAACGTAGATGGTACAATCTTAAACTATATGCTGTCTTTATAAGTCTGTTGTGAAGATGCAGTACGAGAAGTTTGTGGGTAGTTGTAATGAGCTGTGGATGTGCTAAACAGTGTCAAGTTCAGCATCTAAAATGATATTTGGTTCAAGGGGGTGGGGAACTAATCAAAAGTTGGTTGCCAAAGCTTATCCTGAGTTGCACTTCTGTGTGAATCGGATGGGATATATCCTGAATGTCATGAAGTAGCTATATGTTAATTTGAAATGTGCTTGGTGTTTAAGGTTTCCAGTAGTGACAGCAGCAACCAATGTATGTTATGCTACAAAGTGATAGAAGATGTGGTGGCATCAGATTCCTGCTTTAAAAGCAAGAAAGCTACCTGGCAAAATCTGTTTTTCCCTAGTCAGGAGAAATTGTCATGCAATTTTGATGGCTAGTATTTAAGAACAGACGATGAAAACTAACTTTGTAGTGCTGCAGTAGCATATAGTTAAGCTGCAGTACTGAAAGATAAGCGGTAGTCTGCTCGAAAAGAAACATGGTGTCACTGGCTTGTTAGGGCAGGCGCTTGTCACCCATTTAACGGACAGGTCTGACTTCTGCTGAAGCTACGGAGCTTTTCTGGAGCGTGATGGTGGTTAGTGCCTTTGGCCGCAAAGCCGGAGTCGCGCTGGCTGGCGTGAATTTTAGTAACGCAATCGTTATCTTGCTTAGGTGCAGCAATATCAGCAGGCTCTCCTACAGCAGCAGATGCTTGCTCAGCAGCAGCAGCGGTCACAACAGCTGCAATCTCCTGAATATATCACCTCTCCACAAGACTTCTCACCAGCCTTAATCTCCTACCCTGGGTCACTTCCAGTGCATGCTGGAACAGTTGCGGATTCTCCCTACCCTGCAAGCAGGCAAGTCTTCTGACACAGATGTACCCAAGGGTTACTTACTGCTTGCATTACTAATACTGATCAGCCCTGCTGAATCCTTTCCTCAGAAATTATTTCCTTCAATAGTAAGCTATTAGTGAAAGCAGATGGATAGTTGCTGTTCAGTGGTAAAGGATATTTTTGGGAGGAGGATGGGACACTTGTGAAGAGGAGCTTGGTGCAGTTTGTTAAAGAACCTGTGTTCACCTTGCTCATGAGCTTATTCTGGGAACTGGCTGCTAACCACTTTGCTTAGGATGGTCAGTAGCCTATTTTGAATGAGATTATGGATGTGTGAAAATCGTCTCAAATGCTCGTTTAAGAAAGGATTTAGAGTTGGCATTTATTTATTTATTTGCTAGGGCATCTAACTATTGTGTCTACTGATCAGAGGTCTGACTTCAGTATGTTATACAATGGAGTATGCCTTCTCAGTGAT
Source organism: Balearica regulorum gibbericeps (assembly GCF_011004875.1). Classification (NCBI taxonomy): domain Eukaryota; kingdom Metazoa; phylum Chordata; class Aves; order Gruiformes; family Gruidae; genus Balearica; species Balearica regulorum. Next base: position 574,632 of record NC_046187.1, on the reverse strand, counting down.
ATGGTCCCTTTGCAGGGGCCTGTGGACTTAGCCTTGCTTAATAAAGTAAAATAAATAATGACTTTCCCATGAATTCTTATAAAAAACAGTGCGTGGAACGAAAAACCCTTCCTCTTCTGATGTCAAAAATGAATAGAAAAAAAAAAAAACGCAAATTTCTCCAGTTTTACTCAGGTTATGGATGAGGTTATGTATTAATATAACTAACTTGCTGATAGCTGCTCTTCTAGTTGGCTTCAGACAAACAGAGAAGCGGTAGGTGTAATTTTCTAAAAGTATACTTTTTTTTTGAGGAAAACAAGGCAGTCTCCTATGGCAATATAGAAATGACCACAAATGAAATGCAGTTTTTGCCCTTGTGCATGACCTTGATGAAGGATTCTGCACTTTGACTAGAATTGATAAATTAAAAAATAAAAGTGCAGGGATTGCGTACAGAAATGATGCAATCAAACCGTGTGTTTCAGGTGATCCGTTTACCCTTAAACTAGCTTTCAGACGCTTTTGGGATAAGCTGTTAATGCATGGGTGTTATTGTATGTAGTCTTTTGGTGTAATGAAGCGTGTCGTAGGTTTTCATGCTGATAAACAATCCTGTAATGTTTCTCTCTTACTGGCTTCCATGAACTCACTCTGCAGGTCAGGTATTCCTGATAGTGAAGCGATTGCCAGTTACCCAAAGCAGAGCATCAACAACCCACCTGATATGTCAGGCTGGAACCCGTTTGGAGAGGACAATTTTTCCAAGTTGACGGAGGAGGAGCTGCTGGACAGAGAATTTGACCTGCTAAGATCAAGTAAGGGACGCTTGAAGGCTTATTTTGCTTCACAGTAGATAAGGGCTCTGTAGTCGCTCAGAGGTTCCAACACCTGTCTCGTGAAAGGGCCGTCCGGTATGTACGGCAAATTCTTTCTGAGCATTTGAGGGCAGAGTTGGGCCTGTCTTCGTTCTTTACTTTCCCTTTTTGAAAACGTGTGCAATAGGAACTCGCTGTCTAAGATAGGTAGTTACTGGCTCACATAATACAGAAATGGTAATACCTTACCTCTTAAATACCGCTTGTGTCACCTTGATTGTCCAAGAAGCTCTGAACAGCAGAGGGATGTTGTCAGAGAGGAAGAAAAGTTTGGCTGCTTGCTTTAATTCCTTCCAGCTTTTTTTCTTGCACACCAGAGCAGAAGATAGTGTGGGTCTGATACGTCCTTTGAAAATGCCTGAAAGGAAGTTGATCTATTACATTATGTTAATGTTTTGTAATGTCCTTTTTGATGAGTGGCTACATGTAAGGGCTGCTTTATTGTTCTGATATGGCAATAGTTGAATAAACTTTTTTCTCTTGAAGTCAGTTATCTCAATGGTTTTTACTTGGAATTACTTCCTTTTCTGAATTGCTTAACACGTGCTCATTAGATGCTCTTGCTAAAACTGGTTTTGTTGAGGTCAGATTTATTAGTGAGGCTTCTAAGATGTGACAATGTCAAAAACCATATGGTGTGTACTTGGCTGACTGTCAGCAAGTTCCTTGCAAATAAAAGTGCAGTAAAGTTGAATTACAACTAATTGAAAAAAACCCTATGCCTTCAATTGAGTCTCTCTCTTCTTGGATTTCTGTGTCCTTCAATGGCAGCATTACCTGTTAATACTTAAGGGAAGTGACTGTTTTGATGGGGTGATTTTTTTTTTTGGTGAAATTCTAGTTGATTGTTTTCACTTGTATCCTGTGTTGCTCGAATAAGACTCCTATTTTTGAGATGTGGATATAGCCTGCACACGTTTGACAGTAAAATGACTTACTGCTAGCTGGGGGAAAATGATCATGAACCAGCTGAAAAATAAGCCTTCTTTCTGAATCCAAGTTTAGAATTGAAATTATTTAGTACTGGAATTGAATATCTTGAGGCACGCTGATTCCAAAGGAAACGTTACAAGTCTTTTGAAAAAATACACTGTTAAATCTGGAGAAGGCTAGCTTGAACCAAAAGGTCAGCACAACATTACTCTTTGCCAGAATCTTTAACTGACTGTTAGGCTGCTCGCTCCAGTTACTCTAAGTTTTATGAGGTTCATTTGGTTAAGCCACACATGTAGGTACAGAAGAAGATGATATTAACCAAGGACACGTTTCAAGTAGCTTTACAAAGGAGCTGGAAAATGCTTTACAAAAAATACGCTTGCCTGGAATAGCTCAATAGGCTGGTTCGAGTAAGCTGGGGAAGTAGAAAATCAGGGAATCATTTAGGTTGGAAAGGACCCTTAAGATCATTGAGTCCAACTGTTAACCGAGCACTGCCAACTCCACCACTAGACCGTGTCCCGAAGTGCCTTAAATACCTCAACCGCTGCTCTGGGCAGCCTGTTCCAGGGCTTGGCAACCCTTCCGGTGGAAATGCTGAATTGCAAGCAAACAGTTCCACTTAGTCAAGGATAGAATAACTTGGAGCGAAATGTCGCTAACTGCTGACTCTAAATCTCCAGCAGAAAGAGCAGGTAACTGCTCCTATAATTCCATTATTCAGTTTTTGTACTACAGGTGTGAAAAAAGTCTGAAGCTTTTCAACACTCAATTTGCTTAGGCATCATGTGATGAGAAACTTGATATGCTCCATCAGAAAATAAACGTGACAGCATAGATTTGCTTAGTAGTAGTCACTTGAATGCAGAAAACAGGAAATAAAAATACCTCTCTGGCTTGACCCCATAGCACACTAGATGGCAGGCTTGTTTACAGGTGGTGGGAGGGGCAGTTAGCTCTTTCCTTAGGCCTTTGGCTGGCTTTCCGCTAGAGGCGCAGTGGAGGGGGGCGTTCTAGTTTTAATCTCAGCGTGTGTGTGTTTGTGTGTATGTCAAAGATGTCAAACACCTTTTAACTTTGGGGTTTTTGGATAATAAAGACGTTGTGCCAAAGATCATATGAACTTACGTTGCAGTGTTAATGCCTTCACTGCAGTCAAAGCAGCAATATTGAATTTTGTCTACTGGTACTTTCTCAAACTTAGGTGGATTAATGAGAAAATGGGAGATGCATTGTTCAATTAAGGCTTATACCTGTAAAAGGGTCATTAACTCTATAATAATTCCTGGAATTGCCTCAGATCATCTTAAGAATCGAGGCTTAACTACCTTTAGATGTGAGTTATCTCTTATAAAATGAATTTTTTTTTTTCTCCATTATTGACTTTACTGTGAATCATGTTGCCACCTAGAGGAAGGAGAACTGAAGATAGAGCTTGGATCAATTGTTAAACTTTCTGTTGCTTAACCCCGGCTGCTGTCATGTGCTGTATTACTCGGAGTATTCTGAAAGTTTGTCTTTTTGCGATGTTACGTGGTGCTCAGTAGCACTGAGAACATTAATCCTTTCTTTCTGCGTCCAAAAGCCTGGCTTGTGCTGTTGAGCTGATGCTTTGTATGTAAATCGAAAATATTTTCAATTGTATCAAATAATTTTTAAGCTGTTGTGTTTATGATGGTAATAGATGAGTGCTTAAAAATGGACAGCCCTTGTTAGACGATGAGGACAGAATTGGTCAGGCTAAGATGACTGTTCAATTTCATGTGTTTAGTAGCTTAATGTCATAGTGTCTGTAGTGATGGGTATTGCTGTGATGATTAGTCGCCTTGCCTTTAAAAAGGGAGCTAACTCCTAGAACAGAACACCTTGCTTGACTTTGTGAAAGTTTTCATAGTAAAAAGATGACAGCTGCTGTAAAATGTAGTGTGCAATTGAATGAGGATTTCTGAACTGAGCACTTCTGTGGAGGACTTGGATATGGGGGTTACAGGGTGGAGTTCTTGGTGTACGCTGCTGTTGCTCTGCCGTTCTTATCGCGAGTATTAACGATGGTCCAGCAGCATATGGTGCCGAGATTCTGACGACGTTGTGAAGAAACGGATGTCTTGCAAAGACCTTGTGTAAGCACTTAATAATCTGTGCGGAATTGGGAGCCAAGAAATTGAGTCCGCTTTCTCGCTGGGAAGAAACACCAGCGCAGCCTGCACAGTGAATCGCACAAAGTTTCTTCTTAGGCCCACAGTCATCTTGGTGCTTGAACAGACGCTTGCGGGCACAACGGCTGCAAAGCCCTGCGCCCGTCGCCTTTGCGGTGCTTCCCGTGTGAAGGAACAACTTAGGCCACCTGCGCCGGAAAGAGCTGCGGTCCTTACCCGGCTTTCTTTGTGCACGAGTGCTTCTCGTGCTTCAGAAAGTCCCGAGAGAGCTGTCTGCTGAGGAATCTTGGCCTGTGACTTCAACGGAAACAGCTGGGTTCCTTGTGCGTGCTTTTCAATACCTGCACTCGTCTGTGGAAGGGTCTGTCGTGCCACGTGGCACACAAGGGTGTCTCTGGCACCCATCTGGGCTGCCTTGTGTGATTATTCCCTCGGCGGAGAAAAAACTTGGGCCTTTACTGGAAGGAAGTTTCCTCTGCAGCACTGTCATAGGAAATGCTGACAGTCCCACTGAATCTGCTTGTGCTCATGTGGAGCTGGAGAAACCATTGCTGTCTCTTCTCTCTCAAAAGCTGTCTGACAAAGAGAAGTGGACCTTGTTAGGAGGTGGACAAATGACACTTGTGCCTCAACAGAGTGGAAAAAAGGCTTGTCCTTTTCTGATAGCCTTAGATTTGATGAACGGGCTTGTTTTTAAACAGGATTTTCTGGGAAACGTATCCCAGTACGTATATGGCTAGGTGCCGTGGAGGACTTGAAATCTTCTATTTACTCATTTGACCTAATTTTTCTTGCATGCTTAGCATTTTAATCCATTTTGTTTTCGCTGTCCCTAGCCCTGCTGCTCAAGTTGGGAGATGAGATCATCATCTGGGGGCTTGAACTTGCCTGGTCCTGCCAGCCAGCGTTTGCAGGGCCTCTCCGAAGGGCAGCTCCAGTTGTTGCACCCTTAAAAATTACTGTAGAGTTCGATTGCCTGCAAACAGTACAGCAATCCACTGGATTGTCTGTGAAGGCAAGGCACTGGGAATAGTAGAACAGAAGCATCCCTTGCTCAGTCACCATTTGTAAAGATGCCAGTTGAAGGTCACATGTATTTCTTAGACAAAACACAAACAAACTCGACAAAAGGAAACACCCCCTCAAAACAAACAAATGAAAAACCCAACTCAACTCCCCCCCAAAACCCAAACCTAAACCCAAACTCTTCTTCCCGGAGGAGAGGAAGCAATGTGGGTATGACTGCTCAGAATTGGGAATAAGAACTGTTGAGCATCACATCCAACAGCAGTAGTTTGTCTTCAAGGCTCAAAGCCAGTGGCATGAAATGCAGCTGCTAGTCCTTTGTGCATCTCGGCTAGTATTCTTTTCTGCGTGGCTGTGTCACCGTAGGATCACGTTGTTCGGGTCGGTTAGTCTCTGCCTGTTTTCAATAAGTAGAGCTTGAGGTGAGAGTAACTACTTAATCTCCTGCACTGGGAGCCCCCAGCTGGAGTTCTATTTTAAGTAGGGGTTGCCAGTAATAGAACAACTCCCACTTGTATTGCTTTGGAGAGTCTAATGGTAGGTAAGAGTGAGACGATTCACATTACGGACACTTTCATATGAACAGAACACTTGTCTGTGAAAACTGGCATGTAATTGCAAAACTCTTGGGCTTTGTAGCCAGGGTTAATGTGTGTCTGTCTGAAGCAGATGAGCTTGCTGTCTGGTCCCTGGTGGTTGTCTTGGTAAAGTCTCCCAGTTGCCGTATTGAAGGTCTGAACAGAAACTGTGCGGGGAGCTTGATGGGTAATTAGGGCACAGTCCAGCTGCATCGCTGCAGTGGCAAATTGTCGAGAAGGTTGTGCTGCAAATTGTTGGGAAGAGCAGCTGCTTGCTGTAAACAAGGGGGAAAGCAAAATTCTGTGTCTTGCGCATAGAGGATGTAGGGTGTGAGCTGAAGGTGGGACACCTTGACACAGGGCTGGTCTTAGGTGGCTGATGGGCTGTGCTGGACCTGCCTGGGATCCGCTGTGGTGGTTGGGCTGGATGCTCTGCATCTCAAGTTGGTAGCAATGTTAGAATGAGAGCTCAGACAGAAAAACTTGCATGTACAGTGCCAGATGTGTTGCTTTTATGACAGTGTGAAAAACCTTTTGTGTGGGTATTGAAAAAAAGAGTTGCAATGAGTCTGAGAAGGGTTGAAGAACATAGGAAACAGACACTATGTTGCTCTATGTGATATGACACTCCAATTGTTCTTAGTTACTAACACATGTTACCTGTACAATAAAAAGTAGTCCCAGCTATTTTGCTGTGACTGTCGACTTCTTGCGTTTTGTGGCAAAGGCTGGCCAAAACACGGACAAAATGGATGACTTTGTGGTTTAGATAAGTATAGCGATTTTGACTGCAAAACCTCAGGAGCACAGAGGACTAGCAGTTTATATTACAGAGTGCATAGGTGGCATATAACATGTAAGAGATCCACATTTCCGGTATTCCATGACCAAATACGTGGTGCTCTTGGTGGGACGGGGGAATAACAATAGGTTGGTGCAGGTGAATTTTCCTGAGTGTTAAGTATGAACTGAAGATGTAGGATAGCTTTAAAGCACAACTTCCCCCCCCCCCCCAGTTGAGAGGATATTCACCCCATACAGTAGATGGCTTTGTGTAGGCATAAGACCTGCCATTTTTATTTTACTTTATTTTTTGTTCTGTTTCATTTTGTTTTTTACAGACAGGCTGGTGGACAGGAGAGCGTCTTCAGATAAGAATGTGGAGCCACATTCTGCTCCACAGAAAAATCCTACCGAGGATCCCTTTGGTTCTGTTCCTTTCATTTCTCACGCAGGCAAGTTACATCTGTAACATCACTACCTCTTATATGTATGTTGTATACATATATATAAATATATATATATGTATGTATCTGTTGAAGTATGTACATCAAGTTAAATGATCAAAGAATGATAAAGGTGTTGGATGCTTCATGACAGTAGGCAGGTCGAAGAGATATATTTAGAACGCTGATTACCTGCAGTTAGAAAACACTTCTGCATCCAATTCCCGGTACTTGTGCAGCATACGGACTATGTACTCTTCGCCATGTGAATACGTTGGGCCAGTGCAGTGCCATTTGTGCAGAACTAGAAGCGCTTCTGCTAAAGGCAAATGACTTGCTAAGACCAAATTTTGCTGCTTTCCTATAGTCTGCTTCCAACTCAGGTTGTTTCTTCAGTTTGGTTCTCCAGCCAAGTTAAGAATATGAAGACTGTAAGCTCCTGCTGCATTTAATGCATAGTTTTGGTGCAAATTGAATCAAAACTAAAAAAATATCTGATGTTTTGTGTACGTTGCGGGGTGGCGGTGGGGGGAATGTTCATTATTGTGTTACGGTTCACCTTCGGCTATTTCTTCCTGGGATGGAAGTTAAAATAACCCTGTGTGTGAAACTGCATCATCGTCCAACTTAATTGTCAGTTTGAAGGTGTGCTTGATCAGCACTTGTTAATACTTTATTTGGTAGCTGTGGCAAAGTAAAGCCTATGTGACAGTTGAAAAAGAGCTTCAATTGCCTGTGGAGCCACTTCGACACCTAAGTTACGTTCACAGTGCTTGTGTGACAAAGTGCCTTAATATGACTTCTAAAACTACTCTTCCAGAATTCAAAAGGTCAGGTAACATGCCTTAAAATAAATCACTTGGGCTCAACCTAAGTTAGCATCTGTGTTTACTTCCGCTTTCATCTTGCCTTCCTGACGATTGCTGGTTAGGGCTGCTTAATGCTCACAAGTGCTCTCGTGTTTATATGTGGTTATATGTTCTGACTACAGAATTCTGACTTTTTCAATTATGATCAAATAAAATGTTGATGTTATCAATACAGACTATTATCAATACAGACTATTTAAAATAAATAAATAAAAAAATTCCTCTCTTGAAAAGTGACAGTTGCTATTGAAGATGTGTTATACTGTATTAACAACGTTTGAGTTGGAACTGTGGTCTTTTCCTCCTGTGTTTTTCTCTGACACAGATCTCGGGTTGATAAATGTTGTTGTACATGGCCTGTAGCTCAGTAGACTCACCCAGACTATGTCTTTTGTTTCGGAGGCTTAAGGGCTCTCTGCTGAAAGGAGCACTTGACTAAACACTTAGCTAATTTCTATAACGTGATGTGAGACAACAGCAAGAGGCCGAAGATCACGTATCATCTTTTGACTTCACAGCTTAACATAAGGTGCTGGTAGTCCAGCAAAATAAGCGCTATCAGGTACCTTGACGTGTGTCCGGGAAGGTGATTCAGGGCAGGTGCAGAGGTTGGAACTGGAAGTCTTTTATCGGGGCAGGAAAGGACCATGGGGTGCTGTGAGTTGTGAGCCTGTGGGATTTCCCTGTGGAGCGGAGAGCACGTTGCAGGCAGCTGCTGCTGCGAGGAACGCGGGAAGGAGAACCTGGAACGCGATGGACTAAGGCTGCTTGTCTGTCACAGCTGTTGTACTTATTCCTTACAAGTGGGAATGGAAAGCCAGCAATGTGGTGTATGTCACTTGACATACTACGCGGAAGGCAAATAGCTCTGCGCAATGAACTAAGGCGTTACTGTGGGCCTCTTACTGTAGTTGACGGGAGAACAGTGTAGGAGCACTTTAGAGTTACTCGTGCTTGCCGTGTATCCTATTAAAAGTTTTCTCACAGGTACTACAGGTTAACTTGCCGTACACACTATTTTAAGGCTACCTGTTTGTGGAAAAAAAGTCATGACTTAGAACTCGAGACGGCTGGCAAAGAAAATTGGCTTGAGAAAGAATTCCAGTGCTCAATTTGATAAAACCAAAACTAACATTGCCAGTTTTTTCATAAAAAGAGAGAGGAGAAACCAGAGTTAGAGTATTCAGTAATGGGGCATTTAGGACAGGCACTGAACAAGTGGAAAACAGATTCTGGTTCTTGAATGCCTGAGATGCTGGATGGTGACAGTGAAATAACTGGCTCCTGTGCTCAGCTTTTTGGAATGGAAACTTTTGATTCCAGTGTGTGTTGACCAGCTTGCGTTCTAACTTGCTTGGTTAACAGCAAGCTGAATGTTTCAGAAGCAACATGCATTTTCTGCTATTGTTGAATCATAAGAAGGAAGTGTTCACGAATATAGTACGGTTGGCTGTTGAGTTGTACTCTGTGGCCTGTGGCCATCTTGGGTTTGTTTACCCTTATTCTTTCTGGGATTAAACTGGGGATAGATTGGTTTTTGCTTCCCTCAGCCTAATACTGGCATTCAGAGAAGTAATAAAGCATTTGAGGTAACGCTCACAATGGTGCGGATGGATTGTGTGAGAAGTGGAGACGTCGGGAAACTGTGACTGGAATTTCGTCAGGTGCTGACCTGAAGCTGTCCGCGAGGCGTTGTGCCTCTGGAGGATCTCCGTGAGCTGACGTCTGGCCTGTCTCCCTGGGAAGAGGTGCTAGTACAGGTCCTCTATTTAACTCTTGTACTAAATCTTGGTAAAGCTCATCTTCTCTACTGTAGACACGGTGCTTCCTGATGGAGTCACTGCTCTTAGTTGTACATGCCTAGGTCACCCCTTCCTGGTCACTGCACGCGTGTTCATTGTGTGGAGACTTGGGGACAAAAGCAAGTTATGTTCTGTAGCATCTTCTGTTTGATTTGAGACTTCCTGCACTCGAAGACTTGGTAGTGTCTTGACAGGATTACTATAGGTGTCTGTCCCGGACGAAGAGCAGTCTTGTGGCGTGTAACTCGCTAGTGCCTGCTGTGGATCTGGCCGAGAACCGGGTAGGAGTAAAAGGGACGCGGGCTGGAGGCTTTACACAACACGTCCCTGCTGCAAGAGCTGATGTGTAGCATTGGCTGGGTAGCAGCAGGAAAGGGTGTTCTTCTGGCATGAGGAAGCGTGGGTGGCCGCTGCGCATTTGGGTACTTTTTTTTGTGTACTGCTGCCAACATGGCTTCGAACCACTGCAAATCTTGGTACCGCGGCTTTGGAGCTCATGGACCACTGTGCAGTCTGGAGCTTGAAATGAAACAGCTCACTGTAACTTAGCAAGACATTATAGACATGAGAACAGGAGCAACAAGAAGAGTTAAGCCAACTTCCTCTACAGCACTAAACCAGCTCACGCCATTAGTACACGTTTCTTCGGCCACTGATGTTCTCAAATTCTTTGTCGAAAGATGCCCAGAGCCGCAACTGGCAATGGCTGTTGTATGCTGTTCTGATTTAGGTCGCTTGACAGTTAAAATCGATTCACTTAAATTATTTGCTGAATGTACTGCCTATGTGATTCTGTAACCTTTCCTTGGCCAAGGATTCAGTTACTGCTTAATGCGGGTGTGGGATCTTTCCCTGTATCAAGATCATCTTCAGACCTCAGAATTTTGAGGTAATACTTCTGGAGTAACCTGAAATTATTCACTTATCACAAGAATAAATGAGATGTGTGGGCTGTGCCAGTGGTGTGCTTTTTCTTTCCAAACTGATGCAGTGATTTTTTTTTTCATATCTTAGAGCCATCATGGTCACCTCTAACCTTTTTTCTTTTTTTAAACTTGTAGACTAATGATGTGAAAGAATATCTAAGCAATAGCTGGCAGGCAGAAGTGTTTTGTTCTTTGTTTTTTTCCCCCCTTGAAAATAAAGGTGGTAAGCACTTGAAATCCCTATTACAATATTCAGCAGCTGCTGCTCTGGCTGTTATCAAAGAAATAGTGCAGCTTTAGTTGCAGCATGCCCGTAATCCTTGGGCCTGACATGTGGCAAATTGTTCTGAAATGATGGTGGCAGTATGCTACCAATTCAAAGAAGGCTTAAAGCCCTTATGCCCTGCTCTTTGGCCACCCCCGCCATCCCCTAAAATGACAAACCAGCAGCAGGCATGTAATTACTGCTCTTGTTAGAGGGAATTCATCTGCTGATAATCGGATGTCTCGAAAAAGAACATCAGAACAGAAAATTTCCTTGAAGCTTGGGATCTTCTTATATGATTAAAGATGTTCCACCTGGCTTGCATTTGAGGGAAGAACAATTGTCTCCTATGAGATGCAACCCTGATTAGAAGTGTAGTAATCTGAACAGTACATTACAAACAGATGTTACTCAACATTTTGCAGCTTTTTTTATAAACACAGATCTGGACAGTCTCTGCAGCGGTTGAGGCTTAGAAGATTGTGTGAAATCAAGGTGACAGAACACTTCCTTTCTGAAAGCTATTTGGCCAGAGCATTACATTGTCATTAACTGAGGAATCTTCCCTCTTGGGGGACCAAGATTTCTATTTATGGTGCCCTTTCTGTATTTCATTAGTTAGCCAACTTGTTTAAGAGTAAAAGAGGGGGAACTGTAGTGTAGGAAACACAAACCAAGGTTTTCTTGTTGAGTTTACAACTGCTGGTGCAGTGGAGGATGTGTTTGTGTCTTTGGTGTCTGACACCTGCAGTTCTCTCCCTGTTAAAGGGACTAAACCAAAGATGTGGCAGCAGAGCAGGTCCCCGCAGAGACAGCTTCTTCCACGAAGCTTGCCTATGGTGGACTACACCGTGTTTAAGACGGCAATCGTAGACTAATGTCAGCTTGGAGCAGAAAGCTCTGTTTGTTTACACCGCCTCGACACAAAGTGAAGAATAAAGTGAGATACTTGCTGTTTCCTGAGAAATACAAATGTGGGAGCAGGGAGGTCACCACTCGGGAAATACTTCAGAAATTAAAGTGCTTTCTTCAAAGCCGTGTAGCAGGAGCCGTTGCAGCTCCTGGGCTCAGCGGATGCGTGCCACTTGGTTTCCTGATGAAGTTGTACGCATAGGGTAGTGCACGCTGGTTCAGAAGCCTGGGTAATATGGAGCTGTTACTGTAGCCTGTGAGTTTCTAGTCCCTGCAAAATTGATAGTCTTTTTGGTCATTGTGACGGTGTGCAACATACGGGACCATAAATTTCCTGCTGTGGTAAAGAAGTAGAATTCATAACTCTGGCAAGGAAACGGTGCGTAAGGAGGAATGTTAGGGCTAAAGAGGTGGCAATGCAGGAAATGCCCTGCTGGGAAATCATTTGTTGGGAAATGAGGGGGTTGAAGCTGATGAGCTAATAAGCAGTTAGTCGTCTGGCGCTGTGATGATGTTGCAGCTGGAAAAAGTATGTATGCTCGCAATATCTTTGAGCGGCCTCGGAACAGAGATTTGTCCGAAAATGTTTTCTCACGTGCGGGGACAGACGTTTACCGATATGGAGGGTCAAGGTTCCCTTTCCCAGGTGCTGCCTCCTTCTTGCCGTGGCTCAAACAGGGCAACGTGAGCCGCGTGCGCTGTGCGACGCCTGAGCCCTTGGCCCTCAGAACAAAGGCCGCCAAGCTAACTAGTGCCAAGACAGATGGCCGCGGGGGAAGAATTGTGGGAACGAACAAGTACTTCACTTTTTCAGTCCTGTTGCTAGCTATTCGGGTGCCTTCCATGTCAACAAGTAAGGTGCTCAGCGTTTTCTGGAAGAGTGGCTCAGAGCTCCAGGTGAGCAAACATAGCACGCGTAGCCTCCTACTTAGCGTGCAGGCGGTCTCCGTATTTACTACAGAACGCGAAACTCTAGCGAGTGCGATGGCTCAGTGGATTGTTCCTTGCTTCATCCCGGTTCGTCGAGAGGTAGTACTTCAGTAGTCTCGAGAAAGGAAATGTAGCCTGCTGATACAGATTCCTTAAAAACTAGATTGTTGGGATGACTGATACCCAAAATCATTTGCTGTGTGTTGCCAGCAAGAGTAACAGTTATAGGTGGGTCTAATACGAGATGTGGGAATGGCTCGTGTGCCGCTACTAATAGCTTGAATGTGGTTCGGGAAACTGCCTTAAGTGTTTGGCTGCGTACTGTCGAGGCCTGCTTGATGCTTGTTCTGTCCAGAGAGATCCGCTTCTGAGGGCTAAACATCCTGTGTCTTGAATTACTCCTTCAGTGAGGCAGCAGCAGGTGGGAGAGGCCGCGGTCTGTCTCATCGGTGTCCTTTGCACTTGGTTTTCCAGCAGCAATTCACAAATCCTACTTAAACTTTCTGGGAAGTCAGGTAGGTGAGACATGCTGTAGTTCAGTTCTTGCCTTGAGAAAAAAAATTACAAATTATTTTCCGCATATTGAAATTATGTGTAAAGGTATAAAAATTCCTCGGGAGCGTGAACTCATGGATATTGACATATGTAAAAACGTTTGGGGTTTTTGTTGTCTAAGTAATGTCTAACCTAGAAATATTTCCTTTTTCTTCCCCTTTTAAATCTAATTGCTTTTATGTTAACATTAGTGTTTCGGTAAATATTGGAAACGGCAGGATTTGGAAGATAGGGGGTTATGCAGTGCAATGTGAAGGCTGTACCTTTGGGAAATCTAAAGTCAGCAGCCAAATAATCCAGATTCTAATTTAGTGGGTAAAGCAAATATGTAGTATTTAAAATTACAGTAGATAAGAAGCAATCTGACACCAGAAGCAAAGAAGAAACAGCTCAAAGCCCTAATCACCCGATGTTTTTAGGCATTCTGGTTGTCTTAGTTTTAAATCCATACGTAAAATACATTGTAGCAGAATTTTTATCGTTATTTAAAGTGTAATTGCAAAAGAGCAAAATGGCTACGGGATGCAGAAATCGACTATTAATTCCCTTTAAAAAAGCAAGACACGGTTCTTGTAAAACTCAGCGTTCCGGTCTAAAGCGGAGCATAGAAAGAAAAACATCTGACTTGGCCTGCAGGTTGCATGCTCGTTTCCTCGTGAAGGAAGAAAGAACCTGAGAAATTATTTTGTGTAAGAACAAGAGAGCCGCGGGCTGGGTTCTGGCTGAAGACGTTTTACAGAGCACTGACTGAAGCACACATCCATCTCCAGCTTTTTCAATCCCGTGAACACACTGAGCCGATGACATGTCAACAATGGTTTAACAAAGCTGTGAACGTAAGGTGTTTGGTTAGGTGAGAGGCGCAGCGGTCTAGCGCAGAGCCTGTTAATAACCGCTTTAATGCTGACCAGCCTCGTCCCCAGCGCTGGGTCAGCTGCTGCAGTTGTAAGAAGCTGGTACCCATATCTCCCAGGTGTGAAGCGGGGTCCGTGGATGTTCCTAGGCAGTAAAAGGGAACTCGGTGTGGCCCTTAGGCAAGCACCCGCTGGCTGTCAGTCCGAGTCCTCGTAGGCACGCACGGCAACGCGGTTGGCTTTGCCGTAGTTCTGGTCCCCGTGTGGAGGTTGGTACCCACGTAACGTTCAGCCTGCAGTGGCTGTGACAGTAGCCTCGCTTCTAAGTATTGCTCGCACATTTTTGGTAGTTGCTCTGTGCCTGCAAAGAGGTGAAATACCATTGCTGTTACTAGTGCTACGTGTTCGATTAAACATCGTTCAAGCAGTGTGGCTGCCGTGTGATCTGTGTCCTAGAGAAAAGGACATCTCAACCCCAAGTGCGCTTTACCCAGCCGACACCAAGTGTTTCGCTTTTCCTGCTCATTCTCTTCAAATAGAACTGTGACAGTCAGTTACGCTCCTGAAAACATCTCTGGGCAGTAGCAGGGAGATGCTTGTTCTGCGTAAGTCTGCTGGGTGCCGTTCCGTACCAAACCAGTGGCGCTAGGCAGGCTTAGCTGGTCTGCGGGCTCTTGCCATCTGCTTTGTTTACTGATGCAAAGGTTTTACTGCTCCCGGTATCTCTAAGCCAACCACCCCACGAAAGAGCCATCAGTGAACTGTTCTCTTGGCTCTAGCTGTCGGATAGTAAATAGCGGGGATGAAGGTGTTGGAGTAAAATGAATGGATAAACGTCCTTCCCATAGAGAAACTGAGCCAACAGATCCGACTTGGAAACCCAACAAGGAAACACTTCTCTCAAGTTAAAGCAATAACTTGTTTTGCCCGAATTGCTACAGGAGAAGTGAGAAGGGGCTGAATGTGGAGCCTCAGGGTCACGAGAGAAGACGACATTCTCTAAGCATAGGTTTGACAAGCAAGTATTGCTTAAAAACAAAACCAACACACACCCCCCCACCACCCCTGCGCCCCAAATGACAAGCTCTGTCGCAGTGTGTGCTTCGTGGGGAAGGCCCTGATGGAGAGAGGCTGTTTCTGCTGAACTCAGGGGCAGCATGGGGGGCGGGGGGAACCTTTTCAAATGCCTGAAAGGCAGTGACCGTCAGCGTTAATTCTCAGGGGCGTTTATGAGTCAGAATTAGGGGTTTGGTCCTCACGGGGGCAGGTGGGAAGGGAGGGATGCTTTCAACCCAAGAGACATATTGGAAAACATCCTTGTCCCTGCATCTCTATTTCCATGGAGTTATGTTAGCCCTTTACCGTGCGATCTCCCCGCAGGGACTGTCTGTCGTCTTGCCTTGTACGCCTCTGAACGCGCTACTGAGGCAAAACCCCCACACGCCGCATCTCTGTGGCGGCTGGTGCAGGCTCCAAGTCCCACCTCTTCAGCTCCTGTTAGGAGTTGGTGCCCTCCAGGCAGGACAGAGATGGTGTCCTCACATAATCTTCCCTGCAGTTTGGACAGGAACAAACTTCTCTCTTGCCCAGGCCCCGATTTTTGTAGACCTTAGAGGAACCTGATTGTCTTGGAGAGGTTACGTAGGATTGTCTCGTGCTATCAAAGCTTGGGAGAGCAAAGACTGGGGACTGACACGGTGTCATTCACTCATTTCCCTTTTGGAACTAGGTTGAATATGTCGGTAGTGCCATGCTATGGTAGAAACCTTAGCACGGTGGGTGAGTCTTGGAGAGTCCTAAGGGATGCGTTTGTGAACAAGGTGCATTTGCCAGCAGAGCCGAGCCCTCCGAGGGCTGTCATTGTTCCCAAACGGTACCCGAGATCTGAAGTGAATTATCTGAAATTGCTAAATACTTTTCTTTCACCTGTGCTGTTTTAGTGACTAGAGCAATAAGCTTGTCAGAGCAGACTAGCAAAGCAGCAGCACTTCAAGAAATAGGTATTCTGCTTTAAAAAGACAAACAACGAAATCCCAACACAAAACTTAGAAGCACGCTGGCTCCTGTTTTCCTGGCGAGGGGTGGCTGTGTAATGAGTGCGTTTGAAAATCTGGCTCTGGAGATCACCTGCATCCATTGGTCCCTGCTCCCTGCCCCAAAATACTAGTATTGTGTTTCTAAACTTTTGTTGCTTAAGGAGCAAAGCTATAAGGTCTGGCTGTTAATCAATTTTACAAGTGCTGTTGGAGATACTTGGTTTGATTTTAGCTCATTTCCCTCAGTAAATACAGAATATACGTTTGCATCGCCTCTTGGTATGTGTGGAGTAAGTGTTGACTTTAAGAGTGTGTTTCAAGTTTTGTTTTGCATTTTTCTTCGGACCTGCAGGTTCCCCTGGAAAACAAGTGGATAACCTAGCCAGCAGTCAAGGAAATAACTTAGGGACCCCGGCCAAGGCTGGAAAACTGAGCCATGCTTTTAGAGATCCCCGGCCAGGGAGGAAGACTGCAGAGGGACAAGTGACAAAAGGTGGCGATGAGTCGGAGAGCGATTTTGAATCTGATCCTCCTTCTCCCAAGAGCAGTGAGGAAGAAGAAGAACAGGAGGATGAAGAAGTCTTGCAAGGCGAGAATGGAGACTTCAATGATGACAATGATACAGAACCGGAGAATTTAGGCCACCGACCTCTCCTCATGGACTCTGAGGAAGAGGAGGAGGAAGAGAAGCAAAGTTCTGACTCCGATTCCGATCGTACCAAGCAAAAATCTGTGGAAGGGCTCCTGAGCGGTAGGTTCAGAGATGGTGTGGGCAGCGGTGAAATCAAAGAACCCCGTTTGATGCATACGTCCTTGTCTGAGGTGCCGAGTACTGTGCTCAAGGTGAACCCTGGCCAAGAATTTGACGTGTTTGGAGCCGTGCCCTTTTTTACTCTGCAGCCTCAGGCAAGAGAGAAGGTGGACAAAGATCTCTCTTCTCCGATGGCTTTTCCCGGCCTGAACCAAGAGCAGGATGACTTTGATGTTTTCACAAAAGCCCCCTTCAGCAAAAAGGTGTCTCAGCAAGATGGCCCGGTGACGGGAATGGAGCCTCTGTTCTCCTCCACCTCGCCACGGACCGTCGATATTTTTGGCTGCACCCCATTTCAGCCTTCCCTTCTCCCCAAGACCGGTGGGAGTAAAGAGGACCTGTTTGGGCTGGTTCCTTTTGAAGAGATCACAGGGAGTCAGCAGCAGCAGAAGGTGAAGCAGCAGCGTAACCTGCAGAAGCTTTCTTCCCGCCAAAGGCGCATGAAGCAGGACGTCTCCAAGAGCAACGGCAAGCGCCACCACGGCACCCCGACCTCCACGAAGAAGGCGTTGAAACCGAGCTACCGCACCCCTGAGAGAGCCCGCAGGCACAAGAAAGCCGGCCGCAGGGACTCGCAGAGCAGCAACGAGTTCCTGACCATCTCGGACTCCAAAGAGAACATAAGCGTTGCGTTGACTGACAGCAAAGATCGAACCAACCCTCTGCAGGCAGATGAGAGTCTGCTGGACCCTTTTGGAGCCAAACCCTTCCACCCGCCAGACTTGATGCGGCACCCCCAGCATCAAGGGTTTGGTGACAGCCGCGGGGATCACGGCACAGTGGTAGTGGCTGGTAGATCCAGGCAGAGCTCCTTGCATGGAGCCATTCACGGTGGCGACGGGCTGAAAACGGATGACTTTGGTGCGGTACCGTTCACGGAACTGGTCGTGCAGAGCGCGCAGAGCCAGCAGCAGCAGGCGCTAGAGTTAGATCCTTTTGGAGCAGCTCCGTTTCCTTCCAAACAGTAAATGCTTCCAATGGGTTTCTCCCCCCCCCTCCACCTCTCCGAGTTACTTCATAGAGGTTTTAATCGGTGGAGTAATTTATCTGGTTGAATTGCCAGGGACCTGGGGCGTACAGCGTGTTCAAGTTCAAGAAGGCGTGGCCAGGTTGCATGATGAAATGAAGAATGATGACAAATTTTCATTGGTTTGTGGGTTTTTTTGAGAAAAAATAGTAAAAAACAAACAAGGAGCATCGTTTTATTATGACAGATGGCTCCCAGAGTGAAAAGAGAAATCGGATACGAATCATTGTCTGTCACTGACTTTAGGCTCGGAACATACTGTCGTTCTGCGCTTTCGCGTTGCCTTTTCAGTCCTCTGTGACGTGCTGACACGGAGGGAGGGGGACGGGCAGAGAACGCATGACAAACTTTTTCCATCCGTACAGGGAGGCTGATGGAACTGTGCTGGTTCTCCACGTCTCAGTTCTTAGACCTAAGAACCAAAATGTACGACTAATATCCCGACGGATCTGCTGGAAATAGTCATGTCTTTGCTTCCTAGGTGAAAACTACCTTTATTAATCATAAAAATAAAGCAGCTAAGTCTTCGAGGGGCTGGGGCCCAGAATTCCAGAGCACAGCTGTGGCTTGGGACCTGGTAGACATCTATGCAGCTGCAGAGATGAAAGGCAGATTATTTTTTTGTGTGCCTAAATGTTCGATTTTTTTTTTTTTTTTTTTTTACAGTAAGTGCCATTAATGTAAAAAAGCAAACTGGAAGTTTAGGGTTAAAACTAAAGATACAGAGAATGTAATGGTTTGTGAGACGAGAAGCCTGAATGTGGGGGAGTAAACCGGCAGGGATGCAGCCAGTGTTTGCAGCACTTTGAAGACTACTCAGTATGCTGGGATGAGAGGCTGGTTTACACAAGGAAATCGTTCAGCACGTATGGAGTATCCCAGATGACTTGTATAGTTGACTGTGAGATGTAACCATCAGATCTGATTACAAATTGGGGTTTGTGTCTGAGAAATACCTTTTCTTTTCCTTTTGGATTTTTATTGCAAAGAAAACGTGTATTCTTTCAAACCTGTTGTTTTTTAAAACAATAGTAATTTTATGAAATGACTGTAACCTAATGTTCTTTTAAGTTCTGTTGAAGCTATTATTGTACTTAAGTGTATTTTATAAGAAAGTTTTGCTAAATGCACTGAGCTTTGAGGAGACTTCTCTGAACGTGGATTTGTTTCAGAGCAGAAGCAGTAAGCAGCAGGTAGCTCGCAGAAGCTGATGGCTACTGTACCGGTAAGCTGCATTTCACACCACGAAGCCTTACGGGCAGGACTCTGTCCTGCTGCGCCGTACCTCTGAGACGTTAGGTGCGCGAGATGTGGCCCGAAGTTTGGGAGCGCGGTGCCAGTAGGTGACGGGAAGGTGACGTGAACAGGCTTGTCGAGGACGCGATTTCGTTACCGTGTTGTATGAGCAGTGCGCGTAGGCGGAACGGCTTCTCCGCTGCCTTGCAGCGCGTGCCAAGCCACGTACGCCGTTTGCAGAGCGCGTATGACTCGGGACGCTCCAATTTGCCTTTTTCCTATGGCAATCCGGCTCGTCTCGACTTTATATCCTGCTCTGCTGAGAGCTTACGAGTAGATAATTGGATGTTCATATATGGAGGACATAAGCGTTCCTGGTTGTGCGTGTGTGTGTTCCCTGTCCCTCCCCCTTGGCTGGAAGTAAAACGAAGTATTTGGGGTTGTGCTTTTTTTACCCCCCTCCCCAAATTCTCCTGCTTGTTATACAGTTGTCCTGAGATCTGTGAGGGCGGGGGGTGGATCCCTTACAATATTTGTTGTAAAGACCACGTTAAAAACAAGTCACTTGACTGCTTTGAGGGTCGATGAAACGTTCCCTCGGATCTATGTGAGATTGCTTCCCCTAGTCCTGGAATCTGAAAGTAGCTCATACGTATCTGCACACCTTTGTTACCTTTATCTTCCTCGTTTTCATTCTTCTCACAAGGTGAAAGCGAGATCCTACAGCTGTACTTTGTTCAGTATGCCTTTTTTGGGCTTAGAAGTTAAGCTCTTAAGAGGTTATAAGTAGAAATGTTTCAACTCTTTTTGCACAGGAGTTTCTTAGGCTTTATAACTACTGTTCTCACCTGGGGTTTTGTGCCAAAGGCTGTGAGAAGCGCACGCCAAGTTTTGTAGCATTTCGGATACTCAGGTTAACTGTCTTTTTTTGTCTATTTTTGTTTTTTTGTTGTTTTTTTTTTTTCCTCTGCACATGCTTGCGAGCTGCCTTCCTGTGGTTTCCTTCTGAACTGTCACTTACCTGCCTAAGGAGGTGTTGGAACAGGACGGTATCACAAATGGGGCAGGTGGGCGGAAACAAAACGAGAATAAAACAACAGGCAACTGACCATAGGTCTGAAACGCGGCTGGCCCTCGCTGAAGCCATGCAGCCGCTGCTTTTCCCGGTGGAAAGGCAACTGCAGGGCTTGCTCGGCCCTCTGGTGCCGGGGGAGGAAAGAGTTAACGATGGGCACGTGGCTGGGGCTTAGCTCCTCGCTCTGTGGGACACAGAGGGAAAAGGCCCTGCATTTAGGCTGGGCCTAAACATCAGGTAGATTAAGAACAGAAGGAAGCGTGTTTGGTTTTTGTCTGCTGACCCTGAGACTTAAGGCTGAGGAGCACCACAGGTTTTCCTTGTGTGGCGGGTCGGTTTGGTTTTTGGCAGAGGGTCCGTAAGTGGTTATATTACAGCACAGGAAAGCGGAAGTGAGATCGCACGCAGAAACGACGAGACGAGATAAAAGCAGACTGTAAACCCAAATGACTCTAAAACTGGCGTAATGCCTCTGGCTGCATATGAGTTATGACCGATGATACTTGCTTTCTAATGGCCTTAATAAACCTTGTTCTCAGTATTCTAGTTATGAAACAGGTTTGTGCATAATTGTAACTTTTTTGTTTCTAGAGTTAAAATTATTTTATCCTTTCTTGTGCCTGAAAAGAGATTAGTATGCCTCGCTAAGTTGACTTTGCGTGGTATGTATTGTTTATACACAACTAAACCCTAGTTCGGGTTTAATTTCGGCTAAGATTCGCTATTCAACAGGGACGAAATGTGGTACTGTCTGGGAACGTGATGTCCTTTTGCCTTTATTTGGTGTGTGTGCGTGCTCGTGCGTGTGCTTGCCACGGAGCGTACCGTGACCTCACGTGAAGTACGGGAAAGACCTTGCTGCACTAGACACGTACCGTACTGTCTGCGAAGACCGTAATGGCAAGGTAAGGAACTGATGCTTCCCTTCCAACAGGAAATACCGATTGATCTTCACAGCTTCTCTTTCAGCGTGTTGAGTGACTGAACCACAGGCCTTTTAGAATCGGCTGCTCGAGAGAGAGATTCTGCCAAAAGGTACTACCGAGCCTTTAACGGCTGCGGTCACTGACGACAGAGACGGTAGTCGTGTTTCTCTGCAGACTCTGAGACGGCCTCGAGATGCGCGCAGTCGCTCGGGCTGACCTCCCGGGTGCGGGACCCGTGAATGCCAGCTTTGGAGGGCACGACTTGTAATCCTTCTGGGCGTCCCAGTTAGTAAAACCAAGTACTGTGAAAATAAGTTGATATATTTGCTACTGTGAGAATAAGAGTTTATCTGGAGTTTTTTATACTATATTGTGTATTTTTATATATGAAAAGTATATATAAAATATACACATGCTCGCACACATCATGTATCTCTTGGAGTTGCTGCGTTTTTAGTAACGCAGCAGCCACGCTCACTTTCACGTGACTCGGGGGAGTGACTGTGAGCGAAAGCTGCGAAAGAAAAAAAAGTGCAAAGGGTGGCTGCTGCGTTCCTTTCCTAGAATGCTTATTTCAAAAGGAAAATCAAGGAAACTGTATAGCTACATTTGTGACTAAGGCATCACCTAATGTTAAAGAGCATAAAAACTATTTTTAAATTGCTGGCATTCAGCTTTTAAGTGCACTTTCCTGAACTACACTTCCATTTCTTGTTAGACTTCAAAGTTTCTAAAGCTTTTTTGTGTACCACTAAACAGAGAACTTTAACTTTTTTGTGAAACTGATGTATGTCATAAAATATTTGCAGTTGTTAAATAAACAAACGTGGTAACAGTGACTCTGCAGGTCTCCTTAAGCGGTGCGTTAGGTATTCCCATTTAGGCTTTCCTTTACTCCCTGTAAGCAGTGCTGGTTTTGCTGATGGCTGTTTGTGGCTGTAGGCTCCTGTCACTCTTTAAAATGTTTTAAAAGACTTGGATTTGCTGCCTAATGGTCTTTCGTTGTCCAACTTGTTAAAAACCTGTTGATAGCGTACTGTTTTTAATTGCGTAGGTTCGGTACTGCCCTTAAAAGCCTCCCCACGGAAAGCTCCTGAAAGGATGCGTTCCCGTTCCTAGGTGGTAACTGAAGCTTGGTCCCTTTTCTATAGCCAAAATGTTACGTGTAGTTCCCAGCGCTATCTCTGTTGACAGAGTTCTGCACCTAATCTTTGAAACGTAATTTTAATGTGATTTGACCCCCTTCTACCAATTGTTTACCAGAGCAGGTTTTTGGATGCTGCTTGTACTGATTCTTCTCTTGGGTGAGCTGAAGTAAGAAAGAAAACGGTCAGGAAAAGATGGAGCGGCAGCGGGACGCAGTTACTAAATAGTAGCTCGTGTCCTGGCTGTGCGGTCTTCCACCTATTGCCTGTTCCAGTCTAATCTGGTTAGAAGCAAATCCACAAGGAAACACAGTTTAACTGGAGGCTTCAGCTTAAACAGAAACAAACAACTGTGGCTGCTAATTTTTTTGTTTTGTTTTTGCAGCATAACTACTAGCCCTGCATTTCTCATCGCTGGTTTTTGCATGCAGTTGAACTGCTTCTGTTAGGGCAAAAGCAGGTTTACAAAGTTAGGTGGGAAAGAGTACTGTTGTTTGAGTTGAAGCAGAGTCAGGATGAACCCTTCCTCCTTTTCCTTAGAACACAACAACAGAAACGGCCAGAGCTCTTAAGATAGAATGACGCCCTGCCGGGAAACTATCTAGGTATAAAGGCGTTAGGTGGCAAAGCTGCATTCATCAGCTCCTCCAAAAACCCCTATCCTACGCGAGGTCCCGCTCGTAGAACATACCGCACGCGGTTCTGGAGTAGTGCCGCGCCAGCACCTGCCGTATCGGTCCCTGCTCTGCCGTGATCGTTCGAGGCGGTCTCCCTGTATATTAAAAACCTGTGGGAGGTGACAGGAGTTGCGTGGTTGAGCAATTCACATCTGTCATTTGACTCTGTCAGATGCAAGAATGGTGTTACTCTAAGGAAACATCCAAGGAACTGAAATTTATTTACAAGTTCCTTATGTACATAAAAGACCACCATGCAGCTTGAAAAATTTTATCAGGGTAATAAAAACGTACAGCTTTGCAGTCAGTTTCCTTATCCAGTGAAAACTACAGTAGTTAGAGTTTACGTTAAAAAAAATTACATTGGCAATCTGTAAAGTCAGTATGCTTTCAATAGACAAACACACATTCTTCAAATATTATTGTTCACATAACACTGGAAATAAGCTTTTGTACTTGCAGGGTCCTTGTCAGGCTGTGGTAGTAGTAATTAGTGCACTTGAAAATTGCTTGGCTGTCAAGTTTGGGAGGGTAATCATCAGTGTTTACACTGAAAGGCTCAAAGGTCTGGGAGTTGAATCTTAAATGCAAAGTCAGTTCTTGCCACCACCTGTTTCTGGAGTTGCAAAAAGCCCCAAAACACACCCGCTGAACTTGACAAACAGTTACCTTTCCTCTCCAGCATACAGCAGAGAAGTCAGTGTCCTGCCTTCTCCATCCCCACGAGCATTCAGGTGCCTGACGCTACCTTTCCATCACTATTCCACAGCGCCTTGGCACACCCTGACGAGTGGCTGACGGAGCTGGGCTCCTTTAGCTGGGGGAGAGGCAGCTTTGGGGGGTCCGACAGCAGCCTGCCTGCCCCAAGGAGGGCATGGCAAAAAGCCAGCCTCTCCCTGTCCGAGTAACCTAAATCCCTAAATCCCGTCACGGGACAACCCTTCCCGTGAGGAAAGAGGCAATCGTGTAGTGCTGACAAGGCCGACGGTTCCGCAAGGGCTTCTCGTGTGTTGTGCAGCTTTTGGCACTGTTGCCTCAGGCGTTCCTAGCCCGCTGCCGGGCGGTGCCATCTTGTTCTTGGCCTCTGGTCTAAGACACCGGGCTCCAAACCTTACCGGGCCCCTGTCCGCGTGCATCAAGCTGGCTGCTGTGAGACGATCGCAAAAGGTGAGAGAAGAGGCTGGGACGCTGCCGAAGGCCGTGCTGCAGGTAACGAGGGGAGTTGTTCGAGGTCAGCTCGGACAGTTTATAATCCCAGAAGAGAATGTTTCTGCCTGTCGTCAAAGCAGAACCAGTTAGGCTTTCTCCCGCTTTCCAACGCGAGCTGTGCCGATGCAGCCGTGTCCCTCAGTGGTTCTGGTCCCAAACTTTCACCCCTTGGGATTCAGCCGTAACAGCATCTTGAGGCAAGCGGAGCAATCCCCAATCGGCTAACGCTGACTGACGCTTGATCCCGCGAAGCAGCAGCACGCGCTACCGCTGCTCGACTGAACTGTAAATGTGAGCACAGCTGCTCTACAGAAGCAACAAACAAAAAATGTTGATTCTAACCCAAAATCCAAATAATCCCAATCCTGTTTGAAAAACTGGCACCCCTTGAGCTTAATTGTGCTGAGCTGCAGCTATCCGCTATCCTGCGTATTTCACGTCTCCCCAGCGTTGAGGTTGTAAGGGATGGTTTCCCAAGGCTGGGAAAACCGATGGTGGTAAGCCGTTTTTCAGTAACAAAGTCTGCAAGTACAGTACAATACATCACACAGTAAAGGCCAAAGTTCAGGGACTTGAATCCACAGCAGGTTCACCACGCGGGGGGTGGGGGTGTTTTTTCATCCTGTTAAAAAGGAACTGAAAAAAAATTTTAGCAACTCTACTGATTGCAAGATAGTAACATGAACACACAGGCTGAGTGCTATTCCTGAAATATTTTAGACCATTAACTGCAAGTGACTGAAGGGATCTGGAGAAGTTTTTTTGAAGTAATGGCACTACGCCTAAGGGGCGAGGCAATTTTTAAGATCTGATAGGAAGATGTAGCTACGGTGGATGACATGTGATCTTAACTTCCAGAAAAAGGAGAAGAGCTTGTCCAGAGAAGTACAAGAGTCCACTGAATTCAATTTTATACGTTACCATTCCAATGCTGACACGTAAGCATGCCATTCAGACAAAGACTCTGAAGGATGCAATGCACCGTACTGCTGTGATTTAGATCCAAGACCGGGTCCCACAGTTACCCTGGTTTTATAAGCACGCAGCCAGGAGCGGTTTCTTAATTACGCACTTGAACAAAACCTGAAAACCCGGTATATGGGCCTCTTAGCTCAGCGAGGGTAATTACTTGTGGTGTTCGTGTTTACCAAGCAAAACAAATACTGGTGCGATCCAAATGCTGAGCTTTGCAGCCCACCTTTCCGTTGTCCTGCTCCAGGAAGACGTCTTTCATACTTGACTGCAGACAGGAGATGCAGCTCACGTCTCGGGCACTGCTGTTGGTTTTTTCAAAACTCATCATAACACGCTGTCCCAGCAAGCGGGTAACAGTCCAGAAGTCAGAAGAGGAACTGCCTCAGTGCTTAACTTCGTAGCTCAACACGTGAGGTAAGGCCCGGACCCTCAGAGTCAGAAATTCAATCACAGCGCCTCTGAAACAGCGGGGAAACAAGTTGAGTCACTTACTACACCTAGGAAATGATCACCTCTCACTTGATTTCCAAAACATCCAGATGAATGCTTAGTAGGCTGAAAAACGACAAAAGGCTGAGGAAAAGGACACTTAGGAACAAATACTAATGACGTCTGGAGGTGATTAAAATTGCAAAACAGAGCCAAAAGGGATCTGGCAGACCTCTGTCCAGCCTGACCTAAAACTCTGCTCGTGGGCATCGCAGCCTTGTGGAGCCTCACGCCACAAAGCGTTTTAGATGAGCAGAGTGCCTGGCACCAAGAGAAGAAAACGTTTTATTTGCACCTAAGTGTTACACCAGTCAGCATTTTCTTTGGGGAAGCTAACTGGGGAGGGTGATTAAAACTTGGGGCACGTTAAACCCAGGATTATTTAAGCTCATGCTTGTTAGAGTATCGTATGCCCATGAGTATGAAAACTGCTCTACCTTCGCTCACAGGTCTGTGCTATACTCAGGACAGGGCTTGCTGTGTCGGTATTGCATGATGTACACTGTGGATTGATGCCACCAATACAGCATCACCACGGCAAGGATATGCCATACTTGGTGACTCGAGCCGAGGTAGTTCAGCTGTCCTGCGGGGAAGAAAAAGGGCAAGCAGTTAAGTTGTAAAATTCGGCAATAACTCACGCAATGCAACTGGCAATCGGTCTCCTCCAAAGCTCAACTATAGGCTCCGCTTGCTGGCAGGCAGTGAAAGCTCTTTAACGAACTTGACCAGAAGTCGCCTGCCTTCTTTTGATGCAAATATACGCAACGTGTTCCTCCTCTACATGAGCATACTTCATGGGGAACATGGTCAACCTGCTCTCTCACAGAAGTTCAGGACTCAGAGCGATGACTGTGACACTGCAGGAAGCTTAACTGCAGAAAAAACACCCAGAAGAGAATTTCCTACCTGGGAAGTATCTTTCTGGAACTTTGGAAATATAGAAGAGAAAAGCTACAGCAGCGATGAAGTACATGACAACTACACGCGGAGCAAACTCCTGCAAAAGAAAAGGAAGCTCTCCTATTCTGTCAGAAGGTGAAAATACAAAACAAACAAAAAAGTCTGCAAAGATAAAAAAGAATGAAATGTTTTCTTCAGCACAGTTAGGTCCCTGGGTAATTGCAGCGATTTCTGGGGTTTTCATATTGGGGCATACTTTACTGTCTTTAGCAGTACTGTGCTGCTTGTTTCTCAGAGCATAATTCTAAGTGGTAAAACAAGAACAGGAAAATAGTTCTGTAACTTGTCAGCGATGTTAAACAAGGGTCATGTAAAAAGCAGAGGGCTGAGTAGGCAAACAGTGATTTTTTTGCTGCAAGCCCAGGGAACAGAAGAGGAAGCAAATAACCATTCCGTCAGAGTCTTCTGGTTCCCCCCTCTGCTCTCCAGCTGCGGAGCCGGACAGCCCAGCCCAGCCCAGCCTGCCCTGCTGCTTCCCAGGGCACAGCCCACTCGGCTCCTCGCTCCTGTGCCTGGCCTGGGGGCAGCGAGGGTGCGGTCCACCCACACAGCCTGCTCAGTCACACTTGTATCCAGTTCTCCTCCTCACCGTGCAGTTTTAAATCAGCAAAGCAGATTTAATCTGCTCGACCTGTTTACTGGTACTCAAGAAATTTCTAAGTGTTTGCATTTGGATCGTATCGTCTGAAAGATTTCTGTGCTTCAAGAAATTTTAATTACCGCTGCCTCCCCCGCATGTCCCAAAGTGTAAGAGGACTGAAGGAAGATGGCACGTAAAAAGCAAAAGGGAATCTTACTTCCTTCTTTTTCTCTTTTACCTGCACGATAGATGCACCAATGCCGCCATTGAGCCAAACCCAGTGGATGGTGGGAATAATTCCATATCCAGACACTGAGCAAAAGATGATGGAGCGCAGTCTGTGCCACTGTTGCGTGAGGTAACTGGGATGAATCTGAGCAAAAAACACTGCCAAGATCATTGCCAGCACAGTGATTAAATACACCTGACGCCAGTACTGAGAAAAAAAGAAACAAAAGCAGGTTTGTGGGTGTTCTCATCATGTGTAAAAGTAAATTCTGGGTAGAAAGTTGACATTACTAAATGTAATCGTACATCAATTCTCCTGTCGCTGCTGCGAGCGCAAGTGATGGGGTTTGAAAGAATGGACTTGCATTTATCAACTGACAGCGAGGTGAAGGGACTCTGGCTCCGGCACACCTAGCAGAATGCGGTTCATTCTGAGCAGTTTCGGCTGTGACAGAGTTAGTTAATTTTCTTGCGAGCAGCGGTATACTGCTGCATTTGGGATGTAGGATGAGAACGATGTTGATGATAACACATTGATGGTTTGGTTGTGGCTGGGCAACGTTTACACCCAGTCCGGGACTTGTACAGCTTCTCATACCGCCCCGCCAGCGAGGGGCTGAGGGTGCCCCAAAAGCTGGGAGGGGACACGGCCAGGACAGCTGCCCCAGACTGGCCAAACGGATGTTCCGTAACGTATGGCATCACGCTCCGTATAGAACTGGGGAAGTTGGCCAGGGGCGGGACTGCGGCTCAGCAACTAACTGAGCATCGGTGGTCTGCGGGTAGTGAGCAATTGTGCTGCGCATCACTTTTTTGTATGTTCTTTTATCGTTATTATTCTCTTCTTTTTCTGTCCTATTAAACTGTCTTTTTCTGAACTCAAGACTTTTTTTTTTTCTCTTCCCCCCCTCCGATTCTCTCCCCCCTCCCACTGCGGGGCAGTGATGAGCGAAGGGCTGTGTGGTTGTTTTAGCTGTCGGCCAGGTTCAACCACGACACGGTGCCTTCACCAAAACATTTTATATGTACCTCTGCCTGAGCAGACTTGTTCAACTACTGCTCACGGCACCCGCTGCAGATGTGGGTGTAATCTAGGCCTCTGAAGGGAACTAATTTTACTTGTTCTCTATGAGATGAAGAGAAAATAAACTTGTTTCTGCCTCATGCAGGCTACCTGCTGGGAAAAGATGTTTGAATTACTGGTGACGGGGACACAGCCCATAATCGGCCTCATGCATTTACCAAAGATAGGACCTGTAAGGTTTACCCTGCCTTCATGTAATTTTAAATATTTTCTTGAGGCTTGTGTGACTGACAGCTTGAAAGGAAAACCTTAGTTTGCCCATCACGTCAGCCAGCAAAGTTCTGCTCATGTCAGAAGGAACTCGGTTCAGTTTCCATCTCCATCTCCTGGCTAAGGCTCTATTTGGACGCCCAGCAACGAACCCCCTTCCTACGGCGTGGAAACCGCAACAGGGAGACTAAACGTTTACACAAACAAGTGCTTCAAACTTACGTTATTACAATAAAACGCATAAAACACGCCTGACACATAGCAGCCCAGGATGCCAATGGAAATTCCCGCGTAATCTAATGCCATCCATCGTCGGCTGGTCTTCTCTGAGCGGTGACAACAGAAAAGATGATATCCTACTGAGCAAAGCATACAGACCTATACAAATGTTCAAACAAGGATGTGTTAATCTCTCAAAAAATTCACACGGAGCATAGCAGGTTTAAACTCTGAAGCTTAGAGCATGCGATTGACCTGTAACGTGTTCTGCGGTGCAACTTGGTGTAGGCAATTATGATTCCTGCCCGTAAGCAACAGGAACTAAGGTAAGCTTCGCTGGTGGATTGAGAAGGAACAGAAAACTTTGCAAGACTTGAGAACCCCCTATTGCACAGCTAAGAAAATCGCGCTATTGAGGCCTACACCGTGAGGCCAAGCGAAAAGCCAGTACGCGACAGCGCAGGGCCCCGTCTGCGTGAGCACAGTGGGACGATGAATTCTGCGTGGCCAAAGTACCACAAGCAGAAACCAAAGCCCCAATCCACCCCGACTGCCTGATACCCAAGTTACTTTAGTGAGAGAACGCACAAAAAATTAAACTCCTACGCACAGGCTTATTTGCATGTAGGCTGGCATAATTTTTTTCCCTGAGAACTGCTTTTTTGTGTTTCTCTGCAACCCTCAACAGCAATAACGAAGAGCACAACAGCAGTGCTTTCCAAGCCAGCAATGGAGTTTTCCCTGCATCTAGCTATGCAAAGGCACCCAGTACTCTTCAGGGAATATGTACAGGGCTCTTGCGCTCTTCACGCTTTCCTAGAGACAGCGTACTGTCTTTTCGCAGACTCTCTCCTATGCCAGCTATGCTCACTCCTCCCTGCTTTGGTCAAAACCAACTCAAAGCCGGGCCGCTCAGTGATCTGTAAAAGCCATGCAATGGTCACTGCGCTGTCCCAGGCCTGACCCGAGCCCATCTTGCCCTGGAGCCCTACTGCGTGCGTGAGCATCGTCAGCGGGCCTTAACACTCTCCTTCTCCTCAAAGGCGGCGCTCCCCGCGCCTCGGCGGCACGCAGCCCCTACCTGGAAGCAGAAGAGGCAGACGGAGCAGATGACGAAGTCCTCTTGGGAGGCGCCGGCGGCCGGCAGGACGGCCGTCAGGTCGTAGATGCCCAGCGTGAAGAAGAGGACGAAGCCGAGCAGGTGGCTCCAGATGTTGACGGTCTCGTTGGAGAGGATGAAGAGGCTGCGAGGAGACACAACGGGGCGGGAAGGGGGGGTGGGGGGTGAGGCTCGGCTGGGCCCGCCGGGCCAGGGGCGGTGCGGCGGGGGCGGCCCTCACCTCTTGAGGCAGAGGCGGGAGGGCAGGTAGGCCCGGTAGCCGTCCGTGATGTAGGGGTTGTCCTTCAGGAAGACGGGGATCTGCTCGTAGGTGTAGAGGCGGATGCCGCGGGGCACCAGCACGGGCCAGTACTGGTAGCTGCCCAGCTCGATGTAGTGCGCGCTCCGCAGCAGCTTCTGGTGCATCCTGCCCGCCGCGCCGCCTCAGCGCCCCGCCGCCCCGCCGCCGCATCGGATCGGGCCGCCCCGCCGCCGGCCCCGCTCCCCTCACGGGCCGCTGCCCGCGGGGACCGCCGGCATGGCCTCCCGCACCTCCTCCTCCCGCTCCTCCTCCCCGGCCCGGCCCGGCCCGTCCCGCCGCCTGCGGACACCGGCCGTGAGGGCGCGGGGCGCCGCGGGAGGGGCAGCGGCCGCGTCGCGCGGCGATGACGTCAGAGCGCGGCGACTCCTCCTGCGACGCCTGCGCGGGGCCGGCAGCACGTGGTGCTGGTCGCGGGCGCGTGGGGGCGCTCTTTCCCGCCGCGCGCAGAGGCCGTTAGCGGCGGCCGGTCCCCTCAGGCGTGGGGGGGGGGGGGAGCGGACGCCGGGGCCCCCTTCGCCGCCGCCGGCCCTGCGCCGTCCTTCCGCCCGCAGCGAGCAGGGAGCACCGCCGGCGAAGCCCTCCCGCCGCCCCCGGCCGCGGCGATGCCAGGTGGAGGGGTGTGGCCGCCGGCGCCAGGCGGGGCTGTGCTGCCAGAGGTGGGTGAGGTGGTGCCCGGGTTGGTTTTTTTCCGAAATCTTTCGAAGGAAACCCGTCTCGGAAAGCGGAGATTTCCACGCGGGGTGAAAGGCTGCTGCGTGGCGTGTGCGTGCCGTCCCTAAGTGCCCCGAGTGGGTGAAGCGGTGCGAAATACAGCGCTGCCGGGCAGGCATCGGTCTGTGTGTAACTGACTGTCCGGTTGCGGCTCTAGTAAAGTATGACACGCAATAATGTGTTAGGTCACTGTTACGGCAGAGGTTTGTGTCTAAAAGGGAATGGCCCACATCTCTGAGAAACTTTTGGAGAAAGCTACTGGTTTGGAAAAATCAGCCTTTTCTGTCAGGTAGACCTGAATGAGGCAAACCTTTCTAAAACAGACGCCAGAAACAGACATCCGAAGTTCCAAGTGCCGTGGATTATCAGTGTTGCGGCAATTGTATTTGCACCTGGCAAGAGCAATCTCTGGTTAGTTGAGATCACAGTTATTAGCCTTTCCTCTTTTTTTCTGTGTACTTTATGAAGTAAAAAAAAAAAACCCAATGCCAAACCCCAGCCCTTAGTAGTGAAGAAGACGCTTCCAAAGGATTTGCTTTGCCTAAATAAGAAAAGTTCTGGGTTGTTTGCCAATTGCTTTTGATTTTATTTTTTTTTCCAAAATAAAAAGAAAAGGGCAGAAAGAAGTCACTAACTAGGTATCATCTGGCCCTCATTTTCAACGTTAAAAACACGGGTACATCATTTGGTTACCCAAATTCAGTTGGTTTTTGTCAACAGCAGCTCTTGAATATTTCTACTAATCAATCATTCTCTGAGACTTGTTAATGTCAGTGCTATAAAAGCCGTGTTCCTCTTGCCTCTGCAACCTGCTGGCGTTTCCTCGTGCCTTCTCCCTCCTCCTCAGCTGCTCCGCGTGCTGCGTACATTTTTCTGCTGCGTGTGCCGCTCGACTTTGGAGAGGTACCCGGGGGAATTGTGTTGGTAGTAGTAATTCAGCAGGCTGAGCTTTAAGAGACTTCCTCGTAGTCTCACCTTTTCGGGATGTATAAGAAGCATATCTCTGAATGGTTCATTCCTCTTTTACTTAGTTTCTGTCTTCCTTTCCGCATGGCTGCTCTGTTTCTGTTTTTTCCCTTCACCCGAGCTTGCTATTAATGAAAGTAATAAGAATAATTTAGGGAAGATAGAGAGAAGGAACGCGTTCTGAAAGAAGATCCGTACACCTAAGTGTTGTGTCGGGAGGGGAAAGACCCGGATGGTACTGCTGGCTGTATTTAGGACGGAGCGCAGGATATCCTTTCTGCAGGTGGCAGAGTGGCGTTAGGTACGCAGGGAAGTGCGGCATAATAAAACACCTTGCAGAGCGGCGCAGTGTCGCGAGGAGCTAAGTTGGCTGACGCTCGGGAGACGGCTCGGTGAGTCTCGCAAGTAGCAGGGGCAAAGGAGGATCGAGAGTTCAGATATCAGAGTGTCCCGGAAACAAAATCTTAGGAGGCCGTGAGGGTGTTGTTTGGTAGTTTGCTCAAAGGGAAATAGTCCATAGGTTGTCAATTTCCGTTCTGTGGCAGAAAGAACAGTTCCATTTCCAGCTGACCTGCTAAAAATAGGAAAGTGTCCCGTTTTGGTCAACTTGGCGCACGCGGAAGCCAAAACCTGTGAACCGGTCTAGTGGGACCAAGCTAACAAGAATGATATCTATGCGGTGGCAACCTTTTCCCGAACAAGCGTTCCACTGGCTCTTCTCTTTGCAGCACTCGCTTGGAGAATGAGGGAGGTAAAACGTGTTTATGCAGAACATGCATTTAAAGGAATAAGCATATAGCTGCCACGTTAATTCAGGCGAGGGAGCTCCGGCCGTCCGGAGGAGCTTCTCGCTCCCGCAGCGAAACTGAGCTGGGGAAGTCGCGTTCCTGCCGGCTCGTGCTGATGCATGAGGAGATTCATTGTTCGCTTGAGCGGTGACTCACTTTTGTCGAGCTAAGTACTGCCCAGAAAGTTGCTACCAAGTTAAAACCTTAATTAGTCTTAATTGTCCATTGAATCATCAGCTCACTGAGAACATTATACCTGGAAAAAACACTTTGTTTCTCAGCCTCGTGCAATTGAAATGAAATCCCAAGTGCTTCAAAGAGTTCAGTCAGAAGGAATCGGAGCTGACAGCACTTTTTTTTAATAAAAGAAGCTTTAATTGGCTGTTAAGTTAAAGCTTTCAAGCTTTGATAGGAGAAGTGTTATAGGTTAAATTAATAGGGAAAATTGAGAAACAATTAGGGCAGCTTTAAATTAATTACTTACACTATTTATTTTGAGCTTATTGAACAATTGTGTTGCATGCGTAAGTGATTGAAATTAGCCATCTGTGCAAGATAGCTTTGACCTAAATTGACCTTCTGGAGTCAGTAAGTAGCTTGCCCTAATTCCTATACCGTATCCCTAATTTTACTGGCAGATAAGCTTAATTGGGAGTAAAGATGAATGTGCCCGAGAGGTTCGTGCTTTTCTGTGGAAGGTAAAGTCACCTGTGCAAACCAAGGTAGGGAAGGCTTTCGAGGAGATGGCTGAGGAGACCGCAGATGAGCCGAACGGTTTGTTGCTAACCCTAACTGCACCCTGCTGCGTTCCGTTCTTCTCAGTGCGTGCCCTGTTCAGGCCTTCTGAACCCCACAACCCCTCTCGAGCTGGCTATTTGAGGAAAGCCTAGGAAAGAACAAGTTTATTTGAACTAACTGGTGTCACCTGTGTAATACCAACAGGATCTTTTTGTGCCCTGCTGCATTCTGTTCTGTTTTTTTCAGGGAGCAACCGGGGGCAAATGACTTGGAAGAATTATTCGAACAAAGTATCTCAAATGCTCATGATAAAATGGGAGCAAGAACAAAGTTTTCAGTTTTGAAACGGAAACGGTGAAAATAGTCTCGGTGCTGATTTTTGAGGCACTGGAGCACTGTTGCCCCCAGTTTCCCTACGTCTAGGCCTCAGACCTGCTGCCGCTGGAGGACAGGAGGCTATGTGCAGCCCCGGGGCGGCGTGGGGGTGCTGCCCCTTCCCCCGAGGCAGCCGTGCCTCCCCCGCCCCGCGCTGCTGCCGGGCTGTCCCTCCAGGTGTCAGCCTGGCACCGCGCTACCCGCCCCGCCACCGGGCCGGCCGTCCTCGGCAGCTCCGCACCGTCCCCTTCAGCCACCCGGTGACTGACGGAGAACGCGTCCCGGCGCCGGGTGCTCATCCCGGCAGGGCCGGCAGGTCGGTGCTGGTGTTCCTGAGGTAGCCCTGGCCCCGTCTTTGTGTCCTCGTTTTCTGAAGTTCCCGGGTTTTTCTTTGTGAGGATCTGGCTTTTCCCCATGTTCATTGCAAGCAAAGAAACGGGAGGTGCCCTGGGACTCCTTTTCCCACCGCTGGAATCTGCTGCTGTGGGAGAATTCGGCTTGCGCCGGGATTTCCAGAAAAGACAGTTTAGTGCCCGGGAATGAAATCTGTTATCAGTCTGACCTTAGATGAGAAAATATATTTGGGAATGTTAGTCGAAGGGATCGTGTGTCTTCCTTTGCATCGTACTTAGAGCTGTGTCAGCGTATAGCTCGGATTTTCTTTGCCTGTGATTAAAAACAATTGTGTTTTCCCTGGGGACGGGGAGAAGGAGGTATATTTCAGAATACTGTGGTCAGAAGTATGTCTCAGTGCAAAATCTGTGAATAAAATATAGGCACCAGTTTATGACCGTAGAGACCATGTCTTTATTTATGTGCGTAAAGCACTTTGGGTTCCGTATCAACGTGCAAAGAGAGCTTGCAAAGGGCCATATACAGCATACATGTTTACTGACAGTTACATCAGGAGACGGAGATATTTAAAGC
This sequence comes from Balearica regulorum gibbericeps, assembly GCF_011004875.1. Classification (NCBI taxonomy): domain Eukaryota; kingdom Metazoa; phylum Chordata; class Aves; order Gruiformes; family Gruidae; genus Balearica; species Balearica regulorum. Next base: position 539,924 of record NC_046187.1, on the reverse strand, counting down.
CCCTTGCAATGTAAAACAGATACTGTCTCATCCTTTCTTGGAAGTAGCCAAAGCATCTGTGACATTGGCTACTAGGTGTTGATATGCGGGGGCTTCGCATATAAGAAAATAAGGTTCGTAGCTCTGTGGAAGTCAAAGAGTCTTTGAAACAGAATGTGTGTGTGTGTAAGAACAGAAATCCCAGGACACCCCCAATCCAGAAACTCCATTCACGAGAGAGCATTAGGAACACAAGTACCTTGTGCTTGATAAGTAGGGGGACCTCAATACTAAGACAGCTTGATTTCTAGGCCCTCTTCCCTGAAGATACATCTTTCTCGCTCTGTACCCGCTAGGATTTTTGTGGTGAAGTTTTCATGGTTTCCTGTAGCATGCTCCTCAGTATAGAGCTTGAGCGGCTTCCAGGAGTGCCCAAAACAGAACGCCTGACATCTGTCGTGGGGGGGGTTCAGGCTCTCTTTCCTCTCCCCGTGGAGAGATGCATGTGTCATGTGTGCAGTGAAGTGACTTGTTTTGGTAGGGCTCTTCCTTCTTTTTTTGGTGTTTGGGGTTTTTTTGTGGTGGTTTTTTTTTTTTTGCGTTTCTGTTTTCTAAATCAATCCCTTTGGCTTTCAGCTCCGGCTTCTGAATCTCAGCATCTGTCAGTGGTGCGATAAATTCTCTTTGGTGATAAGAGAACAGCTGCCAATAGCATGAGCAAGGATGGCATTTGGGCTTTTTCCTGCCGTGCGAGAGCTTACAGTCAGCAAAAATGCACTGTGCACACAATGGAAGAAGGCACCTCTTCTACCCAGCCCACTATTTTTTTTCCAGTTTAGCAGCATCTTTTCCCTCCGTATTTAGCAGATGCGTACGAACAATTGTGCAGCACGATAGAGTCCTGAACCTGAAGAACTGGAATTAATTGACAAATGGTTTTTTTATGGATAGGTTCTGAAGGTAAAATTGGTGAGGAGACAAGAAGGATTTTTTCTGAGAAATTAGGGCATTTTCAGGGAAAGAAAGGAGCTGTTTGGAAAGCTGCTTCATCATGTGGGATGCTGCTTCGTAGCCCAACAACTTGCTCCCAGTGAAAGTGGTAGGGGAAAAAAAATGAACTGCTTTCTGTGGAGTCCTGAATTTTAGGAGCATAGTGTTTGAGGTTTGGGGGCTTTTTCATATTTAAAGGTCTCTCTAACTCCAGCTTGCCTATAAAATTTTATCACAGCTAGAATTCATGCCATGACAGAAGGCATTTCGAGACAAACTATTTTGACCACAGAAGTTTTGTTTCTCTAGTTGTGGTGAGTTTAGCTGATTTATTTATAATGAGGGTGAAACTCCAGAAGTTGTGGACAGCTTTGGTCGATACGGTGATTTCACTCTTGGACGACCCTGTGGGTTTCTGACTCTGCTCGAGTAAGAACCAGGCCATTGCTTTGGAAGTCTGGGTCTCCCCAACAGCAGATGTCCCGAGAGGGGATCGTGTTTGTAAGACACTGTAAAAAGTCCAAGTAGCCTTTCTGTAAAGCAGTCCCACAGCGGTGGTTTACACGATTGTAATATCTTGAGTAGCTTCTCAGTAGGGCATGAGAGAGGACAGAGGCTGGATTTTCAGTGGTGTTAAAGCATGTTTTGAGCTGTGCGGACCCTCAGAATGATTTCTTGGTGTTGGGGGGATTCCAACACTTTTGCTCTAAGTCCATACTGTTGCTGACTGACCTCTGCAGGTATTGGAATGTTGTTCTACATGTGACAGGAGGCACACGTTCTCATTTTGTTCTGATGAGGATTTGTACGCCTAAATCGATTTGACCTTTTTCAAAATCCCTTCTATACTTTCAACGTGCTCTTAAATTTGATCTGTGAAGTGCTGCTTTAATCCCAAACGAGGCCTGGGTGCTTGGCATTTGGGATCATCTCACAGCGCTTACTTTTGTCTCTTTGTTTTTTATTCATCTGCCGAGATGAGCGCGTGCAAATCATGTTTCTTTTTCCTGACTGCGTTGCTAAATGCCAAAATCTCTGCTAAGTAGCAGTGGTATGGTTTGAGAATTGGAGATGTCAAAATAAAGGTTTGCGTTGCCTCCAAAAATGCTTTGGGATGGAAAGATCTGGGCAACGGGGAGGAAACAATTCTCTTTTTTTTCTGACTGCACTGTCAGAATGTTGTTGCCTATTTGCCAGAATTGGGTTTTTCCCCTTGCTAGTTAGTTTGTCTTATGAGATTTCAGGTTTTCGTCAGTTGTCTTGATTACTAAAATTGGAATCCCATGATCTTGCAAAGATACACTGTTCATCTTCCCTCTCTCATCCTCGTAGCCTGTCTAGCTTCTTGAAGTCATCGAGACCTTTAAGTGCAAAGATGTATGGAGGAGACAGCGTATGAGGAAGTCAGTAGAGAATGAAGTACAGTATAACTAGCAAAATCCTGCAATTGTTTTTAATATATTATTTTGTAATGTTTCTTGTCTGCTTGTTATGCTAGTAGATGCATCATCTGTTAGAATTTTGCTCTGTTGTTCTCCAGTTGCATCTTCCTTGCCATTTCCTTTGGTTCACAAACCATGCTTCGTACCCTGTCTTGTCGGTCATACAAGACTCACTAGCATGTCCCAGATGCGACTGCAGAGCGCTTGAATTCGACCAACCTTGAGAATTCTGTTATGCTTCTGCTCCTTTTTCTGTAACCTTGGAATAAAGATAAGCCTCTTCTTGCGATGGCGTACTCGGGTACAACGAGGCAGTGATGTAACTCCCTATTCCTGCGGGAGACGTTAATCCGTAAGGAGTTCAAGTTCCGTTACTCTTGCCCCAAACCCATCTTTATTCAGTTTCATGTTTTCCTACAGCCTGTGAAACGGATGGATGCCTTCTGACGGTATTCCTGCCTTCTGAGTGACTGGTGGGTTGAAAGCTTTTTACTCGGCAACAGACGTATCACTAGAGCTCCTATTTTGTCAGCTTGTGCTGTGTCGCTAGGAAGTGATCTTAGAAACATTTCAAGTGTGCCTCTTCCGCTTCTCGCATATTTTGATTCTCATAGACATGCTGAATGATACGAGTGAGTTACGAAAGCTTGCGGCTAACCCGCTGATCTGTGCTGCCGCGGAGGGATTTCTGAGCGGTAATTGGAGTGCGGCGTGGATATTGTGGAGCGATACGAAGCGAGCAGAGCTCAGTGGCTCTCTTGCTTGTCCTATGGCTGTGCATCACAGAGAATAATCGGGCTGGCTAGCACGGGTATTTCTGGCAAGCTAGGATTTTTTTCGGCAGCCTTGCGAGGAGTTGAACGGCCACAGATGCTTTCTTCTGACTGGAGCTGGAAGTTTGAAGGGCAGCTGAATTTGCTAATGTTCGTGCTTTGATACGGAGTGTGAGAAATGTTGATGAGGCATGAGGCAGAACAGCTTGCTCTATTGCTGCTGTATTGACTCTGCAGTGCTGACAGTAGTTAAAAAAATGGCTTTTGTACATAAGCTTAGTTAATATATAGAACTTGGAAGACAGCTAGGAACAGCTATGGGCGATGGCCACGGTCTCTGTCTGTCTCTCTCTTTTTAATAGAGTCGCTTCCCTGCCCAGAACTGCACTGTAATTTTCAATTGCTTTATTGTCATTGGGAAAGGCTGACATTTTGGGAACATTTGTACAGTATAAATATGAATAACAGTACCCATGCTTTGTCATACAAGGGGATGTGCAGTGAGGTCAGGGTTATTTTCCTGGTTGTTAGCAATGGTGACATTTTTGTTTCAAGTATAAAACATGACGTTCTTTTTGCTGAAGAGTTAGTCCAAAGCAAAGGCTCGGCTGGGGTCTTGTAAAACCGAGACCTACTGGATGGGCTGTGCTATCTTGGGTCCCCGGGATATATTTGTGTTGACCTTCCCAGAGGAAAGCTCTGCCGCGGTAGGAAGGCCAATTTAACAGCTGTTAAGCAAGTTCTGTCTGTTCTCTGCTTGGCCCTGTCTTCTGCGTATCAAGTAGGAAGAGCAGATAGCGCTACCGACCGTGAGAAGTCTGGCTAGGCGTGACAGGGCAAAGACCAAACAGAACACCGTTGCCACCTCCGATCTGGGAACCCGCCATCCTGCTTGTGTTCAGGTGGTCTGGTCTGCACTCATTCTCAACCCCCGAGCTGCCCTTTGGTACCCAGAAGCCATGCCAGCAGTTCAGGGAGCCAGACCTCTTAGTTCCCACCTGGCCTTGTTGGCCGGCCGCACTGCTGCAGGAGGGCAGAGCCCGACTGAAACATTGCCTGCACGCAGCTGAGAGTGCCTGCGGTGTTTCCCAGCTCATGGAGAGACACACCGCTTCCAGCCGGACCGGTGAGAGGGAGTTGCAGGATGAGAGCCACAAGGAACTTGGGAGAACAGATGACTTTGACCGCAAGTCTCTCTCTCTGTATCCAAGTCGCCTTAACTTTATGTCAGAGTTTTTGAGGTAGTCTTCTGAAATAACAATTGCAGACAGGCTGTTTCTGAGGTGGGATCACATGGTGAACTCGGTCACTCACATTAGAGGTCAGTCATTCCCTTGGTAATCCCGCTGACTTCAGCGGGAGTACTTGTTTGAGAGAGAGTTGCACCCGTGAAAACTGGGATCCTTCCTGTGGAGTACCAGAGCCTCTCCTTATGTAATGCAGATGGGTGAATGCTGGAAGAGACAGGGATTTTTTGTTTGGTTGGTTGGTTTGGTTTTTTGTTTAGCCTCATAGTACAAATCCTTGCGTTCTCCAAGTTAGGATGTGCATCAACTCATACAAGTGGATGCCAAATACCCCTGGAATCTGGAATCGCTGAAAGACTATTTATCAGCATCTCTCTCTCCACCAGCTTTCCAAAAAAAACCCCAACAACCAAACCCCAAAACCCAAACCCGGAGCCTCATTATTATTTTAATGTAACTTCTGACATGAAGAGATCAAGCAATTATCTCCTTTTTGAATGTCAGTCTCTGACTGTCAGCGTGAAGAGACCGACTGTGGCTGTATGTGAGAGCAAATTTCTGGGCATGCTACGTGAGGAGCACTGGTGAGTTTCTTTCAGGCTGCTGGAATGCTTCCCCCCCCCTTTTTTTTTTGTTGTTTTGTTTGTTTGTTTTTGATGGACTAGGAAATTATTAGGATGTGGCCTTGTCAAACAGGCTTGCCAGGTTTTCAGCAGTCGTCCCAAGTGGACTGCCTAAAAAAGGGCTGGCACTGCATCACATGGAATGACCGATAATATGCCATATATTTTTAATGGGCAAAATGTTTTAATAAACATTCTCCCTCCTAAAACACTGGATTTTAAAATAGGTTTTAGCCTTGAGCCATGTAGCTACCCAGCTGTGAATTTTATAAGGCAACAATCTCCACATCATTACATGTTACGACTGATACGCCAGCGATTGCACTAGTAAGTATTTCCACACATTAAAAAAGTTTCCGATAACAGTTAAAGGAAATATGGCTTTACTTGGAAGGCTTTATCTGCTCAGAATTAAAGCAATTTTCTGAAATTACGAGGACAGGCATGTACTGTTTTCTAGTGAACTGCAAGTATCTGTTCATTCAAGCCGTGCTGATTTTTGTGCCTGACAGCTTTAATCACATTGCCTGACACTTTTGAAAATCAAATTTCTTTTTCTCTTCATATGATTGCTGTATCTTCGGCCAGTCGAAATTCAGCTGAAATCTTGCACAGTGAGGCAGATTAGATCCCAGCTCGATCTACCAGTGTTGTATTAGTTTGTAGGAGAAGCCTGCCTGGGTTTTGTGTTTTGCTTGTTGTTTTGGTTTTTTGGGGTTTTTGTTTTTTTTTTTTTTATCTTCTCCCTGGGTGACAACAGTTATCTTGTTTTATTTAGAAGCAGGCGGGAGCAAATCTAGAGTTGAAAGATGATCTAGTGACCGCTCTTTGGGCAACCCGAGTCCCTCCTTTACAATGACTTCTTGTGCAGTGGTAACTAAATCACGTAGCCTTTTTGACATCTGTTCTCCTCGGCCTGAACCTACTACCAAGTTAAACAGTCCGTCCCTCTCAAAAATGGCATACCTCTTATTATGTCTTACACATCGCTAAACGGCAGAGAGTGAATTCATAGTATCTGTACGTCTGAAAGACAGAGTCAGGGGAGCTGAGCTTTTGCTTTATCTTGTGCTTTCTTGTATGTTGTTTGAACTGTAATGATCCCTTACACAAGTGCTAAGAGAGTTTGAAAAGTTGCAGACAAGTGTTGTTGTTTCTGAACTTTTTGCTATTTGTGGCGTATTTTCTGTCATTATTTTTAAGTAATTATTTAAGTTCACCGCTGGGGCATTGATTTACTTTACAGAAAATCGCCTTTTTTCCAAACAGAAACATTCTGTTACAATTCCAATAGTCATTCAGAAATTCAGCACAAAGTGATTCTGGTAATAGTTTACAATTAATTTCAAGTTGTCAAAGTCGGCAACAGGCTTTCTGTCCTGTTTCTATGGAACGGAAAGAGAAGCCCAAACGTTGCTTGAAAAATCTGACCAGATTCCATTTCAGAGCAGTGTTAATCTTGTACAGCGTGCCTAGTTTCATTGGACATCAGTGCTGTCAGCTAACTAATGAACTGGATATATAGCTATATCGAACGGTGTAATTGTTTAGTCGCACAATGTCAGGTTCTTCTTCTGGTGTCAGTGAAAGGTACTTGCATTTGAGTAATGCAGGAAGAACCTTTTCGTTACTGGCCACGTGGTGATTTGTTTTACCAAAGATTAGGTGTTCCAGATAGTTAGATTTTTCTTTTCAGTTTTGGTACGTCTCTATGCTTGGTGGCTGGACTGAATAAAGAGATCTTATTTTCACAAGTACAAATGTTTGCTTTGCGAGTATCAGTTCTTACTGAACAAGTTAGCCGTCAGGAAGACTCGTACTGCTCTATCTTTCCCCCTGCGAATGGGGCGACTTCTGACGACGCATCGCTTTCTATCCGAGGGATTCAAATATACAAGCGCTGAGTAAGAGCTTTAGGGAACGGGGTCCTAGAGGGAACACCGTGACCAGGCTCTGTTACAGCACTTGCTTGATACCATCACGCTCATGTGAAGAAACTGACCCTTAGGTCAATGTCTCAAAAAAATTCTGAAAGAAGCTAAACCCGAAGAGCCTTGAAGAGAAGCTTCAAAATTTCTTGTGCAGATTCTTTCTTGCATTTGGATGGGTGATGGCCTTCCTTCCAGAGGTGAACGAGTTGCTGTCACTCCATAGTTTTGGCTGTTTCTGTTGTGGTGATGACCAGACAGAAGAGAACTCGGGGATCCCGAGTGCTAGCTGCTGTAAGGGCAAGTGGCAACCAGCAGCTTCTGTTGCACTAGGCTTTTGGTCCGAAAGACTCATCACAACAAGAGCATGAAAAGAACCCCGTTAAAAGACACGAGAGACAAAGTCACTGAATCGGGTCTCTAAAGCTCTCCCGGGGATTTGTGCGGCCTTATCACCTTACGTCGTGAGAAGGCTTAGCGCTCTGTCGGACTGGGTTTGGCACTGACCAGTATAAAGCCTTCCTGCAGGTGATCTCTTACGAGGGGATCTTAGTTCTTGCGGCTAGCCAGGTTTCGCGCAGTCCCACATCGTTGCTCTCCTTGTTCTTCACACGTTGTCTGTAAGGAGCAGTTAGTTAAATGGCAAATAAATCTGATTCCTTTTAGATGAAAAAATGAGTCCGGTAAGTTGCTGCCTGTTTTTGCTTTGATGGCTGTGCCTATTAGGCAGTGATTTCTAGCACCTTCTCTTTGCTGCTGTCACCCCTCATAAACTCCATTCCCAGGGGCCCGACAAACTTGTGGCACTCGAGAGCAGCGTGGCCTCTCTGCCGCAGGAGGGTATTCCTGCCCCGGCTGCCTTGCCTCGCTACGTTCTCCCTCCGGAGCTTGGGCCGGGGGGAGAGCTGAGAGCCCGTTGCTCTGTTCTGGCATTGCATCGGGGGCTATGGTGGCTGGTAGGGGAGCACGGGAACCCGGCGGCGGGGAGCAAGTGGGCACCGACGGGGGGGAGAGGCTGCGCTTTTGCTTCTGCCGCGTTAATGCTGAAACCAGCTTGGGTGTGGAGGTGGAGAGGTAAGGGGCGACGTGCCGGGCGAGACGGACGGTGACCTCCCCGTGTGTGTATTTGCGTGGTCAAACATCCCTACGGGTTGCGGAGAGCCATTTGATCTTGAAGATGCGGGCAGAGGGACCCCGTGGTTTGCTAAGTATTCATAAGCGACCGTCTCTTCCTCTCCAGCACTTGAAGTAGGGACGGGTGAATTGACTTCCTCCCCAGAGGAAGAGGAGCTGTGCAAGCACCTCCTTTACCTTCCGCTTTACGGCACGTGAATACCCTATTTCCAGGCTGGAACCCGGGTGGCATATGTTTCCTGGTGCACTGTTTTGATACCAGGAGGGGAGCACTGCAAGCCGTAGCACAATATTTGCACAGCCTGCACGTGGATTCAGTTAAGTCTTGAAAGACTTTGTGGGTTATGACATTCCCTTAAATGTGCTGAGCTTTCTTTAACCTTTCATAAAACATTGTGATCTTTATGGACTGTATCATATTGTGCAGTAATGTGCTTTATTGTCCACAGAATAAGCTTTTCTTAAAGATAATTGGAAAGCTGGAAATGGCTGCTATCGGCTGATTTTTTTTTTAATACATTATTTCTGAAATGGGCCTGGTGTAATAATGACCCTATCTGTTCAAGATTTAAGATTTGTCTTGGCAGAGAAAATTGATCCATTTCACCTTTGTCTAATGGAAATTTTTATCTGGGATTATCTGTTTATGTAAATGAATGTTCCTCTGAAAAGAGAACTTGAGGGGGCTGTAAATCTCAGTGACACTTTCGTTTCATGGGGGGAAAATTGGAAAGGATTCTAGTATTTATCTGACTGAAATTGGTTATAAAAACAAAATTATCTTCATGTACCTGCTGCATCTGATGTTTCCTGGAATTTCATTACCTTTTTGAATAATGCAACATTACACCACATACAGGATTCTCTGTGATTAGCCCCGAAATTGTTGGGGGGTCACTTCCTGGCATTATAATTATCAGGAAAAGGCAGCCTGTTTGGGGCAGTGGGATTCTGAATCAGCGCCCTAATGGGTACCAATTAGCACAGCCACATTATTCATAGCGCTCTGTGTAGAGCAGTGAAAAGATACCACATGAGGTTTTTTTCCTTACGAGTATTTTTGTTTGGGTTTTTTGGTTTTCTGGGGTTTTTGTGGTGGGTTGTTTTTTTTTTTTTTAACTGACAAGTGAATCTAATTACAGGGAAAATGTCTTTGGCTAATCAGCTTTTGTTTACAGTTTGCAGAGCAGGGCTGTGAATGTAGCATTTAAACTAATATTTTAAACATCATCTTTAACAGCAGTTTCACTGGTAAAGAGACAGACTAGGGTTTTTGCCAAGTTTCCTCTTGAGATCTAGATGACACAGAACCGACCAGGCTAGATCCTTGCTGGAGTAGCCGTGCCGAAACACACAATTTGGCTTGCGCGTGCTAGCGGTGAACACGGTTGTCTAACGTAGCTGCTGTAAACACTCCCTCTTTTCTGGCACTCACTGGGACTGATGAAGAATAGAGAGCTGAGCTGATTTTGTACCTATTACTCCGTTAAAAAAGGCGCTGTGCGGCAAGATGCAACTTTTTTCGTTATTTCGAAATTAAACAAGATGAAAACCCCATGTATTTTCACATGAAGCAAAACTACTTTGTAGATGTCTAATCCTCACTGTCTTTGGCAAACCAAAAAAGGATTTCGATGGTGTAATGACGTGATAGTGTCAGTTGTACGTGCCCAGAGGGAGCGGAAGAACATACGCTAGATATAAACGTGCATTTAACATGTGAAACTTCTGGTTGCCATCGCTTAGGATCAAATTGCCCGTTTCCTGGAGCAGAGGAGAAGCTGTTTGTATCTTCAAGTCATGGAAGAAATGACATGTACTTCAGAGTACGTTTTAGGGTATAGAACAGCGTCCCATGTTGCTACGCCTAAGTTAGTGGCCTAATTTTCAGGCATCTTTCAGAGCTGCTGGTTGCTCAGAGCCTTCCGAAATCAACCCCCTCGCCTAGCTGCCAAGTGAAAGACAGGAGCTTAGCTTTGGAGACTCATTGTCCGAGTCTTCCCGGGGTGATTTCCATGGGAGCTGGCCCAAAGGCCTTACTGAAGAGGGGATTTCCCCTCTGCTTTTAGAAATCATAGCTGTAATTGATGCTGTACCGAGGTGCATCAAGACCTCTTCAACCGTCCAGCCTAGCATAGCAATTAGTACTAAAAATTAAACAAAAAAGTATTAAAAAAAGAAAATCGGCACTTAACCATGGCTTTCTCTCTGTGATATCTGGCAGATTTCTCTCGATTCTTCCATGTCTTAATGTTGCTTGATTTTATTTCCATAAAACTTCACACAGCAGTGTTCCCTCCCCAAGTTCTTTACTTTTGTGACTTTCTGCTCCGCGTTTCAGGCAGTCATTTCAGCTGGAAATATACATTATTACCAGCTCATTAAATCCAAAATAAATGAAGTGGAAAATTACAGAACTCCATGGATTACAGTGCACCCAAGTCAAAATAGAAGTGTGTGATTAAAACCAAAATAGTCTGCATTTTAAAAATGGATTAATAGTTTGGGGCCCAGCTGGAAAAATATAATTTGAAATGTGTTTTCAGAGTTGGACTAATGTAAAATAAATCTCACTAAGGGTGCTAAGGAGGTCCTCTAAGAGTGCGGGACTTTCCAGTATACATGCTCAAGAAAAAAAAAAAAAAAAGAAGGAAAAGATATTTGTAGTGTAAAGGAATCCAATACACGAGAGCCACTTGAAAAGCGTAGCAATAAGAAGTATGCACAGAGATCATTGCAAATTCAGCCTTACCCGGAGCCAAAGAGGAAGCAAGCGTGTAGCAAGGCAGGGCTGATCCTGGAAAATGCATTGTCAAAATCAAACCGCCTGGAAACATAAGTATGTGGCATAGCCTTGCCTGCTAAGCTGGAAGGTGGTCAGGTAGTCTGTGTAACTCAGAGAGTCTTGCCGAGCTCTTGTGGACCCCTGTGGCTAGATGGGGCCGGGACTGCAGGGGGTACTTCTCTCCTGAAGCATGACTTTCCACTCTGCTTGGTGCCCTGAGCAGAGACACAGGATGTGGAATTAGGTCATAAGGGGGGGGGGGGGGGGAGGGGGGGGGGGGGGGGGGGGGGGGGAATCACCTATGGCATGCCTGGGGCTACTTCCTGACACTGAAGCATTTAGGTACTGCGATCCCAGCCTGGTAGAAAAAATCTTAACAAGCGCAGAGGTCGGGATCCTCTGCGTATCTGCTCACGTGCTTGGCTTTACGCGGGGGGGGCATGTAAAGCTAATACAGGAGCCCAGCTCAAAGCTGAGGGGAGGACAAGACTTTCCTTTGCCTCCGTTAAAATGTAAACGCATGTCTAGTTCTTTGCAGAACTGGAGCACGGGTAGGCTCTGAATCCTTATTTGTTTTCTTTGAGGTTAGCAATAATAATAACAATGAAAAATGACAAGAAATAAATTCCTAGGCAAAAGCCCTGCGTCTTGAGAATAGTTTGGCCGACAGTACTAACATCCCAGTGTTACATGCTAACGTATAGGTAAATTAACTCCCTTCTCTCAGAAGAAACCGTTTGAAAGAAGCAGCGTATGTGTGAGTGTACGTGTATGCAGAAAAGGTTTCTTTAATTTTCTCTATTTAACTTGTTTCCCCTGGTTTTGGTCCACTTTGACTGGAGCGTGAGCAAAATGAAACTGGATGAGTGGTGAAAAAGGTATTTTCCATCTTCTGCGTGTCACTGTTTAAGAGTAAAGAAGGAAAAAGAGAGTTAGGAATGGGGAAATGTGAAAAGACAGGTAGATATGTTGCAGCACAAATAAAACTGAAGCTCGATTTCCTTGTGGCATTTTGCCAGACTTTCCAGGTTTTGTAAAGTATTCCCGTGTTTGGGTAAATCTTACCGTTCCTCATAAGGTGCAGAAAAAGAGTATTTTACAAAGTCTGGAATAAAGTATGTTAAAGACTAAAGTAAAAATAAATATCATATAGTTAAAAGGTCTGCAGGATTTTTTTTTCTGGTTTGTCCTACAACAAATGTACGTCAGTGGTTAAATGCTGCTGTTAGGTCGTGCTTTGAGTGTGCGCTTGAACCGGAGAGACGGGCTTTTGGCAGCACAGAGTGAGCGGTATTGTAAATTCAGAATTTGTGTTTTCCTGACTTCCGTTGAATTTCATGTCTACCCGGCTTCTGTAGCAGAATACAGTAAACCCGCATCTCTGTCTCTCTCAGGCAGCCTCGAAGAGCTGTTACGTACAATGGAGAAAGGAAGGGGGGGAAAAAAAAAGGTGGACCATCTGTAGATGCAGATGGGGATTTGTGGACGGTGTACAAGTTGCAGTCGCCGAGTAAGCAGAGATGCCCAAAATATGTCATCCAAATTGACCAATCAGGCTGCTAAGGGGAACATTAGCCTGTTTGGACGTGTGGTCTTACGGGCCCACCCCAGCAACTGTGCAGCTCGCGCAGGCAGTCAGGCACTCCATCAGCTTCTCCTTCCCACTGCTGCTCAGCAGCCGGAAATCGGAGCTGCTTTTACCGGTCAGCTTTGCTCAAACCTCCTAAGACTAGCAGGCTTCATTTTGTTGGTTCAGAACGTGTTGCAAGAAATGTCTTCTTTTCCTTTTTATTTGTGTTGGTGTTTTTCCAGGATGATGCAGTTTGATTCTGCATGAGATGTAGTTTGATTAGCGAGTGTTGTAATGCAGCGCTTAGTGAATGGATTGTGTTTTATTTGGCCAACTGACAGCTAGTTTTGCTTCAATGACTTAGATTTCTTTTCCATTCTAAAAGATGACAGAACCCCCATAACCCTGCATTTGTCGGGGAAGTTAATTCTAAGGGGAAAAGATGTTCTGTCCTGTTCTTGGGGAAAGACTGCTTGAAGTTGGAAGATGTAAGCATTCCTGTACACCAAATCAGTTGAATATTCTGACCTTATTGGATGTCAGTTAACCGTTTTTTTTTGCTTTCACTTCAAAAAGAGCTCCTCAAACCCAGTCTGTGTTCCGTAGGAAGTTTTTATTTCTGTTGAGTGTTCCAGGTACGTGTTGTCCAGCCTCAGGAGAGGGAAGAGCCTTACACAGCTCTGCCGTGCTGGGAGGTGGTGGTTCGGCAATGCTCTCTCTGAAAAGAGGTTGAGCAGCGCTGAAGGGGCAGGTCGCTTTCCTGCACGCCGACGGGCTAGTACGGGTAGATAGAAATCGGTTTACAGGAAGAGTTAACTGCTGGAGTACGAGTTCCCTGTACGAGGAGAACCTCCGTGAGGGCGACGGGCTCACGGAGCGGTCTCTCGACTGGAAATTTTGCTACCGGGATCTTTTAAAACCTGGGCAGTACTCCAGGGAACTTCCCATGAGGATCAGACCTGGGCTGGCAAGAGGATGGATGTTGGTCCCTTAGCATGCCTTTCACGCCAATAGGCTCGCAATGGCTTATGCTCACGTGAAGAAAGGCAACCTGCGTTCCCTTATGGGATGTTGTGCGGAAGCCATCGAGTGTTAAATGCTCAGGACGGAAGGTGGGGCAAGGCTCGTAACACGTGAAGAGCGCTGTCCCGGGTTGTTAATCGGTCGCTGTATCAAAGTACGTGTCAGTTTGCAAACTATAGCCAAACCTGATCGCAGACCCCTCAGCTCTGCAGTGGGGTATCTAAATCTGCTTGAATGGATTAGCTGTAGACTTGCATCAGCAGGAATGAGATCACACTTTTTCTAAGCAGGCCATAAAATGCAATGAGTTGTACAGCTAGTCCCATGCACTGTTTGTTGCCGAGTCCCCGAGAGGTTTTTAGGGTGTCTGAGTAGGCGGTATCTTTCCTAGTGAACTTCCGAGATGAGTAAAAAGTATAGTGTGGAGAGGATAGCGGAAGGGCGGGAGAGGAGAGAGCAGTGCAACTGCTTTTGCGCAGTTCTGCTACTTTTCCTCGGAATGGTGGGCAGACGGTCGCCAACTGCAGCTGTAAAGAAGCGGAAAGGGGAGGTTTGACCACCGGCTCGGGTTCCCTCAGAACAGCTTGTCTTCAGATCGGGGTCGAGATTCAGACATCCGTGACTGCCGTCGAAGGCCCGGTTGGATTTTCAGATCTCGGCTAACAGAAATCACAGCTCAGGTGCTTATGTGGCATGCCGAGACTGTACTTAGGCATACTGCATTTATTTGCCCAAGTATCCAAAGCCAGTTTTTATTTCAGAGAGGGCACTTGTGGCTGTGGCAGTTCAGCCTTGCAAGCATTTTCTCTGTTTCTATTTCATGCCACTTTTTCTTTTAAATGGGCCTGGTGTTTTGTGAGCTGTAAAGAGTCTCCCAGCGTGCTTATGCAGGACTGCAGAGCAACAAGCTCCTTGTAATGCCTTTCAGGATGGCTCCATTTATATTAATTGCGTCACTAAAAATATTCCCTTTTACTTAGGGGAGCACAGTCTGCCTCACAAATCATCCAGATAAAAGAACTGTATCCACAGCAGGTAGCATTTTTTTAAGGTGTGGATTTTTTCTCTGGCAGCTTTAAAATAACACCCACTCTTTGCTCTCTTGCAGGAGCTGATATAGAAGGTTGGTGCGTGTTACTGGCTGGCTCCTGTGTTTGACAGCAGAAGTGGCTGCCTTTCTGTGGTTAGAAACGAAGCTGTGGCCCAGAGTCATCTAAAGCTTTCTCCGTAAGTAATACAGTAGCGGTGAAAAGAGAAACTCGGGTACCACCGTGCTTGGCGAAATATGTCACGATGACAAGTGCGCTTGGTTATGCGTGCTACTTATTGTCTGTTAACTGGGAACGCTGGTAACGTGAGGGCTGTGACTTAAACGTGTATCGGGGTGGTCGGGCAGCTTTTGCCTCAACGTAGCACGTTGTGTGTGCCAGACACCAGCGGCTGATCGCTGTGGGGAACTGCCATCTGGGTGGGGGCCGCTCCTGATCGGCACCCTCCTAGCAGGGAAACGGAGGCAGCGGGTGAGGGACTGACAGACAGTGCGCGGTGGGAGCTGGTGGCAGAGCCATACTCAGCCCCCCTGGGGCTGCCGGTTCATGGCAGCAGCTTTTTGCTTTCCTGGAGGCTTTTTCTGCCTTCATGGGACCTGCGATTCTGCAGAGAGCCGGCGGACGGCCACCGAGCCGTCTGCCTGGCCCACCCTGGAGGCACTTTGACCGCCCGGCTGTGGTTTGGCCCTGCTGTCTGTTCGTCACCCGCCGACTCGAAGCGGAGGTTCTTCCTCCCGGTCTCCTTCTGACTCGAGCTTCCCTGCAGTCAGCGTGCGTCTTCACCTCTCCCCCTGACCTGTGGCTTCGGGCCCTGTCGCGCGTTAGGCGAAAGCCTGTGGAGCAGCACCAATGCCAACAGGCTGCATCAGCTTCTGAGCGTTGCTCTCCCCTCCCACTCTTGGCTTCTTCTTTGCTGCTTACTCCACCTTCCCCGACTCTGCGCTTTCCCCCTACCTCCTCCAAATCCCTCCTCCTCTTCCTCCCCTCGCCCCTCCCTCACCGGACAAAGTCTTAGGTTCTTCCCGCTTGTAATTTGTCGCTAATCAGCTGTCAGTGCTGGAGCAATGATGAGAGGTTCATCTCTTGCTGAGGGTAATGGCCTTAAAAGTCACGGAGTCAATGTCAATGGGATCGCTCCAATTCAATCAGAGACCTGAATGAGAAATGGCCCCCGCTGACATTAGCACTCATTTTGAGCCCAAGCATCTGGGCCCTAGTAAATAACCATCAGTGGGTGGGTCCGGGGGACAGGTCATTAGCCCCACGAAAAATAAATATCGTTTCCCTTGATGGCTGCGAGTAATTTAGCTCAGACGAGGAAATTTCACCCTAGATTAAGTATGATGAGCCAATATCAGTCAGAGGAGGCCAAACAGTGAGAGCTTGATGAGATAGAGGGAAATTTATATGCAGCTGGCTGAATGCAAGATGAGTTTAAAGAAATGATGTTCTCTTCCACTCTTTAGCCATGTGCGATGCCAGGCACTGCGTTTCCTGCAGCTGACGCCCCCTCCCCACACTCTTGGGGCTCCCCCAGCCCGTGGGCACGCATTTGTGCGTTGCACGGCCCGTGCATTGCCGTGCCCACCCCCCGCACCAGCACCAGCCTCTGCTTTCAAACAACTGGCTCTCGCGCTGACAGCTTTCGCGTGCGATGCCTCGGAGTGAGAGCGGTGGCGGCGGCAGCAGCTTCGGAGAGGAGCTTGCCATGTCCGCGGGCTTGCACACAAGTCACAGCCATGGCCAGCCCTGCCTATCCGAAAACAACGAGGGGGCTTAATTGCTCTGGAGGCCCTCAAGGCCCATCGCCTGCTCCCTTTCTCGTACACAAGGAACGTAATAAGCCTCCCCCTCTATGTTTGCTCTGCGTACTTTTTTTTTCCCGGTTACTTATTTAACCCATCAATCTAGTACACGATATGCTCGATGGCTATTAATTCCGCCCCCAGCCCCTCTTTATTGGGAGCACACATTGGGAATCATGTTTTATGTCTGCTGGAAACAGTAAGCAGGCAGCTTCTCTCTCCCTCATTGGCCCAGCTTTATATTCTAAAGCTGGGGCTGGAGGCTGGGGTCTGTCCCCCAGTTGTGCTCCGAATACAAATCAGGCGCGCTGTAGCAACCGGTTTGGCTCTCCTCCTTTGCCAGGTCTTTCAGACGGACCCCATGGGCGACTGGGACGGGAGCGTGGGATGAACCTGATGAGCCGGGATGCCAGAGGAAAACTGAAGCGGGCCAAGAGCAGACAGAAATCAACAGAAACCACGTGGAGAAGTAGGTTATTTT
Source organism: Balearica regulorum gibbericeps (assembly GCF_011004875.1). Taxonomy (NCBI): domain Eukaryota; kingdom Metazoa; phylum Chordata; class Aves; order Gruiformes; family Gruidae; genus Balearica; species Balearica regulorum. Next base: position 523,095 of record NC_046187.1, on the reverse strand, counting down.
AGCTTTGTTGTGAAGGACGGAACTGCGAACGAGGCCTTGCTTCAGCCAGTGCGTGTTCTGGCTGTCTCTTAGGAGGCCAAATTCTTGGTGTTAGAGCTCATTAATTGCGCTAAGAACAGAAGTCGGACTATTTACGTGGGAGAGCTGGTTGGCTTTGTCCTTTATTTCTACCTGCTTGGTGCATTTCCTTGTGCCTGAATATTTGTCTCACTTCACTTACGTTCTCTGTTGCCCCAGTAAAATACATCAGCCACGAAAGACCAAGCAGTTAGCAGGTTTGACGAAGGAAAAAAAAAAAAAATTGGTGGAAATCTACTGGGAATGCAGTTGTTCTTTTACAGGATGTTCCTAGTAGAAGCTAGCGATTTCTTTATACCAGCTCGCTCATTTTGCCCCCTGTACTCCCAACAATGACAAAGCACGATTATCCCCTATCTCTGTGAACCTCTTCTGTCATTGTGCTCGAGTTCACCACAAGCAGCTTCTAGTGGGTCACTTAGCGATCAGCAGCAGATACGTATCGCTTATGGCAATTATTTTTTATTTTTTTTAAGAAACAGTGCTAACGGTATATATATGTCAGCCTTTTTTTCTGACGCACAACTGAGCAGAAGCAAAAATATCTTTGTAAATATTCTGCCCTCCCTTGCAAAATCTCTGTTGAAGGCTGGGTCTTGCCATTGTGCTGAAGGGCTACCCAGACTATGCAGAGCAAGAGATTGAAGTGCCAGAATAACTGCATTAGGCACTTCACGTTTCCCCTGGCCTGATAACATCTGATCAGCATCTCAGAAGCACTCTTTCTCTGAAGTAAATCATGTGCAGGTGTGGTCAGCGGAATTATGACAATTTCCTCAAAATGAAGGTCTGGCCGGGATGGAGGGTCTGAACCCAAGAAAAGAGTGAAAGGCAAAGCATGCAGCACACGCACAAAGTACACAGGTGGACTCCATTTCCAGCCGCCCTGGTGCTGAATGGTCTTTGGATCACATCCCCGATCGGTGCCCAGGAGTTGCGGCAAGCATAGCCAAATTACGGGGCTGCCGAGTCCCTTGCAACCAGCTGCTTATTCAGCTTTCCTGTGAAACAGCAGTGTTCGTCAGGAGCTGACAATATCTCCCGCTTTGGAGCATGTTCCCCTCCTGAGCTCACCTGTCCCCGTGACTTCCAGCATCACAGGTTAGGCTTTTCTCGGCGCCTGAAGGTTTCCTTGCAATGTGCGGGGGGGTCGGGAGGCTAGTTCTCCTCCTCCATGATAATGATGAGAGAGCGCTTACTCACTCTTTCTGATGTCTGAGTTAGAGGTGGAATTACTGAGGCCGTACCAGAAAGCTATGTAGAAGGCTGGTTTTACAAGCGAGAACGTTTTGGCTGGCGTATGGGTTTAAACATCCTAGCCCTTTGGAGGATGCTCAACAGAAATAGGAGGTGGACTGGGAATGCTGCAGGACTTCTGTCACGTCATTTACATTTCGCAGGGTTTCAACTCTCAAAGTCTGGAGCTGAAAAACCCCATATATGACTGTCAGACATTTATATAATTCACTTCATGCGGAGCAGTATCAAAGCGAGTTTTAGCGTAGCTGGCTCTGTCTCCCATTCTTCTCTCTTCTGCTTCCCCCAGGTCGCTCTCGCGGAGGAACGTCCCAGCTCACACACCAGAGCTGTTGTGGATTTTTGAGGTTGGTTGGATGCGCGTGTGATCTTGTTAGGGCTGGCACAAAGTCACGTTCTGAACAATGGGAGCAGTCTCTATCTGACTCATGGCAACTTCTGGGGGGAGCAATTGAAATGTGTTTGGTTTGTTAGTTTATTCCATGGTTTACGACATGGTACTTCTTGATAAAAATTGGAATCGAGTCTTTCGTTCTGGAAAATGTTCTGAGATCTTAGCTTTTGATCCCTAATCAATGTAAAAAGGTATCAGTCTGTCTGTCTATCTGGCTATTTATAGATTTTTTTTTTTAATTATTAGAAATATCTGAGGCATGAAAATTCTGAATTTTCACTTTTTCTGCTTCTTTCCTGGTGATATGATATTGTTAGTTGAAGCGAGAGGCTGCTTATAGTGGAGGGAGTGGAGCCGATTTTTTCATCGAGGTGAAGCGGTATAGCCAACAAATAAATGTGGTGACTGACCTGGGACCTGTTTTTAAAGCGTGGGAATGTTTGTATCCTCGTACCAGCAAGTGGAGCTGACAAGTCAGCCCCAGACAGAACGCAGAGGATGTGGTTTTAACGTACAGAGATTCTTGGTGATGAAGTGAACGTGAGCCTCTCTTCTCTCTAATGCTTGTTTTGCACGTTCTTCGCCCCTGGCTCTTGAACTTGTCCAGGTCTTTGTGTAGTAGAGCTACAGGTTCTGTTGCTATCACAGTTAAAAAAAAAAAAAAAGGCAATAATAATTTGACGTGTAGTTTCTGCAGAACAGCTTTTCCCCTCTCTCCTCCTTGTTCTGAAAAAAATCACTTGGCAGGACTTCTTGGGCCTGAGCGTAGATTCCTTTGGAGGGTGATGGTCCTATCTTTGGAACTACTGACAAGAACTGTATTTGTCACTGAGAATCAGTGCCCGGGACGCGTCGTAGTTACGTGGCCCGTCCAGCAGTCAGGAGCAGAGCGGTGGACATAGAGAGATGCGTCTCTTGGCTCTTAACCAGGCCAAAATTGTACTTTTTTTGCAGCAGGATACATATAGCAGAATTTGGAGTTGTCTGCTACATTTTCCTACAACAAATGGACTTATCATTATTATTGCCTTTTGCCAGGGTGTTTCAGGCTTAAAGGTTTTTTGGGTTTTTTTCTTTTTATGCACTAAGCTACAGCATGCCCTGGTGAGTACTGTGGGCTAAATTCTGGCCTAATATAAGCAGGTGTAAAGTTAGCAGAGTTACAGCCGCTTAGGCTAAACCTGGCTTTGGCCCTGTGCCTGCCTTGCTCCCTTGCCAAAGCAGAAATTGCCATTCCTGGGTTTTTTTCCTTTTTTGTTGTTGGATGGTTGGTGTTTTGTTTTTTTTTCCTGGTCTGTGATCATTCTTTATGATGCAGTATCTGTCTCTTGATCTCTTGTGTTGTTACACAAGCAAATTGATGAGCAAATCATTGACAAAGTCCTGATGGTAGAGGGGGTGATGATGAATCGGGGGCCATTATAGCAGGTATTGTGCGCGTTCTACCAGCTGACACGGAACTTCCCTTCTAATGCCAGTTGCCTTCTATCATCTGGTAAACGGATTGGATGCAGGCTTCTCCCAATTAAAGCCAGTGAGGTCATATACTTCCTAATTACAGGCTAGCCCATTGTGTCTAAATGTGACAGACATGTGCTTGGAAAATTGCTTTTAATGCCTAAATAAACATGATGAACTAAATGGCAGATTTGAATTGTAATTGAAAGCGCTCAGCCTCTTGAAATCTGCGCTGACTTTCTGATAGCCACTTGTACTGCCGACCACCCCCGTTTGGGGATGCTTTGTTCTTGGCATAGCAGTGCCATTATGGCACGTGTGGGTCCTCACCCTTTCCCTTTCTCTGGGACACCAGCGTTTTACAAACATATGCAGCAGGATCGCACAGTGAAGAGCAATACAGCCCTCCTAGAAGAGGAGAGGAGGAAAGGTTTGTGGGAAGAGAGACAAATTGAGTTTACACGAACAGCAAGAGCGGGCGAGCGAGCAGGTCTCGGACAATGCGAGTACAACAGTACAACACAGGACGGTTAAACAGAGAAACTCTGAGTATTTCTAAGAAATCACAAGTGACTGTCACCGCCGTCCGGCCTGGGAGATGTCTCCGCACGGGCAGATTCTGCTCCCAGGTACTTAGGGAGAAATCTGGACTGTTTCCAGACAAGCAAAGCCAGTCGCTCTTAATTCAGACCACAAGCATAACGTTGCCTTCCTGTGCGAAAACTTTGGACAAGGGAGGATAAGATCTGCATAGATATTCAGGAACAATCTTTTGGGTATATATATATATATGTTAAATAATGTGCTTAACGCTGGACCAAAGGCAATTTAAGTGTTGCATTTTATCTGACACCAAAGGCAAAAAGCTCAGTTTCCCAGGCAGCTTGCTGTTGCTTGCATATGTATTAGTTTCTGTTGGTAGTATTCCCTGCAGGATTATATAAACTGGCTAAAGCCTCGCTCGCTCTTTTACTGTGTTTTATAATGGTTGGCAATATTCAGTGCTCACTAACAGTCACAAATGCCTGCTGTGCCTGGCTCGGCTCTGCTTCTGCTCCTTTCGCTCCCTAGGGCTAAGTCTGTGTCTGAAGGTTTGAATCTGAGTAAGGCAACTGGGATTATCTGTGAAAATCAATAACCCTCCTATTGGTGTCCAGAAGAGATGGTGCCGTTGCAGAATGAACACGGAGAAGTTGTGACCGTAGTCTCAAGTTGTGACCAGCTCTTCAGATCTCAGGTCATGATTCAGCCAGCCGCTTAGATGCGTGCCAGGCTTTAGCGTGACGACTGTCCAGCTTGATGATGTGCTCTGCTAATGTACAACCTGAATTCTTTGGACCGGTTTAGACTGACGTCCCATGAAGCCCTGAAGCTTTAACTTGAAGAAGGCAGGCGGTCCTGTTGGGTCCCTCCGAACCCAGGGATCCCGAAGCCCTTCCTGGCTCCCAGACACAGGCAAGCGCTCTTGCCCAGGTACGTGTTGGAAGGGGAGCTGAGTGCACATTTGTCTCCCGCCCTGTTTTTCCAGTAACGTCTCTCACTCGGCGTGCAAATGCCGCCAAAGACCTGAGTGGAATCACGCAAGTACCTCGAGTTAAACCTGAGCAGAAGGATTTTGTGACAGCAGCACGGGGGAAAAGTTTTGGGGTTTTAAAGTCAAGAATAGGCGAAAGCCAAGGGTTTCTGCCAGGTCAAAGCCCCGTAAAAAAAATCAGGACTTTATATAACGAGCGACTTACTTTTATCTTCCCTTCCAAGCAATGCTAAGGTCAGAAAAGGCTTGGACCAGGAGAGCAAGTGCTGACTATGGCTCGCATCGCTCATTTTCAGTGTCCGATTGTCACGCGAGCCTTCAGTATTGTACCCTATTTGATGGGTGCACGTATTTGCTGGCCTGGAAATAACATATAATCTAATCAAGCCTTTGGTTGTTCAGAAGTAAGCAGCCTTCCCGTCAGGAGCGGGGAGGCGATGTTTTTAAGTCGGTGGAGTCGGTAATGGGCATGGTGAAGTTTGTGGTGAGGCGAGGACCGGGTCCCAGGCTGGCTCAGGCGAGGAGTATCATTTAGTCTGTTTGAAACGCTGCGGCGAGTTAGCGCCTGGTAGATCGTGTTTTAGCATGTCCTAGTATTACGGATACAGCATAAGTACGTGCATAACGTCAAGATTGCAAGCAGCTCTCTTCAAATCGGTGCTTCAGGTGGTATGTCAGCATAAGCACCCAGCTGGACTGAGAGTTACCTTGACAGGTGTTTTCCTGTAGAACAGATCAGCATATTTGCCTCGTGCTTCTTTGCCTGAATCCTTTAATGCTGCCTGAACAGAGTGCTGTCTTCCTGCCCCATTGTAGGGACGAGCTCTCTGATGCAGGGCCAAAACGATTCCCTTTGCAAGCTGTATTTTATCTTTGGAACTGATGGGTGTCAAACTTACGATGGTGTCAAGACAGATGTGAAATGCTCGGGGCTCGCAGTAATATATTGTGACCTGTTGTTTTATGTTGATGGCACGCTGGTACAATTTACGTCAGCTATTCTGTCTTACCTTGAGCTGTAAGGTACAGCAGCTGTTTATATTTACAGCACTGTAACTATTTAGGCTATGCTTTTGACAAGCACACACGTATTTCATGGTGCTCCGCATCCTCTTGGACTCCGATAGACCAATCGCACGGGCTGATGGCAAGGCACTCGGCAAGAAACAGCTAGCTCGAGAGCGTCGGAGAAGGGGTCGACTCTGAAGATGTGGTATAAATTGCTGTTGAAGTAAAATGTTTGTTCTCTCCCACCAACCACCTATTTTCATGACATTTGCAGGAGCTTAACTGTCTTAAAGAGCACCAGCGCTCTTTCAGATTTGGTTGCAGTAGACTAGTACGCACGAAAGTTACCGGAGAAGTGGAAGGTACAGAGTGAATGTTTTTTGTTTTCTTTTTTCCGTGGGAAACTGGGTTAAAAGTTAAAAATGTGAATAAAATATGGGGGCATTCATAGTGAAGCTAGGTGGGAGCTGTCGTTGAATCCGAGCTGTTATTGAATACATTGCTGAATCCGAGCCTTAGATCAGGTGTGCTGAAGCATGAAATGAAGGCTTTATTACTCCAAGATGTGTGCTACATATGGGCATGGGAGAAGGGCTGTTTGTTGCAGCTCTGCAGAGGATTTCTGTCCTTTGCAAACGATGTGACATCAACACTGTTTATTTGGCACAATGTAAGGACATTAGAGGAAAAAACACGTCTTGCCAGTAAGGGCTTCATTCCTAGGGTATAGATTTAATAGCATCAACCAATCCATTTTAAATGACCTGGCTGCTGCAGGAACTGGGTTTTCTGGGAGACGAGGAATGCTTGGGCAGCCAAAGTAACAGCTTTGATCTCTCTCTCTCTCTAACTTTTTGTAAGGCTAGGTGAATGCCATGCAAATGCAGGATGCTCCTGTCCACGGTGGGCGGATTTGTCTTAGCAGGAGCAAAAGTAAGATTTCCCTGAGAACATTGGAGGGAGGTCTCCTGCTCCGCTGCAGACTCCTTGTGTGAGCTCGGGTTAGACGCTTAGGTCACAATCCTCAGACGTATTTGCACGTTGACTTCTGTGTGATTTTCTGTGGGATATAGAGGCTGAAGTGTCTTTGACAGTCTGGGTCCTACTCTCTTTGGCTTCACCGATGCTATTTTCCCATCCGTACTCGAAATGTACCCAGGCGAACCTGCTCCCGTCTGCGAGAGTTGTGTTTTTCGCCCTCATCGAGGTGTCGTGACAATAAGCACAGCAAAGATTGCAAAGTGCTTACTTGATAATAGGAGCCATATAACTACCTGACACGTATAAGCTGCTCTTTTGTGCACGTGTCTGGTAAGGAAAAGTGTTATTTATCCTTGCAGCATCCTCTGAGAATCGAGAGTTCCCTCTGGGCTTCACCTGATGCCTTTAGGCTGATTACTGCCAGCCCTGCAGTCATCCTCTACCTTGTTCCCGCACATTATAACCCATCCATTAGCTCTTTTCCTCACTAGAATTTATTTACAGTGGCCACCACCTCCTCTGCTGCGTTGTGTGTAGGACCCTTCTTTCTAGCTCTGCAGAGCCCCGTTGCACAGAAGCAAGTTTATGGCTGGAATTTGCTGTTTCTTTTCTGTCCAGATGGTTGCTCTGAGCCCCACTTGACCTCTCAAGTACAGGCTCTGGACTCAAAAGCAGGAATTAGCGGGCTTCATCTTCTCCTTCGCAACAAACTGTGAAGAGCTTCAGCAGGAGGTTGGCTTCAGGGAGAGGCAATGTATCGGAACACATTGCAAAAGACACTTTGTGCGAGAAAACACGCGTAAGTAAATGAATTATTGTTTTTCTGCCTGCAGCTGGAACTTGCTTTCCAGCAGGGTTGGAGGGCTCAAAGACCCCCGCTGATAGAGAGAGCTCCCTCGGGTGTCTCACGCAAATGTTTTCATTCACAGGGGTCCCCTTCTACTTGACCGGGTGAGGCGGCACTCTTGAGTCCTTTTCACTGTGCCCTGCCTGCCCCTTTTGAGTCTGTCCCCGGGCAGATACCCCAGGTCTGTTACCTGGGGTAGGTAGAACAGCGCGTGCCACTTGTCGCGACTCTTTTGTTGACACCAACAATGAACGGTGGTGGGCTAAACGATGAAAGCAAGCGGCTACAGTGTTAGCAATAAAGGCAAAACTTGGCCTGTGTGCAACATCAGACTCTCGTGCAGGGACTTGAGGTGAGTTGTCTGTATATTCTTCCAGCACTGGACTCGATGGCTTGGAGCATGCCTACACCGAGCCAGATAACAGTCATTATTGACAGCACCATCGGTGCGTGGGTGCTGGATGACGGTCTATCAGGTATCATGTCTACCTAATTAGTGTAAGGCTACGTTATAGGTTGGTAGTCATCTGTTTTGTTTCCGTATTTTCTCCTGTAATGGATCTTTCTTTTCTAAATGCTTTCACATACTGGATGAATAAATTGGTCTTATAATATTTATTACGCCGCGCACATGCGCATGCACCTTGTTTGTTCTGTTCCCTGTTTTGGGCTCCCTACGGAACACGGTAAGTTTACTCTGTCCTTCCAGAGAAGTGATGTCAAACAGCCAGTGCAAAGTTAAAGTACGCGCTCCTGAGTATCAGAGATGCTTTTGGCAGCTGGAAAGCTAGGACAAAGCTGACAAGTGTAAAAAAAAAAGTCCTCAAGTAGCTTAAGAATGTGCGGCCACTTGATATTCCTTGTTGCTTCTTGTTCTCTTTGACTTCTTTCGAGGCATAACTTTTTTTTTGTTTGGTTTTTGTTTATTTGTTGTGGGGTTGGTTTGGTTTTTTGTTTTGCAGAAGGTAGCATTTAAAAAAGATTATCTCCTGGGCTTGTCCGTGAAAATAGTCTTTATGGTCACCATTCTGTATTTCAGCCCTGGTTCTGTGCTGGTGGAAGCAGCTGGGAGTCAACGTCTGGTTGCTTCCTTTGTTTGTTTGTCTGGTATCATCATAGCACAATTTTGGACCCTGCAGTATCTGCTCTTCCTCCTCTTGCTCAATGAGTGTAAAAGCAACGGTTCACCTCAGCAAATCTTATTCAGCTCAAAGTTTTGAAAACAGTGGGTCAGAGCCTAATGTCAGTTTTAGGGCATGTAGTTCCGGTGACAACTTTACACCTCGTCACTGGAAACAGAAAGGTTTCCAGTCGGTGTGGGTGTAACCCCTGAATTTGACCGGTTTGCCTCTAAACCTCCAGGCTGGATTCCAGAACCTTTTACTAAAACCGTACCTGCCACTGTCCCCAGGCCGAGGTTTGACCTAAGCAGGTGCTACGTAAAAGCTGAGGTTTTCAACTCTTGGCCCTACAGCAAGCAGCTTTCCCAAAATGCAGGTTATCAGACATAGAAGCCAGCAGCCAGTACGGAGAAAAGCATGCCGCAGAAGTCAAAAGATTTCAGATAAAATATACTTAAATTTAATTTAAGTGTCGCTATCGGCAAGATAGCGTGGCAGTGCTGTGTGCGTGCGTCTTGGCTTTAGGAAGAGAATGCCTGTCTCCTGAATCACCGTCCAATGTAACCGCCAGATCATCCTGTTTTTGAAATGATGGCATTTTAATCAATTGATTTGCCAGCTTGAGCTGGCAAAGTTCCTCTTCTTTCTCCCCCTTTTTTTCTCCCCTTTCCAGCACTCATTCAATGCAGCTAAACCGTGGCCAGAAAGATTTTGCAGAGAGCGGTTCCAACAATATTCTCTCCAGAACCGAGACGCCCTCCGCTCCTTATTTCTGCCAGCAGCAAAATTTTGGGAGTGATTTATAAAGTCCCAGGCCTGGGGGCTTTGTAGTGGAAATGCTGACAGACCCTTAACTATAGCATTGTGAAATGCAACGCTGTAATACAATGAATAATATTCATGAATCTGCCATAATGCTGGATATTATCACTCATTACCATTGTAAGAAAGGGGTGATTAAACTAATAGTTACTGAGAGACATTTCTGGTGACAGGAGGCAATGATTAGAATGAACTGACTTCAATATACATTTAGAACTGGGAATAATGGGATGTGGCAGGAAGCCAATAAGTGAACATGGCCCACAGCTCTGATCAATGAATTACTTTTTTCCGCTTTACAGCAGTACATGGTGTTTAATGAAAAATCAATAGCCCCCTGTAATTCAAAACTGTAATCAATCGTTTGACCTGAAGCTTTCCCTTTTTTTCTTTTTTCCTTTCCCCGCCTCCCCTGCCGCGGAAGATGTCTTCGGCCAACGACACAGTTCAATTGCAAGGCACAGTACTTCACGAGGCTCGCAGAAGGAACCTGACGCGGGTCTGCTGCAATTCATACCGGCTGCAATGTATACATATTTATATGGAAAATCTGGGGATGGACTCGGTCAGATGGTGCTGCAGCCTTGCCATCCTTGCGCCACAGGCAAGAGAGGGAGGGGAAACAAGAACTCTTTGCTCCTGCTTTAGCCTCTCATCACTAGCCACAAGGGCTTTTATGGCCATCGCTCCCATTCAGATCCAGCACGAAGGCGTCTGCGGCCCGAGGCAAGTTGAGAACGGTTGCCCCTTTCTTCAGGCCGCAGCCACGCATGCAACCCAGAGTCGAGAAACTGCTGGGCAACCCAGCAGTCGGTGCCCCGGGCCGCTGCCTTCCCTACCTGTGTGAGAGACGACCTGCGTCTGTGCCTGCCTTTCACCGCAGCTGGTCAGAACTCTCTGGTTAGTAAAGCAGCCCTCTGGAGAGCTCTGTTGGGGGGTCTCCTAAGTCCTTTGAAAACTGCAGATGATGGCTCATAGGTGTTCAGTGATGGTGCAAGCGCTGTGCTGTTTCTCAAAGGGAGGGTCTTCCCGTCAGGAAATACTCGGGCAAAGTAGGTCCTTCGGATGCAGCGGAGCATGCATGTTGGTGTCAGTTGACACCCTTGGATCTGACCTGTTAAACCTCTGCCTTATGTAGGTGTGAGTTCATTCGGCTTTGCTTTGAGCACAGCGACAGAGGCACAAGCGAGAGAAAAATAACGCAATTGAGTGTCTTTCTCTCAGGAGAGTCAGAGCCGTGCTTTTGGCATGTAGGTAGGGTGTGTTGTCAGCGCCTTCGGCCTCTGTGCCTGTCGAGGCCGTCAGAGCGGTTTATTTTACACATCCGGGGAAGGGAGGAACTCAGTGTTGGAAATAGGTGGGAAATGCACCTGGGCCATTAGCGCCTGTTGACTTAGGAAGAAAGATACACAACTGTGGGTGTTGAGGCGGGTTCTGTTACATATTACAGGAAAAAGTTTTCTGTCTGAATTTTGCTCTGAGGTTGAAGAGATGTTGCTGCTAATGCTATCTATCCAGAGTCTTACTGGGCTAAACAGATAGGAGGTGTGTTGTTGGGCATATATGCAATTGCTCCAGATCTGCATCAGTGAGAAGAGGAAGGAAAATAAGTCTGGCGTGTCTCAGCAGCACCTTGTTAAAAAGGCTAGCGAAGCCACTGCGCCGCATATCCATCCCAAGAATAACCCGTTTCTATGAACCAATAATAAAATCCTACTCTCAGCAAGTTCCCAGGAAGGACAGATTTTGGAAAGCTAAGGTTTTATCTGAGAGCTGCTTGAGTGGGGTTTTTTCTTCTTCTTTTGTGTGTGTGTGTGTGTGTGTGTGTGTGTGTGTGTCTGCGTGTCTTTCCTCTGCCTTGCTGGCTCCTCGCTCTGGTCTTGTCACCAACTACCAGAATCAAACATAGTCTCCAAGGGAGGAAAATGCAGCATCAACAATGGCAAAGACCCGCCTGCTCCAGGATTGTTCCTAACAGCCTGTTCCTGCCTGTTTTAACTCGGCCTCCTTCTAAATGATTCGGTGACAAAATGTCACCCTTTTCCGTTCCAAGACAGCTCATAAATGGGAAGGTTTTTGCTCATAACCTGAGCTCTAAGATACCGTCTCGGTATGTTGGTTTTGGTCCCTCTTTAACCACTGACTGCGCAGCTTTCGTCCTCGATGCATTAAAAAGCTAAATGGGTTAAGTTAAAATTTACAGCATCTCTCCGGTTCCTCGATCCCCGCACCCACCCCTACCCCCCTGCTATTTGTTGTAGCGCATGAGGAGAAGAGAGCAAGCATGTCTCTTGGGTTTGACGGCTCCCTTCTGCTTCTCCATCTTCCGTGGCCGCTGCTTTGCCTGTTAGCTGAATGGCTGATTTCCTGGCACAGAGACAGCGCCCGGTCCCTTGGCGGGAAGCTGAGCGCACGCAGTATTGCCAAGCAACACTTTCCCATGGAGTGTGTGTGCCTCAACTCTTGCTTGGTGTCGTGTGCTGCGGTCTTCTGATTTTTCTTTCTGTCCGGGGAAAATGCATATGCCTCGGGATGTGGGAGCGAGCGGGTAGAAATGGGGTCTGGGGTAGCGGGCTGGGGGAAATCCTGGGATGGAAGGGCCGGGTTTCCTTAGGGGCACAGATTTACTCAGAAAGCGTGTGTATTTTGGTCTGTTTCAGAGCTTTGGGTGGAAGCTGGACTGTAAAAGAACATTCCGTGTCATAGCTGCACACACGCCTGTGCGCTTCGCTCACGAGAGCATCGATTGCTTCCCTGTCCACCGGCACGCTGGGCTGGCATCTGTCATTGCACGCTACGAACCTCGGCTGGACACGGCAGGTACGGCCCCGGAGGCAGGCTAAGCTCGGGTGAAAACAAAGTGCTTTGAGCAGGTCTTCCGCACGGCTGACTTAGGTTCCCGCTCTTTCTCCTTCCTTCTTTCAACAGTGCTTTACCTTAAATGACTGGCATTCCCTGTGTAACATCTTACGGACCTCTGTACTTTGAAAACACAAGTCTTGGTTTGAGGAGAAGCTCCTTGTATTTATAGACTGCTCTTGAGGGGTATTGGTGGGGGGAAAAGAAGTTTGCTGGAAGGTGGGGAAAACTGAGGCGGTCCTTGCAGGACTGCACAGCAAACAAGCTGCACGAGGGAAACCAGAAGATCCCCTTTGAGCATCTAGCAGTGGTCTATGCATTTGTTAATTGTTCTGTTCTCTCGTGGAAAATACATACCGTCCTGTAATAGCTTGTCTGGCGTTAGACCTTGCTCTCTACTTGGAATACATTACAGGTGCGCGTGCCGATGTAACCAAGGACTTACTGTACTGTGTAGGGGCATGAGTTTGGGTTCTGGACTTCCCTGATCCAAAAGGGCTAAAAAGATGAGTCTTTGTCAGGTCCTAAAGCTCTTGAGCCTAGGAACAGGGGTGGCGGATTTCACCCAGAAAGAACATGTTCCGGGGGAGGTGAGCAGCTGTAATGTTGGGGTTCTTCCTGAAACCGTTCCCGAATTGGGAGAGAGAACTGAACGCAGCACTCTAAACATTCACGCTAGTTTTATACGTCCTGTTCGGCTCCGAAGATTCTCTTTGGGCTTTTATTCCTCTTCAATTTTGGGAGCCTGAGTAATGACGCTGTTGTGCCGCTATGGGCGCAAGCCAAGCCATCTCTGCCATGTAGTTCCCAGACCTTCGCCGCTGGTTAGTCTGAAAGAGCACTGGAGAAGGGCTTTGGGATTTGGCTTCAGGAGAGATGATCCCTGAAACACAAGGAAAATGGAAAGAGTGAAACCATCTTTCCTCGAGAGCTCGCTCCCCGCTGCCACAGCCGTGGCTCCGAACTGTCCACCTGGTCGCTGGAGCGGCGGGTACCAGCTACCACCTCAAATACGGCAGGGCAGCCGTAATGCTGCTAATAAACGTGTTGCGAGTCAGAGAGGCGATGAAACTCTCAATCTGGATGTTGCAAACCTCATCCCGCCAACGGAGTGAGTGAATTTGCAATAACACCGCAATTGCTGCAATGGCAGCTTGTCAGGCGGCTACTGGAGCAACGAGAAGCTCTCAAGCTGTGGTAAATACACTCTGCATCGCAATTATGGAACAGACCGCGTCCTATCCCCGGCTCGTTCGCCGAACAAAAAGGGCCAGCGCCTCCACCGGTGTAAATTGGGGTAGTGCCACGGGCCTGGGTGGACGTGGGCTTAACCCTGCGATGTGTCTCTGAAGTCTCGCTATCAATCTCGTCGTCTAATCTCACGCCACTTAGAGATGAACCTGTATTTTTACCTTCTGCTGCATGACTTAATTGATTTCTATTTTTTTTAAGTACTATTTGTTAATTCACATTGTGTGTTTGGCCGACCAATTATATGCATGGCCATATTGTGTGACTGCAGCAGTCTGGTGCGGTGCAAGGAATGCCACATCATGTGAGACGTTTCATCTCGATGAGTAACCTAGTCACTGTGGTAAATGAATACATGAATACAGTACATCCAGGAGAGATTAAACGTATTGACCGGTGCCTCTAGTCACCATACAAATGTCATTGTTTTTTAATTCCTCCCCCCCCTTCCTTGTCTTCCCGACACATTTTGGGCCCCTTTTAGCTTCTCCCCTTTTCCCTTAAGTAGAGATGACACAGATCAATACCTTTGATGGAAAGTAATAATCAGGCCTATTAAGTGACAAAGGTTTACTCTGTAACAGCTGTGCTGGCGGGAGAGGAGAGCTTGTCTGACTAATGAATCATGAAACAATCAGGCAGTAGCCATTTGTGTTTAGATCTGTAAATATGGTGTGGTTCAAGTGCCAGACCATCTCCAGCACTCCAGCTGGGGGCACAGATGGTCCACATTCAGAACAGCACAAGTGTAAAGAAAAGCTTCCCCCCCTTCCCCCTCTCCTCCTCTGTCCCATGCTGCCCCTCTCAAAGGAACAGATAGCTAGCTTGAGGATAAACTCGTGTTGTGGGCAGGAGTCGTAACGTCGGCCTTTCAGACTGAGCAGCTCCCAGCAAAATGTGTGCTTCCTTGCTTGTCCAAGGGGGAAAAAAGCCAGGAAAACCCTCAAATTCTATATGCTGTCTAAGTCCAATGTTTTGGACTAAAAAATGGGGTTTGTTCCTTGTTTTCTGCTCCTTTGATTTCTTCATAGTGCTCTACTGACAGCTTTCCTTCTGAAAGGCACAATGATGTCAACTTGTTGGTTCCTGAAGGGCAAGCGAGTGGCACGTCCGGAAGTCAGAGCTGAAACGCAGGAGCACAGGCCCAGCGAGAGAGGGAGAGAAATAAAGTTGCCAGGGAGTTCAAGCTGTTCCCGCTCTCTTGACTTCAGCTGAAAGCGCTGCCTCCAGCACCGGTTGTCGATGCAGCTTTTCCCTTTGCCTCCTATGGGAGGCCGGGAATCCCAGCTCACGCTGAAGATGCTTCTGTTTTTTTGGCGGGGTTTTTCGTTTTGTTTTGGGTTTTTTTTCTCCCAAGAGTTGGTGCCATGATAATGAGTATGTGTCGAGTGCTTTCTCACCTACAAGGAAAACAGCAAATCAAGTAGCCGTGTTTATGCAAAGTATAAGAAGTTAAATTTTGACAAGTTTCACTGCTTTAAATATGGACTATAATACAGTGAATTAGAGACCTGCTTTTCTGCTGTCTTTTACACTGATGGAACTCCAGAGAATCCAAACAATGGGAGAAGGTATAATGCAGAAATAGTAACAATTTCAGGCCAGAAAGATCTCCCTTTAATCGGTGTGTGCCGTTGGGTGCTTAATTGCCCATTGCAAGTACGCTTTCTACTCTGGAACACTTTGTTTCTTTCACAGCATGTATACATTTCTGTATGTATGCGTGTGCGTTTATAAATATAAGCAGAAAGTTTGCTTTCTGTAAGCTCCTTAATCCAAACACTTTGGAGCCCTACCTCAGTTTGGCTTAGTGACAGAGGCTATTGCTGCAGCACGGCAGTTGCTGTTGCTATTGCAAATACGTATTCCTTGGACATGCTTCTGGTTTCTTTTGCTGCAAATGGGTAATTTAGCACCAGGTGAAACAAAGAAATAGCTTTGTGTATGGCACAGCAAAATTCACTCGCCGGCCGAAGCACGGAAGCGACAAAGGCAGAAACAGGCGAGCGTGCAGCTAACCGCTTGCCTGGGATTAGTGCTTTTTGGAGTAGCGACTGTATTGCTGAGACAATGTTTGGATAAATATTTGTCTGTGTCTACCCTGCTAGGATTATAGGGTGTACTTGAAAGCGTTTAAAAAATGTTTTTGTTGTCTTTTTGTTGTCTTCTGACAGGGAAGATGGTGGGATACCATTGTCCGGGTCGGTCGGTGGGAGGAAATGATGAATTGTTAGCACTGCAATCTGCTCTTCAAACCTCTCTGGAGAAGGCAGTACTGCAGATGTGAGGGTATGACTTACCATTCTTATTTCAGTGTTGATTTATCTTAGGAGCATCAAGTTAGCTAACATCTCTGCTCCTTGTTGTTGATTTCTTTCGCAGATTGCCACTCCCTCAGCAGCTCCCCGGCTGCTGCCGGGAACTGTTACCCTCCAGGAAAAGTCTTTCCAGCGGGTCTTGCCTGAGGCTGCAGCTCCGCCCAGGCAATCCTCTATGCTTTTGCTGTTGTTCTGTGCTGCATCTTGTGCGATTATTCCTGCTTGGACAGCGATGCGCTGCAAACGTGAGTCAGTGAAGGCATTTCACCTCTTGGTAATTTATGCTCGTTTCACTCTTGCTGTGTAAATAACTCTACGGGGCACGAGCCAGTGAAAAGACACTTCCCCACTTTTATGGGGAAACCAGGTAGGTTTCTGTGCCTGCATTCTGGCTGCTTCTGACTCTCTGGCAGCCTGCAATGGCCAGAAACATATAAAGCCATGTGGCTTCAGAAACCTCCCAGGTAAGTCACCCCATCAGCTGCTGGAAGGTGTGAAACACATGCAACGAATGGAGCAGACTGTGGGCACTTGTCCTCCGAAGTCTCCTTTCTGCTATGCAGCGGCAAGGAATGTCCTTCAGCTGCTATAGGTTGCTGGGTAGCCCTCCCGACATACAGGAAAGGTTTGGCTTCTCGTCCGACGAGGGCTCGGCCCACGATGTTTACCTTTGCGGGGCTTTTTGCGAGTGTTTAAAAGTCCCTTGGCCTTGATAACTCAGCATGACATAGTCTGAAATAGGGATAAAGGGTAAAAGGAAGGAGGGAGTGGACTTTTTCCTTTTTCCTTTCTTTTTTGAAGCCATTATTTTGTGCGGACAAAGGAGAGAGTTTGCCAAAACCCTAAGAAATACAAATTTTGTGGACTTCAACAATAGTACCATTCTTTCCAAAAATCACATTATGTCCCACCTCATTTGAGCTGTTGAATGGTGATGTCATGCAAAAAGGTGGATGAGAGAGAAAAGCACCCAAACTCTTTCAGCTAGATCAGTGCAATCAATAAAGCTCACAAAGGTAATTATTCTCTGATTTAAGACCTGCCCTTCTGTTTGCAGTATTATTTGCTTGCGCTGACCAAAATGCTTTTGGGAACAAAAAGAAGTTTAAACTCATGTTTAAAAAAAAAATTCTCCAGGAAGTGGATTTCATCCTTCTCTTGTCCAATAACCCTTATTTCCTTTCTTCTTATTCTTTTGGGAGGGTAAAAATTTCTTTTTTTCTCATGAGCAAGGCTTAATTTTGCTTTTTGAAGGCATCTTCTTAGAAAAAGCAACTGGGGCCATGCACAGCTGGCTTTTGAAAATTGAGTTTCTACTGAAACTTCCCTGCTATTATCTCGACAATCTTATTATTATCAAAGCATGCAAATATTAGGTATGACAATGAATGCTCACGGCGGGGAGGAACATATCTTGGCCGTCAGAGGAAGGGGGCCGCTAACAATTGTGCCCCCTGTTGCAAAAGCCATAATAATTTAATATTGTCATACTGGGAGTCTCCATTTGCTTTGGCCTGCATAGAGCCGCTGAGCGCGTTGTTTCCTTTTGGCCAAATCACAAGGGCCGTTCCTTGAACATTTTGCGAGACATCAAATAGAGGATCCTGCTGATAATGACTTCAGGGCAGGATTTTTTTTATTTTTTTTTTTTTTAGCCTAGGAATAAATGATTTAACTATTAAACTGAATCAGGCTTCTAGCTTTTGAATGTAACTTATTTCAAGGTTGTGTGAAACTTGCTAGCGCATCAACCGTTTTTTTTCTTTTGCCAACCTGCTTAGCAAAAAATAGACAAATCAGCTTTATGTCATTGACTCGCTATATTTGAAGTGTCACATATTGTAATCATTAACTACCAGCTGCATTATCTGGATATGGATTTTATTTTTTAGGACTCTGCTACTAAAATTCATCAGCACATAGCGGGACATCTTAAATGTCTCATGTTAAAGACAAAAAACTTGGCAAATTGGTCAATTAGGTGATTTTAATGGATGCTCTCGCTTCTTTGCACAAATCTGCTAGCTCATACGGAAGTCGGACATCAGGACTTCCGTCTTCCTGGAAGACCGGCCCTGCAAAACCCACTTGTTCCGTATCCTCTTTGAGCCCTGTTCTGATGCGTAGAGGAGGAACTGTCCCGAGAGTGAGCTAAGCCTGGCAGAGCTGGCTACTTAAGATGAATTCTCTGTAGCACCTGAATCAACAATTCAGTCGCTCCCAGCCATCAGAAACAGCTTATGCTGTTTTTTAGCGGAATACCTGGAAACAGAGCCCTGAGCCAAAACCGATGTCTTCAGTAGGACACAGATTTACCTGTTTATAGCACGAGAAGGCTCAGTGGCAAATTTTTATTTATCAACCAAACTAAAGGAGCAGGGGCGATATAGGTGAAAAATTGCCTGCAGTAGCTGCCGCTAACCAGTCATTTAAAAGCTGTTATGAGGAGTTATCTCTTTCTCGTCCTCAGCTTAGGCTTCTGCGTATGTCTGCGCGTATACGGAGTGCATAAAATTTTGCAAGTAGATACGCACCTGAAAAATGTTAAAGATAGCTTAGGCAAAGTTCACCAATAAATATAGTGTTACAGGTTTAAACACATGCTGGAGATTCCCATGACCACAGGGGTCCTGCCTCTTGTTTAACAGCCTGGTGGTCTGAAACATCAAGGTCAGAGTGCATCTATTGGTCTGCGTGTCTATTGTCTGCACTTCTAACTTAGGCTGGTGAAAAGGATAATCATGTCTGAGCCAACCTCCGCTTCCAAGCCTGCACCATTTAAAGCCTGTTCATGAATTATTACGGGGAGATAGTTATGCTGGGTGGCCACTCAGAGACAAGGAGGAGAGGCCTCTTTCTCCAAATGTGGGTACCGGGAGCGAGGTTTGGTTTAAGTTAGCTGGGGCATTGGGGTTAACACCCTTGATCTTCCTTTGTTGAAAGTTGTGGGATTTTTGGCACGCAGAAAGCCGGGGTAGGGAATTCCTGCGTTTCCCTGGGGTTTACCGGTGTCCCGGCAGCAGAGATGCAAGCCTCTGCGTGTACAAGGTTGCCGTTCATTTTTAGCGAGAAGGTAGGACCTCTTCTCCTGCTGCAGGCATATGTTACGCAGACCGTGGCGAGCACGGACTTGCAGGACAGGGGGAGACGAAGAGCGTATGTGGAAGCCCTCAGAGAGACTTGTTGTTGTGATATGCCTGTTGTTGTGGAGACTAGGAAAAGGTTTTGCTTGTTGTTCTTGTGAGTTGCCGCATTAGTCCATCCCTGTTTGCCTTTGGAAGTCAGTGAAGCCGCAGCTAGGTACAACCGGAGAAAAGAAGAGCATGGGTTGTTGCTGCCAGCTAAGGGGACGCTTGAGGAAATTGAAAAGCAGCATATTGCTTACGGGAAGAAATAATGTGCCCTTTTACAATGCTGACCTCAGGTCCCTTGTTACAATCCGTAACTGAAAACGGGGCTTCCGGCAGAAAGTAGATTTTTAGCTACGGCTGTTTAATGCAGCTGAAGGGAAGTCACTGTGACTGTCAGCAGTATCCCCATATCGGCCAGTTCTGCAGTCAGGAGAGTGTTGGTGGGGGTTTTTTTTGTTTGTTGGGAATTTTTTGGTTTCGTTTTGGGTTTTGTTTTTGTTTTTTTTTTTTTTTTTTACTGTGTGTAAGGTGTTCAGAAGTCAATGTGGATAAGGCAGGCGTTCCTTCTGGGAACAGGTATCCCTTGCAAGCCATCACAAGGGATACCTACCTGCACCTTCTGAACCTGTTGTTTCTGGCTACTGTGGTTGGCAGGACAGCAGCCCGAAAGGACCGCTGCTCGGCACCAGCTCGCCAATTCCCAAATCCTCGTAGTACGGAACAGCAGGTTAAACTTACATTAAACTTCCCACCGAGACTGCCAGAGTTGCATTGAAAATGAGACTTTCCCAGGTACATTGGAGGTTAGTGGCATTCCCATTACTGTCTTTGCAGATCCTAGTTCTGTGAGGGCTCAGCAGCTGTGAGCAAGGCATGCTCTTTGGTATTCCCTGTGGATTTACGCTTAGCGAGTGCTTTCACTGGGACGATGCTGGAAGTCACCCACGAGACCAGGAAGACGTCGCGTTTAGCGAATGCCTATTGTAAGAGACACCTAAATACCACTGGCAAAGTCTCTGTAAGATATCCTTATAGGATATCTTATTTGACTACTCACAGAGTTTCTCGTGCCTTTCTTCTCTTTAACATTAAGGATACAGGCATCTCCAAAAGCACCGGTATCCTGGGAAAACTTTAAGATGCCAACTTCTGCAAATGGCTGCTGCGATGTTTTAATTAAAAGTGACATCATACGTATGTTTCTCCAGTCCCAAGGGAGTTAGTTATACTGGCTCTGCACTCTGGCTTTGGCTCATTTTTGTAACTTGTCTGAGGATCCGTGGCCCAAGATCTGTGGATCGCTTGGAAGGATAATGCTGGGCCCCAGCGCTGTCTTTAAATCAGTGTGTGCTGGCACTGCCAGTAACAGAGCGGGCTAGAGAGAACCACAGAGCGCGGAAATACTACCTTTACCTTGAAAAGAGAAAGCATTAAATGACGGCTGCAGAGCTCCCGAGGAGCCCAGGGAATCAGCGGGAGGCATCGACAGAGCAGCCCATCCGCAGGGACATCAAAGCGTTTTGGCTCGTTTGTTGCAGAGATGTTATTTCCCAACTCGGAATCAGAGCAGTCTCAGCAGCGGGGACCGAGAGGGTCGCAGTCGCTCTCTCCCCCGACAGCAACATGCCACCAGCCTCCCCTCAGCCAAAGCAAGTGGTTTAATTACTTGTGCCGTAGCATGTCGGTCGGATCCACCGCGGGGAGCTGGTTTGCCGCTGAAGGGACCTGGTCTTTGCTCACGTCCTGGAGCTCACTGCGAACGGGCTGGGTAAAGCGCTCTTGCGTTTGCTGTGTGAGCGGCCTTCCCTGACTTCTGCCGGGAAGACTTGCCGGATGGGCAGAGGTTGGATTTGCCCCGTGGTTGGCCTGTGGGGTAACGGGCCTCTGGCTAAAGGCCCAGGTGGTACGTATGTATGGCTCCACGGGAAGGAAAGCATGGGTCTACTTCAGGGAAGCAGCACAGTGTCACGACATGACGGTACCTTACCGACTGGACCTCTGAGCTGCAACGACTGTGTGCTGACACCCGGCACGAGACCATGTTAAATCGGTACTTTGTACCGATCGCAGGATGCAAATCGGGGAACCATTTGGTCTGTCGGGCCAGGGGACCACCGGTTTGATCTCCCGTAGCAGCGAAAAATATGATGGTTGATCTCACTGCAGAGTAGCGGCCCTATGGTGCGTGGCGAGAGGAGCCCAAGAAGGCATACAAGGGGCTTTCTGTTTGATTTATCCCCCCTTCCCGCCCGCCCGTGCCACCCCCCCTAGTAATGCTGGACAACAGAAAATTTGAAAAATATTTCACGTACTCAGACAGTATAGCGATGACTGGTGTCAGCATCAGCGGAGAACAACGGGCAGACGATGAAGAAAGGCACCCTGGGCTTAGCTGCATCTGACTCACGTTAAGCTGAAAGGAAGTCTGTCCTGGTGGCTGAAACTCAGACCTGGGTGCAGGGAGATGGGAACTGCGACAAGTCTGACGTTGGCACCTAACTTTGTGAATACTTTCCAGTGCTTTGCTGAGTATTGCCGGGGTTTGGAATACGTGCCGCTCTGCCGCAAGCACGTGAGAGTGAATGAAAATGCTTTAAAGGCTTCTCCATCTGCAGATGGAGTGTGCTTCGTAAATCATGGGAATTGTTTAAAAATCCTGAGCAGATGCCTAACGTGCTCCTGGCATGGTAGGGGTTAACTGGGACATCGCCTCCTGGTCCCACTAATTGGGCTCATTTGCCATGGTGTGGCTCCCAACGCCATTTCAGAAACTCAAGGATGTGAAAAAGATGGAGCGAAACCAATGCAAAGTGGGCTTAAAGTGACTGCTCTACTAAATGTCAACTGTACAACTAAATATAACCCCGAAAGTAGAATTTATGCTTTGCACTCCTTCGCTTTTTTTATTGTGGTGAGAAAAAAGCCAGGAACTCAACGGGCTGTAACTTTAATAGGTCATTCCAGCCAGTGCTTACCTTTACAAAATCCTGATAATACCGAGAAGACAATACAGTGATCAAAAGCAGTGATGAGATTTTTTAGCAGCATTAACCGTCATGACCTAGCAAAATGAAAGAAAATGGTTTAACAGAACTGTCAGATCCAATATAGCTAATAAAGGCATGGATAAATGTTTATTACATACCGGAGACAGATCATTTCTGTACAGAAATTGAGGATGACCTTTACTGATAACTCTTATCTGCCTGATATCCTGAATAAGAAAAAGAGAGGGGGAGAGAGGGCTGCGCTATTGCTGATGTTTATGAAAGATGGAGAAAAATTACAATTTGCAGATGATTGTTTGTAGACAAGGGCTCTCAGGAGAATAATGATACGGAACTGTTCTTTCTGCGTGAGAGATTCCAGGCTCTGATTTTGCTGCATCAAACGTAATGAGTGTGTCCAACTGGGGGACTTTTTTGGAGGCTTGATTTTCATACTTTTTTATCTATATGCGTGTCTGCGTGTACCTGTGTTTGGGGGAGTAACGGTTGAATTCACACTCATTTTTCTCTCAGTTTAGGAAGTTCCAAAGCTACTGAGTAATGCTGCTGTGAGTCACCTTCCCGCCAGCCCGGTTTCTAAGCCGAGCACCCGTAGTTGAAGGCAGACCTGCGAGAGAAGCCGGCCCTCACAAGCTCCCATCGGGACTCAATGGTCAGACCTACGGAAGAAAATTGGAAATTCAAGCCATTTATTTTGGCCTGTAAACACGTTGTAAGGCAGCGCTGACCCTGTCCTATGACGCTGCCGTAGTCCCGCCCAGCCCCGAAATACGGGAGTCGAGAGACAGACAAGTCCCCAGGCTGCCCGAAGCACCACGGGCAGACAGCGACCCGGCCGGCGGGCAGTGGAGTTCTGCCGACAGGGAAATCAAAGAACACGCTGAACGCGGGCTTTGTTCCGCTCAGCCTAGAGTTCAAGCGCCGAAGACCTTACTTTCCTGATGGTCGCAGTGTGATCAGATCTTCGTATGCTGAAAACACAGCTGTAGCTGTGAGGGCTGGCCTCCTCCAGAAGCTGGCACACAGGGAACATCACCAGCTACCTGTCAAAAATCTGACTGGAATGAGATGTGAGTGAAATCAGAATCAGGCCTACTCCATGCTGTTAATCATAAATAATGCTGTCTCGGTAATGGTTGCAATTAGTTATGAACTTCAATCATTTCTAACGTTTCCATGTTGGCCAATTATGCTGCAGAAATTATCAAGTAACCTATAGCACATTAGCTTTCTGTAATGCCATTGTTTGGCCGTGCCCCGGTCACCAGATCCTCCCCGGATGAATTAGCATAGCTCTCCCAAGTACAATGGTGCTGTGCTGATTTACATCGCCTGAAAAGCTGTCCCTTTGTCTGCTGGAGTTGTAGCGGGAGCAAGTTTAAATCACAGGTTTGCGGTAGAGACTCTTATGACCCAGCCTTATAGAAACAATGGTACGTGTGGTTTCTCTCTGGGCTGTGCAGATGACTTACGAGGTGCCAGCAGTAACGCTTAGGTCTGGCGGTAGTTCAGCAATAAGCTGAAGTCGTACTTTAGTGGTGCAATTTGAAGCTGGGAAAGGGAACGCCTAATTAATGGGCTCATCTGACTTTATCAAAAGAGAAGCCTGTCGGATAAGGAAATTTCTTAAACTAGTGCTGATGAGCGGCTTAGAACTTCCTTATGCTCTTGCCCTACGGCTTATTAAAATGCCTTTTGTTTTAATTTTACAGGACCGCGGAGGTGCCTTAGGACCGCTGTTTTCTGACGGCAGGTATGCTTATTTTATTACGGAAGACTCTGTTGTAAGCCTCCGCAAAGCGAAGCGGTACAATTTGTTGCTGTTGTTACGGTCCCGCCCTTGAATGCTTCGTGTCTGTTGCTTGATTTCTTCAGAGAACAGCTGATTTTTCTGTTTATGTGAACTTTTGCTTGTCAAGTTACACGGGAAGTAATATCCTTGAATCACAGAAGGCATTTCCCTGTCGGTAACCTTAAAATCCACGGTAGCTCAAGTGCTTGACTGCTTTGAAGCTTCCAGACCAGGCCCACAGACACACCGCTTTATTTTGAGCGAGAACAGTGCTCTTAACACTCCTTTTGATGAGATCTCAAGCTCTGTAGTTGCTAATCATCGTAAGGCAGTCTGACTTTGTATTTCCCTGACGATAAAATGAGTTGGCAGTCTCAGTGCTTTTGCCTTGCGCGTGGATCCCGAGCCTGTAGTTTGAAGATCTCGTAGCTGGTTCTGGGCTGTGCGGTTTCAGAGAGAAGTCTTGTACAGCAAAAAATCTTGGGGAAATTAGTTGCAGTTTTAAAACGGAATATTTTGTCAAAATCAAATTTACTTCAATGAAGAACAATCACTCTAATGGCTGAGAAGAATGCAAAGATTAAATGAGGTATGAATAGATGTAAGATGGTACAATTACCACCTCAGAAACAATATATTTGTAAAGTTAATTCCTCTTGAACATGAACAATCTCCTTACACTTGACCCCTCTCTATTGCCTCTTCCATGCTTGAACTCTCCTTGAACTTTGAAGATCCATCTTGAGAGTATGATATGGCCATCTCTTTTGCATCTGGTTATTTTAGCTCCAATTTGCAGCCCTAAAATGGCAATTATGGTGATATATTGCTCAAGTCACCCGACATGGATTAGTATCGGGATCAGCGCGTTTATGCACAGGAGTAGTGAATGGAGACTACAGCTATGATTTTAAATGACTTGATTAATTCTGAAACAGCACTTCAGAGTCCATTACATCCAGCAGGTGTTGGGGTTCAGGCTGCACTTCCGTTGCATATTCAGGCTGCCTTCCCTTGAACGGCACAAGCATGTCATATTTATTGCTTTTTTTTTTTTTTTTTGGTGCGTGTGTCCAGCATTCCTTACCTCCCCCTCGTCCCTCCTTTCTGTAAAAGTTCAGCGGCCTCGAGGGCAACTTGGACAATACTCTTTTCATAAATCACACGGTGGGATTCAGATTGCCAAACTGTAATATGTTCCTTTATAAAAAAAGTCTCTGGGGGCACAGCCTGACCGGCATCGGACTTGTTGCACAGCAGGGCTATTTTTTGGCTCGGGGTCAGTTAAATAATGCCGAGCCTGCATAAAATATCTGACTGCGTTAATATAAATATCGCTGTCCTCTCAGAGATAACCTCGTCTGCTGGAGGTGGATTTCTCCTCTCTAACTTCAGGGCACAGATGCTGGAATCCCGCTCTCGCCTCTCCTCTCCCGGTTACCCGCCGCTGCTCCTTTGCGGGCAGCCCGACAGCTCTTAGGAAATTGGGAGCTTGCCTGGGATGTGGCTACGTGTGTCTGGGGGGGGGGCTCTCAGCTGCTGTGCAGTGCTGGGGTTCTCACCTAAGACTGGCGTTGTCCTTGAAAGAAAGAGGATGAAACGATTGGCCTAATCAAGGGGTTTAATGTGCTTTTGATCTTTGAGCTGTTACCACACTATTTGCTACTGCCAATGTCGGTGTCCGCCTGCGATCTTCCCTAACTTGAAAGCAGGATGAGGAGAGGCGGGTTTAGTACAGAAGTGTTCTTGCTGAGGCTGCTGGACGCCACGACTGGACTCTTGATCGGCCTGCTCCTTGTCCTGTGGTCGATACTGCAGAGAGAGAGAAAAAATGACTGGAAAGCACAGTAATCATCTGAACTTGAGGGATGACCGGATTTGGATGAAGCAGGCAGAACAGCGCTGAAAACTCTGCTATACATCACTCTGTAGGGACAGCCCTTTGTAATGACCAATTGTCATGTGGCTTTATTATGTGCTTGTTGCCTTTATGTAAGTCTTTGTGGCCTGATCCTGATGCTCCGTGTGTCTTGTTTCAGCCAGAATAATTCTCCAGTTTGCCGGAGTTCAGCCAAACAGAGCCGCGGGCCAGGCAGTCACCGCACGCAGAAAAAAGGCGCTATTCAGCGAGGCGCCGCTGAAACGACTGCTTGATGGCCAAGGTACTCCTTCCCATGAATAAGGGGACAAAAGTTTGGGGCTAATGAGCAGCACAGCATTTGAGTGTTTGTTTTAAAGACAGTGGCTCATTCTGCAGGCCGCGGTACGGAGGCAAGGGAAAGTCTGTCTGGGGTCAGGAGTCTCCCAAAGGAAGCAGCTTCTGTCTGCGCTGAAGACGTAACTCCTCCTAACCGACGTACACGAGCCTGCTCCGAAGTCCACTGAAGGCGGGGAGAGCCCGTCTGCGTACATGGAATATGCCTTAATGGGACAAGCACAACACTTGGCTGAAGTACACAGAAGGACCTACTCGGAGACATTTACAGGGGAGAAAAAGGATGCAGAACTTGTCCTAAGGCTCTGCATTAGGAAAGCATTGCCCAACTGTGACCCGCTGATTGAGCGGAGGGATGATTTGCACGGTGCTCTGTAGGAAATGTGCTTCCTGAGGATCAGATAAGAAGTAGTTGTATACAGTTACAAGGGTTCAAACCTCTGTGAACGAGTAATCGGGGAAATATCTGGCATGACTTGGAAATGCAAAGGATTGGTTGTGGGTTCGGGGTTTTGGGTTTCATTCCTATGGGAAAATATCTAGTGAAAGGCTTGTTTTTTCCCTTGACGCTTCATCAGACTTTTAGTTCATTTTTAGGGTAGGTGGGAAATAGCATAGGCCGTTCATCTGTGAAAAAGGGTGCATTGCCTATGGGAAGTTTAACCGCAACGAGAAAGAAAACAGCTTTTCAAAAATGTGACGCCCTAAATCTTTGCTAGCCTTTTTTTTTTTCCCTTTTTCAAGTAACGTTTTCCTCTGTGTGTGCGTGCACGAGCGTGTTTGTTTCCCCTCCTGCTTTAAAACACGCTGACTCAAACCCTCCAGCTGCTTCAGCATCTTTCTGATGCTCCTCAGAGCTCACGCTCATGTTTCCTGGTGACAAGGGGCCCAGAGCTGAATCCTGATGGAGAGGTTTTCCTGCAGGGGCCCTTGATAGCCCGCAGCAGAAGCTTGGCAAACCAGAGCCGTGGTGTTCCCTACCTGTGGCACCAGGGAGGCGGCTGAAGGGCTTGAAGAGATGTCAAGTGGGCGATAACGTGCAGATGGAGGGCAGGGAAGAGCCTGCAGGAAAAACGTTGACAGTCAGAGCAGCGTCCTGAACGCGTGGCTGCTCTCAGCAGTAGCCAGCTGGGTGCAGGGCTCGGTCTGCTCCTGTGCTTTCACCTCCCTGGGACTGCCCTGGGAGCTTCTGTTCAGCCACCGCCCGGATCGCCCGTTTTAGCAAGTAACAATTTCTGCCTGTGAAGCAGCAGATGAAGTCTCTCAGAAGACCCACGTCCTTCAGAGCAGGGATTTTTTCTGAGCAAAGACGACCGTGCCGTGTAACGTGTGGCATGGCTTGCAAGCAGACGCAATAACGTACGCAGAAAACAAACCTCTGGTGCAGCAGCGTGACGGCCAGCAGCAGAGGTGGTGATTGACAAGGGTCTCTGTCTAACGCCTGCTCCATTTGGGGGGAAGCGTTCCTTTTGAAGCTGTTCCTGACCTCAGGCATGTTTCTGTGCACGCTCCCTGTCAGGCGATGCTCGACGCTCGGCACAGCCTGCCTGCCTCTCCTCCCACCCTCGCCGAATGAGGAGACTTCTGCGCGCAGACCGACTGCAGGCATTCAGTGCAATACCCAAATCGGGATTTTATTTATATCCCAAATCCCATTTCTCAGCACTGTCAATTTTTTTCCCTTGCGGAGAAGCGAAAAGACAGTTAAAGGGACTTTCGGTGACATCCCCCCTGTTTAATGAAGCTTGGAGTTATGGGCAAGTGACTCGAACTGCCGTTATTATCTGCATGAGTGACTGAAGGCCGAGGGTCTAGCAGTGTGCAAAGAGCTCCACCGCAAATGTGCACATTGATCATTGCTAATCAGACCAACCAGGTCAGGGGTGCTGGGGAGATGGAGAGCTCTGAAAAAGCTGACAAATGAAGCAGCGGAGCTTGGGGGTTAATGTAATATTCAAACAGAATGAGATATTCATTTTCTTAACACGCTTGTCACTTTTCCCTTCCTCTGACATTTTGCCAGAGACTACAATGAAGAGACAGAGAGAGTGTGAGAGCGTGCGAGAGAGAAATGTCCTAACCGGGGCGGGGGGAGGAGAAAATCCTACAAGTGTATCTAAAGAGCCGGAGGGAAAAGGCGTGGGGAAGTGCCGTTCTTCTGCGCCCTTCTCATTTTTCCAGTGCTTTGCACTCTTCTGCGATAGAGCACTTTGTTTGGTTTTGTTTTTTTAAAAGGTGATTCTGCTTTGGGACCTTTTACATTTCTCCAGCCAACGCTGTTCCGTTACTCTGCAAAAAACCTGCGCAGGCTGGATTGTCCCTAGAATGGATAAGTTTGGGGTACTTCTCAGGCCAGAACTGTATTCCCCTGGAGGAAAATGGACTATGTTTAGCATTGTCAGGGGTGGGGAGCTGCGTGGTACGGTTGTTGGGTTTGGGTTTTTTTTCAGAACCACTGTACTGAAGGATGCGGGCAAAACATAGGCCACCTGTCAGAGGCATCATGATTGCCTTACTTGGGCTCCTTATGCCTGCCTGCCTGCCTGCCTTCTTAATAATAAATGTCTCACCTGAGGAATTTTAAGTAGGTGCTAAAAATTCACTGTACTTTGCGGTGCTTTGCGTGCTGGCAGCCAGGCCCGGTAACGGGCGACAATTGTAATTTAAGTGTCATAAATGGTATCTACCCAGCTCCTGTTGTGTAACTGGACATACCACAGCACGAAAGGTTTGGTGGTTCGTTCCAGTTGTCCCTGCAGCGCAGGAGAAGGACTTGAGAAGTCCCTGTGGTCAGTACTGGGCTCTAACCGGACGAGTGACCGGGTTATGGCAGAGTCGAGGCTTTTGTACTATCTGATCTGGGTAGGCACCTTATGCTTCAGGGAACTCTTAGCAAAAGGCTGCCTGGAATTAACGATTTGAGAGATTTATTTGGCACTCTATAGGTTAGAGGGACTTAATGCTCTAAGGAATGAGAGAGGCTCGAGAAACGAAGGGTCAGAGCTCCTGTTAGATCTTTGCCGATTGAATAATTATGCCGGCGTTGCAACGCGGCATGCAGTGCTGAGGTCAGCTGTTGCGCGAGGACGACTTCACGAGGAGACCCAGAACGCTCGAGAGCTGGAGATCTTGTGCGGTGCGGCAGAGCTCCAGGGCCTGAGATGTAGCAAAGACCGAGCCATTGCCCTCGATAAATCTGACCCTTCCTTCTCTATACAGCTGCTGATCAGGAAATCACTTTTGAAAAATCAATCCCATTTTCTTTTTTTTTCAGTGGAGTTTCCTGTCCAGCAGAAAACTTTGCGTTCTCACGTTTTATTTTATCTCTCCCCAATTACTTCCTAGGCATTTTCTTACTCTTGTAAAATCTGGAAGTTGTTTGTTTGTTTGTTTGTTTCCTTTGAACTAGCAAACTAGCAAACTTACTTCAGAGTTTACGAGGAGGCTGTGAATTGATTTTGGTTGTTTCATCGCAGATGCAACTAGCTCTC
The DNA here is from genome assembly GCF_011004875.1 of Balearica regulorum gibbericeps. Lineage (NCBI taxonomy): Eukaryota > Metazoa > Chordata > Aves > Gruiformes > Gruidae > Balearica > Balearica regulorum. Next base: position 493,530 of record NC_046187.1, on the reverse strand, counting down.
TGAATCTGCCTAGCAGGATGCTACAGGTCTTGACCGGGAGACTACATGGTGACGGCAGGAAGAAACCCACGTTACGCTGGCACTACAGCAAACGGGAACTTACTCCTTTCCAGGCTGCTCTCTTCAATAGTTTCACGGTGAAGTTGGAGGGAGAAGTGGAAAGTGAGAGGAGGAAAGGAAGCGTATTGCTGTTCATCTTGTTCCTCTGGAGTGCATTACAGCTCCAGTTCAACGGTAATGAAATCAGCCTATTTTAACTTCACCAGACTTTAGACTGCAGACTCCCTATAGTTTTGGAAAGCACAGCTCAAATCATCATATCAGAACCGACAGGAGCGTGTAATAGCAACAGGAACAACATATACCACAGCAAATCCCTCGATTTTCTTTCCATTTCCCCTACGTACGGCGAGAAGCACAAAAGACCGAAGGCAGGCCTTTGGGGGAACAGTGACCAGGCTGGGTCTCGGGAGATGTCTCTTCTTTCCCACCGGGGTGGTACAAGACCTGGGATAAGGAGCTGATTTTTTTTCCTTCTTCTTTGTTTTGCAGATCATTTCAAGATGTTCTTTTTTCTCCCATCTGTTTTGACTATCAGTTCTTCAGGGCTGGCGTGATCTCTTATTATGTTCCTTATACAGAGAGGCTTTCTTCCAGCATGAGCCTGTCTGTCCTGAAGTACAGAAGAATAATACCGAATATTTGTTAAAGCCGACAAGCAGAATTATTTAATCTTCCTGCTCCTTTAACCAGCACTGCAGTCTGCTGGCTGCCTGCGATATTAGGTACTTGGCAACATTTTTCTAAGACAAGCTCTCTCTCCTCATCAAGCTTCTGTCTCGGAGATTCATGTGAAGCATTTCAGTTTATTCAACCTTTAATCAGATGCCTGACCTCTTCTGAACAGTGCTCAGCTTATGACCTCTTCCCAATAAACAAGTTTTAAACAGGCTGCCACATCAGATTTTTTTGCAGAAAACGAACGTGAGACAGCAAGGGGAGCTAATCATGCCAAATATCGCTCTTTCTTGCCAGGCCGCTCTGTCTTCTTCCCTGCAAGAATCAATTTACATTTCTGGAAAAGCACGACCATCTCACTGAAAAGAAATGATACAATTTCTCTAGCGTCGAGAGATCTGCCGTTCTAAGGGGAATGAAGTGTATTTAATTAGGCAAAATGTCCTTAGTGAGTTGTCCTGAAATGAACGCTGTCCAGGGCACTGCCTTCTGCTAGAGTTACACCTGATTTAAAGGTGAAGGCCAACACCACAGCCATTGGGACCGCTGGTCCTTTGGACATGGAGTACTTAGGAACTCATCAGTTACCGTGAGAGACAAGGAGGGTGTTTAGAGAACCCCCAGACACACTGCTAGGGCGGTAGGCTCTGATTCTCAAAGTAACGTAGCGTGCGAGTCATGTTGGGGACCTCAGTAGCTTAGAGCTGGTTCTTGATGTTGAAATTATTTTGGTTTGGGGTTTTTTTCCCCTCCTCTTTGTTTCTTTGATCTTAATAAGAAGTGGAAAGTGAAGAAAATGGTGTTTTTTTCAGTGACTGCAGTCATCTTGGCCAAAAGCGCTACCATCTTTGGAACACTTACTGGCAGCTTCAACACCGGACGATGAAGCTCAGATGCGTAAATGACCGGATTGCACTCGTCGTGAGGGTGACTGCTGCAACGGCAGGTAGCGCAGTCAGGATGCTGTGCCTAACGTTCCCTTTTCAGGCTAGGGTCTCCGTTTCCCCATGGTAACTCCCTTTACTGCTACTAAATGCGCATTGTCTCCTTTTCCCTGTCAAACAGGGTGGAGAGCATCTGGAGGCTTTGCGGTGCCATTCTCTGCAAGCCGTGGCGTGCCAGAATAGCGCGCCTGGGTGCCAGCTTGGGGCAAAGTGTTATAAATATTGGCGATTAGGACACCAGTCCACAGGTGTTTGAACACGGGCACTTCCCTGGAATATTCTCTGCTCCCTCAGTTGGCCACCTACTTAGTACCTGCGTCGCCTCGGCCTGGTAAGAGCAGAAACGCTGGAAACAAACGGAGGTAAATATCGCAAATTCTGTTTCAGACGGTTGTTGGCATCACGATGCGGTTGAGCGCTGCGGTTACTGCAGGGGAAAGATAACAAATATCGACCAGACTTTGTGGCCGTCCTAAACAGTACGATCTCCAGGACACCGTTGTTTGCCGATAACGTCGATTTTTCAAACGTCGTTTCTTATCGCTCTGTTGCCTAATGTTTCTGCGAGAGGTGTTTAAATTCGCTTAGAGCAGAGGTGCCATCACAAATGTTGTCAAGCAAATAACGCAATTTTTCTCGTATAGCCACGGCCTCGACGACACATGGACCTTGTCCATCGGTGAGGCTCAGCGCCAGTAAACGTGACTGGCAGTAACGGTGACCGTTTGCTTTCCTTTCTAGTCCCCTTGGATTGTACAATGTTCCAAGATGATTTGGTAACAGCTGAACTTGGCCCTTTCCTCTGGCTTCCTCTGTGATGTTGAAGGAGTCGCAACAGCGGAAAATTGATTTTTCGGTCAGTACATTTGGTCCCATTTTGTAACATTTCGAGGAGGCTATCGAAGTTGGAGCGCATCCTCTAACTTGTGGTCAGTAGCTTGTAGGACAGGCTGAAGACATGCACAGGGAAGGTAGGAGTTGTGTAAAGGAAATCGGGGAGGGGACCTACCTTGGGGAAAATTACCCCTGCTCCAGCATTACTTGCCTTCTCTATTTTGATGATTTTCTGTGGAGGAAGGAGTCTACAGTGTTCCTGTAGCGCTCAGCACACTCGAGCCTCTTCAAACACTCCAGAATCACAATAAAATTGTAAACACAGCTGGATTTTTTTTTTTTTTAATGAATCATGATTGTTGTTTAGTTTCTGGTGTATCTTGAACAGCTTAGACTGTGTTTGGCTGTTAGTCAGATTAGAAAAGGATAAAAGATTTTTTTTTTCCCCCAGACTTCAGAGGGTTTAAGAAATTTTTGTTGGTGGTTTCCCTTAACTGGACTTTGGAGTTTAAAAGGGGGAAAATGCCTCAAACGCTCTAGTAGTTTTCCCTCTTTCCCACTAGATGGCCAGTTGCGTTAAGTCCAAGAACCATTTTCAGTCTTGCCATCCCAGAGGCCCTTGGTGAGACGCGTCTGTCTCTATCTGCCAAAGCCCAGACGCAAAAGCTAGACACAAAACGTGCTATTTAGGTGGGGCGCTTTGAGGCAATACCCTGCTGGGTCATAAATAATTTTTTCCATCACTTGAGCATCATAATCTCTCATTCCCAATAGAAATAATATTCGACAGTAAAAGCAAGGGACAACACATCTGTTAGGAGGTCAGGAACTATAATGAGCGCCATCCCCTGAAACGTTATTGGAGACAGGAGAGCGGTATATAGCAATGTTTTCTTCTTTGCCCAGTTTCCTTTTTTTTTTTCTTTTCCCCTTAAAATGGCTTGGCACTGGTTTATGGCTTCATATGAAATATTTATTATTGTCTTATTTACATTAATGTTGAATGCTTGATCAGAAATCTGATCTCTCTCTAGTTTATATGCTCTCTTCCCAGTAAACCCATTAAAACCCAGCTGCTGCGCAGGAGAGAGTGAGTACGAGTCTGTTCCTGTTTCCGGGGATTGTTCTTTTATAGATTGCTGTTGTGTCCTATTTGCCTCACCCTTTTTCATTACACTGAAGAAAAAGACAAACATCTAATATTTCACCTGGGGATGGAAAAATCTAAGAATCCTTACGGTTTCTCAGAAATGGTTCTGGGAAATGCTTTCAGGGACAACAATAGCTGCGTTTGTTATCCACCTGCTATTCTTTAGTACGTACAGAACCCGACAGCGGGTAGCCTGGTATTATCTGATCCCTCTGACGGATTTGCCTTCGCAGCAGGTGCCGTTGGCGCTTTCGCAGAGGTTCAGTTGAGCGGTCTGGCCGGGCTCATCCTGGAGGCCTGTGTTTGTGCACAGAGATTAGCTTTGAGCTGGGGAGTCCCCTTCTGTTTGTGGCTGGACGGTAACAAATTTCAGTGCCTCAAGACGCATCTCGGACACTCGTGGGACTGCCAGAAGTAACGAGGGTATGGATTCCCACAACTTAGGCTTTTTGCTCTAGAACCGCATTTTCGTAGTTTTTAGTCCAGGAAGATTGCGGTTTAGGCAAAAGCAATGATTTCTGTCATCCTTCTCGGCACCTTTGCAGTCTTTCGTACCCCCTTGCGGTCGGGTCGCCTTCCTTTCCGTGGACCGTCTTCTCCACAAACTCCAGCCAGCCTTGGTTGTCTCAGGGGACATATTTTGTCTACGTTTGCTCTTACTTGCCCTTACCCTTGACAGCAAAGCACAAACACAGTTTCCACAGGAGAGGTGCTGAAACGAGAGTTCCCTGTACGGTGCAAGCTGAAGAGAAAACGGGCTTACAGCTGGGAACAGTCCGTGAGAACGGGCCGCTCGCTTAAAGACTGAGCTTTTCTGACGGTGCCCGAGCCAAGCGAGGGAGAAACCGGTGTGAGCAAGCAAGGGGCTAGAACTGCCGAATGGGGCGTTTATGACAAAATGGTACCGAGGAGCCAGCTTGCTGCTCCTTACAGAGTGCTGCAGAATGTAATCTGGGCTTGGTAATCAGACAGAGAACAGGACCGGGGCTCAGGGTAAATGCACTTGTAAATAAATACAGAAATTCAGTCTGAATGGAAAGAAAAAGTTGTAATTTTCCATAGTAGAAGACTCCCCCAAAAGCCAGTACTTAATCACTATTTTTTCCCCAAGCTACCCTCTTCCTGCCCCACCGGACACGTAGGAACTGCTGCTTCGCAGTCTCGATCACCTGTGTGTGACCCGCTGCCAACCCCGAGGACTCGGCGATCCAAATGTCCCCTGAGGCTGGCATATTTTTCTTACGTCTCTGACTTGGAGCTGAATGTAGTTTTGCTGATTCGGGCTTTCTTGGGTGTCTTTCCAGCTGTTGTACTGATGATCAAGAGCAGTCTCTCTTCTAGCAGATGTAACTGTAAACGCCACCAGGAAAACAGGCTCCTGAACGTGGTGATGTCTATTGTGGAGTAGCACACGGCGAGTGCGGGTGCCTTGCTAACAGCCTTGTGTTTCTGCTTCAGGCTCTGTTCACGGCACAGATACTTCTGTGGGAAGTCCCGTGGGGTGAACCTGTTTGGTCCCATCCCGATCGCGTTCTCCTTTTTCAGCTTTTTGTCTTCTGAGGACACGTGCTGTCGGAGACGCCGTAAAGCAACCGCGTGAGTTCAGCGTGGAAGACGTCCCTTGTTCTAGCTGTGTGTGAACGCGCAAGCTGCAAAGCATGCCTCCGTCCCAGGTCTCTGATGACCACAGGGGAGCTGGTGCTGAGGATTTTAAAAGCTCAGCGAAGAATCCTCTCAGTCGGGGCAGATGCAATTACCATCCTGCCAATGAAAACAGATTTTGGGTATGTTTAGGGCCAAATACTGGTCTCGGCAAAGTCAACAGCAGCTTTGACTGCTGTCTGAGAGCAGTGGGACTCTAGGCTTTTCTCATCTCTCTCTCCTCTTTACTTCAGTAAAAATCAAAGTCTAGCTGGAAGCGTTATTATCAGCTAGCAAAGAGGAAGTGAACTGAGCGGTGTCCTCCACGCCTTTCCATGTTAATACTGTCGCATATCCTGTGACTATTGAGACATAGCCCTGGATTAATGGGGGGTCACAAACTGACCTAGGGTAGCGCTTTTCAAACTGGGATCCCAGAGTGCTGTCTGCTCCGTACACCCCAAACCTCTTCCTTTACAAAATACTGCAACGAAGGAGGAGCATACGGGAATTAAACCACAACAAAAGAAAAGTCAAAAACCGACCGCAGTTGTTTAGAGTTAAAAAGTTTGGCTTATTTTTAAAGGGTACCGTTAAGCGTTTTGAATGACATTTCCTACGATCTGTTAAACTTTGAGCGGTATTTCCGCAAGTTATCACCACGTACTTGACCAGGCCGGACTATTATAATTCAGATACAAATGGTGCGTTCCCACATACAGCGTACCAGTGCAGTTGCAGCGGTGTCACGGCTGTGGCAGCATAATTACTCATGTGTAAAAGCAATTGAAAGGACTCACAACCAGGAGAAAAAAAACCCCACCACATATATTTGAGCATCTTTTTATTTTAGGTGTCTTTATTGCATTTCCCACTGGACCCGAAGCAAACTTCATCTGCATTTTCTGTGATTAAAATATGATGCAAGCGATGGAACTTCAACCTTTCCTGTCAGCCTGCAACACAGGGATAAGTCAAAGGAAAACCACCTTGGCTGTGGCTGTTACCGTGCTTTTATCCTTTACACAATACTTTGCGCTTCTTGTTTCAGAGAAAAGAGAAAGATCTTTTCCCAGCACTTCTAAGCCTAAAAAGCCACCTTCATTAAGGTCTTGTCTCTGCTTAGCGCCCTGGGTGGGAAGAGCATCTCCGGCCTGAGCAGACTGCAGGAACGCGCGGGGGTGCTCAGACTTGCTCCCGCGTGGAGCTGACGCTCACCGCGCTGCTCTTTCCCCCGGCTGCTCTGCATTTACGCAGCTAGTCTCTGCAGAGAGCAAGCAGTGCAAGGCACCGAACAGCTGAGATGCTCTGACAGACACGGCGAACTTCAGGGAACCGGCGCTAAATTAGCAGAAAGCTGAAAAACAGAACCGAATACCCCGGTCGTCCATTTCAGAATAGGGGGGCAGAGCTCGAACTAGCTGCTGGAGCTGATACCGTTCCTCAAACCAGCCTCCTGCTCAACACCCGGTGTTCCCTCACCCAGGCCTTCCCCTTGCCTCTCTCTCAGTCCTCCGCCACCCCCTTCCTCCGCTCGCACGCTTCTCTCTCTGTACTTTCCATGACACGTGGCAATGCCTCCTGCCTGCCGGAAAGACAAGATGGCTCGGTCGCCCCGCAGTCAGTCCGACAGCTTGGCGTGCACGGGAGAGCCTGGCCAGCCGAGTCACATTTTGACCTCCTTCATCTGCTCCTCTGAAAAGTTCTGGATCCACATGAGCTGCCGGTCGTGTTCTGCTCCAGAGCCCCCCCCAGCTCCCCGCCGGGACGCGGTGCCCTGGCCGCCTGCTAACCCCGGGGTAGGGCTGGGGAAGGGCCCGCGCCCCCCTCCACACGCTGCTGTGGGGCCGGGTATCTCTGCGAGTCCTTCGGAAGCGACCTTGGCTTTGGAAGCGGTTTGTGCGTTTCTCTCCGAGGGTGCGCCTCGCCGTCCTCGTGACCGGGGGGGCCAGCGGCGCGTGCACGTGGTCTCGTGGCACGGCCGGGGACGCGAGGCGCGGGGCGGCGCGCGCCTTCGTTCAGCTGCGGCGGGCGCGAGGCGGGCGGCGCGGGCTCCCCTCGCGCGGGCGGCCGTTTCCCCTCAGGTGGCGCCGCTGATTCCCCTCCGGTGGCGGCGGGGCGGCTGCTGGCGGGGCTCGGATCGGCCCGGCCCGGCCCGGCCCGGCCCGGCCCGGCCCAGCGGGGGGCGGGGGAGGGCAGCCGGAAGGTCATATAAGGGGTCGGTTTTTTTCCGCGATTTCCGTGAAGGAGGAGAGGGGATGTGTTAGCTTCGCGGTGGAGCCCGGGACGGTGGCCGCCCGCCACAGCTGCCTGGAATGTTCTGGAAGTGGTGTGAGGGGAGGGCAGGCAGGCAGCTCCGGTCCGGGAGTCCCGAGGAGCGCGGCTGGACTTTATCGGTAAGAAAGCTGCAGGTGGTTGGGAAGCGGGTGGTTTTGGGCACGTTACGGTGTGTTTTGGGGCCAGGCGGGGTGCTTTGTCTCACCTCCTAGGTGTGGGCGCCGTGGGAGGCTAAGTCCTGGTCTCAGCTTCGTGTTCCCAAGTAAGTCTTATGCTTCCGTATCCTTCCTGTTACTTCTGGGAGCAGAGGCTTGCGGGCTGCCTCTGTGGAAAAGTGGGTGTTTAGTCCTGTTGGGAAAAGCATAAAAAACATAAAAGAAGGGCACTGGGGGCAGAGCGGGCTGTGTTCCTGTGTAAGAGGTTGGAAGCATTTCTGTATCTTACAGCCCGGTTAGTAAAGAAGGGCTTTGTCATGTTTTTTGCAAAACAAGTTAACTCCGGCCATTGTTGTCCGGTGGCTCTGCTTGTGCTGAGAGGCCTGAAGTCTCTCTTTGCAGTAGTAGCTTTTTTTTGTTTGGTACTTGCTTGCTGTGCTTTTGGGTAGGTAAGGAAGGTTTGTGCTAAGGAAGTTTCCCTCTAAACCTCTCCTTCAGGTATTTTGTTTTAATAACTGTATTTTTTTCTTAGTGTTTTCCGGTTTATAAGTATTATCTGTGTAAGAGCACTAGGGAAGGAGTTTCAGCGCTGCCTTTTATACTGTTGCAATGCAAGTTGTCTGTCCCTCTATAATGTAGCATATACTAATTTATAAATTTTGTATTGACTTTATTAGGTTTGTAAATCTCTATGTAAAAGCTGTACATGAATTCTAGTCTGCAGTGGCTCCTTAGTAAAAGGAATTGGCACTTGGTTATGTTTTTTTGTGTTGGCAATACAAAAATTGTTGAGTTGCTGCTTATTTTTTTTGCTGTGACGGTGTCCTTTTATTCCCATTGCTCAACTGGCAGTTTAATTAACCCATTATGTAGAGGTCAGATAGCAGTACATGTGTGTGGAGTGGACTGTCGTAGCTTCCTTTCAAAGCAGTATTTTGTTTTAAATGTCTTCCATTGCTGTGCTACAGTTGGAGATCTCTTTGGTCACCATGTTTGAGATGACCTCAGTGCTGCTCCAGTAGGTAAGGAGAGCTCATCCATGTGAAATGACTTCAGTTAAGAGTTAATTATAGGAGGTGATGCTTCTGTGAGAGCAAACTATCCCAAGTCATTTACAATTGTGTTTAGTTACAGTATGTGTAATGTAATTTGATGTCTGCTACTACAAATGCAAGGGTTAAAAATAAACTCCTAAATGGTAAGGAAGTATTTCTTGTCTGTGCACAACTTGGTTGGAAGGAGAATGAATAGTTTTAAAAATGTGGGGATTTTATTTTAAAAAAAAAACCAACAAAACAAAATGCAAAACAACAACAGAGAAAACCCAAAGGGACCATAAAACCCAAGAAACAACAACACTTTCCAGTGAAAGTTGGGCAGCACTGCTTCACAGTGTTTATTTTCCTCTAGGATGTTTCTTTATGACAGAGTAAGATTTGTATACTTTCAGGTGTTTGAAAAGTATTGGTTTCTGCCTAACACTGAAAGGAGCAAATGTTTGGGTTTTGGGGGTGGGTGTTTGTTTTTAGTTTTGATGCTTTTTTTGGTTATTTTCTGTTCTGTTTCCTGTTTGTGTGGTGTTGTGTAACAAAAAAAAAATAAAATTGAAGTGCTGGGTGTTCTGGAGTTTCTGAGGGTCTGCTGTTCTGCGGACTGCGCTGCCAGAGATAAATGGAACGGGTAGAGACTATAAAGAGTGTAAGCTCTCTTAAGCTAAGGAATTGGAAACAGTTGCACGTGCTCATCAAAGAGTAGCCCTTCAGGAATGTTTCTTTTAATGTCTTTGTATCTGCAGATGAGAATTGTTTAGGGCTAGGTAAGGGTCAGATTTTGTGAAGGGGCTGCAATATTGCTCCTGTACTGACAGGGAAGCAGAGTCATGGGGAAAGAGACAGCAGCACATATTTGTACTGAGATTTGAAGGAAGGATATAATTATGACTTTATCAGTTAAGTGTCAGTCATTCTCTCTCTCTCTGTTTTGACACATTTAATTCTAGTGACTGGTGGTAAAGAAGAGAGTGTTAGGGAGGTTTGAAGGAAAAAATTTAGTGGGGGGAAGAAAAGGGAGAAAAAAAACTGTCGAAGACAATTTCTGGCAGGCAGTTGGGTTCCTGGTGCAGACAGATTGGCTGATGTTGATTGTTGACAGCTTCTGCAGCTTGCTAATTACAACTGTAAAAAATTCAGGTGAATGACAGTAACTTGAAATGTTAATTCTGCTTTTTTTTTTATTTTGCAGCTGCAACTGTTAGTTGGCTATCGCCATAATTGATGGACACTGCCAGTTGCTTAGACAGATGGAAATTAATACTTGTGTTACCGTTAGAACTCACTATCACAGTCACGTTTTCATTAGTCTCCTGCGCTGAATTAATGTGTACGAGATAGTGTGCACAGAAGGAGCAAACACAACTTCGACCTGCAGACCAGCCAGCGGTACAGCGCTCATTGTGTATCTGTGCAGGATCACGCATTTTTAGGCCGTGGTAAAAGATGGTGAGACGGGGTTAAGAAAGAGTCTTGAGCTCTGCGTTCCTGTGGACGCAACGGGGTGGGCCCCCCGAGAGCTGTGCGAGATATTTGTCAGGCTCGTGATTTATTCCGGTCACGAGGCTGGCTTTGGGAGGGTCGGCGTGGATGTGGGGAGGAGATAACTGCACTCAGTGCTCCACCACACAAACTTGGTTCAGACTGCATGTGCAAAGTCTTGAAACGTGTAGCGGCAGCAGGGGTTTTCCCGCTGATGCCACCACTACGCTCTGCCTTGCATGAAAGGGGAAAGGCTGGAAGAAGACGGAATTGTCATGCTTGTTTGCATTGAAGGCCTGCGTACTGGGGAAGAAAAAAAGTGCTTTCTGACACCAAATAAACCAAGTATGATCCAGTACATCTAAAGACTGGGGGGGTCTGAACTCTGTATAAAGGAAGCTTCCCTGTGATGGCAGTACTTGAGGTGACTTGCACATACAGGCAGTTTCTGCATAGTATTTTTCAATAAGGGTAGCAGTTTCTCTGTTTTTTACTTGGCCTTCTGTTTCCACAAAATTTAAAGGCTGTATATTTTTCTTTTGATCTTGTAAGCAGAGATTCCCTTGAGTCCTAAAGCCTGTGTCAGGAAGCACCAGTGGAGTTCTTGGCGCTTTTTTTTGGTTTTGTGTGCCCATTAATACTTTCTCATTTCAAATATTTTCTTTTTCTATGCTTAAATGAATAGAGACTAGACTTGTCAATTTTTGGCCAGGTTATATGCAAATAAGAAAAGAGGTCTTTGGTTTTTGAGTTCTTTGAATGATACCATACAGACAACTGAAAGTATGTCAGACTTGTTGAGCTGGCATTGTGACCGTACCGATTTTTTTTTGTGTGTGTGTGTTGAGGCTGATAGCTGTTGCAATGCAGCTGCTGTTTGTGTTAAGCCTGTGCACCCCTTGAATTTTATGGCAGTTTATTCAGGTTACCATCTGATTCTCCTTCTTGTTTTCATGTCCTGACTCAGTAATGTCTCTGCTGAGTTACTTGAAGAAGCAAGTTATTTAACTTCTTTAAAACCCCACAGCTTCAGTGGTTTCCCATGTTCTATTTTTCCTATTCCAGTGAAAAAAGGCTTATTGACGATAAGACCTTGGAAAATGTTATCTGGATGTGAGCGTGCAGCCATAGATGGTACCAGAGCTTAGAAGAGAGAAATACTTGCACCCCGAGATACTGGAGCCATCCATCCAACGTAGAGCAGATGACGTGCTTGCTAGGATAGTGCGTGCAAGAACAGGTCTTGGGTTTTCCTGAGCTTCTGAAAAAGGTTAGATGGTGTTAAAAATTACCATAGTAACGTGGGAGTCTTAAAAGACTTGGGTCAGAGTCGATGGTAACTTGTGGCTTAACTTGTTCCTCATCAGAAATACAGTATGATCTTAGCTGGTGTCTCTCAGTTGCAGTTACCTGCACGTCGTGAGAATTGGAAAAGATAATGCTGGTTGAAAGGAAAATGCCTAGGGGTAGGGTAAGTAAAAGCAATTAATGATGTCACGTAATACACAGAAGAAAGTAGTGGCAGGGTGAGGTTTTTCCAAAGGAGAGGTGTGACGTTACAGGTGGAAGAAACGGATCGAGAGAGCTCTTTGCCTTACTTGCACGTGGGCCGGCTTTCTCTGTGTGGTGGTGGGGCGGGGGGGGGGGGGGGGCTGGTTCAGGTAAGATCCTGGTCTCTCTGAGTATGCACTTGCTTCAGCCTCACGGGGCTTGGTTGGTGAGGAAGGAGCTGGTGCCTCAGTTTATCTCAGGGTCCTTTCCGAGAGGTTCGGTCTTGTTGGAGGTAAAGCAAATCGGGGTACGCAGAGAGTTCCTGGCGTGCAGTGAGGGAGCACCGCAGAAGCGTTAGCCCGCAAGTTGCTGAAACGTTGGCTACTTTTTGACTAGGAAAGTAATTTTATAAATTTTGAGCCCTCTGAAGCTTGTTTGTTTTAACAGTTTGCAGAACAGTTTACTTCAAGCCGGTGAGGAAAAGGCTTTCGTTGGTGTTCAGAGGTTGCGGCGAAGTGGGACTCTCTTCCCTGGAGGCGTTCGAGAGCTGTATTTAGAGGTAGGCTGACAGAACCGATGGCAGCTCAGCTTGAGGTGCAAATGTGTCTATTTGCTGTTTTCTTGCTGCTGCGGAGGGGAAGCCATGCACGTGCGGCCCTCTCTACCCATCTCTCCTTCTCCTAAGTCTGCTGTGAGCAAGTTGGTGCCTCGCTTTAAGACCCACCAGGTCTGACTGGTAATTCTGACTTCAGAGCTGAAGTGCAAGCGACTGCACGGGAGCTCTTCGCTGGCCTGGTTAGCAGGAATCTGGTGCGAGTGTAGTTGTGCACTCGCGTGCAGCGCAGGAGACGTTCGTACGCTAAAGGTAAGGTAACGTTGCCCACTGCTATGCCAATTACTGGATATTAATGGCAGGCTAGCATGCGTATGCCTAAACTGGGAAGCAGAAGGTTAATAGACGAACAGCGCCAGAAGATCCCATTTATCAGTTTCTATTTATCTCTCCTTGGGAGGTGGCAGGTTTACAGTAAATACCTTCTGTCCTCCTAATTTCCTAATGATGGGGATAATGATGGAGAATGGTGAAGTCATTAACTGGGACAGCCTCTGTGCATCACTCTGTCAACCACATCTCTCCAAGACCTGCAATGAAAAGTGATGGGCCCCAGCTGTTCACCAGATTCTCTTCCCTTCCCCCTTCCCCATTCTGAGCCCCAATTGCTGGCTTAGCAATTCAGGAGAGGGGGGGAAAAAAGAAAACCCCAAAACCAAAAGACAAAAGCCAGTCCCTTCCTTTTCGGCTGCAACGATAGCCCAGTAGTCTGCCCCATGCTGTGCGTGTACGTACCGATCTGATCCCGTTTAACACTCTCGGTTAAGTGCAGTGGTATCCCTGGGCCTCGCGGTGTCATTTGGACGAGGCGTGCAGTACCGGAGAGGGGAAGGGTTGACCGAAATGCGTAGAACAGGGAAGGAGGTGGCTCTTTTGGGACAGAGATGTTGGGTTTCCTTTGTGCTGTCTTGTGCTCTTGCCTTTGGCTGAAGAACTTCTTAAATATCTGTAAAAATGTCTAGCAGTTCTCTGTGTCCGAAACAGCGTGCTGCGGTACTGATGGCTTTCAGCGGCTAAAAATGGATGGGCAAACAGCTTTCAGTTGCGTGGTACGTGGGGGTAGAACTGCAGAGAGAGTACAGTAGCTGGGCTCTATTTCTAGATCCCGCTACTTGAAGAAGTTACAAATTCTGCCAGACAGAAAGGTGTCCCCGAAACATGAGCTAAAGTTCAAATAAAAAATTACCAAAGTAAATTGTTGCTTCTCACTTTTTTTTTTTCCCCTGTGACATTTCTTTGTAGCTGCCTCCTGAGGCTTTTTGTTACATTCGGTTTGCATTTGGACAGTGGCTGTGGCTTGATAACTGTTTTCAGGGAGTTAAAAGTGGTTGACCATTTCAAACAGCTGTGTGCATTCATCAAGCGAGTGCCTGTGATTTATTGCCAGCCCTATTTAAAACATTGCTTTTTTTCTCTGTGGAGGTGGGGAAAAACCCCACCACAGGGTCAGTTGGGGATTTTTGTTATAATGAAAGGGAAAAAAATACTACTTGTCCTGTCTCATACGCTTACAGTTTTCTGTTAAATCGGAGCCTGCGTACAAGTTGCCTTCAAAGCTTCTTAGTTTGACCTGGTTTCTAGTTGTGTACTAGTTCTTCAGCGAGTTGTCTTTTTTGTCCCCGATTGTTATAAATCGTGACTTAAAGCGATAGCTTTATCTGTGGCAAAGCTACAGGCAGTTGCTGTGGCATTGAGCGTAGTGTGAAATGACGGAGCGGTCGGGACCTTTGGCAGGTCGTGCCTTTTGGTCTTGACTGTCGGCCGTTTGTGGTGTCTGAGAGTCGGGCCTCCTGCCTTGGCGCGTTTTGAGAAGAGAGGTTTTCCTATGCGTCCGCCGTGTGTCGGGCTTATAAAAGAAGTCTTGAGCTGTGGGAGCTTTGTATTAGAAGGGTTCATTAACTTTCAAATGTTTCAATTGAGAAATTTCAGAGCTCTCAGCAATAGACCAAGGTGGCTGGCTCAGCCAAGAGTGTCCCCTGACAGTCAGGTACAGATGTGATTGCTAGTCAGAGCACCGTAAGAAACCTAATAGTGTCCCAGAAAGTGTCATACTTGAGCTGGAGAGGCTTGAACGGGATAGCCCACAGAGACTGTAAATAATTTTTTATTAGGCTTTAAGAGATAGGAAGATAGAGGAGCCTTTAACTTGCGGTATGCCAGGAATTCAGTCTGCGAGGTTGTAGAGTGTCTCGGTCCATCTTTACGTGACTCATCATGTTCATTTAGCTGTCCTGGAAAATGTGAAAGGAGGAAAGAACACACAGTTGTGGTGAGAAGGATGACTCTGGTTCTGGCCTAATTCTGAGCAGGTGATTAGCTGTTTTCTCAAGTGCTTCAGGACAGGGTAGATAACGATGGTACTGAGGGGCATTTTTCTGACTAATGTCTCTGTAAATGTGGTATCTGAGCAGTGAGAGATGAAAAATGAAAAGCGATGGAACAGTTCTCTGGTTAGGCAGATGCGGTGTTAGCGCATTAGGCAAGGTGAAGAGTAAACGTTCCCTGAATGTTTCCTTCTCCTTCATTTTCAAATCCTAGATGCTGCTCTTGGCCGTGCAGTCCCACAGAGAGCGTTGTATTGTGCCAAACGGGTCCGGTAGCTGCGTGTCAGGGAGTCTTCTCCCAAGGGCTTTTACTTGGGTTAGGCACCTCTGATATCTCTTGGCTAATAACTGAATTTTGTATCCTCAGTCATAAATGTTGAGGCTGGGGAAAGGGGAGATTGATTGCACATGTAATAAGGCAGGTCTTGCAGCTTATCTCATTAGCCTTGCACTGAGCTCAAGGATTGATGCTATATGGAAGCCTGTTCTCCAGGCTTGGTTCAGCTATGTGAGGAGGTGCCAGCTCATTGGCATTCCAGCCATCCCTGAAACAAATTGCGGGGGCTCCTTGATAATTTTGCGACGCTCTTACTGTCGTTGGGTCGCTTTTCAGTTAGCTGGCCTTGCCTAGGTTCTCCTGAAGACAAGATAGCTAGCGCTTACAAGTGAAGCGAGGCTTTGGATTTCAGCCCTCGTGCGTTGCCTTGGTTCCCCCAAGAGTTCCTAGCTGAAAACCAGAATGCGCCTA
Organism: Balearica regulorum gibbericeps; assembly: GCF_011004875.1. Classification (NCBI taxonomy): domain Eukaryota; kingdom Metazoa; phylum Chordata; class Aves; order Gruiformes; family Gruidae; genus Balearica; species Balearica regulorum. The sequence goes on along the minus strand of NC_046187.1, from coordinate 478,084 downwards.
GTTGTTACTGTCTTAATGTCCTCGGGTCGGACTATTTGGTCTCCTGTGGTACAAATGGAGCAGTCCTGGGCCAGGCTCAACAGCATCAGGTGTTCCAGTGGCTAGCCTCTCAGGTTTGACACCTCAAGCATGACACAAATCAGGCTAAACAGAAGATGCAATATTAAACATCTGTTGACTTCTAAACAAGGAAAATAGTATTTGTTGCTCTGTAAGCTATCTGTATGATAATTTCAGGAAAACATGAGGTGGCTGTTCTCTCAGTAGAAGAAATACTGATACATCTTTCTTATACAGATGAACTAACTGTAGGGAAGACTTAAGAGCTGAGAACGTGGGAAAGTTTTACTTCCCGGAGGTATGTTTTTGGTGGAGAAAATAAAGGCAAGACAGATTGTCTACTGCTGTGAAAATTTGTTTGGGTAGGACAACGTCTACAGCGCCACATCTTGGGGAAGATGGATGCTGTTACAGACAATGCTGGTCAAGTGAAAGAAATGTCGCTGGAGCATTGTAATATCTATCCAAAATCATTTTTTCAATTATGTGTAGCATACAGCAGTGGATGACTTAAAAAATTATCTTAGCTGACAGCATCAAAGGCGGCAAAATCGTACTTTCCAGTCCATTTAAAGGTGCAGAGTGCGCATACTAACCCTCTGACTATAGATGGTTTAAAGAAAACAGAAGCGGCTCTTCACAGTGAGCGTTTAGCTCTTGTTTCTGTACTGGTCATACTAGTTGTATTTTAGAACTGGCTATTATACACAGTCGCAGCTTCCAAAGTGAAGCGCAGCGATGCGTGTCTGCAGAACGTAGAGGGGGACTGTCCATCGTGCGTTCCTTTGCAGATACACGACTTGGAGGGAATATTCCCCTGGCGTGTGCAAAGTACCGCTGTTGTGAATATCATAAGATGGTGGCTGTTTGAAGAAGAGGCAGCTAGGTATCCAGAATATATCGCTGACTGTCTTAGCTCAAAAGGAGTGTCAGGTGCTGTGTTTGACCTGGCACTAGGATGTATAAAGGGGATTCCAAGAGTTGTAGAGAATCCCATGTGTCTACTACTTTTTCTCTTCCAGAAGAGTATCATTGTGATTTGTCTTCATATACAGGAACCTCCTGCTTGCTCATCTCAGAAACTACACTGTAGGAACCCTTCCCTTGCTGCTCTTTCTATTGACTTGTAAAAATCCTGAAAATTAAGTATATGGTAATGACCTCAGCTTTCACTGAGTTGTATTATATTTGGAGTTTTTACTATTGGTATGATATATTCATTACTCTGTGTACTTTCTTCCCTTGGTTTCTTTGCTCCCGTTCTCAAAGGAAACGTACGCAGATCTCTACTGCTACTGTTTTTTGGTCAGATAAGCCTTCTGTGATGTAGAGACCTCGAAGCTAGAAGCTCTGTCCGCAATGCTCAGTACACATGTACATAAAGCTTTTTTGGGGGGTAACGGCTGTAAAAATCGGCAGCGCTACGGGGCAGAGTTCCGCCTGCCTTTTCTGGGGTTTGTCTCTTATTTGCATCGTGTAGTGCACGTTTACGTGTTCGATCAGCTGCAGTTGTTTTGGCTGGCTATGCAGGCTAAATTTAAGACCCGCAGTGAACATTTCTGTCACTTTTGCTGTTCTGGCCACTAAGCTTAATCAAAGAGCCGGAAGGAAAGCTCTCATTAGAGACGCTTTCTTTCAGTCATACAAAAGCCTGCACTTGGCTAATAGAGGCTTTAGAGAGCTCTTGCTTCTGGTTAGGGTTGGCCTACTTGACCTGATGATGGCCTGAGGCAGAAAGGAGGAAGAGCAGACTGAAAATAAATGATGTCTGAGTAAACACGATGGCTAGAGACGGACAGGATTTTGTTCTGTAATGCTTCTGCTCCGAGACGAAAGAGTTGCCCTGCTATAGCATCAAAGTGCTGGTATACGTTGTGACTGCGGAGACCATTGCAAACTTGTAGGTGCGAGTGGGAGTCTGTACAGAATGAATCGGTACTTTTCTGATTGTTTTTGCTGCGTGCGTGTATGGCGGTCATAGTCCAGGCCCTGTGGTATCGGGTGTCGGAAGAAGCGAGTGCGAGGCAAGCTGTGTTGCCGAGCCTGCATTCTGAATGGAAAAAAGCAGGTGAATGCTGGGGAAAAAGATGTCGGGGAGGCAGAGGGGTATTGCTGCCAGAGCTAAGAACAACTATCCTGTTGAGCTGTTAGGTAGGCCTCGGCTGGCGAGTGGAGTGGAAAAGCTAGTGTTTACCTGAAAAGAGAGCATGGAAAAAACCTTCTTCTCTTGGAGATAGCTAATTTATTGGCTCTTTAATTTCTGGCACGATGTAACCTAGTCCATTTTTTGTCTTTAGTAGACTCTTCATTTTAATGTCATTTTTTGTGTAGTAGACAGTCCGTGGGCCTAGAACCTGCCACCTGGGAATGTGAGAGCAAGTGAAGTTATTCCGAGTGATTGGTTGTGAATGACATACCTACAGCTGATGGTATTAATTGTTGGTGTCTTAGGGAAGAAGTTATGTGATGGAGGAGATAAAATAGAGCACTTGGTCTTTCAGTTTCTTCTTCTTGTGGTAGGTTACTTGAGGAAATCTCATCTGAATGGGATTACTTGTGTTTTGGGTGAGAGGCAGTAGTCTTAAAGACAAGTCAAAGGTGGAAAACTTCAAGAGTCACCTTCATAACTTCTTCTCCCGCTGCTCCCCATAGAAGATAGGTTTGTCCTGTGTAAGGTGGGTACTCATCCTCAGGGAAACCTTAAGAAGGTTTGGTGCTGCTAAGTAGTCAGGTTTGCGGGAGGCTTTTACCACTGCTCGCTAAAACCAAGTGTGTTAATGCAGGTGGTGTAATGTTGTATTACACGTGCTAGGAAAAACAGGGATGCGAAATGTGGAGCCGACAAACTTGCTTTGGGGGGCGATGGCTTGTGGGTAGGTGTGAATTGTGTGTGCTGTGTGGTGCAGGTGCGCAAGGGCAGGAACCTCAAGGTAATGTGTTCACCTGCTGCTTCTGGAAGCCAGTCTCTGTCCCAAGTGAAGCATAAGAGCAGAGGCTTCAAGCTGTGTAGCTGGCTCCTGCAGCTTTTGAATAATTCAGTTGCAAAGGGTTAAGCTGTGCTGAAAGAGAATGGGAGTTAACAGCTGCTGCTAGTTGAAATGCATTGATCCCGATGCCTGGGTGCCAAGGCTTGCTGCAAGCTGAGCAGTCTCTAGAACTGGACACGGGGTCTTTGGGGTCCTGTGGCAGGGTCCTCCCTTTCTGTGGAAAAGGAAATGTACCAGCTCCAAAGGGCCTAGAATTATTTAAGCAGCTGCCCAGAGCAGAGGTGCTAAGGGGTCCTTACTGAGTAGGGGGAAAATGCAATCCAAATCGAGATGGAGATGGAGTGAAGGAGAAAGGGGGAGGGTCAGTGGGGCGGTCTTCGGATGTTTGCCCAATTCCCCTGTAGTATTTCTTGTTAGTCAGGCTTTGTCAGACATGTCTCGGGAGGTCTCTCCTGTCAGGGGGCAGTGCACAGGCGAAGGGACTGATGGCAAAAGGAGACAGAATATAAGGGAATGTTCGTGATCTCACCCAAGGGGCACATTAAATTTAAGTTTCTTGGTTAACAGTTTCATAGTGTATTAGTGGCTGACCTTGCAGCGAGGATTTGTAAGTACCTTCCCCTTCTCCTTTTCCTCAGCTTTTTGCTTTTTATCTTCTTGTAGAGCAATAAAGGTGCTCGACTCCAGAGAGCTCCTGTAGGAATTGAGGTCTTAAGACACAGCATTGCTCTACGAAGAGAGATGGAAGAAGTTAAGAGCACAGGAGTGGGTGGGAGGTTGGTCAGCAGCAATATATTTAGGACTCATCAGAGCAAGATGGGAGGAAGGGAGAGTCTCCTTGTGAATAGGATAGTTTGTCGTTGCAGTAGGTGATGGACAGTGTCAGAGCGCTTGGAACCCATAGTGCTGGGAGCTGAATGCGTTGAGAACTGGCCTCTGCTCAGAGGTGCTAGTGTTGCACAGAAAGAAATGAAGAACTAATCGCTATTCCTGTTAGTCGAGGAGAGTTGCAGGCTCCCTCGGACTGCGAGAAGGCCTTGGCCCACTTAACAGCAGGTAGCAGGAATACGGAACTGGAGCTTGGGTTTCTCTGTGCTCTATAGAGAGCTGTAAATCCAGCGATGGAAGGAATAGCTCTCTTGTGTTTCTTTTGACTGATGTTGTCTACTTTGGTTCAGGCTTAAGTCTGCTAACAGTGGTTCTGTGGGGGGTGCTCCCAATTGAGGGACCTGAGACTCTGCAGAAGTTAACGGAGGGGTTGTAGAAAACAAGTAACTGATGACCTGCAGGCCCCCAGTAAACAGGGGGTGGGACAAGGCAACACGCTTTTTTCCGGCTCTTCTAAGGCACGTGTCGAATCTTCGCCAGACTAAGTGGGGTTTGGAGGCCTTGTCAGGAGGAATCCCAGCGATGCCTTTAAGAGGACAGTGTAGCTTAACCGCTGTGCGGGTGGCAGAAGCCTGGGCGAGGAGCTCCGGATTACTGAGAGAAGGCACAGTTGGCAACAGTGCGGGGTAGTTGGCTTACTAATGTTTTGTCAAAATCTTCCCACGCCACGGTGGGTTCCAAATGTTTCATAGAACTATGCCTAAGGATGAGAGTTTCTTTGTCGTATGTCTGCTGTCTCTCTTTTCTGTATTGAGGGGACAGAGACCTTTGTTTTCATGGCAGAGGATCCTTAGACAGGCTGTCTGCGTTGATGTATCCAGATGACTTTATGTGCTAGCGATGGAAGGTGTGGCTGAGCAGTGAGAGGCGGTCGTTGAGGTCTCTGGGGATTAAAGCGCTGGTTTGCGCATAGGTTTGTCCGAGTGAGTGATGGCTCGTCAGGTGCCGCGGGAGTCGGGACAAGCGCCTGGAAGGGAGATCCATTGGGAGTTGTTAAACACAGAAAAGCCATCCTAAGCTTAAGAAGTCTCAAAGCTGCAAGTTGTTAGGGACCAGGAGAGCGTTCTGAATGAGCGTCCCCGTGTGCCGCCTCTATTCTTGTACCCTCTGCAAGGTGTCTGCCTCTGGCTGCTGTCACAGCACGCTGGGCTAGATGATTCTTTGGTGTGAGCTACAGCAGATGCTCTTCTGGGGGAAAATACCTACTACCACAAAAATCGTGTAGGCCAAAGAGAGCTCCGAATGCTTACAAAATACAGCCATGGCTTCTCACTGACTTTGGTTGTTGAAAGCAAGCAGAGAAAGCTCTGGTCTGTGGGGGTTGTGGAGAAGGGAGACGGACGAGCTCGTTCCCCTGACCTTTAAGTATCCTGGGGCAGTGGTGAATTGGGTAGCCTTGGCAAAACAGAGCAGGGTATTCGAATTGATGGATGACTCTTTGACTATGCAAAAGTTCGCAAAGATATCGGAGCTAATGACAAATGAAATGAGTTCATGTTGGATTACCTAAATGACTCTGGCAGGTTTGATTCAAGACTTGTTCTTATATTCTGGTTGTGGCTTTGTCCCCAGCTTTGCAGTGATCTGACATGGCTCGCCTTGCGGCTGGAAGAGTTACGTAAAGGGTACTACAGCTTGTTCTCAGAGATACTTAACTGTTGCTTCTTAACAGCTGTATTGAGACTCTAACGCGCTAGTCCGCAAAGTCTTTCTTACGCTGTCTCCAGCTTGCCTGCAGATTGTCGTCTTCTATACTTGGCTTGAGATTGGTGCGTTTTTGCAAAAGAGCCGAAGGTGTGGGTGACCTTCAAGTCAGTAGAAGACGGTTGTTGCTCAGGATCTAGTACTTGCTCAAGCAAGAATTGCGGTGTTTGTGTAGACTGTCACATTAAATAGACACACTTTTGAATCGAAATAAGCCCGAACGTACATCAAGGGATATACTGTGAAAAGCAACGTACGGCACGGGCGTGCTGTTTGGGCCTGGTGTGGCCGGCAAAAGGGCAACAGAGGACGCGGTTGTCGTATGGGGGAGGAAAAATGAAAGGGGACTTATCAGGACGTAATTGATCTATTGTAAGGCTTTTTCAGAAGTGCTGAAATCCTAATGCATTGTTAATGACAGCCTGTGGCTTCGTGGCACTGACTGCAAAGTGCTAAGACCAAGAACAGAGGTGGCAGAATAAGCTCTGTGATCAGTAGAGAAAAGACAAAGCAAACCAACAAAACTGTATTTAGTTTTGCATGAGCTGTCTTGTGTTTTTCCCCAGAATAGACTATCTGTAGCCCCTCTGATTACAGATGAGTAGCTGTGGACAGGTACGTCCACAGAGTCCTACTCTGCAGTAGGCATAATATAGTTCTGGCGTGGATTACGTAGGTATAGTGGCTGTGGCTTTCCTTTTTTTCTTTTTTTTTTTTTCCCTGAATGTTTATTTGTCTGGTCTGACTAACCCTTGAAAACTCTGAGGAGAAGGCTGTGTTAATTGCTGGCTGTGGGAGGGGGAAGGTGAAAGAGCAATAGGTAGTCCTGGGTTGATCTAGATGGGGCTGCTGTGGTTAGATTCCATCATCTTTTTAAGGTCTATGTGAGATGGTTTTATGTCCGGGTTAGGACTTGATCTGTCTTCTGTGAAACCTTGTGCGCACCCTACCCCCCGTGGTGCTGTCAAAACAGCAAAACGGTATGTGGCGATTTTGTATCGTGCGGCCGACAGAAAGGAAAATAGTATCTTCAATGTCAGGCATTAAATCCACTAAGGAGGAGACATTCATCGTGGATGTGGAGCCATATTTTCTGTCACTTGAGACTGTGAAAAGGTGCGCATGGTAAAGCTTACTTAAAATACGTTTCGTCTTCCTAAGGACTTGTGGATTTGTGGTTTTTTTCAGCTGAAGGTGTCCATTAGAAAGGTATACTGGGGTTTAAGACCTTGTTAAGAGCAACGGGCTAAGGCTAAAACTTAGTTACTGGCATTTGAGTGAGTGTATGCTTACGTACATAACTATATATACTGAAAGAGAGGATGTGTATTAGATTATGGAAAGCTTAAAGAGGAAACTGACAGAGGTTGTAGGAAGTAACCAAGTGTGGAAAATAACTCATGAAGTGGCAAAACATGGGCTGCCTAAATATTGTCATCTGTGCTGGGATGTGTTTTGTTTAGGATATCTTTTCATTAGTATTTCAGTTGACTGGACTGTGGTAAGTATGTTGCATATGGAAGCAGATGAATTTGTAATCCATGACAGAAAAGAGAATTTTTATTGCAAGACGCAATATGGAAAAATGTTTCAGAAGCTCTAGTGTTTCCTGGAGAGCCAAAATGTGAGGTTCAGGGTAGGAATTAAGATCCTGATCCATGTCAAGATCTGAAGTTATTTTTCTGTAGGAGAGCTTTCAGCCCTTCTTTATCTGAAAGGTTCTTGGATTGGGAAGAAAAGGTGAGGGTCAAAACTCTGAGCTGTTTCTGGATATGCCCAAGCCAGAGTGCATGTCGGTGTTTCTGTCTTGGGGGAAGGTGCGGCTTTGCAGTGGCCTGAAGGTTTTGACCTGGCCAGTCCTTAGATTTCAGGTGGGCTGTTTGGTGAGGGAAAGCCACCGGACTGGAGCAGAGTCTGCTGTCGGTCGTGAGTTTCCAACTCACTGCGTTTTGTCTTTATAGCTACACGCAGCTAATTTTGCAGTTGCTCTGTTATGCATCATCATCAATTAAACTACAGCTGAGGTCAAAGGGCAGGAGCTCATGTGTAAATGAACATTCCTCAAACTTTTGTTATGTATTGGACCTTTGAGATCAGCTCTAACAAGCACAGTGCAAGCAGTGGTTTAGTTTGTTGCTGCCAATGGGAAATTAAATGTGTTTTCCAAGTTCTTGTCACTTCAGATTGGCAGTGACATTTACTGCATTTGACGAAATGTAGGGAAAAGGGGTTCCAATTAACCAGAACATCAAACACTGTAGACGGTGCAGTTTATTTTGGAGGCATGATATTCAGAAAGGTCAGTCTTTCAGTCAGCTAACCTCAGCCGTTTGTAGTGTTGGCTGTGGCTAATGAGCACTTAGTTAAATAATGGGCGCTTTACGCGGAGAAAATCCGCACGCGGTTGTGTGGTTAATGTATGTATGTGGTGAAACTAGCTTTGCTCTACGAAGTTGCGCTAGGGAAGTGGTATATGAACACTCTCTGTAACGTAGTAGACGGACAGAACGGGTGTTCTGCCTTAGGGACTGAGCACTCGGGAGGTTTGCACCTTCTAGTGGGGAAAGAAAATGGGAGGAGGGACTAGATCATATGAGTCCTTTGAGAGGAATGGTGACGGTGACTTTGTGAAGTAGTGATCTGAGGTTGAAGAAATCTAGGCATCTGGGTTTACGTTTTTGTCTAGGTCTCACTGAGTAGTAGTTCTGTTTGCTGACAGTTCCACTTCAAGTTGGGGCAAAATCGGTGTATCGGGACTTAGTCTGTAATTTGGGTGCTGAAGTTCTGATTTGGCAAGGGTTTACTCACACCGATTATGCTCTTCCGTGTTGTGGTTTTTAGAGAGACTGCAGAACGGAGAGGCTGGAATTTGCTGCTGTAAAAACCTGTGTAAATTAAACTGGGAATACTGTTTCTTAAATATGAGGTACGGAGTGTTACGTTGGCCCTAATACTCATCGGAACATGAGTGCTTGTTCTCCTCGTTGTAGGAGTGTTAGATGTAGCGTTGTAAAACATGGATTATTTCATCCTGTTAGGAATATGTTGCTACTCGGTGATGCTCAAAATAGCTTGCTAGTTTTAATATATGTTTAAAAAAGTGAAAATAATGTTTTTGTTGCAGCTGTGAGTACTGTATAAGACTCCATGAGCAGCTATATGCAGGATAGATGCGTGACTTAAAAAATAATTAAAAAAAAAATTGCACTGAGGTTTGGATATGTTAGTTGGACTTTTATTTCTGAAAAGATCAACAAAAAAAGGGAATAAATGCAGCGTTTCCTCAGCCTGCCCCAAGGCAAAAATTCTTGCTATCTTAGTGCTTTTGCTAAGGTTTGTTAAACATGCAGAGCCTTATGTAATAGGATGGTTGTTTTAAACTGTAGCTTGGTAGTAGTTCCTTAAAAATGGTAAGTGAAAATCTATTGCTGCATCCCATGCTCTATACTCGAGTTGACAAAAGGCTGGAGGGAAGATGGCGAAGCCTTCCTGTCAGGCTGATATTCTTCAGCTTCTGTGAATGTTGGTGTTAATCAGTTCCAAATAACTTAGTACTTCTGCCAAAATCAATGGCAGCTGCTGGCCCTGTAAGAGGGTTTATTTCAGCATTAGTGCTGGACTATTGTATTACTATAATATGTGAAAATAGACATTTGGGCAGAGCTTCCATAAGCTGTGGTAGATTTATACCAAATTCACCCTTAGGAAACAGATACAATATTGAACTGGCTAATGGCATTCTGTTTCTGCTCGAAGCTTTGGGGTTTTTTTGTGCATCCTTTAAAAACATTTATTTTTTTCCATGTCCCAACAAAACCATGTTTTTATCTCGGTTCTGCAAAAGTTTTCACATCTGCTTTACCCCAGTTCTTTTCTTCTTTTTTTAAGCAAAAGGTGACAGGGCGGTGACGATTGGCAAATGGCAGCTCCTTGAGATGTCAACTCTAAATCCAGTCTGCATACTTGAAGGCCTCTGTTCTTGGACGAATGCTTGGGAGTGTTCATTTGAAGGCAAATGAAAAATAATTCAAGATGCTGCTTGGATCTTTCTGAACTTTACTTTTTCAAAAGGTCAAGGCAAACACATTATTTGCTAAGTACGGTTGCTTCTCGACACTGTGTGTGTTTTTGTTCTTTGAACTTAGCTCCCTGTATCAGCAGTTTCAGAGAGGTAACTGACGTACTTGTGACTGTGCCGCAAGCTAGGTGTCTTCTGGTCGACGGGATTTTACCTCGTCTGCTTTCTGCTGGGCTCCGTTTGATTCAACGGAAGGGTGGGAGCGTGGGAGAGGGGAAGGAGCAGTGAGAATAAGAGGACTGGCGGAAAGTTTGGACTATTTCAGGTTGGATGGCGTCGGGTCACAGGCGAGAGGGAGGATAAGGTAGTTGGCTTGGGTCGCCGGGAGGAAATACGAACCAGAACTTGGAATGGTGGAGCCTACTGTTGTCAGGCTTGTAGCTAAAACAGTCTTCCTGGGTCAAAGTGCAAAAGCAATAATTTATTGAAATAAATAGAGTTTTCTTCATACCGAAGTCATAGCAACCAAATGACCTCACACTGCAACTCTACTTCCCCCCCTCCCCTTGTAGCTGTTGCTTTAATTTGCCACAATATGTTATTCTTCTTGTTTGGAATCATGGGGAGGAGGGAGAGAGGGGAAACCAACCTGTGTAAAAATTAGCTTTGAGTTATTCCATCTGTGGACTCTTAATTTTGTCATGAAAACAGAGAAGCCTGGCAGGAAGCTAGCTTTTGACTGGCTTCGTGTATCCTCTTGTCTGGAGCTGGTTAAGAAAGTGTGGCATTTTGAATGAAAGCAAAAGCTTCATTTCTGGAACACTGAGTGTTTGCCCAATTCTTTGACCATCTGTTTTTGTTGACAACCACCTCTTTGTGTTGTGCCAAAGTTATTTTGGCTTTTATAATCTGTATACGCGTGCGTGTGCGTATGTGTGTACGTGGTGGTGTGGTTGCATGTGTCTGCGTGTAGATCATTAGGGCGTTACTTACTGGGTAAGATTGTGGCAAGTTGAATGCGTAAAAGCAGTTATTTTGTGAGGATTGAATTGCCAGGAGAAATACGATGACTCTTCCTGGCTTCTCCGAGAGATGCTCAAGCGTTGTTATCCTGTCTGAAAGATGCCGAGTTTCGGTAGTGTTCCTTAAGCGGCGTTGGCTGTGTCGCAGCTGTTGGGAGTGTGCAAGTACCTGCCTCAAAAATCACTTAATAGTACCGCTGGAGAGCCCGGCACGTGACTGAATGTGAAGAGCAGATGGTTTTCTGTACTACTTGGTGCTAGAGCTGGGTCTGTTTGGTGGTGGGATTGCGGATGTGCTCAGTTGTATTAGCCTCTCCTTGGCTTCCCCTATCTTCCATGCTTGATGTCAGTTAGAGGGTAATTATTCATTCCCTGGATCCTTCATATGCTAATTATATTGGCTATCAGGGGATATATCACAGGTGCACCAGAGCAGACAAGGTTCAGAAGGCCCATCGTGGAATCGCAACAGTGTGTTGAAATTCGCCCTCAAAACCTGGCGCGAGACATTTGTGCTTCTTGAATGTGTTTGTGTGTTTCTAAACCTGCACGTTCTCTACGTTGTAATAAACCTTCTCTTTGCGTTTTCTTCTGAAAGCCATATTGAGAAACAGAATTTCTTGCGCTGCTTTCTGCTTTTTTTTGTTTTCCCAGTGGTGACTTCCGAACTCTTGCTTGGCATGAGAGTAGGCCGGAGTAAGGTATATAGCCTGTGACAGCAGCAAAATGAGGCTAACAAATATCCTACCGAGGATGCGGTATGACAGCTTCATCCATCCAGCTGAATTTGCATTGTGAGTAAGAAATAGCTGCGTGTCATGGGCCACTGCCATTGCACACAGTCATTTATTTAATAACTCAGTGGACAGACCTTAAAGGGGAGCCATGCAACACATCAGTTTGTTGAAGACAAATAAGAAATTAAGAGATGGCAGCATTTCGAAAAGTCTGTTTTGTACTATTCCGTCACCTTAACTTGTTAACGTTCAGCCAGGCGATGCCTCGGGTGTAAAACGGATGGAGTTTTTATGAAGGATGGCAAAGGCAAGGACCTCGGTGTGTCACAGGCTGCTTCCCTATGTTGTTTTCTATTGTGCTGAATATGAAGGTGGCCCTTTTTAAAAAGATCAGCTAATTCCTTTGCAGTATTAAAGTATTGGAGTTATTTGTGCGGTTGGCACTAGATGTTTTCTGTAATGGGAACCAGGTAGGTTAAACCTGTTTAATGTCTTCACGATTACCTATTTCTCTCCAGAGTGTCGTTAATTCCCACAGAAGTGAGTCTCTTTGTATTTAATAGTATAAGATGTTTTAGAAACAGCAAATGCTGCAATTCGATCACGAGAAGAACTGATTTTAAGTGATGCGGAGGGCCTTGAAATCAAGTTTCTTAACTATTTATCCAGAGAAGAAAAATAGAGAAACGTAAGCGTCTGAAATAGATAGTCACTCCTGAAAATCTATTGACAAGCACGAAAGAAAAACTGTTTTGGTCATTCTAGACATGTTTTCAGGAACTGCTGTCAGCCGGTGTGTTTCCGCTTGCAAATCAGATGTCTAAAGCCGATGATGTTTGTTGACTTGCGCAAATGCTTCCGATGTGCCAGGGCAGTTAGGGTTGGACGGCTCTGTTATTTCACAAACAAAATTGGAGTTAAGACCAGGAGTGAATTTAGGTCTTAGGGGATGGTATGTCGTGCTGAGAAAAAGGAACAGTGCAAGTTCTGTTGATGCCTAAACAGAGTGTTTTTGCTGTGAAAAATTTAAGGCAGGCTTTTAAATAATAGACTCCAGATGTGAAACTCTAAAATCCTTTGCAGGCACTTAAAGGAGAAGTTTTTCACTGCGGTGGGAATAAAGGATTTTTAATTTTTCTCATCGGTAGGAGCTTGATATTAACAGCATAAAAAGATTTCGTGTTGTCTGCTGTATAAGTAAGTCATCGGACTAACTGGAAAGGAACGCCAGCGGTTGACGCTCCGTCTTAGCATCAGCAGTGCTAAAGCTTTTGGAGTGCTTTCCTCACAGCCGGGTCAGCTCTAAACCTTCAGTTCTTATTTGCAGAACTCAGCTGTGTGCATGAAATGTCTCCCGGGTTGCTTTGCTAATCGCAGTTAAGAGTAAAAGGGCCTCCTAAGTGAAGTGTTGAAATAGTTTCTGTTCTCCAAGGCCTGTAGAAAGAGATATTTGGAAAAAAAAAAGAAAAAGACAAAGGGCAGAAGCCACATAGAAGCGTAGGAAAAAACGCTGAAGACAGAGGGATGACTTTTGTGTTAATTTCCACGGACATAACACAGAAAATACCGGTTGCCGTTGTTATTTCGGCTAATGCTATTACCACTGCTGCGAGTCCAGGATGGCTGTGGCAGTTAGTGCTTCGTTGCCCTCTCTTGCCGAGGGGCGGCCTAGTTGCAGGCTCGGAAGGTAAGCAAGCGTCTTAGTGTTGGCTGGAAACGGTGCTAGGTCAGCAGCTATTTAGTGAAGAGCGGAGCTGTACCTGCAGCTGGAGTAGAGACTCGCGAGAGGAGAGCGAGCTAGTTGGCCATGTGTGGGGACAGGTCATCTGTCTCTGGGCGCGTGTCAGATGCCCGAGTTGGGTTATGTCGTGTTTGCCAGAAGCTGGCCTGTGACTGAGAAGGTGGCCGTATCGGTTGAACCACAGTAACCTGTGAGTCTGAGGTCAAATGCCTAGGCTGCTTAGGCATGTTGAAGGGACGAAAAAGAAAAACAGCAAGGAAGATGAGCTGCTTGTGCCCTACTGATACCTGAAATACTTACACAGGGAATAACGAGTCTGTTTTGCACCTTCTGAAGCCAATACTGAGTCATTACTCAAACTATCTGTTGGTATAAATGGATGCCACCTCATGGATTTCGGTGGCGTATCATCCATTAGAACTAGCAGAGAAGGTGTCTTGGAAGGCATGTAACTGAACAGAAGTGTTTGTGTTGAGTTGCATGTAGTTCTGTGTTGCTGTTAGCTAGCGGTGTTTAAGGAAGGCTTTGACTTGAGAGTGATGCGTGTTTGGCCAGATGGCTAAATAGCTGAAAAGCCACCTATAAGATACTTAACTGGCAAGGAGCAAGTCTGTTGTTTAGCTTATAACAAAGCAACGTGAAAACCCAAGAGTTAGAACAGTTAGTAGCTTATTTATTGCGCACAGCTTCTTTGTGGTCACAGATTCTTTGAAGGGTCAGTTTCTGAATGGGAGAGCGGAGCAAAGGAAAAGGCTAAGGGCTCTCTGTCTGCCAGTTAAGTGGAAGGGCAATGAGCATCCCTATGCATTCTTTCAGTGGAACGGCTGAAACCTTTTCCTGCAGTCTTAAATCCAGTGACAGCAAGCTGAAATTAAAGTCCTCCACTCATGGCGGTAGATGAATCCAGAGGCATTTTTCTGATTCAGTTTCAAATGTGGAATCTGCAAGGGGTTGCTTTGCCTGCAGCACTTGATTCTGGTGCTTCAGCTTTTATATCAGTTATGAAAGCTTTTAGTGCAAACTGACCAGCTGTGGCCTTAGCAGGCAGTGAAGTCTGGCTGCCTCGCATCTGCAAATCTGGCTCAAGTGGCTTTACCTGACGCTGCAGTTCAGGTCTCAGACGTTAAGATTTTGCGCTCTGCCGGTATGATCTGAGAGGAAGCGTTTTCTTGTGTGCCCCATCTGCTTGCCTAGCAGCTGCAGTCTGGAGCTTGGAAGGTTCAGATCCTGACAAGTTGGTTTGTTTCTCAGTTTCTTGTCATGCAAACTCCTTCCCGTAGATGGAGCAGGTGGAAAAACAGACCTCTTGCCTTGCTGATGTTGACACCTACCCAGATTTTGTAAAATGAATAGCAGAAGCTAGTGCAAAATACTGAAAATAGAGCAGTTCCTGAGATGTGTGGAACTGTCTCTTGTCAGAAGGAGTTAAACTGTAGACGATTCTGCTTTGAAGGAGGAGGGTGGGCTCAAAGGCCTCTTGAGCTCTCTTCCAGCTGTGAGTCCCGAGATGTATCAGTCTCTTTTGAGCATTCTTTGTCTGGAAGGAAGTATCGGCGATGGCTGCTAGTTCTGGCTGGAAAGGCTGGTTGTTAGCAGCAATACTCCTTTGCGTTTGCTAGATGGCTTGTGGTATGTCGGAGGGGTTGCTTGTTTATCAAGGAAGTCTTTGGGATGTGAAATCCAAGCCTCTGTTTCTTCCAGACAGAATAGAATTATATACCAGTGTGTGAGGACCTTGATCAGAATTTTACGTTATTATTTATCTACGCCATAGTGTATATGGTCATCAGCTGTCTGATCTTGTTAATTGTTTTTTTCCTGTAAGTTTTAGACTTTAGATCGAGTAGATAAGTTATGGCAGATAGCGCTGCAGCTCAGTTCTGGAACTCGTGGAGCGCTTGAGTTATGTGGTGTCCTTAAATGAGGTAGTAGCTTGTTGAGTTGACTGGGACTGCGGGTGGCTTAGGATGCCTCCAGCTGAGAAAAACAGACTGGGGTCAGGAAGCTGGGTTGGGTGGAATACGGAGTTTTGTGTTAGGCAAGGAGAAGGCAGGCAGAGGGAGTCCTGTGAAGGTTAGCAGCATCAAAAGGCAGAAGCCTATGTATCATTTTTGACTACCTGGGTGAAATGAACGGAAAAATCTGCATTGACTGTGTTGGTTACAAATGAGTACTAATATAGGAAGACAGAAAGCAGATGAGCAAATGAATTTAGGAGAAGCCGTGCAAGTCCTGTCTCTAAAATTGAAAGTTGTTGGGAAGCATCCTGGGTTTGTGTTGGTAAATAGACAGATCTGTCGGATGGTCTGATGTGGTGGTGCTCTACCTCTGCTGAACTAAAAAGCCCGCCAGTTTATACTGGGGGGACGCTGCGTGTTGGACTGTGGGTACAAATGCTGTTTCTTTGTAGGCCCTAGGGGGTTAAAACAGTTTGAGGTGGAACACTAGGTTTGCAGTGGTTAGATGGAAAAAAAGGAGGAGGTCAAAACTGCTGTTACAAGCCGGAGGGGAGTATTTGAGCAGGCGGATAAATAGAAACGTGCTTTTCTTTGTGCCATTTCATGCTTTTGGGTGTGATAGATAAGTATGGTAAAAATTATACGTTTGTACGATGTGCCCATGCTCCACATGACTCGAATCCGTCTATAAACGCAGAGCTGTTCTCACATACAGGTTTTCTATGCTACGTATTTTGCAAACAGCTACACCTACTCGCAGACAGTATGAGGTATTAGGGCTTTGATTTCTGGGACTCTGTATGTACTCGGAGCCTGCAAGCTGTGAAACTGCAGTCATTCCATAGCTGACTCGACTGATTTGGCTGAGTATGGGCATTAGAAAATACTGTCGGGTTGTGGGGGGAAGGGGTAACTGCTCTCGGTTTCTGAACGGAGGACTTAATGGTGAAGATCTTACTAAGTTGCAAGGCAAGCTGCAGTAAAAACTGCAGTACAGGGCTCTTGCGGTGCACGCGTGGGCGTGTGCGTGTAGATGAAGGCAGGTGTAAACTCTTGTTGGAAAAATTGTAGCTTTCCGTCTATGCTGTGTCCTCTCAGAATATCTAGGCTCCTGCTGGTTTCCCCCCTATGTGATGTGTTGAAAGAATAAGAGTGCGTTCCCCATCCTCTCTCCCTCTCTCTCCCTCTTGTTCCCTTCCCCACCCCCCCACAAGCTGGAGGGCCAGAAGGTGGGGTGGTACCTCAGGATAATGGTAGCAGAAGGCGAAGGAGGCTGACAGCTGGCAAGTTCTGCCCCAATATGCTTCTCTGAAAGAGGCAAGGAAAATGCAGAAGATGCGATGCCTGAATGGCTCACTTTGCAGCAAAAGGGAAGATTAAAAGTAAAATTAGTTAACATCTTGCTCATTTCAAACCACCGCACGCCAGCTTTTGCCTCCTTCCCCCCCCCCCCCCCCCCTTGCCTTTTCTTTGTGGCTTTTATTTTCTGAGAAGGAGGGAAAAGACAGGGAATCCTGGGACTTTGCAGAAATCCATGCAGTGAGGGGCTCTTGAAAAAGACTAAGCTTTCCAGGTAGTCTTCCTGCGAGCTCTATCAGTCATCTTTATGAGACTAGGCAACTGGAGCGGAGGCAGTCAACGGCATTTCTCTACCAGAAGCTTTTATTCGCTGTACTAATACAATATTAGCTGCGTGTTTGAAAGCACAGGGTAGGAGGACGGACTGAGACAACCGAAACTGTTCAGTCTGAGAAGGCAGCCTCTTAAGGCAGGGTAGGGGTACCCTTAAGGTAATGTAAGACCTTATCGAGATAGTGAGTATGGGAGGTCTCAGTGCTGTCTACAGCTACCTACTGGGAGAGCGTAAATGCTGGGAGGTGAACAGCGACAGGCGAGAGGGGAGCAAGGGGGAAGGCGGGAAATAGCGACTAGATGTAAGGGAAAAATCAATTCTCTGGGAGGTTGGTCAGGCATTCGGGAAGTGACCCGGGGTGGTGCTGGGATCTCCCTTCCTGGATGGGGTCAAACCTTAAATGAGTAAACCTTACCTAAAAAGCGTGTGTGTTTTGACTTTGCCAGCTATTGCTTCTTTTGACAGTCTGACCAGCACATCCCTTATTTGCAGGGAGCTCCTAGCAGGTGATAGACTGGTTATGCCGTTACCACTGGGAGTAGCACTCGGATTCAGTACAGAATTTCTTTACGCCTGTCGTCTGGGAGGTAGGGTCCAATTCTTGTGTTCTGTGGGTAACTGGTTTTTGAAGACGTTTTTGTTCCATCCTAGTGAAACTCAGCGGTATGTTGCGGTGGTTCATTTTACATCATGTTCTTTGAGCGGAACTTAGGTCCTCTGTAAAGCAGATGTCTGCTTACTGAGCATGGAGGTAGCAGAGGCTGGATTTTTACTAGACCCCTTCTAGCAGCAGTGATAGTGAAGGATTTGCTCTACTGCTTGGCTTGGTCAAATAGGTGTGTGAAAGTTGTCGCACCTGTGAGTTAAGACAAGACAGGTAGATACTTGGTTCTGAGTGGTTACTGAATACCTGCAGAGTCTGAAAGCTTTGCTTATTGCCAAGCGGTAGAGAGGGATAGGTGAAATGACAATGTTAATCCTTGCCATCTTCACTAGAAATAACGACTAACCAGCCCTAAATGTATACAAGACGTGTATTTGGTGTAAACTTCCGTGAAAGGACATATATACGATCATCTGATCGATTGTTGTAGAAACATGTTGCTTAGTACAGTTGGTGTAGCTGAAGATAATTATTTTGGGTGTAAAGGTTGCTGTTAGTTAATTGGACAGAAACAGATAGATGCCAGTGCAGAAGGCTTTTGAAAATTACTCTCTTACAAACATCCTAAATCCCACGTATCAGTGCTTTCAATACAAACCAACTGTATCAGCAGCTTGGAGTTGGGGAAAACAGCTTCCAAAAGCCGTTTAGGTGGTTACTGCTCACGGCGGGCTTTCTCACGCTGACTTCTGAACTATCCGGTATGGATTGTTGTCGCAGATCGGATTCGGTTCCGGCTGGAATGTAGCTCGGATCCCGCTCGGTAATACTTGCGCTGGCCCAGAGTACTGTGGGAAAGACAGCAAGCTGGGAAGTTAATTTATTTGCTGGTTTTTGAGTAGGCTTCTCTGAGGCGCTGAGCGTTCTAGTGAGACTTTGCAGTAACGGGGTGATGGTGCTCCTTTACGTAAGCCTTATTTCTGCTACGGCCCGAGGCTGATGTGTAGTCACGACTCCTCGTGACAATGGCTTTGAGTGCTTATGGGCTCACGAAGCAGAGTTTATACCTAGGAGCTCTTGTCCTTAAACATTCACCAGTAGC
This sequence comes from Balearica regulorum gibbericeps, assembly GCF_011004875.1. Taxonomy (NCBI): domain Eukaryota; kingdom Metazoa; phylum Chordata; class Aves; order Gruiformes; family Gruidae; genus Balearica; species Balearica regulorum. Next base: position 459,630 of record NC_046187.1, on the reverse strand, counting down.
ACTAGCTTGTTAACTGCTTTCCTCTTTTTGGATCTCTTAAATAAGTCAGACTGGAATGATGGGTGACACTAGGGAATACCAGAGATGCATCTAATGAGGCTTCCTGTTAATGTGGTGAAAACGGGAAAGATTCTGGTCCCTCCGGTATGTTATTCCTGGTTTCGGCTGCCTGCTATGTGAGGACTTTGAGTGAGCGATGATGTTTTTTTAGTACCCCGAGCTACATTGCATTTTCTTATATAGGGCCAATTGCTTTTTGAATCCCTGCAAGCTTGTGGAATCTGCAGGGCCTTAGAGCAAGGGATTCTACTGCTTGTCAATGTGCAGTGCAAAAGAAGCTAGGGATGCATCTGGGTTGGTGATGCTTGAGAGCTGTGCGGTAGTCATTAGAAGCGCTGTGATCTCGTGTCTGGGTAATCTTCTCGTAGCACACAGAACTTTGCTGGGCTCTGTCTTGTATCATTTTCACTCAAAGTGTTCAAGTATTCTGTCACTGTTGTTAGGGCCTTATGGCTGTTTTGCTGAGGATGAAAACAGCGTCTCTGAGGTTATTGTGAGCAGTGGGGGGTTTTTTTGCTGCGGTGTTTATGTGGCTGTTGTGACATTGGGATGAGTAAAAGAAAAGACTTCTGTCACCTGAAGACGGCTCTATGTGGCAGAGATGGCTTTGGAGTGTTGACTTACTCAGCTAAACACGTGTATTTTTTAACTGCGCACTAGTTCCCTCCTCTTGTTTTTTCTCGCCTCCGCCTGACCCTAGCGTGTGAATATGTGTGGAATTCAGATGAAGCGTGCCTTATTTCGTATATTTGCCTGTGTACCTCTAATGGGGTGGAAAAAAGTACGTTAATGATAGAAAGTTATTTAGTGCTGCGTGGAGTTAATTGCTTCTAATCGCCGCTTATATCCATCTGGTTTTATGGTAGACAACAAACCTCTTCATTGGATTTGCTCATTAGACATACTGTAAATCACAGAGATGCTCTGGCATCTTGCATATTGTGCTCCCATTAGCTAGACCGCGTTTTCACGTAGCTGTGAACAAAGAACGCGATGGCCACTGGGATGTGGATAGATTTGTTGGAGTCTCTGCTCAGGAATGCACTGGGGAATGACCCCTTTTAAGATCCCTTGTAAAAAAACTTGCAAACAGACTGTTAGGTTTAGGTAGAAAGGGCATGTGGGAAAAGCTGTCAGACTCGTAGCGTGGCGGCACGGTAGCTCTGCACAGCCACAGTTAAAAAACAGTTCAGGTGGACATTGCTGCAGCAGTCCCTGTTGTCGGTGGCTCAGAACATTGGGATGGTACGTCCTATTGTGTTTCCTGTATGTCTATGACGTGTTTCATCTTGGGCTGAGCAAACAGTGTAATTAAAAGGCATGAATTGGTAATTCTTAACAAGGAAGAACAGGCTCTAACTCCAGACTAGTGACTTCCTGTAGTAGTCGTTTATGATCTGAGTTACCTAAAGATCTTGGCGTGTTGCTGCTGAAAATAAAATTCTTGTTGAGTGAGTCTGTCTGTGTGTCTGGGCCTGTCGTGTGTATAAATTTTAACAGGTATCTCAAAATCTGAGTTCGGAATACCTTAGCAAGATCTCAGGTCAGTCTTTGGACTGAAACAGGTGGATGAGCGCCCTGGCTGCAGCAAGGTTTTTGGAGAAATATCAAGAAGATAAAGCTGTACAAATCAGAAAGCTTCCCCAATATGTTTAGAGGACAGCATAACCAGGAGGAACAGGAATTGTGGCTTGGGTCACTGCAGTTAGTGCTGTTTCAGGGATTCCTTCTATGATACGGGAGGATTCCTTGTTACCAAGCCCAGTATGGCCGCTGTGTTCTGTAGGCTTTCTTAGATCAAAGGCTGTCGTGGCTTGTTTTTTTTTTCCAGTGGTCATGAGCTTAGAGGGTGTTGTCTTTTAAAGCGAGAAGTGACCCGCTCCGTGTGGCGAGCGTTGTAGTGGTTGCGATGAATGCCGCGGCAACTGTACTCGTGTTTAGTGCTGTACGTGGAGCTCCTGCTGCCTCCAACGGGAACAGACAGCAGTAGCTGCGGTGCTTAGACCTCTGAGCGATAGCCAAAAGGGATGTGTGATGATACATCGTGGCAGTTGCGCTTGCAACGAGCCATCTCTTGGATATGCGATCCACTTTGTTCTAGGAAAATCTCTCCTGCAGGACAGCATTTGCCTTGCTCCTTATAGAGGACTGTGGTGATGTGCGTAAACAGTGCCTTGTTTCCTCCCTCTCCTGTATATGTCTATTGGTACGTGGGTCTTTTACCAGGATTTTACTTTCTGCTGGCTGTGAGTACTATGAGAGCAAATAAAGTGACAGGAGCTGCTTTTCCATCGGACGGAGGAACGCTGATCGTGGTGGCGCAATAATTGCTATTTATGTACAGTTTGAAAACACAGTCATTTCTCCTGGTGGGATCTCTTTGGGGCACCCCAGCCTCAAAAAGAAGAATGGATTTTAAAACTTAATGCAAATGAGCTTTGCTTTTTTGTCGAAGTAGGCAACTTTTGTCCAACAAGAATATTTTTTTTTTTTCCTTTTGGTGGCTTTATAAGAAATAAGTAGTGTTTGTAAGAGGTTTTGATTCCTCTTTTTTGGGACAAACATAAACAATAACCTAGAGAAACTCCCTTAGGCAGATTCAGAGGTGCGCTGTCATCCAGCAATCGTGGCAGCCCTGCCAAGCTCTGTATCTGGTGCGGCATGATGGATAGACGTAGTTTGATGAATGGTGTACGCCTGGGCACCTTATTAGAGCGTATTCACTTGGGGAAGATTAATTGTTTTGGATTGTGCCAGCATCTTTCAGGATTCAATTCTTTAGGTTTATCTATCCATCTTCCGCATCAGCTGTAGGGTTGTACACTCGAGTCAAAAAACGGTAAGGGTAAATGAAACAGTTCCTTACAGACAGATGGAGGCTTTGACTCTCTTTTGCAGCTCCTGTAACCCCGACGTTGCGGTTTTCAACAGAGAAAGCAAAGGAGCCCACGAGAGCGTTAGTCTTGGATAGAAACTCCTTTGCTATGTTCCTGCTTATTGCTTTTTTTCTTAAATGTCTATACTCCTGGCTTTCGGCTTTCCCAACACTTGCAGCAGGTGGCAGCCTCAAGCATGCAAAACTAGGAGCCTAGTGCTGTAGAAATCCTGAGGCTAACTTTCAAATTGTGATAGTGGGGCGGGGGGGAACCCACCAAACCAAAACCAAACGAGGCCTAAACTAGCATTTGCTTCTTGAGTTGTTAAATGTTCAAGTTTTTTGATGCTTTTAAGAAGCTGCCACAAGGGGAGTGAGCGACTTGCAGACTTTTGGGTTTTGTTTTTAAACAACGTTGGGATCAGTTTTAGCCTCCTATGAATCCAGAAGCCGATGCGTACAGCACGGTTGGGGATGGCTTGAAACTGATGAACATCCACTGAGGAGTGGAGACAGAAGGCACTGAGAATTCTGCTAGTTCCTTCCAGCAAGAAATCTGTAGATGGACAATTTTGGTGTGGGTTGGAATAGGGTGGTAAGGGATGCTAGAAACAGTGAAAGATGGAGAGCAAAAGGGACTGGTGCCTAATAGGAATATATTTTTGTCGTGGTTTATCTCCAGGTGGTAGCTAAGCACCATGTGGCCGTTAGCTTGCTACTTCCCCCCTCCTGGTGGGATGGAGAGGAGGACTGGAAGAAAAAGGTAAAACTCCTAGGTAAAATCTCCTATTTAATTTCTTTAAAGGCTCGTTGTTGTGGAGCGCCCCATTTAAAATTGTTCTTGTTCCGGGTTCCTAGATAAGCTTTACCATCAAATGGTAATTTGGACTGTGCATTTGCCAGAAACCCACAACGCTGAACAAAGCTGGCGTTTTCGGCTTGTTAGCCGGTGGAGACACGGCTGTTACTTTGTTTTTCAACATGGATTGGGATCTGACAAGGTCTGTCTTGCCATTTTATTCTTAAAAGCTGGAGCTCCTGTGCCGATCCCTTGATCTTACTTTGTTTTATGGTGAAACGGGCATTCAGAAGGATTTGAACTATTTTCCTCCCTTTCTCGGAAACTCCTTCTGCTGTTGTGCCGTACGACAGTGCCCGTTGTTCTCTCTTCCCTCCCTGCTCTGAGGGCGCTGCATGATAGCGAGCAGTGTTTGGTAGATAGCGGCCAGGGCCCAGAACAGCAAGTTATGCTTCTTAGGAATAGCTATAGCATCTTCCTTTGAAATATTTATCAGAGTGCTGTAGTTGATAGGGAGTGATGTTCCAGACCATTGGAGGTGAGGAGGTCTCTAGATACCTGCCCTGTCAGCCTTGACTATTCAGCCTTGGGCCAGATCTCTGGGTGGTATTCTTAAAACAACTTTTTTCTAACCCCGAAACACATTCAGGAGACACATCCATAGGAGCGTGCTGGTTTGGAAATGCCAGGGATATTTGGAATTCTCAAAAGCTGCTGTAACCAGCCTGAGGGATAAAGGGGAGGGAGAAGAGCAGGAGAAAAGGTGTTGTGTCCCAACACCCCCCCCGTGTCTTCCCCATAGATTGGGTGCGATGATTAATAAATTCCGAGAGATGTCGTCGGAGGTACGGACATGAGAGCAATGCTACGTACAAATACCAGCTTAACCTCATGATGGCTGATGTTATCGTAAGTTAATATGACATGGTACAGCAAAATGAGAATCCTGATCCCTCTCCTGGAGGTGATCAACAGCATGGAAGGGAATACATGCAGCAAGCAAGGCTTTTTACATACCACAGCTATGCGAACAAACGAAACACCACTGTGACTGGTGACTATTTAACTAATATAAGTGGGTATAACCCATTTGTTTTAATATGCTCTGGTCAGATCTGTCGTTACATGAACCCTTTGTGCTGTGTGTTGGGTGCCAACATGGACTGCTGTGGGTTAGTCCCGGCCAGCACCCGAGCACCACGTGGCTGCTTGCTCCCTCCTCTGCCCTGGTGGGATGGAGAGAAGAATTGGAAGAAAAAGGTAAAACTGAGGTGTTGGGATAAGGACAGTTTACTGAAACAGCAAAGGGGGAGGAAAATAACAACAACAGTTTTTTGAACAAAATCTACAGAGCGTATGATACGCAATGCCACTCGCTCATGGTCTGGAACGGGATGCCCAGCTGGTCCCCGAGCAGTGATCTGCAACTGATAGTGAGGACCAGTGGCTGGAAGCGGAGGGGTAAACAGGAAGAAAAAGAAAGCAGAAAGGCGAAAACACTGGGGAAAATAAGAGGGACTTGAAATGGCAAATGTGTGATCAGATGACTTGGGCTTCGACCCCTGACCTGTGGTTTGCATCTTGGCGGCTCAGACATGATGGCTGATCTGGAATTGCTTAGAGCTTCAGCAACAGAGGTAACGTAGGATGCCAGGAATCGTAAATCCAGATCTGATCTTTCCCTTCGTTGCATGTATGAGAAACTAATGGGTTGGTAAGGCTCTAGGAAACTACACAGGGGCCAGAATGGGGTGAGTGGGGGCTGAAATTTAGTTTTAGCAGCACCTGATGCTCCCAGTTAAATGTTTTAAGAATCCAACTCTTTGACAGGGACTGAAGAACAGCTGTGGGAGAACCTGTATGTACTCGAGGATTGGAGGGAGAAGATGACAGCAGACCTTGTTGTGGGTTTAGTGATACATTCCTTGTTCTCATGGCTCTGCACCTGTCTCTTTGGTAGCTGGACAGTTTTTTTTAAGACAGTGAAATTCTGTCTAGGCCTAAAGAAAATGCAAGTATCTAGATGAGTTAGATGTGAGGCAGCCTGAGGGAGATGTGCTTGAGAGAGAAGTGACATAATTAGGAGAGATGGTATAACCATTTCAGAAGAACTGGGGCTTCCAGCCGGACTGTGAAAGCGTAGGATGTGTGCGCACGAGACGACGCTATTAATGAGTTCTCTAGTTGTGTTGTGCTGTTCCACTTGGTATATCCAACTGTCTGTCTGCGTTCGCAAGTGTAAGGTTATCCTTTCCATCCTGGCCTAGAAGGCTCACAAGGCCATATGTAGGGGAAAAACTCTTTTTTTGAGTACTGTGGGAGTTTTGAGCTGCCCCAAGCTTTGGAAAATGAACTACTGAACAAGTTGCCTGATTGGGAAATGAATACTGGGGATGGTCCCCATGTGCTTAAAAGAGTTCATGTATTGATATGTTATCCGGAATAGGGTAGGGAAGGAAGAAAAGTTGGGGCATCGAAGGCTTGCAAGTAATGCTGTGGCTTCTGCATCTCGATTTTTGTGGCCAAGTTTATCCTCCCAGCCAAAAGCATTCAATATTAACATCCCTCCCGGGCTGTTAGATTTAGCAAAGCTCTGGAGTTCCTTTTTTTTTTTTTTCGTTTCCTGTCCGCCTGTCAGGCAGTCTGGACTTTTTGGAGCAAAATCCTCTGCTGCTTCTGTGCGCAGAGCTTCTGAGGGATTGCTGCCTGTGCTGATGTGATGTCCCTGTCCCCTGCTCCTATTACATGTGTTTGCAGTTTAATAATTGTGTGTGGATGGCAGACTTGATGCCAAAGCCCTGTGCGTCCAAAGTCATTTGGTGAAGGAGTCCATTATGATTGTGGCTTGCAGTGATAAATTCCCTGTGATGGTGGCAGCTCACAGCAGCCTCCTCTCGTAATGGCATTCTGCTCTTGTTGGCAGGAATCCCTGGGCAGGAGACGCTGCCCTGAAAGAGCAGAAATGATGAGAACAACAATAGCTAAACAACTCTGGGAGACCAGAAAATTATGGAGGAATTTGAGTAATGGCTTTTTGGGATGGCTGTGTCAAAAGGGACTTGGAAAGGAGGCGCTCGCTGGGTATATTGATGTTCCCAAGGTTAAAAAAAAAAAAAAAAGGCAATGGACTATCCCAAGAGATGCCTTCCTGTGCACGAGGGGCTATGTAAAGTTTTCCAAGTAGATTAAAGGGATGTACCTCTACTATGTCTGTAATTTCAGAAAGAGCCTTTTGGAACTTGTTTTTAAGGCATAAAGGATGGGGCTGGGGTGGCAGTCTGGGAGGGTGAGGCACAGATGACACACCTGAAGTAGGAGCAACTTGCAAATTATATGCTTTGTCAAAGTCCTCTTCTTTTTGGTGTATTGATAGCATGCAGTTCCTGCGAGTTCACTCTGAAGGATCTGTGTCATGTTTATGCTAATGAAAGCAGTACAAGCTGCTTAGCATGGACCAAAATCAAGTAGTGTCAAGTCTTCTGTTACTGTTCTAAGGATATAGTTATTAGGGTAAACAGTAATAAACAAGAAAGCTATCCTTAGTGGAAATGGTTTAGTACAAGGGCGAAAATACTGTTCAGACACGATCCTGATATACCAGTGCTATTACCAGAGGCAGCTAATACGTTCTGCAAGGGATTGGTACATGAGAAAGTTTCCTGGAGAATGGCTGGAGGAAGGGTTTATGCGTGGACTGAAACAAACGATGGAGACCTTGCTTTCCTTTGTCCCTTTCCTTTGTTTCTTATCAAGTCGATCCAGTTGTCTCAGAATGTGTGGTAATGATCTGCTTTAATTTGTGCTGTCTGGTTTTTTGTTAACAGACATCTTGAACGTGGAGTTCTGTAAGGCAAATGAAAATGGCAGCTTGAATGGTCAGGAAATGGTTACTCCTGATGAATTCATTAGGTATCAGTCACTTGAAGGGTGTTACGCTGCTTGTTTCCTAATTATTAATTTTAATTGCTGCTGATCTGTTTGTGCTGCGTAAGTGGTGGGGAGCCCTTGCCACGAGCCCTGACCCCAAGCTGCAAAGTGCTGTAAAAAGGACAGTCCCGCCTGCCGCGGAGCTAACAATCTGGACTGGCTGATGGGACGAAAATGCGAGTCGATGGGTGTTTGCACTGACATCGGCCTGTGCTAACCTTAGAAAAGCTAACGGGATTCAGTTAAGTGAACGACGGAGTACTCTTGCTGGCCGTTTTCTGCAGGCTTGTTACCTGATCCCTGTGCAGTGCGCGAGAGAGCTGAAGAATTAATCGTTTCATCGACTAGTTTGTGTGTTTTTAAAGACTGTTCTGTGCAGGGCTGCAGAGCAAAGCAGGCGCTCTTTTTTTGTTAACTAATTTGTTGAAAGTGTGGATGCTTCTTTCGCCGTGTTATTTGCAAGTCCCTTGCTCCTGTCATTTGCCCTTGGCTGCAGTATGACTGTAAAACATTTACTGCGAAGCCATGAAGAATCCATATGTCCGTTTGATCTGTCAGGCCACCAAGAAGCCAGAGCTTGTGGGGTAGCATAAGGATATCTGAAGGTGACACATGCTGTCGTTTGATGAACAGAGGTGCAGAAGGGGATTCTGGCAGCCACTACCTTGGCCTTGACAACTTGTGATGGTGACCAGGTGGGGTGTGTTATCTTAATAGTCTGGAGCTCTTGTGAATTATTTGCTGATAGATGTAAACAGCTGTTATTCTTGGTAATGGAAAGCAATTAGAAACATCTGTACTCTTGGCGATGAGTAATGCCTCCCATCTTCACTGCTCCCAAGTGCCAATTGGAAATAACTACATCATCGGGATGGGGCTGGCAATTCTGCACTGCATTATGGACTGATGATTAGTACTGAGCTGTGAAGAACAAGAGGTGAAGCGCAATGGAAGGAGTCCGTACCTGTGCTGGTTTGGTGTTTGTTTGCCCTCTCGGGGGGGAAAAAGCAGAAGGAAGGTGCTGTTTAGGTTCTGCAGAGAGAAGCAAGGTGCTTGATACTTCCCTGTCAGTCTGCAGGTGACTTGATGTTCAGGAGCTTTGAACTGCTCTAGCTTCTGGACCTGTCACTCAAGATCAAGTCACGAGGCAATGCTGTACTGAGGTACCGTTCCACCGTGTGTTGAAGAAACCGCACGTGTCGTTGGTGCCTCGGCCAAGCGCGCATGCCTAGATCTCGGGGGCTTGCTAGTAAGGCTTCTCAGAGAAATGCCCGACTGTCGGAAGACCCTGACAACAAACAGTAACTAATGATAGTAAAGAATATACTGTAGGGAAGCTTTTTTGGCTCCTTGACCTCTGAGGTGTGTTATTTAAGCACATTGGGGCTGGAGTCTTTTAGGTTGTCTTTATTCTTCCTTGTAAAGTACAGAAAACTCGTTAGGACTTCACGTGGCTTCTGAATCACAAAATGCCATGCTTAGTTTTCCCAGTTGGGGCGAAGAGAGTAGTATTTAATGAAACAAAGCGGGGTTAATTTAAATAAAAGTCCTTAGCTTTGAATTTTTTCAGGTGTAATTTTTATTCACAATTTTTCATTGGCTCTGGAAAAAAATGAGATGGCAAAAAGGCCCCAGAATCTCTCTTGATGGAATATCTGTTTTAACCCTTTAGCTACCTTTTATTTCCTCACGGTTCCTCTCAGCTGATCTTAACAATATGTCATTTTCAGAGTCGAGTTTCTTGGCATCTCTCTGCCTGGCAGAGCTTGTTAGTCAAAGACCAGCAACTCAATTTTTCCATTAATAGGAATGACGGAGTCGCGTAGCATTATAGTCTCCTTTTTTTATCAAGCTTGTGTACATCTTAATCTGTTTTCTTGGATTGTTTTTCTTTCACTGTGACTGAAGTGCATCATTTTATAGTTTCCATGTGGTTTAAAACCAAACAAATAAGCAAATCGTGTATTTCCTAGCTGTAGCATTTCTGGTTAATAACTTAGAGGCTGCTCTTTTGCAAGGGAATGGATCACAACAGTTCTTAAATTGTAGTTTAAAAGTATGGATGAAAGTCTTTGAAGCAGGCAGCAGAGGAGTGCAGTAGGATATTTTTCCTTTTCTTGGCATTTTAGTTTGTTGTTGCAGTAGGTGTGGGTTAATTCCTCCCTCCTCTCCCCAAATGTCGAAAAGCAGAAAAGTGATTAACGTGCAAGACAGAAAATACGAAACGCTATTCTGTGTGGAGGCATTTCATGCTTACCTGATTTCATGAGAAGGCCAGGGTGCCAGAACAATAATTAATATGTTGTAAGCAGAAAAAAATAGATACCTTAGGCAAGGTCAGAAGGGATTTTGTGGCTTTACGTGGGAGAGAATGGCGCTGAAACATGGGATACTGGCAAAATGCAGAGGCAGTAGCTGGGTTTCTACACGCGCTTAGTTTGGGGTGGATGATGGCGGGAACGTGTGTACGGATGTTACTGGTGCGTGCTGTTACCTTGATGCTGCTGGCTGGGCCCTGACTGCTAGAGCAGTTGTTTTCCTGTATGTGCCTCTCATCCTGAGGCTGCTGCTGAGGCGGTTATTTCCAAAGCGCTCTCAAGTACTTGAAAGGCCATGTTCGGGAACAATTATAGAAGAGGTTTATGCAGGCAGGCAGGCAGTCTAAATTCTTGTTGGAACACGACCGATAATTGTCCTCCTTGCTGAAGGGCGATAGGGAGAAAAGCGCAGCATAGCTGTGAGGAGGAAATGGGAAGATGAACGGGGATTATTGCCTTGTTGTTAAAGTAGGCTGCGATAATTCAGCTCCACTTTAACAGTAAATGGCCGGGAAGCCGTTGGACTTGATGTGTAGCTCGTATTGGTTTGAAAAGCAGTTCTGTTGAATACAGTTAGCATGTAGGAAGCTGGGTTCACGGTGATTAGACCTCAGAAAAACTAGGGACCTGGCTCTCAGCCGGGTTAGAAAAGTTGGAAAGGGGCCGAACAACCCTGGGGGAAGAGCACAGTTTGCCTGAGTCGGTGTGGCTATCCCAAGTACGGGGTGTTGATGGGCGCTGCTGCAGTAGTACGCAGAGTATCTTCTGCTGGATGAGGGATTCTGACGGGCTCCAATTGCTGTCTTGTACTTCACAGATGTCATGAAAATGCTTTCTTCCAACCTGTTCGTTCCTCCAGTGCTGCTTTTCCAGATGGGAATTATGGGGCAAGATTCAGTGAAATCTGCTTCTGTGTTACTTAACAGAAAAGAATTACAGTAACCTTTTCTAATCCGTTCATTCCGGGTTTGATTTACCTGCTATACTTTGATCAGAAATCTGTGTAGTTTTACAGGATTATGTATTTTCATGTCCAGTCCTGGAATGAGTGCAGTATCTAAAATGTTCTATGATTACTGTATTGTGAAAGCTGGGATTAACCTGTGATTCTTGATTAAAAAGATAGTGTACAGAGATTGGGGGGGAGTGGAGGAAGCGTTTAAATTCTTGCCTAGCTGTGTGTCTCTTGCTTGGAAGACAGCAAAAATAAAGCTATTTGCCAGGCAGTGTGGTAGCAGGACAGGAAAATTTTGAAATATGGAAGGCAGAACTTTTTTACTTACACACTTCTGCATTTCCTTGTGAACTATCAGAACGGTTGGCAGCGCCGTGGCTTTCGTTTACTGTGTCCTTGAGTATTGGAAGGTAGCAGTGCTGAATCTGTCTGTTTTGCCTTGATATTTGTAGCTATGCTGACGGTGGGATCAGCCGCCTCTGAGTTACAGACTCCAGAATCTAATTGAAAGCCCCCCTCGTTAAGGCCAGAGATGAATCGGGTTCAGGGAGTAACATCAAAAACCCAGGTATTTTGCAAGCCATTTTTTCCACCTTGGTGCAAAATGGCAGGAAAAGCACCTCTTAAACCACATGTAGATGAAAGATGCCGTATGGGATGGGATTACGTGCCACAACGGTAGGTTATGAGGGTGCCCGCCTCCCGTAGCGGGGTGATGGAAGATGTGACTGGGAATGTGTGTGCATAAAAGGAGTAATTCCAGAAGACTCATGTGCTGCACAATACAAGAACTGAATAATCTATGTAGTTTGTTTATATGCATATTTTTTTCTATACATAGATAGGAAAAAAAAAAGCCTATATGTTTATATTATACGTAGTGTTCTCTTCAATCTAGTGTGGAAGTGTTTGGACTGCTGTATGTATGTATTTTACATACAAATAAAGAATGCACATAACTGGCTCTACTTATATTTAAATCTATGTGAAAGTCCTTTTCGTTTCTGCTGCCGTGACCCCTTCGAGTAGGGGGAGAAGAAAGAATACAGATGGATTTTGGTTCGAGTCATGCAGGAATTTTGCTGAAGCGACAGTGTGATGGAGATCATGGACGATGCGAGGGTTGGAGTTGGTGCTTGCTCGCTCTCCCTTTTTAGAGGAGAACAACTGGCATTTAGGAGGGTTTTGGTAGATATGTAAAGAGAACAAGGGGCAGGCCTACCTTCAGGGTCAAACCATGGCTTAGCGCAGCAGTAAGAAAAGTTGCTTTACCTGGTGATCGGTTTGTTGAGAAAAGGGGAAAAGGGGGGGTGGGTGGGTGTGTTTGCTCCCCCCACCCCCCCAGGCTGTTGTCTGTATAGTGCTGCCAAGCATGGATAAAGCGGTCCTGTTGTGGATGCTGAAGTCAAGGGCAGTAGCAAGGAAATTGACGTTCTCCATGCTGGGTAAAAAAAGATACGGCCCCATTAAATATTTGCGGAGAGAAGGGGCATTGAAGGTGTGCTGCAGTTGCGTCATATCAAACAATGTTGTCCTGGCTGAGTTGGAGCATAATGTGCAAAATAAGACCGGAACTTCCATGTGGCAATTATCGAGCAGTTTAACTCTCTCTTGCTTAGGAAATCACTATGAGGATTATGCACTCTCAGGAAAGATTAGCAAAGCTGAGGAATCTCCAGGTTGGTAAATAGGAAGATTAGACAGGAACAGTGGGAAAGCTACTTAGTACTCAAGTCTTTGCCCTGAGAGCTGAAAGAAAAGCTTTTAACTAAGCGCATTTGGAATGAACAAGCCTGAAATTGCAAGAAAAGATGGCATAAGGAGGGAAGATGACAGCTGGAATCCAAAGGAGCTTTTAGTTACTTCTGCTTGCTGTTGATGGGAACTTAACAGGAAATAATACCAGGAAGAGACAGTGCGCTGTAATTCTGACTGCTTTTGTAATTGAGACTATGTGGCATACCGAGCCTCCGTGGCAGAAGGCTCTAGCGGTTAGAAGACAAAGACGAAACCAAACCTGTGCGGTGCTGTTAACCGTGGGTACGAAATCATACCACCCCTATTGCAGACGTAGCGAGAGAAATGTCCGTTAATAGTGTCTTAGCGATTGTTGGTTTGATAGGAACGCTGCCTAGATGTAACCAAGACTGGGGAAGGCTCTGTACAGCGAGCAGGGCTCTGTGCAAATGCAAAAGAAAAGACAGCGTCAGCCTAAGTATGCGTTGAGAGAGGTACAAAAAGGATGTTAGTTCTGTTGTAGAACAGGGACCCCAAAAACGGGCTAATGTTGCACTGGGAATCTTCTAAAGAAACACAGTTAAGGTCCTACGTGTCTCCTTTGGGTTTGAAATTGTCAGAAAGTCTCTGCTTTACGTGGAGATGTATATGCACGTACATAGTTACGAGCTCCTCTGCGACAACACGTTAAGGCAGCTTGCTAGCACAATTGGCGTTCGGCCGTATTTGTGCTCCGTTTTGTGTTTAAAATGATAGCTTGCTTGGAAGGATATATGTGGAGTGAGTCTTGTTAATGTTGGTGAAAAACAGTATTTCAGCTCAAAGGAGACTTTGTTAGTTTCAGGTGGTCATAAACAGTGCAGTTGGGTAGCTAACAAGCAAGAAAAAGACATAGTTTGTGATGAGTGAGAGCTGGTTTGGAATTTTTTGTCGTTTCTGGGAAGTTATCGTAGTGAGTGTATCTTTTCAGTTTGGATGTGACTTGCTCTGCTTTCAGTTTCACCCCAAGTAACATGGTGGAACATGGGAGAAGGGGTTCCTTGCGGTAAGTAAAGGATGTTTTACGTGATAATCAATACTTAGTAGAGGACCCCACTGTACTTGACTTTGTGCATGCAGTTAAGCGGTTAGAGCATGTTAACTTTGTAGCAGTACCTCCTTCTCGTATGGAAACTTGGTGAGCATTGCCGAATCGGTCGCAATAAGCAGTTGTTGCTAGTATTTGAGGCGTAACGGCGGCTCATCTGCTTGCTTTCAACTGTCGTGGCTGTCTAGGTGGCTTTTTCTGGTGGCCTTGAGCCCTTTTGGCTCTTGTGTTCCCTGAATGGCTGGAAGAATTAGCGATGGAGAAGACTTGCATTTTTGCAGGGCGCTACACGTGCTTGCTGTGGGAGCTTGCGGATTTGGAAGGAACCGTGCGGTTCTGAGCAGCTGATGTAGCGAGGACTGGCCGTGGACTTTTTTGTCCTCCATCGGGGATGACGTGTATCGGGGTGTCAGCTTATCTGCAGTCTATTTCCACACGTGTGCAAATGGAATGGAAGGTTTGTTGTTTCTCCCTGAACTTTCTCTTGGTCTGAAGAGTTTTGTGAGGCCAAGACAAACTTCCCAGCTGGGTTGCAAGAGGAGTTCGAGTGACCTGGCAAAGTGTGCGTTCTGCTCGGCGACCCGGTGTACCATCTGTCCTCAGGGCGTGCTGCCAGGCTTTGTGCCGGTGTTCGCTTCGTCGCCTTGCCGAAGGACGTGCTGGATCTCGTTGGCTCTGGGATGTCACCAAGGATGTATTTCGGGTCTGGTCGCAGCTGACAAACGGTGCGACGGGCCGATGAGAAGTGGGTGCAGAGCAGCCAGGAGATTTTTTTTTTACTTAATCTTTTTTTAACTTGATAAGAACGTTAAAAATTGTTGGAAGCAATGGGAACATGGGGAGGCTGTAAAATACTGCATGAAACTAGTAGATAACTGATACTTTCCCACCACTGTGCAGTTGTTGCTTCTGTCCTCCAAGTGATGGAGACAAGTAGTCATTTTGGAAGGAATTCTATTTCTCCACCTGAATTTGACCGCTTGCTTTTTAGTTTAGCCATGCCTTTTGAAGTTGTTAATTAAACATCACCAGTGATCCATGAACACCAGGGTGTAGCAAGGTGATAAAATTGATGTCTCTGAAGTCTCATATGTTCTGTATGCTCGTGCTGTCACGAAGTCATAATGGAGCAGAAACGTAAGAAAGCTACACTGAATAATATGGCAATCCTGTATCTTCTTGCTGCTGATGGGCAGACCGAATATTCCAAGGGGAAATTAAAAAGGAAAAAAAAAAACCCCACCAGACTCCTCCAGAATGGGCAGCTGCAAAAATGAGAGGACGAGTAGTAAAAACAAGCGTGAACATGTTTGATACGTAATGGTATAGGTAGCTTTTTTGAAACAGAAACAGGATGTCTTGCTTACGGCAACTATCGGATATAGAAAAAGGGGTAACTGTCCGAGTTTTAATGTAAAAAATTAACAAGTGGGCTACAATGAGTTTGAAGTATAAACAGCAAAAAACCGGAGAGAGGATTTTGATCTTGAATTTTACTGTGGCTGCCTTGGAGTTTTAATGAGTGCAATCATCTTGGCTGAATACCAAGTAGTTACATGGGTTTGTTTAGATTTCCCAGGTTTTGCCTTGGTCTGTCACTTTCTGAAATGGTTATGTGTAATGAAAGGGAAAAAAACCCCCACCAAATCCAAGCCCTTTAAGGGAGCCTATGGTGACTTGCAGTGTTCGTATCTGGAGCCGTGGCCAAGTATGGCTTCCCTACCTAGATACTTCCAATACGTGTCTCTGTTCTCCTTTATCTGTACTGCTACAAGAGAGAAGTTACTTGTCCAGCTGTCCAAAAATCCTGGCTAGCTCTTCACATTTGCAGTAGTCTCTGCCTGGAATTTGGCACAGGAGCGTTCCTGTTATTTGTTCCAATGCTCGTTACCTTTCTTGTTTGCTGCTGCCGTTGTTCTGTCTGTCATCTCGTCTGTCTTCCTTGCAGTCTTTTCTAGATTTGACTAATCCAGATGATTTGGTATTAGCTACATGGGCCATCACCTCACTTCTCAGCCTCTTTTCTAAATCATGACTAATGACCATAAATAACTGTGGTCTTAGTGTCTTGGGGCACCTCCTTGTTAATCTTGAGCCATTATATTAATTGACGATTTGATCCTAATCTCTCCCCTGCCCCTCCCTTCATCCCTCTGTCTTACTTGCAGCCAAAATGTCTGTCTGTGCACAACTGCTTAATTCTCCTGGAAAGCCTTACAGATCACTGGAAGGCTTTTCGGAAGTCCAAAATAAGATGTAATCACATATGTCTTCATCTTTTGTTTCGATTGAAATTACATTACCTGGCATGGTTTTCCACGTTCTGCCCGGGCTTGGTGGTGATTCTTTGCGCTGCTGTGCCTGCTACGGATGGTCACGCTCGCTCTTTAGTGACCTGTTGGCTCTCCTGGAGCAGAGGATTGAGGTGGGCAAAAAACTTGAGTAGAGACGTACGTGGCAGGGGGAGGAACACGAAAAGGGAAACGAGCCTTTTCTTCAGCTTGCTTGCGCAGTATTTCTCTCAGTGTGTCACGATGTCATCTAGGAAACAAAAGCAGAAGTGAGAAGTGATTTACGGCATTGCTGACGGGGATAAAATAATGAAACTTACTTTCAGTATGCGGCAGGTTATAAATGATAGCTTTGCCCATTCTCCATATCTTACAGTAGCTGTATATTTGGGCATTGGAATAATAAGTTTGGTGGCTCTTTATTCTTTGCCTCAGCACCGATATAATAGGCCGTGTTTTAAAGGCTGGGGTTGCAGGATATCTGCTTAAGTAAATATAAATCCCTTGGGCGTTGCAATCTTCCCCCTGGAAAATCTTGTTTTGATGCTCAAGCTGGGAGCTTCTTGGGTTATTGTTGCCTTTCTGAAAGCAGCTGTTCTGTCAATGCTGTGGATTTTGTTACTTAGGACAAAGGGAGTGGAATACAGGTGATTGAGGGTATAGCCTGGCTACTTCAATCGGTTCCTTATTCAACTGAGTGTTACTCATGAAATAAATAAATTCCAGGGCAGTTAGTCGTTCCTGATGGTCGTGCTGCTCAGGACCGTTAGTTACGTAAATGCTTTCTCTCAGTGCACGCGAACCCCGTGTGACGGAACTGTTGAGAAGACCGGTGCGCTTTTCTTTGCCTAAGGCACCGCGACGGGTCCGTTTTGGTTCCCGTCTCGCTTGTGTTGCGTTCCAGATTCCCTCTCCTGTTCCTGAAGAAGGAAGCGGTGGAAGTAGGAGTAACCACTGAAAGAAACGCTGCAGAGCAAACAGCTTTGACAACACACGAACAAAATGTTGACAGATGAGTCCAGCGAACGAAGGCAGAGACTAACTGCTACGTGGGGGGGACAGATAATGGATTTCACTGGTGTTGCAGTTAGACGACATGAGGGCTTTGAGAAGCTCGTGGATGAGAGTCACTGTGTCTCAGAGGACGGCAATTTGACCTGGGTGTTAAGAGACCGGCGCAGGCGGTGTAAGGGGCAAGCGCCCTGTTGTGTGACTTTAAACTAGACCCGTTCCCTTTGGTCCCCCTCTGACTATCTTTTACGTGGCCTGCTTAAGATGGTCAGTTGTTCAGGCAGGAATAGCCTCTATCCCATGTTGGATACAGTCACGTGGGCCTGTAGTTCGAGCTGAACCCGCCATTTTTAATAGCCGCATACGGTGCGGTTCGGACGGAGCGACATGCCGTAGAAAACGTAGCTGGGAGGGAGGAGAAATTGTTCCTAGGCCTCGGAGAAAAGGCACGTCTCGTTACAGAAGGAACAAATGCATGACATGGAAAGCTTCAGGCACTTGAATGTCTGGGCCATTTCTCCTCGGCAGGCCAGCAGCAGAAGTTGCGGATACTCGGCCTGTCTGATGATCGGGGCTGCGCTGCCCGTAGGGATTAGGACCTGCGTTTAGGTGACCCTGTGCTTAAAACTACAAATGGAACATTCTCTCTCATGGCTTGGTGGCGCTTCATTTCCGACCGGAGGCTTGCGATGGACTCGATCCCAAAACGTGGGACTTGTCTGAACGTGCTTCCTTCACGCTGCTGCTTCCTGGTGAGCAAGTAGCCTTTTGTAGATAGTTCTTGGTGGATGAAATGTTGCGCTTTGTCTCTTCTGCTCATGGGTCACGGTTGAGATTTTTTTGGTGGGGAAATGATAGGTAGATGGATGCGAAGATGGGAGGCAGATGGATAGACAAAAAGACAGGATCAGATACTAGATAAGTTACAGTTGTAGCCTTAATGCATGTGCTGTCTTAATGCTGCAATATTAGCACAGCATCAGAGTCCCTCTACATCTGCCCCCCTTCCTCCAACTGTACCGATTTATATGAAAATTAAGATTACAAATTAAAACCAGGCTATCCTGGAGTTTTCCAGTTCATCAGCCATCCAATAAAAATCATGTCGAGCCTGTATGCATAATTCCCGGAAGATTACTTTGTCCTTACAGCTAAGCTCTGTCCCTGATATAAAAGATCTCTATCTAGTTTTATT
Source organism: Balearica regulorum gibbericeps (assembly GCF_011004875.1). Taxonomy (NCBI): domain Eukaryota; kingdom Metazoa; phylum Chordata; class Aves; order Gruiformes; family Gruidae; genus Balearica; species Balearica regulorum. Next base: position 441,375 of record NC_046187.1, on the reverse strand, counting down.
GAAATAAAGAACTAACATCATAATCCCAATATTGAGGTATAATCTTCATTATCTCCTGACCCTCTTGAGATTTTTTTTTCTACCACCCGCATTCTATTCTGCTTCAGATTTATTTCATTTATAATCCCTATGTGTTTACCTTTGTTCAGATAGGATTATAAACCAAATAAATAAAAAACCTCTCCCCCCCCCCCCAACATACAACAAATAACCTTCAGTTCAGTAATCATTCTCTAATGTGTTAGGCTGAGCTATTCGGTGCACTGGGCTCGAATCTGGCTTACTCTACGGTTGCTGTTAGACCACAGCGGCGTGGCCCACGAGCCCTTGGACAGAGGAGCGTGTTTCCTGAACGGTGTTACGGCTGCTCTCCCGTTGGCGTTTGCTCGCGCTTTGATCCCCCGTGCTCGCAGGCACGGCGTAAAGAGGACACGGTGTAAAGGTCGATGGAGGTTGCAGACAGATGGGCTTGCGCGTGTTGGCAGGCTACTCTTGCTGAGCGTAGCTCCTCTACTCGGCTTTGGAGTACTTAAAGCTTCGTTCCTATGCTGAGTGCAACTCTAAGAGTTGGAATTGGCTGATAAGTTTTTGGTGACTTGACCAAAATCTCGGTTCAGCTGAATATGATCAATGGATTTTTGGGGTTTTTTTTTTGCTGGAACCTTAGAGGCCACAGGCTCTGCCTGGAGCTGTTAACTGCCTTAGGGGACAGTAAATTATGGTCAAAATGGTTTCTCAGGTAATTGCTTGCTTGCCGCTTCTGTGTGCAGAGCCGTGTTTCTGTGCTGTAGGACAGGGGAAGTGGCAAAGAAAGGAGACCTGCACCTGCCTTCTTTTATTAGTCAAATACAGGGCAGTCGTTGCCGTGTGGTGTCACGGTCGAGTGTCTTTGGTTACGTTGGAGGGCTAACGTGAACTCCAACTGTGCCAAAAAGGAAGGCAGGCTTTTTAGACTGAATTCAGTAGTGATGAGGAAGTCTTGAGGAAACCTGTTTGCTCTTTATAATCACTGGAATGTTTACTTTATGTGGAGGAACCTCCCACTTGCATTTCGTATTTTGGAAAAGCGTGATTTGGTGGGTTTTGTAATTTTTATTGAGTCTTTCTGATTTTTGACAGACTAAAAGGTGGATTTTGTCTTGGAGAGCATGTGGCTCGGGGTTTGCCAAGTTGCTTCCTAGTAACAATTTGAGAAGTTTTGTTGTGGCTTGCAGTGAGTTGCCTGAATGTGTAAGCGGAGATTTTTCAGAAGTACGCAAGGGAATTGGACGTGCAGACCGGCTTAAATAGCCAAGCACTGTAGGCATCCTTTACAAGGTTAAGGAGGAACTTCATTGCTTCCCAGGTAACTTGTAGAGCTCCGAGTAACCGAGGCTCTTTGCCTGGGCACAATGACTAATTTTTTTTACACGCTTTTCTTGCACAGTTAACACAGAAGGCAGGAAGTCCTGGTTTGAGAAAAGCGACTGACAAAGCACCTACTGATGTCACGGGTGCTAGGACTGTTAGAGTGAGTTGTAATAGTACGGGAAGGTGCGTTGTGCGGCTTCACAGCAGGTTGGAATTCTCGGAGGCATTTCAGTGGCGTTGCTTTAGGCGCTCAAAGAGGAGCAGTCGTCTGGCTAAGGGCTGTGGATGTCAAGGCTATGGGTGTGGATTAGTGTGGGAAAATGAAGTTCGATTCCTGGCTGTGCCACTGTTTTTTCTGGTGGCCTTGGTGTCTCCTGGAGGTTTTTCAGCATCTAAGAAAAGAGGTTGGAAATACTACTGTTCAGTGAGAAGAACGTGAACAATTGGAGGGGAAAGTGGCAGTGAACTAGGCATATGTGACATGAGAAGAGTGAATTTTAGTTCGCTACAGAGAGATAATGTGTTGCGTTGCTAAAATTGCTATGATTCTTGTCCTGGAGGACAGTAAGTATGTACTTAAGAAGAAATCACCCAGGTAAGCTGAGGTTATTCCTTGTGTGTCTCCATCTGCTAAGCTGATAACACAGAGACATATTGATGAGGGCTCAAGGAAAACATGAAATATTTCGTCAGTAAGATTATACCACACAGAGACAGATGTTGGGAAGCTGTAACATTTAAAAATAAAGAGATAAACACATGCTTGCAGGAGGGATGGAAAGATTATTTTTTTTTTTTACTGCATGGGCTGAGTGGGAGGAGGGAAGGGAGAACACGGAGCTGGAAGAGGAAGAGGTGGTGGTAGAACACAAAAGGAGTTGTTATTACCTGAAGGCAGACTGAGGGGGTAAATCCTGCTGCTATAGGATCAGTGGCTTTGTGGGAGTGAGGGAGGAAAGGGAGCTTAACCAGCTTTTTAACCTGTGCCTGTACTTAGCGCACCAACTGCACTGCTGCTTATGGTAGACTGTATTTTATTCTGTGTTTGTCAAGCTTCTGAACTAGTCAGACATAGGAGATAAGTATTGCCTGAGTTTGTGGGGTATAATTGAACAGGAGGCCTGCTGTCTGCAAGTCCTTTTCCATGCTACAGGTAGTTTGTGGGTCTGTGTGTGTTAATTTGCATGTAGGTACCTTTCGGGTCTGTCTTCTCACTTGCTTGCTGCTGCTGTGGTGTGTGGCAAGCACTGCCAACTTTCTCCTTTAGAGTAGTTTCACTTAAATTAATTGTGGCATTATGTTGCTCTTCAGTAGCTATCCTTGAGCTTTGCTGTAATGCTGAACCTCGAATGGTGCTAAGCTCCTAAGTCATCCTTGGAGAAAGCTGTGCCTTGACAGTCACCTTCTGTTTGCTGCAGTCTTGCTTAATCTTGTTGTTTGTCAAGTTAGCTTCTTCCTTCTCTTCACGTTCGTTTATGGCCGCCTCTTCCTTTTTATCGCACTTGATTCTTCTATTGCCTTCGTTAGATATTAGTGTAGTCTCTATTTTCTTCTTTATTCCCCACCTGTAGCTTTTCTTCCATCAAATCCTTCTTCTGACTGCTCTTATTTATAATGGTACGATAGTAATGTCTACCCTTATGGATTCACTAGTACCCCCTTAGAGGGCTAGAGTGTTTGACGTGATTGGTTACAGCGCCAACCCTGTCAAGGAATTCTCTCCTTTTCTTTTTCTTGTTTTGTCTTGCCGCTGAGCTACGCTACCCTGAGATCTCCTTTGCTGCCTTGCCTGGAAACTACAGCTTGCTTTTCTCACCAAGGAGGTCCTGGAGTCAGGGGCAGTTGACTGCCAAGCACACACACGCACACAAACACCCCCCCCCCCCGCCCCGCCCCGGCCTGGTTCAGGTTTTCCTGTGGGTGTTGGGCAGTTGCACGCAGTTCCCAGAGTTGGAAAACAGCACTTACTCAGCCTCTCTGGTTGTTTTGGTGGAAAGATCAGTGTAGGGGTCATCAAATAAGAGATGTGCCGTTCCCTTAACAAGATGGGTTCTGTAGGAAGTAGATGAGCAGTTTATAATGGTGAGGCTTAATGCTTAGCAAGGCAGTAGTGAAGTCATTCCGTCTGAGGTGGGGACACGCTGCTGTTTGGTTTGGGGCTTGTCCCGACGATCCTTTCATTTACTGAGTGGAGGGTGAGAGTTTTCTGTACCTCCTGGCACAGTGCAGCGAGCTTGAGTGACTCGCCACCACGGAGGGAAACTTTTTAACTTTCTCACTTTGAAGCGTGATGGATGACAGTGCCGGGGAGTTCTGCACGCTGTATAACCTCTCAGGTTCCCTAAAGGTGATATACATTATGTGTAAATGTTGCCATCTGCAGAATGCTTCTTTATGAAGCATTTCCAACTCTGCCTTAAGTGGGGAAGAAGCTGGAGTGACAAAGTGATGGTGTCAGTTTGCAACTGGCCCTTGAAAGATGGTCCGTTACTTTCAGTAACCATCTGTATAGTCCTGCGTACCTGATGGAATATTTGTTGTGTTAGGCTGAAAGAAAATAATCTTTGTGTTTCTTGTGCTGAGATTGACAGTTTAAAAGCCTTCTGAAAGGTGGTTCCCTTTTGGCCAGAAGAAAGGTAAGTTTTCTTGAGGTGGAGCACAGGCTGAAGGTTCAGCGTTGGTGGAAGCTTTATGAAATTGTAAGTGTTAAAAAGGTGAGTTGATACAGGTTTCCTTCCTCCTCAGCATGAGAATCAGCCTTATGTTTGCTTGTGATTAATCAATTCACATAGCAGGTGGAAATAGCAAATTACATACTTGGTTACTAGCAGGAGCGGCTTAAAGGGATAGAAACACCAAAAGTAGGTGTTGCAAAACAGAAATTGTTAAGTCCTGTAAGGTCAATGGCCAGATGTCGGTAGGAGGGGATGTATGAGCAGCTGTTGGCGATAGATTCTCACCTTAATGATGATGGTATGATTTTATAGTAACTCTTGCTTGGCTAGTTCATCTGCCCCTCTTGCCTTAGCCTTCCTACTTGCGGCTCCTTGAGAAGGGCGGAGGGAGCGTGGAGGAGGTCCGGTCTAAGTGAGATTGCTCTGACTTGGGCTAAGATTCCAAACTCTGCCTTCGTGTAGAAGGAGTTTTCGCTAACGTGAACTGCATGTGTTTGGGGCACGATCAAAGGCTGAGCATACTGTGGGTGCACTAAGAAGGAGGAGAGATGGATAATGACCTGAAATTAAAGACCCAAAAAGAGTGGGAGTCTTGCATTACCCTTCTGAGTTTTCCTGTGGGCTTGACATGGTCAGGCATGTGATCTTCCTATACCTTGGCGACGTCCAAATTGCTGGAATGTTTACAGATGTTTTGCTTGGACCGTGCCTGTCAAAAATATTTGTTTATGTCTCAGCTCGGGTAGGGCTAATAGTGTCAAAGCCAGTATTTCCTTTTAAGCGAGGAGGAGACGGGTACATAACTTGCTTTGAAAGCCTTGCTAAAAAATGCTTGTCCGTAGGTGCCCGAGGATTAATCGGGCCTCTGGCATTTTCCGTAACTGGCATCTGCTGGTGCTAGTTTTTACTTGTAACGGGCTGAAAAAATAGCAGGAGAGAAGACGCTGACACTTGCAACTGACACAGTTGTTCTTGAGTGACCAGTCCACAGCTTCTTGCTCTCTTTACGCCGTCTTTTTGTAGTGAATAACTCCAAAGCTATTGCTTGTTTTAGTAGAAATACTGTGTAAAAGGTTCAGGGAAGTGCTAAAATTCAGCTATGCTTCTTGCTGTCGAGTTGCTTTAGGTTTCTTTATTGGTTTCATTTCTCATAACGACAGGGAGGCATGGTGCGAGGCGCAGCCAAAAAGATGGCAAACTGGGACGTGAGGAAAAGAGGATGTGAGTACCGTTGGGGGCAGCAATGCCCATCTTGAGAGGCAAGGCTGGGAAGACTAGCTTGCTTAGAGTTGTGTGATGGCATCTCTCTAGGAATATGGCAGGGAGACAAGCTGTTTAAGCTGACAGATGAAATGGGCAGATGAAGAAATGTCTATAACCTGACCGTGAATAAATTCACTGGAAATCAGAGGATGGGCTCTGGTGTTAAGAGGTATGAACTTTTAAACCGATCGGCCAGTAGGAGATGTGAGCGTGAAAAATGTAACTACTAATCACTTCTTCATTTAAGAGATCATGAGCTGGGTTAGCAAGGTTCGGTTAGGCTTCCGATTGCCTGGGGTGTGATATAGGAGGCTCCTCTATATCCTTTCTGACTATTAGGTTGCCAGAGAAGTTTATTCTCTTGTGTTCGGTCTTTGAACAGGATGGCTAGTAACGCTGTATCTGGAGAGCCTCTTTAGGGGGCAAAAGAGGCAAGAGTGGACGGTTGTTCGTGGTTCTGTAAATACAGCCTCACCAAGGACTATTCCCAAAGGGTAAGTCCCCATTCCCTCAGCAGTGCTGAATTAACTGCAATTGTGTTTGAAGTGTATAGTTACTGGCATATCTAGGTGAGGTGATAGTTGGAATTTACCCCACTTGTCAGTGTATAACTTAGTTGTGGATTCATTACATCATTTGTGGTACAATTAGTTGTCTGGTGAAATTAAGAGCAGTCTATTTCAGTGAGCGCTCACGTGAACGTTTAGCAACTTGGTGTTGGAAGGAGGACTCGGGGAGCCGGGGGGCTCTGAGCCAGCCCTGGCAGCACACCTGGCTGAACAGCCCAGCCGAGGCCCCTGACACTGCTGGGTGGCAGTGGCGTTCTGTTGGCTCCACGGCCCGTCTGCTCCTGCTGTTTGGCAAATAGGGATAACTTTGAAGTGACCCCACCGCGTTGTTGAGCTGCACCCGATCAATTGAACATTTTGACACTTCCCTCATGGGGGGGAGGCTGTTTTTATGATTAAGATCAATTCTTCGGCTGACAATAGAGAAGAGCTCAATCTGCATGTAGGACAGCAGAAAGTGCTCGTCTCCTTTCTTGTCTGTTATTCCCACCTTTTTCCTGCTGCCTCGTTTTTATTGCTCTCCAGGCAAATCTGGATGATTGCCTTCAAACCGAAGAACCACTGGCTATAATGACTGTGCATCCCTGTCCTGACTGATGTCTGTTTGCACTTAGGTACCTGTAAATAGCTATTACGGTCAACGTGGCTGACCAGGCAGCTTTATTTGCTGAGTCTCAGTTTTCCTAGCTGCAGTATGAGCTGTTTGTTTTAATGATGTTCTCGTGATCTGAATGGGCAGCAGAACAGCCACCTATGATGCTAGTAATACCAACGGTAAGTGAAATGGCGGGGATGTATATGTATCTCTAAGTCATTTTATTCTTGACTACAACATCTTCAATTCAGAAGAGATTTTTTTCCTTTTGTTGTAACATTGCTGGAGAAATCTAAATGTCTGACTTGAACTCTTTCAAAAAGTCTTTAGTAAATACTAATGAACCCATTGCTATTTTGAACCCTAATGTTTCCTTAAACATGGCTGGTTGTGGGCTGAGTTCTTACAGATGGTGCTGCAAGGAATGTGGGTGGGTTTTTTTGGCTTCTTAAAGCCCCAGAACTGACATCTGTTAAATTGTGAAGAAGTAGCCAAGAAAGGTGAAGTATCAAGACTTAAGATGCTAACTTGAAGCCAAATGGAGGAAAAACCAAGGTCCGAGGTTTAAGTGGGAGCGCTCTGTGAATGGCAAATAAGCACTGCTGAGTCGGCCTGTGGAACCTGGAGCGGCGGTGCTGTCTTCTAAGGCTTAAAGGCTTTAAAAGTAGACACAAAATGAGCTGGGAAGCTGGTGGCCGGTTTTCTACTTAGTATATCCTGAGCGGTGACAAAGTGGAACTTACCCATGAAAGAGTTCCTAGGGAAAATAAGCAATAGCTTCAGAGGTAGACTTTTAATTAAGCTGCTCAAGTGAAACTGCCATTTCTGGGATCGGGGGGTGCGTGTGTTCGGAGAACCCCGAGGGCCGTTTGCCCGAGAGTACCACCGCGCCTTACTAAAGAGCTGTCGATGCGAGTGTAAGTGTGTGCTTCTGTTCTGTCGGATGACACACTGCCTTCTTTCTTTACAGCATGCCTGCCTGTAACAGATATCGTTGCCTCGAGCAGCCTCTGTTATGGCCAAAGGATTGCATTTGAATATTGGAGTTAATGCCCAGTGAAAATCAAAGGTATTCAAGCAGTAAGCAGTTACTTGGGGTTGGTTTTTTTTTTGAGTGTAACTCTTCAAGGAAAGGCTTGTGTAGTTCAATTCTGTTGCAGTTTGCCAAAGGGTTGTGAGATGACTTTCCCTATTTGTAATGCAGGAACTCTTCAGGCAAAGCAGTTCAACGTTACAAACGTAGGCGGGGTGTCTCATTTGGCAAAGTTGTTGACAAATAGCACTCTGCCGCTTGCAAACCAGTAAAAAATGTTGCTGATTTTGAATATTGGCCTTCCTCAGATTTTAGGCGGGTTCCGGCTCTCTTGGGTTTGCACATTGTCTCTCGGCTTCGCCCTCGGCAGCGCAACACAAATGGGAAATGCCAAACGTCCGGCAGTGGGAAGAAAGATGATGTGTTGGTCGCTAGTCTCCTGCCTTGCTTGGCTAATGTCGTGGAACTGCCGCTCCTCATTAAGGTGAGAAGGGAGCCAGCCACCGAGTGCTGTCTGGAGATGTTTATTGGAAGTGTATGCTATAATGAGAGGCGTGAGGATATGCTGAAGGAACTTCTTTAGACAAAAGGCCTTGGATGGTTAAGTTGGGCCTGGGTCAGGAGGTAGAGGAATAACACGGGGGAGCGGGGAAGTATCCAGAGCGTTTGCCTGACTAGTTCTCTGAGATGCTGTTCTTTCTTAGCTGTGCTGCACTGCAGTGACATTTTTGGTTACATCACGCTTAGGCCTGGAGAGCCCTGGCTTTCTCCATAGTTGCTCGATGAGCTGTGTATTGCCTGCTTCTCGTCTCGTTCCCGTCAGGGCGCTCTGAGACATGTAGCACCCTCCTTTGGTAAGGTAGCAGGGACGCGGTTTGCAGTCTTCGAAATAAATGCTCTTGTGGTAGGAAGGAGTCTGCAGGATTTTTCCTAAATGATCACTTACTAAGCAGTTCTAAGAGCAGCTTGGGTGTGTTTTAAATGAGGCATTCCTCCTCAGAACTTGTTTGTCAGTCACCTTGCTTCTCAAGAGCTAGGTACGACACTGCTGCTGTTAGCTGTAAAGGTTACAGCAGGTGCTTCCTAAGCCTTCTGTCTTGTTACTAGCTTAATTCACGGCGATTTTTATTCGGTCGGTGTAAAGATTGGTATAATACATTTGTGTAATGGTAGAAAAAAGGTGAATCGGTTGCGTATGTCACCTTTGGCTGACTGCTTCAGCCTGCAAAATATATCTGAGGTTAAGTATCAAGGCCGAGCCATCCTGAAGCCCCAGGGAAGCAAGGGAAGGATATTTGAAATACCAGCAGGAGATATAACGGGCAGCTTTACTTTTTTAGCTTGCACCTGTTAAGAAACCCGGTATTTCTGTATCACTGTGTGCACGTGTGGAAATTACCCCAGAGTGTGTGTCTTAGCGTAAGTGGAGGAAAAAGTTGTGAAGCAGCTACGAGACAGTGCTGTCTACCCTTCATGTGCGAAGGTCTCGTAGGGTGCCAGCAGAGCAGCGTGAACCTGGTGCTTTAACGGTTCGTACGAAACCTGTGTACGGAATACCCTGGGCCAGCATGCCAGCTATTGTAAAGTGATGCTGTGCTCCTGACCTGATCGAATTAAGGTCATGACTGTTGTTGTTTAGCGAGAATGGGGTTGTGCGTTTTTGTGGCTACAGAATGTCATCCTTTACCACCTTTTCCTGACTGCTGCGCTAAAAAGCAATGTAAAAGAAATAGTTGATGTTCATCGTTTCACATCTGGGTAACAGGTTGTTGGTGACGATGCTTCGGGCAATGGCCCAGTCAGAATCGGAAGGGCTGTGTTGTCATCTGGGGCTCCTGGAGCTCTGCTGCTGTGCTAGTGACTTAGTGACGCTCTTTGAGACTAGCTGATAATGTGGTACAATGGACACAATATTTTGTCAATTTGTTTCTTGCTGTTGTGCAGGTATTTTTGAGGGTGAACTCTTCCTCGAAGCGTCTGTAGCTTATATGTCCCCTGGTGATAACATGCGAGCAGAGTGTTCTTTCTCCTGACGTGTAATTTGTGGAATTTAAGTCCAGGCAGAGCAATATGAGGACTCTGCCGCTTCTGTCTGTGAACCGTACAGCACACCAACAGCAGAAGCGCTCGGCTGATCTGGTGGTAAAGCCATTAAAGTGCCGCAAAAACATTTTTAGAATTATCTGATAGATGGAGAACTCTGATATCAGCTGCTTACACCAGACTTGGATCAAATAGCAGGTGCATCATAGGAGATGTAACAGCCTAGTCCATAAAGAAACCTTTTACACCCTTTGCCTGTCTAGTGTGACAGTATCTGAGGGGTCTATTTTGTGCCTTCTTCCTCTCGAAATAGACTTTGGACTGTGCTGGCAGCTTTGGCGTATCAAAAGGATTTATTGGCTTCTGTGATCAGGACTAAATTTGTTTGTCTAGCGCAGCGGTGAAACTTGAAGCGTAAACATGTAATGCTACTAGGTGGCAAGAGCTCAGTGTGTGGGTAGCGCAGAGGAAGTTCCAGACTCGTTCAGGAAGCAATACGGGGCAGTGAGCAGCACTACCAGCCATTCCTTTTTGTATGAGAAAAGCGGTCGGTCGATGTCTCTGTTGAATCGTATGCAACTCTGTACGACTTTTCTATGGAGTTTTGCAGAGCCCTGAGGCAGGTACTGCGAATAGCTCAGGGTTAAGCGGGAGATGCAAGTACTTGGTGATATTGGGGTCGGTTTTTGCCCGAACGTTTTAGCAACCGGCTGAGAGGCGGTAGTTGTGCTACAGCCGCATTCCAAAAGTATACGTCTTTGAAACCTGCCAAATTCTAGGGGGTTTTGTATGTTTGGTTTCACAAAGAGCCTGGGAAACAGCTAGAAAGATGCCTTGAAAAGAGTAAAGACAAATGCAGTTGGTTCCGATGGAGATGGTGCGACTTGGATCTCTGTTGGCACGTTATGCGCAAAGGCGTAATGGCAGTCGTTTGACCCCATGTGCAGATTTATTGGTCAGCATGGGTGTTATATACGGTCATGAAGCAGGACGTGAGGCTCGAGAACCCTGCCTATATTTGGTCTGTTGAAAATGTACGTATGTATTTCACATGGAAACGCTGGAAAGCTGGGAAAAATACTGTCTAGGCTTCTAATTGAGATGCCTTGGAGAAAATAAACGAGCTGTCTCCTGCGTTGACAGGAATACAATTTGAGGTACGCTCTGAAAGCAAGAGCGGCCGACCGCAAGGGCCAAGGACGTGTGCCGAGTTGCGGGACCTGAAGAGGTCCGAAGCGACTCTGTGTCTCGAACTTGACTTAGAAGGTGAGAGGCTGGACCTGCGTGGCCCAGTCTAAAGCCGATTTCTTGGCAGGTGTGCAGATGGAAACATGCCGGAAGAGGGCTGGCTCGGAGCGCTTCGTTATTGTGAACGCCTGAATAATGTTCGTACTTTGTCACTGCTCACTTTGATGGGGGGGCTGGCTTGGAATGCAGTATATTATGCAATGGTTTTGTCATGTATCAGTGATGATATTAACAGTCTAATGCTAAACAGGTTCTGAGGAAATGAGGAGGAAAAAAAAATGACTTACTATATTTACCCTGAAACAAGATTCAATCTGCCACTGTATTTAGTGCTATATTTTTCATTATCTCACAAGCATATGTTGGAACCGCTACAGATGATGAAGTTAGCTGCTGGGCAGAGCTATCATCAATGCTTTCCATCTTTATTTTAATAAGAGGAACGAGCAAATTGTTTGTGACCTTTGTCAAGGGCTTCCTGGAAGACAAGAAACCTAGCTGCAACAGAATCACTAGCCTGGAGCCCTGCTGAATATTCAGAGCTTTAGCCCTGAATAAAATGTGCTGTAACAAAGCCATTGTGTCTGATGGAGCCATGTCTACTACAAAAGAACAGGGATCTTACAGGAAAAAGTTAAACCTTTTCTTTGTTCTCCCTTAGCTTTTAGAACAATGTCAGCGATATGCTGTTTTGTTCAACTGTTCTGAAAATGTACGTTCAAGGCAGGAAGCTTAAAAATGCATTTCCTTGACAGCTGGCTCATCACGCATATGCTGCTGTGGAGAAAAAAAAGCCGGCTTTTGGTTTGTTTAGGAAATAAAAAGCTGACATATGTGCTCTTCGTATGTGTCGCATAAGGGGCACGTCCCCTATGGCCGGCAGTGTTGAGGAGCAGGGAGATGCCATTTTTAGGTAGCTCCAACAAAGAGAGCCTTCTGTGAAGCTAAGCACATGATACGGTATCAAGCGAGTAAGAATGCTGGACCGTGAATGGGGCCGTGTGTGCTGGAGAACAGGAACGGTTAGTAAATGCCTTCCTGACACGGAAGGGGTTCCTATAGATTGCTCCCGCCCGTGCCCAGAGTATCGGGTGAAGGTCTCACAGCTTTCTTGCCTGTAAGATAGGATATGGGGAAGACTCGATCCCGGTGTTTCTGTCAAAGCCTTGAGGTAGCTCTTGGCAGCCTTGTGAAGCGTGTTGTTGATTGCAAAGGTGCTGCCTGATGCAGTCCATGGTGATCAGGGTGTTTCTGATGAGATACATTGGGGGGGGGGAACCAAAAAACCCCAAACAACCAAACCACCAAGCCCCACAAAACCCACGACCCAACGCAGGAACCACCATGCGCCTTGCCATCGAAAGCCCAAACAGGAATACAGGAGCGTTAGGGCCAGTCTGTAGGCTCCCTGTGGTAGCTACTCCAGGGACTTCAATCATCCTTGAACAATAATGGTTTTGACAGTCTTATTTCTGCAGTTCTTAGTGGTTTGTAGAGATGGAGGATGTACCAGATGCTCTCTTTTGACTCAGGTATAGACCTCACAGGTGACCTGAGACAAAACACTTTGTTGTGGATATTTAAGCCACATGCTCAAATTGGAGCTTCCGAGGAGCATTTAATATATAGGGAAAACAAAAAGCAGGGTAGAAGTGATAATAAATGAAGTAACACGGGCAAAACTGAGAAATACTTGCTGTATTTCTGATAGCTAATAAAATTTTGACGTGTTACCACGTGAATGCCAACGCAGCGATTGCTGTTTGGTGTGGGACTGGGGTCAGAGTTGCTGGGGGCAGGCAGGGACTGGTAGAAAAACTCTGGAGTTTTACCAGTACGTGAGCAGTTGTATTTACCGTCTGGGCTGGTGGGTCTTGAGATGAGGGGGGAAAGCAGTCGTGCGGTTAGGTGTACAGAGAAAGGCCGGTGCAACGGATGGGCTGGTGAGCTTGGCAAGGCTTCTGTTGGGGCTGGGAACTTCTTGGTCGCAACTGGTGCGGAGGGAGGTACGTTATCTACGTATTGATGTACCCCCGTACGGGTTCTCTGTCATCTCCTTCAGCTTACCCCTTGTAAACTGGGTATCTGCTACAGAGCAGTACTTGTAGCTCCTGGAGAGCGCTCTTCTCCAAGAACGAAATGATTCACAGCCATTGGTCGCCTTTTCTAGATGCATCTCTGCTATGTAGGTCAGTCTCCTTGCCGGATGTAGGCTGAGAAATGGGAGATAGCGCTATGGGAGATGGGGTATGACAGGCCTCTTGAATAGGTCGATGCTTAGCAGTAATGCCTCCAACAAAATGGTGACTGGGTGTGAAGAAGGATCTGCATACTGATAAAGCAATCAAGTTGGGTTGTGGTTCCCAGCTGGAGGCTGAGAAAATGTCAAGAGCAGAGCAGGACTCCCAAGCTGAGTAGCAAAAGCAGGCCAGGAATGTCCAAAATAGAGTTGCATCTCTGTTCAGTGTGTCCATACTGTGTGTTTTACTGGTAGTGTTAAACTTGAGTTAAATTCCTGTATGCTAGGTAGTAACTACTTGGGTTACGTTCTGAATTAAGTATCGTATGGAAGGCAACCCCTCCGTTACCCATCTGGGGTGAAATGAGCGCCGTTGTCTATGTGCCTCAAGAAACGCATCCCTAGGCGTTATCTCTACGTGTGGCGACTGACTCAATGTCTACACTTCAGTAAGATGGTGAAAGGAGGTCTTCCGGGCACCATTTTTGTAGCTGATAGGTGATAGAAGAGGCTGTCGGATAGCGAGTTTCACGGCAGCGGTTAGTAGCGTGCCGCACCAAGTCCTTCTGCCTTTTGTTCGCTTCCTGTGAACTGGCGATGTCTCCTGTTGGCGAAGGGCTTCTGTAAAATAGATAGGGAGGCTGCCCTGAATTGCTCTTGTAAAACAAAGGAAGTGGCTGTGACCCGGAATGGTGAAGCTCCTTCAGTCACCATTCGGCCCCTTCTTTCCCGAGGCTTCAAACGGTTTCTTGTGCCTGTGGATTGCTGGTGCGCTTTACTGGGATTATTTTCACGTTCGAGGCTTCAGAAATAGCAGGCCTGAAAACCGAGGGAGTCTAGGCGATTATTTCTGGCATTACTGCTTCTGTGCAAAACCATCTGGTGGAAAGCTTGGAGTGCTGAATGAAAGGTGTAAAACCTGGATTAGCATTGATAGGGTTTTCTATTGCATTTGGCTCATTCACGTGTCACTGGATGTTATCCAGGTTCCCTTAGAAGAGCCAAGATTGCCATCGTAGGGTGTAATGCCATATGTTAAGATTCATATGACATATTACCTAAAAAGTCATGAATTATTATACTGTGTCTCTTTACAGGGCTGTGATTAGAAATGTTTATGTAAATGCACCTTCCAAAGAAAAATGGCACACGATGTTAAACAACGGTATGCGTGGCAGCTCTAATGAGACGCTTTGACTCAGTCGGGATGTTGCCTTGAAAACAATGTGATCCCAGTATAATGACAAATAAATGTCCTTTTTTAAATGCACCCATCTTAGATGAGGTTTCTGCTGGGGCTGGTATCGCTGGGGAAGATCCTCTGCACACACGTTAATAACAGGAGGGAAGTGATTGCAAGACAAAACCGCAGAACGTATGGTTTCGTCAATTAGAAATACTCATTCTTAGAGCTGTGGCGTATCTCGCTGTAGCGTGTCACTATAATCTGCTGTGGACCGGACTAGGGGCACGCGTTCCACCCGTCGCGTTCTTAATTGCGAGGTTTCGTGAATACGCCTTAGGCGACGATTCCGAGCGACTCTTGGCTGCTACTCCAGTCGTTTGGAGGAGAAACTGCCTATGTGTAAATCCAGCTTTGCCAGAGCTTCCCAACGATGGTTGTGCTGCTGTGGCCCTCCTTAGAAATAGGTTATTTCTTACGAGGCCCTTGCCTAAGGGCTTTCCCTGGGCGTGTCAGTTGTGGGTCCTGGCGTTCCATCTGTGTCGCTTGACGGAGATCCCATATGCACACATGTGTGTATAGACCCATGTGCTGTGTTCTGATAGATGACTGTAAGACAAAGATTTCACTTGGGCTTTTAAAATGCTTCCAGAAAAGTGAAAAAGCTATCCCTCGGTTGAACTCCTGTTTTTCTCGTATACCATAGGGCATGTTGAATTCTGCCAGCAATAGATGGCGTAGGGTGCCCCATGGACATAGCTGTGGATGTTCTCAATTGCCACTTCAAAGACGGATACGGGAATCAAGTGAGCAAAGATGAAGGGTCTTAGTTAGCTAACCAAACTGAGCGAAGTGTTTGTGTATTTGAAAAAACCCCGCCATACACAGTGAATCAGATGGTTCTTTTAAGCATCAAAACAGAGGATGTATACCAATTCAGACTGGACGTTGGATTAAAAGAAAGAACAGGAGCCCGTTTAATGCTGAGAATAAAATGGGGTTTGTGTCCAAGAATATTAGATTATTTCAAATTAGATGACAGGATCCAGTCATTTTAATGATCACCAAGTCACTTTGTTTCCCTGAGAGATTATATCGGAGCTTTGTAGCCGGGTATAACTGTACTTTGCCTTCTCCTGTGATCTGTTGCAATATTGGAGAAGACTAATATAGTGCACAGTGGTAAAGATGTAAAAGGAGGTGTTGGATCGGTTTTGAATCAAAGCGTTCAAAGAAACGGGCAGAGCGGAGGAAACCATTGGCTGGTTTTGAAGTGCGCAGGGTTGATGTAAGCTGTTAGATGGTGCCTTCTACTCCTCCTTTGCATGGGATGTCTCTAAAATGGGTTCCCTCCGTCGCATCTGTAAACCACCATGGCTGCTCGGACTTCTCAGTTAAATCTCCGGTATGTGCGCAAGTGCACGCGGCTGTGTTTTCTTACACGTACGTATTGCACGTAGGTATCTGTATCTGCCTTGTCTTGTCATCCTCACATGGGCAGCAATGGGCGTGTTCCCAAGGCTCAGTGTCGCCATGGGGTCGGCTCTCGCACGATTATGTGAGGGATCAGCGTGATCGGCTGTCACTGATTTCACTGACATCTGTCCCCACAGTGAGACAAGCTGCAACATGAATTATTGAAGACATACACATGCAGATCTGTGTCGTGATTACGCCAAACAATACGCTTTGCCGCGCTCTGGAGAGCTGAGGAGAGCCGTGTGGACAGCTGCTTTTTAACCCGTTTTGATAATCTGTTAGCGTATTTCAAGCACAAGAACTTTCTGGGGCTTTGTGAAACCTGGGTAGCCTGAGTCTTAGCTCCCTGTTTTAAACTGCTGTTGCATATTTATTGTCTGAAGAAGTTTTCCTCTCTGCAAGGCTTTGTATGGCAAGTCATTCGAATCTAGATAAGAGGACTTGATCGTAGGACTGGCTGGAAACACTGGACCCGACCCAGGGAAGAAATTCAGGCCCTGATTAAGTTGCATCTCCAGTGAAGGAGTACTTCAATGCTTAATGTGAGGCGTACCACTGAAGACATGAAAAGCTTTGAGGCTGTGAGTGCTTGGACAGCTGCACGCTTGTCTAAGTGAGTTAGGACTCAAGTCTTGAAAAACAACAATCGACTTGTGGATTTCAGTCATGGGGCAGATTTAAAACCTGGGCCGTACTATCACAGCATTGCAGCTGTTGGTTATTTCCTTGTCATGGTAGTGTGTAGGATTGTTCACAGCTCACAAAAAGAAATTGTAGCTACGTGCATGTACGTGCCAGCAGTTAGCAGCTTGAGACGCTGCAGCAGAAATAAACCTTAGGAAGAGGTTTGAAGGAAAACCTTACTCTGAGAATTGAGTGGAAGGCAGAAGAAAACACAAAAAATCAAATTTAGTAAATAGAAAATAACTGAGGTTATCCTTCAGATGACTGGAAGGCTAATACGATAAGGTACAAAGCAAAGTGTCATCTGTGTGAACAACGTGTTTGCGGTATTGGTCAAGACGTGGAAATATTTGGCGTCTGAATAGTGCTAATCTCTTGAGAAGGATGGTATGGGTAGGATGCTTCAGCAGCTGCTCTTGGGATGCAGAGGAGGAAACGGGTTTGGCGATGGACATACGGGATGAGAAAGTGTAGTTTGCACGGAAGATGTCTCCCATTAGGTATCAGTGAAGAAGCTGCTAGATTACAACTTGTCTGGATGTGAGAGTTGGGGAGAAGCCGCGGTGACGGCAGGGTGAGGGGGCTGAGGGGCAATGTTGCGGGGCGGATTCGGTCGCGAGTGCCGCTCAGCGGTCTCTTGGCCCGTTGAAGGTGAGTCTAGCCCTTGCACGCTGTTGCCGTACAGGGGGCTGGTGAAGAGAGGCGGGAAAAGGGTTAGGAAGTCCACGAGCTGATGCTGCTGCCAGGCTATTAGTGACATTGTTAATAGACCGTGAAGAGGTGGTTTTAAAGTCTAGGAATTTGCAAACTTAGTCATCTTGATCTAAAGATGTCCTTAATTTCATAGGGTGCTTGGTAGACGTTTTTGATGGTGATACGTCCAGTCTTTTTGGTGAGGTATAAGCTGATAGAGACTCTGAGTATCACGCTACCTATACTGTGAAATACGCTTGAGTAAAGCTTGCTTTTATTAACTCCTAGTTAAGCGAGCAACTTTGAGAGCCTCTGTAATTTGAGGCGTAAGACTAAGCCTTTTTCCTGTTTCAGAGCAACTCGGGCAAATAGATCTAGGTGTGAAGCAGGTGGATGTGGGCCCGCTCTTGTGACTGTGGCAATCTGTGGGAGGCTTTGTGTTAATTTGCGGCAGGGCCCTTGGCTTTGAGTCCCTTGGTCTCAATAAACCTCTGTGCTGGCTTCATAGTTAAAGGGTTATTTGGAGTGGTAGAGCTCTAGGAGATTTGGACTCCAGAGCGAGCTGTGGATAACCAAGGAGAAGCAAACAGTAGCCTTTCCCCTATCAAAAAAACTTTTTGTGGTGGTAAGAGTTTGCACCAGCATAGCCGATGAGCCTTTTACCCGCTGGTTTAGTTGACTGAAGTGAGCAATGTTACTGGAGTTTGCTTCCTGCTCGGGGTAGTCTGTGTTGGTTTGTAATGAGCGGACCGCTTTGGATGCGGGGTTTTTTTATAATTTGCCGTTTTCCGCTCCCACACAATAGATACCGATTCAGCCAAAGACTTAATATGTCTCAAATGCTGTCAAAAGGAGAGGATGAGCTCCCTTAACGGGCTTAGCAGAAGTCCGATGCAGCCTTCCGCCTTGTTGTGCGAGTAATTATAATCCCGACCCTTGGATGCAGTGTCGTGCATCAGAAGCTATGAATATTTGGAGCTTTGAGGGTATGGATTATTTGCTCTAAATATACTCAGAGTAATTGTATAGCTCATATCTAGCAGGTCAGGATTACGGATTTCATTACAGATTTCAGAGATTGCAAGCCTTTATACAATTACCGTAAGTCCAACTAAGAGGTAAAATCATTTCCTCAAGATGGAGTAGGAGAGGATACTCATCTGACGTGACTTTCCCTAGGCTTCAATTTCATTAGGAAAATAAAGAGTCCTTCCTTTTCATCTGGCTTTGATATATCCTCGGACGTGCGGCCCATCAGGTGGGATGGATGCTTGGATCCTCCTTCCCTACATCTCGTGAAGAATTGCAGATAAATATTCCTTGTGCCTGTGCTTGCTTGATTGCTGGAAGATGCTGTGAACTGTTTTCTTTTGGACTGGCAGCAAACTGCACTGTGCTTGCTGACTCAGTCTGCAGGAAATGCTGACATGGTGGATTCAGCTTAGTTGCACCACAGAATGGAAAAACCCCAAACATTTCAAGAAACACTGTGGGAAAGTGTTCTGGGTTATGCATGCTTTTTGTTTTGCTTTTCAGCTAATGTTTTAGCAGGTGGGTTTGTTATATTTATGGTAAAAGACCCAACCAAACCCAAATGAACAAACGAAACAAACAAAAAAGCAACAACAACAGACTTTGAAAGCTAATATTATTTAATAAATAATTGGGAAGTTCTGAAGTCAAGGTGCTTGAGTCACAGGACAAAAAATGCCTTTGCTTCATTCTCTTTCCAAAGTGAATTTGACTCGAAGCGTACGTGATGGTACCGGAATGACTTTTCTGTGTTACCAGAAGGACTTTTCCGAAGGAGATGGAACTTCTCACGGAGAAAAGTCAGCTCCAACTGGCTCTGCTGACCCTGGTGGGCCGCTTGATTCGTTAAGGTCCTGCTAAGTAGGGAGTAAGGCATAGAAGAGGCTGTTAACTACTGATGCCAAACCAGAAATACCTGGTTTTACCTACTCAGAGCTCAGTCGCTGTTTATGTCTCTGTAGCGGGGCACTGATTTTGTGCTGTTGTCAAAAAGGAAAATAGGCTTGTGTACAAGCTGATTAGACTTAAGGTTAAGATGGAAGACACAGAAATATGGTAGAGAGGAGCAAACTGTGAACTTGATAACCTGCAGCTAACACACAATAATAAAGATGGGAGCAGAAGGTAACGCACGCTTCTCTTTGTGAGCATTTGACTCGAGCGGACTATTCGGATGCTTAAAGATCGGCATATGCCCGAGTGCTCTGTTGAATTGGGTCTGTCTTAGGTGTGAATCTGAGGCGATGGAGCGCTCAGAGTCGTTTCTCTGTTGCCATAACCATGAGCTGACTGGCACGCGGGGTTTAAAGTACCAGAGAGACCTTGGTGCTGCACGATGTCTTCTTATCCACATCTGTGGTACTGATCTTCCCTTCGCACGGAATAGCGGTGGATGGTGACAATTAATTCCGTAAGGTGAATGAACAGGATTGTATGTTTTCCATCAAAAGAGCAGCATCTGTTGTTTTTAGCACTTCCCGGAATCATGAGCGTCTTAAACCAAACTAACGGTACATTAAGGTTGTTTGAGGTATTAATACTCCATATTTCCTTTTTTTTTTTTTAAAAAGGGACCTTAACTTCAGTTTTTCAGGCTTCCCCATAGCTGGTGTTCTTTTTCCATAGCAGTGACTTATTAATGTGGGTTTGGATTTTTTCCGTACTTCCTTGCCTGTGTCAAACGGATGTTTCTTTAAAAGCACAACTCGGGTGTAACAAGAGTTGGTGTGTGTGTGTGAGTGCACGAATGGACGTACGCAGTACCTACGGGTTAAATTTGGCGTTCCTGGCTGCTGTCGTAAATTCGGCCTTAAACGTGTTATGAGCCTTTGGCTCTGGAAAGCCATATGGCCGACAAATCTGGCCAGAAGCAGACTGAATCCAATTCACAGAAAGCTGGTAAACCTGGATTTGTTGCTGAGAGTGTCCAAATGTTGTCTTTAGTCAGCCAAGAAAATACTAGCAGCCAAACTATTATGATAAAAGTAAGACTGATTGCTGTGTTTTCACCTGACAAACACAGGTGACGAATGTAAGGAGTGACAGGAAACCACCAGTGTCTCGATCGAGTAGTAGAGCTTTATAGGTCCATAGAGGAGATGTAATTCTAAAGTTCTGTGGGTCTCGTGCTAGCGAGGCTTTTAAGTGCTATCCTCTATGTTCTGGTGTCTTCCGGAGGAGAGGGATGTGGGCTCAAACTTTGCGCTTAGTACTTTGCACGAGCGAATGAAGCAAGCGCTCAATTCTGGCTAAACGGAGGGGGACCTTGTCATGCAGTCGATTAATATTTATGGCAGCGTTGACCAGTGGGGATTCAATTGATGGAACTGACTGGCATGAGAATGCCTTTTGGTTTTCATTTTTTTTAATGAGGGAGAGGGAGCTTTAGTTGTTGTTAAGTGTAAATCCGTTCTGTTTAGTTTCATGAGAGAGGGGGTTATTTTTATTATCTTTCACTAGTAAGAGTTACTCGCTTAAGAAGCTTTCAAAATATTAACCAGTCGCTGAAGGTTCTTTGAAGAAAAATATGACTGCTCGTGTAAACAATTAATGGTTGTTAAGCATGGCAGTGTATATTATGACAAACAACACATGCTACATTATGCCAGCTGGTGTAATGATGTGATAATGTCTGACTCATTAACTCTGGCACACAGTTTACGATGCCCTTCTATGACAGGATTAATTGA
The DNA here is from genome assembly GCF_011004875.1 of Balearica regulorum gibbericeps. NCBI lineage: Eukaryota > Metazoa > Chordata > Aves > Gruiformes > Gruidae > Balearica > Balearica regulorum. The sequence continues at coordinate 420,599 of NC_046187.1, read as the reverse complement.
TTCACACATACATTAAAACAAAAATAACTAAACTGAAATTCAGCTGGAAGCTTGGCTTCTCATTTGTCATCAGTCCTGTTGGTGGTTCAAGCCAATTCGGGCCCAGCGCAGAGCAAGCCGAGGTTTGTCCCCTGACCTTTGTTTTGGCGATAACTAGATGGGTATGTTGTGAGGAGGGAGGAAGTTACGTGAGCGGCGATTGGGCTGAAGGGTCCCTGCGGTGGCTTTTGGCGCTTTTGTAACGGTTTGCGGCAGATAGGGAAGTTGCGAGGTGAAAATATCAAAAAACTGCGCAGCCATTTTTGCCCGAGCAAAGACGTAAATGCACAGCCCATTGTTGGTTGTCTTGCTGGAGCGAGAGTTGCTTAAATAGATTTGTATCAGAGGATCGCTTAGCTGTTGTGTTGCTAGTGGGGCGTCTTGCCTCGAACTGGAACTTAAAAAGCACACGAGAAGAAATGCCTGAAGGCTATCTCAAAAGTTATTCAGGCAATGGGAAAACCGAATCGGAAACTATTCAAAGAAGATGAAACAAAACCAATGATTAAAAAAAGAAATGAAAAAACTTGCTGTTAAGTGACCTGTGGTGGTTTACCTGTCTCGGTGCTCTCTGATAGAGAGAAACCCAGGGTGTCTCTGCTTTTAGCCTGTGTCAGTGATGAGCCTGTACCTGCCGTGATGAAAAAGAGCTTCTGTGTTCACTTTCGTAGGGGTGTTTTGGTTCTTTTTGGACTGCCCCGCTTGTAACGCGTGCCTGGTCTGGGAGTCACAGCAGAAGCAAAGGTATTCGGAGTTGTGAGCAGGACAGCATTCTTGATTTTGCTGTGACATTGGGTTGCTTGATATCTAGCAGTCCAGCAAATACAATAAGCTATACAGTTTCCATGAATTTTAGTATAATGTGTGTGGTGTGTCGTACTAAGGTGTCAGTATGCCACTCCTGTGGCAATTAGTAGCTAAGAGGATGAAGATTTTTCAAACCCCCAAAATGTTTCTGAAGATGAAATTGGAAAATGTTGTAAAATGATAATACTTTACAGTCTATTTTCTGGACGTTGCTCAAGCAGACACGTAAGTAGGCTTAGAAAACTGATGTCATCGACACGCTTCTATTTGACAGGTCTTTTGAAGAAGGGCAGAAGGGAAAGACTGAGTTAGTTACTCATCCTGAGTAATACTTGCAGTTGTCCTGCTGAGCGATAGCTTGTAGCAGGAGGAAGAGTAACAGGCCTGACCCGTGTGCACAGAGTTGTTGACAACCGGACAGAAAGGAGAGACAGTAAGGGGAAGTGCGAGAACTGTCTTGTAGCTTGAATGAAGCTGCAGGTCTAATGGAAGGTTTAATTTAGCTCAAGAGTAGTTTCCTGCCTCACCTGCTTACTGGATAATGGAATTATACTGTGGCAAATGATAATTGAGAAGTAAGTCTAACAAAAAAAGTATCTGTGGTGGGCATTTTGATGGAAAAAGGTTTCCTGACTGAAATGGTTTGATAAAAAAGCTAAAGGGCTTCCCCTTTCACTGTCTTTTCAGTGTTGCTTTTTGGGCCAGGTGGTTTGTTTGTTGTTGTTCCCCCTTGTTGGTCTGTGGAAAATAGACATGTTTTACAATTTGGCTACCTCCCCTACCTCCAGTTTCCTCTGAAAATAAAATATTTGGGTTGGGACCAGTTAGTTTATATTGCTGGGCTTTTTTCAGCCGGAATCCTAACATGGCAGCGTTCTTAGTGATGTACTGCTTGCTTGGGTATAGTAGGGTGGGTGGTGTTAGTTAGAGATGTTTTCCAGCCAGGTTTCTGACCTTACGGGGGTGGTTGGGAGTGTGGAGCGCTCAAATTGCATTTGACATTAAGTGCGAGGTTAATGGTTGGACTTAAAGGTCTTGTCTGACCTATATGATTCCATGATTCTGTCTTCGTATACTGTGTGGTATTTTTGGATAGTTAGGTTTTGCCCGGTGTATTTCCACTTAGCCTTTGTGTGCGGTAAGGAAGGGTCAGAAGGCCCTCCAAGCTCTGAGGGGCGTTAGCCGTAAGGTGTTGGACCCTGTTGTTCTGATGACCTGTGCCTTTTTTTATTTTTTTTGGTCTCACTTGATGTTAGTGGAAAACGGCTGCCTTGTGTTGTCTCACCATCCTTGAATATGATGGGCTGAAAAACCTCGGAGTTTCTATCTCTGGTGAAATCTTCATGCAAGTTTGGACAGAGGGTTGTGTTGATAGATCTATTCTGACCCTAACATCTACTTGTGCGAGGTCACTGAAAAGAAGAACAATTTACTTGCTGTCCCTTGATTGTTTCTCTCGGTTGGCTGGTTTTTTGGCATTTTCAGTCTGTGTTGGGTTGACAGTAATGGTGTCTCCTCTGCAATGGACTAATAGGCCAATATGAGGCATAACTGTACTTTTTTTATGATGGTGAAGATGAATGTAATTGTAGGCAATGTTTTGGCTATTTGTGAAGTACGTTGGGTGCTACACAGTTTTATCAGCACCGTTGCATATGTACTAACTTGCCCTGCCAACGGCCTCGGATACCTGAGGCGCTTCGGGCGTTCCTGCCGTGGGCTCTGGCCTGAGCTGTAGCGAAGTCCACAGGGAGCTAAAATCCCTGGCTATAAACGCAAGGCCCTCTCTTAGGGCTCTGTCTTGCTACGCTCTCTCGGTACAGTAATTATTCCTGTAAAAGGCTTTCGTGTTAGTGTGGTTCAGGTATAGATGTTACAACTAAATGCGGTGAGAACCCTGAATAGCCCTAGGGTGAGCTCATGTTAATTTCATTGGAAATTCTCCAGGCAACTGGAGCATGGAGCTAGCGCTGAGTTACTAGCTTACGCTTAGCTGAGGCTACGCGCTAACCTGGCATCCTGGTGACTTGTCACTGTTACCTGATGTGACGGGGCTGACCACTACAAATGTATCTTCCTCTCTTACTCAACACGTTCTTTCGGAGACTTCACGCTCCCTCTGTTGAACTGACAGGTCAGTGTGCCGGAAACAAATTGTAGCACAGCGTGGGCTTGTGAACTTGAGGCACCGCGCAGAACTGTGGCTGCCCTCCTCTCTTAGAAGTTAAATACTCCCCATAACGATGTCACTGTTCTGCTCATTTTCTTTCCTTTGAGGATATTACTCTACGATGAGGCACGTTTATTGTTTGGGGCTTTTTTGACTAGATTATGGTAATAGTCTGACCTAAAATCCCATTGAGAGCAAGGCCTCACAATTTTTAAGTGCACGATGGAAATGGTTTCTGCGTAAAAGACCTCACAGTCTTAAACAGGTAAGGAGAAAAAGGAAAAAAAGAGTATTTTGCTCTAAATAAATTGTGGGAGTCTGGCAGAGACAGAGATCCAAGGTACTCCTCTTAGGGGATGAACCTCGAACCGGTATTTAAAAAAAATTTCAAGCGTTTGGCCAGAAAAATGCTGTGTTGTTGTCTGTATGAAGCTTTGCTATAAGTATTTGCACTTTGCTTTTTTGTAAGATGGGTCAATATTGCGGGGCTTACAAATCAAGTGATTTATTTCAGTTTGGGATTTCGATGACGGTGGTTCTTTCCATTGGGTGTTTAAAGGAAACAAGAAACTGTGATTATGAATTAAAAAAAAACCCTCAACAACAAAAACCCCCAAAAACATATAATAAAAGCTATAATGACTGCCTAGCCATCAAGTGAGAAGGTTTGTTTGCCTGGAAGTCTGTCGAAGTGACCGGTGGGATGTTGGCAGAGTGCTGCCGCAAGATAGGAAGACAGTGGAGACTATTTCAAGTGTTGAACTATTTACTGTGTAACTGTGTTTGCTTTTTAGCTGATGGTAATGCTGATGTGAATGGACTAGGGAGCAATGATTGTTAGATCAGTACAGCTTTTGCAAACCTGATGGTTGAAGTTGCCTTTGGCTTTTTGTACCTTTGCTGTTACGGGCGAGATGGAGTCTGTCAAAATTACTGCATTGTCTCCTTGGGAGCTCTGCAGACTTGGGATGTTTGAGGATATGTTTTCTACTGCTCATCCGAGTAGCCGTGAGGTTCCCGTCTTCTTCTGTAGTTACATGTAATTAAACACAGAACATGCCTCGTAGCTGCATCACCTGACTATATGGAGGCAAACTTGTTAGTGGGTCTATGTGGAGAGTCGTCTGAGGCACCACAATCATTAGATGTTTTTCTTCCTGTTTCCAGGTCATGGAGAGCCCTTGACTTTTTCTCTGTGAACTGGTTTGACCTCACACGTTGCAAACTTGGGGGTCCCGAGCGCTGTGGCCTATAAAGGCGGTGCTCCTGGGAGCAGATTATGCCCTACAGCGAATCCAGAGGAAAGCCGGACAGCTGTGTGCTGTCGGAGCATGCTGTAAAGATCCATGAAATAGAAGTCGGTGCTCCATGATCTAGAAATACGTCTTGAGCGGCTTTTCTAGCTAGGCGTATGTTTGCAGCTGAGAACGAGCACCCTGTTTTCACGGTGCGGAATTATTGCTTTAGGCTAGGAAACAGTCTCGCAGGGTGAAATTGCAGACTGAGGGGGGTGGGTGTGTGTATGCAGGCACGCATACCTCCGCAGTGTAACTGGCATACCTGTGCAGTATTACTAGTAATAAAGTGTGTGTTCCGCATCATGCGATATGCTAACGACGGAGGGTGTTTTAATGGCAACCTTAAATAAAATATACCCCCTGTACTTAGAGTTTGTGTGTCTCGGGTCCTGCAGTGTGCTGTGAGGGTCTAAGGTGGCACTTGATATCCGCTAGTAGCAGAGGAAAAGTATTTCCAGGGCTTGCGATAGTGGTGGAGAAGATTAATTTCAGCTAAAGGAAATGTCTGATGATGATGGAAAGATAACAATCACCTACGTAGGGATAATGGATTGCATAATTAACTCTGTTATCACATTATGAAAAGGTGATACTTGGGCTATGGGAAAGCGCGGGCGGGTCTGTCAAGTCTGGAATGCTTTTTCTGAACCTTCTGCAATGCTACGGAATAGCAGCCCTCGGTCGGGCCTCCGCAGCGTGCTCTGTGCTGGGCTGAGAGGAGCCAGCCGGTGGCACGCCGCCGTGCGGGAGGACATCTCTGCACGGGAGTAAGGGGCTGTCTTGGCACCGACAGCAAAGGGTTAAGGCTGTAGTCAACTGGGGAAGTACTTAAGGGAGATCAAGTACTGCAAACTTCCTTAGAATGTGGTACAAGTAGAAGAGTGAAGCTGTGCTTGTTTGTTATACGCCCGTGGTTTTATACCACGAGATGCCACATGATGCTGTAGGTACATAGCTTAGTACTGCTAAGTCCTTTTTTGGAAGCAGAGGTTTTTAATAGTTGGACTCATTGAGGTTAGTTGAATGGCACGGTAGACATTTGAGGGTGCTTTGTGTACTTGGACTTCGCTTCATCCTGATGCAAAGTTAATGCTTGAGGTAGAGTTGCTTTTAGAACAAATGGCAGCCCTGGTGGCTTGAAATTAGTCAGAGGTTTCTGTATTGTTTGTGTGGTTAACTGTGTGTGTTAATCATACCTTAGACCAGAACTGCTTCCTGGTCTCCATTTGATGGTGTATCTGGAATGTAGTCGTGCCTGGGTCCTGCTGTTTCTCCTGCTGCTGCCCGAAGGTGTGAGAAGAGTTGATTAAGGATGTGAGGAGGCAACAGAGCTTTCTGTGTATTGCTGTGTAGGCGAGGAGACAAGAGATGCAGGAGAGGGAAATAGCGGAATATTTTTGTCATTGGAGTGGTGGAGTTGAAAAAGTCGAAGCGGAGGCTCGTGACATGTGACCTGCTGAGCTGGTTTGTTTTAAGGTGCACCACGCTTGACGGGGCTGTGAGAGTTAGCCTTGCTTTTTGCCTCCAGTGACTTAAGATGATGTTCAGGTGTCTAGACGTGCTTCCTGATCAGTGTGAGCCCTCAGCAACCTGTTAGTGAGATATTGTTGTGCTTTAACCCTAGCTGGTAACTGAGCACCACGCAGATGCTCGCTCTCCCCTCCTCCCCACAAGGGGACGGGGAGGAGAATGGAAAAAAACCGCGTGGTTTGAGATGAAGACAGTTTAATAGGATAACAAAGTGAGAGAATAGCAAAAACCAAGTGATGCACAAATGCAATTGCTTACCATGGTGGAACTCTCACACCCCCACACCCCACATGCCCCCCCCCTGCCCCGATGCACAACCTGTTTCGGAGCAGTGATCCAGCCTCGCGGCCCGCTTCCCCGATTCCATCTGGAGCATGATGCTCTGTGGCAGGGAATATCCTTTGGGGCAGCCTGGGGCAGCTGTCCTGGCTCTGCTCTGCCGGCTTCTTGTATACCTGGCAGGGCCTGGGGAGCCGAAAAGTCCTTGACTTGGTGTAGACGCTACAGCTACCCAGCAATAACTAAACACGTCAGTGTATTAACAATATTATTGTCATCCTAAATCCAAAACACAGCCCTAAACCAGCTACTCGAAAGAAAATTAACTCTGTCTCCGCCGAAATGCGGACAGATGTGCTTACCCAGTCAGTAGTGTCAAATGCTGCTTCAGAGATAATGTGTATGTATGTGCATGTGTGTGAGGAAAATAGAAAAGAGCATCCGGAGGTGCTCGTATAGTAATGGAGTATCGTGTATGCTAAACACTGAGGCCAAGCGCTGCAGGCAATTTCTCCAGTACTCGTATAAATCACACGGTAAAGGTTTTACTGGAAACTAAAGTGGATATTTAAATATTCCCTGGGTTAAGTTTACTCATTTTGTTTTGATTGAAACAATCAGAAAAGATTGTGTGGCCGTAATTTCAACAGGAGGTTAAAGTAGGTGACTGACGGAGTTGTGATCGTATTTACTTTAGACCACGGTAGAGAGATTACTCATAGGGATCTTATTAGGCTGCATGATTAAAAAGAAAAAAACAGCAGCAACAAATTTTCAATATCTAACACATATAGTGGGTGCATAATGTTGCATCTAGATGGATGATAGTTTAATTTAATGTTTAGTCTTATGCATGGGCTTACTCAGACAAACAATTGCTTAGTCCCAGGGGATTATGGGCATTAATATCAAAACGATAACAGAAGCATCAGAGCCGTGCTCAAACAGAGAGCTGGAGGATTCAAAGCAGCCTGGTTCTCACAGGAGCCGATTTATTTGGTTGATCTCACTGTAACTTTGACTTCTTGAGAGGAAAGAGAGGCTGTAACAGCTGCAGCATTCCGTGTGCCCGTAGGTGAAACCAAAGACTCGAGCTAGGCTCTTGCAGAAATCTCTAATGAGATTTCTCTAATTTGCGCGGTACACCTTGTCCTTCAGTTAAACTAACGAGCCGTGGGCTCTGACTGTGTTCGTGCACCTAGCCTGTATGTCAGTTAGGGCTCCTCTTCCTTCCGCTCTACCCCTTGTGACCCTACTTTCTCCGTCCGCCAGGTCTGAGTTGTTGAAAATTGAAAGAGCAGCCCAGGAAAGCGTCGCGGGGCAAAAGCGTGATCCTGCCTAGCGATCGGTGCGCGTACGGACAACACGTGCTGACAATAAACGATGACTTGGTGTCTCGGAATGTGCGTGTAATGAGGCACCATCACCATAATTTAACTGTGCTTCTGCTTAGTGGCAATATAGAGAAATTATTAATTAACCAATTTTATAATAGAATATACAGAGGCGATGTCGTTGCCTAAAGGAGGAAGAGAGGGCTTGTAATTTGCTGCTATCAGATGAATTACACGATGAAAATGAGCTTCAAAAACTGCAGGAATGGAGAGGACAAAAAAAACCACGGCTGTAATGGTTTTGGGTTGTTTTTCAGTGGCTGTTTTTTCTGATTCGCTAATGATTATTGTATGTCCATCCTTAAGGTCATTTGTGATATGTCCCATGCTGAGAATTATGACCAGCAGTAAGAAATGAGAAATTAATTTGTTTTAAATGATACTACACATTATCAGGAGAGAGACTACATTTTCAGCCACCGAAATGATTCCTAATGACAAGCTTAATCCTTCTATCAGACACAGATGCACAGAGCGCCACGCAGTTTTGTGAATCGGCTGCTGTACACGAGGATAAAGCACGAGTTGAAAACAAAAAAATTAAATCCTGCAAACCCCGATTCCTGTCGGACCATCTCTGTTTAACTTTGGCTGTCAGACCGCGTTAGGAGGTACATCGCATTCAGCCACAGATGAAGCGAATGCTGTTAGAGGTCACTTCCGAGGAGTTGCTTGTATTCATATCGATACGTAAATTGCTTGCTAGCTGCAGCTGGTTTAAGAGCCTGATGCCACACTTGACAAAGGCGGGGGCAGGATTCCTGCTTAGGCCGTGTCGGAAGGGTGGGCTGCAGCCCTGGCTTCAACGCTGTTGCCGTCTAACCCGGCCGGCAGCTAAAACGACTGCACGGGCCTTAGCTTGATTCCCTGCCTTGCTGGTGGGATGGGAGAGGGAACTAAAAAGGAAAAGGTAAAACTGTGCGGTGAGATCAAGATGGTTTAATAGGACAGAAAAGGAAGAAAAGAAAGATGATGATGACGGTAGACTATACAAAACAAGTGACGCACAGCACAATTGCTCGCCACCCAGAGCTGATGCTCAGCTGGTCCCCGAGCAGCGAGCCACCTCCTGGCCAACCCCTACTTTATATATGGAGCGTGACACCGTTTGGTATGGAATATCCCTTGGGCCGGTCTGGGTCAGCTGTCTCGGCCGTGTCTTCTCCCGGCTTTTTGGGCACCCCCGGCCTTTTCTGTGGCGGGGCAGTATGAGAAGCTGAAAAAGTCCTTGACTGCTTGGCAGTAACTAAAAGCATGAGTGTGTTATCCACAGTATTGTCGGCTTAAATCCCAAACGTGGTACTGGAACTGCTGCAATGAAGAAGATGTAACTGTATCCCAGCCGAAACCGGGAGGAGTGCTGAGGAGCCGCTCCTGTCCTTAGGCATGTGCTCGCTTATCTTGCTGAATCGGTGCGTTGTATTTAGTTCGAGTTGCTCTGAGGGGTTTTCATGACTAAAACTGTTACCGTAATTAAAGAAGCTGGTATTTAACCGCTCTTGGAAGGGCACTGTGCATATGGTAATGCTACTAGAAAGAGAATGCTCGTGTGCTGTCTTTAGTTGTAGTTTTGTTTTGGGTAGATTTGAGACTTGCTTTTTTTTCTGCTGCTTTGCATGTCTTTCATAGTAAAACCTCACGGCTTAACTCATACGTATGATGGAACGGGGAATGGCTGCGGGTTCAGAAGCTCGGGTTTTTGCTTGGGTGAGTATGGCTGTGTGCCGTTCGGTTAATGAAGGCCAGAGAGTATTTTTCGTCACGTGGACTCTTCTGAGTGTGACGGGCTATTACTCTCCAACGCGTGCTCCGTTCCTGTGACAAATTCTTGCTCCTCTTTCAGGAGTCACTGGGTGTAATCCCATTGTTAGTGCTGCCTGTATTCAGATAAAGTGGATGTAGTGCTCTAGCATGTCATAGTCTCCTCACCTTAGAAAGTAAGTAGAATAGCTGCGCACGGTTGAATTCAAGTGAGTATTTTGTCAACTTAACGGTACGGTTTTCTAACCTTTTTCACACCTAGCTAAGTGAAAACTGTTGCTACTCAAGAGGACCAGAATTCCATGGGTAAAGCTCCCTCTTGAAATCCTTCAGTTGCGCGACAAGACGCACGTAAGGGAAGAATGAGAAGCGCCTAAGCTGCAGGCTTTGAGTAGGCGATATGAATATCTTGCGTGGAACGCAGTGGCTGCCAAGGGCTTGATTCCCTTTCTTAGGATTCGTGTTAGATAAACCCAGAGGAGCTGTGGAGGGGGGAGCAAGGTGATAATCTAGGGTGCTGCTTTGATCCTCTCCCAGGAGAGTAAATGAACTCTGAGAAATGAACGATTTTAAGAGCTTCACCCTTGTGCTTGTGTTTCTAAAGGATCAGTTGAGTTGCTGTTGTAGGAAGAAGCACTACACAGTAAAGAAACAGAACCAAATTGATCGGTTGAAAGATCTCACGGAATCACTGGAGACATTTGGAAAAGAGGGAGATGCAGCTTCGAAAGCTATGTGGGATATAAATGAAAGGATGGGGTTTTCAGGTAGTTTGTCAGGGGAAGGTGGGATGTCTGATGACTACTTTGTCAAATACCTAGAGAAAAAATTCTCTGCTGTTGCGTTTTCCTTTCTGGGTGCTTGCTCCGAATATTCTGTCGCAGAAGGCTGGTGTTCCCATAACGCTTCCCACGTTGGTCCGGACACGCAGTGATGCGCTCCTGGCAATGGCTGGGAAGGGAGTAAGGATCGAGGGGATTTCACAAAGGATTTTTGTTTTGTCCTAAGTCAGTGAAAGATGCTTTCCGGATGGGTGATGTATGATTGCACCAGAACAAAGGTAAAATATAAGGAGGGCCTAGACTGGCAGGTATTTTAAAAGTTCAGACCAAGGCATCATCAAATGGTTTTGGAATTATTTTTGTTAATAGTAAACAAGTACCGAGAATACGTGGTGGCTTACTGATGCTCGGTTGTTCGAACCGATAAGCAGACGTGATACCGCAGTGTGAAGATGCTCTGAATGCTTCTAGAGAAGCCCTGCCGTGAACCCAATGAAGAAGGAAATACAAAGATCGTGCTGTATGAATATGAACGGTTTGTATCTCTGACGGGAGTTCCTTAGGGGGTGAAATGGTCTGTAGCTTATACAGATGATGCAGTGGAGGAATGAAAGCCCCACCAGGGACTCTTCGCAGTGCTCCTCCGATGCGCCTTTTGTAGGGAGGTGAGGCAGTGCGGTCCGTCGTGTCTGCCGAGACCTGCCAAGCTGTGCTGTTGGGATGTGACTGATTGCGAGGGAGGGTGCTCATCTGTGGTGTGGGCTGGGCTGACGCTGGCTAGATGGAGGACGAAGCTTTCAGTAGGTCTTAATGATTTGTTGAAGTAGCAGATGGAAGAGAGAAACTTAGCTTTGTGAGAGGGCACAAAATAGGACAAGACAGGAGGGCAGCTCAAAAGACGAGAAAGATTTTTCGTTTGTAAAGTGTATGTTTTATTGGAAGTTTCTGAGAACACTGAAGACTTGTTTTATGAAATGGAAGAAGGAAAGTTATTCCTCTTGTATAGCAGGTGTCATTGCCAATGAAGTAACCAATAGGAGTTGATCTTTTCCTTTGTCCTGTTGACTTAGTTTCAAGGGTAGCCCCTTCCTAATGTTGAAGATGAACAATGTTTTCAGTGTTGAGAAAACAAATGAGAGAACCTGCCCGAAATAAACAAAACCAACAGAAGGACCAAACAAACAGAAAAACCCAAACAAACGAAAAGGGAAACCAACCCAAACAACCCAAACTAACTTAGTTGCAATTCAGTTGTTGAATGAATGGACCTATAATGAATTACAGAGTTAGAAACAGGCTTGTGTTTCACTATGTAACAAAAAAGGCCTATCTTGCCCTAAGTTTCGTGTCTGCTTTTTTGGGCACGGAGTGAAATGTTTTTCTCTCTGTCTTACTCCACAGAATACATTCCCCCCCCCCCCCCCTCCAGTTTTTAACCAAGTTTGGCTTTCATCAATACAGGGACGCTACCAGGTCAATTGTTTCAAATCTGTCACGCTGATGGTGCAGTAGTTGCGTACTGCTGATTGCGTGATAGTGATTATTCATGAAAAAATATTTACAGGTTGATGGAAAGGGCAGTGAGTCTGTGAGGAAGGGCAGTGAGTCTGTGAGGAAGGGCAGTGAGTCTGGTTTTGGAGGCTCACAGGGAAGAGGAACAAGTTGTTAAGTTTTGCTCCTGTGTGACATGGGCACACATAAGTATTGAAGGAAAGAGGCTAGCGATGTTACCTAAGAAGGCTGTTCCTCAGATTTTGTGCCGGGCCTGCCTCAAGGTAGTGTTGTTTGTCCATGCTGTGAAATGATGAGTGACTTAGGAGTGGTGTTATCAGAAAGACCTGCCTTAAGTCTCATCGGTTGTTGAAGCGGTTGGTCCGAAATGCCCGGTGTCCAGTGTTTTGCTGTTCCTGAAGCACTCAAAGCGAGGTAAGTTTTGGAACATGGGCTGTTTTTATAGGTGTCTAAACACGGGCTTAGTAAATTTTCTGCTTTCGGTTTTGAATATCTTCATCTGAATCGCGTGCTGCTCTGTTTCTGGCGGCGTGCAGAGACATGGAGATGGGCTACAGTAGCTTATCAGACTCATATTGTTTATTTCTTGTAAACCACAGCTGTCTGAGTGCTGGCTCGTGACTGACAAACAAATGAGTTTACCCTTCATCTCTTTGAAAGCGATACTGAGAATCTCCGCATCCCGTATTTTAATTTTTGTGTCCTTCTTTGTCATTTTCCCAATGAAAATTACCCCGGCACTGATCTCAATGTTAATGTATTCCTGCTTACATTTGACTTCAGAATATGTTATGGCTAATTATCATTACACAGGACGAGAGATCAGAGCCCCGACTGAGGTGCTTGGTATGGGAACAAAAGGAGGCCAACTCTGCATCTTGGCACGGGGCCAAAAATGGTGACTGAGCATCTTGGAACTGGTGGAGTCCGGGGAGGGGAGGGGAGCTTGTGGGCTTGTTTTTCTTAGTGCCATTTTATTGTTTTTTATCAACTGGGGGAGGGGCCAGGACAGGGCTAAAATTTCCCCTTGAACATGATGTCAATATGTTGGCATGTCTCCTTTTATTAAGATGCCATCCAACTGATAACAAGTCCTGCTGTGTTTTACCAACATAAAAAATTAGACTGGAGACCAGGGAGCGGCAGGTGGCTTTTGGCACCAAGAAATAATCGCACTTGATGTGGAAAGTAAAGTAAAAGGAGCCATCTGTTCACTGCAGGAGGACGTGAAAAATCACATTAACATATTGTCACTAACATCATGAAATACACAGTTAATAATAAATTTAGTTATCACGGCAAGCTGCATTGGATGCTTCGTTAGAAAAAGTATTGTGTGGAAGATGTGCTTGCTCACATCCTTTTGATGAGACAGATCCTTTTTTGTGTGGAAGGCCAAACGCCGCCATTTGTCACTGCCTGTGCGAGTAGCTAGGAGTCCCCTCGGCTGGGAGCTCAAACGGCTTTTCAGAGTCCCTCCTCTGCCCGTTCGGCCGCTCCGCTTGTATCCATCCTTGTTTCTGGACTGTCAGGCGAGCGTGCTAAATGGTTGAAAAGGGCGGAACTGGAAATCCTGTGGAAGGAAGGTAACGAAAAGCCTAGAAGAAAGGAGGAGTCTCGGATTAGGTGTTCTTGTGGCAAATGCTGAAGGTGTGCTCTGTCGTCTACTTAAATCCTTGGGAAGTTTTTCTTTTGCTAATGTAATTGGCACTGGATTAGACTTGTGGTATCGCAGTCGTTTTTGATAAAAGGCATTTCTTCCTTTTGTTGCACCTGCTTTCATTATCCATTTCACTGCAGATGCACGTAGCCTGCAAAGTCACTCCTCGTCAGGTCAGGAAATAGTTTGAGCTCTTGTCCCTCTGCCGTGTGTACTAGGCTCTGCAAACTTCCCGTGCCGAGCGTGTCGGTGCGGGCTGTGTGCTAAACTGGGAAAGGACTGTCCCGTTGATGGTTTTCTGCCAAAGAGACCTCGGGAAGGTAGCGCCGATTTAAATCGGACACCGGCCGTGACAAGGATGTCCTCTTCTTAATCTCGAGAAACAGTTTCGGTGAAAACGTACTTAGGAAACATGGTTGTACTCCGTGTATGACGTACTTTAGATTTCCATCTGGAATGTGTTTGAGCTCCAAATGGATCACGTAGAAAGATTTACTTACTAGTCGTCGCTGCAAAAACTTACTGTCTCGGAGGATGGAGCAGGTTGCTCCTCTCTTGTACGTTGATCCTAATAAAAGAGGATTTTAATCGTGTCCCTTCCAACTTGTGTTTACCCTGTTTTCAGATCGGAATGAGAACTGAAATGGGGCACGATAATCCCAAGAGTTAGCAACGATAGCCTGGCGGTGTGTGAGCTGAAGGAGAAAGGCCAAATGAACTGTGTTGGGTCACGTATTGCGCTATGCCCAGCAACTTGTGAATTAGCCTTTTGGCGGCGCAGCGTTTTATTCTCAATTGCAAAATGTGCTTTGTATTGTAGCAGCAGCAGTTAGTAGCTCTGCAAAAAATGTCTACGGTGCCTTTGGTAAGAGGCGTGCACGTTTGCGTGCGCACGCCATCCGGAGTGCTTAGGCTTAAAGGAGGTAGCAATTACTCGATTGGGAATACCCAGAGGTGTTCAGTGAAAACTTACGTGTCAGAAAGACTGTGCGTTGGAGGTGTTGAGACTCTGATGACTAAGAAGTGATGTCACGTCCTCTTAGCTGCCTGTCATCAGTCTTCTGGCTGGTTCAGGGTTTTGAGGTGGGCCATTGGGTTAGCTGGGTACCGCTTGATGCGGCCAGTCTTGATTGCTGCGCTCCCTGGTAGCGCGGTCCGAGGGGAGGGCTTGCCGCTTTGCTTTCTGCGAGGGTCGTCGTAACATTCGGGGGATTTGTAAGCACTAACGGATGTGTCCTCGCAACCTCCTGTGAAGTAGCGCATAGTGATATGCTCAATTAGAAAGATAAAGATTGAAGCCTGGAAAGAGCAAGCAACACCCACATGCCGGCAGTCTGGGGCAGAAGCAAGTATTGAATATAATTAATGTCAATCAACCTGGCCTTATGGAAAATAGATCTTGTCAAGTGAACTTGATATCTTTTTTGATGAGATTATGAGTCTGGCTGATAGACTTCCCTTGGTACTGAATAATATTTTGATTGAGGAACTGAAATGATGCAGAATGATCACACAACATGTTATTACATGGATTAAAAACTTGCTATCTGTGAAGTCTTAAAATGCAACTGTAACCAGGTTATCAGTGTTGAGCAGGTGTGATTCTAATGATAGCCTGCAGGAACAGCTTTTTAGTCCTGCCCTCTTACACCTCTTTATTCCCTATTATTGACGCAGAAGAAAATACACTGCAACTCTTGGCCAAGGTACGAAGATGTCGGGAACGTTCAGTTGCAGAAGGGGCTGCTGGCTGACGTGGAGCCGCGTGGATTTCGTGACAGAAGGAAGCAAATTCCTTCTTTGTGTTGCGAAATATGAAGGCGTGTCCGAGATGGGAGAGCGCGGGCCCTGCCCGCAGTATGGGAGAGTCTTTCTGGAAAGCAGCGATTTGGAAGAAGAATCGAGGGTCACAGTAAACGTTAGCTAGAGGCGAGCAATGCGCTACCTAAAGACGCTGTTGGAGTTCTTGAAAGGCACCGAGGAATTAACACCTAGAGGATTTAAGTATTTCTATGCCCATATAGGCTTGTGACTGCTTTTTTTTTTTTTTTTTAAAGGATGTGTGTGGTTCTGGGGCTAGTTATTCTAGTAGTCATGGTGAAACTTAAGGGAATTTGAAGAAATCTATGAAAAAGTCCAAAAAATCGAATGAGATTCCTCCTGGGGAAGTTGCGTGCTGACTCTGTTGAAATGAAGGAGGGAAAAAGCCAAGGAGCGATTGGAATGGCAGCCAGGGGCATTGGGACTTGGGTAGTAAACAGCTCTTCAGAAAAGAGAGGTAAACCTGCAATAAGATGACTGTGCAGTGAGAGACGGCGTCCGGAAGCTGAACTAGAAACAATTTTATGCTTGCACGTGCGAGTTTTCACAGGAAAAGGTAGGCTGGCTTTGTCATGGCTCGAGATCCTGGTCGAAAAAGCAATCAGGGGCTGTTTGCGGTGAGGAAACAATACCTTGAGAGTAGACTTGAATGTTCTTGTTTTAATCAATAATCCGTGCTGTGGCCCTAGCAGTTAGGCCATTCTTCCTCTGTAAAGTCCCTGAGCAGAAAACCTTTGCTTTTTGGAGGGCGCGTTGCTTGGAGTAAAGGGAAATAATTCAAGTAGCAGAATGTTTGGCCACTGATGGTTCATTTTGCAAGTAAAATGTCACTCATGGGGGGGAAAAAGCTGTACGTATTGACAGCCTTTTTGTGTTCTGACAGGCCTTTCTAGTTTATTTGCTAGTTCGTTTTGTATGTGATGGACCTTTCTGTGACTGGGGAAATCCGAGGCAGATGGGCTCTGCAGTCAGCCTGAGGGGATGGGAGGAAGGCGACTTCAGAACTCTCAAGTACCCTGAATTTTCTGCCTTTCATCACAGCGGTTAAGGGACCCGTGTAGATTGACAATGCTGGGGGAGCTCCGGGAGGATCTTGACGGGTGGCCGGGAGCAAAGCTAATGGGCAGTGCCCGGTTCCTCAGGGACAGAGGGGAGGGTCTCCTCTAAGGCAGTAGTGGCATTTTAACATGGGCGAGGGGAACATGAGAAGGTCGGCTGTATGACTGTGAGCAAATGTGCTACGTGATGGATTCCGGTTTTCTCTTCCCTGGCTTGCTTGTCATCGTTCCCTGCTTGTCTTGATCTTTTTTTTTTTTTTTTTATTTACAGAAATCCTTCTGCCTGCAAGGGGGTGTAGAGGTCCCGTCTGTTTACCAGCAGGCAGGGAGTTAGCTCCTTCCAGCTGATGGCATCTTAGGGACAAAAAAAAAGAAACAAAAAAAAGGGACTTGTGACTCTTTTCAGGAAGATAAGCTGCAGGTTCCATTAGCTGATGGGTGCAAGGGTCAGGATATTTGTTGCCTGGAAGCGCTTAAAGAAATGGGCGTTATATGCAAAAAAGGCGGGCAAAACTTTAAGGCTTGGCAAGTTTTTGTACTTAAAATGGCCAGGTACTGTTTGCATTACGCCTCTGCTGGAGATGTGTGGCTTTGCGGGGTGCTGCACCGAAGGGGAGACGGTAGGTCTCCTCCTGACAGCTCAGTCGGGCTGCAGTCAGATGGGTGAGGGAACCTGCTGAAAGACTAGGGCGTGCGGTGGCGATGCGAGACACGTCTTCGTCTGAGAAGTGTTGAGTGTTGGATGTTTTTTTCTTTTATATCAAGCCAGGGTAGGCTTGATTATCAGTGCTTGCAGGACTGATTGCAGACAAAGAGGCAGGAACAGCCTTTGATTTCAGCTGCTGATGCTCGCTTGTAGCTATTTTGGATAAATTCACTGCGGGATTTTAAGTACGAGTAGAGGCCTGACAGCCTGATAGCCGATTGGTTTGTGTACTGAGATGCAGCAAAGCTCTTCCCCGGCATATCCTGATGTGGAGGGCGTCAAGCGTGACGGTCTTGTGCCGGCGCTTCAGTGGGAATGTAGCAGAACGTGGACATGCTTAAATGGATGATGGTATCGGAACGCTCTTTTATGTGTAATTACAGGAGCTGTGGGTGTGTTAAAGGGAGAGAATGTTTCCATTTCTTCGCAATAATATTGCGAGAGCAGAAACAAAGCCCTTTTGAGACACGTGCTCCTATAGAATGGTAATTGAGCTAACAGGGGAGCGTTGCCGTACGTATCCCGGCACGTTTATACGCGTTCAGGTCCTTGGAATAATGAAAGGAGCGTGCTGTTGTATGCCCTCGTTTACATAACTAATTGGAGCGTGGTCCTTGTAATTTTGATGATGAGACTGCCTAACAGAACTCTCCTTATAGCTCAGAGGGAGACTGGGGAGATTAATACCTTTGAGGTCCAGTCTTCTGCTTGCTTCAGTACTGTAGCATGCTTGAGGTGGTACTAAAGAGTTGTGGAACATCTGGCGAGAGCAGGTGGCAGTTTACCTTTCAATATGTTATTTAAATAGCAATTTAGTTAAGCCTACAAATAATAACAGTAATAAAAACAGTCTCACATATATTCATGTCTTAACGTAAAGGAGCTTTCTGAGCTGAGTTACTGAGCCCTTTTCTTTCTAGGCTCAGCTTGTGCTCTTCTTTGCCTCATCTACCTGCTGTTGGTGTACTGAGAGAGGGAATGCATCCCCTGGCCCAGATAGGAAGGAGGAGATTGTCTTTTACTGCCCGATGCGCAGCTGCTGAGTAGATATCCTAAGCAAGGTTTGTGTTGAGCCTTGGTGTTCTTTACTTTGTGTCTAAAAAGGAACAGGGTATCGCATTGCCGATACGTTGAGGTGAGAAATCAAAGACAACTTGAGTTGTCAGCAAGGAATTGTCACGTGTGAATGTCGGGTTTATCCCTTGGTACCCCACGCACAGAGAGAATGTGGTGTGCCTCGGGTAGCGAGTTCGAGTTAGTCTCTGCTGATATCCGAGGTGTCAGTCGGTAGCTCGTGCAATCTTTTGGAAGCGGCGCTCTTGAAAGTTAACCTCTGATAAATGCTTCTGGAGCAGGAGCGGGAGTAGCGCTGTTAACTGTTTCTGCGCTGCACGTGTGGTCCCACCTGCTCTACAGACTGTCATTCATTGCGTTGGCATAAACAATGTGACCACTTAGTATGGACAGCATTAAGCGGTAATAAGAACCTGATTAGTACAAAAGAGGCTATGCTTTCTTATATTATTAATTGGCTAATGAAATTAGAGGCTTTATTCACACTTGGAAAACTGACTGTAGCTGTAAACATGTGGATAGAGCAGTTAGGTCGAGAAGATGCAAGAAGAGATGGAGAAGGTGATGAAAAATGTGCATTGTCTGTCGGAGAAGAGGGAGGAAGGTATATCAATACGTTTGACCCAGGAAGGTGATGGTTGTGATGTTCATTGTTCAGGAAAGGATTTTCACTCTCTTTTAGCTCATGAATAACACTTGGTGGATTGTTATTGGAGAGGGTGCTTTTTCTTGGCTGAGGTTAATGGTTTTGAAAAACAGACTTGTTTGCAGAAGAGAAGGACCGTTGGAAAAATAAAAATACAAGAACGCAGTCATTCTTTCCGCCTTAGCGATGGCCGTGAGCACGAGCGTGGCCTTGAAAAGGCTTGTCTTTGCACTTTGACCGTTTGGGCGGGGGCGGGGGAAGGAGCAGCAGCTGTGCGTTGAAATCGGTTTGGGTTGGAAGGCTGGCGAGCATCTTTGGTGTAACCGGACTTTTGTTCTGGAGGTCTGTGTTAGGCAAGGTAGGGAATTGGGAGAGGGGCGAGGAGCAGAAGGGAAAAGATGAGGATGAACTTGTTAGAAGCAGTGCTACTTCCAGGGAGAGGTTTCTCCAGAGGCCCTAAAGAGACCTTGCGATCTGTCGCTGGTACAATTGGATGCAGCTCTTGGTGGGGCTTGGGTCCCTGTGACTCATCAGTACCGCTTATAGAATCATGGAATGGTTTGGGGTGGGAGGGACCTTAAAGACTATGTGGTTCCAACCCCCAACGACCAAGCTTTTGTATGGTCTCGGCTTGCTTTCCAGCTATTTCAGTGCTTCCCATTTCACCCAGTGTAGTAGAAGCTTCCAGGAAAAACAGTGGAATTGGCTTTCTCGTGTAGCTTTCTCATCCCATTTCAGGGCTTCTTTGGGATCTGTCGGCCCATTCGTAGCAGGACTGCAGTGAAGCCATGCTCGGGAGAGCGAGCCTGTGGGCAGAAATGGGTTGGTTGAGACTTGGCCGGGTAGGACGGTTTTCCACAGATCGCAAGTCAGTGATTGTGTTACCATGCGGGGATGGTAGAATCCTTGCAAGGATTTCTCTAGGGAAGGAGCAAACCAAGCCCATAAATCCCACTATCCATGTTTCAGTAAAGGGTAGGCGGTCTGAACTGTTTGTTATGTTGGAGCACCCCACCGAGAAATGGAAGGAAACTGGTATTGTGAAGTGTTTACTTTTTGGCACTGCTTCATTACCTGCTCTTTATAATTTATGGTGCCATATGGAACGAGGTTGATAACTACCCGTCTTTATGAACACACTGATTTCATTTACCTGGAGCAGGCTTTTCAGTTTTGAATGGAATCAGGGATACTTTGTTGCCTCATTACAGTCCAATTAAAACGCGGTTTTAACCTAACGCTAGGTTGATTATTAATTGTCTGGAAGGCCTTTTTCCTTCTGTGCCTTTAATTAGGATTTCCCATTACAGCCTCGTGCGGAAGAACGGAGCGCCGAAAACTCTGAGCAACGTTACGGCGCGATGCGGTGGGTGGGTGGGTCCGGAGCTGCGCGCAGAAAGCTCTTGCAGCGCAATTACTCTCCAGTCCGCCTTCCCGGAGTGAGACGGCAGACGTGTGCGCGTTCACAGCTGCGGTTTCTCAACTTGGACCTTTGGCTCGAGGTCTCTTCAGGTTTGAACCCATTGTTTGATGAGAGCTTGTTTTGCCATAAAGGGGGACAGGGTTTTAGGGGCTACAATGACCAAAAAAACGCCCCAAACTCACCAAAAAATCACCACCCCGTTCAACTGATAGGTATCTCCGGCAGGGAACGGCATGGCCGTAAGAATGCGGTGGTGGTGTCAGTTTTACTGGCAGCCGTATTTGGAGAGGAACTTGAGGCAAATGCTTTCTGGTAGTCTTTAGTCTTGTGGGCTTTTAATCATTGGGAAGAAAACTTACTGGAAAGGACTTTAGAGGAAGATGATGTTATGTGGAACTATGTACGGCGAAATGTCTCGTTTCGCTTGGCTGGTACGGTACTTGGTGGAATATCTTGTAAAGGTATTGCTTGGGGCCAAAGGTTTCCCGGCTGAGGTTTGTTTTGAGAGGGAATGGCTTACTCTCACATATTGCACGGTAGGAAACCTTTTGCCTTGTGGCTCTCCAGTGATTTATTTTTGATGTTTAGCCAAGGACTTAAATGGGTTGGTAGACTAGCACCTTCAGGGAAGTTGCTCTTTATAATTTAACTTTCAGAGAGCAGGTTATAGTGCTCTCAAACAGTTGTGTCAAAGACCCAGCAAAAATTAATGGCTCAGAACTAATGGCAAGCTTTCCAGGATGTTGCTCTGATTTATTGAGTGGTGCTAAGCTCCGGCATCTTAGTGTGGAGAGCACTTCTCTTCATATAAGGGGGCTAATGCTACCTCAAGCTGTTGTCAGTTGACTTGGTGAAATTGCTTAGATGCTACTCTGGGTGTAGATGGCTGGTGGTGATTACTGTTAAGTATTCAAAGAGCAGAAACCCTGGGGAAAGGCTGATTAGCTGCCCAGGAGGATGATGTTCCAGCCGTGTAAACAAACTCCTGAAGTCTTCTGGTTGTAATGAGGACCAGGCCCCAGTGACAAAGCCCACTCTGCTCTGTGCTGCTGCATTGAAGTTGAGCAATTTGCAAGGGGAAAGTGATTGGAGTCAGTCCCTGTGATGCACGTAATCCACTAATCACTACTCTGAGACTTCTGGTGCTCAGAAACAGCAGGAGGGAATTGGCTTTTATGAGCTGAAGGAGACACTGGCATATGTTGTTGAGGAGAGGGGGAGGAGGGACTGCTTAAATATTTATAGATTAAGGGTACATTGGGATCCCTTCTGTCTCTTGTATGCCTGGTTCCCCCACTTCCTCTTGGGGATAATGAGACAGAAAATCTCCTCGGCCTTACCTGTGCTTTAACTTGGAAGCATCGAGTCTGAACCTCGGGTCTGCCTCCAGCATTGGTGCTTGCCCTAACCGACTGGGTGGGTATGAAGCCATCGCAAAACGCGCCGTGTCGCCATCCATCTTTCCGGGCCGTCTCGGTCTTCCTCAGAAAACATCGCCGCTGAAAAAAGCAAGGGCATCGCAGCCTGGACGCTTGTGGAAAGCGAGGTTAGAAGCGAAATGAACTCAGAAGCGGATTAGCGGCAGGCAGATAGCAGCTTCTTACAGAAAGCTGTCTGTGACACCATTCTGACACTCTGCCGCGGTCACCCAGGGTATGAGGGCAGAACAGGTAGAGCCTGCGGACAGGAGCTCTAATGTTCCTTCCTGCCTGTAAGTTTGTTAAAGGTTTGCGTCTCCTGCGGACAAAAAGGTGATGGTTTCATCGGATTGCTCCGCCTTTGGTGATTACTTTGCGTGTGTAAACTCGCCCTCCTTTTCGTAAGGAGGACGTATATCACGTTGCGCACAGTCGCGGAGAAGCAGTCGACTGCTGCGGACAAAATGTTTTTATATGCAGAGTGCTCTGCTGACTCTTAGGTACAGAACTTGTGAAGGAGATGGGGAAGGCTGGGGAAAAAAGCAGATCCCATGCTGCATCATCCTGTTAAGTTAGAGCAGCCCAAGGTGCTGATAGTAACAGAGTAACAGTGCCCCACCTAGGAGCAGGAGGCTGGAGGAGATGTCCGGTGTCACCAAATCCTCTCTGCTGTCACAGGTTGGAGGTATTAGTGACAGGCATGCGGCAGCGGGAACGGTGTCTGAGCGAGATCACTTGAGGAGCTCTTCCTATTGAGACCTGCAGACGATGCCTGTGATATTGAAACTGAGGAACAGTGTGCGTTCCCTTGCTCCAGCCAGGTAGAAACTGTAGAAGAATTTTGCGCTTGGTTTCTTCCTGCTTTTGGTGTGCTGTAGCAAATGAGTTTCTCAACGAGGCCCGAGTTTCTCAAGTGCTGCTCACTCTAGTATTAGTATTAAAATTAATAATACATATGATTATTTCTTGCTGTTCTGCAATTTTTTGCATCGATGCTCCTGAAGTATTTAGTGGGGAATAGCAATATCACGATAGCCCTCTATACAGCAGAGAAAATTGAGACACAGGGTACGAAGAGAATTGTACAAAGCTGCCCGTCGCGTGGATAGCGCGGCCGACAGCTGAACCCCTTGCGCTTCGAGCCCCAGTGCAGGGTATTGTCCTGTTGCTCGCTACAGATGAAATGCTCTGCTTTGTGTGAAATAGCGAGAGAGGCCGTGAGGAATTCTGCCAATTAATTTTTTTTTTTTTTAAATAAGACCACACACAACTTTTGATAAGCTAGAGTTGGAGTGCAAGATAACTTGTTTTTATATTTCTACACATCCTTGGATAGCTTTAGTTTTGTGATCTAGCTGTTTCAGAAGGCTACTTTGCTCTTAATATTTGTAAGTTCCGTGTGGCATAAACAAGTCAGACCTAGGTCTGCCTTCCCCCCCCCCCCCCCCCCCCCCCCCCCCCCCCGGAAAGGATGCATAACTCTCTTTTGTCCATTTCTGGTTAACAGCCCTTTTAAGACCTATTAAAACTTGTACTTATATAAATCACAGATTAAATGGTTTAATATTGGGTATTAAAATTGCATAAATCAGTTATAATTAGTTAAAACTGTTGCTGCAATGAATATCGGCCCCTCAAATCCACTGTGGTGCAACAGTCCTTGAAAGTCGTAGTGGAGCCCGCCTGAGTGGTTTCGAACAGCTCAGCTGCTGTGCTGATGGGTCCGCAGGAAAAAGCGGACCAAACATGGCACTGAAAGCGCTCCACGACTGTCCCGACGGCATGCACGTGACAAAATGCAGCGCTCTGATGCTAAACAAAAGCCGGTGATGGAACTTGGGCTTGTTCTTGTGGCCGTCACGTCTTTGGTTTCTCATCTTGCTCTGTGTGGTGGCGCACAAGTGCTGCTACTGCCTCGTCTCACAGGGGACTGGATCACCTGCTTGGTAAGGGAGTGTGCACGAGCTGTTGCTGGGGTGACTCAGGGCCTGTGCTCCAGGCCGCTGTGGTGGTATGGAATAGGTTAAGGACTATTTCCATCCAACTGCACAATAAACCTCTCGTACATCTGTTGTAAGGCAACTGCAGCTTTGATCATGTGTTTGAGAGAATTATTTACAGTCCGGTCTCCAAGCTTTGGTTAAAAATAATGGCCTATCCGTGACGTAGGTTCTGGCAAAAACTGGCACGACTTTGCTGGCTGGAGGTGTCTGGAACTGTTATCTGTGATCTGGCAATAGTTGCAGCTTTTGGTCGTCGAGCCACAGAGTGCTTCGCTGCCACCTCATAGTTCACGGACCTTTCACTGAAACTGTCCCGCTTTGGTTTTGCGAGCGTATCGTAATCTCTCCGAAACTGGTAGCCACTGCACTTCTTTTATTTTGCCAATGGTGTCACTGCTGCACCATGAGATTGGTTTCTTCCTGTAGACTTGAAAAAACGGCAGTCGGAGTGGCGTTCAGCGTGCAAAGGGTTGGACGAAGCAACGGACGAAAGGCATGTTGCTGCCGCTCTCGCTGAGAACCGACTTGGAGCAGGCGAGGGTAATGCAGGCCACCCTTCTTGTCCGCCAGTCCCATTTTACTTCTCGCCTGTCTCCGTGCTGGTCTCGAGCGGGAGTGAGATGGCAGCTCTGAAAGCCGCACCTCGTGGAGCTGAGGGAGAGTTTGAGCTGTTAGGCCGGGCCTGTGTTGCGGCTGTATGACATACAGTCGGCAAGCGATGGGAGGCGAGAAGCGCATGCCCGCGGCCAGCCTGGCCGCAGACGGCTGTTGGCCGCCGGCGGGGACCCTGCCTGTGTTCGCTACGTCTCCTCTCGGCTCTGCGGCCTGAAGAGCCGAGAGGAGAGCGGATGTTTGGTCCTCGCTGTGCTTACGTGGGGGTTCCCTTTGGGCTCTAGAGACGGTTGTGAGGTTGAACGTGCTGGCTTTACTTGAACGGGCAATATGACATCCTTGGTTATGTTGGAGCTTCCAGTCACTACCGCAATGTAAATGAAGTTTCTCAGAAAAGAATTGAAGGAAGCCCTCGGACTTTGTTAATGGATCTATTAGTTTCGAAGCTTCAGGCTTGCCCTGTCCTGGTTTGCTAGTGCTAGTTTCCTACTGAGGGGGGAAGCTGCTTGCTTGTTGGTTGCGGGGTTTTTTTATTACTACTGTTTTTTAAATCAGGGATTCTGTGTTTCTCCTGACAAGGAATTGACAGTGTTTATCAGCAGCAGATGTGCCTGCTTTGATGGAATTGCTGACACATGCATTTAATAACTTCTAGAAGTGTCAGGCTATAGTTTCAACAATAGGATGGCACCCTATAGTGAGACCTTAAGCTGAGGGGAAAACACAAATGGACTTGTGGTGGTGTTGGGGGGAGAGAGGGGAAATCCTGTAAACTAATTAGCTCATTTGGCTCAGATGTCCTTTTTGATCAAACCACTTACTGCTGCTTTCGGTGGCAGATCAGATGTCTTTTGCATTAAATGCTGTTCGTCAGGACCAAAAAGTGTCTAGGGCACCTGTCATCTGCTCTATGGGGATGCTGGGTACACAATTAACGACCGCATATAGAAAAACTTTGCCGGATTTATTTCA
Source organism: Balearica regulorum gibbericeps (assembly GCF_011004875.1). Lineage (NCBI taxonomy): Eukaryota > Metazoa > Chordata > Aves > Gruiformes > Gruidae > Balearica > Balearica regulorum. Next base: position 395,634 of record NC_046187.1, on the reverse strand, counting down.
GGCACTAGAGTTTGATTTTGCTCCCTTGAAGGGCGTTTCTAGGGGGCTGACCAGATGTCAGTGAGCTTCAGGTTTTTGTCTTCTGCCTGGTTACTGGGAATTCCCAGGGAAAGGCTTCTATCTAAGAGACAAAACCTAGCGGAGAGACTCAGGGTACGGTGTTACCTGCGCTGGCGGGCCTCGGTCTTGTTTTTTCAGATACGCAAGTGAAGAAGCAGCCACGGCAGTGGGGAGCGAGGAGGCTGCACGATTCGGGACCGGAGTGAAGTCCGTAAAACTGTAGTCTCTGTATTGTAGTGAGGGTTAAAGGGACCGGTACATGAGGAGAGTTAGCTGTGAACAATTAATAAACATCATCAGCACCATTGACTTGTAGAGAAGTTGGTGTGGTGTGTGGGAGTAATGTGTATTGGCGTTTCACGCCTATTGACGTGACAGAAACGGGTGTAGTTCAGTTTTTGCTTTTTACTCGCCTTTATGATGCTTTCTAACGGTTTCTCCCTCCAGTAGTTTTTCCACTGTTCCCAGTGAAAGAGGTCAAGAGACTAGGCGAAAAGAAACCCACAAGTTGGAGAGGTGTTTATCAGCTCCTCTTTTAGATGATTGATTTTCACTGAGGTAATTCTTAGGGATTGCGATTCGGTTGGCACGCGTGCTTAAAAAAGCACGCGAGCCGCGGGTATTGCCTCTAACTCTACAAAGAATCAGTAGGTATTTTATTTTGACAGCGGAACGATTGGTAAAGAATAGCACGCGGATTACTTGACGAGAAGGGTGACGAGAACAACTGCAGGCGGATACGTAGTGCTTGCTTAACCTGGAGCCCTTGTTCGCGCGTTTGTAGAAGCGCTTTCGAGGTGGCTGCGGACTGGGGCAGTCACAGCAGAATGCAGGAGGCTTGGAATGGCGATGTCCAGCTGAAGGCAGGAGAGTCCCTGCGAAAATTGGTCAAAACCTGGGCAGCTGTACTCATCCTGTTGTTGTACTTGAGCGACCTTAAGCTTTCCCAAAATTTTCTCAGAAAACTGAGACCGTGAATACCTGATTTTCCTTTCTAAAGGTGAAGATACCTGTACAACAGCCTCGCTCTCATCAAGTCTTGGGTATTCGGTTGGCACTGTGCAATGATAGCAAGCGTGGGGGATCACGCAGGAGGAAAGAGGGCCGAGCTCTTACCTGGTGTAAATTTGGCATCTTTCCAGTGATGTTAGTGGTGTTACGCTACTTTACGCCAGCTTGAAAATATAGTCCAGATGGTCTTGCGGAGAGAAAAATATAACGAGCCTGGTGCTTTCTATTGTATTGCACTTTATGTAATGGTTTCACACCTGTGAAAATTGGTACAAGATCAAAATGGGGATTCATACAGATGTAGATGCACAAAATAAGCGTAAGGCACTTGAGAGAGAAGGCCGTCTATTTTTCCTAGAGATAGCTGCACGGTGGAAAAATGGCTTGCTGCAGTGTCTAAGTTGAAGCGTGAGTTCATAGTTTTGTATATTCTCTATTTTATCTGTCTACCTTTGGATAATTACAGTGAAAGCATCTTGCATGCAAAAGGAGAAGATAATGTGGAATGGAAATAGCATTAGCGAGAGTGGTTGAGGATAAATACGAGCAGAATGTGATCGCTTGAGTGACAAATTTAGCGAGCTTGGTTTGACACTGTCGTGTCAGATCTGACGCTAGGATAGAATATGTTTAACTTGCGTCTTCATAAACATATGGTAAGTGTAGCGGTGAAGGTAATTTGTTGACAGGTCTACCTGCGGTGTGCTTCAGTAATGCCTTGTTGAAAGTCATTGAAAATTATTAGCTTTGACTCTCTTCGGAACTCTCTTAAAGATAAATACTATTTCTCTAACAGTTGTCTTACTCAGATTGTGAAACTAGAGGAATGAGATGATTTTGCTGTTAGCAAGTTCTTCCGTCTACCTGTAGTTGGCCCGATCCTCCCCTGCAGAAATTCCTCATGATAGTTCTGCTGCTATTATTGGAACTAGATGAGTACTGGCCAGCTGAGGATAGGATTTATTGTAATAGGGGAGAGCACTCTTGACTTAGATCCCTACAACTTCCATGTGTTGGGCTGGAAGTTTAGAAGATGTCATTTGGCAGTAACGGCGAGGTCGACTGATGCCCGGAGAGCTCAGGTGGAGCTGTGTCGGTCTACGGTAGCCAAAGATCGGACTTTGAAATAGTCGTTTGTGGGCAGTACCTCCTTAACTTATCAGAAATAACTGTGTTAGTTGTCAAGACACCTGAGAAGTGCTTTTTGGAACTGGTTGCAGTCAGTAACCTTGGGCATCTGTAGGACTGTGTAGTCAGGATCTGCTGTCGACTGACGAGATCTGACCGCTGGTGATTACTGGACAGTGTTTTCCTCTTTTTAAAAAGAGGGAGGTTTGCGTCTCAGTATTTTAGCAGTTGAGTGTAATACACTAAGAAAGGTGTCAGGATGCATTTTATCTAATACAGTAGGATGCTGTGGGCAACACTCTTTGAAATTTGTTGAAAAGCAGGTGACAGCCACCCATGTGAAGAGTCTCACTTCCTTGAAGTGTGTTATGCTGTGCCGTTGCTATTAATTTCACAAGCGTTGCCTGCGAGTGGGGAGGTGAATGAGCGATGCGGCGCTGCTACCCAAAGCCGCCTTGGCCTCAGAAGTTCCTAGGCTATTTAACCATGTTCCGTGTAATCCACTTAATTGCATGCGTAAGCCTGTCAGGAGAACTTCCAGCAGAAGCACACTCGAAATGTGCTCGGAAGCGGGGGGGGGGGGGAGAACAAACTGAATGCTGAATTAAGGTGGTGCAGTACTGTTTCCCTGAGCTCAGAGGCGCATTTAACTGCAAATCAATAATTTGAGCAGTTGCTGCTGAATCTTAATATAGAATGAGTCAGGTGTGGCACAAGTACTCAGCTGGAAGGATGAGCTGTAGGAAGTAGTGGAACACTTGATATCATGTAGGGTTCACAGCCTCACCTGTCAGATATGGTCAGGTTTCCTTTGAGGGAAATCCTCCTTCGTTCTACCTGAGTTGGGAATCCTTTGTGTTTCTGGCGGGCGAGGGAAAAGGCGTGGGCAGGAGTCAGGATCGACACGCTGCTTATGGTGCTTGGCTGCACGGGTCGGGCGTTCTGTAGAGAAAGGGCCGGAGCTGTGGGGTTTACAGTTAGGCTCTTAAACAGGTCAGAGCTAGAGATGGTAAGGCAGGAAACTGTTTCCTCCTGCTATTTGTGTTTCTGTTTATCTGTAAGTCGCAAAGGGATGGAAAGTACAGGTGGAATAAGTAATATCGTTTAGGTCCCGATCCTGCCAAGAACGGTACCTTAGGTAAATCGCTTGTGCATAGCCTCCTTGTTGTCGATGTGCGAGCGGGATGGTCGTGCGTTTGCTCACAAAAGCCGTGTGGAACGGGGGAGATGCTCTGTGGCACGCCCATCTCCCTTGTATGGGCTAAGCGTTGTGACTGTTGGTCGACGGGCTTCCTAACTGACTGTTGCTAGGACTCGGAGAGGCCTAACGAAGCTCAGCTCTTACTTCACCTTACATTTCTTTGGGCTTTGAGAAGCTGTTTGTCCTAGAACTCAGTGTATCCCCACCTTAAATACAGCAGGATATTTGACCAGTTGCGTTCAAAGGGCATTTCTGCAGATTGACTACTGACACCAGCTCTTATAAAGTTAGAACTGTTTTCTTAACTGCTTTTAAAGAGTTTTTAGTCAAATGTATGACAGGCTAATAGTGAGTTGCACAGGCTAAATTAAGAAAGGAGGTAACGTTCAGATATTGTAAATATAGAATGCCTTCACTGTCTCTTATCACGGTTTATTGGACCTGTACGTAATTGGATCACCCTTGTGTAGCACCAGCAAAGGCAGGCTGTTGTCACGTACGTAGCAGGAAATAAATGCTGATGTAATGTAGAAAGGAAGTTCTAAGTGCTGCGCTTCCCCCTTTATAGTCCAGAACCTGGGAGGGTCCGTCTCGGTGAGTGCTGGAGAGCATCCATTTATGCACGACGAAGACTTCATTGTAAATACCTACCTGGTGTGCAAGCTAAGAAGCCTTCGAGTGTTCCTTTTAATCATCCTGGAGATGTAGACTGTGAGGACTGAGGTGCTTCAGCAGATGATGACTTGCTGCTATTGGTTGTTTCATCTACGTCGTGGAAGCAAACACTGGGAAAGAGAGGGTTTGTGTTACCCACGTAGTCCACCTTGGTGTCGGCAGACAGGACGGAAAGTAAGATTATTTTTGCTTTCCCAAAGAACAGGCAAGGTTTTCTTTGACAACATAAATTTTGTCCTTACTGAGTCGTTGTGGAGGTGAAATGCTAGATTCCTTCAGACAAACTCCAGAAACAGAAACAAATTAAAAGGCAAAGAATATGGTGTCTTCAGTTGCTCCAACTTCTTGTCTGGTCGTGGGTATAACCGTTCGGTTGTGTCTTGTCTTAGTATTGAGTCTGGAGTGGTCTGACTACTTCATTTACTGTGTTTGCAGAGTATCCTTATTAGAGGTGAGGAGTTTTCAGTTTGTTCTGCCTCTTGTAATTGACTTAAACAGCCACAAGAGTATCACCCCTGCAGAAACAGAACTGGGTTTGTAGTCTGTGATGTTTAAGAGGCTTTCGAAGCCACCCTTGAAGCTCTTCAGGTACCGGAAATGACATACAGGGTAAAATTGTCAGAGATGCTTGTCAGCTTGGTCGGCTCCCTCAGCATTACTTCATGTCTTGACGGTTTGTTCGTACCAGCTGGAGAATGACTTCCCGTAGCGGCTTGCGAAGCGGACGAGCCGTGTGCCGTACCTTCAGCTGCTGCTGCTGCTGCTTTCCTTCCGCTTTCCGGATGTTCGGTGGCGAGCTTCCCGACCTCTTGCTCTTGAATTTTGGGTGTGAGGGACAAGTATCAGAAAAGCTGACAGCTTGCTCAAGCACGCAAGGTTGAAACCTGGAATGACCTGTGGGTAGGAAAGCTTCTGTTGCTTAGTGATGTTTGTAATCAAGCTAATGAGATGAACCCCAGTCGCTGGCTTTGAAACCATGCTACGAAGTATCCATAGCTCGTAATCTTGCTGTACTGCATCTATTCCTGGTGCCGGGAGCAGCAAACTCCTAGTCTTCCGCAACGTGAGGTGATGTTTTTGCTCTGTGGATCTACCGTACGGTACGTCCCTCATGTCGCTCTTGTCCCCTCTGCGTGGGAGACCGTGCCGCGACCCAAGCTGATGTGTGTGAAATGCTATCCTTCGAGTGCTCTAGGACTGAAATGCAGCTGTTGCTCTCCAGGTTGAATCACAGGACGTTTAATTTGTTGGGTGGAAAGAGTTAAATGAAGTTTAACTGGAAAGCTCTATCTCTCCCTCGCAGGGTAGAAAATAGCCAAGGGCAACAGCGGATGACTAATGTGTAGAATATTGCAATTAGTATAGCAAGGTACTTACAGGGATCAAATTAAAAAATTCATTAACGTACGCACTTAATTAAGAAACACTTTTCGGTTTACATGATAAATTATGACACCTATTAAATCTTCTAGTACAAGCTGTAATGGCTTCTTTGCTCCTGGGCAGAGAACTATTGCCTTTGAGGTCCTTCGAGCCTCCCCAAGGACCGGCAGCATTAGTTAAAAGTGTGTTAAAAACAATGCTTTTTCTCCTGTGAGGTACGAGCCCCGCTTTACTGGAAACTAATTTAAAGTTAAGAAACCAGCCCGGGGATTAAGAGACCCATCAGACTGCAAGCACAATGGATGATTAAATAAACAACAAATGACCTTGAGAATAAAGAAAGGAGGAGGTTGGCAAACTGCAGAGGTGGGTCCCAGCGAGGCGGCAGGATACGTGTGATGGGGCTGCGTCTGGGCATACCTTGTCTCTGTGTGACTTGAGGCGGCCTCTTCCCCAAACGGCCTGGCAGCGTCAAGAGTCTTAGAGAGTTTCTCGAGGCAGGACCCTTGGCTGCGGCTTTTCCTTCATGTTTTGGGGTGCTGCTGTTAGGGTGGGTTGTTTTGTTGGTTTTTTTTTCTTCTTTTTGATGAAGTCCAAGCACTTGAAGCATTGTAGCGTTCGGAGATCCTTAGCCGTGTCGCAGCAGGCGCTGCGATGTGCTGCTGTGGGGTGGGAACCGGGCTGTTCAGTTGTCTGCGCTGGGAACGTGATGGATGAAAAGTGGCCTTTGGTCAAGTTTCTTCTAGTCTAAAATAGACCAAAGTTGCAGTTAGCAAAGCAGCTGTTATTGCAAGTTCTTGTGGGTGGGTGGGGAGTAATCCAGCTGATGAAAACACTTAACCTTTACTGCGGCTCTAATGTTAGAAAAGAGATAGTTTTTAAGTGCAAAATCCAGACTACTGCTTTAAAAAGGACTGCTCGACAGGGCTCTGACCTCTAGGAGAATGCATTTCCCACTTGATTTTCTTAAATCTGGTAGGCTTTTTAATTTGGGTTAATCTACTCTTAGCTGTCAGATAGAGTTCTCTGTCATTGGCAAGAGGCAAGTATAGAGTTGCCAACGTGGGCTAACCTCAGCAACATCAGAGGACGGCACCCAGAGGTCTGTGTGACCCTTTCAGAATTGTTGAGCGATGGTACGTGCTGAATGAGATATGTGCCTCGTGCTTCCCCCCCCCCCAGTTATTCCAGAACCTGCCAGCTAGATGTAGTTGTGCTCTGATTGTTTTTTTGTTTTTGTTGAATTTTCAGTCTGGCCTGTAATCTACTCCAGTCTTCAAAAAGTCCCTGGTTTGGCTCGGTGTTGTAGCTAGCCGGGAACGCTTTTACAGCCAAGTGAATTTGAAACATGGCCCAGATGTGAAATTCCATGTACCCTTACACAAGCAAACTGACAGCATGAAGCACGAGCAGGGAAAGATGAAGTCTTTAAATGGTAATGAGGGAGCGGTGGCGTGCGGGTGCTATAATTTTGTGGAAAATCATTTTGTCTGGACTCATTCCTGAGCAATGTCTACAAGACCTTAAGCTGCCTTCAGTCTGCTACCTCTGACACCTCGTACCGCTTAGGCGCACCTCAGAAGCTCTTGGTATGTAGCGTCCCTGTAGCGCTTCAGGCTCCTAAAGTGCCCGCGTGACAACTTTAGTCGAGTGCTTTCGGAAATCTGTGTGTTTCATTTTAAGATTATAAAATGAAGTTCTTGAAAATCTGACTCTGTTTATGGTCCCAAATGTTTCAGTTGGTCTGAACCCTTGCTACGCTGCCGAGACCTTCGCAGGACTTGAACACATTTTTCTCTCAGACTGATGCGGGCTTTTTCGTAAATGAGTGTGAGTTTTGAATAATGTTGATGAAATGCGCACAGTTTATTAAACAGAGCAATCCTAAGTAGTCTAAAGATTTAGTGTTCATTAACAAATGTTTGAACTTTAAATGAGGATAACACAGGAGAAGCAGGAGCGATGTCTTCATTGTAACACGTACATAAATGTAGTTCAAAATGGAGGATTTTCTTCCAGATACTGGTGCCTTGGGCTTCGACGTAGAGCTAGGCAGCGTGTACAGCCAGTTGGGAGATGTTTTGCATGTGCGTCTGTGCCTTGGAAGCCCTGTTAGTAGGTGGCAAGTTTAGTGGAAATGTTTGACTTAGTCTGTGGTGCTCTTTGTGGTGTTTGGGGTGGGTTGTTTGGTTCATTTGGTTTTGGTTTTATTCTTTGACCGTGGCGAGTTGTTGGCTGGCGGTAGGTTTTCCCCCTTGCATCTTGCCTCTGGCACCCCCCAGAGACCGCCCCTGGCCAAAATACCGTGGCGCTTTGGGGAGCCATGGGGGCCGTTCCAGGTTAGTAGCAGGGGGAACGGGGCTCTGCCGCCCTCGGGAGCGCCTCCGTGCCTCCCCCTTCGGCCCTTCTGCCTGGTCAGGATCAGAATTCTGTTGAGCGCTTCCCCAAAGGTCTGGCCTTTCGCTTAATTGTACGGAGCGCGAGTAGTATCTAGCATCCACAGTATGTTATCAACACTGACAGGCCTGCATAAATAAATAAAAATCTTACTTTATGCAGTGAAGTATCTTGTTGCTTTTTAATAAATCAATAACTGGAGGTGACATGAGAAAAGCATCCTGAAAACGATTTTTGAGGTGATGTAGAAGGCACTAGGTTATCCTTATTATTGATTTTCTTTGCAGATGGTTTGGTTTGAAGTAAGTTCCCTGACAAGTTCTCCAGAACAGTCTAGAATGATTGCTAATCACTGGGGTTTTGTCAGCTTTTACAGCTTAATATTTTTCTTACGGTGTAAGAGATGCCTTACTCTTCCAAGAATTAGTACTAAAAATCGCTACCAAATCAATATTCCAGTCCTACTTCGACTAACTGCACAGTTGTAGTTGTGGCAGAGGAGAAGAGTTGTTCTGAGCTGAGAGGAAATAGCTCGGATTTCTGGTTGGCGTTCCGCGCGCCTAAAGGTTTCTCTGTCTGGACAGCATTGCTGGGGTACCGGCGCTCCTGCGCGCGTCGCCTTGGATGACGTGTGAGAGGTGTAGTACCACACGTGAGTATGAATCATGTATTAGGAAACAGTCGATAGTCTGCGCAAACGCTGAAGTTCTGTTAAAATGCCTGTGGCGCTAAGGTTGAGGCAGCAGACCCCAAATGGTGAGGTGGAGAACCTTGTGGCAGAGCAGCTGGGAAGCTGTGCGTACTCTTGATTCTCCTTCGGTAGCTGGAGGCCTTGCCTTTCTGCCCTGCGCTGACTGCAGTCGGGGCGGGGGGGGGGCAGCATGGGGCGACATCTATTAGTTGGTGGGCTTCCGTAGGAAACGGAGCGAGAGTTCGTAGGCGGACGGTTCGAGAGCAAACCACCGGGGCCGTTGGTTTGTTCTCAAACTTATATCACGAGTCATATTGCTCTGAAGACATACAGAACGAATAACTGGTTGCGTGGAGACGTGCGCTTCATCTAGCTTAGCTTGGCTTAAATGTAAAGATTTCTCTTGAACTTGTATTTGCACTACAGTGTATGTTTGCTTCTTTGTTTATGGAACCAGTCGTACATCAGAGTGGGCTTAACTTCACTTAGTGGGAAACTTGCTATTAATTGTAATGTGCTTGGGTTGATGGCTCGTTTGCCTGTGTGGTTATTAGGTATCCGATGGTGCTGAGCCGGAGGCGGTGCTTGTTCAAAGAGTTAATTGCGCTGTTGGTAATGGCAACTTCTGCCATTATGAATGTTCGCTGAGCACACGGACGTCTAAAAAGTCTTTGCGTGTGATGGCATGCGGTGATAATTCAGCTGGGAATGACAGGAATTTGTTTAATATTCAGTGCGTACAGTCACAAAAAGTGAGCGTGTGCTGTCTCAGTTGCTGCTTTGCAGATGTGTGATGTTGGGTGTTTAAAGCCTCGTTTACGTTGCTGTGAAACGTTTCTGTCACCTTAGCTATTGAAAAGGAAAGGTTTTGCCGGAGTCTGACTAGCTCCCTCAAAATGGAGGAGCCGAGGAACCGGGAGTTCCTTCAGAAACACATCACTGTCGCGGCGTGGCGATGATTCCTCCCCCAGCCATGATAATCCAAGCGTGACTGTGTCCCCTGCTCGCTGTAACAGCCCTTGGAAATCTGCCTGAAGGCCCGATCCGGAGAAGAGCTCGAGGGCTCTGAGCTTCCCGGCGCAGCCTGATGGCCATGACTCCCTGCCTTGGTGGGAAGGGCTGTGTGTGTGCTGCTGCGGTGATGCGGCCCTGCCCAAAAGCCTTTGCCACGAATGCCTCAAAACCATTTCTGCTTCTCTCTCTGCTTCTGTCTCTTTGTAACCTTTGTAGGATATCTTTCTGTCTCTCCTCTCTGGTTTATTTCCTTCATCTTGGAGGCATTGGTATTGAATACTGATGAGGAAATGTTTGGTCTAAAGCCAGCTAGTCAATTTTGGTTAATTAATTGGAATGGTGATTGGCAAAAACCCAGCCCAAATTTTTGTGGGTAATTTATAGCATAGGTAATCGTTTACTTGTGGATAATTATCCCTACCTGTTGCTAGCAGAAGGTAACGGTTATTGAGATCCAGACGCATCGCTAACAAATGCCGTTTTAGGAAACGGCAAATACTTAGGCTGAGTTATCTGTTTAATTATCGAGAGAGTAGCTCGAACTGTGCAGTAAACCCACCCTTTCTTCTTATTGGATTCCCTGCACCTTTTGCCAGGTGAGCAGAAATAAGGGTGAAATCATTTGTCCTTTCTGGGAAGCCAGCGTTTCTATCTCTCTTGATGTGTTAGCGCAGATGTGCTAAACTCCTGGGACGTCGTAATTTGCTTACTATCAGCCAGCAATAATCGCTACCGCTTCGAAGCAAGCGGGAAAGCAGTTGGATAGAAGGGTGATTGAGCGGAGCGCTTTTGGACCGTAACCTGTCGTGGGGCGCAGCTCGTGTTCTTAGCTAGCACAGACTTTAGCATGCGGCAGGCTTTGGGCAAATAGCTTACTCCTCTCAAGGCGATGAGCTAATCGAGCACTACAGTGGGGCGCCTTTTGAATATCTCCGTGGCTTTGCCAGGATGTCGGTGCGGACAAACGTTCCTAACAGTGCTTGCGACCTGAGGAACGCCGTTCCTTGGTGCAGCGTCACCCTTTGAGATGTTATCGAGCATCGATTTCTTGCTCGGTGAGCGGAAGGCAAAGGGTGTAGCAGGTAGTCCCGGGGAGCAACCGAGGTGCCTGTTGGCAAATGTTGTCATCCTGTTCAAGGGAAGATGGAGGGGAAAGATGGGGGACTTGGGGGGAGGGAAGGAGGATGTGCTGAGCGTAGTCGCTCCCACGAGAAGTGCGCGAACGACGGCTCTGCACTTTGGCTTTTGGGACGAGCCGCCGTTTTCTACAGTAACGGCCTGGCGAGATGGTGGGAAGGTGCAGGCCCGGTATGGATGGTGGGGAGAGGAGTTTGGTCAGAATCAAGGATTAGTAAGCGGGAGTGGAAGCAAACTGCAAGTCTGCCCTTGTTTGTTTACAGGAGAGAATTGCAAGACAGATGAAAAGGCCAGCTTTTCGGTGATGTGGCGGATAGCTCGCTCTCATCTACCAGTTAAAGATGGACACATAGTCCCTACTACGCTTTGTAACTAAAGCAGCAGCAGTGTTGCGGTACGTTGACAGTCGTAAGAAGAAAGCGAATGACTTAGTCGTGCCACGGACATAGAAGGTTTATTTTGGAGGGCGGTGCCGACTTGAAATCGCTCTTTGTGGGACATCTGTTATCTTCTGTTCTGAATGGCAATGCCGTGCCCCCTTTTGCAGACTAGACGCAGGTAACGTAGATTTCGCGCTTCGGCGGTATTGGAAAAATCCTGTCTATGCGTTCAAGGGTTTGAACTGCTCCCTCTCTGCTATAAAATATATCAGTCAAGAGTTTTGAACAAAAGAGCAATATAGCCCAGTGTATGTTCAACGCTATTAAAAGTGACAGATCTGTGAGTGGAAGATGGACAAATTGATGGGCCTCCAGACAGCCGTTCCCTTCTTCTGTGAATGGACTGGACCCATTTTTTTGTTCGCTTAGAGCTGTTTGTTTTGCACATGGAATCTGCTGGAGTTTCCATCTTTTTGTTCCTTCCTGCAGTGCAAACTGTAAAAAACAAAAGTAGAGCCCCTGACATCATCCTACTGCAGCACTAGGGTGATGGTGGTTGGCTTTTTTTTTTTCCTCCTCCTTGAGAAATACTTTGTGAGTACATGGTGTTATTTTGAAAAGGGAACAGGCTGGAGACATGCCTTGGAGTGAGAAGCAGCTCTGTATGCTGTCATTCTAATTTTGCATTAGTGACAATATGAAATTCAGCTCTGCCCCTCAAGAATAGAGCAGAGGCTTCTCCAAAAGGATGAGAAAAAAACCCTTAGGTTTTGCCTAGCAACAGAGCGATATCTCATTTCCGAAAGCCAGCTTCTTCGAGTCCTGTTGTGTTTTTGGCACGCTGACTTGTTGGTTTGGCTTCTGTGCTGCGCGGGGCCGCAGAGCAGCCCCGCAGGCTGCGTGCCCAGGTACGGGCGACGGCTTGCGCTGCCGCCGGACGGGCCGGCTCTCGGGCAGCACTTCAGGGAGCGTTGTCTTCCAGGTGCTTCAGGCCTGCTGTAAAGGGGGCTTTGCAAGCAGGAACCCACCTCGCTGCCTGGCACCTAGAGCTCGTGTGATCACGCATTGGTGATCTCAGAAAAGCTGACTTAATACCGCAAAGTCTTCTGCGCAAATTGGTTTGCAACTGGTGTTTGGCATAGTTGATGCGATTTATACGTTAAAAAAGCCTACCACGCAGCAAGTTGCATCTATAAGAAAGCTGATGCTTTGAGTGGATTGCATATGGCCCAGGAGAGGCAAGTAGAATAGGAAACATATGTTTGGCACCCACAGGTACCGCAGAATCAAGCGAGTGTGAATTGCTAAAACGTAGTTTACATAATACGGTCAATAATATGCAGCAGATGGAGTCTGAATGTATCGCTTAAATCATGAAAATTCTGAATGCTGTAAGGGATTGCACAACAGCCAACTTTAACTTTGAAGGTAAATTGATAGATTATTTTGTGTTTATCGTAGCAGATGTGAAGAAAACCAGTGGAATTAGTAAGTTTTTCTCTCTCTGAGCAGTAGTGATGGCTACTAACGTGCAGGGGAGACTTCACGTTGGGAAATGCTGATAGGGAAAAAAATAGTGGGGTAGTGTGCGTGACGGGTCTGCGCAACTCCCTCACGCGGCCTCTAGGCTCGGGTGGTTGTGCGGTGGGTTTTTTGTATTGACAGAAAGGGTGTTTATCGATAGATTTGGACGGAAGGGAATTCTTCTGTCCCTTTACCTCACAGTCAATTTTTCTGAACCTCAGGTAGAGCAAAACCCTGTGCGTTGGTGGTATTGATCCTAAATTAGGTTTGCTCAGCTTGAAGGTGTTTGTTTTCAGCAGTGGCCTCAGGTGTCACCTGAGTTTGGAGGGTTCTTTTGCCCTTATGGGTCATGGTTGCAGATTCTGCGAGTGGGACTGAACACAGTGTTTCTGAAGAAGGCAAACTTGAGCGTGTTTTTTAAGAATCTTTGAGTAAGGCCATACTGAAAAAAGTTTCCAAGACTTTTTGAGGGTCCCCAACCCGTTTGCATGCTGTCAAACCCGCGCCTTTAATATTATGCACGAGCCTCGACCGCAGATTTGCTTAAGCACATAGGGGTTGCATGTCTATTGAGACGGCGAAAGGAAAATCTTCTTCTGAATTAGCACCTGGCACCTTAACTCTAAGGTGATATTGTTCATTTTCATTCAACTGGTGATTCTGTTCTTGATCTGTGTCGAGTGGCGCTTTAGCGGCTATGTCGGCATTGCCTCCCACATTAATGATGAGCGCCTGCAGCAAAAAACCTGTACACGGTCTGCCTACTGACACTGGGAGGGCAGGACGTTCCTCAAGGTGCTTACAGATGCCTGACGTGTGCTTGGGCCATATCGTATTTGGATCTGTGCTGGAAAAGTAGACGGTGCTTCCGGGTTATGGTGGTGTTTTAAACTTGATCAGCTTTTTGCTGCCCGCTCTGTTAGCGATTCGCAGGAAGTCCCGCTAATGGGAGTAACACAGAGCAACTCCAGCCTGGTGGTCTGAGAGGACTATCGGGCCGCAGCGTAAGAATCACTGGTGTGTTGGTAGCACGTGAAGGGTCGGGAGCCCGTAGGAAATTTAACGGGGAGACTTTGTGCGCGTAACTCGTTGCTAACGTCTTAGTAGAGATGAAAGTTGGCACGTATATAGTCTTTGCTTGGATCTTTTGTTGTTATATACTTTGCCAAATGTAGTTTGGCTATTTTCATTTTATGCAAGTGTGAAAAATGTTATCTGTTTAAGTTGCTTCTTTGCACTTCTATGAATAAAAAATGGCTTTAATTAAATTAAGAAAGAGCTTTGACAAGTGATTTGTCTATAATACGTACTTATGGTTTGTGGCATTTCGAAGAATAAATAACCAAGATGTTGAGGCTTAAACATTGGCTGCTGCACATGTTCTGTCAATTCCTCGGTTGAGAGAGAAATGTTTCTCTGAGTGTGGTTTTAGGTGCAGATCCTGCATATTCAGATCTCGCACCACCTTCGGAAGAAGGGGAAGATGCCTGTCTTTGACGTAGCGAATAAACGGAACTGGAAGCAGCCCAGGAAGTCTCTGAAGAAGTCAACTGTACTTTTGTAAGGCAAGCAAAAGCAAGGCTTTGATGTCAGCTCTGCAGACATGCAGGAGAAGCTGAGACAGTGGGGAACTCGTTAAATTCTTATGCAGATGAAACCAAATAAGCTGCAGCGGGTTAGAAAGAATGGAGGCTTTGGAGAGACTTTGCTTGAGTCCCAACAAGGCACCAGCTGCAGGGAGAAGAGAAAGTAGTTGATGGTGGGTTAAAAAAAATCGGAAGGAGAGGTGATCTGTTAACAAGTTACCACATAAAAAAGGAGAGGTTTTAAAGCAAAATGCTTTCTGGAATTCTCTGCCGTGGTGTGATTTTGGCTTTGTTGTCTTCAGCATTGGAGATGACTCAAAAAGAAGGAAATAGAAGCATGGAGAAAATCCTTAAATGGGAGAATATTAGGTTTTAAAATGTTCAGAGCATACCTTAATTTGATTTTCAGTTTTTTATAAATCATTTAGCCAATTTTATGCGCAAGATGTGTAACTGAAATGGAACATAAGTTTCTTGAAAATACCCAACAGCCTCTTGTTGTGGTTTCCCTCGGTAACATCAGAAGCCTTGGCTTTAGAAAAAACAAATGCAGCAACCCTGCTAAGTCAATGGGCCTCATTCAAACTTAACCTCACAAACTTACCCTGCCATTGTCAAATGGCATAAAAGCCCCGATTTCTTCTGAGCTCGGCATCGGTAGCTATAAGCCTATAGAATGCAAACGCTGTCTGAGTTGACTTGAGTGCGTTCTTTGGTTGTGAGACAGGAAATAGTCATTGGATTTGTGAGGTCGTCATAGGCTCAGTTGTGCGGTTTTCATTTAGAGATGGAATTTGGCGGAGTTAATCCTTCCCTGCCGCTATAATCATGGATGGATTGCATCGGTGAGCTTTGCCTGACAGTTGTGAGTGGGCATTGGTGAAAAATCTGTTTGGAAAAGCGCTGTCAAAAAAAGCAACGAAATGGAAGTGCTTCGCTTGCTCCTGGGACTGTAGAGGAGGCTTGAGGAGTACATGACCAGAGGCTTCCTTGTGAGATAGGAGAGCAGCCGGATTTACCGTAGGTCTGTACTGAGACTTAGGCCAGTTTAGCAAATCAGGTATTGTGGAAAAACAGTTTTGGCTGCAAGTGTAATGCACGCAGGTTTACGCTGCTGTTTTCATTGTCCAGAGAAGGAAAAAAAGGTTTGACGGAGAAGGCAGAAGTGAAAGGTGCCTACTCCTGGTTCGTAATGGGGTAGCTGATGTGTGATAAGTAATTGCTGTTCACAGTCTTGTTAGCACCTTCTGGAGACAACCCTCAACACAGCTAAAATTAACCAGGCTGTTTTTTGTTGAAAGCTGTGGGCTGCATACACGGGATGCAGAGGAAGGGCGATCGGATTGCTCCTGGGTGACGGTGGGATATGGAGAATTGTTTCTGCGTGCCGAGAAGGGAAAGGCTTGGGGCCTTTGTGGGCTCCCGGGAGGGGGGACCTCCCCGGTGGTAGTGGTGACGTGCAGCATACGGTCTCAGGTTTTAGCGCGGGTCGGATAACTTGAATCGGGGAACCGAGTACTGATATGCTAAGCACTGAATGCTTAGGGCAAGCGTTACATTTCTTCAAAACGTTTGCAAATGTGAAAAGCTACAGGAACAACCGTGCTTTCTGGGCAGTTTTGCACATGACCTTGAAAACACAGAGCAGTGGATTGTGATTTTCACAGCCCATCTGGATTGACAGGGACGAGGAGCGGTGCGGTGATGTTTCTGGCTGCTTGTGGCCGCGCGTTGGCTGGGCTGCGGGAGAGCGGCGCTCCAGGCGGTGCTAGCGACCTGTTTTGTAACTTAGACGGTGTCCAGGCAGACAGGTAGTGAGAGCAGTTGAAGAGAAGGAGCAAACGTTGAGGAACGGCCGTTCCCCCTCCGCAGCTAGAAGCAGTGACTATAATTGCTCGCGTGGTTCTTTGCTGCAGTTGAGACGGGTGTGATTCCCCTGTCCTGGGGTCTCATCCTTTGGGTGCCCTGGGAGCAGGGTGTCTTGGCCCCTCCTGCCTAAGGGCCCGGTGTTGGCAAATGGCTCCTAGCGAGGCTGGGACAGGGGAGCTCTGAGGGTGTGCCTAGGAGAAAGTCTACAGCTGTCAGGAAGCACGAGGGCTGCTCCAGCTGCAAGCTCGGCTGAACTTTGGGCCTGCTTGGGTTCTACTTTGAAAAGACAAGGCATGTTAGCAGCCAGGAGGCAACCAAGAATGAAGGTATTGACTTGCCTCGGCCTGTCAGTTTTAGCGGCTGGGTTGAAATCGTAGGGGCTGGCTCCCTTGCTGTTGAACGTGTCTAGCTGTCGCTGGAACTGCCTGGAGGAAGGCGCAGCTCTGGGTGAAGAGGCAGGTGATGCTGTTACTAGCCCGTGAAGCCGGGCTCCCGAAGGGCCGAGGCAGCGTCACGAGTTAAGCAGAGCGTAGGTTTGGGCTTGGCCGCTCGCCTCTGCTCCTTGCCCGTGGTGAACTTTGCGCAGAGCTTGCTCTGAGAGCGACTGTGCGAGTCAGCTGCGGTCGGTCTTGTGTGGTACAGCCTACCTTTTTATTTATTTTTATTTGTTTCTTGCTGACTCTTTGACATCCGCCACCTCCCTGCCAGCCTGGTGTGGCTGATCAAGCTGTTCAAACAACTGGAAGACATCAGAAGTTAAACACTCATTATTTTAATTTGATGCTAATCATGTGTTAATGAGACTAATCCTTGCAATGATTCAGGTAATTTGCTTAATGGCTGCCCAGAGTACAGATTACAGCAATCAGTCATGTCTGATAAGATGTCTGTTGTGGAGGAGGTTGTCAGGTGAATGAGGTGGGAAAAGACTAAGGAGTAAGGCCTGACCTGGTGTAAGTCAGGAGCCTTACTGTTCGGAAGGGGGTGGCGGGGGGGGGGGGGTAAAAAGTCCTGCCGCACAACCTTGCGCTGCGCAGGCAGGTTTGTGGCTTCGGCAGCCGAGGAAAAGAGGTTCGAATGACTGGACTTAAGGACAGTTCTATGGGGGGGTCTGATCCTCGCCCGCCTTGAGGAGGAGTAACGTGCGAGGGCTTGCTTACATGGGCTTCTCAGTTGGACGCTGCTTTCTGGAGGTCGTTTGGATCGCAGCAAAGCCTTCAGGTATAAAAGACATTTGCATCTGAGATGATGCGATAGGTATAGGTTATGATCCTTTGCTAGTACGCAATGGCGTAATACTCATGGAAGTGGTGGAGCGATGTCACGTGACATACGTAAGCAGGGTTGCTGGCTAAGTCCCTAGGGTTGTTCTCAGCGCTTGGAGATGTAGTTCGTGCGAGCGGCTTTTGTAGTCCTGGTACATGGACAACAGGGCTGTGTTCTGCAACTGGACCCAGCTGCATGTTATGCTTGACTTAATTCCTAGTATGATATGGTGATAGAAACTGGATCTGGATGTATCCTGCATATTTATCTCTGGATTTCCTCACAGCACTGCTTCTCCTGCTGTCTTTCAGGTGTAAGCCTTTGAAAGACAAACCCATTTGAGCATGTACATCATAAGGAATGCTATGCTAAGTACATGTCAAATGTTAATAAAACGGGTGTGTGTAGCTAATAGGAGATGCGAGAGGAAAATCCAGCAGTGTTAGCGAAGGGGAAGAAAAGGTTTGAGTATTTCAGTCACCACAGCTCACGTGCTGCTTTGTCGTAGGTTTTGATTATTACTCGTGAGGAATCCTAGGAGGGAGTCCTTTGGAATTTAAAAACCTGTGTTAACTTTTTGATTGTTGTTACTCGTTTCAGAAAACACAAAGAACTCAAGAAGTTGGCCCAAAAGGTAGTTGTGGGGCGTTAGAGCACTTGACCGAACAGCGCAGGATCCGCACTACATTCCTAGCCGGCCTGCTGTCTGCTCTAAGGTGAGTCACTTGATGCTGGTTTTGCTTGGATTCCTTTCCAACACTCTGTAGATTATGCATCTGTAGCTTGAAAGCTTTTCAGGATAGATATGTCTGATTACCCACTTCATCTGTGAAGGCAAGACATCAGTAAGGGCTGCTCTTTGCTGAAACTGTATTAAAAAACTCCACCCAAAATACATACTTGTTCACCTGGAGGAGCTGGACAGAGCGTGTAAGGAGTTAAGTCTAATCCTTTTTTCTACAGGCGAGGAAATAAAGCATAGTGGAATTGAGTCACAAAGGGCGGATTGGGAATTAAACTTAAACCCTGTACCGTAATTACAAGGCTGTGTCTTGATTATTGTCTTCACGGCGTGTCGCTTGAACGGGAAATCTACATCGCTTCTGTTAGCAACGAAACTTGAGATGCCTGTTTGTAGCTGCTTGTATCTGAGCTGCATTCCAGCAGATCTTTGTTGTGCGAAGCGCGGTTCCTCTTGAAGTTCAGCAGAAGTGCTAAACCAGCATGAAAAAATACTTCTCACTTAGAGTGAACCAAGCCTAGATTTCAATGAGAGGACGCAGGTACCCAGGTAGTAACCCTTGGGAAGATGGTAACGTTTGGGTGCTTGTCGACGCATCCCCCGTACGTGTCGCTGTACGCGACCTCTACGTGCCGAGCCTCGGCAGGTGTACGTTCCAGAGCTGCGCTGGCTATCCGTGCGTTGGCTATCTCTAAAGCCGTAGAAAACACAACCGGAGAAAACATTTTTCACATGGGAGATGCGTAGACTAACAACTACCTGTGAACTAGGGGTTGTGTTTTACCCTGTCACGCACAAGAGTAGGGTATTGTTTCGGGGTCCTCATTCAGAGAGTGATGAAGTAAACTGATGTGCTGGATGTGCGCGTCTTTGGGGGAGGCCGGCAACAGCTTTTCCTCAAGGTACAGGTAAAGAAACTCTTCTGTTATAAACTTGGGAAAAATAAGCTTAATCTACAGAAGGGCATTGGAAGCTGGGCTTCTCGGAGTCAATATCTAGATGGCTGAGGAAAGCACATCATAACTGGTACCGTTCTCCTCCTAGCTTTTTTAAGTATGTTTAGACAGATCCCGCTAGGCGACTCGGGTTGCGCCAGGAACGGCATGCCCTTGCGGGCCCAGGGCTTAAGCACGTACTGCTGGGAAAAGCCTTGCAAGGCAGGAGGTAGAGACAAAACTGTTCAGGTCAGCGCCGGTGGCGTACGGCAGCTAAAATAGTATGTCGAAGGCAAGGGCAAAAACTGTTCCGATAGCCGCGTTAAAGCGGTCAGTGAATGGTCAGCCCCCGAGGACTTGCTAACAACCGTTAAAGTTAGGGTGAGCAGAGCTGCAAGGCACGGAGACCTGGACTTCCTTCTCGCTAAGGGGAGTGCAGACAAGGGATGTTCAGCCTCGTTTTCCCGGATTGGGATCTAGGTACGTTAGCTGGTGTTTGGGATGGCTAAAATGAAGAATACAGGGGCTTTTTTAAACCTGGATTAGAAGAAAGCTGCTAATGATGTTCCTGTCTGCAAGGTCAGGAATCGGAAAATATCTTCAGCTCGTCTTCAGGACGTGTGGCAGGAGTTAGTACTTGTTCAACGACCTTTTGATTCTGCCATTTGCGGCAAAACATGCTTGGGTTTAATCAATTTGCATCTCTGCTTAAGGCCCAAATTGTTACAGGCTTGAGGGGGGGTGACGTGGTCCTAAAGCATTCATTTAATGATTTAGAGTAAACAGATGGTTTTATTTTTTCCCATTAGAACGTTTCAGCTTTTCTAGTTACATAGAGATAATAATTATATCTCTCACTTTGATTAAAATGCACAGTATGAATGTCTTACTCTGTCAGGTTTCAATTGCATTATTTCTCTGTGGGTTTTATTAAGTACCGTGGAGTTGAGGTCATGTACGGTAAGCTGTGCAGCGCAAGTCTCGGTATCAGCTGACGTGGAAAGCGAGACAGTTGTTATCTTGACAGGGCTAAGGGTATATAAGTGCCTATTGGGTGGTGTTTAAAGAGGGCTGCTATGCTGCGCTTAAGCGAGCGCTTGTCTTGTATGTAGTAGCTGTTAGATGATATTTGGCCAGATAGTACAAAATAGACCGCGATAGCTATTGGATGTTGTGAAGTTCTGGACTAATTGGCTTTGAAAATTGCATTGCGATTCGGGAAAAACACCGCTGCCGCTCAGAAGCGTGGGGCATGACTTGGCACGTGCATCCTAATAAGGAAGTAGGGAAATGCGGGGGTCAGTTCAAAGAGAGTCAGTTCGGAGGGATCACAACAATAAGCACTAAGAAAGGTCATGGGAAGAGATGTTCTCTTCGGGACGTAGGCTGTGTGGTGGTCTGGCGCCTGAAGAGGTGTCTTGCTGTTGATTGTCTGAGGAAGCATGCTCGAGCATCGCTGTGGTAATGGTCGACTTGACGTCAAGTGGGTGAGAGAGTGCTTCTTACCAACCCTGTTACCAGCAGAGCCATGGGGAGGAGGCTGGAGTTTCCACAGGGTGGTCAGGATCAAACAGCTGTTGTCCCTTAGCCGGAGTAGCTGGGAGCAAAGCTGGCAATCGGCTCATGGTGGACTCTTCCGAACGGGATAGCAGGACAACTAGGTGTCACTTGAAATTAGCGCGATCGGTATCGGAGATCTGCCTGTCCGCAGGGAGGGGGGTGATACCTCAGAGAGCCAGTCATTTTGTGATAGACAGGCGGAGCTTTGGAAGGTAGGCCAAACTCGGGGGTGTGATGGCTCATTTGACGTACTTGTGTGTAGCCAAGTCGGGGAGGTACAGGAGGCTGCGTGGGTTTACGCTCTCAAGATAGCCAGTCGTACAGAGGCTCGACGACAAAATGATGAGTACCTAAAATTTGAGACTGGAATGAAGCACGATCTTATTTCAGCCTCGATGATTTTTTTTTTTTTAAAGTGATTACTGAACAAAAATGTTAATTATCGTGTCAAAGTGAGTGGATCAAGCTGAAGGTTGAGACTGATGTTTAACAGTTAAAAGGGTCTGTTTTAGAAGTGCTGTCCAGGATCATCATGGTTAAAACTGGGGGTGTGTGGGGTGTGTGGAAAAAGCCCGTATGGTTTATTTACAGTTTGTGATAAAGGTGAGTGGCAGTCCCAGTTTATATGTTTTACGTCTTAGGCTGGTTGGGTTTATCTGTCGGTCACTCTGTGATAGCTTGACCTGTCATTTTTGCAATTACTTGTGAGCACTTTAGGTTTATCAATTACTTTTCCGGGGTGTAAGTTACCTATTTTGAGAGTGTAATTTGTTTATAATGTATGTCTTAACAGCATGATTTGTTTTGTGTTTGTAATTAATGTTGAGCTTTGAGTCTGCAGTTGTATGACAAATGATTATGGAGAGAGCTATTACCTTGAATCTTGCTGCTAAAGACTTGTAATAGACTGGAACTTTGTTTCTCTCATCACGGAGTTCATTTTAGCGGTCTTGGGACTGGGCTTTAGGGACACTATTGGCAGAAGAAACATAGGGCACCGTGGCATTGCTACAGTAGAACTGGTGGGGAGTTAGAGCTTGCATCCCTCTAAGCACTTGGGTAGCGTGCAAAGCGAACCTGAAGTAAGGCAACATGTGTGAGAGAGGCTTTATCTCCGACTGAGGGGAAATTCAGGAGAGACTTGGAGCAGGTCTTAGTTGCTGTGTATGCCTACTTAGGAAACCTGCAATGAACAACAGACAACGATGACTAGTCTCTTTTGTTTCTTTACCAAGATGAGTAAAAAGCAAGGGGGTTAGTGGAAAATACTATTTGCGAGTTAGATTCCTTTTGTCCTCCCTCAACGTAAAAAGTTCATGACTTGCTTTTGTGTCGAGAAGTACCTGAATTTGCTCGGATCGTTTCTAAAGGCTGGTGGGAGCGCAAGAAAATGGAAACTGCAAAAACGCTACGGTTTGTCCTCCGGTTCTACCCGATTTTCCGCTAACTTGTGTTTGGAAAAAGGGCACATTTGGAACCTTTGTATAATGTAGATTATTATCCCTCTAATTCCCTGTCCATCTGTAGGATAAACGTTTAGACTGTGTGTAAACTATACCAAGGCTATATCATACATAATGTATGACTGTATATGATAATGTGCCACGAATGTCAAATTCTATTTTATTAAATATAAGCTGCTCTTCCATCTGCGCGTTGGAGACCCCGTATATTGTTTGCCAAAAAAAGCACAATTTCCAAGCGTTACATAACTTCACATGGAACGATGTGAAATACCTCAGTTTCTTCTCTCCCTTAAATTGTTACAAGACCATTCGTGTTAATTCCTCATTCACCATTTCCTCTTGCCGTGTAAGAGCGGCGTCAGACTCTGACAATTTAGCGGCAATGCAAGCTCAGCCGAGTTTGTCTGCCAAAAATACCGATGGCCGGATCCTCGGCTGCCGTAACTGCGCTGGCTTCGGAGGCGTCGCGACAGCGTACGCGGGTGACGCTCTGTCCTCCCTCCCAGACTTTTCCTCGGCAATCTAGCACTCGGGCGATGATGAGGCCTTCAAATGAGCAAGGAGACAAATGTTTGTTGTAGCTTTTTAAGCTTTGGCAGACAAGCTGCTAGGACCTTTAGTTGGCACCTATCTGTGGTTCCAAAAAAGCCACCCTTGTCGTGGCTGCCTCTTTTTTTTTTCTTGGTTTTTTTTTTTTTTTTCCCCTTTGCCGAAATTTCGCATTGTATGTGTGCGTGCGAGCCCGTGTGTCTCGTGATGCTCCGCGATAGAGATTGACAGGAACCAGAAGCCAGGTTCATCAGAGCCACAGATTTCTGATCCGGAATTACAGTGACTGATTTATGCCAGCACAGACCTAGACTGTCCAGATAGACTGAACAGGAGGAAAATGTAATGCCAAAAAGAAAGAAGCTGAAACCTAATTAATCAGAAACAAGTAAGTCATCTTAATGGCAGCGCAGAAGTAGTACAATTTAATTTGAGACTACCCTATGTTCCGTAAGGATGACATTGTGCAGTAATTCTACTGCCAGTTACTGCCGTCAGAATTGCTGAACAGTAGGAACCAAATGAGTTATTGCCTCAAAAGGTCTGTATGTTGCACGTTTAAAGCGCCCTGGTATATTAAGTTTAAGTGCTGCTTGTGACTCTCTGCCTCTCCCCTGGCATGTATTTGAAGCTGTGTTGGTTTTTTGGTTTGCTTCTCACAGTGGTGGACTAAGTAAGCCTCACAAATAATGCAGCTGATGTTCAAGGCAGTAGAAGCCGTCGGACTGGGCAATGACTGCCGGGGTTCTGTAGCGTTAGATACTACTGAGCTAAAGATTTGAGAATTACTTTAATATTAGAGGTTGGAGAATGAAGACTTTCTGTTCTGTCACCAGGGCTGATTTTAGCAGATGCTTTGTCCTAGAAAAAAGATTTGAGTCCCAGAAGTAAAAGTGGAGAAGTAAGGAGACTAGCCAGAGCTAGGATGATTGTCTGGTCTGTGTTGCAGTAAGCGGAAGTGGCTGGCCGTACGGATACGAGTGTTTTGCATTTCCAGTTGATCGGCAAAGACCTTCAGAAGGAGAACTTCTTGGCAGTCACAGCCTCTCTTGGGGCTTTTGCACGGCACGCTTTGCTTCAGATGATGGAGAAGCGGCGCTGCTTAGCGCTCCGGGGAACGCGATGCACGATTATGTCATTCCGTTCCAACGTGAAGCGGGGTGAATGGGGTGGAGCGCTGGGTGTTCTGGGAGCTGCAGAAGCAGGGGAACCTTACCTGCCCAGCAGAAGGCTCCCTCTGCTCAAAAACCCACGCCTTTTCTTTACGAATGAGAGGGTGCCGTGTCTTTCCAGAAAGCTCGCTTCAGCTCCCAGACTGACTCCCCGTGCGATGCTGGGAAAGGTGCTCTGTTATCTCTGGTCTTGCGTGGCCTTCTGTAATAGAGCACTGCCTAGCCTTCGTCGGTTCTCTGCTTGCGTCTCTGGGCTGTGAAGTTGTGTCAGTGTATGGCATCCTGCCCGCGAGACCTCTTGAGTCCCTCGGCTCGCTGCCTGAAATAGCAGTAGTAGAGTTAAATGTTGCAGACTTTGAATTGCTTTCCGTCTAGAATAAAGGGAGGATGGAGATGGAAGAAAATGAGACCGATGTGATGATGGGATATTTTCATCCCAAGGAAAGGAGGTAGCGTGTGGTCTGAGGGTAGACCTGGGAAGTTTGGTGCGTGACAGGAACTGCAAGCGGGTGGTGTGTCGCACCAGAAGTAGCGATGGTGTACGAAGCGTGACGTGCGGGTACCGGAGGTCCCAGAGAACGAGGGGGAGCATTACTGTCCAGGAGGTCGGCCCCACCCAGGACTTGGAGAAGGCTAAAGAAGAGAAGGGCGTCGTGAAGAAGTGACACGGCTGGCCGTTTAGGTCAGTGGAGTTAAATGCTTGGCATGAGGAGAAGAGCCAGGCTGAGACACGGTAGCAGGACTCGTGCTGGTCCCTCCAGGTTTGCCGTAAGCCTTTTTGTTATTGCCTTACAGAAATGCCTTTAAAGGGAGAGAGCCCTTCTTAAAGACTCGATGCAGTCCTCATTTCGAGGAGGGCGGTAACCAAGCCCATGATGCCCAGATACCTAGTTAATGGAAGTGCATGAGCAACGCCATGTTCAGGCTGTCCTGTGTGACTCTGACAGCGTGTCTTACCGTTTGAGATGGATGCTCTGTTATGCTTGGGGCCAACAGATAGCGAAAGACAGTACTGGGTGGAAAAGCTTGTACTTCAAATAGTGGAAATGAGTAAGATGGGAGAGGGCAGTCACAGCTGCTGGGAGCCCTAGGGATAGCGGTAAGGAAGGAAATGAGACTTGGGTCCAAGTGCTGTGTCTGAAATGCTGACCTCCTTTGACTGTAATTTGGAGTTTGGTTTTCAACAACTATTAGACCATACGGATTAAAAAACCCTAACCCTTAAGAACAAATGTTGCATGAGAGAGACAAATCTCTTCTGTTGCCTTGGTTACAAAAGAACGTGAATAAATTGGGGGGGGGGGGGGAATCCCTCGGTATATTCTGAGTGGTCATTTGTGACAAATGGTCCTGTAAGTGTTTACACTGGGAGGAAGGAGTGCAAGAGCTCGTCCTCTCTGAACATGGCCTGTATCACCTGCGTAAAGGGCAGAGGGCAGCAAGACTCATGCGAACTTCGGTGCTGGGGCGCTGCTGGAGCTGCGCGGTGGCTGCTGACGGACTGCCACTGCTGGCACGGGGCTCGGCGAAGGGAAGAGCGGTTCTGGCGGCTCGTATTGCACCTCAGCTATATGCCAAGCTAACCCCCTGCTTATGACCGTCTCGAGATTTAAATGAGTTTAGGTCTACAGCTTAATTTAGAAATCCGCAGAGCCTAATTTTCTACTAACTGGGCTTGCGAAGCCTAACTGTGACTTCAGGTATTTCCATATGGAGCTGTTATACCAGTATGAGGTGTGAATTTAAGTTCCTTCTCTCTAGGAACATTATATTGTGGACTGCTGTATTTTCACTTAAAAATGTTTTCTTTCCAGTCTAATTGGTGTCACTTTGGAAATTGTTTGAACTAAACCAGCAAGTTATTCTTAGTGTAGAGTAAGTAGATCCTTCTGGATAGCTGTGCCATTTTAATTGTGTGTGTTTATTATGTAAATGTAGCAGTGATGCTCGTTCAATGCAGCAAGACTATGGAAGTCTAGGTACCAAACGTGCTTTTGAAATGCATCTTGGAAGATGTTACCCTTGTCTTCGCATAATCCCGAATCTGCCTCCATTGTAAAGGCCACTGCAGCTATTTTGCTAGAAACCCGGATCTGATTTCTAGCTGGATGGCCTTCTGAGTTTTGTGCACAGAAGCTTTTTGGCGATACTGCTTCGCTTGTACAAAATGTTTTTTGTCCGAGGAGCGGAGAAGAGACTTTACGGTGGGTCTGTGTCAAAGCCAGGAATGGAACAAAGGTCTTTAAAGGGCCAGCTCTCCACCTTGGTCACAAAAGAACTCTGAGAGACTTTGGTAAAATCTGCAGGTGAGCCACCAGATAACATCCCTCTGGGCTAGGGGGTTGAGGGAAAACAAACTGGTTGGTGCTTGCAGGTAAAAAAAAAAAAAAAAAAAAAAAGAAAAAGAAAAAAAGGCAGGCGAGGTGACTGTATGTAGAGTACCTGCTGTGGAGGCTGGGATACAGATAGTCTTTTCAGGAATGGGGATTTTGGGTGTGTCAAGTGTAAAGTATTGCTTAGACGTTGCTCGTAGCTATATCCTGTGAACAATTTCTGGAGTGTTTGATGTATTGTCTAAGGCAGGTTTCCTTGGAGCTGCTGCAGTAAGATGTTTGGCAAGCCTAAGAGCCATCAGACAAACAATGGAAAGGCTGTGAGATAGGTGACTTTTAATTAAGTTCAGGATGGTGAATTGAGGGGTCACAGCTGTTACCAAGAATGCAATCAGATAGGATTCTTTCCAGAAAGAGAGGTGATTATTCAGTGTGATGCCACAGTAAAACCAAGTGTCCTGTCCCTACAGCAGGGGCCTTGGGATTGTTTCTTTCTGAGCAAGAAGCTCCCAGGGAGAGCAGGATGTGCTCAAATGGGGAAACGCTGGCCTTTTGGCATCCGCCGCTGTGGAGCGGGTTAGCTTGTTGGACCTCTTCAGGGAAGCGGTGGAGCTGGCGAATGTATAGGCCCCCCGCAGCAGATGACAGCATTCGTGTAAAAATGTAAATGACGACTGACTGTCGTGTGTAAGTTCGACAAGGTTCCTTAACCCCATGTGGGTATTTTCAGCAGTTGTGAGGCTGCAGTGTGCAGGCAAATATCACTGCTAGGATTGTTGCTTCAGACAAGGGGCTTTGAGGATCATTTTGTTAATTTTTGCCACTTAAAATTCTCAGACATGAAAAGTTAACACAGTTTGGAAGACTTTTTTCTTTTTTCTGGCGCTTACAAGTTCAGAACGCTTTTGTGCATTCCAAGCAGTCCTGCCCAGATCTACCACCTGTTCCATAATTCTGGGTATAGTCAGGGTATAGTTCTTTTCCATATGGGCAGCGTAATTCCATTAAGTAGCAATCCAGCACTCTTTTTTTTAACATTAAACCTCGAGAGTTAATCATCCATCTGTGTGTAATCATTGATTCCATTAAGCCTTATGGCCTTGTCAGATTATCAAACATTTTAAACAGCACTTTTTTCTTACTCGACAGCAAAAGCATTTGTTAGGGGGCATGATGAGATCGAAGTTTTCAAGACATACTCCAATCTCATGTAGACGTTTAAATTTTCCAGACCTTTTCCCTGTTCTGAAAGGCAAAGCTTGCCTACATAGCGTATGACGCAAAGGACCCCAATTCGTTAAGCTATTCATTGGCATGCAAGGCAGAGACATTTACTTGGTGAACAACACCTCCCAACTCCCCCCCCCCCCCCCCCCAAAAAAAAAAACCAAACAAAAAAACACCAAACTAACCCCAAAACACCACCACCCCAAACTGTTTTCCACTATGAATCAAGACTCGGATGCTTACTCACGTTTTCAGTTAAGTTCGGGGGTAGTTACGGTAACTTGGTTGGTTTAAGTGCAGACTCAGACCTTCAGACCGATTGATGCAACAAACCTGTATTCCTGTAAAAATGAGGGAAGCCTAATTGTGAGCTGTACATGGAAAACTTTTTATTTAAAAACACAACCAAGAAAGCTTTTTCTCTCCCGTAGGATTTGAAAAATAATGGCACGGTATTCCTGAAATTATTAACCATGTTCTCAAGCGATTTCGTAAATGTGACAGAAAAACTTTGCGTAAGCGTATAATTAGAGCCTTATTCTTGTCCAGAAACCCCTGGAATCAGAGTTCAGTGGCGGTATCTGTTTGAAGAGGAAGAAGGAAATGGCTTCAGAATGGCTTAGCAAATCCCCAGTGGCCCCAAAGAGAGGGAACGGTCGGGTACTATTGCTGGTAACAGGGAACAGCGGTTAATGGCAGGAATTATCCCTTTTTTCCTCCAGACTTTTTTTCCTGCCCTACAACTTAATGGCCCTGAATTGTATTTAGCAGTAATGCGAGGATAACGATGAATGCTACGTGGGGAAGAAACGGGGATGTTCAGGGTGGGCAAGGCAGCCCTTCAACATTTCAAAAAGCTATCGGCAGCGGTCAACGTGATGTCCGTCCTTTCCGGTGATGAATGCGACAACGGAGCTGTGAAACGCAAATGAAGAACGCTGCCTAGCAGTGGATGAGCAGTAGAACGTTCTCATCCAGACGGCGTTTGTGCTCTGGCTTTGGGCTGGAGGGACGGAAGGGTACAAGGGAGGACTGTTACTTAACAATCAATTACAAAATGCTGACTTGAGCTGGCGGTGGGGGTGGGAAGGGGCGCACTAAAAGCACGTTCTTTCTCCTCTGGTTGTGTGCTGTTGGTTGTGCAAAAGAGCATATGGTACACCCAATGGAAGTCTTGAGTAGATGGGAACTTGTGCTGTGAAGATCGGTTGCAATATCATCTCAGTCCGCAGTAGTTTGCAGATTCTAAAATAATGGCAAAGCTCGGGCAAAAACGGTATAAAAACCAATAGACAAATCTGGAGCCACTTTTGAGCAGAACTGACAAAGTCTGGAATTCCAGTCTTTCGGTCTGCCTGCGATGCGTTGTCTCAGGAGAAGCTCATAATGTATTTCTGCCATGTTTACAGTTCAAATTTGAAATCATTTAACCTGAAATGCAAAATGATGATTTGGGGGGTGAGGAGAAAAAGTGACCAGAAAAGTTGGTAAGGTTTTTATTTTGAAAGATTTCATGAATTTCAAAATCTGTTAGGATTGAGTGCTGGCTAAGAATCAAAATACCACGTTTTATTCCAACCACTGTGATTACTACTGAACCTGATTGGGGGGGGGGGGGGGGGAAGAGGCAGGGCAGGGGGGCTTGTTTCTTATTTCCTTGTTAATTACACTAATTTTTTTCCTGAAAAATATTAGAGTGATAATTAGGCCACACATCATGTGTGGTTGGATAAATAGTATTTACATGTTGAGAAAGGGGGCAGAAGAATTGTATCTAATGAAAGGAACTGGTGCCAAATGGTAGAGAGATTTGCGTTTGTCTTAGAGAAATCACTCATTCACCTCAGCCGAACTGGGATATCTTCCAGTGTGCTCCTAGAAGCGTCGCTGCTTTCTGTGTCCCCCTACATCTGAAAAAAAGATCAATGTGATTACTTAATTTGCAAATATGTCATAAACTCTATTCTATGAAGCACAAAGACTGTGTTTTGTAAACAGTGTCTTGGCTCATCTTTAAACAGAGGTGTTGACCATACAAAGGTCAGGTATGCTGTTCTTAGCGGTGGGTTCAAGCTAGCCAAATTTTGGCAGAAGGCCACTGCAGTGGATTAAGGTTTTGGTTAACTTACAGTAAGCAAGTTGGGGGGGGGTTGCATTTGATGTAGTGAACTAATCTGCGACACTGTTGGCATCACCTAGAACTGGAGTGCTTGTTCCATTTCAACCCTTAGAATTTTGCCGAAAACTTCCCGCTGACGTCTTCTGTAGGCTGTGTTATTTCAGCAAGCCGTATTTTACCTAATTGGTCATAAATAGTACTTTTGAGCATATGGACCATTTGAGGACAGAAAGCGCAAATCAGCTATACGTATTGATTTTTGCTGTGAGTAAATATGGGGAATTTTTAGCAGGAATGAAAAGGAATATATGGGACAAAACCTGGGCGTCCCCGCCGTGACCTGTGTGGTTTTGGGCGTTTTTGCGCGTGTTCCAAAAGTTACGTCCGGCCTGGCTCCCAGTGACGCCGATGGCAAAATTCCAACTAGCGTGAGTGCAACTTCCGATGCCGTGCGTGCGGCTGCGTAGAAATTCAGTGTGTTGTGAATTCTGCGCGTAACTACTTCTGCTTAACTGTTACGGAGATAGAACAACAGAAGGTGACGACTAGTGGAATGAAATGGGGGGGGGGGCGGGGGGAATTGTGCCAAATGGTCCCACTGAATTTAACGTGGTGACTTCTTTTGGCCTTTGACTCTTTGTCTTCGTGGATAATTCAGATAGCAACTTGCTATCTGGTGTAAAAGGAAGCAAGTGTTGTGTGAGACCCTAGAAGACTGATCTCACTTCTGTGTTCCACACCGTGTTTTTCTTTTCAGTGTTGCAAGAAAGCAAAACTTCATCCTGAGAACTTTTGCAAAAAAAAGTAAGGGGAAAAACGCACACCAGCCCCCTGGAAACACTAATTTGGAAATTTTGAAAATGAAAACATGTCAAAAGTTTCGATGATGAAAATTCAGTATTCAAGCAGTGAGCTTTCTGGCTGACGGGCAAGGAGGTTGAAGAACTCAGTAAAAATGTATTGAGCTGTCCATTTCAAAATTTCTGATTTTTTTTTTTTTCTTCCAAACTTCAAAAGGAAAAAGAAGGGAAACAAGTTTAATTGTTTTTTTTTTTCCTAGTGTGTCTCTTGATGAGCTATCTCCTGATCAGGTATGAGGTACTTGAAAAGAATTTGTAGTGAATTTTCACTTGCTTTCAATCGTGCTGTACATGTTTGTTGTTAGGGATATAAAGAAAATAATTCTGCTTATCAGTTGGGCTGATGGTTTGCACCATGCACAACACAAGCCTAGCAGTAATAAGTTGTCCAGCACGTTTACCACCCCAAAATCTGCGCTCATCTCTTGGCCTTCGGTTGCAGAGCTATTGTTTCCTCTTGCTGGCTTGTACTAGGAAAGACCCACTGAGTCCTGTTTTAAGCAATTAGAAAAGTTGCCTTTCTCCAATCAAAGAGAGGTATTAGTGAAATGAATGGGAGTAATTAAATCTAATTTAGTCATGTAAATGAGTTTAATTAAAAGAAATCTACCCTTTAATAACTTCAGGGGGAAATGCCGCTCCTTACGGAGTTTGAAATTTAGTTAGGCTAACAAGACACAATAGCTGAACTGATGAGACCATGATGTTGTAATCTGCTTATGTAAATAATGACACAACCGGTGTTTAGTAGCTGCTCTGGGTTGCGATGCCGTAGGACTCGGAAGCGTTGAGAGGCTGGGCGCCCCGGCTGCGATCGCTGTACGAGGTGAGTTTGTGCCTTCACTTGGCTTTGAAGTCCCACCTACTTATCTTTGGTGTACTTAAGGAATTCACAGGAAAAAAACGAAATGATTTTGACTAAGAAAGCTCTTGGGTACCCCGTAATTGCCAGTTAATAGTAATAATTGCCATAAACTCATTACACGTTAGGCTGGGTAGTTTGGCAGTTGGTCAGGTGAATGGTAGAGACTCTGACGGAAGGCAGGGGGGTTGGTCAGGGGCTTGCTACCATGGCCTTATCCTCAACTTACACATGTACAGGACTCCCTGAGCTTCGCATCTCCTCTTCACGATTGTCCTTTCTAGTTTTCAGAAAGCTCTCTCTTTTTCACGTCTTAATTTAGACATGATGCGATCTACAACATCACACTGTCCGTGATTTCTGCATTGTCTGAAATGCTGCCGCGTACCTTTTTATGCTTTGAAACTTGTGCTTGGACGGTTTGTAAGTTTTTACGCACACCTTTGCCCTGATATGTTAGTGGTTTTAAACTCACCTATGGAACAGATGTTTTTAACTATTTTTTTCCTTTTTTTCCACTATTTTTTCTTTCTTTTTTTTTTTTACTTCAGAGTTTTTTAAAGAAGTATGTTGTGAGATTAATACCGTTTAGCACTGGCTGGGGAACAGCTAGTCTCTTCTCGAACTGTTCCTTACCAGAAAACAACCCCAAAACATTAAAAAGAACGGTTAAAAAACTTCATTTTTTTTCTGTTGACTGTTTTAAATGTTTTCTTTTGCTCTTAATTGCATTCAGTAAACTTAGAACATTCATCTCACTGCTTTCACTTCTGACTGACCACAGGTTCTCTTGCTTTTGTTAGTCTGCTGAGAAATAGGTTATTGTATACTGAGGAACTTAGGCCTAGCGAAACTGAATTTAGTTCAGGATATTGTAGGAGCTCCCATGGAAGTTCCTTAAGTTTTTCTGCATGTGGTGGTTTTGGGGTTGTCTTTTTTTTGGTCTACGACACGCACGGTTTGACACCTCAGCTTATACCAAACTCAAATTAGAGGAACAGAAGGCTCGTTTCCTGATTTGTGAAAAGGCTATTAAAAGTAGAATGGAAAACCTGAAACTTGTGGGACAACCAAGTGGAAAGAAGGGTCAGATGGATTTCTTCTGATAACACCCCTCTCCCTCTTGCGTTGGTCTTTTTACGAACAAGCTCACCAAACGTTTTACAGAATTGCCTGTTTGGCTTCTGGCACGCACGTTGCGGTTTAGTATTTTGCAGGGGGGAAAAAACACATAACCGTGAGCTATTCGGTCGCTCCGCTGTGTTGGGTCCTACAAGACCTTCCTATATGAAGCTATATGAATTCCTTAAGTATCTGCTCATTGGCAAAAAGCTTTTAGTGCTTATTGTAGATGTATAATAAATGGGCTAGGGAAGCCGTGGGAGGAAGGATGTGGAGAGAGCTCCCTGTTGCCTGAAAGCGGACGGCTCTGAGCTGTGCGGTGCTGTCCTGACGGCCTGACCTCATCCTTCCATCGCCCGCAAGGGCGCTGGTGTCGAGAGGTGCCATTTGCAGCCGTCGGTGTTTCTTAGGCGGGGACCGGTGGCACGGAGAGGAAAGGATGGCTGCGGCGAGAGTGCTTCTGCTTCCGGCAAGGTTTCCTTTTTCCTCCTTTGAGAGCAGCTGTCAGTCCTCTATGAGGCCTTGCTCCTGACTGTATCAGTTGAAGCTTTGACCTTTATTATGTGTGGCAAGTGGCGAATTAGAAATATTTTTATGTTCTGTATCGTCTCAGCGGTGTAGCACTGAAGTCACCCAAGTATTGCGATCCGCAGGTGCATTAGAGCGTCGGGGAGGGGTGGGACTAATACACCTGGGACACGAAATGCCATTCAACCTGCTCAGAAGGCAGGTTGCCCTCTGGGCAATCCTATTTGGGATTCTTCAAGCATTGTAAAGTACACGTAGAGCAGTGAAGAAATCGCACACCGCAGCGTGTGAGAGAGGAGAATGGGGAGACGTTGCTGAAGAGCAGCTGAACTGGCGGAGGGAGGATGGCCGAGGGGACGATTTTCCAGACTAAAAGCATCCTCAGTGTGGGCAGCCGAGGCAACCGCCCGGCCAGAGTTGCGCATTCACTGCTGGTGTAATGATTGCAGCTGTATTGAAGTTGGTGTTTTTGCAGCTGCAGGTGAACTCCGTGTGGCTCTGTGTGTCGGTGGCAGGAAGAGAAGGAACACGAAGGCAGCAGGGTAGAGCTCTGCCCGGATTCAGAGTCTGATAACCCATTTCCATAGGGGTCACGTACGTTGACTGCCTTCAAGGAAAACGCGAACGTTGCGGCCTGGGATGGGAGCGTGGCACCCATACTGTCATCTGGTGAAACGACTGCTCGGTGTTTTTGTAAGTCTTAAATAGCTGTAAGCATTGGTGGATGTGAACTGGTATCACAGTCCTGGGCCGGGAAGTTGGTCTTTGTGGCTTCAGCTGCGGATAGCGCCGGTCACGCTTGGAGCGGGGAGCCGTTCTGGGGCCGGCGGTCCAGTGGCTTAGATAGTTGGAGCTGTGCCTCTTGGCTGGCTGCGAGAAAGCAGCGTGTGATACACCTACACTGTAAACAAATAATTCTTGGTGAATCATTGCCTCAGACCCGTAAATGTTGTCTGTGTTGTGTTTTCAGGAATTGTAATTAAAAGCCCAGAGGCGAGTTAGGAAACAAATGACTTTAAACGGCAGCTAAATTGCACTGAGCAAGGGCGGAGGAGAGAGGAGCAGTGTCTGATTCCGGCGAGCTCCCTGCCCACGGTTTTTCTGCGCGCTCTGAAGACATGGCCGTGTCTGCGTCGTGGTGATGGCATTTCTTGGAGACCTACCTGACAGGAGGTTTAAATCGAGCGGTCAAAGACAGCTAGCAATTGAGTGGCGGGAGCAGGGAGCTGTTGGCATGAGCCGCCGGACCCTCCCGACAAGGCGAGTTAATACTTAGTGAATCCCGAGCTCCTGGTTTTGGCCAGGTTGGAGTTGAGCTGTTTTCAGGCTAGCTCATCCCTGTCTGACCTAATGCAGCCCAAAGCACCTGCCCTCACCCTACGAGCGAGCGCTAGTTAGTGCTGTGCCACACAGGCAGCTTCTTGCGTGCTTTGGTTTCTGGGTTAGGAGCGGCGTGTAACTTAGTGCTGAACAGGAATTGTCATTTCAAGACCATTTAAAACTTGTGTTTGACAATGCTTATAAATACCTAGAGGTCTTGCCTTTGGAAGGATTTCAGATAGCAATAGCTAAGATAGTCGAAATAATCTGGTTTTATTTTCTTGCAACATCAGAAGCACCATCTGCAATGAACAGAACCGTCTCTGCCAGAGAATGGCACCGCTCAGGTTTTGTGTTCTTTAAAGACATTGGCAGGTGTTGCGTAACATCTTGAACAAATAGGCTTACCAGGTTATTAAGATGATCAGGAAAATCATGTGCGCTGCCGCTCCAGTTTGCGTACGTGGGAAGTTCTTAGATTCTAGAGGGGCTTAGGCTTGTACCTTTATTTTTCTGAAATTAGTTCAAACCAATTGGGACATAATTTGTCCATCGGTTTCAGTTGCTGTCTGCCTATTCAGAAGCCTAGGCTAAATTATGTTCTTGTGGAATTATGCGAAAGAAGGCTCATCTTCTGCTTAACGCTAGCAAATCAGCCTGATGCTGTGCGCTATGTGGAGGGATTTTATATGTAGATCAGGTTGCATAGCTAAAAATAACTAATTGCGGTAAGCCCACATGTAACGGACTGAGCTATTATGACCATTAAGTCGTCTTTTTTTTTTTCTTTGGATACTGCTTTTTGACAACAGTTGCTAACTGGAGAGTCCTATCGTATGTTTTGTTTTTCATGGTCTTTTGATTTTTTTGCAAGAAAGTTGATAAAACGCTTCATTTCTTCTTCAGTAATACTGAGCATTGTGCATCTTGAAATTAAAGTGGTGTTTTCAGATAAGCATGTCTATGTTAATAGGATGAAGCAGGCTTCTAAAGAGTTTGAGTAATTGATACTAATGACCGGTGCTTAGGTTCAGCTCCATTCTTGAGGTTGCCTGCTGAATTTCTTCTCCCTTGCTGGCAAATCGTGTTTCAGGTAGACGCTTCCCGTGGCTTACGTGGCCTTTACTGCCAGCTACCGAGCCTCTATTTAAAGGAAAGAAACGAACCATCTTTCAGAAATTCAGATGCCGCTGAGCTGATGGTTTTGCTGCTCCCACATGTCTGCCGGTTTCACTGTAGCTGCTTCACGATGTGTTTATTAGACTGCCTCTGAGTAGGTCGCCTGTTGCGCAAGATCTGCAGTGAATATTTTATGTCAAAACGGTTAAGCAAAGGCGTCCCGCAGCAGCTAACGGTCAAACTCCCGCTGTGAAGCGTGACCGAAAGCGGGGCGGTGGGCCGTGCAGAACCTAGCTGGAGAAGCCACCCCTGCCCGGTGCCCAGCAGAGACATTGCGGTAGTGGTATTGCGTTGGAGCGCCTGAAGGATCGTTGAAGGCTGCGAGCTGTAAAACGGGGGTCGTGGAGAGGATTGGCCAACAGGTTGCTATTCTCAGATAGATTTATGTTTGGGTTGATGCACTGTCACTTGCCTCGGAGAAAGGAGCCTGTCTTGGGGACAGCCAGGCCCGGTGGAAGTGTGTTGAGGTGGCTCCAAAGGAACAGGTGGCTTGAACATCGATGAGGAGAGTAGCAAGTGGTAGGTCTTTACTGGCTGAGGGATGCATGTGGAAAGCAGTCGAGAGCTTGAATGGCTTAGCTTTCCTGTAAATGAATGTTTTCTTTGAGGAGTACTGTGTTGAATTAGATTTTTAGAAAATTAAATGCACAAAAGTCGAAAAGTACGTTTTGGGTTGAGCAAGAGGGACGGTGGTTACTAATGGAGGTGCTTACAAAAAAAGATGACCGATTTTGGGTTCATCCCTTCTTCCCCTTCTCTTCGCGTTGGTGTACAACACACTTTTTTAGGAATTGCTGTTTCGAAGAGAAGAGTAAATTAAGACAAGACAGCTTCGATAATGATGTCCTGCCTTGCTTATTGGCTTATGTCGACTTTGCTGAAATTAAAACAATATATTTTGTCTGCAAATTATTTGCTTCTTCAGGGGTTTTTTTTCCAAGATGGTTCATCACCACAGTAAAAGCAGTTAAAGCTGTCAGTACTTGGTTTTACCAGCCTTAAAGAAAAATGCAGCCAGGACATAAAGTTTCTTGTTAATTATCTGGGCAGAAAGTCAAATTAAAAGGAAAAACTGAAGAAAAGTTACTTGAATTGGTCAGTTGCTGAAAGCTTTGAAGCAAACTGCTGGGCTATGCAAAAGTCTGCTTTTGATGCGTTGGTTTTTCTGTGGTTGCTTTGGCCCATTTCAATGGGTTTCATAGACACGTAGTTAGTGCTTATCCGGTTTGGGGTCATTGGTCACACAGGGAAGGAAAATGACTCTGTATTTCAGTTGATTGAAATTGATTGTGTACGTGCTGCGGATGACGTGCATATTGATAAAATGACCCTTTTGTTTCAGTTCTTTGTATGGTCCCCTCGCTGCCTGAGCACCTCTGTCACACCATAGTACTGGTGCAGAGGTTCCTCTCTGTCTGCGTTGTTGGGAGGACTTGCAGAAGAGACGGAGCTCCGGGTCGGACAAACTGTCTCGGCCACGTGCTTCCTTTCAGGAGCGCAGGCCGTTGGCCTCACTAGGAGCTGAGCACCTAAATATCTTCAGGGAACTAGACCTTAGACGACTGTCTGTGGTCATAAGTAAATCTCTACTGCAACATTGACTCGGGAATTAAAACACCTCCAGGAGTCCTCTGTTGCTGCTTGGTCGACTTTTTTCCTCAAGCACGTGGTACCTGGAAGAAAGAACAAACTTGGTTTTGTGCCCACATGTACTGATGATTGGGAGAGTCTCGGTCTGCCGTATGGCTGCTGTAGGAATATCTCCAGATACTTTGAGGTGGGTGGTCTACTGGAGAGTGCCGTTCAGGACCTCCGCTCAAGAAAGCGGAGCCATCCAAGGCCCAGAAGTTGTCCTGGCGGGGGTTTTTGGCAGTGCCCGAACGCATGGAAGCTGTCAGTAGCTGCCTGCGTGGCTAATGGTGCGTCAGTCTGACCTAAGGCTACAGACTGTCCGAGCTCACGGGGCTGTGCTGACGGATGCGAGGCTGTCTGTAAGCGCAGCCTGGCCTAGGGTAACGGGCTAAGGGAGGGCAGGTAATACCGGCGTAGCAAAATGAGCATGTGTGTATTCAATATTCCGTATCGAAAAGGTAATAAATAAATAGCTCGCTGTTCCTAGTGTTGTCAAAGGCAGGAGATAGTTTGCATGTGATCTCTCTCTGAACGCGATTATAAGTGCTAACGTCGCTGTGGAGCGCAACTGCTTAGCGAGCAAGGCAAAAGTGCAAATGTGTTGATGATTCCAGCCTGTTCCTTACGCTTCAGAGGGAGTCTTGGTCTCCTTCTTGGTGCCCATGAGTTTTCCCTTCTCTCGAGGTCGGCAGCTTGGCCTTTTCAAAGTAGTGCTGTGGACACGCACGTTCCCCAAATGGAAGAAGGTTGAGGTGGTTATTTCTGATGGTGGTTTAATTTAGAACGTACTGAGGAGGCGCTAGCCCTGCTGTAAAGACTATGCTGTTACGTCCTGCTTATTTTCGTTTTTGGGGCTCGACAAGTAATTTTATTACAGCTACGTTTGTCACTTTGGGCCGCGGTTGTCTTTGGGATCGGCCGTGTGACTCGGCGAATTGTGCGGCAGTGGTGTTTTGCAGGCATTTTGTTGCATGCTGAGCGTATTCTAAAACTATCTCTTAAACCCTGTCTCTCGGTGGCTGGATTGATGCTAGAAGAAACACAGAGACTCTCCTCTGTAGTATCTGAGGAAAATGATGGAAGCTTGCAAAACTGGTGAAATCGGGGCTTTTCCAGGAGTCCGTGGAAACGGCATTGAAATGTGCTACCAATTGTCACCCGTTTTTGCTTTTGCCACAGAAGTTCACGTGAACTTTGTGCTCGCTCACTGAGGGGCGCGGGTGCGTGGGAGTGGAACTAAAGCAGCAAATACTTGA
The DNA here is from genome assembly GCF_011004875.1 of Balearica regulorum gibbericeps. Lineage (NCBI taxonomy): Eukaryota > Metazoa > Chordata > Aves > Gruiformes > Gruidae > Balearica > Balearica regulorum. The sequence continues at coordinate 357,450 of NC_046187.1, read as the reverse complement.
AAGGAGCATGGACGTGTCTCATGCTTAGGTACATCTTGGGCTTTTAAGCTCTTTGACAGGAGGCTAAATCCTCCGAGGTGCGGCCCAAGGAGCAGGACGCGCGTGAAATCTCTCTGTCGTTTTCTGCAGCAGAGCTGACGGTGTGCTTGAGCATTGCCATTAATACTCTTTGCGCTCAAATAATGTGCAACGTGGGTGTGCTAGTACCTGCTGCAGAGGCATCTGCTCCGGCCTCGATGGACCGAGGTCACACGTTGTACGCGTGGAAGCTGCCCTCGGATGTTCCTAAGAACAGCCCCTGCTACAAATACAGAGCTCGACAGGGACCGGTCTCATCTTTGTTGATTTTGGGAGCTACTTCCTTCATCTGGCAAGTTGTTGTCTTACGTACCACGTGTATGTAAAGGTAGAATTTGACTGGGATTGCAGAAGCCGTAGTAGTCTATAAAAAGAAACTAAAGCATAAAAAACTTTTTTATGCTTTAATTGCTGAGAGAAATGAAAAAGTCAAATTCTATTCCTGTTACTACTGCTGTAAATAGAGATTAAATCCCTCATAATCAATTGCACTACTCTGGATTGACACCAGAGAGCAAAATTTATCCTAATAACTGGGTGTACCTCAAATGCTGTTAGATTGCACTGGATTGTATAAATTATACAGGGCTCTGATCTCTCATGTTGTGGTTCAGGCTGTTTATTATTTGCATGACACACTGAAACTCCTGTAGATGTGATGTGCGGTGCTGCGCTTGGGCTCAGAGGAAGGCGGAAAGGCAGGCTGGTTGATGCTTAAGTGTACTGGGGTGACAGCTGTCAGCAGCAGCTAGGGGATGCTTTCCTGGATGCTTTCAGGACCGGTGGGCAAACGAGCGTCCTTAGGGACGCTGAAGTTCGTAAGTCAGCCTCGCATGCTCTTCTTCCCCCGCCCCCCAAAGGCATTTGACGTAGCTGTGTGCTAAAGTGGGTGATGCATAATTGAGCGCTGCTATATTTGAATGTGTTCGGAGTACAAAATATGCATCTGTATGAAAAGTGTTTATGTATTAATGTGCATTTCCTTCATGCATTCCTGATTCCATTAGTAATGGAGGCATTGTGTAATATAATAGAAATGATTAACTTTAATTGCACTTCTTTGTTGGGAAAATAGACATGTAATTAAAAATCTGACATGCGTTGTACTTTTTTTTTCTTCAACAATTTACTTGTTGGCATCTCTTCAAGAGGATATTCCACAAGGCCCTTACCGCTTCCTCCTTCAAATATCTCACAGGGTCCAATTTCTATCTTTGAGAAATCGGCCGATTTCTGATGCCTGGACTGAAGTGGCCGGCTAGCAAATCCTGATGGCTGGTCCCTTCTTTCCCAGACAAAAAATACGGGTTCTTAAAATGTTGCACATGTCATGGGATACTTTTGGGTGTTGATTTACTGGAAAATCAGACGCTTTTAAAAGGTTCCTAGAAAGAAAGCATACTAAAAATGGTAATAGCAGAATTAGTAGACACTCGTGAGGCTCGTGAGCAGGTAAGATAACGATCGCTTCCTTAAGGAGCGCTGCTGACGCTTCAGCTCCCAGCCCTTTCTGGGTTTGTACTGTGTTGGTCTCTTGAAAACCCTAACCGCTGTTCGCTAGCGTACCAAAACACAAAAAAGAATACCTTGCGAAGAATAACTTCCTTAATTAAAATATGCTATAACAGCATCTTAGAAACACTGTTTGTATTGGGTGAAAAAGCCATGCCTCAACTTATAAGCACATAAATCCTGTCTGCAAAGTGCTGATATGAAACTGAATCTGAGCGGGATGTTAGCAGAATTAGACAATTGCTGTTTGCAAACTGTTTCATTGCGATATCAAATTGGGGGATCGGCTGAAACGCTCAGATCGCAACACAGAGGCAGGCAGGCCTGCAGAGCAAGAGTGAAAATGTGCCCGGGTGCGTTCTTCACGGCCATCTGAAAACAGACCTTAGAGTGCCAACCCCTCTCTTGTCCCTTTTCAATGGAGCGTGTGTGGCAGTAGTCTCCAAGCGCTGTTCTTGGTGCCTCGTGCACGTGGTGTTAGGGTGTGTGCAGTCTGATGCACAACTTGTTGTAAACTTGTGGTCCCTTATTGCTGGTTGGCTGTCTCGTTCACCGGTGCCTTCAGTGGCAGCCGAAAGGAGTCTCTGATGGGCCCAGGTCTACTCCGTGTTTTCTGGTTTTGTTTTAGAGCATATATGTGATCAGTTGAGAGAAAGGCAAGAAGGAACGTAAGCATTTAATTGGCACCAAAGATTCAGGTGAAAGATTGGAAAACACTTTAAAGATGGTCACACGCTGGATAAAGCTATGTAGTAGCTTGCCCATGGTCATTAGAGGTTTGGGGGGGGGGGGGGGGGGGGAAGGTAGTCTCTTCGAAGTGGTGCGCGTTATCTTCCTTAAAGTGCGTGCCTGAGCATGCTCTCCCCTCTTTTTTTTTTTTTTTTTTTCTTCACTAACAGTGCTAAGATAGTCAGGTTTTGGTCCCCTTCCCTCCCCACCCTTGTTTCCCCCACTTCATTTTGACATATTGCTTGTGTGGCAGATATTGGTAATTACGGAAATGAGCTAGCAACACCTCTTCTCAGCTGTGTGACCCAACAGTAGGTCCTCTCGTGGATTATTGTAGTCTGACTGACTGCGTTGTCATGAGAAAGTTTTGAAGGAGCAGCAACCCGGACCCACGGGTGCTGATTGGGGCGGACGCATGGCAATGTTCGCCCTGACGAAAGCGGTAGTTGAACAGACGCTGAGAACCTACGTCGTAATAGATGGGCAGCTCGAGAAGAATGTCGTCTCGTGTGTTTCTTTAGCTACACTGCAGCGGGGCTCTCTGAAAAATGAATCCTGTAATAGCAGACGCCGTTGCCGTGTTGGTGGTTTGTGCTCAGCTGTTGCCCCGTCTGTGGGAAGGTGGGGCTTTATGGACCCCGTAGTTCGCTGGTATGCTTTATCTCTGCTGTGCTTTATTTTGTCCATCTTTACATGGTCTGTGTTGTTTTCTGGTTCTTTTATTGTCATTATTCAAAACATGAATAGAAGCGAGTATCCTCTAAGTTATTAATGTAATCAATTTTGAGTCTTTAATTGCAATTTTTTTTCCATAAAATTCTTTTAATTTAGTCTAATATAATGGCACATCAAGCAGTAATGGGTACATTAAATTGAATCATGATGTTCATATACACATTTTATGACACAATCAAATATCCCAATGCATTAATTCATGTCAATCAGTTAATAAAATCAAATAGGAAACATTTCTCTAGCGCTGTTAACTACGCTTCTCCCATTTAGTGGGTGACAAGATGGTGAGGACCTTTATATCTTGCCTAGTTCACGTTTTCTTGTCTGTCTTGGAGTCGATACATTTACTTACTGGATGAGGACAAAGCCTGTTGGTTCCCTTGGCCCCCAACCAAAATACGGTAATTGGGAGCAGAAGGGCACACCTTTACCTCGTCCTACCCTGGCTCCTTTGGTACAGTCCCGTCCCCAAAGACTTCCACCGATAATAAGGAAATATTAACTGTGAACTTGGGGAATAACTTCTCTTTGAAGATTTCTTCGCTTCTGATGGTCGCCTTCAAGGACAAAGAGATGTAGCGGATTTACTGGCACTTTTTTGTGAGGAAGGAGAAAATTAGATTTAAAACAACTGTCAAGCGGTTATAGTTTGAGCAGGTTCTTTGTGCTTCTCATCTGCTTCACATCATAGTTGATGGTATTTTCATCTCCTGTTTTACAGCACCAGAAATTTTGACCCTTCTTTACTTCAGCAGGCAAGCGTCGTGCCCCAGTTCTGCAGCCCTCAGAGGCCTGACTGGAGCTTTTCGGGAGGAATGATGGCAGTTGGGGGGGGGGGGGGGGGCGGCTGATGGAAGGGATGAGGGATATGGCTGCTTCCAGCGAGTGCTGCAAGGTAGAAAGGCAAATAAAAAAAGAGAACATGGAAGAGGTAATGGAGCTCGAGCCGCGACTGGTACAATCTGGTGTACCTCACCTGGCGTCAGAAGAGCCGGTACCAGTTGATGTCGCCTGAGAACGTGGTCCGAAATAGCGAGTGGGGTTTTGGCCTTCGTTTGGGCGCAGCCCAAGTGGAAGGGAGCCGAATCCCTTATTAGTGGAAGACAAAAACAGCAAGGCGGTTGTTCTCCTTATCTCTCTACAGGGCTTGACCATCCAACACTCTTTAAGGGGTCGCTGTCTTAGCTTTCAGCCTGCGGGTGGAAAGAGAGAAATAGTGAAAAGTGGTCACTGGAGAATTTAGGGTTACTTAAAAAAAAAAAAAATAACAACAACAAAGTTACATACATAATGATTTTCAAAAAAAAAAAAAGGTAGCTAGTTATCATCTGACATCGCATGCAGAATGGTTTTCCTAAAACTTCAGGATGTATGGAGGTTGTATCTAAAGCAGCTTGTGCGCTCTTCAGTTTTGCCTGGTAAGTAACAGAGAGAGCCGGTCTCATAGCCAGTAGGAAGTATCGGGCTGGCTTCGTTTCTCTTGAACCCTTTTCTGTGTTCAGTTCTCAAGATCAGTATTTACTGTGGATGTCAGCTTGCTTTGTTTCCTGTTTTGTAATGAGCTACTTTTCTCAAAATAACACCTTCTTGAGGTTTCCCCTAGTCAGTGGAGTGGTGAAGAGCCACTCCGAAGAGCCAGGTTATCGGTTATGCGGTCGGCACCAGGAGGGCTTGGCTGCAGTAGGTTGGTTTCCTTTTTTTGTTTTTAAGCAAAAGTTTGCTTTTGTAGTGAGTGTTTTTAAGCAAAAGTTTGCTCTCTGAATGTTTGTGGGGGTTTTTTCTGGGATAATAGCCTACTGAAAGATATTTTTACCTTCAGTTTAAAACACTGGATTGAAAAATGACCTTTCGTACAGCGGTTACTCGGCATGCGCTAAAAAGTAACCGCAACCAAGATTGAACTGTCAAGGTTTTAGGTTGGAACAGTTGAATGTAGGTGGTTGCAGCTCTTACTTCCCGTATAAAAGGATTCAGTGTCGATTAGCAGCTGAGTGGCTAAGTGAATTGTGTCCAGATACTCCAGAGAGTGTCCCAGAGCTGACATTCTCAGCCTACATGGAGATCGTGTTCGCTATCTGGCTGTCACATCCTTTCGTAGCAAAGTGAAGAGTGGCTTTGTGAGACTGAATAATGTTGCCGCTCCTACTTTGCAGCCACGGGCAAGTGAAGGAAATGTTGCTCTGATGCTGAGGGAGTTTTAATATGTAAGGCATTACTGAATGACGAGGTGTAAGAAAGGCCTCGGGTCATCAGCCACCGGAAAAAAAATGCCTATGTTATGACTGACCTCGGGGTAATGAAGAGTCTGCCAGGTGAAAAGAAGTAAAAGCAAGTCCAGACTGAAACGTCTGAGGTGACAGAGCGGTTTGCCATATGATGCTTGAAAAGGTTATTTTTTTTCTTTTTTCTTGTCCGTTTTTTTTTTTTATTACTACTTGAAGGGTTTGTAAGTATCAGATCTGCCCTCAGTAAAAGAGAGTGCAAGACATGGCAGTAGCCGCAGCAAAGTGCTCTGCCTTTCCAGGACCCTAAGGCTCAGTGAGCTAATTTGTACTTGTGAATGCTGAAGTAACGTTTTAGCATTCGGGCACCCGAACGCTGCTGTGTGAAGGAGCGGGTCAGCTGTCCGCAGAAGTTGCAGTGAGTCTGTCTGCCCGCAGCAAGGATCTGAGTCTCAGTGGCACATGCAATATTCATGGTGTGTTGGGAAGTGCAGAGCTCCCCTATCATGTGTGGACGTCTGCCAGGGGACGTGCGGTCCCTTCAGGATTGTAGGAGAAGCAGCTGCTGGGCCTGACTTGTCTCATCTGCATTCCGCTTCCCATTCGTGTTGTCACTTGCACGTTGAGAAAAAAAAAATCTTTGGTGTTTCTTCTTGCAAGGTTACCTTTCACTATCTTTATTTTTTTAAATTTTTTATATCTATTTTTAAGCGGGTGGGGAAAAAAAAACACCTGCAAAACACAAGAACACCTAAAATCTGTTTGCCTGATAATTGTATTCTTTAGGGTAGACTTTTCCTTACGTCAGTTGCTTGTGAAAAGCTGCTTTGTATCTGGTCACCAGAAAGCATTGGGGAGCAATGCGGTTTCCAAAAGCCAAAATTTGTAAATTGTGAATAGGATTTTGAACAACTTCCTTTGCATGTTTCAGTGACACCATAATTAAGTTGTGGGGTGGGGTTTTTTGGTGGTGTGGGGTTTTGTTTTTTGGTTTTCTTTTTTTTTTTTTCCAAATCTCCTCAAGGGATTGATTACATTGTGGAGTTCAGTACTACTTTGAGCACTGCGATGACTGTCTTTTGTGGCTTCACATTACGTGAAAATAGGTTGGTATCTTTAGTCCCCTTTCATAGCCTTTGTTTTAAAAGCAGGGAACAAAAGGGTTTCTGGTTGATGGGGGGGGAGAAAGGTTTGTCTGTGATGTTGTAGAATCATAGAATCGTTTAGGTTGGAAAGGACACTTGGGATCATCCAGCCCAACTGTTAACCCAGCACCGCCAAGCCCACTGCTAAACCATGTCCCTAAGCACTGTGGCTATACATCTTTTAAATACCTCCAGGGATGGTGGCTCAGCTGCTTCCCTGGGCAGCCTGTTCCAGTGATTGACAACCCTTTGGGTGAAGAAATTTTCCCTAATATCCAACCCCTGGCACAACCTGAGACCATTTCCTCTTCTCCTGTTGCTTGTTACTTGAGAGAAGAGATGGACCCCCACGTGGCTACAACCTCCTTTCAGGTAGCTGTAGAGAGTGTTACTGGCCTCGGTAATGCTCCCCTGTACTTCTTCTAGAGTCTTTCAGATGTGGCGGGCAGTGTCTCGTTGGTAGTGCCTGTAAATACTGCTCCTAGAATAACTCCCCAGAAGTCCTAAGGAGCTGACCTTAGAAAGCGAGGGTTGTGCTTCTGGAGAGGCGACGAGAGGGGAACGTGTGTTCAGCAGACAGAGACCTGTTTCCAGGTTTCGCTAAACTCGCGTGTGCCCTGAGACTTCACGTTATGCTGTAGATGAAGATTTCATTTCTTCCCTTTCTTCCTACGTGAACTTCTACTCAGAAAGGGCAGTGGACTTAGTTGATCTTGGTGAAGAGAGGGGGGTGTACAGTTGTTTTCTGATGGGTATGTTAAAATATTCCGTGCTTTCAGTAGAAAAGTACCAGCTTAAGTTTTACCCCTCAAGTAACTTTAGTCAGAAACTCAGTGGGACCTGTGGCCAGTTTTCCTGCTTTTCCTTTACAGTGGGTAAGGCGTACATTTTTCTCAGCAGTGACTCGGTCTGAGTGGACAAGGTCAGATACTAGAAGAGCTGAGAGGTGCGTGCTGCAGGTAACAGCTAATGGGTTCTGAACTTTGCCAGCATTCGGTTGTGTTGGGAGTGCCAACAGCATAGAGGTTGACTAAAGAAACCTTTGTGCGAAACCAGAAAGTTGCCGGTTAAAGCATGTTTTTTATTCGTTTGGGAGCTCAAGATATTTGTTTCCACGAGGGCCGAGTTATGGGATACGTTTTTCTTTCTTTCTTGTAATCCTTGCTATTTCTGAGTTCTCTACGGTAACGCAGAGAGAAAAATAATATGTGATTTAACTTTGGAGACCTGTGTTTCAACCAGCATGGAGATTTTGCCATTGCTGGAGCACTGTTGGAAACAGTGATGCCGACCGAGTCGGTAGCCTGAGCTCTGCCTGCTCTCCCTTCATCTTGCATGAGTGAAAAATCCGTTTTGTTCAAAGTCTGCTACTTAATGGTCATACAATTTTTTCTTTCTACTTTGCGGCAGAGGTGGCAGGAGATGAAAGGAGAGCTAAGGACAAGAAGCATGGGAAAAATCTCTTTAAGTTGACGGCTTGGATTTTCAAAACCAAGAGATAGCTATTTCTGTGAAGCAAGTGCCTTTGAGATGGTGTTATGATGAAGCAGATGCAGTTCTACTGGTATTTAAATATTTGTATTTTGCATGGATTGGTATTTATGTAACATTCTGCGACAACTTCCAGGAAATACGCAAGAGAAAGTGTTTATATACATTTCTTGTTTACAGGAGCTCAGGGGGCACGGGAAAACATTGGCAAACGTTGCTAGATGGACAAGCAGGGTCAGACTTAGGAAATGACCTTAGCTAAAATTAGGTAGAGTTTGGTAGGGTGTGCAAGGAATGGTTACATAGGCTTCCCCTTGGCGGAGGCACCTGCTGTAGCTGTGGTCGGAGGGCAGATTTTCAGAGGTGGTGGACTTTAGGACTGAAGCGGTACCGCTCTTAGGTTCTTTACGCTCTTGTGCGCCTCTTTGGTTTCCTCACCCAAATTGTTTTCCGGGATTCCACAGGGGGTCTTGCTGGCCCTGGCTAGACTGTCGCATCTGCGCGGACAGATGCTACAGCTCTAAGTTACTTCACATGATCCAAAGACAGCCTCAAATGTGAGCCAAGTACCCAAGGGAGGCAGGGCCGCTCCAGGTGTAGGCTCTTCGTTTGAGAGGAAAACCTTGCTCACGCATCCTGTTTCTGAATTGGTAGTTTTTGAGGTAACAATGGGTCTGAAGTGGTGGACGTTTCATGCAGTTGAGTACGTGTGGGTGGTGCTAAATCCTTGTTGCAGACTCGGAGTTTGAGGAGAAAGGAGGGAGCAAGAGGACTTGTGGACTTGAGATGAGCAGAACCGAAGACAACTTAGGCAACAAAGATGCTTTGAACGAGGGTCAAAGAGGGAGGTCGCATACCCGGGGGCAGGATCCGCGTTGCCTGTGCCCGTTTTCTGGCGTAAATGCAAGTGTTGGGCCGATTGCGGTGATGGTGGGAGTGCCTCTCTTGACTGTGCTTGGACTAGGAGAAACAAAGTCCAAGCTTTTTTGCAAAGTAGTTGTACAAGGAGGAGAAACCTTCGAGGCAGCTGTGATAGTCCTAGATGGAAAATATGCCTAAATATGCTGCGTTTGGATGCCGGTTTTTCTACTGAGTAGGTTTAAATCCTGCAAGCTCTTGTGTTTTTGTTTCAGCTGATATTAGAGTTGATTTGAGAACAATGAGAAATGACAACTTCATGCGTCTGAGTCTTGTCTGAGCGCAAGCGTGTGGGAGAAGGAGAGGGAAAAGGTTTGGAGCGCGGTCTGCGGGGCTGGCGCAGGCGAGGGAGCCCTCTGCTGATGAGATCCCGTGCTAGAGCCGGGCTGTCGCAGGTCTCCGCTGCTGGGGCCGGGCGGGTCTGGCCATCTTCAGAGAGGCTCAGCAGTCCCCAGGGACTATTTTCTTTCTGTGCCCTCCCCTCCCCCTGCCAAAATTCTGAGAGAGAGAGATATTATTAAGAATGCAAATCTACAGTGTAGATAACTACAGGAAGCTGAGTTTAAGCTAAACCACTGATCAATGGTAACAGTTGACCCAGCCTTGTGCTATGCCCGTTTCAGATGAAGGTGCTTGTAGAGCAGAATAAATGGAATTATTGAGGGGAAGGGTAGAAGGGAGAATGTTGCAGTGCGGGTTTTTTGGGTGTTTCTGTTTTTTTTTTAAGTAAGGGAGAGAGTGGCTTTAGCTGTGTTTGCTTTCTAAAGGGCTCTGTTTGAAGAAGATGGAAAAACTTACCCTGTTTCTGAAGGGCAAATAGAATTTTGAGAATGTTTCCTTCATAGTACCTATGAAGACAGGTAGCTGTGGTGTCTTGGTAAGAGCAGCTCTGTAAGCTGGTTTGATGGTTGTGTAGTGTTTCTGAAGTCGTGTTTACCGTGGGAAGAGATTAGCACCTTTGTGTATGACATCTCAAAAATACACGTAGGCTGGTGGCTCAACGCATTTCCTGTGGCTGTTTGTCTAATGTGGGAGAAGATGTTTAGTCAGCAGAAATAGAACAGAGTTCTCATTGTTTTTTCCATGCACCCAATATTTATTTGCAGTATTGTAACAAAACGGACGCTTGCTAGTAAATCTGTCTGAGGTGACTGCTGTCAAAGAATATTTCAAAACTGGGTCTATTTGTGTATGGCTAGAACGGCGCTCCGTGCTTTATACTGGCTTTCTCAGGTCTTGTCCCTGGTACAGGGCCGGGCAACCTTTGAGAAAACAACTGAACTGCAAACGCCTTTTCACTAGATGGGCAAAACGAGGTCACAGATGGTGAAAGCCAGGAAGGAATTAGATGGACTGCCTGTTGACAACAGAGTTGGGTTTCTGCTGGTTTCCTCGGCAGGAACGCTTTTCCAGTGCTGGTTTAGAACGTGTCTAACTTTCCAGAACCACCGCTTCCCATTGTAGTCAGGAAACAATATATGCTCTTTATATTTACTCTGCCACACTTTTCTCCTCACACAGGAGGGGTTTTTTTGTTTTTTTCATTTCACATACGCAGTTGCCAGTCAATGCATGTCTTTGACGGTAGGGCAGCTATGGAAAAAGCAGCTCATGCCTTGCCTATGCTTAGGCTGCATTGAGAAAGGCAAAGTACGCAAGTCTAGCTGAATAATTTGTGGTGCTCGTGCACAATAACATAGCCCAGGGCCGATATATTTTGTAGCAGAAGGTGTGTGACTTGATCCAGTATTATCAATTCATGCCAGTATTCCTCATGAAGCAGTATCTGAAGCCTGGAAAACCTACAGCTTCTTGCTGCTCGTGCCCCGGGTATCGACACGAAGGACACTGTCGCTGCTCTTCCCACAGCTCAAATATGGAAGATGTATTTCAGTGCTCAACAGATTGAACGGTTGGTGCACTACTAATTGCTTTACGGCGTGGGAGGGTTCCCCGTGAGTCAGGATTACAAAAACGGCCACACAGATGTAGGTTTAGAGTAGGGCTGAGTGCCTATGTTTGGAGCCGTGCTGAATTTCCAGTTGGATAGCAAGTATAATTACGCTTAGCAAGTACAGGAGAGCACACAAGAATATCATAACCTTCCCTAAGCCTTGAACTGCAGCGATATAGCTTGAACTGGTCTGCAAGATGAAATCTTGGCGTTTCAGCAGGTGCTTGATATGTTGTTGCAAGGGAAGAGAAAATAAAACATAAGATAGGCGTGGCAACCTTGTTGTGCTGTATTGATTCCTAGGAAAAAGCACACCTAGTCACTCCCAGGGCTTTTGCATAGTTTGTATCTCACCTTGGAGACTGGTACGTTATTTCTTCTGATAAAGAACCGCCCACGTTCAGTTTTTCCTTGGCAAAACAGCAGCTCCTTCAGAAGGCTCAGCTTCCTCTTGTGCTTGATGGCAGTTGATGGGTAATAATTAGACTGGCGCTTCAGCTCAGGCACAAAGTCTGTGCAGCTAGAAAATTATAATCTGCCGAAGAAACTGTTACCTCTTTGATTGCAGCCAAGGTAGGAGTATTGATAGCAACCTTGAGGCTGTAGGAATTGAGGCCCCCTCGGTTGTTCTTCCTCTTCAGCAAGCTGCCAGCTTAGTCTCTGTTGTCTGCTGCAAAGCACTCCACTTGACTTCCTCCACACAGGAAGGCAGAGGAAGCTGCTCGTGTGCAGAATAACCAGCAATTCAAGTGAAATCCACAGTCTTCATTCTTTCCCATCCCTTCCCTCCTACCTGGCTGTTGTCCCCGTCTGCCCCCCTGTCCGTGCCCCCCCCCCCCCCCAACTTAAAAACCCATCTCCTTGCAAACAGCACAGTTTTTCATCAATAATGTATCGGGTCACGTGAAGGTCGCTAGCGTGCACAAGAGAAGTAGCTTTTATTCTAGTCAGTGAGTTAGACTGGTGGTATTTGTCCCCATTTTATTTTTGTGTGCTTTGAAGGGTGAATATTTTTGACAAGTGGGGATTTGCCAGCTGTTTCTGCAAGCAAAGGCACTGTCAGACGCTGCACAGAGTTCACCCGGCGATGCAGGATGAGGTATGTGTTTGCCTCTCCGTGCTACTGCTCTGTGATATTCCAGCTCTGAGGTCTGGCTTCCGGAATGGTTCCCTGCACGGTCAAAGATGAAATACTTGTGAACGCACTGTGTTTCCCAAGGTAGTCAGCCAGATCAGGTGAAAGGGGAACGCATATGAAGGTCGGGCAGCTGCTGCATCAGGCCAGCTGATGTATAGCGCAGTTTATCAGAACCTTCTGTCCGGAGAGGTTAAACAAACAAACACCTACCTGAGGTGTGTGCTGAAGAGAGATAGTAATATAAGTGTAGGGGACACTGAGATGCTGTTTTCAAGAAACCTGACTCTGTGACACTGGCCTTCAATGCAAGTCAGTCCCTGCATCGGTTTCTTCTTGTTCTGCTTCTCAATTGGAGACCTTAACCCTGTTTCTTGATATATGTTTGGGACTCCCATGGCAGGAGTAATGGGGCCTTAGAGAGCTATCTGCAATAGCAACAATGAATGCTACGTACACGTACATCTAACACAGTAATGCCTATGTGTGTCTCAACGGGTACGCACGCAGCGGCAGCGAGACGGCTTTCCGAGGCAGGTTGGGTACCTCGCCGTTAGCCTCCCGAGCTTTGCAGTCGGTCCACCTCTGCCACGGCGGTGTTGTTCCAGGCAGGGCTGCTCCGCTCGCGCTGATGCCCGCTCGTTCGTCAACGTAGTACGCGCAGCGTAACTTTTGCACGGACCGATTCAGAACTTGGAAATATCAAGAAGGGAAACTGTTGTTTGCGTGAGACTCTGAAAGGGGTCGCGAGCAAAGAGGAAAATCGGTGGCTTTGCTTGCTGTTTGGCATCTGTCTGCCCTGAGAAAGCACCGACCTGGGTGGGGGTGTAATCGCGTGTGGAAAAACACTGGCCGCGCGGAACTATAAGTAGATATAGAAGAGATGATCAAAGAACTTGGGTAAACCCTCAGACTCTGAGCAAACAGAGTCTGTTTTGAAATCGGATGCTTTCTCTGCCCCAGTTGAAAACGCATGAAGAGGGGCCAGGGGTTGAGGGAAGCCAGCAGAACTGTTTCATAAATGCATCCCCTTGTTGCAGCTTCTCTGCCTGTGCACCGCGGAGGCAGGATGGAGTCTCAGGGTGCCGCTTGTGGAGGGAGGGGACGCAGAGAGGAGAGGCACAGTGTCTGCATTGGACAGGAGGGCTGGGAGGTCCCTGCTCTCTCAAATCTCTTTCTTTCCGGAGCACAAACAGATGCCGTTGGGTTTCTGGTGCTTGCGTTTTTGAGTCCAATTCCCAGTCAAGGCTCCCTTTGGCGATGGAGCAGACGATTCTGTAGGAAGGAATAGAAATCCTCCAACTGATGTGGAGCAGATAAACAGCTGCCGTGGGGGCTGGGCATAGATTTTTGCCTCAGGCTTGGACCCGTCAGGCATTTTGTGGGAGACGGTGCCAGTCTCGGCGTTTGAGAAGGCTGCAGGTCTGAGGCGCTTTCCTTTCTTTGCATACCTCTCCGCTGTCCCGGAGATTTGAAATATTTCAAGACCAGCGTTCCCCTCGCCCAACAGGATGAAAAGGAATCGATGGCTCCGCAGGCAGCGCGCCGCCAGGAACCGAACGTGGCTCTCCAGACCCGCGGCCTCGCGTACCGGTTGCTCAGTTGGGGCCTGCGGATCGGACCGCTGCCACGTGGCAGGTCGAGCGGCCGAGACCGGAGCATGGCTTTCTGTGTCTGGCCCAGTGGGCAAGAGGAGCCTTACTAAATGAGAGGCTTGTGAGAGACAAAAAGCCTTTTCACAAGAACATCCGTTTCTGCCTCTAACCCGAATATTCCAAGCCACTGAGTGGCTTCAGCAGGAGAAAGGGGCCCATTTGCTCTCCCCCGTGGCTTCTGCAACAAGCATTTCCTCCCTCGGAATAGCGGGTCCTGCGTGAAGGACGGAGTCCTCCCAAGTGAGATCTCGTGGAAAGGGCAGAGCACTTGGTGAATGGCTGGTCACAGCCGCTTTAGAGAAGGGGATCTCGTAGCTGGAGGCTAGTACAGTAGAAAGAGCTGCTTTGGCCTCTACTGGCCGGAGAGATTGCGGGTAGACACTACACGGGAAGCAGAGTGACTTTCGGAGCAAAGGACCGGGGATCTCCCCTTCGGGGTGTCTGCCTTGGAGAAACGCGCAGGCTTTGAACAGATGGAAAGAGAGTATTGCGACTAACAAGTATTTACTGTGTGCAGGCTTTTCTGCTTTCCAGCTCATCTTGAAATCCCGTGACAAGACCAAACTGAACAGGCCTCAGACACAGTCCCGTAGTTAATTTGTTGCCTTGGCATGACTTTATACCTGTCATCGATGCAGTAGTAGGTAAGCTTCAACCTCCATCTTGTAGCCTGGGTGGTGACACTGACAGAGGCTTTGCTCTGTCTCTTGAAAAGGAAGGCCCGCTGGCACGCTAGCGAGCATACCGGGCTCCTTGGCACTTCAGTGAGGAAGGTTAGGTCCGCTGCCACGCCAGCGAGGCGCGAGCTGCTGGGCCGTTGTTCCCACGTAGACCAAAGTTGAGGTTCCTCTTGGTTCAGATCAAACCTAAACTGCTCAGTGTAATTAGCATTTGTTCTGTAATCTTTTTGGAAGATGGGGTTGTGAAAATCTGTGGGTTACCGGAGAGAAGCAAACTCAAGTCATGGTGAAGGAACTCTGGATGCCTGTCTCCAGTGTTGTCATTAAAATGATTTGAGTTGCAAACACAATTATTTTCTAAGAAGCATCTCTGAAAATATTTGAGGAAAAAAATTAAAACGATCTGCCTAGAAAATCGAGAGCTGAGGTGAAGAATTCTGGCCTGGCTGTACTGTTTTCTGTAGGGTCTTTTCATTTTGTCTGTGGTTCCAGTGAGAACAGGATAGCTCGAGACGGGCGTTACAGTGGGTTCTCTTTATATAACATCGACTGTGGTAGGTGTGTGAAGTGCTGGAGGAAGGAGGGGCATCTCTGAGGAAATCACTAATGAAAATGTTCGTTTTAAGTGAGAGAAAGGGCTCTAATCATTATGCTTCATTTTAGGTTATTAATGTAATTGAAAACACAATCTACCTAAATCATGCAAATGATATGCAGGGTGAGGATTTTTTCTGCTATCATAATGATAATCTAAATAAAATGTGGATCGTAAGGGGAGTTCTGAAAGACTGAATCTGAGATTAATATGAAATACAAAAACGAAAAAAAGACACGCGTAGCGTAGAGCTGCAACTTTGCTTTTATGACATTTGAAACCCTGATTTATGAACGTGGTTACAAGGTTTTTAACTGTACTGAAAATGAAATGAGGTTAAACTTCTTCCTATTAGCATTAGAGTTACAATCACAACACATTACAATGGACTAATAAATGTTACTTTTTGAGTAATGAAATTGCCATCAAGGCACCGTTAATCGGAATGAGATTATAATTGGAGTTGTGCCGTGCGGGGAGGGGCTCTGCGCGGCAGACGTTGGGAGAGCCCTGATAGCATCCCGGGGACGGTGGGCAGTCTGGGCCGTGCGCTTGTCTCCACCTGCAAAGGATTTCCATAACGCATGGCGTACTTACATCTTCCGTTGAGTTGCGCAGAGCCAGACAGCAGCGCTGAGGAAGAGCGTTCCGTGACCTCGGCCTTGCTGTGCAAACTGCGCCCTTGGTGAGAAGGACGCTCGCACATGGACTGACCCGCCGGAATTAGGAGGTCCTGCCCGGTCCGAGCCGTGCGGGTGGGTTTCTCGCTAACCCTTTGGCTGGGTCTTGGACCGAGGAGGGTGGGATCTGTTGCAGGTGCTTTTGTTCAAAAATCCTTCATCTAGCTATAAAGGAAATAGTGCTGGAAGTCAGAATAAAATGAATATTCCAAGCTGTCAATTTCGTTTGTTTGTTTTCAAACTGGATGTGAATTGTAAGGCGGGAAGCCGATCACAGATCTTAGAAATAAATTTGTCTGATAGTCAGAAAGTCTGGTTTCTGAACACGTTGGGTTGGATTTCAGATTTTATTCCTGTAGGGAAAGATTTTTGAATTGTCAGGGCTGGACCGGTGATTAGGTATCCTTCTGTGACTGCAAGTCCCATAAAATACCTACCTCTTTCCCTCTTTCCCAAAACTAGCTTCCCAGTAAGTTACGGAGCAGCTGCCTCACAGGGAGCGTGGCTATGAGTATTGCTGCATTTCCCCGCCTGTGTCCTTTGACTGGAGCTAGGTAAAGGAGGCAGAAAGTATCCGTAACCCCCAGAGAGGGAGCATTGAGAGTATTCACACCACCTTTAATTACATCACACCCTTGTGAAGAAAAATGCTTGTGAGGATGCATGCAAGCAGATCCGTTTTGTTGACATTTGGGGGCACGGGTATCAATTCCCAAGAACGTCTCTGTGTGGCAAGTCATCTAAAATACCGGAAAGTGCAAAGGGATGTTTGTCCTTGCAGCAGTTCAGACCAGGCACAGACTGAAAACTGGCTCACGCTGAGCAAACGTGTCGATTTCTGAACTGGTGCCCTTGACTTCTGTCCTTTTGCTCGTACTGGCAGAAGGTCTGGCCTGCTCCGCGTTGTATTGCCAGAGCAGAGCCAGGCCGTGGTCAAATGAGAGGCAGCGATGTAAAGCCTACATGTGTGTTCCCTAACAAGCTGGGTCTGGGTTTTTTTCCCCCCAATTTCCTATGGCTGGATATTGTGGAACAAGACCGTTAGATGGTGGTGCTTGTTGTATTTGGCCAGCCCTTACGTAGTTAAAAGTCAAATTACGTTTTAATGACATTTTTCAGAGGTAGCTCAACAAATTCTATGAAAAATGGCCCAGTATTCGTTTCAGGATGTCCACAGACTCGAATCACAGCTTTGCATTGGGGAGGGGCGACTTGGGCTTGGAAAAATTGCACCAGAGAGCTCTGTGTCTCAGCGGAGCCAGGGGCCACCCTCTAGCGCTGGAGCGAGCCTGGATCCCAGCAGGGCACGAGCACAGAAAGCAAAGGCATTTGGCTATTTGAGAGGTAGAGGGTTAAGTATTGTGATCATAAACCATACAGTAATTGCTTTCAGACCTATTAGCAGGATGTCTTGCATAGACTGTCATCCTGCCCTTTCCCATGGGCCCTGTTCGCTAACCCTTTGCATTTTGACAGTAATTACCATCCAAGCAAGCACAAACCATCACCAGCTACAATACAAACTTACTGTCATGGTAACGTAGCAACCTCCAGTTCATCTTAAAGATGTTTAGTTTTATCTCATATGCTTAAAATTGGACTCGACTCAAAGCCGTACTGGAAAAAGCACCGACAAACTTAATGAAAAAAAAATCAAATTAAATTTGATGCTTCAGATGACAACAGAAGCTGATAATCCAGCGTGTGCAATAGATACTTAATGAGAACAACAGACTTAGCTGGAGGAAAAGGAAAACTTTGAGGGAAGTAAGAATGGCATGTGCGTCTGAAAAACCCGTCTACTCTATTCCTTGCTGTTGCACCGGTTTAGTGAAAGATGCTGTCTTTCGTCACCATGATTGACTGTAGTGTGGTCTAGAAGCGTGTTTAGGACGTGACCGAGGGTATTCCTAATGCATTTATTTGGAAACATTTCTTTGTGTGCGGTGGATATTGCTCTTTGGACTCAAGTCCAACGTCATGGCTCCTGTTATGGAAGAAAGCATCGTGGAGGGTAACTGTTTCCACATTCATTCTTTCTTTTTAAAAATATTTGCGCTAAAAGTTGTCCCAAGGCCGTGCAGAAAATATAGCCCAAATGATCTTTTCATATAAATCAGCCTAGCTGTATTGATCTCAGTGCTGATGATCTAGCTTTCTGTACATTATATTCTCACAGTGAAGTCACAAGTTAACTCCCAGGAAAGCTTTGTTCCCCAGGACTTTCTTGTATTCCTAAATCTTATTTCCACAAGACACCTGCGCCAGTCTCTGCCCAGCATGGCAAACGTAGGGCTTTGCGCTATGCTTGATGGATGGTCTGGCAATTCTGTACTTCCCTGTGAAAAGGGGATGGGGTGTGTGTGTCCCTTACCAGGGGTAGGCGGCAGCTCCTTTGTTTGCCTGGCCTCAGAAAGAGTAGCATGTAGTATCTCCAACTTCTGAGAAGTCTTTCCAGGGGAAAAAAAAATTATTGTGGGGAAAGCATCTTAACCTGAGTTACAGGGAGTACATTTCTGTCCCTCTGTAACGTGTCCGTTGGCTTCACTCTCCTGCATTTAAACACCAAGGCTCTAAATTTAATCGCAAGTTGTTTACCTTTTGGTTCCAAAGGCTAGCTGGCATTATTGCTTGCTAGGCTAACGAGCAAGAAGTTAGAGGACGGACTGACTCCTGCAGTTACACCTTAATGCATGGCCTCCTGTCCTGTTCTCATCTTTGGCTCTGGTGATGTGCAGCTGGCATTTAGGGATGCTTATGTGCGCACGGATTGCATCTCTGAGGGTAGCAAACCGGGGACTGTCAACGCAGGCGGTGAGATCTCGACCCTGGCGGAATCGGAGGGCGTTGTGCTGTTGTCTCTCCTGAACTCTTTTCCAGATGCTGGGGTCCCCGAGGGTTATGTTACACTCATCAGGACAAAACTTCTAACTACTTAAAACAGAAGTAGTTTAATCCACTGCTGCTATTTGGTGCTCATCTCTGTTTTCCTTCCCTGTGCTTTTTTGAATAAATGTTACCTAAAAGCATGTCAGGAGTTAGTGCCGCTCGCTAGTGACAAAAAGCTGTGCACAAGTCAGACATGGCTGTGGCTGCTGTCACCTTGCTCTGAACTGACCGGCCGCGGGTGCAGCCGTGTCCTGCTGCAGGTGCTGAGGGCGGCACCCGTGTCACGATAGTGGTCTGAGGAGGGAGGTGGCAGCAGGCAGGGACGAGTCCGGGTTTTTGGGTGAGGTGGGCAGACGGCGGTCCTCCCTGTCCACACAGGCTGTAAGGGCTTTTGCGAGGAAGTCTCTCTCTTGGAGCACCTATTAGTGTGGGCTTCATGTTAGCTGGGGTTTCCAACTATAGTATAGTATAATAGCTAGTAAATACTTTGTGTCTGCCTCTTTGTTTCTTCCTACGTCGGTTAATCATTTTGGTATTTCCATCGGAGTATTGACAGTCCATTCCCATTCTTATGGACAATTCCTAAATGGCAGTAGTTGTTTGTGGGTTTTTTTAGCAGTGCTTTTAATTTGCTTTACAGTTGCCCTTCTAGATCAGCAGTCAGGATGCTAAATTAGATCTGACTATAGAAAGGTCTTCTTGGTTAACCCTTTTGCTATCTTTTTGTCTCCACAAATAGAAACCAGTGCTGTTTCTGCCCTGCGTTCACTTGTTTTTCGACCGTTTCACAAGAAACAAGGCAGCAATCTTACATAAGCCAGAGCCACTATCACTACTCCTCTTCATGCTGCCTTTACGTGTTAAAGAAAAAAGAATCCATGGCTATTGAGAATATTGTGCTGCTATTCCGTTCCGAGTAACAGTCGCTTTCTATCCAGAGCCTTATGTTACTGATCGACAAAGGAGATGGTTCCCTTCTCTCTTGTTTCTTTTTTTTCCCCTAAGCGGATGGAAAAGCGACCCTCTGAAGTACGATGACGTTTTCTGCCCCCTTCTCTCCGTAACCCAGGTTCTGCCCCCGCAATTGAACTAAGACAGTGCGGCGTTAGCTGTGGAAGCAGCAGGAGGAGCAGCCTTTGTTTGCGCGCTGCGCCAGAGCTTCTCGCGTTCTCCTTGGGAAGCAGGGCTCTCTGCCTGGTACGGTTCGCAGCGGCAGCCCCTGAGCTCGGTTGGGTCGTACCTCGGTGAGCTGTGAGTCGGCTCCTTCCCGACTTCTTGGTTCTGGGGGCTGCCCGCCACGGTGCTCCCTCTGCCATGCTTGCTAGAAGGAATTGATGGCCAAGAGAGACTGGCTCTTTGTCAGTTCGAGTCTCTTGGGCAGAGCCTGACGTGCCGCTTGTGCGGAGCGACCTCCCCCGACGGCGAAGCTCCGTGTGCTGTTCCCTTTGGACAAGTGATTGATTCCTCCGTAATATTCTTAAATGGGGGCTGTATTGGAATCCAGTGTCATCTCGGGATCAGAGAGACAAGGTCTTTAGCATTAATTGGGCCACCCTGTGTCAGGTGAACTCCGCTGCTTATGGGCCAAATGCAAATGTCACTTGAAGTGATTGTTACAGGGGAACCAACGTGGCTGTGAGAGCGTTACTTGTTTATAGCGCAGCTTTTTATTCACGCGGCTTGGAAAGCATGTACTGCTGGCGGTGGTTGAAATCATTGCTTTTGACAGAAATGGTCATGGATCAGCAAGACTAGGAGACAGAAATATGGGTGGGTTTTTTTGTCGTATGTAAAAATCCAACTGTTCTCCTGAAGGTTAAAGGACTGCCAGCACCGGTGGCTCTGTGCGTTGGTAGGAGCGTGGCAAGTTGCTTATCAGCGGTGCGGGGTTGGTGGCAGCCCCAGCCTGGCTCTCAAATCACCACGCTGGAATCACCGAGGCTGGTTTGCTTCTGTAAATGGGCTTTCTAATTGTATTTATTTTTTTAAATAAACATTCCACTACGTGACAAACAAAAGCAAACGAAAACTGGCTCTTTCTGGGTGGTCTTATCAGTGCTGTATTCCTGCTTCTGTACTTCAGGGTTTTCCCATTGCTTGAAAGAAAGCCTTGCAAAAAAGGCTATTAGGTGTTTGAGTGAGCGGTGATTTGAGTTGCTCAAAAGCATCTGGGCCCAAGTAAATCAGCCTGATAAAGAGGAGGCTGCTGCAGCTGCGGAGAGCTGCCTGAGCAAGCGAGCTGGCTGTTGGAGCCAGGTGTGTGCTGAGCAAGGTGTCGGGCTTTGGAAGGGCGGCACCAGGAAGCGCCTGAAGCAGTCGCAGGAGAAGACAGCCATGTACATCAAGAGTCCGGGGCAATTTCCCACTGCCCGCACCAGAGCCAGGCGTGTAAACTCCACGTGGCCTGTGCACAATGTCTTTGTGGAGTAACGCTGCTCAGGCGGCTAGTCTCAATCCCGGCGATGGTTGTGAGGATGCCTCCAACTTTTCACTTAAGCCCTTTTTGGAAGCGATCCCACAGACCGCTTTGTGCCAGGTTATTCCTAAATGCGAGAAGATCGGATACGATGAGCTTGCAAAACTACTCTGCCCATGTAACTAGTAGGGGGTTGATAGAAAACTTAAAATTTGATGAAGCTAGCGATGCGTGTGGGTATGATATATAATAAATAAAAGCATATTCTACGACTGGCTGCATTTCCTTAGCAGTAAATGGTTGTCTGGGGCAGCGGATGCACAAGGAACTGTTTGTGCCCATCCTGTACAAAGAGCAGGAGGTTCTGAAGCCCTGCAGTGGCTGACTCCTCTCTGTATTTGTTGTCTTAAAATCAATTATTCACGTTATTCAATTTTTGATTTTTACTTTTTCAATTTTGGTTTTTATTCAATAAAAGAGCCAGTAAAGGTTCGTTACATCAAGACTGTATAGTGCTAGATGAGGGAGCAGATAAAGTGGAAATGACACAAGTAGGAAAAAACGGGAGAAGCCAACTAAATTGCTTTTGCTTAGCTTGCAAGGCAATGTGATTTTCAGGTGGTGAAGCAGTGAATAGGTCTAGTAAGAGAGCTTTGCTTCTCTCTGGATTTTTCTGTCTTGTCTCGCCTCGAGCATCTCAGCGGATAGGTGCTTCTGCTGGGATGAGCGAATGCCTTTAAGGACCAGGAGTTGGAGTCTCTGAACTGAGGCGGGGCCAAATTTGGGGTATAGAGGCTTGTGCCCTTTAATCAGAGTAGCTACAGGTGTTCGGGAGAGCAGTGGCAACAGTTGAGAGCAGCTTGTGTTAGTCTGCCTTTGGGTTAGTTCACTGGCCATGGTTAGGCTTCGGTTAATTCACTGGTCAGAACTGCAGGAGAGAGAAAAAACCCCCACCAAACCCAAACAAACAAAAAACCCACACCAAAACCCAACTGAAAAAACAACACCCAAATGCAACTGGCCTTGAGTGAGCTTCAAAAAGGTCTGTGCTTCAAAAAAATTCTGTATTGTTGGTACCTGGTGTGATGTGTGCTCAGAGGAAGGGTTGGGCGGGGAGCATTCTGACACTTGCATGAAAACAGAGGAGGCAAGCATGGAGGAGGAAAAGGGAGGAAGGAGGGGGGGAAGAAAGGCCCCAAAACCTAAAAGGCTAGTCAAGATGCCCAAGACAGAAGGAAGTTGACTGTGTGGGGTGGGCGGAACCTGCAGCAAAAAGTCGAGCGCAAGAAGGTACGGAAGACAAAGTGCAAACCCGACCCACGATTTTATTTTACGTGTGTGTCATTTCCCGGGGCCTGGGATTTAGAATTATTAAGTTTAGCATAAATAGGGACTTAAAAGTACAAAGATGACCATTTAAATATATCTGCCTGTACTCTCCTTAATATTCTTAACCCCACAGAGGCATGGGTTCTCCCTTTTCTAGTTGCTCTGTCAGCATTTCTTTTAGCAGCTTTGGCTAAAGGATCTTCTCTGTCAGCACCTTGCCTTTAGGTTCAGGCTGACCCGGGACCTGAGCTGAGCTGCTAGCCTTGTCTTTGTTTCGGCCGGGGTTATCTGACATTCAGCTGAGTCAGGTTGCGCAGGTCTGGCTAAGGAGTCGCGTGCCTTCCGGTAAAAATAGGCTTGATGCTTTTGAGGTGTAAATCAATGCCCAGTCTACTGCAGGCTGGAATGATGCCAGCTTGATCTTACTCATCACTGAGTATTATTTGTAGAGGAAGAAAAACTACAGCAGCAATTGCTTCACGGTGCATTACCTTGCTGCTGCTGCAACTCCGAACCTGTGAGATGGAGGCCACGCTGGTAGTTGGAGAGATGCTGATTTTCAGGAGCGGTGCCTTTGCAGAGGTTTAAATCCAGGGCGCCTTTGCACAAGGAAATGTCACTGCAGCGTGGTGTTGCCACATGGGTGGCTGAGCTTTTGTAGAAACCTTTCCAGATGCTGTCGGTGTACAAAACATCTGAGCTTGCTCTAGGCCCTAGTTGGTTGAATTTTGTGTGTGTCTGTGCATGTATGAGTATAGATATCGCCGCATCTATGAATGCATGTAAAGACTGACATAGATTTGTAATCACGTGATCTACGTATTTAAGTCTGGAATAATACACTCTTGTAGCTTCTTTCGGGGATACTGCTGGTTAGTTGTAAAATCTTAATGCGGTCAGGAAAGGCTTCTAGGCTGAGGTCTTCGTACTGTCAGATTTGGTTCCCCGTGTGCCCAGGATATTGTCCAGGAACCCTGGTTTGTGTCTCTGTGGGTTTTTGCAAAATCTTCAGTTTCAGGACTAAAACAAGTACCTCATTCATAGAAATAGGAAGCTGGATGCGTACTCTGAACCTTTGTGTGTGCTTCAGTTTGATCACGTAACCAAACCAAGCGTATGCAGTTTTAATGGTTTTTACAAATGCTTTAAAAATAATTTGTAGATAGGTCACAGGACCTGTCCTTCTCTAGTTTGCGTAGTCAAAAAATAAGTTTTCTTAGCTTCAACGTAAGAGGAGAAAGCAAATGCGGCTCTGTGTTTTAACACTCCTTTCTGGTGTAAGAATTCGGCCGTAGACTTACTGCGGCCTAACTGGGGGGCATCTATCATGTGGGCCATAATAACCGAAGCCCGAGTACAAGCGTGCTAGCGTAAGTCTCCGGCGTGGAGCACGGCTGGTGTGCTGTAGCCTAGCTGCCTGGGTGAGGAGCTTTGCTTTCTCCTCTGCCTTAAGGAATGGCGCCTCAAATTCAGATTGCCCGTTTCCTTGTTTCTGAGATGCTACCAGTTGAAAACTCACCTGAACTGTACTAGAACTTCAGTGGGGTTTTTGGGGAGGGGATTGTGCTGTAACATGTCACTTGGATTTCATGGCAATGTTTAGTTTTTGAGTAGTCCCTCGTCCCTTAAGGAAATAGTTTTGGAGATAGTGCACGTTTTTGGAAGCGATGGGAAGGAATGAACCTTTGTCTCTACTTACTCTCTGGACAATGATTTTTTGTAAAGGGTGGAAGTTGCTTAGTACTATATACTTGGGGGGAAATTTACCTCCTTCCCCTATGAATTGCGCTGTTGGACAGGTTTTGAGGAGACTCGGCTGGGCTGTCTGCGCTCGTACAGAGGTACGCGGGTGGATTTGGGTGCACGCGGGATCGGCCGATACTGCTTTAGATCGCAAGCTTTTTTTCTTTCCTAAAAGAACGTTTTTGTGTTTGCTTGCTGTCTTTCTGTTTTAAGTTCACTTATTCAAGTCTGTGAGGTTGGTTTTTTAACACTAGAATTACATTTACCTTCTGTCACACTTTTCAAAGTTCCTGCATTAGCTACTAAACCTTTGGAAAGATTTAACTTGCGGGTGCCTTAGGGTTATTTTGTTTGAGAAGTGTCTCTTTTTTTCTTTTTTAAATTAACGCAGGCAATGGCTATAGGAGTTAGCACGTGTGATAGATGGAAAATGGTTTTTTGGTTCCTAAGTGCTTGCATTTTGGAGCCGTCGTCGTGGGCTCCCCAGAGCAGCAGCGCACGGAGATCTGCACAAAGATCTGCGGTCGGCCCTTGTCCCCTGTTGTGTTGCTGCTCTCTCATAGCCGTGAAGGGGCTGTGTTGTCCCATCTCCCCGCCGTGCTTCCTTGTCATTTGCCTGCTATGTCATTCCCTTATCCTTTTTCCTCCGTGCTGCCCTCTCCTTTCTGGGTCCGTTCTTAGTACTGCCCTTCTGTCCTCCGTGCGTATGCCCTGTTTTCTTATCCATCCAGCTTCTCGCAGCACACCTATTCAGATTTCGGAATACAATCGACAAGAAAACGGAGGAACTTGCCCAGTCTTTGTCCGTGGTGCTCAGTTCACAAAGCCAAAGGATGCAAATTTGGGAATAAATCCTGTGGATACTGCTAGGAAAGGTGATCCGATTTTTCTTTGTCTCAGTAGGAATTTGATCAGACCCTGCGAATCCGGATGGAAGGCTGGAGCCTTCCTTAGCAGACCTCAGGCAGGATGGCGCTGTATTTTGCTCGATTTGCGATACGCCCGAGAGTACATGTGTAAGGACGCAGTCCCTCTCTCTACTTGGATAGCTGAAGTTTCTTGAGGGTTGCCCGCATCATACGCAGCGTACGCTTAGATGAATATTATAGCTTTTGGGCCTGCAGTTACTCTATTTAGTTTGCGATGACCCTGATGGATAATGGAGAGAGGAGGATGCAAAGTGGTGTTCTCTGTCACTGTGAGTTTTTAAGTATATCGTTGTGCTGTAGTCCTTTGAAATTAAGGGTAATAGACAAGGTTGAATAACGTTTACCAGATATTTTCCATTATTGG
Source organism: Balearica regulorum gibbericeps (assembly GCF_011004875.1). Lineage (NCBI taxonomy): Eukaryota > Metazoa > Chordata > Aves > Gruiformes > Gruidae > Balearica > Balearica regulorum. Next base: position 332,251 of record NC_046187.1, on the reverse strand, counting down.
AAAATAATCCTGGTAAATTCTTTGTCTGACATGGATAGCTGGGAAAGTGATTCACAGCCCTTATGGAAATTCCTGTCATTCTTCAGCACTAAAATGCCAATTGTCATGATTTATTCAGCTCCTCTAATGGCTAAGGTTCCTAGCCTCAGCCGGTTCATGAATGGAACACATATAACACAAATAGCACTAATCAGGGCACGTTCTTGTCAGCTGGAGTTTTAATGCTCGCTCTGGTCACTTTTACTTTTTATTTGAAATGCACGGCAAGGCCCTGTAAATAGAAGTATAACCCTGAGCTTATTTATTTGAACGTAAAGACGGGTTCTGGACACCGTGGCTGCGCTTCAAAGACAGCTTCCCTCTGAGGCCAGCGAACGTGCTTCACACGGCACTGCTCGGGTGGAGAGCAGAATCCCTGCGAGCATGTGTTCTTCTCTTAGCATTTCTGCCCCTTCAGCCCTGGGATGCCCTTTGTTGTCTTCAGTGGGATTTCCCGCACCCGTGAATTAACCAATGCAAGAGGACACGTGCTTCCAAAGCCGGCGTCGTGCTCGGCCTGAAAAGCCGCGAGGATGAGCTCTTAGCTGCAGCCCTCCTTCCGGACCTGCCTTTCCCCCACTGAGCCTGCCGCCCGGCCGCCCCGCACCGCTGCCGGAGCAGCTCCGGCACCCTCCCGAGACGCTGACCGGCTGCTGGCAGGCTCCGGAGCATGCGAGTAATCCGCCTGAGCTGACGGATACCTGATAAGTGAGTCTGTGGGGTTTTTATGCAGGCTTATATCCGATGAAATCTCCCAGTTTTACTTTAATTGCTGTTGGCAACATGTGGTCTCTGATAAAAAACATATTTTCTGTCGAGATTGCATTCATCAGTTGGGCTAATTTTTCCTGGCCCTCCACCCATCAGAGCTTCTTTGGAAAGGGAAACAGCAGCTTGTGGGTTAGCAAATGCCAGGCAACTGAACAAAAAAGAGAGGGAGGGAGGGAGAGAGAGAGAGAGGAAAAAACAACTCACAAGTCTGTTGCAAAGCATTTGTACAAAAAGTCTTGGAAGGCTTTCTTTTTAGCCCGTAGCCCCGTCTATGTGGCGAATGCTTAGGTGGCGGTACGCGGAATGTGTTGCCCTTGGGGCCTTACGGCCTTTGCAGAATTCATACTCACATCTTGTAAGGGATCGTTTGCAAAATCATTGCAAAGACAGCTTGCTTATACTGTCACTGTGCCAGCACCAGAAGCTCGCTGGGTATTTTTGTCTTGGCAGATGCACATTCTGTTGTAAAGGTCTGTTCATCTTGTGCCGTCCTTGTTCTCAGGTAACGTTCAGCACAATCGTGCAAAAGGAGATTTTCGATAGCTTGTATTATGGGAGTTTTTCTTGACGCAGGACGTGGCGGTGAAAAAAAAGGGGAATTGGTGTCTGGTGTAATTACCGCTGTATAGCCGTCAGTCCGTGGTTTCCCAGATGTGCTGATACGAGCTCTCCGAGCCAGCAGCTTTCGTGTGAATGCTGTGGGTGACGCTGTGTGCGTGTGTGATCTAAGGAGGAAAAAAAAAACAAAAACAAAAAGGACAAGAGAAAGAAGATTTGGTGGGGAGACACCCTGACACTCACTGAGGATTGTTATGCTGTCTTAAAAAAACCGACACCTTGGGTTCTTGAGAACTTGCTTTTGAGTTAACAGAAGGGGGGGTGGAGGGGGAGAACTTCCAAAAAATTGATTAGCATTAGTTTTGAAGCTATGCTGAAATGTTTGCAGGGTTTGCATGCTGGTCTCCATATGTCTCTCTTCAATTACATGTGCTGGAAGAAAAAAATGGCAATGTGTAAAGTGGTTTGTTAAAATTGAGAGCTGTGCGCTCTTAGGCTGTGATGGAGAGCAGTGACCTTTCGGCCCTTCTCTCAAAAGAAATACTGAAATATTTTAAAACCCGGTGTCGTGCGGAAGTCCCTAACGTGAGAATACTGAATAATGGTTTGATGTGAAACAGAGTTTCCATGTTTTGTCCCGGACCTAGGAATGCGGGAGACAAAGTATTGCAGTTGTCTGCTTCGCAGCCACTTGCATTGCCCAGAGCGTTTCAACGAGAAGGAGGTACTAGACGAAGAGCGGCACGCTCCCTTCGGGGAAAATTTCCCAACAGCCCTGCCCATTTTCTTTTCCAGTGTGAGTGTTTTTTCATTTCTAAATGCAGATAGAATAAGCATTGTGCTAATAAAAGTCCCTTTCTGCCTAAATCCACGCTTCCGTCTTCTGAAGTGGATGGCAAAACTCCCGTTGACTTCAGCGAGGGCAGGACTAGGCCATCTGTCTCTGCTTCTCTCTCACGGATACACACACAGACACACGCGCGCATACGTGCATATTCACCCGTACACATGGGTTTTCACAAACCGGAGACACTCGGTACAATATTGCTTGTATTTCCTGAATGGATTTATAATCCATCCAATACGGTACATTTTGAATGTGTTACAAAAAGGACAGATTTACAGGAGACAATCTGCCTTCGTGATGATTGCATATTGTGGCATTTCTAGTCCATATGGATCAGTAAGACTTGGATAGCAGGCATTTGACCTTCAAAATTATGCAAATGTGAAACCAGACTTCCATTTTTTACAGCTGGGAAAGTCACAGTGTGGCTTCTTCGTCTTATTTGGGAGGCGTTGATTAAAACACATTTTGACTTTAGAAATTACTGAGATTTTCATACTGCCTTTTTGCAAAGCGGTGGCTTGAGATCTTTCTCCCTCCTTCCTCACCCCTTCTGGCTAAACTTGACTCATTAACGCCTATGACTCAATTGATCATTTAAGAGATAAGTTGCTAATTTAGAGCCACGGGCTAACTATAAGCAAGACTTTAAACCTTTTTGCTCACGCCACACTTAATCTGCGATAATAACTTCTGAAAGCCTTTGAAAAGGTCTGAGCGTGGCTTTCTGTCAGCCGCATTACGAAACTGTACGTTTTCTCACTAAGAAACCTTGATTGTGCCACATCCAATCAGACCGTTTGTACGGCAGCATTAATCTTCTTGGTTTACGGAATAACAGCTCACCAAGATTCTAGGGATACCGTCACTACATGAGAGGCCGAGGTCTGCTTTGGTACATGCGCGCCAGTGCGTAAGGGCTCCTTCGTATTTGCTCGTAGCAAACGCGTCGCCTTCGTCATTTGCTGAACTGAGGTGGAGTGGAAGGTGTGTCGCGCTTTCTCATTTTTTGCGCTAAGGACTTCCAGACTATGCTTTGTCCTCGGAGGTCCCTGCAGCGGCAGGCAGACGGGAGCAGCTGCCTGTGGAGACTTAATGCCGCGGACGTGCACGACGCAAATACACTAAGTGGTCAGCGCACAGCTCTAGCCCCAGCAAAGAACGATGGAGTCTGCGCTGCCCGCGCTAGCGCATTGCTCAAACGGCTCCGTGGGACTTGTCACGCAGGGCCTTGGGGGTTGGCAGAGCGAGCCATGGGCCTGCAGTACCTCGGTGCCTTGCTCGGAAGTGGGGACGGCGGTCCTGCGCGCCGCGAATGCCTGCTTTTGCGCTGGCTCCTCGCTGCTGGAGTGGAGTGCAGCTAATCGCATAAAATGATTAGCGGTGGGGCAGCGTTGTCTTCTGGGGGTCCCCCACGGGTGATAGCGCATCCAGTTTGAGCAATGGAGCTGATGCAGTGTTTGTGGAAAATATCTTTAATTTCTGATTCTGTGACACACAAAGCATCGTGCGGTGACGTTCCCTCAAACGACTGCAGTGTCTCTGCCTTTGGTGGGAGCTGCTTGCTGTCGCGAGCGCAGCGTGGGAAAACAACGGGCGTCCTCTTGCGCTTCTACTCAAAAGCAAGATACTTCTACCTCCGCGTGCATTTTTCAAAGCTATGGATGTGTTTCTCCCTTGGCTGCGTACCTTGTGTCTGCTTGGTGTTAACTCCCTTTTGCCGCTCTCAGCTGCGGTTGTTAGAGGCGCTGCATGCTCTAGTCCATTTTTATTGCTCCACGTTCTCAGCCTGAGCGGTGCTGCTTGCGTGCTGGCTGGTATGTTCACGAAGATGCTTTCCCCGATGCCCTGCCTGGTGGAGCCTTTGCATCGATAATTGTGCGTTCTCACAAGAAATCGTACATAAACTCCTTCATTTTTCATCATTAGGTATTCCCAATTTTTCCCTTTCTAAGTTGAAAAAAAACAAACCCCAACCGTTAATCGTTGCACAGTATGTTGGCTGGAACCATAAGACACAATTTACTTGCACCACACGCTTCCACAGAGTTGTTTCATGTACTCCAGAAGGAACACGTTCGGTCTTAGGTGAGGAGAATCTATCCTGGTGCCGGGCAAAGAGAGAATTGAAGATGTGCACGATACACGTGTGGTTTCAATTTCTCTGGTTTTCCACGAGTTTCTGGTGGGTTTGGATTGTAAGTTCTTTGCGTTTCCTTTTCTGATTTTTTTTTCAGTTCCTAACCTTGACGCATCTACGGAATTTTATGCCATCTGTAAACACTTCACGCTCTTTTACAGAGCCTTTTGTCACCTGCAAACGCCTACAAGTGTTTCGTTCCACCTTTCGCCCATTGAAAACGTATCACTGGTGTGTGCATGTCGTCCTTACAGCCGATTCTGCCCTTTGTAACAGTGTTTTACCTCTCAGCTTATAACTACTCGGGCCCGAGTTGAGACTAGGTTTTCCCTGCGTGTGCTCTAGATCAGCTGTTCAACAGAGCCGTCACCAAAAAAGGTGAGCAATAGCTTCTGTGCGCCTTAATCTGTTGCGATGCCCACCCAGCCTGCTCATGGCTGATGTCCTGCTTTAGGGCTGGTAGGTGCTCTTCGATACCCCTCATGTGAAGTCCTAACTGTGCTCCTGATCTGAAAAAGGGTGATCTGACCACCATGGCAGAGTTGTTTCTGCAAATCAGGACAGAGACAGTATGTTCAAGGATAGGTGAAAACGGAAAGGATTTTTTGCGGTCTAGTTTGGTTTTTAAAAACCATTTTCTCTTCAGTTTTAAAATTAACTCATGGACAGAAGTTTCTGAAGTTTCTGTAATTTAGTGGCCATATGCCACAGAACTGTTTCCTGCTGTGAAATCTGTCACGGACAAAGAATTGAAAACAGAAGGAAAACCTACACTAATATCACCAGCTCCGTGGAGAAGAAGGAAGGAATCTTAGACTCTGGACACTGGCAATCACAAGCGGTAATTAAGGCCAACGCCTGACTTTATCATTAAAAGGAGCCCTTGGAAGAAATGTCTTTCCACAGCACAAGCAGAGAAGCGGGTCCAAATGATGCTGTCAGCTTGTTTGTTTCCCATCAACAACGTGGCTCCAGTTCAGATTACGCGCCGCAACATAAGTAGTAACTACCCAAAGCGCGTCTCCCTCCACTGGTGTGACGAGGTTTTCGGGTCTTGTCTGTGCCACCAAATCCCACGACACGATCTTGGCGAAGCAAAAGGAAGAGATTCACCCCATGGATATGCGGACTTCACCCCAGCACCAATTTACAGGCGCTGCCGTTGTCTGCTTCCTTCTGCGCCAGCGCTACGTGTCGTGCTTTCTCAGAGTAGCTCATCTACGTGAAATTACCTATTAACTATTATAAATAGTGCCGATCAGCCTGGACTGTTAGAAGCAGCGGCAGCAGCGACAGGGAACAGCAAGGCCTTTTGTCCCCTCGGTTTGGAAACAGCTATGGTCTGCTAGAGACTGAGACGCTTGTAAGACCTGGACTTGCTTTCTTTCCTTATTGATACCCTTGCTCTTCCTTTGGTTGCAAATTATTTTGACAAAATTAGCTGGAGAATATTGGGGTTTGGGGGATGTATTGTTTTGTAACGTCTTCTTTTTTTTTGAAGAATGTACAGTGGTGTAACTGGACAATAAATGGGAATAAAATACCGGAGAATTTTTCTCTGCATTTTTTTAGTTCTGTCTTATTTTGAATTGCACGACCCATCTTTGTCATGGATCGAAGCAAAATTTTTGGTCCTTCGTTCTGCCGTCAAAGTGAAGGGTGCCACAGTGCCGTGTCCTCTCTGCTCCCTGCTCTGCTCCTGGCCTTCTTCAGCAGCAGCCGACGGGCTGGTGCTGCGCTGATGGACCAGTCAGCACGGAGCTCGGGAAGCGATGGCCCAGCCCATCAGCATCAGCCCCAGGCGGAACAGGGAGCAGGCAGCGCTTGGTCCTCTGCAGTCTGTTGCAACAGGGGTGTAAAAATACGTAGTGGGAAGCCAGTCTTTTGCTCCCTTACACTACCTAGGAGATGCAGATGACAAAGGACGACGCTATTGTTAGACTGTAAGGACCTGTCCATCCTCAGATTCATGCAACACCGGAGACATGGCAGCACTTGACAAATTATGCATTAAACTGGTAATCAGAGAGAGCAAGTAAATAAGAGTTTTTACAGTGAATATTCAATCTTCAGACACTGAGTATCGCATGCAGGGTGGTCTGTTATTATTAGTTACTACTGGTAAAGCAGCAGACCTTAAAGATAATCATATTTGCTGGAACGTGTTTGTCAGAAAGCCAGCTTTTCTTTTAGAAGAGCTTTTATTCTCCATACAGCACTCGGTGTGGCAGCTACTTCTGTTTAACTCCTGCCGTTCCTGCCTCTCCTGTAACAGTGCCTGTTGCCCGAGCGCCCTGAAGCAAGCCTCCTGCGCGTTCCCCCAGACAAGCCCGAGGCAGCGGGTGATGCCGACCGCCCGGGTCTGGCCCGTGGGTCCCCGGGTAGTACCAGGCTCAGCTCTGAGAGGAGGGACGCCTTTGCGCCAGCCAGGTCGGCGTGTCGGAGCCGTTGGGGCTGAGCCTGTGACAGGCTGGGTGGGTCCGGGAGCTCAGCCCTGCGCTGGCGGGTCGGGGCAGGGAGCACCTGCGCTGCAGACACCCCTGATGCGGCCGGGTTTGCCACTGTGACGGCAGCTGCGTGAAACAAAGCGCTACAAATTCATGTGGGCGCGTCGGCGTGTGCTCTCGCGTTTTGGGGTCGGGATCTGGCGTGGTGTGTCTGACAGCGCTTGTTGTACTCGGAGCGGCGGTACTGGATCGGGTGGGGTGAAGAGTCGGGCTTTGGTGCCAGAGGCACCACTGGAAAAGGCACCTGCACTACTAAAAACTCTATCACCAGCATGTAGGGTTGCCAGAGTCACTGGTACTCTAATACCTGGAATCAAATCTGGATTGTATTCTAAACATCATAGAGAAAATTGTGACCTTTTAATGTCTGAAATAGACCATAGCAAAACAATTACTACAATCTCTAATTGTTCTCTTTTCGGGGGGGGGGGGGGCGGGGGGAAGATCCAGTCAATCAAAATGCTTTGTTCTCTTTGTATGTCGTTTTCATATGGAAATACAAAACATTCAAACAAAAAACTCATTTCAACAGGGAAAATCAAAATGAAAGTCACAATGAAGTGAATTCACTTTATCAGAAGTTCCTTTGTCATTTTGAAAAGTGATATATTGTCAAAACATGCTAAACGTTTCAATTTTGACAAGTTGTCGCTGTGTGACAGGAAACTATTCCGTCAGAATATTTCTGACCAGCTAGACTAACATCCTGAAATAGCACTGGGCAAATCCGAGGAGGACTGAATGATTTCTGCAGACTGCATTTTCTCAGAAGCTAAGGTGATGTTTTCAAGCGGTCAGCACCAAGTATTATGTCTTTTGTAATTGAGAGTAGCTCGTTCCTCTCTGTGCTCAATATACAGTTATCAACTTTGGGGGGGGGGGAATGCTTAGCTGACAAATGAAATTTATCTGATCTTTCCAAGCATCATCTTGACTTTGTTCCCCGACGCTGCCTGTTATGTTGTAACAATCTGTACCTCTCCTAGCTTCTTCTTAAAACTGTTCTGCTGGAGTTTGTGGTGTTTTTCCCCTTAACAACTGTTCTTGATGCCTAAAAAACTTCGAGGAAACATGACGGACTCCACCGCTTCCTCGCCGAGGATGCTAGCGTCAGGGGTTTGCAGAGGTCATCTAGTTCACCTGCCACGCCGCAGCAGGATCAGTTATAGCTGTGTCGTCTGTCACATATGTTCATCTTGCCTTAACGTTAACGATGTTTTGTTTAGTCCAATTTGGCGTGGATTCAGGTTGGCTCCCAATATGGCTCCGTCTTTCCAGCCTTCTCTGTGGCATCTCCTGACAAAGGTTGACAGCGAACTCTGAATCTGCTGACACTGATCAAAGGGACAGCATGGCGCTGACTTCACGGGGCTGTGAATCCACGGCTGATATGAGCAGGGATATCCGAGAGCGTTTCTCAGTTTCACACTGTGACATTATGTGTGGAACAGGTGCTGCGACACAGAAGGTAAAGCAAACTGTGAAATGTGCAGTGTATTGTGGTACAGGAACTCGTTGCGTTACTCGGAGGTAATTTAAACAACCTGAATGGCAGGTGACTCTGATACTTCTGTCTCCCGATGTCCAATTCCTTCCGTGAAGAACAGACTGACATGGTAGCTGCGAAATACACTGAAGTATCTCGTAAGAGCTGGAACATCCCAGAGATGTTTCCCCGGATTCGTTTGGCACAGAGCGCCTCTGGTTTTGCTTCCAAAGTCGTCTAAAACATAATTTAAGGGTGTTGCCATCTGATCCCCTTAGTTCCTTGGATTTGAAACCTGGTGATGCTAACAGCAAATCATGTGGCTTACAAACTGAGAGAAGATCTATAAACTTCTAGCGAGCTGAGCAGAAATGAGTGGGTTCTGTGGACTTTTGAATGCAATGTTGTGGGCTTTTTGTGATCTATCAGGGCAGACAGTTTGGGGGGAAAAGAGCAGGGGAGATAGGAGAAGTGGGTGTGAGCGTGAACGTCAGCGGCACGCTTTGGTGCTAGCAGTGGAAGGAGATGCGGTATGACAGATCTCAAGCTACAAGCAGTGAAAGGTATTACAAGTCGAGCACCTCCAAAATGTTGAGCAGAATCGAGTAGATTTCTTGTTCCTTACTGGTTTCGGCCAGACGCCTGTCTCCTTTTCCAAGGCACGCGTAATCACGCTTCCTAAGCAGTCCAATGTATTCGATGTCAGAAGAGCTATTCTCTGTCACGGCAGCACTGATCTAGCGTGTAGCTCTTCAAGTCAAATTTTGGCTTTTGTTACCTTTAAAACTCTGCCCCATCTCTCTCCCCAGCTCTCCTCAGCTGTCCCAGCGTTCATACGTTGAGTTTAACAATTGTTAAATTGTTGAGACATTTAACAATTCTCAATGTTAAATACACTTGAGAAGCGATTATTTGGAAACAGAGCAAACAGTTGTGTATTTGTCTGAAGGAACGTTGTTAGCACTCTATGTTTCCAACAGCGATACCAGTACAAATCCAGCATGTATTCTTCGTGTTATTGGTGAACGTTTAGAGACGCGATTGGTCTTAGGCAGAGAAACTGAGCTGTTTGTGTGTGTAAAGATGAACCAACCCTACCGGTTAATGCATAATCTGCATTATTGGGGCGGGGGGGGGCAGAAGTCGGCTGGGTTTTCCGTGCTTAACTCTCTTCTGGTGGGCAAAATCTACTTTGGCAGATTCTGACAACTTCTGGTTCAGCAAGTGTGCGTTACGCTTTGAGTGGTTAAGTTTCCATGGAAATTCTGTGCATCTATCAGGTTCTGAAATGGCTCCATGTGCAGAATAATTGTTAGCTTGTAATTTTTCTTTTTTTATTTTTTTTCTTAATGTTAACTTTTGATAGAATTAGCCTGTTCTTTTTATAAGTCATGGAAGAGTAGTTTCTGAAGCAAGCAGACTCCTTGGTGGAGTTGTCTAATGCGCCTGGAGCATCGGGTAATGCATACCTAAGAACGCTTCTGCTGATGTGTTCAATAAGCCAAAACCTCAGCTGGTATAATGTGATGTAGCTCTATTAATTTGATAGGCCTGTGCTCCTCACAGGAGCTTAGGGAAAAAACCCACAAACCAAACAGCTTGTTCCCAGTGTCTTCTTTCACAGTTCTGCCCAGGAACTGCCATATTCTTCCAAATTCACGGGCTGTGAGCAAGTGTCAAGATTTGCAGAGAACTAATACATCGTTAGGTTTATTTGCCCATTATATTTTCATCGTGGGGGAAGTTGTGAGTTATCCCTTGGACAAAGCCGAGCGGAGCAATGAGGGAAAGCTGTTCAGAGGCAAGAGTTAGTTTTGAGTAGAGTTCCCCCGGAGAAGGAACTGCTCTGTCTAGTATCACTTGGTATCTCTGTTCCAGGACTGGTCAGTGTGTCCAAACGCTTGGATGCTTCTGATTTCTCCTTTGTTAGCAGTCGGGTCTGCCGCGTGAGCCTAGGCGTCGTCCGCTACTCAGCTGAGGAACGTGGGTCCGCTTTGAAAAGCTTTGTGGCTGGCGTATAATTTTGCTTCCACCGAACGCTCCATTGATTTAGCTAGACACAGGTTTGACCTACGGATTGGTACAGATTAATGTATATGGAGGTACACGTGCGATGCCTGCGTGAATTGAACTTGCAGCAGAACGTCTTAACCACGCACCAGCTACCCGCCGCTCCAGTTCAGAGGATGCGTTTCTGTGAAAACACCAAAAATATCCCCAATACAGAAACGTGCGTGGAGCTTGGTAAGAGATGAAGAGATGCTGGTTGTTGCAAGAGGCTGTTTTGGTTTAGAAACTATTCTTGATTTTACTTGATCTTTTTCTTGGTTAGCATTGTACGACTCAGTCGGCTAACTGCCTCTTAAAGCACAAAAGTTTGGCCTGAGTCCATACTGCTGAGCTGCTGCTTTTAGTTACGGTAGGAGGAAAAATACATGTTTGTATCTGCGTGCGTGTCCAGAGTTCCCTAACTTGAAGAAGCATCGCTGGATAGAGGCACTGAGCAACTGTTCTGTGGTTTTAAAAAAGACCCTCTGCTGAGGAGCCTCTCCTTTACGTGGATGGCAATTGTCCAGAAGGATTTTTGTAAGCGTCTCTTCTCCACATAGATAAATTTACAGGCAGTTTTAAATGTCACTGAAGGAGAAGGTACTAGACTTTTGGGTTGGTACTCTGTGCTTCAAAGTCTAAATATGTATTTATGAACAGCTCCAGAAGAGTCTTTCGGTTCCAGTGGGTCAATAATCTGCATTTCAAGACGACCCTTAATATATATTTAAATAATCTGCATTTTAACAAGTCCTTAGTTATGTATTTATGTGACAGATCATAACAGCTCCAAAGGAGCCGTTATTGTGTGCTGTGTCACTCCTAATACCCTTGCGTAAGGGCTATTTTCCTTCCAGTTGGCGTTTGTGCATCTGAGGGCAAAGGGACTAGTAGCGACAAGTGGGATTCTCAATAGAAGCAATAACACCGCACTACAGCGAGGAGGGGATTTGCTCATCCTCCTGCCCTCGTTGGTGTGAAACTGTGGCATATCAAGAGAAGTTTTCTTTGCACACATCGTGCTGTTTTATTTAGTCTGAGATTAGTTTGGGTTGTGGTGATAGCAAAATAGAAGTTCTCATGTGGTCACTACTCAGACCCTACTGAAAGATTGACGTAGGTTAAGCTCAGGTAAAAACCGGCTGTTAGATTTCCTTTTTTTTCTTCTCTCTGGGTCAGACCTTTACTGAAAGTGCAGCTCCATACTGTGAGAAGCGAGAAAATTATTTCAGCTTTTTTCATAGACTGCAAGGAAGTGCAGGTGCTTGTAGGACCAAGAGCCCCGTGCATCTTAAACCCAACCGTTCCCCTCCAACCAGCTGTGATTAAGCACAGCCTGCAACTTGGCATTCAGCAAGTGCTGTAAAACACGTCTTTGGGGTGTTGTGGCCGGCACCAAAAATGCCACATCTGTAAGCAACCTCCAAGGATTTAAAAAGCTAAAGCCTGGGAAGGGCGGGCACCGTGGTGCTTGTGCCAGGGTGCGCCTGTCCCGCAGCCTGCCTTTGGGTTAGACCCGCGCTTGGGCTGGTGGGGTTGTTCGGCGGGCAGCTGCTTCTGCGGCCTGCCTGGAGAGCGTGTTTGGGGGGCCTGGAGAACAGCCGTTGGGCCTCAGGGCGCGGGTGGTTGGGTTTTGGGACAACGGCCTGAAATAATCTAGCCTGCACGGTATGTCGATACTCGACAATGCCCAGGGAAGATCTTTGTTCTTTATTCCTCGCCGCATCTTTCATGTGGTTGGTTCTGCTAGCAGCATCTGCAAAAAATGTAGGAGGCAAATTAGTTCTGTTTTACATTGACACAGAGCCCTTGTCTTGAAAGGAACGGTGCCTGTGCTTTTAAAAAAAGGGTGGGGATATGAGACATTAGTTAATGAATTACTGGCAGAGAGCATCCTAGAAGGCTCTCCACAACGAAGGTAAACAAAGAAAAGCATTAACGAGTAGTTCCCTGGGAGTCTCTGGCTATGTTGAACAGTTTGTGTTCAGCCCTGAGTGCTCAGGCAGAATTGCTGTTCTGTTGGAGCTTTGGCAGGGAAAGGGCCGAAGAAGGGCAAGGCTGTGTCGTCGTGGGTTAAAAGACAAATTCTGAGAGGGGACCCCCCACTTCCCGGGACTGGGTTCCCTGTTCTCCTGGCTATTATCTCCTAAGTATTCTAATAACTCGGGTAAACTGCCGGGACAACAACGCAGCTACAAATGTGTCTGGAGATTCTGCATCTGCCTGCCTTAATCAACTTCCTTCCCTGAATATGAATTGAAATAATGAGTCAATTAACGTTCTCAAATGCCAATGAGATGCAAAAGAGATTGGTAGAGGTGGTAGCAGCGCAATTCGGGAGCCGTTCCAACACTGGATTTTAACAAGAATCACACGCTGAGTGTGCAACTGATTATTTATCACAAAAAACGTGCCTCCCTGGTGCTTTTCCCTGCTTACCCTGCCCCGGGTCACCCAGGGAAAAGATATCTTCTTCTTTTTTTTTTTTTTTTTTTTTTTTGGTGAGGCTATTAAACCTCCGTTGTACAGGGTGGCATAGTAATAAGGCCTGACTCCTCACAGGCCTGTAGGCAGCCAGGTAGGATAAGATGAGACCAAAGCAAGCCTACTGCCTTTCAACTGGCTGTATTTGTAGCCACCCCAGTGAGGGAAATGTGTTCTCTGCGAGCCGAACTCCCAGGGGCCCCGACACCTGTGAATTGGGCCAGTTAGAGCATTTTCTGCAGGGTGTGGAGGGGAATATTCGTGAGAGGGTATCGCTCTGCATTCACGCAGCTCACATAGTCTTCCTTGGGCATCTGCTGCATTCGGAGCTTCCCCGAGCCGCGGGAAGCCTGGACCGTGGTTGGGAAATTACGCTTCTTAGAGCGTGGAAAACATGAGGGGAGATACCTGAGCTCAGATGCACACCTGACACAGAACGGCTTTCTGAGTGTCCATCTGGATAGGGGCTGAACCCGCTCCGCTTATGCGAGAAGAGATCCCATCTATCCTGCTAAAGTGGCAGGGTGCGAAGTCAAGGTGAACGAAGACTTCTGGGCCTGATGTGGCTTTCTGTGTGCTTGCACTTGTCACAGGGCCTTCCTTCTGCTTCTCCGGACAGAGCTCGCCCTTCCCCACGGAAACACCTGAAGCTTCCAGTGGCGTTCAGCATTTGGGTTCTGTTCCCGCTGAAGCTGGAGGTAGTCTTTCCGCTGACTGAATGGGGCCGGAGATAGGCTTAATATTTTTGTTTTCAAAGGGGGGCCGGCAGTCCTTAAAAAAAGGAAAAAGAGAAAACAATCCATGCGCACTCAGTTCTGCTTATGGCCTTTTAAGGATCATTGAATTCATCGCTGCAACCTGTGTAAATCATTTTGGCAAGTGCATACTCTTTTTCTTTCTTGCTCTGACTTCACCTTTGTTCAGGCGACACTTCAATGCTTTTTATCGCACTTTGCTCAATCTCTCTATTGACAGAGAAAAAACTTGGGGGGGGGGCATGACAGACCCTTCCCCAGAAAAAAGCCCCGAAGAGATGAACACTTCCTTAAAAATTGGCTAGCAGAAACAGACAGCACTGATGTTTAGCCTGATTAGAACGTGATGCAGAAAGAAAATAGGAATCAGTCCTTTGTGCGCAGCCAAATTGTTAGTCTCCATCATTATTTTTCCTGCCTTTGCACGTGTCTGATTATGATGGCGTGCTAGAGTGACTTGACCTTTTGTTCATTAAATTTTCTCTGAATCAAGCACTGACAAGCATTTCTGCAAACTGCCTCCCTTCTGCCCTTTGCACCGCACAGAGTGAGATGTGTTTGTAGGAAGCCTGTGACTTCTCCCGCCCGCGTCGTTCTGCCTGAAAGCCAGCAGAGGCGAGGTCAGCCCCGGCAGCTTTGTGGAACTTGGATCCGTGGGCACCAGCTGAGGACTTTGTCGTGACAGTAAGGGGTCTGAGCTGGTGGCAAAGCTAAGCTGTTCCCTTGGGTTTGGCTGCTGTGGCAGATTTCACAGAGATGCTCAGAGTAGCAGGGAAAACCTCCAGGGGATCTGTTTCCCGGTTTCGTAGGGTTTGGAAAATGGGAAGGATAGCAGCAGTACCGAGGAATTCTTAGCTGGGACTTTGGATTTCAGCAGTGTATTCACACAATTTACGCTGTCGACAGGGAGACTCGGACACTGTAATAGAAAAATACACTCATGCTAGTACAGGCCAGAGCCATCCGGACGCTCGGCTGCCGTGGCTCCTTTGCATACGTGAGGCCGATACCTTCTGCTCACGTTCTTCAAGAGGCGTTTCCTTGCCGGAGCGTGGGTGCAGGGCATAAAGGTGCTGCTCGACGATTTCTGCCATGTCCTTCAAGCGAACCGTTAGCAGCCTCCCTCAAAGCCGTTCACATTTTGTGTTACGTTACTGACGTTTTTCTCTTTCTGTCGAAGAGCAGTTCACCCAGCTACCAGCTCTGTCTCCCGGGGCGTGGCGACGGCTGAAGGAAGTCCTTTGTGAGCATTATTGAATAGTCTATATGCTCCGGTAATTAAAATCGGCAGCCTCAGTTTATGAATAAAATACTCTTCCATGGCCCCCTTTGGAGTAGTTAGAGGTATTCCTGCATCTCAGCTCTAAATGAACTCTGATGAATTGCCTTTTATTGTAGCGGATAGGACACTTAGGGATGTGAAGGGTGTCCAGAAGTTCTGCTAGTTTGGATTAGCTATTGTTGGGTTCTAATTGGAGATTCCTGTTTGTTTGGGGCTTTTTAATCAAAAGGAGGCCAATGACTTGCGGCACAAAATGGAAAAGAGTTTAAATGCTAGAACTGCCATCGTGGAGCCCTTTCCTCTTGGGAGCGGCTCCCCTGATGCCGCTGGGAGTGTTGATGGGTAAGGCAGTGGGCAGTGGAGTCTTCACGGGGGTGGTTGTGGGGTTATAGGAGGTAGCTCAGAGCTCAGGGCAGGCACAGCCCTGCCCTGGGGAGTCTGCCCAGCCCTTGAGCGCACAAGGTGGGTGCTGGGGAAGGGTCTCCTCCATTCGCAGAGCTGAAGGGAAGCAAAAGCGTTTATTGTTCATTTTGAATGAAGCTCTTTTGGAGCTCATTGTCTCGGAGATGAGCGCTGCGGGTGTAGAGGTGTCATTTAGCACCTCTGCCTTGGTCCAGTCCGTGACACCTTCGCCGGGTGCTCTGATAGGAGCCTTCAGCTAGAACAATCGATAATCCCGTGCGGTGCTGACTGCCGCGCGCTGGCCTTTCCCCACGCTTCGCCCTCCGATTGGGTTTCTCCTCTTGGCTTTTTGTGTCCTAGTGAATGACAGTGCTGAAGTCTTGGCCGACATGATGAGAGTATCGGCGGGCTTCGGGACACGTGTGCTGCTGCTGCTTAAGGAACAGGCATCTGCTGCTTCTGTAGCCAGGCAGGGACAGAGCGGTTCCACTCAGGCTAGTGTCATTGGGGGAGCTGGCTCTTTCCGTCCTCTGTAAATGAAGTGGAAGTTCTTACTCCTTTGAATACTTCGCAGGGTGTTTGGGTTGTTTTGGGGGTTTTTTAGGTGAGCCACCAAGATAGTGAGCTTGTTGACTTTTTCCTTACAATAAGGCCTGATCCCCTTTACGTCATTTGATGTCTTTCCTTCTGAAAAAAAAAAAATAAGTTGTGGGTCTTACTTTTGTTTCACGAACTAAATGCAAGCTTATATTGCAAGGAAATTATTTGATGTATAAAAGCGGCTAGAAGGAAAAGAACGATCTCTAGATTTTAAGTCTAATATTCCAGTTCCTCCTCTTGTGTCCTATCTCTCTTTTCTCCACAAAAATCATTATAGTTGCTTTTCATACTCCAGAGGGTTTATGTTATTTGTAATACTGTCTCAAGCAGAACTAGACAGGTAGCGTGGCAAACGCCTTTCTTGCGTTCCTCTGACTTGCTGTTTCGTACTTTTTATTGCTGTGGCAGCGCTTGATGTTCCGAGTAATATCCTGAGTGCCACAGTTGTGCGGGCTATAAATACTGATGGAGCGCAGTCCTTGGTTGAGGGGATTTGCCATCTCAAAAGAAAACACACTGTGTGGGAAGAGAGGATGGCTAGTGACCCCCATCTTTGCGGGGGGAACCTCACATGCGGGACGATTACTCGTTTAGCTTCATGTCTGCGATGGAGTTTTTAACAGCAGCAGGAACTGAACGCAAGCATCTGGCACAGCAAGGACGAACCCACGTTTCGGTCAGTTATTCCTGTGTACCCCCAAAATGAGTTTGCTGGTAGGGTGCTGGTCAAATCCGAAACCTACTTCATCCCTCAGCAGTCTGCATAGAGAGACTGTAACTCAACGCAGTTGTAGGACGCGTAGGAGCAAAGTGCCCAAGCTCAGCCCTACGCCAGTTGATGGAGCTGCTCCTCGTGGCTGTCACTTGTCGTCTCGCCAGGCCTCCCCTTACAGTTACTCCTCTACAGGATGATGTGGAAAAGCCCAGTGCAGAGTTATTCCACCTGACAGTAGCGGCACGGCATCCAGGTAAATAAAGATCACAGCCTGGTTGAGGAATTAAGTTGGATCTCGGTCAGATCTAATCAGGGTTACTTCACTTAAAAGCTTACTTGTCAGCATGTGCAAGGCTTAGATACTATCCCTTCTCGTGGTGGATTGTAAACGAGGGCGTGATAGTGTATCATGGGCTTGACAGGATAGTCGCTACTGTCTACTGCTGGTAAAGAGTCAGTTCCTCAAGTATGCGAGCCATTCCTGAAAAATTAGCCTTGGAAACTCTCTACTAAATAATCCCTTTAACTAGGTGGCAAAAGCAGAAGTGATGACCTTTTCAGGGGAAATAAAAAATAAAAAAGTGAACAGGTTAGAAGCCCGAGTTGGGTAGGGAATCGGTCAGGATGACATTTTTGAATCACTCAAATAGTTTGAATATGTTACATTAATGTCTGCAGGGACAGTTGGTGAATGAGAGTGGGAAGAAGAGGTGAAGTGAGTGAGTCAGCTTTTTTTTTGTGGCAAGTCACTTTTGCTACCTCAGCTGCGTCTGGTTTGCTCGGGTTTCTCTCTGAACACGGAGCAGCAGCTGGTATAAAACCTACGCGTTGTAAGAAGAACAGCTAAGGCAGCCAGACCCTGTGACGTAATGGCCTTTAAGATCAGCGTGGTCAGATAGCTTCAGGTGTCTGGAGCCACGCAGTCCTGCTGTCAGAGGAGTTTGTCTGGCCTCCTGAGTGCCTCTGACACTACCTGCTGCTTTCAAGCCAAGCAAGCAGAGCATAAAAGCCTTTGCAGTGAGCCAGCTGGGAGAACCTGGGACCAAATCCCATCATCGTTAGCATCTTAGAAACGGCAAAAACAAACTTCAGACAGGGAAAACAAGAGACGTCTCTTCCAGTGGGGACAATGAACTCGACTATCGCATCTGTAGCCCGTGCAATAATATGCCTAAAACCCGGTCCTGGCTGATGAAGTCCTGCGTGTGACCTCAGCACAGAGTCTGCTGTGCAGGCAAATCACCTGAGCGGCAGTCATAGCCCTGCTGGGGCACTAGATGCTTTTCTTCTCTCGGCTATCTATTACTTCTCAGTCCTTGCAGTTAAAAGCAGGGCTGCAATAAGCTGAAAGCTTGTTTTCCTTCTACTGAGTTGTGAGAGAACATTTTCTGTGGGGGCAGAGGTAGTTTAGGTAGTCCTCAAACTTCAAACCTCTTCTGTTGAAAATAGTGCTATTGTGGAGCTAAGTGCTTTGATGCCTCGTCAGGATAACAGAGCGAGAAAAGTGCGTGGTTTTGGTTTTGGTGAGTGTTGGGTGGTTTGTTTGTTTGTTTTTTAAAAAAGGCTAAAATATCGGACTAAATAATGCCAACTGGGGATAAAATCTTGTAACTGTAAATGATTCTTCTCTTCCTGACCTCGGTGAAAGAAAAAACAAACTGCATAGTTTCCAGTATGGATCAGGAACTTACCTCTTATCACCTAGATTTCCCCTTGGAATAGTTTTCAGTTATACCCCAGTGTAACAGCATAATGAATTCCTCCCCATATTCCAGTTCACGGATGGTCCTTGCCTGTTACCGTCTCCCACCCTTCCAGTTCTCCGGCCTCCGAAGCCAGCTGCCAGCCGCCCCTCGGATCTGGTTCCGAGCTTGGGCGTGCCTTTCTAGTTCTGTATGATTTATTAAAGAAGTGACTGCTGGTAGACCTGCAATTAGGAGGAAACTTTCAGGCTAGCGTGATTCCAGCTCTGTCTTTCTGCTTAACCAGCAACCGCTATCTCCTGGAGAATCAGGCGGCCCAGAGCCTTCTGAACGGTACATCTGGTGGGTAAAGAGTACCCCGGCCGTCGCTCCGTGACGCCTCGGCACTTCAAAGGCGACAACGCGTCGGTGACTCCTGATAGAAGTTTATTGACTTGTCTTCGTTCCGCTTTTCCTTTATATCTGAGAAGACGCTTATCGAATGCGTATAGGTACGTGGTCTCGGTAACGGTGGTCTTGCTCGTTTTAACTTCACTGCCGCTGAAACGTGGTATCAGTGAGGAGCTTCCCTGTGACAGGAAGAGGTAAAAGCATTCTGGGGTTGCCTCCCAGATTTTATTTGTATCCAATTGCTTGTGAAAGCCTGACTCTTTCCAGCTTCCTCCCTGGTAAATAACGAACTGTATATGAAACACATTATTCCTGTCTGTCAGGAGGCACTGCCTAATTGCAATGGGAAATGTAACGTTATCCTTTAACTTAACATTTATGAAGCAATTTGCTATAGAAATGGAGACTATGTGAAGGCTTTTCAGATGGTAAGCTGCATTGCTTGAAAATGCACACAATTTAAGAACTGACAAATCCAATTCTGAGGCAGAGTAGGAGCGTCATGATATTTTGGCACTCTTTAAATATTCACTCATTTGCTTGCCCTGTCTGTGGAAATATGCTAATGGTTATCGCTGCGGCCTTTGAACTTGCGGGGCAGGTGAAGCCCAGGATGCCGCAGCGACGTTGCCAGTGATCTTGATTACGGTTGATAGATGCAAATTGCTTTGGCTTTGATATTTGTGTTTGATCCGAAATGCGTTAAGCGTGTGCAGGGCTTGTTTTAAGGCTAGAATAGAATAAATTTCTGATAAAGGGAGAAGGAGCAAAGCGCGACCGCGGGTCCATCGGCACCGACCTAAGGACGTGAGCGTGGACGGTGTGCTTGGTAATACAAATGTGAAACTGAAAGACGGTGGGCTCATCTAAGATTGACAGTGCCATTTCTCGGGCAGAAAATTTCTGATGAATTTCGGCAAACTACGCAAACCAGATTGCTCGTTCCAGTTAGGGTAAACAGAGAAACAGGAGGCAGCCAGCCTGTACGTCCTAAGAACATCTAAGGAGTGGGGGGGGAGCTAGGAAAATGATCTGCTAATAATTTTGCCTTTTCGCTTCTGTCTGCATCCATTTTCCATCCTGCTAGACGTTTCCAACAGTTGGGAGAGTCTGAGCCGCTCAAAGGAGACGCTCCGGTTGGGCGTTAAAGGGAGCTGGGCGTTGCCATACAGCTGCGAGCAACCGAATACGGGAACGTGATACTTGTCCCCTCACCTCTCTACTTCACCTGGTATCTTCACCCTTCAGATGTTTCAGCTTTTCACTGCCTTCCCCGCTTCATCTCGATCATGAAATGGCTTTTAGAAATGCACTTTTCATACCCGGTGGCCAGAGGTGTTATTTCTACCAGGATAGATTTTCTGTCTTTTTTTTCCCCTTGTGCCTCCATGTGTTGTTATTACGAGGCAGAGTAAGTGATATACTGTGCTACAGCTCAGTGGATTAGTCATTGACCTTTTACTTGGGGGATTCTCTTTGATTTAGCCTACGTTCAAAGTGGAAGTACAGACGTTTCTTTTGTGCCCCGCCGGAGAGTACAGTAGCTGGTAAATTTCTGCAACGTTTCCATGCACCCTTTTTCGTATCTCTGCTCTTTATTGATGGCCTTGGTTTTGTCCTGGTATGTCTTTTTAGTAAGTGCTGAGATTGCTGAGCCAGGGCAAGACAAGGAAGCTGCCTTCAGAGGATCCTAGTGAGTGGTCAGCTTGGACCGCATCTGCTTGGTGAGAGAGGAAAGGGGGAGCCAGTTTGCATTATTAATTATTTAGCCTTGCTGGTCTGTGCGTCGGTTACTGACACTTAGCCCTGTCAGTACTAGCCTGTAACACTGTGTTGCAGATGACAAGGTAATTTTCTGCAGTTACGTGGTCCTGTTAGCCAGAGGATCAAAGTCTCTTGAGAAGAAAGGGGTGCACTTTCTAGCTGTCAGATGCAATCAGAATAACCTTGCTTATCACGGAGATTTTCCTGCCTTTATTCAAAGGCTAAAGACAAACCCTTGAAAGAAACAAATCTGAAAGCCATACTCTTGACTGTAGGCTTTGCTTGTGGTGCTATTGTTTTGGGGGTGGTTTTTTGTGTCGATTTTGTAATGAAACACTGAAAAGGAATGCATGAAAGAATCTGTCTGTTTCACCTGAAGCCAACTACAGAAACGTTGGCGGGGTTCCCTGTGGAATTTGAAAGGAAGAAAAGGAGGGCTGTGGTTGAGACCTTGTTGCCAAGAGGCGAATATCTGCTCAGGAGAAGTCGCTCCTGGTCTTCGTTCTTACAGTCTTGCTTAGCTGTTGTGTTTTTCACCAGGAAATATCAAACGGCTTTCATTTTTTCGGTTAGCTGGAAAACAGACGTACCGAAAAAAAGTGCCTGTGTTCCAAGTGCAGTGGAGGGTGGCTGTCCTGTGCTGTTGTCTAGGGGTCTTTGTGCAAGGTGGCTCCTGGCTCTTGCCCAGCTTGGGGCTCTGCCCGGTGCTTGGAGCACCCTTCTCTTTGGATGTCCCACCCCGCCTGTCCTGTCTGCTGCCTGGGCACCGTGGTGCCCTTCACCTTCTTCTCCCTGCCAGGACGAAGCTCCTCTGTGCACGTCGGAGGACTGGAATTGGTCTGGCTTTGCAGTTCTCTGTTACCTTGCGTTTCTGGATAGAGAGATGAGTGTGTTATTTCAGGAGGAAGAAAAGTGTGGGTGGAAGACCAAGTGCTTGTGTTCACATCTTTCCCATCGATTGAAGCCTCGACCCAGGGTCTGGAGATGCAAAAGGACCAGGTAACTTAACTATCGGTGTGTTAATTTTAGTATCTCACACCGTATTGTAAGAGGCGCAGAATTCAGTTAAGCCCAATCAGAAAAAGAGCACTATCAGATGCAGAGGTTGGTACAGGGCCTACTTTGGGCTGCTGACCTCCTTGTAATGTCAATATGGGTCACTGAAACTAGAAACAAAAGCAGCAACGTCTGCAGAAGTCTTTAAGGACCAAGCGTCTGTTTCCTACGAAAATAAGGCATAAACTGGAGGCGAGTTTCCTGGCCTCTTCCTCGGGACGGTTTGTGAATCATAGATGGAGAACACGTATGTGTTTCTCTAACTGTCCAGTATGTTTTTAAATTAGTTACGGATATATAGAGTGACACTTGCAAAAGATTTTTTGTGAACTAAAAATACCACTCTCATTGACTTGCTCGGTCACATGGGCATTTTGCAAATACTTCCCAAAATGGTTTCAGAGCATCTCTTCCAAGGAGCATAAGCTAATGCGCATCCTGGGAATCGGTTGTGGCTTATTTGTGTTACGTGTGCAACATTTAATTCCAGATTCCTCCTGGTTATGTG
The DNA here is from genome assembly GCF_011004875.1 of Balearica regulorum gibbericeps. Classification (NCBI taxonomy): domain Eukaryota; kingdom Metazoa; phylum Chordata; class Aves; order Gruiformes; family Gruidae; genus Balearica; species Balearica regulorum. The sequence continues at coordinate 310,195 of NC_046187.1, read as the reverse complement.
CTGTCCTGTGATTCGGCGGTATCTTCTAGAGATGCTGTTTTTGTGGTGTGCTAGGGTGGTTCAGGTCTTCCTACATCATGTGAAGAGACAGAGAGACCTTGAGAAACTTGTTAGCCTCTTTCTTGCCCGGTTGTTATTTATCAGCTTTGAACATGTAAGAACTAAGAAACACATACAGGAGTGGGGGAATACAGTGTTCTGAATTATGCTAATTGATGACAAGGCAATAGGAAAGACGCCACTTGTCACTGGTATGAATTTCGGATCCTTTGGGGAGTTGCTGACGCTGACTCATCTCCATTCTGTCAGGGAGATAACAAATACATATATCAGCTTCTGATTTACTAGGCAGAATGATGACAGACACAGGAAAGGGAACTTAAGTACGCGATTTTGCTCATTTTGAAGAAGAACTGCTGACAGTTTGATTTGTAGACTGTGCTCTTTGAAGTCTGAGGATTAGGAGCACGCTTGAAACTCGGAAGGAGGTGAACGGAGGGCAGACCTGGCCACCAGGTGAATTAATCGAGGACAGTCTGTCACGTCGCTAATGATGGCAATGACGCTTCGTTATGCTGCTGTTGTATCCTGTGGTTGATGCTGAGGGAGGGAGGCGATGCTCTTTCATCGTGTCAGCGTGACCTGCTGCGCCACGGCATCTTCTCTGCTTCCGTGGCATCTCCCTTCACGTGAGAAGATGTTTCCCTGTATTATTGATCCTTTCCTCACTGGGGGGTGAAGGCTTTTTTGCTACCGTTGTGGCTTACGCAAATGCAGGCATCAAAGGGTAGTAAAAATAAAAGGCAGGGTTCGACACAACTCAAGGTACCCTCGGTGAACCGAGGGAGAGGAAAATCAGAGTCCCTGTCAGCTGGCAAACAGCGCAGACTGCAAACCAGGTGTGATTTACTGCACCTAAGGGAGAATTTGCATTGCATCGCAGCACGCCGGTGTCAGAAACCTGCGTCATGTGTCCCCCTTTACAGCTTGTCTCCCGACTTGGCGGTGGCTGCTTTTGCTTTTGAAAACCTGAATAGCCAATACCTGGTTCTGAGTGGGGAAATAATGGCACCTGACTTACGTGCAAAATAATGATGACAAACGTATCTCGGTTAAGCTGCTAGAAATCTGCAGGCACCAGAAACGTCCTTTCCGCACGTATCGAAATGCGGTCCGGCTGTACGGTAAAGGCAGAGTTACTGTCTTGTTGGTGACTGCGAGCAAGGCGGAGGGAACGGAAACAAAGAGGTGACAGCAGTCCTAGCTGTCGGTGTCCTTTTGTTTTCTGCCCTCTGGGTAACATGCTCTACTTGAAGTAGCACCTAAGTTACAGGTTTAGCCATGCCTCTTGCTCTCTTTGCTCTCTTCACTCTCTTTGCTTTTGGCCCTCTTCAGGAGTGAGTTCCTAAATAGAATAAAACCAGAGACTCTCTTTCCTTTTCAAATAGGACTCCTGGTTAATGATGCTTTGCGCTACTTAATGGTACATTAATAGTGTTACATCAGCAGGCTCAACTTCTTTTTACTACCTGAAGTTATTTGTGGCAGGAGAGCTTAGGTAAATAACAGGTGAAGAGATGGGTATCTTAAAATACAGAAAAAATTGTTTAGAAAACCCTCAAATCCTGCAGGTGGGATACATGTGAGGAGCTGGCCGTAATCTCGAGCGGCCTGATGCTTCTCCTGTCTGGTGACCTCCTACTCCATGTTGTCACGTGTCTTCACGCAGGCTTCAACGGCGGTGCTGAGGAGGCCGTTAGCGTTCACGGTCCCCTTGGAGCCTTGTGTTTTCGGTCCAGGAAAAAGGGTGCTACTGTCTGTCTCTGCTGGCTAAAGGACTTGATAGGGTCAGCAGCGTTACCTCGCCTCTCACGCGAGAGCTGGGATGTTTCTTAGGAGGTGACTCATGTCGTCTTTTCTACATAGTTCTGGTACAAGTCAGCCTTTGAGATCTGCAGTGATAATTCTCCAATCCTGGTATGTTAGAAAATTCGGCTTGCCTGGCAGGTTATATATACTTGGGTTCTTATTTTCACAGCTTCAGATCTGTCACCAGTAGAACTTTTTTAAAGGCAGTGAGCTCACCCCCCTGAAATTTGTCACATAGATTTGATAAGGTAAAAGTCATGAGGCATTAACTCCCAAATAATGATGTTTATTCCCTTAATATTTTTCTTTGTTTCTGTCTGAGAGAAGGAACGGGGCTGTTGCAGCTCTGGTGGTGCAGGATGTGAATACCAGTAGCTGCTACGGAGCATCCTTCTGTACAGTGAATTCAGCTCCCTGAGTCCCTCCTCTGGCACGCCGCCGGCCCACGGCAGCAGCTCTGAGTTGAAGTCCAAGTCCCTTATCCACGTGTCCCTCAAAGACTCCCTGTGGTGTAGGGGGACTAGTCCCATTGATTACCAGATACTTACCTAGATAAGAGCTGGTTATGCATGCACAAGTCTCAAGTTGCTGTTGTTAGTAGTCTCCTTGAGTCCTCAGGGCCACTGGCACAGTCCCATGGCCTTCATTTGGCCACACTGTACTTATTTTTCTCTTTCCTCCAGCGCTTTCCTTGATTGTGAGCGTGACTCCCTGCTGCTGTTCAGCACGAGTCTGCTAAGTCAGCAAGTGCACCCGCTAATGTGGCCTTCAGCTAGGCTTTCCTCTGTGTCGTGCTCCTGCCATCGAAGCATTTTCTTTTTGAGGA